>NC_140305.1:24571178-26044341 GCF_964211825.1 Aythya ferina
GTAAGACCTTTTTGAAATTGCAGTTGTGGGGAGGCCTTTTTGATAGCATGGTTCCGTTCAGATAATATATTTGCTCTTCTTTCTTCAGTTCTTACTGAGATAATTAATGGAAATCTTTTGGTTACCCAGAGGCATTATTAGAGGTATTATTCATAAATATCAAGGCTTGCAGTTTAAAAGAAACTGAAAATAGCACTGGAGACAGGAAGTGTCATCTGAAAAGAAATGATGAACAGAGTAGACTCCATGCAGCAACTATCAAGAAAATTACTGCAACCAGAGCAGTTCAGTGCAAGTATGCTCTGTGAACACAACCAGAAAGGAACTAAGTCCTCTGTTTGTTCTTCCTGATAGGTGAATGAGTTGATGTTTAAACTAAAGACTGTTGGAGGAGTGGATGTAATGAGAGGGAGGTTACACTGGGGTGAGAAATGTACCTTTTAATTGCAGTAAAGTAGTCACATAAAATTCAATAGTCTAATAAAAGGTGGAAGGGAAGAAAAACACCTGCCTTCATTTAAGCAGATGGCAATAAAAAGTAATCTGTCCTCCCCCCCCAAGCTATAGTCTCTGCTCTGTGTGTAACTCTGAAGTGCAAGAGTAGCTCCATGGTCATCTGCTGTGTGGCAATTTTTTGCCCTGTGAGCCAGACTATTCATATTCTGTACTTAGTTCACCCATTTTCTGGCCTTTTTGCCCTTGGAAATAGGAATAAATTAGTAAAACTCCACAGAAATTACTGCAAAACTCTGGATTTCATTTCTACAATAATTTGAGGTTCCACATTTTAGTCAACGCTGTATTGACATTCACATTGTGATGAACACAAGACTTTAATCTTTTCCCCATTCCCCTTTCTTTTTCTTTTTTTTCCCGACTGTATCCAAATGATCTATTCATGTCCTTTATAAAACATTCTCTTCTCCTAATTATTTTATAGTCAGAGAGGCTCCTGGTCTGGCTGACTATGCAGCTGCATGCACAGCACAGGATGGTGAGGCACAGTTGGAAAGAGAAGAGGATGCCGACCTCTTCAGCTGATGCAGGTGCTATCGCTGCTGAATTTCCAACCACCGACTCACCCTCCAGTTACTTTCCTTCAGGCATTCCCTTCTTCCCCTTCTCTGGGCATTAATCTCTGATTCTTTCTGAAAGCCATGCTCTTGGCAAGAAAACAAATCATTGCTTTCTTTATTTTAATCTTTCCTGTCACTTTTCAGGTCATTTAACGGTGCAAAATTTTATTTCATCTGTCTATATAGCAGCCTTCAGCTAGATAATTTTATGTTTTTCTGCTCTATTGTATTGCTATGCTTTAAGTATCTTGAAGTCAGTACTGTTTGCCAGTAAAATACTAACACTGATAAATATTAGTAATATTTGGTCTTACTTTTACTGGACTAAATTTGGAGAAATTGAATTCCTAGAAAACTGATAGGAAATCCCCTGATTAGCTCTGCAGCATTGAGTCACATCTGGTCAAAAATACACAGCTTCCCTTATTATTAGTTTTTAAAGCAGTTTTGTACATTTTTGGTTTTCCCTTTAAGAAGTATGAGGAATGTGAAATTAAGGTGCCACAAGTCAATTAAAGATTAATAGAATTAGAGGTGTTTGATAAAAATATTACACAGTTACTCATTATTAAATTTGCAGATGCAAATTCTGTTCCCATCAAAGATGATGCTTCAGTTTAATTAATTTTAATTTATGGAGTGTGCTGGATAGCACTGCATGAGTGGGCATATATTTGCTCAGCAATATTACCTCTTAAATGCCACTCTGGAGGCCGGCGATCTGAATGGTTTTGCGTCATCACACACAACTTTTTCACCCAACACAGTAAAAATTAATTTTAAAGCACTATCACATTAATCTAAAGGTGCTCTCTTATTTTTAGAGCAAGCATCTTAATCTGCCTAAAAGACAAAAATCAGTGCATCTGTTAGCACATTTGAGCAATACATTATGAGTAGGTGCCAATAGTTACCACAGAGACAATTTCATATTGCCTTGATTACATTTGAATACTACTTGTTCTCCTGAGAGCCTGCTTGGATTAGTTTTAAAATATTGCTCATATCCTACCTAGGAAAGGTGAAACTCACTGTTGCTGGGAAGGTTGATGCACCCTGTATTTGCCTTTAGAGAGCTGCTGTTTATTAAATTACACACAAACCACTGCACTGGCAGCAAGCATTTTCTCCTCAGTTTAGCCCTGCAGTACATGATCATAAATTTCAGAGAATATCTTGCCAAGGTAACCATCAGTCCTGTGTATCAGGCAGCAGAATCTAATTTTGTCTGCAGCTTTGATGTTGTCGATCCCTATCACATCACTCAGCACGTAAGCTTTTCTCTAAGTTCCAGAGCCATGTGTGATCCCTCATGATTTCTACTTACATTTCAGAAGGATTTATTCTAGATGTGGGATGAGACGAGACTGAACTCAACTATATTATGGATTACAGAGCATTTGAGGGATGCGTGGGTGGGGAGAGGAGACATTTGTTTGCTGATTCTGAACATTACTGTACCAAACAGTTTAGTTTCTGAGACGTGTGGCAGTGTTACATACAGCAGATCATAATATATACAGAGCGTTTGGGTCAATGCAAGTGCCTGCTTTCTTGAAATGTGGTAGGGGTTGCTGCTTTGCTGTCTTCAGCTGCAGCTGAAATACAGTAGTGGTGCCCTCTGACAGAAGTCTGAAGGCTGTGATTTTGTGTGGAGGGTCAAAAAGAGAGGAACTACTCAATCTCTATCAAGCTGTGCGTTTGTATGTGCATGGTGGAGGAGTAATTTTCTTTTTATTGTTCTTTTAATGTTTATTCTTCCGTTTGCTTTCTCATTGCATAAATAGCAGCAGGTCAAGTCAGTGAGTGGATGGAAGAGTAAAAATGTCTGTGTGGAGCTAGCTGGGCACCTTACTGCTGAGTTTTGTTTACATATGAGGATACTCTGTCTGGCTCAGAATAGACCATGATCCACAGAGAGCTGATACTTCCCCTCAGGATTGCCCCGTATGCCTATGTTATGCCTTAATTTCCACTGGCCATCTCCTCCTGCCTTCCAGTTGCAGACAGGGTAACCAATTAGATGGGTCTTTGGTCACAGCCATTCTCCTGCTTTCTCCCTCTTCATGAGATGAGAGCAGGGAGAATTCACACAAAGATTTGTAAACTGAGGTTTCTAAACCAAGCTGTTGGAAGGGTGCACAAAATTTGCTTTCGGTGTTGGTTTTGGATGCCTTTGTGCAGCTGGGATGCAGCAGGAGCCCAATTCAGAGAAGCACTTCTCAGTCTGCAGCAGCGACCTCAGCTCTCATTGCCCTTATGGAATGCAAATAATTCTGAAAGGATTTTCTCCCTGGAATCCTTGCTATATCAACATTTCAATGTGTATTTATGCTGTGTGTCTATGTGTCCAAAGACCAGGCATGGTCTTTGGACACATAGGCTCCTCTTCCTAGTGCCAGTCCTTGTGTTTGTCTTCAGCCTTCTTGTGGACTGGTCAGACAGTTGCTCTTGACTCTCTCTTGTTCCAAGCTGTATTATGCATAAAATGCTGGAAAGTTTGGAGACCAAAGCAGAGGACAATTAGACAAGAACAGAACTTTCATAACAGTCAGTGCTAGTCACCTGGTAATCAAGAATGACATTGGAAAACAAAGTAGTGCTCT
The DNA here is from genome assembly GCF_964211825.1 of Aythya ferina. NCBI lineage: Eukaryota > Metazoa > Chordata > Aves > Anseriformes > Anatidae > Aythya > Aythya ferina. Next base: position 24,574,861 of record NC_140305.1, read on the forward strand.
GTCAGTTCAGAGCAGCAGAAAACAAGAGTTTAAATTTGGCACATGTCCTGTTCCAACGTACAAAAGAAATTTGCATTCAAAATGAAGGGTAGAGTCAGCAGAGACTGATTTTTGGAGACTAGAGAGCAGGAAAAGCTTTGGGAGGTACTCTTTGAAGAACAACCAGAGTACTTGCTGGAGTGGGCAGATGGTACCAAATCCAGGGCAGTAAATGTTGAGTCTGCTACCTGAATGTTTGCAGTATCATAAAAAAAAATATTATTTCTTTTGTAGATGAGAGCTGTAGAGCTCTGAAATCCTTATACTAATGCCTAAAACATAAACATAGAATTTTAGGCTTAGCATACTTTCTTTATCACTACAGAATTTATCAAATTTTTCAAAGGACTGGCTGAAGCAACTCTACGCTGATCTTAATGTATTTGTTTTTCTAATTGTTTTTTTGACTGGGTAGAAAAAATATATGAATAGAGTAATAGTAATAATAGAATAATGAAAAATGAATGACAATATTTTGCATTGACACACAAGGTGAAGTAGTACAGTTCAAAGATGTGTATTATCTGAGTGCAATCCCTATGGAAGTCACAAGGGTTGCTTTTAGGTTGGCTTGAAATTTTGCTAGAAGTAAGGTACTTCAGGTCCATTCTCACCAGGCAGCTGACAGCAGCTTTAACAGAAACCAAAGAGTCTTCTCCAAATATCTTCAGCTGGAATGAGAATGGCTTCCCTTTCCTTCTTTCCTTGAGCCCCAGGGATCTGGAAGTCCTAAAAAAGAACACAGAATAGCTGGAGTATTCTGCAGTCAGGTGTATTTGTAGACATGTAGAAAAGCATCTGTTAGCTGAGAGAGGAAAAAATAAAAAAGGCTAGCACTTCTGTCCTTTTCTCCAAAGTTCATAATTAGAATTCTCTTCTGTGGTCTCATCTTATAAATATTTTAATACATGGTTATCAGTCTGGATTCTCTCTCTCTCTCTCTCTCTCTCTTTTTTTTTTTTTTTTTTTCCTGGTCTGACTTGTCTTAGCTTACCACTTACAAAAGTGAAAAAATCCAGCTATGAAGCAGAGCCTGGAGATACTTATCTCACTGAGTATTTTTGTAATTCTGTTGGGCCTGCACTCTTGGTGTTGATTGAATAATAGCATCAGGATGGCTGGGTCTGTGCCCCAGTTTCTGCCTTTCTTCGCTCTGCACCTAATGAATGATATTAAGCTCACAAAGGAGGGCAGATCTAAGGGCCCAGAGGCAGTGAGTTCACTAGCTTAGGGGACTGAAATTGTTGCAGTTCAAAATGCTATCGTATATCTTGCTACTGCTAATTTGAAGTGGTGGATATGCTGTTGGCCAGCAGCAAACTGCTTTGGGTACTAAATAACAGCTCCTTATCTCCAGATTCACAGATGGATTTGTGGATGTCCCACTTCTGATGGTTAGCATTGAATAGCAAGTTTTGTAAATGATTCTTGGCAGGAGTATTCATTACATTTCTATTGAGATTTATCTCCACAGCTGAGTTTTCCTTTCCTTTTTTTTTTTTTTTCCTCTCTACCATGTAATTAAATGGGTGACCATCCTATGCAGAAGGAAATGCTTCTATTGAGGATGAAAAGAACTGAGAGTGAAGCCAGCTACGCACAGCATTAGGTTTTAAGCCAGCTTCACTTTTCAGTGGATATGAGAAAAAATACATAGATGTGACATATTCCTGGTCCGCACATAGTATTTTCATAAAAGACATGAGCATAAATATGTTGCATTCTTATAGCAACATTTTGGAATGGAGACAGATCCTTTCTCCAAAAGGAAACAAATGTTCTCAGTTCCTAGCGTTAGGTAATGAAAGCATATCTGTTGCTCTGCTGACAACAGTAAATATTTCCTGTAGTGTTCTCTGTTGCCATTTTAATGGCCGTACTCCCAAAGCTGACTAGACACTGCATTTTGCAACTGTTCTAAGAGACGCTCTGTTGATCGGAGAACCCGGCTATATTTGACAAGTTTATCAAAATGTGTCTGTGAATCCATATTCTCTTGAACTGTTTTGAAAATGTAAATATTTGGAAATAAGCAAAATGACCTGAGTATCACTTAAGTTATGCTTCTACCCATAGCTGACATGTCCATTTTTATGCTAAGAGGAAATTGAAAAAGAGATTTTTGAATTGGGAGAATGTTTTCTAAATCCTGGAAGAGTCACTGTGGACTTTCCTGGCTTTATTGGAAGCTGTTTTGGAACTCTGAATTTATGAGTGTGGGGTTTTTTGTTTGTTTGTATTAATTTATTTTTTTTTTTCCATCCACCTTCCTCCCCCTCTCTTCTTCTTCTTATTATTATTTTTATTTATTTATTTTTGATGTGTTTGTTCTAGTGCATAGGGGCAAATTAAGTTAAACAAGTTATTCCAAGATGTGCTGCTAAACGTTGTGGAAAACTTTCAGAATAAAAAAAAACAACGGCATGCTGCTCTTCCAGTGACATTTGTAGCTGCATAATTTATCACTGCCTATCTCATATCTTTCCACAATAGATGAAAAGAAACTTGATGTTTTCTGCAAAGTGTTGGTGAACAACATTGGTAACACCTCTTATGATCTTATTTCTATAAAGGTCTTTGATAGCCAATGAAATATTTATTCAAAGGTTAGGGACACTGCCTATAGAAATCAACTTCTGTAAGTAAAAGTGGACCATTAGCTTTTTAATTTCTTTTATTTCTTTATGTATATTTATTATCAATTATGTACACACTACTTCATAGTTAAAATATTTAGTCTGTGCTCATCAGAAAACTGTACTCAGTTGTGAGTCATATGTAATTTGCCAATAGGTGGCATGAGTGCATTGCTAAGTTTTGCAGGTGTAAACTGCAAATAACTGCTTATATTTAACTTTCTGAAGATGCTTCAGAAAGCACTGTCTGTCATGTTGGCAATCACCAGTTCCTGTATACTAACATCTGGCTGAAATCTGCAGCATGAGTACTGCATGTTGTTGATGATGATGAAGTATTTTTCTTATGGAAATAATACGGAACAAATAAATGTAAGTTAATGCATAATAGTTAAATGAAAAAGGAATGACCTGAAATCATTTGAGACTTTGAGTCCTCATAACCACACTGCAGCATGACATTAAAAAAAAAAAGGCAGTAACATTTTCTTATCAATTAAAGAAACATTAATTTGTACTTTTGGAGGTGGGGGGTGGGGAACACCGGGGGGAGCTCAAACCATTTTAATAGAGAAAGGTTCAAAGCCTACTCAATACAAGTGGAACAAAAAATCAAGTCCATTTTTAACTAAGGAGCAGTTTGAGAATTAATCTCTCCTGAGCATTGCATAGGTAACAGAAGTTTATTTAGGAAAGTTTAGGGTTTGTTTGGTTGGTTTTCTTTAGGTTCAGGGAAGGGAAGTGGAGGTGGTGTGGTAATTTATATGGAGCTGTAAATGTTGCAGTCCTACCTCTGTTAGCTTCAGACTTGAATCCAGCCTGAGGGCCTCTCCCAGCCTCATCTGGTAGCTCTGACCAAACCCTACCCTCAAGGTTGAAGCACTGTCCCCTTCTGCCCTAAGCATCACCACAACACTGATCTGAAGCCACTTATTTCATACTGGCTCACTCAGTGCTAGGTTTAGAATGTAGAGCTGAGTATTTACAAATAACATAAGCAGAATGAAATATTGCTTTTTCTTTTACCTTTTTTTTTTTTTTTTTCCAAAAAATTTTTTCTCAAGGATTTACTGGTTGTGATTTATCCATACTGGCTAACTTTCTAAATATAAATGATGTATTGAAGAGCAGCTATGAGCCTGCACAAATTCTCATTTGAAATTCTTCACCCTCTATTGTGTAAGTGGTCAATCAGGTGATTATAACTATCCGTCTGCCTTTGCAGCCTATGAATTGATTTGTGGTGTAAGAACATGGACAAAGTGTTTGGGAAGTGCCCATATAATGATTTTGATCCTTGCCCACTGCTCCATTTCTTCACCGATGTGGTAATTATCCTGCATTTGTTGATTCAAAACGTGTGATTAGGAAAGGGACATTCTGTGAGTTAAAACAGGTGTGGGTCATAGCCCATTTTTGTCATATGTGCAAACTGGCAACCTTCAGAATGGCAGCATCCACTCTTCTAAATGTATACATTCACTTTTCCCATCTTGGAACATTAAAATAGTATTCAACTTTTCATAGCAATTTCATACAATACACCTTAGAACTGTTCAAGATTTTTTAAATTTAGTAGCTGCTTTTTTTTTTTTCTTTTTTAAGCAACAGTGTCAAGATTTATGCTGCTTTGCATGAAAATTTTCCTGTCCGTTCTCTTTACTCAGAGTTGATTCTGCAGTAGAACAGTCCCATCCAAGCCAAGCTGTAGATCTATGTCAGTTATGTAACACCCTGAAGCTGGATCTTTTTGCAATTAATTGCATTTCCCCGTGTCTTTAGGGATGGGCAGAGGAAAGGTGTTGCTTATATGTTTCCATTCCCTCCCTCTCCTTGTTTCCTTCAGCTTACTCAGATCCCAGACTCTAAAGATACCCAAACAATTGGTGTCCATCAGTCTGAAAAAATGAGTTAGGCATATAATATAATAGCTTAACATTTGTCACTGCTCTCTATTGAGTTTATCACACAAAGTGAGTATGATAGGCAGTGTATAAAACACAGTGTCTGAAAATATTCTTTCAACAAAGGCTGAATGCATGAGAGACAAAAGACCAAATAAGTTAGCAGTAACACCCAATGTGTTTTTGACAGCTGTGTGAGTTAGAGTTGGGAGATGTATTTCAAATACCCTAATTCCTAGTCTTTGCTTTTGTGAGAGCAATTTTTTTTGCCCCATTAATCACAGGACAAAGAGCTACCACTTATATTTTCAGGTCTATCTTACTAGGTCTTCTGTGAAATGAGAATGAAATACTGCTTTAAACAGAGATGGTAACAGGTGGTCTGCAGGTACTTTTTGTCCAGATGTTAGCAGTAGAGTAAATGGAACAGAAAACGGTGCCCGTAAGGAATTTAGAAACATCTCCTCAATACATACAAGATTTCAGTCTCCACATGGTAGAAATAATAGCTCTAAAATAAATATGAATTACCATCATTCGTCTCAGTGGGATGTTGATTTTTGAAGTCGAAGTGCTAAGTTTAACTAAGTTTAAAATGAGATTTTTTTAAGATAGTTTTGAATAGGAAATGTCCATGTAGTTCTTAGCAAAAAAAAAAAAATCGTTAAAATTATAATAAAAATAAATTTGCTGGAGATCATTATTCTGGGCATATTATCTGTATTTAGTGTTAAAGACTTACAGCCTTTGCTCTTCTGTCCCTAAAAGCTTAGCAGCAAGGGGCAAGGCAGAATTAGATAATTCTTCAAAGCAGTGTTTTCCCTAATGTACCATGCAAAATGAACATTAACGAGACACAGGTTGGTTCAATTAAAATTTTAACATATTGAGGATATAATTTTTTAATTGTTCAGTTTTATCCTTGGAAACTATTTTCTGCTTTATTTATTTATTTATTTATTTATTCCATAAGTTGATTTTTGATAAGTTGATGTATGGTTTCCACAGCTAGGAGGCTTGAATTAAGAGAGCTCTATAATCCATAGAATCTGATTTATTTATTTATTTATTTTGTTTTGTTTCCCTCAACAAAGAATATTATGTGTCTTGAGCTTAAGAAGTGGTAGCTAAAATGTATGCTGACATCTCTATAATACTAGCATCTGTTAATGTGGAGCCAAAATGTAATATATTCATTATATGGAAGGCTACTTAAATCAGTGGCCTAACTGTGTTCAGCTTCCTCATTTAACCAAAATTCTTTGTTCTTCATAGTTATTGTGATTTAACCTGGCAGGCACCTAAGAACCGTACTACTAGCAGATCATGCTCTCCCTGAGCGACAGCAGCCCCCTCTATCCCTTCTCCAGCCAACTGCCTGGGACTACGCAAGGGACCACCTGCCTTCAGAAAAGAATTCAGGCCTTGGTGCTATGCTGAAGATTACATGTGGCCTTCTGTGACACGTGGAAAGAAACTGGGGACCTTCTGTTTCCCATCTAGTAAGCACTACATCTGTAGATCTAGGCATAATGGCAAGCTGGTGTCTTTGAATGATGTCAGTAACCATTTAACCATAGTTTTATTTAATTTTTCTGAACTTTCCATCATCTGTGCTATTCTTCTTAATGTCAATTTAACGTCACCTCACAACATAGAGGACAGCAGTAAAATATTCCTTCTCCTAAAGATACTGAAACTTTGTGCTGAAACAATTTACTCTTGCAATTACTTTCCTTCTGTTGTATGTGAGCTTGAGTGAAAAATTGCATCAGGCCCATACCTGCTGCTAGCTGGTGTAGAGTCAGTGACTTCAGCAGCTGAGTTAGGTCTGTTCATACCACTGGAATCACTGGCCCATGGACTGAGCCCATTTATTCAGTGGAAAAATACTGGCGTGAGCCCCATACTGCAGGTTTGGCTTGCAGACAGTTGAGACAATACTAAGACATTTTTAGAAAAATCAATGCCAGGGAGACAAAACTTGACACCCACCATCTTCTACACCAGTCGTGTTCCTCAAAAGGGCCCATATGAGCTGGCGCAGCACCTGCCACTGCTCTGAGCTGCTCAGCATCCCCTGGGAGCTGGTGGGGATGTGCCCAGATGGGAAACAGCTCCCTGCAAGAAAACAGTGGCGTAACATGACCCAGTGCTTGAAAAACAAAGTGAAGCAGGGGTTTTATTTGTCTCTGCTAAGCCTCCTGCTGCAAATTTATAGGCTTTTTAACTTGCTGTGCTACCTGTCAGTCTCTGAACAGATGCACAGCCTTCAGGCTCTTGGCACTTGCCAGCAACTGGCATCCTGCTGGGAACCGTGGGAGGACTTTCAGTATGAAGCAGGGCAACCTAATAATAGCACAGGAATGCATTGAAACCAGTGCTTGCACAAAGGAGGAGAGAAGGGTAACCTGTAGTTTGGCTCTTTTTTTCAGCCAGCAGAAGGATGTATAACGAAAAACCATAGGCCATTGACTTGAGCACTTGCTTAGCAGCAGGATGGTGAATACCTTGGCCAGAGTAACCAGATGTTTGAATTTCCCCAAAGCTGAAAGAAGCCATAGAAATGTAAAAATAAACTTCTCCAAGTAGATGTGCTTCTTAGGCTGTTCAAAATTTTACTAGATTCTTAGGCTGTTCAAAATTTACTAGATTTAATTTGCTATATGAGTAAAAACAGAGGGTTATTAAAATATACCTATACAAGACATGCATTTTTATTTTTCTTGATATTATAACCGTAAATCTCATTGTTCTTTACCTTAGAGATTCTGAGGGGTTTAGCTCAGTTGCTCTCTCATAAGCCACGTGCAATTTGAGTGAGCGAATGATGTGGGGCCGATGGTACATTTTTTTCTGATACTTCAGCAGGAGGCCTACCTCTGTGGTACCACAGGATATGGCAATAAAGATTCATATATTGGCAACCATAAACTGAGTCCTGGTATTCCAAAATGAAAGGCTGGGTATAGTGTAGGAGACGAAATAATTGTTGTTGTTGTTACTGTTCTCACTGTGGCTAGGGGATACAGCTGCTCTAGACTTTCATTTTTGCTATAATTAACTTTTTAGGTTAGATGACTTCAGAGTTGACAACATATGAGAAAAGAGAAATTATTGTTAACACAAGTGTAAGAACTCTTCAGTTGTGGCATTTCAAGGAATAATGGGAATTCTTGATGACCATCTCACCATCTGTCAAGGCAGAATTTCCCTCATCTGGTTATGATAATTTGGGCAACAGTAAAGTCTTCTTTATATTTATTTCTGTTTCTGGAAAGAAACCCCAAAATATTCAGTTGTAAAGATTATTATTAAGACTTTCAAAGTCATTCCTGCTCTGTCCTACTTCCTAGCACCCTATGCATTGGCAAAGGGCTAAAATAAGTTTGTTTTTTTCAGAACTGGGGAAAAAAAAAAAGTCCTGTCTGCTGTGAGAAAGAATATAAATGAGAATGAAAAATGTAGGTTTAGGAAAAGTAACATTGAGATAACCCCCAAAATTCCTCTTATGCTCACTGGTTTGCAAGAGGGCCACTTTTGAATGGAGATAGATAGTTTAGGAAAAGAGCACTTATCAAAGCTAAACTTCAAGCCTTTGGAAACTTTGGTCAGGAATTGATTAAGATGTATGGAAAAAATGTTGCTAGCTAAAAGATGTCTATAGTTTTTAGAGTAAAAAACCACGTGCTGACACTGTTGTCACTTAAGTACCAGCACGTGCATGTTTCCATCTTCCCCAGTGGGAGCAAGGTCTTCTGAGAGCCTCAGAAGCTTGGTGTTGCTCTTACAAAGCCTGGTACTTAAAATTCCACTGACAATGTTGTTACTAATGCTACTTCCTGAAGCCTTCTCAGAAAAGAAAATTTTGTTTGCTTAAAAGTATCTATAGAATATAGTGAGGAGGTGGGGTGTGCGGGTAGTCTCTTCAGTATTTTCAAGGCCAATTGATTTTTTAATTAACAGAAGTATGCTTGAAAATATAAAACATTCATTTCTGGAAATTGGTCTGCTTCCAGTTATTGCTGGAATTGTTTGGCAAGTCATATTTTTTAAAGTAGAAAATGAAATTCTCATGCAGAAAGATAAATTGTTTAACTTCCATAAAAGTCTTTTAACTAATTCTTTTTACCTCAGATTTTGTTGTATTTTGTTGTGTTTAGATGTGCAGCATATCTGCTGTTGTGATTAAAGAAGTATAATTAATTTGAAATGCAGTTTCATTATGGTTTTCAATGCTTGCTTCAAATTAACTTATAATTTCCATCAATTTCTTAGGCATTTCTTCTAGATAGCTATTAGTTTTACTCCCGTAATATAATCAAGCACATTCTCAGCAACAGGAATGTGTAAGTGCATACACATTGTTTGAAGTTAAAATAAATAAATAAATAAATAAATAAATGTTTTAGTTTACTTGTAAACTAAAAGAATTATGAAAATGTTTTGGCAATTTGAAAATGTTCCTGTAGTTTTTCTGGACCTTGCTTTATTTTTACTAGTGTAGAGAAAAATAGTTTAACTTGTGCTACCAAAATTAATGTCAAAACTAATTGACCTTCATAAGCAGATAATTTTATGCTTCTTTGAACATGGTCTGTAGGTTCACCCCGTTGATATTACATTCATTACACTTTTTCAGAAATTACTTTTTCTATAAAAACACTTAGAGTGACTTATCAGAATAAAGAGGACAAAAATAGTAGACATAAAAGTTCTAACTTATTTTTTTTGGTTGCAGAGTAGTCATTGAGGTGTGTGAAACAGCTCATATTGCATAGGAGAGATTGGAAGGCTTCTATTTGAAAAGGGTTTTATAAAAAATCAAGTTGCATATAATATGAAGAGTGCATTAGTATTGGCTAAGTATCATTAAATTGTGTTAATGCAATTTCATTAATCAATACGTATTAATGTATCAATATTTACTTATAAATGTATTGGTTATTTATCAGTATATCTTTCTCATCCTCACTACTTTCCCGTCCACTTTAATTTATAGATTCCTGTGAAAATATTTCAGTGGCTGTGTGCTGTTGCTGTTGACTTGTTTTCAGCATGATCCCACAATGGCACTGTAATGAGGCACAAAGCTGTGACTTGCCTTGTCAGAGCCAGGTGATGAAGAAATCTGAGATGTGCCCTACCCTGATCAACACAGTGGTTTCTATGGTACTTGAGTTAGAAATCTGAAAAACAAGGACAGTGATGATACGCAAATTAAAAAATAACAACAACAAAAAACAACCAGTATTTTCCATTTGTAAATTGTCAGTAACTGACTGCTACATTCAATAGATAAATTATTCACAATGAAAACAGCAGGTTCTAATCATCTCCAAATTAATGCCTTCCTGGCTTTCTGTGTACTGGCTAACACAAAATAATTGCCTTGGCATATGCCATACTCTTCTATGAATTTTACAAGTACTAGGCTAGTCTGTAATAGTTGTTATCCACAGGATAATACAAATCACCTACCTTCTTCATAACCAATGCTTTAAACTGTATGCCACCATAAATTACTTGCACACCACACAGCTCTCTGTCTCCTTGCATTATTATGAGGGTAACGTATCCTAGGCATGCCTCTCCAATTGCACTGCATCATCCTAAGCAAACTGTTAGCATGGCATTCACAGCTGCTCTCAGTATGTTGCTATAAATGATAGATGAGTACTACATTCTCTGGGTTTGAGTGCAATGCCAGTTCAGTACTTCTGGACTTGTTTACATGTCACTTTGAAAGCTATGGAGATATTGCAGAAGGGGTGAATTGGTTCAAATACAAAGAAATTAAAAAAAAAAAAAAAAAAGTATTCCCACCAGGAGATTTTTTTCACACTTGATTTGAATCTTTCAATACAGATACCCTCGTATTTTTTTGTTTGTTTTCTTGTATTCTGTACACATAAAAACAAAATTCCCTTATTATTCTAGACTAACAGGAATGGCAAAAGTAAAAGTTTGAAAGAAAGTAGTTGAATTTCATTGGTACTCTGACAAATTCTGTGCTGGAGACCAGCAGAGAGCAGATTCCTGGGTATTTAAAACTTCAGCAAGACAAAAAGAGGTCACATAATCTAACTGTGCACACCTTCTCTGCAGGGCTATATTCAGTTTTCGTAATACTGACATATTGTGAAAAACTAATGGGAAAGTATTGTAGTGAATCATCTCAAATTAGAACAACTTTTTTCTGAACATCCTCAAATTTTCTTAAGGAACTCAAATTTGATTCAAAATCTTCAAGTGATTTTTTGTTGTCAGGGAGTATAAGCACACACTGGACCTGCAAGACTATCTTTTGCAAAATTAGACATTGAGGTCTGAATTTTCCATTTGAAGCCTGTCTCCTTTTGGGAATGGGCTAGTTGCTACTAACATACACTAACAGATTGCAATGCTATGGTGGCAGTTTCAAGTATAATTTTTCTTTTTGAATAGGAATGTTCGAGCAATTGTACAAGCAATTTGTTATCACTCAAATAAAGAAACTATTTTACAGTGAAAATCCCTGTTGTTTTGATCAAGACAAAATATTACCATTTAAAAATATATAAAATAAATTTCATAAGAGAAGAATATAATAAATTTATTAATTTAGCCATTTATTTGATATATTTTTTGGTGAGTTTTTCCTTTTGGCTTTCATGAGAGATTGGCCTCAAGTCCTCCAAATTCTGGTAGTTCTTATCAGTGAGGAAATCATATGTATTACATGTGGATATATTCCTGTGCAATAGCATGGGTGCTGGGTCCTCGGCACCTCTCTCATTCTTCCGTTGTCCAAACCACTTTTAAGTGTAGACATAACTTGTGGGTGTTTACTGCGCTGAGGGAGAGAATGAACATTTTTCCCGTTCCCAAACTAAACTGAAATCTTAGCATTTTGTATTAAAAAAAATAAATTGAATGATATATATTTTATAAAGAATAAGGTGTCAAAGCTAGTATCAAAAAATGAGGCATGGAGATCTAGTGATTTGCTTCATTGCTCTGTCACTGTATATCATTCTGAATTTCTTCATTGCTTTTTGAAATCTGTTTTGCCTTGAAATACTATGGGTTTTATGTATAAAATTGTATTTCTAGTGTTGATGTTCATGGGTTCCCAGGCATTAGGAATGCAATGTTCTCCTGAAGTCTGAAATGTATTTTGGGCATATATAGGTAAGGGAAGATTTGGTACAGCTTTAAAATTTAAGGGTAGTATGGTCAGAGTTATTAAAATCTTCAAAGTACGTGGAAAAGATCCTTATCCTCTTATTAATGTCTTGTAAACAGAGAATAAATCATGGAAAGTGTGCTGTTCTGAGTCTAGTTAGGAGTCTGTTTTTTAAAAAAAAAAAAAAAAAAAAAAAGTTAATGTTTTAACTATTAAATTGTGAGACATTGAACCATATCAGTACTTTTTTTGTTTTTTCTTTCTGAAATTGGGTAATGGAGTTTGAGTACATTTTTAATATAATGTATTGCTTTGATTTCATAATTGTTACAATATCTTTTTTCCATTCCTAATTATAATCACTAAATTTATTACACAATCCTCATTTTACTAATTATTGGTATAGAATCTAAACACATTTTTTCATGTTACTGTGATCTTTTTGATAATGTGTGGTATTAAAACATTTCCCCAGCCATATCAGGTGTTGTCACGAAACACTAGAGTTTGAAATGAGTCTGTGATGGGAGAACAAAACATTAATGAAACTGTTCTGTTGCCTTGATGTTATTCCTTAGCATTTTTGTTGCAAAGCCAGAATTAAAACTCCAAGCTTTTACATGCTCTGCTAGGAAAATTTCCTTTTATCTGAGCTTTGTGATATCCTCTTAGCCTGTATTTTTAATAATTCTTTCCATGTTATCAAGTACCAAACTTCTGTTGATGTGGAAGCTGTGCAAAGTGAACAGCAGAGAGTAGAACACTATTAATCTGTGGTTGTCTTTTAAATTTAATACTTCTCCTCAGATCAGTAGACTGAGGTCTGCTAACTATTACCCTGCATAAAAATCATTGCACAAATCTGAGCATAATGAGACCTGGATTTTGGTTTCATGCTACTAGTAATCAGAGCTAAAGTACAAATTATTTTTATTTTTTTTTTTTTTTTCCTTTTCTGAGGTAGCTCCTGGTCCATAGCAGGATAAGTATGAAGATTTATAAATTTTAACAGATCTGCTGGTATGATAGTTCATTGCATACAAATGAAGCCCATCAAAATTTATTGAGTGATTCCTACATCAATTCTGTATTTTACAGGTGAACCAGAACCTTACAAAGATATCTAATAATAATTTAAAGATTTCTAAGTGAGACAGTCAGTCTACAGCATCCTTCACTATTAGTTACCATTACTATCAAAGTTTTATACTTTAGCTCACATTTGTCTTGATACAGGTTTTTGTATGAGTTTTTCCATTACTTTTTGGTTAGCTTTATACAGTCCAAATTCAGAAATCTTAGCATTCATGGAATATGAACTTGTGTGGTTTGTTAGACATAAAATATGGTGCAGATAATTTCTCTTTTTATTGTAGCCAAATTTTTACACCTCCAGAGTAGATGCTGGCAGGGAAGAGATTCTAAGAGCTACTACACTAAGGGCATATTTGGAGTTTGGTCTGAGTTGATTGCTAGTCACATGAAAAAAATATTAATCATCATTATCATCACCACAGGTCTTCAGATTTTGAAGCAAACAGAATGTTATCTGATTGACACAAAGCAGAGCTACGTTTTGACAGAAGTCACCTGCATCTTGTTAATATATTCATGTACACACGTTCAGGCCAGTTCTGTCTCAAATGAATTAAATTCCTGGAGTCCCACTGATGACATGAAGAAGAAAAATGACCTGAAATCACATGTTGAACAGGTAGGAGAATTCATGAGCTGTTTGTAACATAATATGAACTAAGCCGTTGGCAGATTCTGGATCTCCAATAAGAAAGACAAACGTATTCTGGAGATATGTCACTTCCTCTTTATTTTAATATTATCTTTAAATCTTACTGTGCTGTTGCATGAATTTAATCTGTTTCATCACGTGCTGAATTTGGTTTACAATTCTGTGGAAGAAAAGGTAGCCCTTATGGGATAGTTCACATATGCAAATTTCCTTGGAAACTGCCTCTTGTTTGGAACTTAAGATTATTTATTTTCTCTAAATTTAAGTAGCAATTTAAGAAGTGATACTAGAAGGAAGCTGTTTTGCTTCATCCAAGGTGACAGTAAAAAGGAGCTCTCTCTCTCTCCACTGGTAGAAGGTGCGAGGAGTGGCAGGAGCCGAAGCCAGAGATTGCTGTACCTAGATCAAGAGATCCAGTAGATATTAGAGCAACCAAGGGGACTAGACTTGTCAGTGCCTCAGTGCATTCATGCTTCTTAGTGGCAGTTTTAATTTGCTTTGAAGTACATTACTGTAAGTGTCCAAACTTACAACACAGTCTTCTAAACAATAGTCTTCTAAAGTCAGTTATTTTCAATCAGCAAAGCTTGCCTCAGTGGATATTCTTTAAAAACAATTGTGGAAATCACTGTTGAGAGGAAGCCAATTAAATCCTCTGCCATGACTGATTGATTTTTCTGATGCCTGGAACCAACCAGAGCTTTCCAGTCTTTTATCAGTGAATAATTCATGTCCTGTGAGTGAAGAACCCAACAAGAGTAAACCAAAATGTGCAAATATCCATCTTTAGACTTTCACAGCTCATCTTTGGATAAGACTGTTATAAAGTCATTTGGAAAAAGAAGCTCATACATAAAAATGAATGTTGCCATGCAACAAGTGCTAAAGAAAGAACCACAAGATTTGAGCCTTAATTAATTTTCCATAGCAGCTGGGAATGTTCAGGAATAAGGAAATTCAGGAGCACCAGTGTTGATTAAACTTAATTTCCTACAAATCTGTGGCTTGTAGTTGAATGACTTTAATGTCTGAGGGGATATATCTCCAACAGATACTTTTTCGTGATTGCCACATTTGTTAGTGTATACTTTCCAATAAAACTTCCTTAACATCTAATAAGATCTGATAAGAGTATAGGTTGCAGTCTCTCTCTATTTAAACAGGTACTATCTATTGCACAAGTACTTATTTTTTTCTAAATTTGTAGGAGTATAGTCATCTCTAAGGTCTTCAGCACCTCTGTTTAATTTGTGTCAGTATCTTGTAATAAGACCTGCAGAAGCAGATGGCCTGAGATCCTGTGAAGTTATTGGGCTCCTCCACGTGGATGAAACTTAAACCAGCATTAGGGCTGGTGTCTGTAAGAGGGCATAGTTGGATGCAGATTTCTAAATGCTGATATCATATTGGAAAAAAAAAAAAAAACAAAAAAAACCACCAACCCTATGGTATTTACTATTTAGCTGACAGAATCCTCTGCTTCTGGGATTCATAAGAAATAATCTGCCAGACAGTGATTCATTAGTCAGAAGCTGATATTGTAGAAAAGGAAGAAATTTTGAAAGACACAAATTAAACTTGTCATTTCATCTTTTTGTGATTCAGTTCCAAATAGAGAAAACTGGATGTATCCATCTGGGAGAAAGGAGAGCAAAACAAAGTCTGTTGGTAGAAGTCTCAAATATTATGGTGAGTTAATGATCATAAAAGCATGTAAGTATAAACATGAATACCTTACATTCAACTATACAATCTAAGCTTCTTAAAATCCTATAGCTGGAGCATGCATGACCAGAATGGTCTTACTGTTTCCTCCATGAAATTGGTGCACTCTATGCACAGTGATTTTGGATATTGGTGACATTCAGTAGGAAACATTGCAATTAGGTCACACCTGCCTATGGCATATTATTTTTCTCAGTGAAGGAATTAATTTTTGCCCCCCAGAAAACAAATAATTAAGAAGAGCTGATTCCTCTCTGAGCTGCTGAAACAATTGTTAATTTTTGAGTGCTTTTCAAATGATCCATGGAATCCATGAACATAAAGGTTAGCAAAGTTATGCTCTATGACTGTGATGCAAAGGGCAGGTTTCTAGTCTAGCAGATGCTGAAGCAAGTGGAAACATCCCATTTCAGAAGCTGACACAATTATGGATTAGATAGGATTAGAGAACGTTCTGTTCATTTCTCTTATTTCTCTTTCCTGTCCCACTGCAATTGCTTTTGTCAATTGTTATAAAAACTCACGGGGTTTGAGTGCCTGGTGAAAGTATCTCTGTTTGAATTCAGATGGCAGTGGATAGAGCCTGACTGAGTCACTGTCACTTTTGACCTTCACTACAATGTTAAACCCTGGAAGTAGAGTCTGTATCTTTAAAGGGACTTTTGTTTGCTGTCACCAAACATGATGCTTGCTTGCTGCAAAAGGATAGAAACGGAGCTTCCTTATCTTACGCAACAGGAAACAATATTAGCCCTGATAACACACCCACTTACACTGCTATCTTTTTCAGTATCAAATTTTGTCCATCGTATTTACAGTAACAAAATATATTACAAGCTGCTATGTTGACTGTGACTTGAGAGGAAGTTTGAACAAGAATCGCCGGGGGTAATATTCACTTGGATATGATTCAAAGCACACAGTTCAGAGATTAATAGATAACATAAAATAAAATTACAGATCAATGTGGCAAAGGATCATTCTAATGTACTTGTAATCATTTTCTCATCCATTGGTTGTGCTATCTCCCTTCTATATTGGCAGGGCCGCTTATCTTGTGGTACTGTGGCAACTCTGAACGTTTTATCACTTACTTTAAAAGTGGAATCAATTACAACTCTAGATTAAAATAGTGAATGTACTTCAGGGAGTAAAAAAGATATCTTGTTATGTGTTTTCTGAAATTGCTCATAAGGCCTAGCTGATAAGTCATAACTTGAAACTTAAGGAAATTAATAGGATGATTTTGGAATAGATCTCATCTTGAGATGGGTGGAGGATGCAGATTCCTTCTTCACTGAGAACCTGTGGCAGCCAAAACTAGTAAGAAAAGGAGGGACTTTTAATACATTTACCATGTATATCTGTGTGGGAGAAACTGAAATACCTGTGTAATATGAAGACAAGGAATCACAATGATGGAGGGTGCAATTTTTCATCCTCTCCTGGCCTAGATTTGTTCTTGCTGCTTTTTTTTGCAAGCCCCCTCTATGCTGACTTGCTAATTTAACAACAGGAGCTGAAACTATGTTGCCTATGTTTCCTATATTATCTCATTTGAGTTTATCATAAAGGAGAGGTTCTTTTCTTCAGGATGAAGTTTTGGAAAATATGAACACAAACTACTTGTCATTTCCAGAATGGGAGTAAGAACAGTATCATTATATGAAAAAGAAAACTTAAATCCAATGATTTTTTTGTTGCAGTTCAGAATTTTGGGAAAGGTCTTTGAACCTTGGCACAGGGGTGGAAATTTGACAAAACTTATATTTGTGATTATTAAATTTCAATCAGCTCAAGTCCCTGAAAAATCCATCTAAGGTGAAAACGTCCCAGTGTGATATAGAAGAGGCTCAGCAGAACTTTGCTGTAATTGTGACACCTACCTGCAGGAAGGCCATTTGCTTGTCAGGCTCTGAGGAAGAGCAGAAAAGCCATTTCTTGCATTGAAATTGCTGTCTCTTCCTTCTGTTGGTCCCTGGCATCAGGGTAGGGAGCTGTCACACTCAAATACAGAGGAAGGAATGAAGACTGGCATAGAAGAAGGAACGAACTGAGAATTGGCATTGAATAAAAGGGAATAGGGAATGAGCTGAACAAGGAGATCCAAACTAGAAACTAGTTTGGGTGGGCAAACTAGTGGGATGAGAGAATTGGGAAGAGGAGGGAAAGAGATGAGAAGAGGATCGGCTTGTCCATATTCAGATTCTAGTTCTTTAATGTAATATGACAAAAAGTTGTCTATTTTTGAGCTAACTTATTGATTTGCAAATGTACTAAAACAGTTGTGAAAGCAGTGTTTATTTGGGGTAAAGTATATTAGTTGAGTGCTTTGTTCATGGAGCTGTTTCCTGTTTTTTTAGACCTGGCAGTCACTGCTGGCCTGAGCACTTGCCATTGAGTTTTGTTTAACAGTATAGATATAAATTTGGTTACATTTTTTCTGTTGCATGTTAAGCAATCCCACTTTTCTTTGTGGAAACAACACAGCTAAAATATATACTATTTTGGCATTTGACATTGATTTTCATTTTAGTGTCATGAGTGGACATTTTGGTGGAGCCTGGAAAACCAACAGGATCATATATGGTGCAAGGAAATGAGCTGGCAGACTCTCAAGGTAATTAGGCAGCAATGCAGAGACCAGTTTTTCCTTCTAAAGTGTTGAGTGGTATGGATCTGAGAAAGGGGACTGTTATCTTTGCAATTCATCGAAGAAGCTTTGGCAAATTCATTATTACCAGACAGCCATTGGCTGCTGCTCGTGCCATAGCAGGTGTAGAGCAGACGATAAGACTGTATAGGCTACAGGGCTTTGGATTCATTCTGGGCTTAGTTTTGCTCTTGCTGCCATTGAAGCGAAAGGAAGACAGTCGGATCTGTACAAATTGTGGACTACCATTACTGTTTATGGTTCTCCATGTTGTACCCACTGAGTGGACCTTTGGAGGAGGATCAGGAACCAAATTTCTTTCAGTGGGAGATGAAGAGATACTATGCACTTGTTAGGACCAAACTTTAGAAGCATGTGTTCTTAATGTCACCTCTATGAAAACACTCAGTTACTAGTTTTCCTGTTTTATTATATGAGCTTTCATTACTGTGACATCGATGCATATCAGTTCAGCATTACATAGCATTTGTCCTGTATCTAGCCACATCCTGATTTCTATCTTGTGGTTCATCTGGCTGCTAGTGTTTTAGACATCTGAATGCCATTGGGTTGCAGGATCTCATATCCTACAACCTTGTTCAGCTCAGTTCTTCTTTACAGAAAGGGTTGTGAGGCATTGGAACAGGCTGCCCAGGGAAGTGGTGGAGTCACCATCCCTGGAAGTCTTCAAAAGACGCTTAGATGTAGAGCTTAGGGATATGGTTTAGTGGAGGGCTGTTAGCGTTAGCGTTAGGTTGGAGGTTGGACTCGATGACCTTGAGGTCTCTTCCAACCTAGAAATTCTGTGATCGTCCTTTCTGCACTAAATGTACAGATAAAATAGCGAATCTGTCTTATAACAGTTGAGTAGATGGAGTGTTTGAGTTTACAGAGTTATTCTAACTGGACTGTCTTGTTGGTAAGTCTTGACATTTAGGTTTGATATGTGGCAATCGAATGAGCTTTTAGTACACTGCTAGGATTGTATCCATTAGGCTTCTTTTCAGTAAAAAATCTTGCTGCTGTTTGTTGTGACATTTGAAATCTTGAGTCAAATGGCATTTTCGGAACTTTTGTACTCTATTACAACTCTGGTGGAGAAAAAAAGTTGGCATTAGCCATGACATTTTACGGGAATACACATCCAAACCCTGTCTGAGCTTGGATGTGAGTCTTTATTACAAACAAAGAGGACTTGTACCAGTATTTTTGCCTACCATTACTTTCAATTATGATTTCTTAAACAATTCATTTTTGTTTCTGAAGGTTTGGGAAAATACATTCAGGAAAATTAAGTTCCAGAGGATTTTAAAACTGCCTATGACACTCTTAAGATCATTAAAGAATGAAGTTAATGTTCTTGGTAATAATAAGAGCACTGTAATGTTTCACGCTCCGTGTGTTAAGAACATCTGAGACCGTCTTCGTGCTGTTCTATCTTCTAGGAGGAGCATAAATGAGCAGGTGAAAACTGGAAAGTGTTCAGGTTTATATGATGTGTGTGTACAGCTCCAGACTTGAATTGGGATTGCAGGTAGTGTCACAGAGGTGGTTCCAGACCTAAAGAGTTTTCTCTTTTCTGTGATCTGCTGAGCAGAGCTGGGACGGCAGCTGAGCTGTAAGTTTAGTAAGCACAGTACGTATAGGAATGCCTGCGTGGCATCACAAGTGCATGGGCCCTTTTTCACATTTATGCAGTAGGAGCTGGACTTGAATGTGTATTTTGTCAGGGAGGTCACTAAATGGGCATTGTATGGTGAATTAATTCAGGGAAATCCTGTGGCTGTGCTAGAGGTCAGGCTAGCTGATCACAGTCATTGCTTTTGCCCTGTAATCTGTAATGGATGATGTCCCTGAGAGTATCAACAAGAGATAAATGTGAATAACCCTAATGTACAAGGTCTTTCTATTTTGCCCCAAAACAATAGAACTCATTCAATTCGGAGAACGTCTGAATAATTTTGAAGAGTGCAAAGTCTGTTGCATATGACTGAGCTACTGCTCTTTTTGTATTTCCCATAAAATGAATAAACTATACCCATGAGTTTCATTTAACGTTATAATTTCCTTCTTCCCCAAAAAGATTTTATAAGTAGCTTAATAGAAAAACACTGTCAAATTAGGTTTTTTCCTTAAATGTTTTTGGACTGAAGCCTCTGTCTCAAAGGGAGGGTTTTATAACCCAATAATCTCACTTTATATATAACTCAATAATCTCACTTTAGTCCAATGTTTAATTAATTTTTATTTCATTTCCTCAGTTTTGGGAATCTAAAGTGTTTTGTAGGAAGAAATAGAAAAAGGGAGCATTGTGAATTCTTTTTTTTTTTTTTTTTTGTTAAAATCATAAAACAGGCCTCAAAGGAGAGCACTGCCTTCGTTCCAAACAAAATCTTTTTGTTCAAGTTTCTTTGATGAAAAAAACTATTCAGCTTGCTTGTGGGTTTGTTGTTCTGATAGCTGGCTACTCTAAATGGTTTTCAGGACTAGTGGACCTCGTAGGACAGGTTGGTACAGAGTCAGTGCACTTAGGCTGCAGCTAATTGGAACCTGAATTTTGCCATTAGTGAATGGTGAATGACATTTTTCCCTGCATTTGCCTAAACTGGAGGAGCAGAGGGTAAAATAAAATGAGCAAAACAACCTTCATACATATAAATGCTTAAACTGGCCACAGACCAGGTAAACAATAAATCATAATCCCTAAATAGCAGTAAATTAAAATAGTAAATATTTCCAAGTGACTGAAATAACCTTCATCTGGTTATTGGAGCAAAAGGAATAGGAAAGAGGCTTAGGCTCTGTGTTTGAGAGGCACAGGGACAGGGGAAGCCCTAGAGGATGTGTTTTGTGTGGTCTGCTGTATGGAAAGGCCAACAGAGATGAGGTTTTATTTTGTCTTCCCCCCACGCCCTCCAACTGTTAGCCTTCCAGTCTCTTGACGTGCACTGACTGTGTGGGTATAAGCAGCATTCTGTGGGGCGTAGCATTAATTAATTACAGTCATAGCACAGAACAGGAACCATTCACTTCACTAAGGGAAAATTGAGTTTGTCCCCGTTCCTGCAGCTTTATATGTGAACATGTGTCTTAGATTACAAACTCAATGATGAAGATGAAAAGCAGATGCTCTTTTGCTGATACCTCCTTTAAATCTTTGGGGAATGCAGTTAAATTTAGTACATGTTGTGAAGATAATGAATTTTTCCATGTTGAACTCATATCATCAAAATAGAAAATCTCTAGTTATCATTTGTTTTTAAGAAATGGCAACAGGACAACCCTTCATTTATCTCTTCTTGTTACTGAGCTGCTTTATCATCTTGGAATCTATGAAGAGTCCTATAGCAAAGCAAAATAATGAAAAAACTTGCATTAGCTGTTTAAGACATTGAAGAACATAGCTCTAAGTGACATTTTCAAGACCTTCTGAAAAGCCTATGGTAAAACCGTCGATAAGCACCACCAAGTGCTTACTGTTGTATCAGACAAATATGCTTTTAAAATTGTCAGATATATTCCTGTCTTTCATATGTCTGAAACTAAAACATAACATTTAGAGGAAATCTCTAACTAGCTGAGCAACTAACTGAGAAGAAAACTACCTGCAGAAACATTTTTTACATTACTTATTTGAAAGCAAGTCTAAATGCCTTATGGGGTAATGCAGCATAGACATATGTGTAGCTCCTGCTTACCTAAAATAACTTGCTTAGTTAAGTGACATAAACACACAAACTAAATCTCACCATGCCCAGCCTGAAGGGAATGCAGATTTGTGGAAAATGCTTATTCAAGTCTGAATAGAAACTGTTCTGAAATTTCCCCTTTTTCCTCCTTTTCCCCCTTCCCCTCTTTTTCACTTCTCTAGGCACTTTACATCTGCCCTTGAAGGGTACAGGTTTTGATGCCAACTTTAATGGGACAAGAGGTGGGTTAACGATGGGCACCTCTGGTCTTGTGGATGTTCTTGTCTCCCTTTATTAAGTACTTCAGGAACACCAGTCAGGCTCATTGTAGGAAAAGCAGAAACCTGCTGGGAAGACCTTTGATGACCCCAGGTTTTCTAACCAGAACTGTGAATTTCTTTAACTAGTTTGGGGTGGCCTGACAGGGGGAATATGGGTGAAAGGGAAGGAATCTGAATCTTTTATTTATTCTTTGTGCAGGGCTTCTCTGACCTTTTCTGGTATTCCTTATTTCATTTCTGGCTCTTTGTTCTGCCTGTGCTTCTTGATTACAGCTCCCTTTTCTGTGGGAAGACTGTAGGCCACAACATGAAATAATGAATGTATTCAGAGTAGAGCGGTGTATTTCGCTGAATGCACTGGAAGCTCCAACCTGGCAATGTTATTCTTGTGGCAATAATTGCAAGAACTGAAGTGGTGTGAATGAGAATGAAGCAGGCTACGCACACATAAGCTTAACTTTCCCTGAGAAAAGCATGAAATTAAATCTACCCAAATGCCTTTGAATCCTCACCATAAAACTTGTTAGTCTCAGTGGGAAAGGTGTTCTAAGTACGATCCCTGGAATCAATGCGCACTGTCAGTCTATGTACAGCATTATTGCTGTGCAGGAGGAATTGTACAAATTGTACAAATGTTAGTATGGGAATAAAGAAAATGTCATTAAGGACTGCAGTAAATGGTTTGTGAATTACAGCACAACAGAAGTTGCATTTGGCAGAATTATGAACTATGGATGAGCATGTACAGGTGGGACCCAGCAATCCATCAGCAAGACATGTTTCCTAATCCCTAATGCCAGGAGGCCTGGCATTATGCAGCTAATAAAATGAGAGACAAGGGTATGCGAACGCACCCTTCACAGAGGGTACTGTGCATGTATACAATTAATGACGCTTGTGAATTATGGAGCAATGACAAACAACACCACTATCGCAAAGGAGACCAGAGGGTTCATTCTGGGCAGATAAAATAAATTATGTACTCGTACACGACTCCTTAGATCTTCTTAGCCAATGGCCTCAGGCAATTAAATGAGCCAGAAATTGAGCTCTCCACAAGCATTTAAATAGCAACTGTTCACATGCATGCACAAGCAATTATGTGGTATTGAAATAAGAAAAGAAAATTGAATATAAAATCTGTTGGATAGGGAATAAAGCTGAATTTCAGTTTCCTGGCCATTCAGGAACTTTGATCAGCACAATTCTAGGCTTCAGAAAAAAAGATAAGTTTGAAAAATCAAATCAAATAAAAACACCTAAATGCTTTATGTAGTTTCTTTATGTTTAAATGTGTTGAGGCACAGTATGTGCTCAATGTTTAAATGTGTTGAAGCACTGGTCTGTGTTATTTGCACACCTGCAAATATATTTTTGTTATTCTTATTCTTATTGTTATTTTTCTTATTTTATACTCCCTCTAGAACTTTTCCATTCCCTTAGAATTTTTCCGTTTGCAGTCCTCTTGCTTTCTGGGAAGATCAAAGACAAAGTGCGTATATATGAATCTATAGTATATATGTATGTATATAAACATATATGCATGTATGTGTATATATATATATATATATGTATACACACATAACTGTGAGAAATCTATTAAACTGACAGTCTTTCCTGAAACAGCAAGATAGTACCATGGCTTGGACAACAAATCACAGTAGTAAAATATGAATATGGTGCCTATATTGAATAGTGCGTTTCTGTGTGCACTGATTACATAGGCTGGACATGTAGGGATGACAGAATTGGATGAATAACTCCATTTGAGTAGTAAAAAGCTGAAGGCGCATAATTGACTGAGGTATTTTCTAAATTTAAAAGTGGGCTCCATTCCTTAAATAATTTGAATAGTTGAGCCAACTTCGATGATACTATGCCAATGTTTTTTTAATCTCTTATTGGGGTTTGGTAGAGATACAGATTTTAAAAGATCACTGAAAACTTAAGATTCAAAAACCCTAGTGAAATTACTTTTAAAGCTTGCTTGCTTTCTTTCTTTCTTTCTTTCTTTCTTTCTTTCTTTCTTTCTTTCTTTCTTTCTTTCTTTCTTTCTTTCCTTCTTTCCTTCTTTCCTTCTTTCTTTCTTTTTCTCTCCAGTAACAACTCTGATTCCTTCTGTTGTAGCAAAGTTGTTTTGCACATGTGAAATCAAAATTCATTAGTAGGAAGAAACTGAGAGTTATAATATTAGATTATCAAGTTAAGTAGGTTAAGAAAGTTAAACCTATTGAGGAGACTACAAACCTGAAAGCCATATTTCTAGGGCTGGTTATGTTTCTACTGCTTCCTGAGCTAGGACTTCAAAAAACTTACAGAGAATTGCATTTTTGGTGCAAAAGAAGGCTCTGCCTCCTGGATGGAGGCAAGTCTCAAGGAAGTTCACCTTGGTGAAATCTCAGCAAGGTGTAGAGAAAATTCAGGGAATGTCATACAGTTATGATACAAGGTAAGATTTTAGAAGTTTGCTTAAAGATCACTGCTTTGTAAGTGGCTTCTGTATTCTCACTGGGATTTTTTTTTTCTTATTTGTGCTAACAGACAGTATGAAGCTATCCTAATAAATTCTATTCTGTAACATTCTGGAGAAGTGCATGCTGTTCACGTTAACTCAATTTATGAATGTCCATTTGCAACTGTTATTGTGAGCTGGTTTGTAGTGTAGGTGTTCCAACTACAGGCACATGCACACACTGTTCTTTCCTTTGGAATTTACTTTTGGCTCTTGTTTTGTTGTTTTTCCCCTTCCTCTGAGTATCAACAGAAAGTGCATATTTGATTTTTATGAATATAGAAGATATTAAAGATTTTTTTTTCTACTTGTTAAAGTGATACACAAAGATTTTCAAATGTTAAAAGCAAAATACCTTATAAGTTTTTTTTTGTTATATTTTTAAAAGAAAAAAAAAAGTATGTATTTTAAATTGAGCTATGCACTTATAGACTTTGGCTGGTTCTTATTGTGTTTTAAATATGTGTATCTAGCTATAGTGGAACCTTTCTTTGTAGTACTATTGATTTTTGCATCAACACCAAACCACTGTAGTTAGAGATGTGCTGACATGTCTATTAAATAACCTTTTATTTTCATGGAATTTTAATTCAGTGGTGGCATTTTTAATGGGGTGCAATTAAAAGTCAATCAACAGTATTCTGTGTGAGGAGTGCTGACTTTCAGAAATGCAAGTAAATATACAGAGTATTTTGCTTTGTAGCATCTTTGGTGGGAATAGCTGCTTTGACTTTCCAACTACAGAATTAATAAATACATTTAACATGTATTTCAGAATATGCAAAATGGCTGAAAAAGTTCTGTTAAACATTTTTATTTTCAGAGCTACCATATTCCAGGAACCTGCTGATGTTTATTGATTTTTTTTTCTATCGGGTATTTTGTTACTGAAGGATTCTGTTTTGATACAGATAATGTAACTTGGGGAAGACACATATGGTTTCTATGTGTGTGGAGTCACTCTGAGCAGCAGCAAGGAAAGGCGTTTTAAATAAGAATGAAAGTAATGGGATGTAATCACAGATAAGATATCAATTGCTTCTCTTACCCATTGCAAAAAACTGTTTCTGGGGGAGGGAGATTTAACAGGTATTTCCCATGAAATTTGTTATGTACTGATCTATCAAAATTAAATTACTAATGACAGCCAGTTTATCTCTCTCACCTCCCTTTTTTTTCCAGTCAACCATCTTGTAAAATTATTTCATACAGTTGACAGATTGGATTTTAAAATTTTAAAAATCCAGTCTAAAAAATCCAGGTATCTTCCTTCAAAGTACCTGAAGTGGAATATAAAAATTATTTCAGTGTGATTTTTCTTTTTATTTCTCTGATTCATGGTAGATTTTGAATACTCAATTTTTATCTTAATATTTGTAGCATTTCTTTGTTTGTGGGTTGATAAAGTGTCTCTTATTCTTCATTGTGAACTGCTGTTGCACTTCTGAGTGATGAAAGGAAGTTAGTAATCTATTGTTAACAACTAATGTACGATCAGAAATGTTTCTGTCTTTTTCTGATGAAGATATGGGTACACCAAATTCTCAAGGATGTTGAAGTGCTGAGATTTGGGTTATTGAGCAGTTGGTATCCTATATCTGTGAGGGCTTAAATATGTTCCTCAAGAACCTTAGGACAGCAGGAGGATTGTTGCTAAATACTTGTATTACCTGAAACTCTGCCTAAAAAAAGGAAGTAGATAAGGGGATAAGAGAATGAGAGGGGATGTCTAAACAGATTACACAATGAGACTGAGGGAATATTTACCTTATGTTGTGGCATTAGAATGACTCCTTGTATAAGTAGAATGGTTTGGGTTGGAAGGGACCTTAAAGATTGTCTCCTTCCACCCCCCTGCCAGAGGCAGGGACACCTCCCCCTAGACTATGTTGCTCAAAGCCTGGCCTTAAACACTTCCAGTGCTGTGACTTCACTGGAAAACAATGTGATATTGGGGTGCTCATACTTTAATAGTTTTGCTTGTCATTGCTAAGTAAAATAGACCTGGAGCTGACTTTAAAAATCACCAGATGTACTTTGTTGCTGGTGGAGTTCCCCTTGTTCCTACACTATGCCACAATGGCATGCTATTGCCAAGATGAAACTTAGAACAAAATTTGCAGCCAGTATGTTTCCATTCAGTGACCTTAAAACAATTTAGAACAGCAGTTTCTGCCATTACAGGATTTAGTATGCTCTGTTCCTGGGGAGGAACATCACATCCTTTGAGCCTGGCACTATAAAAACGAGCTCACAAGTACACTCATGACAGTATAGAGAATTCTCCTGCATGTTATCCCTTTTATTTTCCTGCCACAAAAATAAAGGGCAAGCCTTAAATCCAACTGAACTATAATGTAAAAGCTGAACAACTGTCATTTTTACTTTGGCTGGCTTCCCTGTAGAATTTCTAAGACATGAAGCAAACCAAAGGCCACCATGCGGGAAGTATACAGAGTTTGAGGGCTCCCTTTATGTCTACTGCAGTTACTGAAGTCAAAAAGCACCCTAATTCCATTCAATTACCTTCAGTGTAATGCTATTTTTGAACTACCATGCATATGCATGGTGTGCTGTTCAGTAAGACCCTGCAAAGGTCAGTGGAGCGTCAGAAACTGTGTCGTGAAAAGAGAATAATGATTCTACAAGGCAAGAAGTGTTACTTTTTAATTATTATTATTTTTGTTTCAGCAGCTTCTCCCCTTTCCTCATTTCATCATTTTTCTGATCTGGGAGGAGAGCTGCTTTGTCTTGTAATGATCAAAGGAAGAGGAGAGTGCCTGATGGTATCAGGATTTTCACGGTGTGCCAACATTAGTAAAGAAAAAGATGGGGAGGAAGGAAAAAGTGAGTTATAAAATTACTTTTATTTCAAGATATGCTGTTTATTTCAGGAACATGTTGGTATGCATTTGAATTGAGAACCCAAACACTGAAATCACACCATTGTGCTTGCGTGCCATAGGAAGGTGTAATTGTTCTTTTCCCAGCCATCTTTTTATTTATTTATTTATTTATTTATTTTACTACAATGTTTGTCAGAGCAGTTACTCCAGTTTCCATTGCTTTTGCTATGAAATCAACAGCATAAGACATAGGAAAAAAAAAAGTGAGGATAAATCCCTAGAAAATAATAATTGATTAGAGATGGCAAATCTTATCCTTGACAGTAGGAGGTGTTAATGAGACACAGAAGTGATTTTGCTCCTCTTTACCAATGAAGGATTTATCTCAGCGAAGGAGTCTAAAAGATTTGTACCATCTGTCTTCAAAGCTGGGACTTTCTACTTTCAGTTCCAGAATGGGAGCACCTAATGTAGTTTTTCCCCATTTTCAGTAAGCTCAGTAGCATACAAAGCTGGACTTCACAGCTAATGCTGTTCTGAATAAGAAAAAACAGTAAATTGAAACCTTGAGTATCTTATAGCAGTACAAAGAGACAACAGGTCACTCCTGAGCAGCAGCCAAATGTAGATGCATAGGACTGTTTTTCTACTTCTTACAAAAAGTTTATTTTGTTCTCTGATCTTTGAAAACCCTAAAAAATTAGGACATAGAATATTTTTTTTTGTTGTTGAAATCTTTTTATGAAGATAAAAGTATTCTCTCTTGACATGGAAGATAGCATGAGGGATTTCAGATTTTCTTCTTAGCTCTCTTTTATCAAAAATATTGAATAACCTGCTCTTTGTTTGGTTGTTTTTTGTTTTGTTTTCCTCATGTAAAACAAAGCTTACAACTGCTTAAGTCTCCTGGGGAAACAGCAGCATTTGTATGTGAAAAATAGCAAGCTGTGTGAACTAGTCATTCCAAATAATTTAGCCATTGAATTTAGGTGTTTATGAATTACATATTTTCTGCAGATTTCTTAAACATTTGTTCTTTTTTCACTTCTCTCTTTTATTTATATATGTATGTATTTATTTATTTATTTTGGTGAAAACTAAGCCTGTTGTGTGGGTTCCTTTCATAAGTCTTTCTCCAGTGCTTCTACGAGTTATATTTGTTAGGGTATCAAGCTTCTAGATCTGTACAGCTTAAGATGGTGCCTCCCTTTCTCCACAGTGATTACAGCAATCAGATATGAAGCCATCTGGTACAGGTTGTGTTAAGCTTTTAATGTTTTAAGTGAGATTTAAAACTAAATAAATGAACAGAAATATTAATGGTGTCTGCATGTCTCCTAGCAGAACTCTGTGCCCCAGCCTCAATTCAGCAATGTTTTGCCTGGTTGGATTTGGATCAGAGCTTACTGTCTATCTTATTACATACTGAGACATGTTGAATTTTGCACTTAGATCAGAACCTACTGAATGGACTTCAAGGCTGTTCCAGTTGTAGATAATAACGAGCTACATTTAGCACATTGTGATATTTTATATTTTTAAAAATGACAAATATTTGCAGAGCATTGGGCTAAAATATATTCTCAAAGACTTAAAATTATATTTTGAAATCCATATATTAACTCTGAGGTGCATTACCAATTTCTCATGTGTGCTGCACAAGTGTTTCTGAATCAGATGTTCATTTAAACTAGCAGTATGAAAAACTGCTCCCTAGTCTTTTTTTTTTTATTTATTTTATAGAATATGAAGGAGAAGATTTTTTCTCCTTTGTGTGACCACCCAGAATTAATTGTATGAAAATTTAACTAATAAGAAAGAATAGGTATCTAAATTAAGAATGAAGGGTTTTTATTATTATTTTAATTTTAATTTTCACCTTGTTTCAGGTTGCAATAAAATGTCATGCTCTTAACTAAGGTGTTAGGGGTCACTTGCTTAGCTCAGAAAAGCCTGGTACCTAATTAAATGTGTCACTTCTTAATTTGCTGGAATTGTCACTTCTTGCCACAGAGGGTTCATAATGCAGGAGACTGAATCTCTGCTTGGGTTTAACCGAACAGCTCTAACCTGAGAAAGAAGAGATTGTGGGCTGTATGCGCTGTTCCTCTGGATTCTCTCTCTAGAAGTTGAGATTGATATAGTAGTCAAACTATTAAGAAAGAGAAAAAGGTATTTCTGAGAAATGTCCTTTTGCAAATCATGAAAAACTGCATAGTATTGTTACTGATGCCATGTCAGTGATTCTTTACCTTCAAGGGCTTTAATACAAGAATAGACAGAAGATAAAGACAGAATGAGACATATACCACATAGATGCTGGGAGTGCAGGCAATCAAGCTTGATCTTAACATCATCTATGCTGGGCCTTCAATGTCACTGGCTAATGCCTCTGGGACTTCCCCTGTGGAAATGAGGTGAAATTACATGTCTCCAGAAGCATCCCACATCACCTACAATAGGCCATTTTTCAGAGTAAACTTTCAAAACACCAGCTGCTCCATTCTTTGTAAGTAAACCCACCGAGACAGAGGTAAGTTAGGTGCCTACAGCTAGATCGAGTGAGTCTACTTATATCTTGAATGATGCAACCCTGCAAACGTGAACAAGGTGCCCTAAGGGATGCCATGTGCTGAGAAGACCAACAAGATGTAGGCTGTATTCAAGATTTTTCTTTTGGCTACTTGTCAAAGGTCAGGCAGATGAACCCACAGTGAAACAGAGTGCACCAAGGGACTTGAAGTCCTTTTATTGTGTTATGGCTTCTTCCATGCATAATAGCAGAATCATGGGCTCTAGATAAAGTTTTTTTTTTTTTTTTTTCCTTTAAAATTTAGTTTTGAAATTCAGATTTATGCTGGTTTCTGTTACAGTATTGAAATACCCTGTTGCTTTAATTCTTTCAACTTTGAAAGGAGCTTCTTTTCTTCCCAGAAGTTATTTGAGAAGGAAATGATTTTTATTTTGTTTGAATTTTATTTTGAATATATTTTAGAAGAAAATGAATACAATACTTCTTTAATATCAGTTTTCAAAGTTCTTTTGGGATGACAGGTAGTACTTAAAAAGTTATTATTATTATTTTTTTATTTTTCAGTGAAAAATCAGAATCACACTCGGATTCTAAAGCAACTGAAAACAAATATTATGACAGCTGAAAAACATTATCAACAGACAAAACAAAACCTGTTTATTAAACTGTGTCAAAAATAAATATATAAATCCTGTTGATATTAAGCAAATATAGGCTACAGTTTAAACAAATATTTTATTTTGTTAGCATTGATGCTGGGAACTTGGGCCTCTTTTTTTTTGGGGAGGAAAAAAGTGTCTATTCCACTCTAGTGATAAAAAACAATAAATACAAACACTGAGAATAGATTCTATCATACAGAATAACATGTTTTTGGAAAATATATACTACCAGTGTAGCTATAAAGAGAAGAGGGAAACGTGCTTAGTGTGCCATAAACTAAAAATGCTGTCGCTCTGATAAGCTGCAGTGGTTTGGCATTTGTTTTTATTAAATGCACTTTGTTAGGTTTTTCATGTTTCAAATGCAGGTAGAGCACAAATTAATTTGTAATTTCAGTCTTCCATTTGTCTCTCTCTCTCTTTTTTTTTTTTTTTTTCCTAGAGAAGTCTTCATTAAAGGCAAATGATTTTGTATTAGATACCTTATGATTTGTTATAATGCAAGTAACATTTAGCACATCTTGTAGACTGTCTGAAGAATTCCCATAAGTTTCCTAGCAAATGTCATCTCACTTCTGAATTGAGTGAAGTACTGCCTTCCTTTTGCTTTCCTGCAATTTGTCATGCTTCATACTTGGCTAAATCTGCCAATTTTCATTGTCCTCACTGACAACGGCTGTCGGCATGCCACTTATGTCTTCAAAACTCTTGGTGGCAGCATCCTCTAAGTTACAGCATTGACATGCAACCTGAACAATTTAGAGATTTAGATCTGCGTGGCTTCTTGCTATATCATGCTCAGAAATAACACCATAAAATCCCTTAATTGCTCTAGAAAGGAAGAACACAGCTGGATGTAATAAAGTGGCCAACAGGTCCAATAAAGTCGTCATTATCTCCTGACTGCCTTGGAGAACTTGTATTGACAGTGATGGAATTAAAATCATTCAGAGGAGCATGCACGTAATGAATCTCATCACTGTGAAAAGACAAGGTGCAGGCCAGCTAAATAATTTTCTTCTTTTATCAGCTACAGAGCTGAATAGATGCTTTCCTTTGTACATTCTCATTTCTTGCAAACTCATGACTGCTTTGGAATTCTTCTCAAATGTAAGAGGTAGGAATCTGTAATCTGCCCAAATTGTGGACAATTCCTACTTTTGAGAACAAAACTGAAGATAAATTTTAGTCTTCTGAGAGAAGTTCCACTCTTTATGCTTAACTTGCCAGAAGGTGAGATTATTTTGCTATTTATTTTACATTTTAAACTATTAATATTCAAAGTAAATTAAGGAATTCCTTGTCAATTCCACCATCTTATTGAATTTGACACTGTCATAGATATATTGTAGTCCAGGCACTATTTATCCATACTCACAGTCAGTGTTGTGGAGAGTCAGATGAATTATTACCACCTTTTTGGTTTGTTGTTAGATGGACTAACTCCAGGGAGGGTTTGGCTTTTCAAAGCTATCTCAATCAGATTTTTTTTTTTTTTTTAAAGTAATTCAGCAGATGGACAATTCTGTTAATTAATTTTATCTAAAAAATAAAAAATAAAAAATGGTAATCAGTAGAAGTAATTCCAGTTGAGACATATTTCAAATAATCATTACTTATTTTTGTTATTACTTTTAACTGTTATTTTATGAATTTGTTAGTATTCATTTAGAATTTAGAATTCTAAATACAAGGGGTGAATTCAGAAGACAATGAAAAAATGTGTATATGTTTTAAAAAGTATTTAAAAAAATTCTGATATTTAATATTGCAAGTAATATTAAGATGCCCAATATATCTATTGGAACAAAAGGGAAAAGAACATCACACTTAAGATTAATTTCAAATCATACTTATTATTTGAAATACTTTAAAAATAACTGTTGTATTTCCTTGTCCTAACTTGACTGTTCACCTTCAAGGAGGATGACATAATGGTTCAAGTCACAGTGGATATTTTGGGATGTTTTTAGTTCATGCAGAAAAATCAACCCAGTCTGTGAACACCTCTGCCTAACAACTGCTAAGGAGTTGATGAGGATTCATTGCCAGTATAAAATGTTTGCTGACAATTATTTTTCTTCCATAAATGCTTTGGGTCTTCTCCTATGCTAAGAAAGGCCTGGCTAGCTCTTGGTAGCTCTTCAGAGAGTCATTACTAGCCTATATTCTTTCTAACCTGCATCTCCATAGATGTCTTGAAGGAAAAGGGAAGAAAAGAATGGGGTGTATTGACATGGATTACAGGGCTCATGACCCTGGACATTCCAGTCGTACGTGTTTGATTTTGTTTACTCATTAGAAGCTTAGTGCAGAAGGATTTTATTTTGTCCAGCCATTTTGATGGTCCTATGCGCTAAGCTTGTATTTAGTGATAAAAAACCTAACATGAAAATAGTCTGAATCACCAAGTCCTCCCTCAGATAGGCAGGTTCTCTGGAGATAGCAGCCCTGAAGCTAATAACTTAGCCTGCTATCGAGTTTGCTGCAGGGGAGTGTTTTAGCATTGCTTTTCCTGGATGAAGAGTTTACAGTGCTGTTGGGCTCAAGTTGCTTTGGGCTGCAGGTGCAATTCCACCCTTAGGCAATCTAGTTTGCTCTTCAACTTTCTTTTCAGCTGAGAGGTATTTGGAGGACTGTCTATTTGCCGTTGTAGCTGTGAAGGCTGAAATGGTCACCAGAAGTGGTCAGGGCATGGTGTGAGAAGTCTGTGGCTTCTGGGAACGGTTGGTGCTCCAGCTGATGTTGGGTTGTATTAATAAATGAGGGTTTTGCACTGATCCGGGAAGGAAACTTTATACAGATAACTTGAATTTTCCTTACAGAATTTCCGTACAGAATTTTCCTTCACAGTCTTCCTATCACTTTTTAGAGTTGTCAGCATTTAAGTTCTCTACAAGTATTGAATAAAATTTCTACCTTGGCAACTCTGTTTTCAAAGGATAGCTTAACAGTTGGTCTTTGATTAGGTCTTAGAGAGCAACAGAACAGATCTACAATAAGTCTCTCTCTCTGATTATGTGTTTTGCAATTCTTTCCTGCTGCAATCTATACAAATACCCAGTAGCACTCCCTTACATGCCCATAGGCATGTCCACATTACAGCGACTGCCACCCCAGGTATCTTTTAACTGATTACCCACATACACCTTTGCTCAAAAAGTTCTATAAGAGCTGCTGCCTAGTGCCTATTTGCCTTGCTTTCAAGCAGGTTTTGACCTCTGCTGTTAAAATGTGCTCCACGTACCTGAGACAGCAAATTAAGCAGTGCACTCCCACCCAAGCTGCAGTCTTGTGGTAGCCGTATCCTAAAATGCTGCTGGTTGGAGAGGTGTACCTGGTGATAAATTGTACTGTCTTATGGCTGGTGTTTGGGTAAGAACAGAACCACACCATCACAAAAGGTCTTTCAGTTTTTCTTCTATTCACCAGTGCAGCCACAAAAGCAATGCGCTTTATATGTAAGCAGTGTATGATGTTTGCAGATAATGTGCTTTTCACTTGCCCCAGAAAAATACCATTAGCTTGTGCTAGAGCAGCTTGTATTTTTGCTTATGGATACTTTCAGTTTATCAGTCAAAAATGAGGATTAGTGTGCATAATCTATGCATCACACAAAGGCCAAACATAACCTTATTCAAAATCACAGTGTATCATATGTAGCCTTCCCTCACTGCTGGTAAAAGGAGAGAGGTAATACCTTCTTCATCTCAGAAGTGAGGTAATAAGGGCCTATCACCTTAGCATCTGTGTCCTGCTGCATATCCCAGAGTATTTTAATCTCTGCATTTAGCTCCCTTTTCATATGCATTTATGAAAGAGCTTTGCACAGATGGGTAAAATTCTTTATCCACATTTCTTGGTGGTTTAGTGTAGCTACATTGGGAGGAGTAATTATTTCTATCAGCAAGATTGTGACAGCCACCACATATTATGGAAATTTTCTTCATTGAAACTTTAAAATTTTTTCCTTTTGTCTGATTCTCATAGCAACACAAAGAATAGTTTAGAAATATAATTGCAATCTGTAAAAGAAATATAACCAGACTGGCTATGAAGCTGAATCACATTAGAGCATTGGGAATAGAGCCACCTATAAAAGAAAATGAGCAGAAAGAAAATCACAGCATGGGCAGTTGTCTTTTGTCAAGAAAGGGGAATTTGTACCGGCCAACTGACCACCCAAGAGAAAAGTCATTTTGGCAGTGACGGCATGTAGTCTGCCACTGTTGGAAAGCTCCCTGGGTATGTATTTAACAGCAACAATTATTTTGTTATCAGGCACATGGAGTATAGTTTTGCTATTTAACTGATTTCTTCTGATGTTTTACTTTGTATGTGACTGGGCTGTGTATAGTGCTAATACAGTTGCACTCTCAGCTAAGACATCGAACAATCAGCATAACCTTTTCTAACTCAAGGGTTCAATTGTAAAACACCAAAAAATAAACCTGGCAGCTTGTGAGGAGTTGTAAATGAAATGTTGATACAGTTACTGTGTTCTTCAGAAGGTCCTTATGAAAGTTGAATCTACTTTATTTGATGAAACAATTAATACATGACATAAATCTCTTGATGCCTCATCCTTTCTCAACACTGTGCTCACTGAATCACAGTCATATATATTGTACACTCGCATATTTTTCTTACATCCCTTTTTTGGCTTTGCATACATGCAATCTAATAACTAGTTGCAGTAAAAATTAATAATATTTTCCATTTCTGTTACTACTCCTAATAAACTGTTATTCTAAATTTTGTGTTAGCTGAACCTCATAAGAAGTCTTGTGAGAAATCCTAATTAGAGTTTTACTGGATTCACACACACACGTTCAAATGTGAATTCTGTTCTATTCCACACAGACTTTATAAACATAAAACTTTCATATTGATTAATCCTCATTGACCCAGCATCCCTTTCTCACTCAAGAGTGTGCAGTATGAAGAAATTCAAAATTCATATAATAATTTTTAGATGTGATAAATGTAAATCTGAAACAATATGGGATAGAAAAATGTGTACATTCATATTCCAAAGAAAGAGACCATATTACTGCAGTTCTAAAATATTAGTTCAACACACCCCAGAGGGAAAAAAAAATTATAAATGAGATAAATGCAATTGAGAGTCTTACATTTGAAACAAAACATATTTTAGATAGACTGGAAAAAGAGAAATGTAACCTTCTCTCATTTGGGACCGGGATAATTATCTTTTATTACTATTTAATTATAGTGCATGATCATAGAGATATTACCGAGAACTAATTACTGGTCAAAAGTAAAAGATGACTGTTTAAATGCCTTTATGTCTGCAAATTCAAAATAATTTACTTATCTATGAAAATATGCATTTGCCAATTAAGTGGAATGGAATTTCAATGTTGACTTCTTCATTTTAGTGAGTACTAGTTTAAATATTGTTTAAACATTGTTAGAAATTTTCTCACAATATAATCAGTGCTTTGTCAAATCCTTAACACAAAAAATGCTACCTTGAAAGGATGGTCTCTGCATTTACACTTATGTAAGGAATAACTTCAATGTTTTCAAATTCCCTACTGATTTTGAACATCCTGGAATTTATTTAGTCCACGAGATGCAGCTGGTGAGGAGTACCTTTGCTGAATCTCACATTTCCATCACTCTTTTTAAGAACTCTTGAAGGAGTGTGAATACTACCCCTAGACACAGATTGAGTGTTTCAGCCTTACTAAGTGATGGGAGAGCTTCATGGGATGGAACAATTCATGTGGTGCTACTCCAAGCTGCTGCTGTTTCCTCTGGTATTGGTTCATCCTCACTGTTTCTGTGTTTGCTAGAGGCACGTAATAGCAAAGGTGGGTATGTTTTTTGTAAGAGAAAGGGGGATGATCTAATTGCAGCTCATACCTTAGCTTGTGATTCATGCTATGGGCATTTGGAAACATTGTGAAGAGATGGTATTGCAGGGTTAGATTGTACGTTATGTGTGTGGCTTTTTGGGGTGCCAGCCAGCCAA
The DNA here is from genome assembly GCF_964211825.1 of Aythya ferina. NCBI lineage: Eukaryota > Metazoa > Chordata > Aves > Anseriformes > Anatidae > Aythya > Aythya ferina. Next base: position 24,611,257 of record NC_140305.1, read on the forward strand.
ATGTTTATACAGCTCTATGAATAACAGAGGAAGAATTGAGAGTGTAGCTGTAAAACCAGGAGAGCTCACACTATAGTGCAGGTGTGTTACTGTGCATTTATTGGCCTAATTAGGTTTGAGTTGATGCAGGCTTGTTTGCGGACAAGTTTTTGTGGATACTGCTGTGTAACAATGATTTGGAGGGATTTCCGATCTCCATAAGAAAATATAATTCTCCTCGGTACAAATAACAATGAGAAGGCATGGAAAATCCTTCAAGATTACACTGTGGCTCTGTTTGCCTTTAATAGATAAAAAGCATAAGCTACTTGCACCCTGCATGAGTCCAAGTATATTAAGATATGTTGTTGTCCAAACTGAGATGAAAGCATGTTTAGAAAAATACCCTTTCCTGCACCTGCTCCTGAGAGGTTGCTTTTAGTTTTGTCAGAAACAGTTTAAATGATTAGGTTCTGGAAAGGAAGAAAGGACAGGAGGTAGCATTATAGTCTATTTTTATGCATGATGTATGTGGTATTAAGCCCTAAATATACAAGTAAGTAAAGAGTATCAGCAGCTGAGGGAGGATGATTTTAAGAGGAAGGTAGTTTTCTTCTTAAAGAAATTAGAATTTGTATGAAGAAGGCATCCTACATAAGGAATTGTCATCTCTGCAAAATGCAGAGATCTCTCCTTAGATTTGGTGATAGTTCCTGTTATGTCATCTGTTTCCCTTTTCTTTGCTGCTATCTGGATTTGAAAGTGCAGAAGCAGAGAAAAGAGTAGAGGGGCAATGGTGGAAAGAGGTGACTGGTTGTCTACTGACCTCCTCCTGCAGGACAGTTGCTATTTGTTGCAGATACAGGAGGCTATGCAGGTGTTAAAGCTAGAGTCATCTGTGACCACCCTATACACCAAGGCAAACAGCTCACATCTGACTTTGTCTCGGTCAGGTTTGTGCACTTAGTGATGCTTGGTTATATGTAAGGACTTCTGTGGTATGTGGGGTATGCTTTATCTTAAAAATACATAAAGATTTTATTCTAGAGAATAAATAGGTAACGTTTAAGAGATCTTACTGCTCAAAACTGCTGCAGTATGTGAAACTGAAGCAGAGCTTGCCTCAACTGAGCTGACAGTAGACAAGAAAAATGTGATGCCTAGCTGCTGGAATGACCAAGATATGAATTTCTGCAGCAGGTGACTGGGAGGGAATGGGTTTCAATGAACAAAGTAAATTTCTTGAAGTGATTTAAAATTCTGATTTGAAAGACACCTATCAAGATACCTACTTGAGATTTAACCAAAACAGAATTTTACTCTTAAGTCTCTGGAGTCCTGGAAAAAAATCTGCTTGAAAATCTATAGAAATTGGCAGAATATGCCCGTACATATAATGCATGAGTTCAGTGTTGCAGTGTAAGTGACATTGATTTGCATTCTCATGTGGATATGGAAAAAAAAAAAAAAAAAGACAGGAAAAACTACACTTTAGAACTAGGATTTGTCATATTTACTTGTAGCAAAGGAAATGAGTGTTTTTATCTCTGGGTAGAATAACTGCCAGAAATAAAGTAACGGAGAACGTGTGTTCGAATGAGGTATTGATGCTTTTACTGCTGACACTTTTTTATGTCAGCCACTCATTACAGGCCAATAAACCAGGAGTACAGGGAAATTTAAGCAGAGAGCTATGGCAAGTCAATAATAGACATGTTCAAATGATTTAAGGCAAAAATATCTATTACAGAGTGTGTTATTGGTCAAACTTGGTGAGTGTCCTTCATCGCACAGTTTATGTTTCTTAAACAGCTAGCAAAACTACTATGCTACCATTCAGAAAGTAGAAAACTATGCTGTGCAAAAGTTGAAAATACCTACTGTCATACTGATGGAGCTGTCAAGAGAATCTTTTTGGAAAAAATAGCTACAAGCTTGGTTCAGTTGAAATTGGCTACGTTATGCTGATGGGAGCTCTAGAAAAGCAGTGGTGAATTCAGTCTCAGATATTGCATATAAAATTTTAAGGGCTGAGAGAGAAGCCTGTTTTCTAGTAAGCATTTAATATTTTGTACAGTGACTTTAGTATTAGTGTCACTGGTCTTATAAAGGTATCATAAAAGTTATACTAAAGAATTCCACTTGTTTGCTTTCTTATTTTAACCTATTGAACATTTAATTATTTATTGTAAAATTGCTTAGCTTTGACACCTACTCTTAGAGCAGAATAAGCTTCATTTGATGGTTGCTTAGGACTGAGAGGTTAAGACCTGCCAAGAAGTAAGAGATATAGACTTGAATCTCCTTTGGGTAAGAAAGGAATTGAATCTAGGTTCTCTTGTGCCTCTGAGTAATCTAACTACTGAGCAGCCAGATAAATGGAGGATGATATTTTCTTCCCCATTCTTTCTCCTAATATTTTGTTCTAGCTCAGGAAAACAATGCTAGGTGGTTAGGGTGTTATGGGATCTTTATGCAAGTTAGGGACCTTAGGGACCTCGATGAGTATGGCAAGGGATTTGTAGTAACTTTTTTTTTTTTTTTAAACCTGTTGTCTACATCCTTTCATGAATTTTTCCAAGTGACACCAGAAATCTGGTAGATTTAAAACCTAGCTTTTTGAAAAATGAATATCATTAAAAAGTCAATTTTAAGATTAAGATAACCTCATTTGAAAAACTTATCCTGCGACAAGCGTGGGGAAGAATTAAGTTTTATAGGCAAAGGGTCCTGAGATGCACAGTTGTTTTGGAAAACACTTTTCTTTGCTAGTGCTGAAAACAAAGAGAGATAACTGTTAATTGCTTTTCACATTGGTATAAAGTTTTGTTTGTTTGTTTGTTTGTTTTCTTTTTTTTTTTTTGTTAGTTCCTTGTTTCATTAAAGATCTTTAGTGAGCAAATGGAGCTAACAGTGGTTTGATTCATAGTTAAGTGGAAGTATATTAAAACAGTTATAAGGAATTTTTTTGTAAAAAAAAAATAAATATACATATATATATAAATAATTGACTTTACTTATAAATTATTAGTAGGAAATGCAGAGAGATGAAGATTGTGATATGCACCTTAAAATATCCCATGGAACTGAAGTGAAGTTCCCAACTCTCTCGTTTTATGTTGACTAGGAAGTATGGAACCCATGTTCTTGGGAGGTTGTGTGGCTAAGAAGTAGGATAAGCAGCCAAAATCAAGTGCCCTACGATTCTGTTTTTCATCTAACTGCTATCTTGTCATTTAAGTGCAGCATGCTAATTAAAAGGACAAAAAAAACCTCACAACTTTGAAGGCAGTACTGTGCTTAGGATCAGTATTTGTGAGTCACTCTGCTCTCCTACTGCTTCTCTGAGGGTTACAGATTATATACTTATACCCAGGAGTTTACATAAAAGCATATTTTAGTTTTAAGTGTATGCAGTGTGATACCTTCACATTTCTCAAAGTTGCTTAATGCTAATTTGGCAAAAAGTTTTGTCCAGCAGTATGTAATTACAACAAGAAGCAAAATCCCTGCTTTTGCAACCCTGGCCCCTGTAGGCAGTGACTTGCTGACATAAGGAGTCCCAATGAAGTCATATTTTTTTTTTAATTATTTGAAGTGATTTCAACTCCAGCAAGAGCAACAACACAGCAGCGGTGAGTTAAGATCTTTCCCCCAAGTTGCAGGCTGGCAGAGATGATGGGTATGCGGCGCTCCATACTCTTGCCTGGACCTGGCCAGCTGCAGAACTGAGGACACCTCATCCTTAGGTGTGCTTGGGCCATACACTGCTTTCACAGGAGGCAGCCATCAGAGTGGTAATAACTTCTCGGGTTAATGAAGTGTTTTAAAATCTTGGGGTTTTCTGCAGCTGCTAGCACTTACTGTCTTGTGACTGTTTTGGTCTTAGACAGTCTGCGGGTGCTCCGTTCGCCCAAGATGGGGACCTTACCAGCAGTGGTTTGGTGCTGGGAAAGATGAGTTGCCATCGGTTTTGCAATGGCCTTTTTTATATTTTTTTTATTTTTTTTTTAATTTTATTTTTCATCCTTTATTATCCATGAAGCTCATGTGTTTCTGTGGAGTACAGGAAAATTAATCTGGTAAAAACAAACAAAAAACAGCTGCACTGCAGTACCCTGTCGCTGTGCACTGTTATGGGAACCCAATATACATTCGCTACAGTACTGTGCCATATATTCCTTTCAGAGATGATTTTGGGGGCGCTAATGCAGTGGCCAGGCTCTGGTGGTTACCATATGGGTGTGGGATTTATGTCTGGTGTTTGCTCTCTGTTCCTTTCAGCTGGCAAGAGACGGAAGCCCAAGAGAGGCAGCACAGCAGACTCTGGGGAGAAGAGGAACTTGCTTGCAGTTGATGATACCTCTGGCCAGCCCCCAGAATGGTGATGATGAGCTCTGCAAGAGCTGTCTCCAACCCTCCGCAGCTGTGGAGATGGCTGTTGTGTCTGGCCTTAAGGGAAGGAAAAAGTAAAGAGTGGAAAATTAGAATGTCATGGAGGATAATTGGTCCTGAACTAGTTTTAATTTAATTTGTTTTTAATTAAGGGCTTAAGGTAGCCCAAAAAGAAGACAGTAAGCAAATAACAATGCCTCATGACTTGCAGGTGGTTTAAGGAACATACTTTGCAAACTAAGAAGTTACAGGTAGAATACTGATTTCTTTTTTCTTCTTTCTTTCTTTTTTTTTTTTTTTTGGTTAAATTTTCTACAATAGATTGATTGTATCTGCTGTGTAGTGGCTTAATAGCTATTAAAAATAAGGGATTTGAGGGGTTACTTTATTGATTTCACAAAATTGACGTTTTTAATTAGAAATGAGATAATCTATCTGGGAAAATAATGATGTTGAGAATGATTTTTTTTTTTATAAACAGGTTTAATGAAGCTAGAGGGTACAGTGGGAACCATAACATATGGTGTGTTAGGGTAATCACAGAAATATTTGAATGAAGCATTTGCTTTTCCAAAATCTTTTTCCTCTTTAAGGGAACTACTGTGCACATCTTAGGCTATGAATTTGTTTACACAACTGGCTTAATGCCAGTTGTAGCCTTTGGATTAGATGTGGTGTTATGGAATCGCATCAGTCAACCTGGAATAATCTGAAGCAGCAACCAATATTTTATACATCTTATACATTATTCTAAATCTCATTATCTTTTAACCAAATAGCGTATTTTAAAGAAGAGTAATGGAATATACAAAGGCATTGTTAAGAACATGGGCCCACAAATACGTTACCATAAAGTAAGGAAAGGTGGAAGTTTACTGACCAAGTGTATCATTTCCTTTACTTTAAGAGTCTCTGCGCAGAATCTTACCCATTACACGATAGGAACAATAAACCACACTTCTTTTATTGTATTCAGAGTATATAAGGGCATAAAGGTGGTAAGTGGAGTAGTTGGGATTATTTCCCATTGTGACTTGCTTTCTGCTATTTCCCTGTTCTTGGTGGCAGTTTCTCCTTGAGAAAATTTTTGGGAGTTTCTGATCAAGAAATACACTTGAATTGCAGTCCAAAACCAGGCCATTTTTTTTTTTTTTTTTTTTTTTTTTTTTTTTTTTTTCCCTGTATGTAATGGGAAATGCAGTAATGTGGGGTAGATATTTAAAGGAGATAACTAAGGACAGCCTCTTTAACGATTATGTAAAGATGCTTTTCTTCAACTCACACAAGTGTTTGTGACCTGAGTTCATGTCACTTTAGGGAACAGAAAAGGAAATAGACTGTGAAAAATCAGTGATCCTGACAAAAACTGTGGTGAAACCTGGGGAGGCAATGGACACTTGTTGGACCTCATGTGCTATAGCACTGTAAGCAGTTTTCCCACCATAAAAGATCTCGAGGGTGACTACGTTGAATGAAAATTCTCAAGATAACTGCTGTCAGAATGTCTTGCCTCTTAGACACATAAATCTTCTATTATCAGCGTAAAGAAATGCATCTCATTTGCAAACTTTTTTTGTCTGAGCAGCTGGAGTTGTCTGAGGTTATTTTGTTCCCCTGTGCATAGTCTCAGGAAGGCGTAACGATTTGTATGCTCCTGTCTGCACTATGAGGCTTCAGGCAAAATGCATCCAGCACTCCCCTGGGACAGGGAGACTCCATGCGGTGCCCAAAGAGCCCATAAATTATTTGTTCACCTATTCTGAATATTCATAACTTCAGCAAGTGGGACACTGAACAAAGCTGATGGCACTGCAGTTTTTCATGCAACCTAAGAGTTTCAATCCTTGATTGTCTTAACATTTTTAATCCAAATTGTCTTTATCTAACTTTCTATCATTTAATGTTTTCTTAATTTGAGAACATATGAAGCAGCATCCTCACAGATTTTTTTATTTTATTTCAGTAAAATTCACACAAAAATACTAATCAGAGAACAATTTGAGAAATTAAAGCTTGTTTTTTTTAGGGGGGAGGGGGAGAGGATGGTTCATTCCCCTTTTTAATAGCTATGTGCTAGTACTTGCAAGTCTAAAAAGAAATAAAGAGAATCGGGGGAATACACAAATGTGATGTAAAATTGTTGTCAGCAGAAAAAAACGTGTTACTCACATAAATCTCTAGGATTCCTTTCAGTACTCAGTTTAAGAGAAAAAAAAATGTAATGAGAATATAACAGCCAGCTATGATATTGGCTTCATAATGTACCAGATACGTTGCCTATTTTGTTTCAAATGGTATTTAAGGCTGATCAGAATAACACAGACAGAACTGAACATAATAACTAGATCTCTTCTGTTTAGTGGCCTGGACTCCAACATTTAATGGAACAATTTCACCAGAAATGGTATTTTAACTCTGGCTGATTCACATTTTAATTGAAGCCTAAATTTTCTAACTATGCTATCATTACAGAAAGTTCACTGGAGTGCACTTCCATTACATGAATTACAGCATTCCAGGGATGCCAAGTTCAGTGGAGAGTGATAAAATTGATGTTGAAACTCTTGTTTTATTATCTTGAGGAGGGGGAAGGATTTGCAAATAAAGTAGACTTCATCACATGGCCTAATTATAATGGAAAATGGAGAGATGGCGAAATTTGACATCAAGATCAATTTATCTGTTAGAAAAGTAAAACAACTTAACACAACTGACCCTTCTAACAGAGGCTATAGCAGATGCAAAGTCTCTGAGCTATCAAATATACAGTGGAATTTCTTGAAGGTGTCCAGTGATTTATCCAAATTCATCCTAAATTTGTCATCTGACATTGATGAATATTGTCTTGAGATCAGGGTATTTTCTGATGTGTCCAAGTGTGTTTCATTTATGGATTTTGATTGATTGGTAGTTAACTGAAAACTTTTTCCACACAGTTCTCTCCTTAATAGTCCAGATACTTGATATGTGAATTCAACTAATGTACAACTTAAAAGTATCCAAGGGATGGAGCGAGACATGCTGTACTTTGCTTTTATCACTTTTAAAGCCTTGGCTTCAAGTCTGCCCTTTTCTGTATTTTCTGCTCAACTGCTATCCTTTTAATGGGTATAAAGCTGTACATCTCAGATCCATGTTTCCCCAGCTAGATGGTGTTGCCTGCTCAACTGCACACCATTTCTACTGATCTCTTATTTAAGAGAGAGGGAATGGGAAACATCACTTGATATTGCATTTGAAGTCATACTTTGACCTAGAGCTCAGGAGAAGCAAGGACTCATATGCCTGAGCAAAGAGCTGATTTCATCAGAGGGTGGAAAAGATTTACACTTGTTACCTTTTGTTCTTTTCCACTTTTCTTATGTCTGTGTTTAAGCTGGTAGCATTAATGTGGAAAAGAAGTTTCTGTAACCTTTTTTTTTTTTTTTTGCAGGTGCAGAATGGTGAGAACACAGGGGAGCTTTCAAAAGTTTAGGTCATGTTACTGCAAGGATTGCAGCATCCAGTGGCAGACACACGACTGGGACAGACGTATGGAAAATTTTGCCGTATTTGTATGGGTCAAATAGGGTAACTCTGCAAATGTTTGTTTGATGTTACAAATGTTTGATAAAGAAAATAGTAGTAGCTTCATTACAACCAGTCACACGTAATGTCAGTTGTACCATGCTGGTGCGCAGTCTTGTTTTGATGGTGAACTTACCTCCCTGTGGATATCAGTTCTGAAATCATAACTATGTAGGGAACCTTGATAACAACTGACCAATTCATTCCTACTTCTGAAATACCTGAAAACTCTTTGTTGGCCTCTTGTGTTGTGTTGGAGGCATTGTGGAGCTTGTCTGCGTGACACTACCAGTGTGCTTACTTAGTCCTAAAGGAACCTTTGGAGGCAGAAAGTTACAGGTTTTGGACTAAGCTTGTTACAGCCCTGTGACTTAAAGCAATTGTATCTTAGGTGTAATTTCTGTTATTTTAGTCCATGGCTTCCAGTTATTTACTCTGAGCCTTGCAGGTAGTTTGCACACATGTCCATCTGTGTAGCAGTTATGCATTGCTGTGGATTGTCTTGTGCTACCCTAGTTTTATCTTTGTGATAAGTTTGCACTTTTGCAGGTTAATATAACCATGGAGTTTTAAACACTGTGTAATTTCATTATTACTGTTAGAGTAATGAACTGTAACTTCAGATCTTACTATTTGCAAATGAGAACTTCCACTTACAGTGGCACTCACCTCTGCAACCTAACCAAAGCAATTATACTGAGTTATGCTTCATATGTATAACCACTCAATTTCTTGCAGGAGGCAGCTGCAGAAGTCATCATCCTGTGCCAGAGTAATCTATATAATGCATCTCTACTGTATATATTAGCTCTTGCTCTTTTCTCTAGCAATACCAGCACTCTCTGCCTCTTTGCTTTAGATTTCTCTGCCTAAGGCTTCTCAAAATTATAAAGCATAGAGAAGTGTTCACTAATTGGGTATATTGGAGGTGGAGAGAAACCTCGTTAAAATCAAGGAGTTATTTGTGGATGTTGAAGAAGAATCTAAACACTTGTAGCTGGAGTTCACTGGATCATTATTTTAAATTATATGCGAGGAGAAGGTACACTAGCAATGGAAATACACACGTTTTGCTTACAAGATCCAGAATTCACCAGAATTCCATTCCATGCCTTGACATAGATTTTTTTTTTTTTTTTAACACATTAATAAATTTGGTCACTTTGAGTTAATTTTATTTATTTATTTATTCGTTTTAGTACAGTACAAGCATCCAGAATGATTTTTACAAATCTTACTGTCACATATGTATGCCGAAGGATGAAGATGGTGAAGTTGGGAATAATTCCAGACCAAGCACCTTTCAATAACTTCAACTATTCTGTGACCATCTATAATTTTTGTACATACTTTTTTTTTTTATTTACAAAAATGGTATGAGAAATGGTATGAGAATAACTGTGAATGAACCTTAAATCTTTATAGTATAATACTTCTAGATTTCTTTACCTTCCTCTGCAGGCCTTTTGGATTTTTATTTTTTTTTTTCCACATAAAAATATGTGTTTTCCTTACAACTACCAGATGACTGGACCCATGTTCCAAATAACTTCTTGCAGTGGCCCCTGAGAGAAGTTATGTGTGAATATCAACTTTATCACAAAGAACTTGCAGGAGAGCAGCAATTTTTTCCAAAACAAAATTGGATTAGTTTGACATATGGAAGATGGCTGTTTTTGATGCTGTGAGGATTCAGTGAAGAAACATATTTTTCAGAAGGTAAGTGTGCATTTAATGCTTGCTTTCAGGGTTTCTTGAGATAATGTTTTAAAAATGGAAATCCCAAGAGTGCAATATGATTCTATATTTCACCTATGTACTCCATTTTACAGAATGTGCACAGCAACTTTCAACAACCACAGACAGTTGGCTTTAGGAGGTCATTTCATGGCTGGGAGAGATGGAAGTGGTTTGAGGATGTGATTTTTATGGATGGAAAACTATGCCTTTGGTTCCAAGGAAACTCATTTTTATTGGAGAAATGAGACAGAACAGTACATGAGTACAACTAAAGGTTGTTATAGTTATTTTTCCCCTCCCTTCTCTTCCACCTGACCCCCAACCCTCTGGTGAGAATACAATAGGTTTGTAGGAAATGAAATGCTAGGATCTCAATGTATGCTATTCCTCAGACCTAATCTCTGCTCTTTGTGCTCATATATAGTTTTATTATCCCCCTTACATATATTTTGTAAGAAAAAAAATACCAAAATAATCTTAGCATACTCTTCAATACTCTTAGTATTGAAACTAATTTGTATAATATTCTAAATAGTTCTTCTAACCCTGAAAACGAGACCCTAATTAACTAAACCATGACAATTGTTTTCTCTTTGTTGACTAATGCTAAATCATGATCCTATTAGCATTGTGTAATGCAACTGATAATGTTAACATAAAAATTATAGAACAACATAATATTGCAGATAGATGCTCATATATTCTGTAAACTTGATTTGAAGAGAACTGAATGTGCCATGAATTACTTTTAGGTTGGGACCTTGTTGAAAACTGTCACTAGAGCATCCATGAATAAATTGTTAAAATACTACTGTTTCATATAGTGATATGGCACTGTTACTTATTGATTGTATTATCATATATTTATTTTTAAAAGGACAATAAGAAATACTTCTTGGTGAAGTTACATTGAAAGCTGCTTTAATGTTGTGTGCTTTTCACCAGCAACCTTCATTCTCAAAGACAGAAATTTATTCATTCTGTACATCTGTGCACAGCCCCAGAGATTTTAATAGTATCTTAGTTTAAGGAGAGCTGATGAGAGAGAGAACTTTTTCTGCAGTGTATAAGGCCAGAAGAGAGCATGTAGCCTGACCTTCTGTAAATGTCAAACCTTAAGAGCTCTTGAGCTGTTCTTTCCTTCTAATAGAAGACATGCAGCCTTTCTTGTTACAAAGAATTGCTGTGACTTCTGAGGGTTTATCTGAATAGTTCATTAACCTACTTGTATTCTCTTCCAGGCTAATTTGCCATCCTCAGCTTCTAACTAATTTTTCTATTGGATGACAAAATTATGTTGCTAATATTTTGTTCTCAAAATTCCTATAGTGGTCTATTCAGATGGCATTGTAGAGACGGTGGAAGTCTGTAAATAAAATGGTAGGCCCTTACATTTTGCAGCCTTTTCAGAACCTTCCAAATGGATAAATAAAATTCATGTGCATTAAAAAATTTACAATGTTATTTTGACAAATATAATTTGTGACCCTATAGCTCAGAGGAAAAAGCTAGTAGATAGTTAAATGTGATTAATCCTTCAAATATTTTTTGATGAGTGGACTGAAAAAAATGCAGTCTGATTCCGTATTACGTCTTCTCATTTATTTATTGACGTAAACATCAAAGCACCTGTTATGTGAGTGGTACCTAGTGAATTCACAACATGTACAATGTACATGTGTGTGCTGTACCACCTGTACAACCTATTGCATTTCCAAATGAGCAGAGATGGTGGGTTCCTGATTCTCAATTATATGCTGAATTGTTTGTAACTCTGAAAATAGGACATTTTTCTGAAAGATGGAGTTACAGAACAATATTGAAAACATACATGGATGAATTGTTCTTTCTGAGGGTGGTCACAAAACACTTAGTCACATTCAACCAGTCAGACCGCGCCACTGATTTAACCATCCATAAGCTGTAATTAAGCAACACAAGCTGACAGGCAGTGCTTTTCTATAAGCTTATTGCACATCTCAGAAGTCTTTGAGATAATTAGGCTTTCAGACTGCTCCCTTCTTTTACTCTGGGCCCATAGATACAGAATTGATTTGACTTTCAGCAGTTCCTTACCTCTGCCAGGCACGATTATATTTCCATTCTTTGCAAACAAAAGAAAAACCCAAAGTATTTAATGTTTATCTCTTGGTCTAGGAATCAAACAGGTTTATGGGGAAACAAAAGAAACAGTGTTGAAAGCCAGTGCATGAATCTGTGACGTCTGAGCTATATAACAGGAAAGGAAGTTAAACAAGGTTAGTGTTATACATTTCCAAGGCATTCAATATAAAGATGTGTTTCCAAGGAGGAATACTGCTGACATAGAATCCAACTCATGCATTTATTTATTTTTATATAGAGCCCTTCATTGAGAGCATCGCATAATGTGTAAGTGTGAATTATAAGATGCAGATAGTATCTAACTATGGCATTATAGAAGCCCTGAACTTGAGAGCTAGAATTTAGGGAAGCCATAAAAAAGGAGATGGGGGGGCTGGCAGTGTAGCAAGTCAAACATGAGTAATGCCTTGGCCCCTGGTAGGGCTGGCCAAGGTGAGATCTGTGCTGGCAATATTCCTGTTGTGATGAAAGATCTGGGAGAGAAACAAGAATCTGGAATCACGGAGATTCCTCACCCCCACGAGTCACGAGTGAGGTAAGTGTGGAGAGAACAGGAGGACCCAGAAGCAGGAGTGGAGCAAAGCTCCACAACCCAAAGGAGGTTTCATAGCACCCTGAAGCTCTCTGGGACCCAGACATTGTGTAACAGAAATGGTAGGAAAGTAAATGGTGACGGAAAATTGTCTTTGCAGACCTTAGAGAAGCAGAATGAGATACAGGTAGATTTATTTTCACACTTCAATTACTGTGGTTTGTATACAAAATCAAACGTGCAGGTGGTTTAAGTGGGATTGTGGTCTTCTGTGTTGAAGTTAACCAGGGATAGGAAGAGGACCAAAGATCTTAACACAGAATCAACAAATACAGGCCTCATTGATGTCTGCAATATAAATGCTAGAAGGGACAATATGCTTTAGTTATGCTTTTGAGCACACTTTAAATGTAATTTTAGTACACAATAAAAATGAATGCTCCGTTTTTGAAATGCATCTGCTGAGCTTGAGTTTCCATACCAGATGGCTTTATATTATGCTAAAACTCAACGTACAGTATGATAGTGTTCACTGGATCTGCTGAAAGTGACCTTGCATTTTTTTCTATGTGAAGTCTAAATATGATATTTATGAATTTCGACATGCAAAAATGCCTTTCTAGTTTGCTGTCATAATCTGTTTTACCTGGTTTTAAGAGTTAGCTGTTTTTTATGGTCCGACGTGTGCGGTGTTTCTGCTTTAAAGATTGATTCAGATATAAGCCATACCAACATTGCATAGCAATCTTGTACTACACAATGCATGTGCTACTAAATAAATATTGTACACAAATCACATCTATGCCTCCAACTCTGTATCTGAGTTTGGAATTTACACCTGGCTCCTGTCCATGCTTTATCTTTCATTCATTGCTCAGCTTCTTCCACCCTCCCTCATGCTCTGTTGTAGCAGCCAAGCAAACCAAAAGCGCTGCTGTGCTGACACCAAACCAGTAGAGCAATGCTTTTGGGTCAGCTGGCATCCCTGGAGCTCTGGTGGCTTGACCTCAGGTTTTTCTGTAAAAACTCTGTGGACAGAGCACTGCCTAAAATTAGATGGTGAGGTGGTGAGTAAAGCTTGGTTCCACCTCAGAGGTGGAACCTTGATATAAAATGAAATGTCACCATGTCATTGACATCTGTGTGATTTGTTCCACTGCATACGCTGAAAACTTGGAGTTCTGCACATCTGGAGCTGTGCCAAGTGCATGCAAAATGCTGCCTTTTTGATTGTGTGTGTGGTTTTTTGCTTGTTTGGTTTTTATTTCTGCTTTATAATCACAAATGAGTACTCAAGCTGCACGGCAGATGTGAATCTCCGAATATATATTTATTTTCATAGTATTTGGGACAAATTCCCAAACTCTAAGATAGTTTCCTAGCTATATAAATATAACATATATAAATTCAGTAAAATTAATTTTATTTAAGTGCTTGGTATGGTCCAAAACTTGATCTCTCATTGTTTTTCAAGTGTTTTCACACTTGAAAGTCACATCCAAAAAACTGGGGAACAGCTATATGCAGCGACTCACTTAATGTTGTTCTGTTTCTCTGCGGCCCAGATTCTCTTAAAAATCTAGATGTGAATGCCTAATTTCCTCAATGTCCTTTTGACATTTTTGACAAGTGTTCGCTAGGGTCTTCTCTTGGTGAACTTCGTCACTGAATTAGCACCTCTCACGGGCTGTCTCTGCGAGCATCTCATATCGTTCTGACATTAAGTGCAAGCGAAACAGAGACAATAGTGATTGAGACTGGCAGTTTGTTGGCTGCTTTTCGGTCATGTTCCACTGAAGTCAATGTCACTTGATAGCTCCCAACACCTTTTAGCCAGGAACTTTTTTGTTAGTTTTGGCAGCAAGTTGTCTTTTTCGTTTTACACTGCTTCCTTATCTAGGTCGTGTCAATGTTACTTATTTAGCAACTTAAAATTCACAGAGACACGTGCAATATTCTGACTGCTAACACTGCCGTGATGCTGTGGTCTAGGGATACATCGGCTTGGTGGTGCACAAAGTGGTGGACATCTGTGTTAGTGCCATCTTGCTTTCTTTGTTTTGATATGTTAAGCTGCATTAAAAACATGTAAAAGATGCAAGAAGTAGTTTTCTATGTAAGCAATTCTTACCTTCCCACAGGACACTTGTTAAATCACATCTGGAATAGTAGAAGTCCCCAGGGCAAATACTCTAGGAATTCTTGTTCATTGAGTGAAAAATGTTGAGCACCCCTGCAATAAGATATTAGTCAGTACATGGTAATTTTATATCGGGACCAATTCAAAAATCTGTTGGATGCATTTTGTCTCCTTTCCAATAGATGCCTAAATTTTGTCAGAAAAAGTCTTGTCTACGCAGCATTCTCATAGTGCAGAGAAAGTGAGATGGTGCTAGACAACAAACACAAGCCTTTTTAGACTTAAAAAACCAAGAGAATGCAATTTGTTAAACAAGACCACTGACCATGTTCAATTTAGGCTGGACTAAACTTGTCAGTTTTTCAGTAGACTACTGAGTTGCAAGTACCTCTTTGTAACAATTATGGCAAAGAGAAAGACAAGGTAGCAGGAAAAATGCTTTGGCTAGGCTGCAGCTTCATTCACTAATAATAGAAAACTATCCAGCAGTAACTCAGCCCTAATCCGTATATTGGCAGAAACCTACAAATAACATATTTAATCTCCTCATAACACTGTTGATAGAAGCTTACTGAGGATGACAGGAACAAGCAAGCAGGAGGCTCTCACTTCGTAGCTTTTAGGAAGCCCAGGCCCTTTCAGACACCTTCTTCAGCAGCTGTTTTTTGTTAACCTGCTCTCAGAAGTGTGCATGTGGAAATGTGTGCATGCTCAGGAAGGCTGGGGTGTTTCTGAGACTCAAATTTACAGCTATTTTTGTAACCGGTAAAAATATTTTTATTACATTACAGTTTTGCTGCTCCATGGAAGTTGCTGTCTAGGGCTGTGTCTGGACCTGTGGGGCTAAGTTATCACTCTGGGATCTCCAATGGATTCCTGCCTGGCGGTGCACACTTTCCCTGAGGTGTAAGTAGTTCTGCACTAACTCCAATGGACAGAGAAGCAAGGGAAAAAGGAGTACAACTTTGCTCTTTACTGACGTTTGTCTTCATCTGCTACTTGCAGCCTTAAATAAGTTTTTTTGTGGAGGCGTTCAGGTCTGCATCTAAAAGATGCATCACAGGTGAGACACCCTGTGGAGGTGTTGTGCTGATTCAGGATCAGTTCTGTAATTTATTCAGTTGACTTTTTAATGTATGACACAGAAAATAATTTGACTTTATGTTTTTAAGTTTAGACTGTTTTTGACTTTTGTGTATGTTCTGATGTTGTTAGTGAATTATTGCTCTCTGTTTTGCTATACTTCGTCCCCAAAATGATTCTGGATCATTGAATACTTAACTGTAATAATATGCAATGCAGCTTCTGAAAATTTCCATGTATGGCTGCGAAACATAAAAAGTCATCTTATTATTGATGTGTTGCTATTAATATTGATATCATAACATGGTGTTGCAACAATTGTAATAAATTGTTGAGATAAGGAAAGTAAACAGAAAATGCTCCCGGTAGAGTAATTCAAACCTTACATACAGAACAGCAGTGGCAAAGTCATGCAAGGAGACTTCACAGTGGCATTTTAGTGAATAACTAAAGTTTTATTGACTTATGTTCCACATGACACAGCATTAAGCAGTACCCCACACCCTAATTCCTTTCTCAATGGCAGCAAGAATGTCCTGCAATTTCCATCAAATTATGTTTCCTTCCCACTGAATCTTTTGGTCTTTATGTTTCTTTTTGACATAACCACTTTTTCTTTTTCCTTCTTCAAGTCAATCCCTAGAGTTAAGGATTTTCTTTAGAAAAGTTTTTTTTTTTTTTTTTTTTTTTTTTTTTGTTTAATACAGTTGATGTGACAAAACTTTTTTTTTTTTTTTTGCAAGATTTGCCTCTATTTCACGGAGCTTTGGAAATGTATAGCTGCAATATAACACTTGATATTGATAATAAAAGGAACCCTACATATTTGTAGGAATTATTACCACAGGCCTGACATTGGAAAGTCTTGTCTCATTTCCCCAAAGTACAATCAAGGTGAAAGATGATCATATGCTGGGTTGTTTGACCACACTGGCGCTTTGAAAAGCAAATTGCTGATGTGAGGCCTCAGAATTTGTCTTATAAGGGAGTGCTTTATAGGTTCTTTTATAGTTCTTATATGACCCATACAAAGGTAGCATAATATCATATCCAAACCGGTACTTTAATACACACAGATCAATGCAGACAGAAGCTATGTTTTAAAGTCTGGGTTGCTCTCAGACTCCGGAAAGGTGAAGCAGGGATAAAATGTTGGTGCCTGGAACCAGTGCTCTACTTCATAGGCACAAAACAGGTGTTTGTTTGTTTTACATACAGGTGGGTTAAGAGGATTTTTCTCAGAATGCAGTATACTGGTGATAGCAGTTCTCATACTGCTTCTGGAAGTTAGGAGAAACAGTCCTGTCCTGAATTAACCAGACTCATGGCAAGTTATAACTGCATAAGAATAAGTTACATTTAATTGGCTTTAGTTTCTCTTATATGTATGTTGGAACAGTCATCTTAATATTTTCAGGTTGAAACTTGATAAGTTTGGTCTAGCAAAGTAGAAAAATCTTGATTATTATGTTGGAATGAAGTTTGCAAAACTAAGGAGAACTGTTTTGTCTTCTACCTGATGCTGTTTCTTTTCTTATCTATCAGAATTCTAATAGCAAACCTCAGCTCTGGGAATGAAAGAATGAAAGGGAATGAAAGTCACCCACTTGTGTTTCACCCCCCACATTGACCAAGGCATGAGCTGCAAGGCAATGATTGCAAACTTCTGTGCTCTGATGTCTACTTGAGGCTGCATAGAATAACAACTTTCTCAGCTACCTCTTCCTCTGTGGGACTGAATTTCTATTCTTTGGGCTTTCTGGATCTATATCAAAACTTTTCATCATCCAGTTCCTTTGTGCAGTATATAATTGATAATATAGTGCTTTATGTTCATTTTTGCATCCCTGGCTGCTCTAGAAATGACATCTGTCACTAGAATGCACACACTGAGGAAGCCAGATGTGCTTGGAGGAGGTGGGGGGGTTGTTCAGATGCTCAACTGAAGGAGTCATAACTTATAATCCTGTTCAGGTGTCAACATCCCCAATTTATTAGTCTGGAAATTGCTCATGGGATGATTGTGGTTAATATTATTTGTTATTGCAGTGTTTAATCATGGCTTTTGCTGTGAATCCCATCCTTCTGCTAGGTAAAAACTTTTTTTTTCCTAGTACTTGTAAATCTCTGTATTCTTATGTGGTCCTTTTTCTCTCTTCTTAGCCTTCAGTTCTGCACTTACTTTTCTTTCTTTGTTTCCTCTCTCTTTAAAGGCTTTCTTGTTTTTAAGTCTTAAGTGTCCATTTCTAAACTTGACACCTGACTTTGAGGACCAATGACTCTGGCAGTGGTTTTCTTTTTAACTCCCACTAATTCTATACTCTGATTGCTGGAACCACTTCTAGCCTATCCACCTTGCTTTGGACTGTTGTAATACCTCCCCTGGCAAAAACATCAGAGAAACAACAGGGACCCTTTCAAAGATTTGCTTCTATGGTCAAAACTGAATATATGAAATATGCACAGACTTGAGATTTCCTTGCTTGAATTGTTCCTTCCTAATTAAAGATTGCATCCTTATGAGACTGATGATCTTTGCCCTTTTTAAACTTTTTTTTTTTTTTTTTTTTTTTCCCCTACAGATTTTATTTAGGAATGAAGTTTACTTAAATTCCCATTTTCTTCTTGTTGCTGAAAAGATTGTTTCTGGCACTTCTAAGGTAGTTTAGAGGTTAGACAACATGGAAGTTATTGAGTAAATTTTACTGCCTCGGGATAGAAATGATAATAATATTTCCTCCTGAGTCATCTTATTTCTGAGTAGCCATTCTGTTCACTTAGGTTGTTATATTTTCAAGGGCATTTTCAACAAGCAACATATATTCCTGAAGACAAAATTCCTTTCAGATATTATTGTGTCACATCATGCAACTGTAAACAGCCAAACTTTTCTTACAGTCAGTCCCAGACAAACACTCTGGCCATGACGCATGCTGGTACCTGAGTGCTTGCTGCAGAGATTTTCCCTGCACGGTACATACACATGCACATTACGTGTACACCATGAAAACTAGATGCAGTTCCAGTGGAAGATGCAACTTTTAATAATTTAATGGATGAATTCCAGGTTTTCAAGAGTGTGAAGCAGGGAATAAAAACAGGTCTTAAATCTTTCCTGTGTTGATCTCTGCAGTGTGATAAAACATGATAAAAGACCATTTATGGCAAGAAAAGGAGAGTCCTAAATATGCTTTTCTATTTCACGTCCTTGTTTGTGTAATTTGTTTTAATTTCCTTTTGGGACAGTCTATTATTCGTCAATGATATTTTACCTTGTTATTTTGCTAGTTTAATTTCAAGGAGTGATTTAGGAATCAAGAGCAAGTTAGTCTGGTGAAAAACTACCGAATTATGTCATACATACAAAGTAAACCTGAGATTCATAAATAACTGTGTTCCTGTACTGAACTCACTGACTTCGGTGGAAACTCTATAAAAAGTGCTGGATTTCCTCACTATGAACCGCTTCCAAGAGTAGTACACATTTACCTTTTAGAGAAGATAATCAATTAAATAAACAAGGCACATGTACAGAGGAAAATTGAGTATTTTGTTAGTTCAGTGGGCAGAGATTATGAGAACTTCATCCCAAATGCTTTTACAGATGGAATTACATGTGGAGAAGGTGGACAATGTGTGTCATTCCTTCTACTTCATACAAACTTGCACATCTTAGTAGTCCATCACACAGTTTTTCTTTCCTGCCACAGGACAAAATATCATTCATACAATAGAAATACATCTCTTAAATATTTGCATTTTTATTTTTATAGTTTTACCTTCTCCCACAGATCAGATCTCTTTCATTTTTACTCATACTATAATGCATATAGTAAAGGCAAAGTGCAGTCACTACCTTTAAAATGAAACACAATTCTTCCTTCAAAATTCTCAGAAGAAAGAATTTGACCAGCATTCTTTGTACAGGTGACAGTAAACTGCAGTTATTACTAAACCACTCAAAGAAATTCATGTGCAAAACTTTCATCTCTGAACAACCATGTCAAATAAGACACTGTTGTTTTAACAAGGCTATTTGCAGTGCTCTAAAAATATGGTTAAAACAGGATTAGAGTGGTGTCTGTTGTGCATTCTCTTTTATGCAAATTTCATTCGTACAGAGGGACTTGGATGACAGGAAAAGGGAAGCTTTTTCTGTACTTGAGAAAAATTTGAGGCTAGAGTGGTTGACAATATAAGGGACAATGATGTAATAACAAGAGCAAATACTTTACCTCAAAACTAAAAACCTAAACTTGTGATTGAAATGACCATGAATTGCCATCATTACTGTATTGCTGACACACTACTGATCCCAAAATTCCCTTAAAAATCTTTCAGCATTTGACTGATTGTGGTGCTAATAATAGGATGCTGCTGCAGTTTTACTGTCAGAGTTGTTCTTGGGTTTGACATTGTCTTTACCAATCCATTAATGAATATAATGCTTATGTAAGGTGTTACTATGAATTCCTGGTTCAGAGCCAGATACGGTGGTGGTGATGTTGTGCAGCCTAGCACGTTATTCACAGGAAAGGTTTCTTTAGTTCCTTCTGCAAGTGAGCATTGGGAAGAGAAAGATTAGGGTAGCAGATTCTTTACTTTTTCAAAAGCTGCTCTGTAGCAAGCACTGAATCACCTGAATTGTTTCTCAGAATTGAAATACATCAGGATCAAAAAACTGAAGAAGAAGAAAAAAAGTTAGAAAGTTCAATACTTGCTATTATTCCATTGGCTTTTTGATATTGGAGGTCCCTTTCTGCACCTTTAAAATATAAGCATGTATCAGTTTTTGCAGCTATTCCTATGCTTGCAAAATCTTGGGAAGAAAGAAGATAAATTCCTGTTAAATTCCTAATCCACGTTTGTGCTGGATGTATTATATTTCTCAAAAGAAATCAAAGCTCCATGTTATATACCTGCAGAAGCATTATTGACTGGATGACTTGAATATTATTTCCTGGATGACTACTACTTTTTTTTTTTTTTATATATATATTTTAAATTCTAAGTTTAGGCACATTCTTATAATATTTTGTTCTCTAGTTCCATAGGAACTGGGAGGATTAGAAGAGGCATGTGCTTATGGTGCTGTACTATTTGTGCCTGCCAGACAATTCCCCAAGTCTTCTTCTGGGAGAGTGCAGCTATGTTTCAACTGCTTTGCAGACAGATTGCAAACTGGCAATCTAGGTCATTGTAAATACAAAATAAAACAGCTGCCAATAAAACTGAAATATAATTCAGTATTCCCAGTACATGCAAGCGAAGAAACAAATCCAGGATATTTGGACTGAAAACTGACATTTCCTTCTCAGTTTATGGGGCTGTGTTCTTCCACTCCCTGAACACTCTCAGTTGTTGCAAGGACAAAGAAATAATATGGACATAGCATAAGAAAGTTTCAGATTCTCTGACACTTATGTTGTTACAGACCTTGCTTTGCAAGTAAGCACCTGGCTTTGTGTTGATCAATTTGCAGGATAAGATATTGCCAAAGGTGACTAAAGGCAGTGAAATTAGAAATCAGATTTATTTTGGAAGAGGCACAAGGTTGGCAGTGTCATTTGGCTGCAGAAAGTACTAATACTATTCTGAGCTCCATGAACATCTACAGGATGTAACAGATCAGGTAGGTATTTAGCTTTTAAAAATGTCTCTTATAACCACATGTGAGAGGCTGCATTTGTTTCTGGACATATTTTCACCAGACAAAAATATAAATGCAGAGGGAGTTCAAAGAACAAAAATGATAGTTAAAGGTTTAGAAATTCTAACTTTTGTTGATTTAAAAAAAATACTCATAGGCATAGTTTTATTAAATGATGGTGGAGTAGCAAAGTTTGGAACTGCTCTGATTCTTACAGATCTTATTTTGTGAATAATTGATTCTTTAAGCAGTTTGAGAAAATCAGCTCAGATTTGCTGTGTTCCTCTAAGATGCTTTGCAGTTCTTTACTTTAAAAGCAGCTCTTGCTGCTCTTAACCTTTGACTGGAATTTGACTCTAATTTGTTGTTTCCACAGACATTGCCCTTAGCTTGTCAGTCCCACAAATTACATTACTGAGTGGGACTCTAAACATTTGCCAGTGTCACCAAATACTGATGAATTGACCCTCTTCACTCAGGGATTGCTGAGTAAGTCAGAATAGTACCCGTTGGCGTATTAAACGTGCAATGTTTTTACTTTATTGCTTGAAGCATGCTGAAAAAGAGAGGAATCATTAACAAATGAGTCCTCATAAAGACATAGCTGAAAAGTTGTGATATTATGCCTTTTCCACTCTTCTTCATTCAGAAGTGGATCCAGACTTTGCCAGAGTGAATAGAATGATGGCAGCAGTTTGTTTTCAGATGAGATAATTTATAAGATACAAAGGTTCAAAGCCAATATTGTGAGGGAAGTTTTAGTCTCAATGAAAAATTTATCACTCAGTTCAGTACGACCAGGATATTACCTTTAAGATTTTTATGTGTTATGGTTAACAGTGATATTATTTCCACGTATGGTTTATTGAAGTCAACAAATGCTGCTGTTGCAAATGAGACTCAGGAGATGCAGCTTATCTTAAGTCCATACTTATCTGTCTGTCACACAATGACTTTTATGTAACTTTACTATTACAATCTTTTTTTTTTTTCTTTTTTTTTAAATTTTATTTTATTTTTCTAAAGAGAGAGGGAAAAAAAAAGCCCAACGATTTATAAAACAGTGAGCACACTAGTCTAGGGAATGAAATGTCTGGTTTTTCTTCCAACCTCTGCCAGTGTGACCTTGCACAGAAACTTCTCTGTATTTCAGCATCCACAACTATAAAATGTGAGTAATGTATAAATGCATCATTTCTGTTGAATAATGATGCTGCATGGTTCTGTTTTGTTCTTTATTTCTATTTGCTGTAGAGTTTGAGATTTGCCAGTAAAAAGCATACAAGTAGTGAATTACATTTCAGGGTTCTTGATACTCAGTTTGTTGCAACATACTGTGTTTTTTTTTTTTGTTTTGTTTTGTTTTGTTTTTTTGTATCTCTACAAAGGTGATATTAATTACTCAGAAACTGTTACAGCCAAGTTAACTAACTAGAGAAAGCCAAATGTGTAATGCTTTGCAGGCTGCACATGCAAGGCACAGCAAGGGAATCAGGTTCAAAGAGTTAGAAAAGTTTTTACAAGTCACTCATCCTCTGCGACATAACATCCACCCCACAGCCTTCCTGACTTATGCAAGTCTAGGCAATAAATTTAATCTTAACTTTCTTTGAGCAGCTTGCACCTATTAAGAAGATAAGTTTTACTATGTTTTTACTGTATTCGGATGATTGCCATTCACTTACATGTATTGCTGTTTCATGTAACTTATTAATCTTTTTCTTCTACCCCTTATTTACTTTATACATAAATAAGTCAGTCACTATAGGTTTCTGATGCACAAACTCCATAGTTTTTTTTTTTTTTTTTTTTTTTTCCCTTAACTCTTTGTGATAGATGCAACTTTGAAGTTGAAAACAAGTGACAGCAAATCTCCACAATGACCCTGTCTCTCCTATTATGTGCACCAATTTACAATAAAGTTCCTAGTGATACTATAGTAGTAAAATTATAAAAACATCGGAAAGAAGTTTCATATCAAGCTGTTAGAGTCAAATAGTGTGGTCAACTGTGAAAAAATTGTCAAGAAATACTAAACATTTTCTTTGTTCCCTTCGTATATGCCAGGATATGAAGTTGCATAGAAAAAATATTCCTCAAAAAAAGGGAGAATATGATGAAGAGGACTAATAATATTCTTTTGACTTTGTAGCCATCTTGAAAAACCTTTTCTAGTTGCTTCCAACACGTTCTGGATTCAACTCATGGTCATAATGATGAAGGACGCCACATCCCATTAGCAATCATCTGAGCCATCCAGTTCTCCTGAGAGTCTGTTTCAGTAAGCTGGTCGATGTTCCTCCGTGATGCATACAAAATATATTTTACAATTAAAGTATTTTTTCCATTCATCATTTGAATCAAATTACAAGGCACTCAAACATTGAATAATTTATATTTCTCAAAAAGATGTTAGGATATTAAATAGCAGCAATAATGTTAGCTTTATTAAATTGTTGCAGAGAACACTTTTCTATCTTTGGTACTGCCTCAAAATCTTAATCTCTCTGACATAATTTCAGGTCAGACGTTCCCCAGCTGGCACAGCTAGTCAGTGAATTCTGTAGAAGAAAGTTCTTTTCAAAATCATGTTTCCATTAATTCTCTGCATTTGAAGACAAATGCACAGTTCTTTACCCAGATCCATGTTGCCCTTCTGGCAGTCTGCACATTGCCTGAGTGCCTGGCTTGGTAGTGTATCATTATGTAATGGGTGTATGTCTTCTGCTAATGTGTTTTCAAAGAGGTGCAGAGACATGTGGAGGGACATTTAGTTTTAAGTGGGATATTTGTTGGCAAACTTCAAGTTTGGATGCTGGCTCTATGAGAATGACAGCAAAAATGTTTATATATATATATATATATATATATTTTTTTCTGACTTGAGTTTCAACAGAATGATTTCAAGATACCCCACATAGGGTTTCAAAGCACAGACAGCATGCATGGGAATGGGAATTTGCCATTGAGAATGTTGCATGCATATATAGGATTGTGCAAACAAGGTTGTTACAAACTAGAAAGAAGAGTGGGAAAGAAAATTACATTGTGATCAGGCAAGTTAATACTCTGTGTGAGGGAAGAGTTAAAATAACTGTAATAGAATGGGCATATATAAACCTTACTTGCCTAACAACCACGGATATGAAGAAAAGAAAGCATTGTGAGCATGATAACAAGGATATTATGATGGTTAACATGACATTTAAGTGGCAATGGAATGAGCAATTCTATAAGCCCTCAGGAAGACAAGTGCTACTGAAACATGACAAATTTATTGAACCAATTTCCTAACACTCTTGTTACCATATTTTTTTTCCCTGCAATACTACAGTGAATTCTGTCTTGCATTTTGGCACAAAAATAAAGAGAAGAGAGTGGCATCTAGAAACAGAGTAGCAGAGCCTGGAGTCTCTGTTCCTAAATAAAGGGGGTGAAGTAGTCACTTGCTTGTCTCTACAGAATACAGAGAACTCCACGGAACATTGAAGGCCCAAATTGACAGGTATTGTCAAAAGGACCTTATGATAAGGTATAGCTCGTCTCACTTAAAAAGATTAGCAGGGATAGTATGAGATATAGTACAGAAAGGGGTTCTGTGTCTTCTGCTGAGGTATGTCTGTCTGTTGCTGTGTAGAAGACTCATGTTAAACTTGGCTTTCTGGGCTGGAAGGGGAAAACTGCAATTTAAACTCCAAAGAGTTTCATTCCCCCACCCTCCCCAACTATTAATCTGATTGCTGAAGAGAGAATCTGGCATTCTCTAAGTAAAAACTGTAAATAAGGGATTATGTGAAGTCGTTCTTGGCTACAGTGCAAAGGGAACCTCTTGTCTAAGCTATAATGAGACTTGAAATCTTTTGGAAAGAAATGTGGTGTTTGTGGATGTTTATCTAAAAAAAAAAAAAAAAAAAATCCGCAATTTTATACTGTAATATACAGGAACATTGAATTAACTCTAGTGATAATGCCCATTTCTAATGGTTTGCCTAAAGATTCTGGTCATAAAATTTTCAGTGAAATAGAATTTTATCAGAAAATAGCTATTTTTCATCCCCAAAAGTTACATATTTTACCTTAGTTTTATCAGACTTCAGCCAGACCAGTTGTAATCTAACATAATGGATTTCCATGGGTGTCCATATCCACTGGCATGGTGCTAGAGAGCTCTTACAAGATAGAAAAAATTCTGATGGAGACTGTAAATGTGCTTTGAGTTCAGCCCCAAATCTTCAGAGCTTTGACCTTCCCAGATCCCTTCCTGAGTAAACAGGAACATTTGATACGGGGATTGACTTGTGGTTTCCAAAAGAAAAATCTGATTTGTGGTAAATTAAGTACCAAAAATTAAAACAAACAAACAAACAAAAAACTGTCAAAACAAGGTAGCTGTCGTTACAGAAAGTTCCTTATCTGAAATATAAATACTTAGCACTTTCTTGTTCCAGGATCTGGATTTAGTTGCTAATGATTAATACTCTTTAGTGATGTGACTTCAGCCAAGGCTAACACGCTTCGTGCCGAGTATCTGCAAACTGATCCAATTTGACTCATCTCAGTAACCGGCTGAAGTCACACTGTCACTTTTAGTGCTGGACCCAGTCTTTTATGTGTTTTAAAATCGCTCTCTGCTAGCCAAAAAGAAAAAGCTCAATGGGGAAAAAAGGAAAACACAGTAATAAACAAAAGCAAAAAACAGAGATGACTGCAAAGAGGAACCTTGTGAAGACGATAGTAGGGAAAATTGTGCTTGAGCATGAAACAATGAACCAGGACTGAACCTCAGCACCTTCGTAGCTTCACAGTGAGTCACTTAACCTTGCCACGTTACAGATTTATTTATTATTTCTGTAAAATCAGGATAATTACCAGCCTGAAACAATTGTGAGACTAATTAATTGTTTGCAAAGTGCTTGAAAATTGTGAAGTGCAATAATAAGTGCTGAGTGTTGGAACTCTTTTTTTTTTTTTTTTTTGGCAGATACAGTATTAGCAGTACTTGCGGTTACAAATTGGTATGGAGGATTGGTTTGTGTTTCAGAATTTTCTGCCTTATTTCACTAATTAGCTCGGTCTCTGTTGCAGTAACCCAGAAAAAGAAAAAGAAAAAAAAAAGATACCTGCCCATCACTCTTTTTTTTTTTTTTTTTTTTTGGACAATCACAGGGATGGTCTGACAGATGGCCTATGTCCTTCACTGAAGTGGCATAGAAAAAAAAATATTTTGCATTTCTATTCATCAAATTTCTATGAAATTTTCCTGTTTAAAATTTTGTCTCAGTCACCCTACCTGTCTCTGTTCATTTATTCGTGTTATTTGGTGTAATAATCCAGCAGGTCTCTTCAAAAACTGTGGACAAAATAATGTGCCAAATGCAAAGATATTAACAGACCAGTTTCTAAAGCTGTTGTAAAAATGTTCTAAGATCTTCATTCCTGGATTTGGAGTTATGTTTTGGTAGCAGAGCAGATAGAAAGAGCTAGATGTTTGTGAATGGCTAAACAGATATTTTTAATGTTTATTTGAATTATAAATTCTTTGGGCATTCATTCTGAAATTGTCCCTATAGAAGTATGCTTGCATACATCCATATTCTCTAATGTGGATGTTACATAAATAAAAATATTAATAGAAGGAAGTAGCAGCTTCTTCACTGTAGCGAAGTCTGGGAGTAGATAAATTGTTAATTTAAATTAAATTGCTTTTATGAACTTCTTGTTCATCTATATTAATTGCTTGTTCTGACCTGACCTAACCTACTTAGGTGGAACTGCAGAAATTAAAGATGCGTCCATTTTACATGCAGAGAATGCACAGGGAATTACTTGCTTAAATGCACTCACATACGCTGTCTACATAAAAATTAATAAAACTCACTGATATTGTGGCCCAATAAGAGTAGAAGTGCCCATGAGGTTTCTTTCTGGCAGGATTTTGGTTTTACTTCATGGTGGGAAAGTCTGGAATGGTTTTGCCTTGAGGTTTGAATGTCTGATGGATTCAGAATTATTCCCATTTATTTGTCCCAGGTGTGTTAGACAAAAGACAGAATCCAAGCGATGTAGTTTAATCGGTTTTGCCACTTTATTAACTTTTCTCAGTAGAGAATTATGCAGCACTAAGTCATGCAGTGTTAATTCTCATCCTTCCTCACCTTTATATATTTATTTGAGGGCTGCCATCACTCCTGAATCTGGTTTGTGCTCTTTGGTGTCAAGATGTTTCAGGAAGAGGTTTGCTTCCTGAAAATGGTTGCAAAGAGGAGGAAGTGGAGGAACTAGCCAAAGGCACAAAAAGACTCTCAGTGTGATATGTAAGCCACTAAGACTAGCTCAGCTGTTTGGAAATGTTTTTATTTCTACTTCTCCATAACATCTCCTTTCCTTAAGGCAGCTACCATAGCAGTGTCCACTCACTTTTCATGCAAAGGTCATATGCTTTTGAGGTTGTGGAAAGCATAATAAATGCTTTGTAAGTTGTCTACAATAAATAGATCTGTGAAGTTCTTAGAGCGATTCTGGAAAAACATCCACAGCATTGTACATTGTGGATTTTTGTTGGTTATGAAAGTGAAAATTGTCTTTTTTCTTGCATGTGCACATGTGTGCATTTGGACTTTTCCAGTCAGTGCAAATAAAAATACTGGGAATCTGGTCATGCAGATATTATTTTGAGTAACACCACTGAGAATGATGAGGAGCTCTGAAAAATGTTGTTAGAGCCATCTAGAACATACAGAATTGACGGAAGCTGTCATACATATTATAAAATTTTGCTCAGTTAAATAAACTGAAAAATGAATGTAACCTTAAGATGTATGATAATAACAGTGGGCAGGAGAGGGAGCACATGGTGCAGCAAAACCCAGCATCCTTAATGTTCCATATTTTCAAATCAGGAGTTAGAATGATTTTCTGGTTTCTCTATCACATGGAACACCAATGTTTGTATTATCCCCTTCATCATGATTCTGATCTATTCCATGAAAACTTAAAATTGAATGGATTCTGTATGTAGGCCAGAACGAACATTTTGTACTTTGGTTTTCCTTACCTTTTGTATTTTACCTCTTTTGAATTAGTATCCAATCTAAAGATACAAAGCAGAGAGGAAAAAATACCTACAAAAGACTTATCTCAAAAAAAAAAAAGATATCATTTTTTAATCTCAGAATGCGTTTATGCAGTATTTAAGGAATAAAACTATTATTAATAACCTCTTATTTGACCATATTCTGTGTCAAAATTGATTATTTTCTCAAAGCATCAGTCTGTGGAGCTACATGAATAGACAAGGAAATCAGTTTTATAGTGAATTATGCTTCTGTTTTATACTGAAGTATGCTAATAGCTATTTTGGCTTCAAAATGACTCTGGCAACCTTGATCCTCTGTAAGATCAATAGACAGAAAAAAAAATACACCAGGACAGATAGTAAAAAATTTTATGATTCTTAGAGTCCGTCTGTCTATTTTTCCCTGTAAAGCGGGGAAATTCTCACTGGAGACTTGCTAGTTTAGCCCCTCATATATGGTAAAGTTTTCAAAAACGTTTATGGAGCTTCCAAGTAAATATTTGTAAAAGAAATAGAGCAGCATTGAAAATCTAATGATAAGACAACTTAGCTGAATGAACAGTAATGACAGATCTTATTTCTAAGACTTTTAGTCACACAGAGAGATACTTTGCTCAGGGAAAGACATTTTTAAATCCAAATATATTGGGCATGGAAGTCTTTTAATTCTGGAAACAGAATTCTCCATTGAAACACATCGTAGTCTGTTGATGAGTTTTTCTGTTAGTCCAAGATAAATTACAGATGAAAAGCATGATATGGTACAAAGAAAGCTGTAGACTATGAGCTTTAGTAAACAAGTTCAGAAGTATTCTACATAAGTGTAGGTCTTCCTTTGTGATAATGGGTTAATAGGTGCTGTCTGAAGATTTTTCTGGTAGACACTGTGATTTTTGATTCTGTGATGAAAGCACTGCCACAACAGGAATAAATATGTGTTTTTTCTGCCCTTGACTGAATAACAGCTCTTTGCTGTTCTGCTTAGCTGAAACTTCAGGAACAAAAGTGTTCTCATAAAGTCATCTGCAGAGACTTTAAGAGCGGTGCAGTACAAACACTTTCACTGAACATTTTCTAATTGCTTTTGTATCTTCTGTAATGTGAATTCCTGGCCAAGATCTGAATTCTAGGTAACAAAGACACATCAGAGGGTGCCACTTACCTCAGAGTCTGAAATGACTTCCAGAGTTTGGCATTTGGAATGAATATATTGGAAAGGAAGAGAGCTTGTACTGTGTTGTACAATTGTACTGTGTTGTACAATTGATGCATTGAATGTATCACATGCATGCTAGCTTAATGGCTTTTTTATTTTTTTTTTTTTTATTATTATTTTTTATTTTTTCATGTAATTCTGAACACAAATGATTAACCAAAGCATAACAGTTAAAGACTGCAGTAATCCAAGGGGGTTAGCTCTTTTTTCCTTGGCCAGCAATATTGGAAACTAACAAGTAGATGGCATTATATCTCTATTTTTAAATTGAGAAACAACTGCTTAGGATTTCATGTAGTGTCTTTCTTTCTTTTATAGTGTTACATGGTTAGTCTGAATAAAGAAACGTATTTAATTTAACAGTTATAGCCTCTGATTCTAAATGATCAATATAAACATTTCATTAAAATCGATTCAACACAAAATAAATTAACTTTTACATTCAAATACTTCGGTTTTGATAAAATGCCTAACAAGAAATGACCTTGTGCTGGAAGTGGCCAAGTAATGAACTACCAATTTCCTGAAAATCAAAAATATCTGTAGGTAATCAATGGGTCTGAAAATGGGAAAGGAGAAAAAATATTAGTCTTTTTTAGCATTTCATTTTGTATTTTCAGGTTTATAATCAAGGAAGGAATCTTTCTCCCTTCAAAACTCACAGGTAAAAGTGAACTAGATTTAGAACAAAAGTTTCTCAGAAGGATTCAGTTACCAGTAGCTGTGTCTAGTTATGTTTATGGACCACGGAGGTTTAAAATAAGTAACTAGATATAGCAAACAATAAAGTGGATGCAGTTTCACTGTATGTGGAGAGCATACAGATGATACTGAATTTGGTAGGAAATCTTCTGCACGAGTGATGAAGTCCTACTGTGCCCTGTTAAGGATGGCAATTTATAGTGATCAGAAGGGATCAGCTCTTGGTGCAAGTTGTGTGATGTGTCAAGGTCCAGGAAGAAAGAAGCGTGCCTAAGAATTTTAGAAAACCTTCCTGTCTTCCTCTTTTCAAATGGGTGAGATCTGTAGAGCAGCAGTAATTTCAATAGTAAGGAAAAGGGGGAAAGGAACCATGCAATATCTAGGCTGTGAGAAGGTACTGTACTAATGGAGTAGGTTAATATTTCCTCAGCCTTTCTGGTAAATGTGTGAGAGCAGATATATTATTTTCACCAAGCCAGCTTTTAATATTAGGTGCAAGACTTCTTGAGCTTCAGCAGCTACACTGGCTCTAAAGCACCAGATTCTTTGCTGGACGAGAGGCTTATCTGGACTGGAATTGCAGCTGGGTTCCATTGGCCACAGCTTCAGCATATGTAAAATGAGGCAAAAAATGATCATGAACAAAGGATAGAAATTTATGTCAGTCTGGAAGATCTACAGCTTCTGCTACAGGAAAATAAATAAGTTTTTAAAAACAAGCTAATTACTTAAATTCAGTACTACATCCTATGCCTATCAGCAAATGAAGTTGGTAAATATATATATATATAAATCTTTATCATGATTTTTCTAGGATAAGTGTGTTAAAATATTCCATAACAATCACAAACATGAGAAAATTTGGATTAAGAAATGCATGTGATCAGTGAGTGTCAGCATTCTGGCATTGGTACAAATAGTGGCCAACTAAACTTGTAAATCC
Source organism: Aythya ferina (assembly GCF_964211825.1). Classification (NCBI taxonomy): domain Eukaryota; kingdom Metazoa; phylum Chordata; class Aves; order Anseriformes; family Anatidae; genus Aythya; species Aythya ferina. The sequence goes on from NC_140305.1 coordinate 24,642,403, forward strand.
ATAGTACTTTATTTAATTGCAACAGTAAGGAATTCTAGGCAGAGGTATGGTAACATGTCACTGCAATATTAAAATAACACTTTTATAGATTACTTCAGTAAATCTAGAAGACCATCAAGATAAGTGAAGAAAATAATTTAAAAAATCCCGCAAAGGCTACATCCCCAGTGATTCTAGCTATTTGTACAAAGAACTGGTGGTTCTTAAATAAAAATGTTCACTGCACAGTGTATTGTGAAATGTTCCCCTTGATTCAAATGTTTGTCCCAGGAGTAGTAACTTCAGGGTTTATCAGTTTCATGCAATGCCATTGTTTTCTTTCACAAGTATAAGCAATTGTCATATAATTAATATTTACCGATGGTAACAATCGTTGATATTTAAGACCAAAAAAGAACCGCTAGATACAGTGAAAGAAAGATAATAAAGTTAGAAAAAAAAGTCTTAACAATAATGTCTGTGCCCATATTTGAATTGATTGTGTTAATATCAGTAGAGGTTGATATTTTCTGTATTTGGATAGATTTTCAATGTTATAACCACATTCGAACAACAAGTGCAGTTCAATGTTTTGTGAAGTCTAATAACAAAATGCACAAATATATTTATGCTGTAGCCATCTTGAACCAGACCGTGTTACCTTACTACCTAGTTCTATAGATGCATATTAAGATTTTGCCACAAATACATGTGTATTAAAATATTTAATAATGAACTAAAAATAAAGAAGCCCTATAAATGACAAGATGAAAGTAACTTGAAAGCTATATGGCATTATCAATTACTTAATATATTTGCCCCATAGTACAGTTAGTTTCTCTATAAATTGGAAATGCAACTCAGTCCTTGATCTACCTAATGTAAGTTCTGGTAGAGGGACTTTTTGTCCAGGTTATTCTCCTGCATGCATTTTAAACAACAATGCTGCACTTCCTCTCTTGCTACTTTAGCGATTGCTACTTCGTAAAATCCTCTCCAATAGCACTTGTTCTTTTCAGCCTGGTAAGTGGCCCTCCTTTCCTTGTGCATTTTGCATGCTTTGAATGCTGATAGATGGGATATGATTTACCTGATATACAGGTATATACAGGAGAGAAAAATTTAACTTCTTGTTACAAGTATTATTGATATTAAAGAATACAAAGGGTCTCCAGTCCTTAAAAAGGGTGCTTAAAAAAGCTGCAGAAAGGTAACTTCCTAAGATTTGACCCTTTATGTAAGAAATCTCAGCACAGGTATGTGCCCATGCTGTTGTTATTCAGTGAGGCATTTTATAGCATTTTATATTTCAGTAACAGAAAGGCATCGCTTTCTCTATTGAAAATGCCTAGAATTTTATCTGTAGCTCTTTTGAGCCTGTTTTTTAAAAGCATCTGAGTGACTTGGACATCTAAGTCCCAAGAAAAGTCACTCAAACTTAGATAAATGGATTTTAGGGACAGGATTATAAGCATTTGCTATGAATTTCAGCATGCCACTCTCTATGGAATCTTAATTACTAACTGAGGTTGCAACATGTCCCTAACTTCTTTATGACATACAATAACTCTCTCTGAAAGATAACAGTCTTGATAACAGTCACCTGGGTAGATAAGTCACACACGTGTAAACTTTACTATTTTTTATTCACTCCTCTTATTGTGTCTCTGAAAATCTCCGTCACTCACTTCAGCTGGCATTCTCCTAATTTAATAGACTATGCTTGTCAAGATCGTATATCAAAAGCTACAGACAATCAGTTAAGTCCTTAGTCATCTGTCAAATAATGGGGTTTTAGGTACAGTGAGAATAAGCTGCCAAAGTAGGGTATGTTGCATTCTGAGTTTTAAACTGTTTACTCAATACAAAAAGAGCATTAAGAGATTGATAGTCTATTTGAAATTCCTTTGAAAATATATCCCAGACTGGATCTTTTCTGTTGCTTGTCTCTTGTGAGCCTCTTTAAAAAATCCGTTCTTTTAGATCCACAACTGCTATAAAACCAGAAACCTGTCAGAGCCCTACTGATCCAATTACAACTTTAAAACTTTTAAGCTTATGATTTACAGTGAGTTCATTCCAGTTAAATACAAAGGAATCTTCTTAAACTCTACATTATCTAGCACTATATTTCACAGCAGATCACCTCTTTTTCCCTTCACTTATGCAAAGCAAAATAATAATTCTTGGAAATTAAAGGTAGGGATCATTCAGTTTCCTAACATAATTAGAGCTTGACTATAAACCATGCACTGTTCTTCTGTCAAGAAAGCCTGTGTTCTACTGCGATATAAAATGTGTTTTTTATTTTTGTTTTGTTTTGTGTTTGTTTGTTTTCTTTTGTTATGAAAAAAACAAACAAACAACCCAGCAACAACAAAAAAACACATTAGTAAGATGCTGGTAAAGAATCTGTAGCAATGCATGTAATGCAACAGGCCAGTTTTGCCAGAGGTGGTGAACATTTCCTTAGGTTTTATTTCCTTATAATGCAACTTTTAGATGAAATATTTAAGAAGGTTTAGACTTGTGCTGCTATAACTGAACTGTGTCATTAATCTCTCTTTTTAGGCCATCTAGGGTTCTCTTAAACATAAGAATTGCCTGGCTCCCTTGTTGTACCCTTATGCTCAGTTTCTCTTAAACAACGATATTGTTCTCAAAAGAAACATTGAAAAATACTATTTGCGGTGTCTCGTTTATATAAATAAATTTAGAGAATGAATCCTATTGGATGACAATGGCTACCTTACATCTGTATAGTGCCAAAGTGTTACATATATTATAATCATTAGTAAAATGTCTGAGGTGACATTTCACCTTAGCAATTATACGAAATTCAATGAAAAATATGTTTGTGCTAATTGGTTTTGTGATTGCAGAGGAGCTTGTTAAATAATCACCTCTGAATCTCAAGAAAAGCCTTAAAACATGGTTAAAATGTTTACATGACCGATGTTTTGTTTGTATGGATACCCATCAGTGGTTATTTTCATAAGTTAGACACATCTCAGAGGAAACACCTAAGCCTACTTTTTAGTGCGAGTAGTCATGTTGTCACATTTCAGGCTGAACTCCCATGAAGCCTGGAGGATTATGTGTAATCATACATTTGGACTAGGGGAAATTTTGTCATCTCTGCTTTATGATGAGAGAAATGTTAACATTTCTGTTATAAATAAATGTTAACAGCATAAACGTTAAAACAGCGAGTCCATTTCTCTAGAGATTATCTTTGGTTCCATTAACAGATTGCTTCTGCCCATCTCTTTCTTTGGCTTAGACGGGGTGTGTGGGGGCAGACCGTTCTCATTCTCCTTTCTTCACTACTCTCTCCTGGTCCTGTTTCTCTTGGCTGTGCAATTTTCCAAATGATGCTGCTCATGTACCTCAGTAAAATTACGGTCTTATTGCCTTTATTTGTCCAATGTTATGTGTTCTTCTTATATTCATTTTAAGATACAGTTTGAAAATGCTTTTGTACCTGTCATCTCTTCCAGTAGAATTTGTTATTGCTATTGTTACTTGTATCTGATTTATAATTCTGGGCAATACAGCTGATGTGCATGCCCTGTTGTGTTTGTCATTGTGTGTAAACATAGTGAAGGTAAAGTAGTTTGTAAGGCAATTCAAGCAAAGAGTGGGAGTTAAAACAGAGCGCTAAAATTCTAGTCCTCGTGGTCCCGCTACTGAATGCAGGCTGGAAATTGAAGAGTCCTGAGACATCTGTGTGCACTGCATACTATTTTGTCATCTTCTGTAGCATTATTTGCTCCCATCTTCTCTGCTTTTTTTGACTAGTCTGAACTGTTTCTTCACTGTGCTATCCCACAACTGTGCCTTTGCTGTAAAACCCTACTCCTCTGAAGACGCTGCCATCTGGAACAGCCTTTCCGAGTGTCTCTGCCTCATTGACTTCCTGTATCTTTTAAAATCTCATTGGAAAGCAGCTTTTCTCACTTGTCTGAGCCTCTTAATAGTATATTCCATCTCTTCCATTATAAGCTATTTAATTTAGTGATTATATTATTCTAATCTGTAAAGTACTTTAGAATACTGTTTGGAAGTAAAATACCCTGTGTTATAATGCTATTTTGGATTGTACATTTACAGAATAACACATTTGAAGTTATCGATCACAATAATATATATATACATACTGCTAGTTTGTCTTTTTTTTTGAGTGAATGTTTTCTACTAGTAGTAGTGCAGATAAAATTGTTAATAGCTTTATTTATTTATTTATTTATTTTGAAGGTGTCTAGGACAGAAAACATGAGTGACTGAGCCATGGTCATTTGTATTTACCCCAAGTCATATGTGAAAGAAACCCAGTCATTTTCCAGCATGTAGTTTTTCTTATCAGGGTTGTGTTCCCAGTGTGAGGTAGACAAAGCTGAATTATCATGGGGAATTCAGAGTTAATACCAAAGGAGACCAAGACTTATTGGAGACTTATTGATTAGGAAAGGGACTTCTGTAATCCTTGATTCCATGCTGTCAGTTTCATTATTTTTAATATGGACTTACGTGCCACTGGATCTGAGACTGCAAGTTGTTACAAGATGTTAGTATAAATGCCTGGTTAACTTTTAATGGGAAAAAAAAGTTGCATTTTCAAATACAGAAATTTGGTAGAAGGTTGGTCATCAAAGACCCAGTTATATGGCAGGACCACAGCAAGAAATCTGGTGATAGCTCCAAATACAAAGGTGTAGCTCAAGAAATATAAGCAATTAGAGTTGGCAGGAAGAGGATGTCAGATGTGTGGCTGTCTCTTGCATGAATTGTCTCCCAGAAAGCTGAAGGACAGCACAAAATTATCTTTCCTAAGAGACTCATCCATTAATGGTGTTAATGACTGTCAGTTACATTCAATTTGATAGTTATCATCTGAAATGATTGATTGTAGCTATGCTGCACATGGATATAGTTAGCAAAATCTCTCTGCACTTTAGCTACTCCTAAAAGATACTTACTCGTTAGCAGCAGAGGTCGATGGCTAGTACTCTTTTGATGGTGCTGTATACACCTCACTGGTATACATCATGATGTTTGTTTACATGCATGATGTAAATACTGGACTGTGTTGTAAAGGGAAAGCAGTTTTCAAATCAACAGTATCTGGTTTGCTGCCTCTCTAGTACTGACGCAGATGTTAACTCACCTAAAGTGCTTTGGGAGATGGTAGAAAACTGCTTGAGAAAAGCTAGGATGGCCAGCATACAAAAGTTATGTGTTTTTGAAAACCAATTTAATACAATCCAAATTATATGTAAAGCAAAGAGGAATCAAATGTAATATAACAGTTACACAAAAGCATAGCAGATAGTCTTGGCTACCAAAACTTTTTCTGGAAGACCTGAAAGCCCTGGGATGAGCGCGTTTTTTTTTTTTTTTTTTTTTTGTTTGTTTTTTTTGTTTGTTTTTTTTTTTCTTTTTTCCTTGCACCTTTTGTTTCTAGCATTGTTAATAACACCATAATCACTTTGTCTTGCTTTTTGGGATGATATCTCTCAGAAGGAGGCTGTGTTCACCAGCTGAGCTCTTCGTGTGATGCCTTTTCAATTGTGGAAAGCCAGCTCAGCTACTGGCATCCTCAAACCTTTGAAGAGACCTGTTGCCAAAAGGGCTTCCAGCTCAGGAGAAGCTGTGCCTATAAAGAAAGGAAGAAATGGAGGAATGGTTCAGTTACCTGAACATAAGTGTCAGGTGCCGGCTTGATACCCTAGTTTGTCTGATGGATCTGTATGGGGCTGGCAGATATGACAAAGACCCACATGAGCCTGCTGTTCCTGTAGAGGGGAGATAGAAGCTAAGCAGGAAGCTCCATCATGCTTATAGCACTGGCAATTTCTGTGCAGGTAACTGGGTCACTCCTAGGATTTCTTTCTTGGAAATCTTCACTCCTTCCATTAGTGGTTAAATATCTGAAGCACTGCATCCTCACCCTGAGATCACTTAAGTAATATAATTGCCCATTTATGTAAAATTTCAATTTCTCCCAAGTTCAGAGGATGATGAATACATAGATTGTGGTTTGGCCTATTGCAGCAAGAGGTTTGAGGAAGAAAGCTTGGGTTCAGATCCATTTCTGTAACCAAGTTTCCTTGAAGCTTCAGGGATGGGATTGGGACTCATTATCGTAATGCATTACATTAATACTATAGATGAAATTTCAATTCAATCTTCTTCATGAGAAAGCCTTTGACATGATGTATTAACCATCAGATTAGAAGTAGACTGACTAATTATTTAATGCAATTGAATGCCAGGGTTTGTCATCTGATGAAGCTGGCTGGGTGGGGAATATGAATTTGTTAGCATCAGTGTGCTTATGAACTTTAAATGGGAGGAAAATTAAAATTCCATGGATGGGATATTTATTCACAGTCTTTATTCACAGAGTGACGTACCGCAGTGTCAAAAAATGCTAACATAAAAACACCTATCTTTTTATTCATACGTAGTCTTAGAAAAAAGGTTAACACGATCCCAATCATAGTTTATATAGAGTTACATGCTCTTATTCTTTAACATGTCTGAACATCTCTATACTTACCTGAAAAACATCCCACAGATGGGTTGTAGTTTCCAATTATCATAAGGGCATAAAGAATGAGAAAGGAATAAGCCATCTGGGTCATTAACTCTAAATCCTTGCTATCACAGGGAAATTTAGGTTAAACTCATCAAACCACTCTTCCATCTCTTTCAGATGGTTCTCTGGCCATCCTCATTTTTTGGTACTGATCCTCATGTCAAGTACTTTAATGAGTAATTTCCAGTGTGACAACTAATCAGATATTCTACCAAAGTCCAGATAGATTAGACTTACCTCATTTTCCCTTCCAGGATACTAGTTCTCATAGGGGAGGGAAAAAAAGTTGGCAGGTCAGCATTACAAATGTTTGCTTGGAAACTGAGCTTCTGTTTGATCCTGTTTTCCATTTCATTTCAGGTCTGCCCCCAACTGTTACAGGGTGTTTAAAATCTTACATGCAGTAAAGCCACAAGAATAGTTCCATGATTACATTCATCACTTTTTTTTTTTTTTTTTTTTTTTTTCTCATTTTGAAAGTAAAACATAGCTTTCAGTATTCTCTAGTCACATGGAAAGTCATTTGAAGTGCCTTAAACAAATAAATAATTAATTTATAAAATTTACAGTATTTGAGAACTCATACGCCAGTTACTTTGGGATGGTGATTCTCTAATCCCGTTCATTGACAGAGTTAGTAAATGTTTTGTTTCATCTCAGATTTGGTAATTTCTGTGACTGTACTCTCATACTCACCATCTGTTTTATTTTTGTCCCAGATTCAGTACTGCTGTTAATAGAAATGGAATGTATGCATTTACATTTAGGACTATACCTAGGTTGTTTTATCAAACTGCCTAAAATCCACACGTTATCTTTCTTGTTCTTCTTTTATTCACGATAAAATATTTTTTCTTCTATTTATGTTAATTTCCATTGTAAAATCATCTTGGCTTTTGACAGTTTTCACTATCTGGCTTCTAAAATTCAGCTTCTTTACAAAAATAGTTCTTTTTTCACCCTTTGTGGGCCTTTTCTCAGTACCTTTTCTGGTTGTTTCTCCAATTAAATGTGGACTACGTGTCTGTTCCATATTTGAAGATTTTAAAATTTTCCATAAAATTTACTATTCCCAGTATATTTATCTCCAAACAAATTCAAATAATATCTACTGGTATGCAAATATGACCATGGGATCAGTAGTAAACTTCTAAGATGCTATTGCAATGAAAATCATTTTACAAGTCCTCCTCAAAATCATCCCAAAATTTTTACACTCTCATTTAATATTACATGAAAATTTCTCGTGTTAATAATATACCATGCTAACCATGCTAAAGATTTCACCTTTTTTTTTTTTTTTTTTACTAAAGCTTTTATTTTCAGAAAGCATATCTTTCCTTCACATCATTTCACTGATTCCAAATAATACCAGTGCAAGAAGGTGAAAAATGAAGTGGGTTTATCTTTATTTTTTTTTTTTGCCAATAATATGTAGTCTCTGAAATTTGTCACTGTCCAAAGGAGTATTATGTGTGTAGACTCTCTCTTCATATGAAACATGTTGTTTTATGAAGTGATATGCATTGCCAAATGATGTGTCACAAGGTTTTCCACAACTGGTTTAACTGCCCTTTTCTGGTTTGACTGCCCTTTTCTGGTAGCTGGTAAGAAAAATAGAGACAAAACCACCACCACCAAAAAACAAACAAAGAAACAAAACAACAAAGAAAAAAATATGACAGTTACAAAAAGGTAAAGAAAAATTAAGCAATGAGTTTAGATGGAGACATCCAAAATAGCTGATGAAAAAAACTAGAAGCTGTTGTTCTTCATTAACAGAAGGTGCAAGCTGCATTCACTTCTATATGGAAATTGGAAGCTGCTGTATGTTTTAGCAACGTAGGAGTTTTAGACACAAATACTCCATAGGTAAATCAGTGTTTTTCTTGTATCCATATGTATAAGACTCTGATTCTAATCTACCTGAAATTTGTATTTAATTATGCAACATTTTAGTGTAGAGGAAATGTTTTATGATGATAAAATAGTGTAATATTATACAATATGTATATTATGCAACTGAAAGACTATAAATAATAACTCTGCTGTGGGCTACATGAGTATATGTGTATAGTTCTTCTTTCTTTGTATAGTTCTTCACACACCTCTTTGAGAAGGGAGGTCAGCATTTTCAAGAAAGCTCCAAGCATTTTAATAAAACATTCAATATTTGAGCTAATGTCTCATAAATTTGAGACAGTTTTACTGAATGATAAAGGAAAAACCTTGAATAGAATTTTAAAATGTTTAAATTTATAACTTACTAAATATTTAACTGAGAAAATATTTGCTGCAGAGAGGAGGAAAGGTTACTGAATGTCTCTGGCTAGTCTTTGGCACCTAATTAGATATTAGGTCTTTTTCCTTCTCTTTCCTTCTGACCTGGATAGCTGCACCTCTGTTTGAATGGACTCAGGAGTGTCAAGCAGGTTTGGTATCTTGCTGGTTGGGCTGCTGGCATCTCTGAGTTTCAGACAAAGAATTTGGACTGCTTTCCAAATGATATAATCCAAAAAAGACAATAGATCAACAGGGACACTTCCATAACTGAATTACCTTCTCTGTCACCAGAGGACTTACTGGAGTATAGCAGCAAGGATATGAAATCTGGTGATGCGGGTTAACAACATGAAAAGATATGCTGTTTGTCTGGTTAAGGGAGAAAAACTTCTGAAGAGGAACTTTCAGGACATAGGAACTGAAGCAGTGAATTTCAGGCTCTCTCTGGTGTGAATCTCTGATCCTTTCCTGCAGCAAACAAAACTATTAGGGAAAATAAAACCATATTCCCACTGGAAGAAAAATATGTATGGCACACTATAGTCTATTTCATTATTATTTATTTTACCATAAGATTTTCCTTGTCAAAAACTGTCATTTTCTCTCCAGTTTCTTTAGCATAACAGAATTCCCACCATCCTTGGCAGTGTGACTGACTTTTTGGCTGGGTATGCATGATTTCTGTTGTACTATGTAGTGATAGTTCCTTCATGGTCTGGGCTGTGTAGTTAAATTACCAGCAAATTTTAATGCAAATGTAGTTGCCGCCTCCAATGTTGTCAAACTGGTAGCAATTTCAAGCAAAAAGGAATATAAATCATGATTTACAGGTGTATTTACATTTATATTAAAGTACCTATTAATTTTTAATCCTATTTGTATTTATCAAAAGCTAGAACCTCTACGTGTCCTCTACAAAAGTGTGCAATAAAACAGCAGCCTCTGAGTAATTAACATGCCACAGGCATTTGCAAGAGGAAATACAAATTTTAATGGATAAATCTAGTTTTCATTTATGGCAAAATCTTGCACATGTTTTTTAATGAGGCATATTTTTCATAACTATCTATATTTTGGGGCATCTGTATCTAATCTCATAAGTACTATAATATCACCCAGCAGATTAGGTCCTGTCAAAATAAAAAAAAAGGGCAAAATTACATTGTTATTCTTTGAGCACATAGAGACTTACATTTTATAAACCTTCCTTGAACAATTTAATTTCTGGTAATTAGAATGGTTGCAATCTTTCAGATTAGAAGGGTTTAGTGTTTATTAAGAAGTTGCCTTCTGTGTTGCAAGATGGTTATCAGCATGGGTCCAGTCTGGTATTACCAAAGACATAATATTCAGGGAGATGGCTTTTTTCTACCTCTTGCATTTTTTAACCTAAAGGAAGGAATTAGATTTGTAAGGGCTTCTGATCTTATTCATGCTCTGCTTATCACAGATTTCCTGTACAACTTGAATAAGATAGTGCCATATTTTAAGGCAATGCAGACCAGATCACCCCAAATCAGTATTCTCCCTCTTTAATGAACTTCAGCACAGCCTCTGGGAAGCATGCCAGGAGCGTGAGGGGATTTCACAAGCTGGGGTGGGGAAAGGGCAAGGATTTAACAAAAAGAAAGGAATGGCAGGTTACATGATGTAATCTCTTCTCGTATCATTTTTGACATAGTGGAAAATTGGGTATATGAGCTCAAGGTGCCCTCAGGCATCTTGACTTGCCAGTGGTACTTACTCAGCACATCACTGACCTTGGTATTGTTATAGAATCAGATTTGCCCACAGATGAACTGCTTGTGAAGAGTTTATCCAAATACCGAGTCACAAAAGCACCTGAGTGCCTTACTCTTACTGACTTCCAAGGTTGATCAGAATTGACATTGCTGCACAGAATATTTTGTTTTCAACAGTCTGGCATTTTCCTTTGAAAACCTGGCAGGTAGGGAAATCTCGCATTGGTTCTAAAACTTGCTGTCTAATGTTATCTGACTTGTCTAAGGTGGCCTTTGACAAGCAGAGAAGTGATTGCAAGGCTCACAGGTTTAAGGTTAGCTCCCTATCCCTGGGCCATTTGTATTGATGTATTCTCGTAAAGTTTAGTAGGTTATTCAAATACAACAAATTCCCAAAGTTCTAAGAAAGACATCTCATGCTTTTGTTCTAAAAAAAATAAAATCTTTCTCTGACAGCATATTGAAGTGATCTCTGTAAGGAAACTCTAACAGATTTTTTTTTTCTTCTACATTGTTTGGTGAGAGGATGGGGGGAAAGTAATCTGATCCCTGCTACGTATTAAATGGCTCAGAAATGACATCTCTATATGCACAGACATTTTAATTCTATTCAAGTTAATGGCTGTAAAGTTGATTATTTTTAAAATATCTGAATTTGTGGTTGTACAATCAAGTGAGATTCTCAATTATATTCAAAGCTTTATTTTTAAAAGCAGGATTGATATTTTTCAAAGCCAGTTTTGTTTTAGTATCCGTAGCGTTTTCAAACCTTGGTATGTTATATGAGCGTACTGCTGACAATTCTGTCACTTTGGAATCATAACAATGATGTCTCTTTAGATTAAGTTTTAAAAATATATAGTGATTATATTTTCTGTCTTACATCATAAAAAGCAGAGCTTTACCATCACAGGTTTCAGAAGATTAAAAAACGAGCCAATATGCTAAAAATGGTTTAAAATTATTGATCCAAATTTGGTTCCCAATATTATTTTCTTATGCAAAATTATAATTCTTTTCTTCTTGTTGCCAAAGTATTGTTTCTGATGGCTGATTAAGATCTAAAAATACTAGATCACTATGATCTAACAATAATAGTACATTGCTCTAAAAATATTAAATATGAAAATACATAAAGCTTGAGTATTTGTAGCAAAATATTTCTTGGTGTAAAGCTGGGATAAATGCTTTACATTTCAACTGACAACTCAACACAGTTGAGTAAAAATCCGTCCTGAATACAGAACAAAATGAGTGAGAGAACATTGTGGTGCACTTTGGTCACCCCTTGTGGATCTCAGTCTGTCTTCTGCTGGTGTCCTGCAGAGAGAGTGCTGCAAGGTCTGTGAGTCTCATGGTTGCAACATGCTACCAAACCTCTGCTCTTTGCCATGAAGAAAGATCTTTGTTGTCCTTCAAACACAAAGATCTTTGTTGTCCTTCAAACGCATCTTTTTCATGATTTATGCAGGTCATTTATTTTATTTTATTTTTTTTTAATTTTTTTTTTCCTTTCTTTCTTTCCCCATCTCAGGTAGGGCACAGTCTGGGCACTATATCTCCCAGATCTCCAAACAGTGTTTTGTATTTTCTTTCCTTGCTCTCTATTTTCTCTAGTCACAAAGTCAGACAAGGTACTAGATAATATTAAGCATCTCATTAGCATTCAGGGGACTGTCTCAGCACTCACCTAGGGATTCAATTCCAGGCCAGGAGTCATCGACAATACATTTTCCACAACCTCCTTTCTTGCTGCTCCCTTTGTTTCAATTGGCAGCTCCAAACTTCTCATGTATTTGCTCATTGAACAATATTGCCAGCATCTCAAGCTCCCACCATGCATAATGTCATTTTCTACATCTCTGTTTTTTAATATAATATATGTATATATATTATTATTATTTTTTTTAAAGGAGTAAGTAAACTACTTTTAGGGGTTAAAAGGGTGTCAACTTGAAACAGCTGAAAACAAAGACAGGAATGAGCCATTTTGAAGCAGGGTAGGGAAAATATATATATTCTTTGTAACATAGGAACAAAACAGCTCAGAGAAGGCTGATATATATGCTTTAGGTCAGTCATCCTCACTCCTGGAGGATGACTGACTTCAGGAGGCACTGGTTGGGCTGAATGCACTGCAGTATTTGGCTTTACCCACTGGGCAGCTGGGAGATGAAACTCTACCTTTCCCTCGGTTACCTATTTACATGTGAAATTTAACAGCCTAGGCTGTGAGTTTAGGCTGCTAAAAAGTAAGTTTCTTCTTACAAGCTGTTCTTGGCTTCTCTTTTGGGGTATCTAGCACTGATTTTTGAAAGTGCCTTAATGCTGCCTGCCCCTACTTGCTGTCCATTTAAATGGCAGACCTGGAAGTGTGGCCTAGTGAGCAGCCAGGCACCAGCCTCCAGAGCAGGCTCACTGCGTAATAGATACTGGAGCCTATATCTGAAGGCAGAAGAGCCTGCTCAGGGAAAAATCTGGGGGTCTGCCAGATTCCGCCCACCTATTGAACTTCATCGTGAGGACCAGTGTAGATACAGACAGCATTCTCCAGCTTTGACACTGCTTGGCAAACTGAGTGGAGAATTGAGCTGCCTTTATATAGCCAGTGAACTTTTGTGTGCTTGGTTTTAGCTGGGACAGAGTTAATTTTCTTCACAGGCACTCTTATTGTGCTATGTTTGGGATTTTCGATGGAAAAAGTGGTGATAACAAGTTGATGGTTTAGTTTTTTTCTGAGCAGTGCTTGTGGAAGAGTCAAGGCCTTGGCTTTTCTGTTCCTCGTGCAGCCCGGTCAGTGAACAGCTGACCCAGGTGGCTGAAGGAATCTGCTGTACTGTATGGCTTCATGCTCAGCAACATGCAAAACATGGCTTCAACATGGCTTCATGCTCAACACAAGCAAAATTTTTATTATTTTGTGTATTAGCAAAAACAAAGTCTTTTTTTCAGGTTTCCTCTGTGGAATTGATATAACTGAGCTGCATTGTTATTTTGTGCATGATGTCTGCCTATATAAATATGTTGTTAAAAAAGTCTTCACTGAAGGAGGAAAATAAATCTTTATTGAGATAAGTGTCAGTAGAAAGATTCCTCAACGGTGTTCATTTAAAAATTGTCAATTCTCTTCTGAGTAATGTCTGTGCATAGGCAGTACCTGTGTGCACCTAACTCACCTTGAACACTATGTTTGCTGATGAATTAAGAGGGACATTCATCAGAAGGACAAAATATAATGCAGAAAGCATACCTGACTGTGATGGGGTTTTGATGTTCACTGTGATGTGGAAGGTGTGACTTTGCTAAGGTTCTGTGCTCTTTAATTCCTGTTCTTTGGGTATGCTGCAAACTGTCTGAAAACTGCATTACTGGCAGGACCTTTTCAGTGTAACTTCTTGTCAGAAGACTATTCTCTACTAATAAATTGTGAAAATGTTGCAAATTTGAAGTATAGAAGTTGTAGACTTAAGATTTTATGTTTGCATTACTTGCAAACTCTGTGTAAGGCTCATGTGAACAGAAACATTAGCAGTTTTTCTTCTGTTTATCTGACCATTGAATGTTTAAATAGCAGACAGGAAGTATTTGCTCTTTTCTTTTAAATAGTGTATTCCCAACCTTAACCTTTACTGTTCATTTTTCTTCAAAATTATTAAAATATTTGCTACTATAATATCTCTTGCTAAGCAGATCTGGAGACTTAGTGCATTGCAAAGAAGCAAAAATTATTTTAAGGAACTTTCTGTAGCAGTATAAATCTTCTGTCTTTCCTGTAGGCCTGATGTTTTCAAAGCTTAGGAATGTAGGGGTTTAATGATGTAATCAGCCCAAATATTAGATCAGTTCAGATCTGTTCTGTGTTATCAGGTACAGCAAGAAAGAAAAATAAAATCTACATTTTATTTTCTCAAAACCTAATTAAGAATAAATCCAGATTCTGTGATAAGTTCCACTGGGTTATTTCTAGTGTAATACTGTGGAATCAAATTTACTCTGGCTTTATATTGGGGTGTTGGGGATGACGATGAATCTCACAGAACTCCCCATTCCTTCATTCCCCTTTTGAAGATTCTGCTCTGAGCTACAGAGCTATCAGATATGGCATACAGTGCAGTCCCTAAAGAAACCTCTTTGCTTCTGAGGATGTTCTTTGTGCAGTAGACTTGGGATTGATATCAGCCTAGAAGATGTGTCCCAGAAAGGATGAGGGGAATGAAGGCATGCTCAGTTTGCCTTTGAAAAATTGGAGTGAGTCTATGTTGTACCTTAATAGAAGGGATATTGTAATTATGCCACAGGAGTAATTCACCTTTACTGTGGGATGCTGCTTGCCTAGCTCAGTGGTCCTAATGGCTTCTGTGTCTTATCCACTGTGTTCTTTCACAAAATGTATGTTCATTGCTTAATGATGCAATTTACCTTAAGACTCAGTAATAAACAAAGAGTAGTATTTTTGGCAGTCTCATTGGCACATGGACTAGATCAGGAAATGCAGGCACATTCCTCTCTTCTGGGTAGAATTTCTACATAGATCAGACAACTGGTGCACAGACTGCTGAAGGAACAATAGTTAAAGCACAAAAAATGTTATGAGAAAGCTGAGATAGTGAGGCAGCTTGCAACAACAAAGGACCAAGTGACCTGAGGGCCTGAAGCAGAAGTGAACCCATCTAACCTCTGGAAGTGCTAGAAATAATGATGAGTAGTTGCAGAAAAAAAAGCTTGTCCCAGCCATTCTGCCAGCTATTGTAAAGCTCTCACTTCTAACTTTTTATGGTGTCAGTAGAGCTCCCTGGCCAAGTTCCCTACCCCTTCTTTCCTCATTTTTACCCACACCAGGACTGCTGCTTCCTCTAAGTTTCTCTGCAGTTGGAGCTCTTGCAATCTCCCCCTTTTTCACTCTTCCACCTTTTTTAGCACCTTCAGTGTGTTCATTTCCCATTCATCTTGGCTAGGATTGCCTCCTCACCTCCATGGGTACAGAAACTACAGAAAGCTCTCTTTGATCTAAATGGGTGGTCCCAGAACATGATTTCTCTGATTTATTCTTCCCAGGCTCTCGGTCTTTCTGTTGTTGGCTGTTGCTGGCCATGTTGGCCCTACCTTGTGTTCTGATCTTAGCTTTGTGACAAGGCATAGTTTCACAGTCTTGAGAATGAAAGCTAAGATCATGGCTTGTACTTTGACAGGGGAGATAGATAATGGGCACTTCACTGCATGTCTTACAATGCAAAAACAGCTGAGCCAACCTTTCCCATAAAAGTCCAATTGGTTGCAGTCGGCATTATATTCATTCTGACAATGATAAAATGATTGCTTTAGTATCTGGCTGCGTAGCCCATTTACAGCATGTGCACTGGTATTATGAGAGTGTTTCAATTGTGAAAATCATTGAGATGTAAATGTCATGATTATAATTTATCTTCATTAAAAATTCAATTGGAAGAAGGAAAATTAATACATGTCCTATATAGAGTACCAGCTACTAAAAAGTAATATGTTATACTGAAAATAGGGACTTAGGAATGAAACTACATCAGAAAATAACTCAGAAGCACATTCTAGTGATGTGACAGGTGGTTATCTCAAGGGCACTGCCAGAAATATTTTACTGGCTCTCAGTTCTTGTCTGGAGTGGTATAATATTTCATCGTTCTTTAATAGCAATCTTAACACCTCTTTCCCCCTCCCTACCCTCCCAACACAGAGAAGCAGCCAAACAGAAGGGGTTGTCATTGTTATGTTTTAATGCTGGAAAATGACTGTATCACTTAAAACTACCGTCAGCTTGGAGCACAGAAGCCAGCTCTGAATTTTATTGATGCCACTGGAAAGAATTCCATTAAATTCATTGATCATTGACTCACATTATTTCTCTTGTAGTCATTCATGGTTCTTTTATAGTTTGTGTTTTCATAATTTTATTTACTTACTGATTTATATGATGACAGTGAAGTTTTACTTTTAAGTTCAACATATATTGGCTCTTTCTAGTATTACACATATATCATAGATCCAGAATTGTCTGACTAACTATCTTTTAGAAATATTTTCTTTTTCCTCTTCATATAGATAACTTCATATATATAGTATTTTGGGGTGCTTAACCTTATTCTTTGTTGTGGGTTTTGATTTATATTTATTTATTTATTTATTTTTGCACCTAGACCGAATTAAAGGGGTTATTTATGTTCCTTTTCATTTGACTATTCTTAAAAAAAAGTAATTGTGTTTTGTTGTTTTCAAATGAAATATTTTATTGGAAAAAAAATGTGTACCCACTGAATATTCATAAATCTTGTGCTGATTACATGTAATATGTTCAGTAAGTCTGTTGCTCTGAGATCTTTGTGTATGTGTGTTTTGATAGCATATGAGCGCCTTCCTTGTGGCTCTCTTATACACGAAATGCTTCATGTTAGTGAATTTCTTCTGTGCCACATTTAAAATGAATGAAATGTTTATCCTTCTTGCTACATGTTCTATAATTGACGAATCTCTCTATAAATAATAACCACCAGCTTTAAATTATGATTTTATTTATTTTTATGGTTTTATTTACCTCCAATTTTTAAGGAATTCTGATAACTGCACCAGGATGAACTTTGATTGCTTATCTTTCTACTTATACAACTGTATACAGTACAACTGTCAGTACATCCTCTGGTCTAATTGCTGTAATTGATACCAAAAATCTGTATGGTGGTAATATTAGTTTGAGAAGTTAGTATTAGTATTCTTAGTACTAGAGATCTGAGGGGTATCTTTTATCCTGAATTGAGTTTTATACTCTATTTCATTAGATATATCATATTGTCCAGGCAGATGTGTTCTATGTTCTTGCGTAGGTTCTTTAAATACAGTGGTAAAAAAAAAAAAAAAAAAAAAAAAAAGGTATTGAAACAGGAGAGGGAGCTCTCACCCTGGCTATGAGGGAGGGAAGGGTCTGCGAAGGCATCACTTCCCAGATCTGGATGGGAAGGGAGCTCCCCAGTCTCTAACAGTGGAGGGAAAAGGCATTATTTTTACCTGCCATTCTGTGCTTAGCCTTAATTATCTGTTCTGCTGAAACAATTGGGAATGAATGACTTGGAAAAGAAGATAAAAACAAATAAAGCAGGGTAGGTAAAGGGTGAAGAAAGCCAAGGGTAACCATGTATGTCACAAAGGAGCTTAGAAATCCAGTGACTCTAATCTTTATCCAATAGAAAAATGGAAATGCTCCCAGAGATGAATGATGGGGAGAAAACCCATTTTGAATGAGTGCTATGAGAAGGCTTGATATTTTGAATTCTAGTTAACAGAACTTTCTCATGGTTCTGCTCTCAGTGACACAGGACATCAGTTTTACTTTAAATGGTCGTTATTGCTGTTGCCTTCTCTTTCCTACGTGCATATATTTACAGATACAAGTACACTAGTCTTTCTTATAGACAGGCAAACAAAATTTGATGGCTTCTGGCATAAATTGGCAGTTGTTTTTTTTTTCCCTCCCAAAAGCACACTGAAAGTAAAGCCATAAAGAAAGGTTCAGGCTGTTCCATCGGGTTTTCTGATGAAACACTTTCCAAGTTCTTGTTGACTTTAATGCAGGGGGAGGACAGGGGATGGGGGGGACCACACTTTGTGTGGGTAGCTTGGCTTGAAGTGATTGCGACTGAGTCATTACACAGTCAGATATTTGTTTGCTTTTGATAAAGGCTGTGAGGATTTTGAAGGTTCCCGTAAAAGCAGGAAAATGCACCAGATAAAAATGATAAACTGTTTCCACCATATTTCAAGCAGAAATATCTGTTCGCTGTTACATTTCTGTGGTTCTTCATGTGCTGCAAGTTGTATTTTACACCAAAAGAGAGTTGTCTTTTAGAACCAGGACTGGTATTTTGTAACCTCATAAGATCAGTCATCTTGAGTGCAAAAAGCCCCATATATAAAATACTCAGTGGGCTTAGTTTATATATGTTTCCATAACAGAATCTACACTGCAGAACTATGATGCTGCTGGCACATAACCTAGATTTGTGGTGGCCAGGCCATGCACTCATCTGGGCAGCTGATGTGGGCACCTTCACATCCAACAACTGGGAAAAAGGCTCGAGGCTGAAAGGCTTCTCTGTGAATCACAAATGACTAGCTGGAGCTGAGGAGCTACTGCTTTCCACTTTGGTGGTGTTTATATCATGCAACAGGTTGCTGAACCATGTAAAGAGCCGTGCCTGCAGCTTATGACTTGCATGCTTTGTGTACCACAGGCTAGTATTTTATCTGGACCATCTCTTAGAAAACTAACTCAGATTTCAACTGCAAGGTATGTTAAAATGTTTCAGATATTTGGCTTTTATGTTATACAAAACCAGTAAAAAATGAATAGCCTGAAAATGAAAACAAATGGTTTTAAAGAGTGTTGGAAGTATAACACAGAAATTAACTCTTTTGGCACCCATTTAGACTACCCAACCTAAGTCAGTTGGGTAGAACAGCTGGGAAGCTAATGTAAACATTCATGCTATAACCTTAGTGAATGTATTTCTAAAATATAGGGCACTTTGGACAAGAAACTAAAACAATAACCTTCTGCATCCAATCTTATGAATGGACTGTATACCACAGATTTGGTCCACAGGACAGGTGTGGTAATGGTCCTGTATCAGTCTCTGTAGTGGCAAAGGTTTTGGAAATATTATTTCCAAATATTGCGCTTCAGAAGCACACAAGGTTTTTTTTCTTTGTTTCCATGTTACTCTGGCTCACATTTATATCTGAAAATGGTGCGAAAGGTAGCTGTCAAGTAAGCCAAGATGAGAACATAAACAAAAGCTACTGCTTCAGAAAATAAGAAAGTCAATATAAAATGTTTTAGAGGGACTGCTAATGATCTGCTTGATCTTTGCAAAAAGGTCCCTAAGGATCCACTTGTACAGATTCGAAAATACAACATTACTCATAACAAGAGCTTTTAAGACTGTTTCTGCATTTGTTGGTATGTTTTACCAAAGAACGGTTCTTTTCCTGACATTCATGTATATGAGAAGCATTGGGGAGTACTATTTTCAACTTAGTGTAAATGCATGTTATTAAAGCTTTAAGAGAACATGGCAGCATATAATAATGTCTGTGCCTCTCAGCCTTGGTTTTTCCTCAATATACTTTTAAGCACTTTTTCTTTTCTGAACTGTGTCAGAAACATAAAAAATCTGTTTCAAGGGGAAAACATTTAACAATATTGTGTCGTTATTAGTAATGACACTTAACCTAGGGACTGACTGGCGGGTTGCTCTGTCCTTGAAAAACCTTAGGCACAAAGTGTAAGAGTAACTGATTAAGGATAAAACCAACCCAAGCTCCTTGATCAAATCAGAACAAGCACAGGAATTTAGAACCTCACTGGAGCTTCAGCAGGGCATCCCAGCCCCACAGTGTTCAACTTCTGAGAAAAGTTGCTTTCTGACCCCTTATGTGTTTCATTGGATTCACAGTGTGGACTCTGAGGTTTGTAGAAATTTTTTAAGATATATAGGCAACAACCACAGGTTGCAAAACATCGTGGTTGGCAAAAGCAGATGCGACAAAGTTGTCCTGTGGTAGTTATTAAATGACAGAAAGACCCGTGGGTTATAAGGTGTAAAGTAATAGAGCATAAATAAGAATGGTTTAAAATGCAGTTGAACAACTATTGGTTAACATTACAAACACTTTAATTTTAATAAATGGGAAGGAGCATGAATCAATGAATCAAGATCGTTATATATACGTGCAAAAATGCATTTTTTTTTTTTTAAGGCAGTTACTAGAAAGTGCATTTTGCACAGTCTTTTAGACTAGATATATATAATTTTTCAAAGTGGGCTACCTGTTTGTGCCACTTATCATAGCATCTTGATAGGAGATCACACTAATATGCATTATAATTTTTCTAATCCATATGTGCCTGCCTTGGATTAAAGCTTAATCACTCTTTAAAAAGAGTGATCAAAATTCAAACCTTGTGTAATCACTCCTGATTTCTTAGATAAGTAGTAAAAGATTACCCTATTTTTTTCTGGCTGCATTTTGTCTACCTTCTGTTAAACACCTGCCTTTTGTACTCAGTTATCTCTTATATTCTCCTAGAAGAGAAATGAATAGATAGCAAAATTCTAACCTTGTTCAGTGAGAGTTTAACTATACAGCCTATAATTGCCTTCTTTATCATCATTATTTTAGTCATAAAACCAGAATTTATCCTTGTATAAGGAAAAATGCAGACTTTAGAAATGTTAGACAACTTGGGAAAGTGAATTATTTTGAAGCTTATTTCTTGAAAAATGCACTGTGGAATAAATTATATACTTTCCTTCAGAAATGAAGCTTTTGCTAATGGTCAGACCATTGTTGTTACCATTAAAACAATGGCATTTCAGAATAAAAAATGTCAGTCAGTAATATACTGCAATGCTGACACTATACTTGACAAAGAATAATCTTTCCATCAAATGTGAGGTCTCAATCTAATTTTCAGGTCATTTGTGGGATTAGAAAAAGGTCAATTATTAAAAATTGTAATGGATGTAATGGGCTTAAGCTGCAGCCAGGAAGATTTGGATTAGACATTGGAGAAAAAAGACAGTACGATTCTGTAACAGACTGCTTAGGGTGGTTATAGAGTCACCAGCACTGAAGCTCTTTAACGAAGGCCAGACAAATGTCTGCTCTGACAGATGAAGTTAGAGCTGGTCCTTCCTTTGGGCATGGGGAGGGACCGTATGATCTCTGAGTGCCTTCTTTCCTTGTGTTTTGTGATTCTATGTAAAATGTGCCTAGGATCTTAAAATAAACAAAAATGAATGCTTATTAACATGACAGTGGCTGTTAGCATTAACTTGACTTAATCAGGCCTACTGTCCCTTTCTGCACTGTAATAACAAAATGATAAAAGCAGTGCCTGCAGCAGTTACTTCTACTTATAAAGAAGAGAAAGTTAATCATGTCACATACGGAAAGTGTTTCTTTAAGAATAATAACAATAATATGAAGTTTTTAATGAAGACTAGACATCAAACTGATATTTTAAATTAAAAAATATCCAAAGCTCAACATTATATATTTTCATACTTATAGGAATAATGAGGCCAGAACATTGGGTTGCTCCACTTCAGTGGTTGAATGGGTCAGGAGCTGCTTGTTACTGAGAGAGTGGTTCAATCATGTCATGTATTTGTCTTGCAAAGGAAGGTAGCAGCAGCAGCTTGAAGCTTTCATCAGGACTCCTCCAAGCTTGACCCAATGCTTCAATGAGAAGACCAGGCTTAACTTTTTCCCAGATGGAAATTCCAATGCCAGCTTAATAATGTAAGAGGCTGTCCATACTCTTTTGTTTCCTTATTTATTTTTTTAATTTATTGCATTTAAATTTGTTTCCAGTTTTGTAAATGAATATGAAAATTCTGAAAAAAGAGAACACTTATTTTGCTAGTAACTGTATCTTTAAAGCTATGCAATGCAAATGAGTTAAAGAAGATTTAAGAGTCTGTCTGATGTCTAGATTAGCATCTTGATTTTTCATAGATTTTAAAACTAGAGGGGATTTGCTAGACACCATCCGTACCAGGGAGAATAGGATAGCTTTTTGCAGCTTTTTTTCCATTGTCTGTATATCATTCTGATTCTTACAGACTTGACATCTGAATATATGAAAACTTGGGACTTTTAAAATAGCAGAGCACATGTGTCCTTTATTGAAACAGCAAATCCACTCAAAGTCAAACATTTGTACATAAAAGATCTTGACAGAAACGTCTTTCACCATCTTTTCCTTATTAAAAATTTTAAGTTTCATCTGTGAACACTCAGGAAGGTAATTATCAGAGAGGATCTTCTAGCTTTTAATTTTCATAGCCAAAATTTGTATGTTTTTATGACTTTTTTATTATTACAGAAACGATCATGTTTTGAATTCATCAAGTGACATTTTTATAGTATAAAGTCAATCCTTAAGAAACCATTTGCTTGGATTTTTAATAAGAAAATGTTGAAATATTTGTTAAATATATATATATTAAAATATTTAAATATTTATTAAATATATGCTAAATATTTGAATCAGCCTGTCATACATACCAGGAATGCAATCTTCACTCATTTCAGAAGCCTACAATTTTTAATAACAAAACAGTAAGTTCTCTCATCTTTACCGTAATAATTGATGTAATGACCCCTTTATTTCATGTTAGAAACTTGTTATTCTCTATATTAGAATTTCTCAGAAATCTTGGACGTTTTTTTGTTATGCAAGAGTGTTTTTTAGTTTGCTTAAAATGCTACATAAGTGCAGCCAGACTGCAAGTACATATTAGGTGGATCGTTTTCCTCTTTCTCCTGTGTTTATCTGTAGTACCCATGATCTAACGAAGCTGACAAATACTCTAAATGGAAGCAGCATGAAATTGAGATGCACTTTTCTACTCTGAATCTGTATTTAGTTAGTTGGATGATGATACTTGAGATCTTTGTAAAGCACTTTGTGTTCACTATGGAAAAATGCTATAGAAAAAGCTCTATTTTATTTCATTCAGCTTTTAGAGTTAGGTTGCAATTGTAGCATTTTATTACAATATAGATTTAGTATTTATACTATGATGGTATTTTTCCTTTATAAGAATAATCTGTTTATTCTACCCATCCATATGGACTAAATTTGAACACTTTTTCTTGCAATTTTCTATATTTTGGAAATTTCTAAACTCACCCTAGAAAGGAGCAACAATGAGCTATAAATTCCTTAGGCTGTACTTCTCTTGGATAGATGGGTCAGGTAGTACATGTATGTATTACATTTGCTCATCAGATAGCTGCAGCTACTAAGGATAATTCTGACACAGCATGTTCTTTCTGCTTTGCTAAAATGAAAGCATGTAATGGGTCCACTAAGCTAAAGGAACAATATTCTTCACAAGCAGTATTACAAATTTCCATGTATGCTTATATATCAAGGATAGATGTTTTTCCTCTTAAAAAAAAAAAAAAAAAAAATCTGAAAAGAATCAACCCACCAGTCATGCAATATCAGAATCACGTGCAAAGGTTAAAAAAAAAAAAAGAATATGTGTTCCTAAGTCTGCGTGGTGTGAGATGTTGAGACTTACTTTAAAGTACCTTTACACAGTCAGGCTCGTAAAAATGGACGTGTATGTCTAGGAGACAGCTGTGGGATTAGCAGGAAAAACAAACAGACAGAAAACCCCAATAAGTTACCCAAGTTTCTTTATAAAGAAGCTAATGTCTATTCTATAACATACTGTAAATTCACTGCCTCCTGAAATGTATACTGCATTTGTGGGTAGCACACCTGTATCAACTCGTAGGTGTAAGGGCATTTAGTGCCTTTGGCTTGTTAAAAATAGCATGCAGACAGTGGTTGTGCAGTACAGTAGGGAAAATGCCCTACCACTTCCAACATCTGCAGGAATGCTTTTCAGCTGTGGAAGCCAGCAACAAAAAATACACTGTGTGCATTGTGGGTGTGTAGTTTTTTAGAGAAGCTTGGTTTTGAAGAGCAATGTTGTGGCAAGGAAAAATCATTGGAAATTCATTGGAAATCACATTACTCTGATGCCATAGGCTACATATGGTTGAACAGATAACTTCTCTTTGAGGTACCTAGCCTACTAAAATGTGTCCAGAATTATTTATTTCTTGTTCTATGACTGAATTGCTAGCTGGACTTGTGCATAGAGCTTAGCTTTATTACAATGGTTTCTCTAGCTACACAATATAAAAATAAATACCTACCATATGTGGATGCAGGGGAGGTTAATCAATTAATATTTATGGAGCGCTTCTAGTCAATTTTATAGAAGAGACTGTAAAAATGCTTATACAGATGAGGCCATAAAAACTTGAAATTGTATTCCTGCTAGTGGTAAATTTTTTGGCAGTAATGTCATGCAATTTGTTTTCAGTATGGGCTCAGTCCTTTTATGTAAAGCCTTAATTTAGAATGGGATAAAATTAATCTAGTTTTAGACACTTAAAATTTAAGTGTGTAGTCAAGTAAACAAACCTAGTCAAGTTTGTTCCTGCTAGAGCTAGAGAGAGAAGACTTGCCCGCTGGAGTGGTCTGTCTTCTGCCATTAGCTAAATAGCAATCTAAGGCTAGCCAGGTGCTTAACTTTTGGATTCTGACCATTTCTTGAGATGAATCCCATCTTTCTGATAGAAATGCGTTACTAAGATTGTTACTATGGGGACAAACAGCTTTAGAGTCTGTCTTCACATCTGTTTTTGGAGCTAGCCCAAATCTAGACAAAGACTGTCTACAGGTGGTACAAAACTATAAGTTTCTTTTAATAGAAGTGCCTTTTTTTTTTTTTTTTTTTTTGGTAAGAAAGTACTCTCTGGGCAAAATCTGCTTCTGAAGAATTAAAAGTTAAATTCTGGGTAGCTAGCAAAGTACTGTAGAAACTGTGAAGCTGCAATGCTTGGTGGGCTGAGAGCCGAAATATGACACCCTGTGGCTATTCTAACAAAGCAAGTTGGCCCATGAAATGAAGATAGGAGTAGTTATAGGCCAGCCTCACAACAATCACACCCTTCTGGAGTATTGCAGTATCTTTTTGCAATGAAACTGCTCTATGTAAAAGTTTGGCACCACCTCTCTTGGACCTCCTTATCCAAGGAGGATTTTCTGTTGTTCTGTTTATTCAGTTTTTAAGGCAATACTAATGCTAGAATCCCAAACAAAAATGCTCTTATCATGTAGGTAATGGAAGTATGTCTTATTTCATGTCATTTCATATTCAGAACAATGAATGTATGGTTATCTTTCTTTCAGCTTTTTAAAAAGAGTTGTGCTTGTTGCCACATGAAAGTGCAGGCTGAAGCTTGTTTGTTTAGAAATAGAAGGATGCATGTTCTTCCATGAAGCCTGAGTAAATTTCCTTACAAGTTTGAGTGGGCTGGCAATATAAACCTCCTAACATTCATCACTGAAGAACTTTATAGTCAAGCCTCTTGCACAAGCAGTAACTATAAGTCTGATTCCTATAAGCCTGATTCTAAGTTTCTGAGTAGGAGGAGACAAAGAGATGATATCTCCCATGGTGTAACTTACAGAAAAGTAACTTACAGGGGTTTCTACTTGTATGAATGTCAATATTGAAGAATTTTCATCCAAATTACATGTTCAGATAGTCTCCAAGAGAATTTTGCTTCTCCAAGAGAATTTTGCTTCTGTTCGTTCACAAAATAACTCATATTTGTTGCAAAACTTAAGACTCACCACAGAGTAAGAAAAATAAGCTTTTCTTTTTCTTTTAGTCTGACATTATGGAGTTGACTTGGGGGCCTACCCATTAAAGAACACGCATAATCTTATGTTTTAGAACACTAAGTTCATCAGACAAATGCACTCGAGTATAATGTAGAACTGGTTGGAACTGAAGAACTGTTCGGTAAGCAATTCTAAGACATAATTAACACTGATTTACTTAGAGAATTCAGTTTTCTGGTATGATAATGATCTAACTGTAATGAACCATGTCGTCTTATGGAAAAGAATCAACCACAGTTGTTGCACAGACCTCCTGTGTGTCTTGTCTGACAGCATGCTTTTTTTTTTTTTTTTCTTTTTTCCCAGATGCGTGGATTTGTTTGTACAGAAATGACAAAGCATATCTCTAGTCTTAGTGCCTTAATGTGATAAACATGTTTTCTTTTATGCACAGTAGATACAAGTGCATTTCTGCTTTTAGTTTGTTCCAAAAGAAATTCTAGCTCTATAGTAGTTCTGTATCATTTGGAAGTCAATAAGCATTTTACATATTAAAAAATGAAAAGAAAAAAAAAAAAGGAAAGAAAAAGTAAACTGTACATCTGTTTTACTGCATTCAGTACCTCTGCTAGGTGAGCACAGTCTGCATGGTTTGTAAGTTAAATTCCCAGATGTTTTTATCGCTGATCATGATAAGGATTTCCATACATTCAGTTGGTTTGGAGAAATAATCTGTGTACTGTGTATGATGAATGCTATTTCTTTCTAATAACTCTTAACTAAGAAAAAAATATAAGAAAAGATAATTAAAAAAAAAACATATTTCTTTTAATATCCACGAAACTCTGTCACATTATTAATGATACTGGCACTGAGTTCTGGTAACTCTTCAATGAATGTCCTGTAATTGTAGCAATAAAGTGATATTTCAAAGTTCTGATTTTTTTTTTTTTTTAACATTTTTTTTTTCTTCTGAATGAGTTTATGAATATGTCTATATCTTACTTTTGGACATATTAATTAAAAAAATAAATAAATCACTATTGATTTCCAACCACAGAACATCAATCAGACAAATTATTTCAGCACTTCTCAGTAATAACAGCAAAGCCATTGTTGGTAGCAAGCAAGTCATAGAAATGTAATGTAGAACTCAACAGTAGAATGGCACCTGCAGTCCTGATGAAATCTGCAAATAAGTAGGGTGTAGAAATGGTACCAGTGGCCACTGTGACTGCTGGTAAATGAGACTCTTTTAGGTAGAACAATCTAACCTGATTCTTGATGATATAAAGGATATGTGCCTATGTGTATTCATGTATACATGTAAAACTAAGCAAAAGAGGGTTAACAGTTATACAAACACACCCACCTGGGAGTTCACAATAATACTTTGCAGTTGTTGACTCGTGCCTATAGCCTATACAAAGTTTGCAAATATAACCAAAGACAAACTTGAGATTTCCACATTGTCAAGAACCTTTGCCAGCTGAGGAGGAGATAGCATGAAGGGGAAGCCAAATGGAAAAAAAAAAAAAAAAAACCAACAAAAAAGCAACAACAACAACAAAAAACAAACAACAGAAAATTACTGTATGCTATCAAAACAAGGCTTGCAGTTTGCCTTGTCAGCTTAATGTAAGGCATATTTTTCATATAGAAACTTGATCTCCAGGAAAGGAAAACATATGTTTTCTTTCTGTCATAAAATTTAAAACTTTAATTAAGTTTCTTACTATAAAGGAGGCTCAACAGGCAGAGAGCCTCTCTAAACACATAATTGATAATAGCATACCTGCTGTCTTTTCTTATGTGTAATCTTTACAGCTATGCCCCCAAAAACGATTTGTCTTACTGTGAATAAATATTATTTGGGTTGTACATGAAGAATGATTTCTAAAGAGACCAAAGTTGAAAACAATCACGATTCATAACTCACATACTACTATTATCACTTAATGAAAATACTGTAAGAAATAAATTTCTAGGTTCTTCAAAAATCAAGGTGTCAAAAATCTTATACTGTTTTCTATCAGAAAACACAATATGCTGACTAAATAATTTAGGCCTCTGTAAAAGATGTTAACACTTAAAATTGCACAGAAGTCAATGTAAAATATACATGAACTAATTCTTAAAAGACAGTCAGTGTGTCAACTAAATCAATATCAGCTGTGAAGACAATCTAGACTGTGGAGATATGTGGAAAAAAATAATTTTCCTTAATTTGAATTTGAGAAAACAGAACAATTTGAGGGAGACTAATATAGGGTATAGATATTTAGCCAAGACATCAAGTATTGAGCTTCTCTAAAACATGAAAACATTTTCTTCAGTATTCTGAGAAAGTAGGTTTTCTATAGCATGAAATGTGAATCAAGATTTGATTTGAATTCTTAAAATTATAAAGTTTTTTGTTTGTTTGTTTCTTTTGTTTTCTTTGGTAAATAATATATGATTGGGACATATGATGAATAGTCCTAAGCAATGTTTACAACATATATATATATATATATATATATATATAATTATTGTAATTCCCACATTTCTGTCTCTACCGGAGTACCACGAAGAAAATTAGGTGAGACTTGTCTGCATCCCATCTAGGTCTGTTGTAGTCTTGATATGAATTTACTTGATTGAATCAATGACTTTTTGGGTTCATAAATATGGTGTATTTATGTAGGTGCAAAGGCGTAGAGTAAAACAACCACTTTGAAGTATTTGTCACAATGTATTTCCAGAACAAGTATTTCAGATATATAATGTCAGCTTTGTTCTGGATATCTGTTCCTCAGGGCTGGTGTTTAACCACTGAGAAAATAACCTATCCTGTGGACTTTTTGTCCAGTAACTTTAACACTTTGAAAGTCATTTGACACTGGAGTGCTATGAAATGCTTTCAACAAATAGATTCATAAAGCGGGTGGTCTAAATGTTTAGTGAAAAAAATACTGAAAACATACATTTAGATAATCAAATCTGATCATCAATCGTGAGTCGATCATGGTCAATTCATGAGCTGTAAATGAGATATATGAGATATTAATCAAATGCGTTAGATGATTTGCTACGTGCTAGAAAAAAAAATCCCTCTTTTTCTGAAATTGAAACATGTATTGCTGAAAAATAATGAACACAGTAGTTATGTACTGAGAAAAGACCAGTATCCCATAGTGACAGGAGTCTCTCTCTCTCATTACTGATTGCAACTATTCAAATACCTTAATGTAAGCATCTACAAAAGTTGCCAAGAGTACTTGAATTAGTCTTTTATACTGATAAATACTGCAAAAGAGACTCTTGCCTATGAAAATATTTGCCAGGTGGCACAGCAGCTTTGCTTATATTAACAGAAAACTTTAATAATTTAATAGTTTTTGGTTAATTCAATGTCTATAGTACTCAGATCAGCAATGCCACGAGGAGGTAATAGATGGTGAAATTATGAAATTATGAAATTTCCTTTCAGGGCTAGTGCCAACACTGGGGAATCCAGTGACTTTTTTTTTTTTCCTTGCTTCCCTCTTTTGCATTATTCTGAACTGTGATGTATTTTTTGAGATGTACTGACCTACAGCATCAGAAGAGGGTCTCAAGCTCTCTCATGAGCAATGAGCTATGATTCAGAGATTGGTTTTCTTGAAATACTGAGTCATCTTTTCCTTTGTTTATTTATGTTGAGGAACTTTCACATTCAGTAATCATCCCTACTTACATAAATATATAAACACACCACTACAGAGATAAAAGTATAAAAAGACCAGTAAAACTGCATTTCATATAGCTAAACTAGGCATGTGACTGTTTAGATTTCAGGAACAAGCCATTCCTGTAGCCACATTTTGGTGCCATTGCCAGAGATAATTAGCAGTTCTTACTGATTTTTTAAACCACCTGTCCCATTTTGGAGGCATACTTTTAGATGAAAAGGATATTAATCATTGTGGCAATTCAAAGGAAAGGCTGCAACTGAGGCTTGGCTTTGCCTCTCAGAGTAAATCCAAACTAAGAACCTGCAACTCTTATAAAGTAATTAACTTCTTATTATTGCAGTCCTAGTATATGCAGGTGTTTATATTATGCAAAATACAGAGAATCCAAAGTATCTTGTTGCAGAGAATCCAGCAGCAAGATTAAATTAGGTATGAGATTTCATACTGAAGTGTTGTTTTGCGACCCATTATGTGTCAAAAGGTTCAGTACAGCTCTGGAAGATTTTGAAAGTTAGGAGTTCATTGTAAACCTCTAAAGAATTCCATCTGGAGCTGCATTTCATGTAATATAGTTATCAGCCAGGTTAAGGAATTTATAAACAGATTGTATATGATCTCATACTACTTCTCTACTGCTGAATATTGTACCAGGAATGGCAATGATAGCTATAATGATACCTAGAGCTTACTGTAAATCCAGAATTGTGCTTGTCCTGGTTTTGGCTAGCATAGAGGTCATTTTCTTCCTAGTAACTGGTATGGTGCTATGGTTTGAGTTTAGATTGAAAATAATGCTGATAGCACACCAAAGGTTTAGTTGTCATTCAGCAGTGCTTACACTAAGTCAAGGTCTTTTCTGCTTTTCATGCTCCCCTGCAGTGAGCAAGCTGGAAGATGGGAGGGGACAGAACGAGGACAGCTGACCTCAACTGGCCAGAGGGATGTCCCATGCCACAGGGCATCCTGCTCAGCGATAACACTATGGGGAGCTGGCCAGTGGTGGGGGCCACTGCTCAGGGTCTGGCTGGGCATCAGTCAGCAGGTGGTGAGCAATTGCATTGTGTAAAACTTTGTATATTCTCATCATCATCATCATTTCCCTTCCTTTTTTGTCCTATTAAATTGTCTGTATCTCAAACCATGATTTTTACCTTTTTCCCCCTAAGTTCTATCTCCCATTCCACTGTGGGGTGGGGACAGTGAGCAAACAGCTGTGTGATGCTTAACTGCCTGTGGGGGTTAAACCACAGCAGTGTTCTGTGTTAATCCAAACTTGTATTATTTTAACTTGCTGCTCTTCATCCAAGAAAGAAAGAAAAAAAAAAAAAATAACAGAAAACTTCTGCTTTAAGAACTAATATATTTTAT
This sequence comes from Aythya ferina, assembly GCF_964211825.1. Lineage (NCBI taxonomy): Eukaryota > Metazoa > Chordata > Aves > Anseriformes > Anatidae > Aythya > Aythya ferina. The sequence continues at coordinate 24,673,339 of NC_140305.1, forward strand.
ATTGCCGGTGTCTGCTCAGAAAAATTTTACTTACATTGCCAAAGATTTAGTACATTTCAGTTAGAAAATACATATTTGTTATTTTCCCATCTATGTCCTCATCTTTACTCGGCTTAAAATTTATTAACATATTTAGTGGAACTATGCAGCAGTTTTATTTTTCCTTGCAGCTCTGTGAGTTTTGGTAATGTAATAGATTGCCTTGGGCAATCTCTCTGAGTTTATCTCTCTCTGAGTTTATTCTTTGATGTAATCTTGTTTCTCTGATGTAAAAAGTACATCTTGATCTGTCACTAAGATGGAAGAATAGAATTTTGTTAATCTGTAATGGATAAATAACAGTGGCTCTCAATGGAGCTTTTTGAGAATATGTTTTTAATTCAGTTCATTTGCATTCAGCAAAACAAAGCATGAAAATTTTTTATTTCTTATTTTATTAAAAAAAAAAACAACAAACTTCTCTGTTTTATCAGGGTCAATCTATGTCAAACTGTATTCTTATAAAACAACCTCAGGCAGCTCCAAACCCGGAGTTTGACTAAATTAATGTAAAAAATGTAGATTAGGTAGGGATATGTATGTTCTTCATACAGCAAGAAATTATTAGTGCTGCATGAGATACCAGAGCAGTTACCCCAAAACTGAATGAAAGAAGTAGAAATCAGGCAAAGAGAGAACTTGATATCTACTGACATACCACCTCTAATACAGTATAATAATAATAATGTTCCTATGCTACATTAGTCTATTTTATTTCATGTTGGAGATTCAGAGGTGTTATTCTAAACCACTGATGTAGGGAGCTAAAGTCCCTTCCAACTCAATGGGAAGAGGTGGACTGCTTCAGACCCGCAGATCTGTCAGTACCTCACCAAACACAAGGCCTGATCATTCCAGCAGGTATTTATTTTGATTAGAGTAAAAATATATACACTTCTTTATTACCGTAAATATGTATATATTTCCATATATAGTATGTATATATATATATATGTACACTTTATTAGTATAAAGATATTTCAAAGAATAACATTGTAATTAGAGTTGCAAGCACCAGTGGTGCTGTAAGAAGGATAATGTTTGGAAGAATGCTTCATATTTAAAATTTTTTAATATTTAACAATGTGAACAAAATAAATCATGTTGATAGGAATTATATTTATTAGCTCTTTTCTTTTTATTCAGTAATATATATTTTATTAGCATGCAGAACTGTTTTTGCCACAGCTCAAAAAGCTGTCTATTATGTCTTATGTCACACAGCGTGGCTGACACATTGATCGATTTCCAGCCAAATATGAAACTAAATATCATTAAGGTGTATTGAGTGTATTAAGAAAAAAAGTTCATAGATAAAAAGAGAATTATTGCTGCTTATTTTATTTTAAGAAATTTTTTGGTTAAGTCACATTGCAATGTATTTTTCATGCATTGCACTCTGGTTTTGCTCTAAACATGCTCACACATACATAAAAGATGGAAATCAATATATGCAAAGTTATTTTATTTAAAGAACTACATTACATGTCAACTGGACAAAGCGCCATTTTGGTGTCAGTTTCCCAGGATGTTTGGATTTTCTTTAGTGCAAATCTCTGCTAAACAAATGACCTTTAATAAAGTAGAAAATCACTTTTCATCTGAATGAGCCTAAACAAACTTATACATTACAATGTATAAGCACTGAACTAATTTTTCATTTGTTTTTCTTACATGTCAAATTCCCCAAATCCTGAAGATCTGAGTGCAAACAGGACAAAGAGGATTTAAAAAAGAGAACACTCTCCATGTCATTCACCTGAAGAAGAGATGACCCCTTAATAGGTATGTTGAAGTCATAAAATAAGCCTCAAGGTCCATGCTTTTTTTCTTTTTAGATATAAATTTAATTGGTTTTGTATTCAGAAACACACAAAATCAGAAAAAAAAAAAAAACAACAACACAATCAAACAAACAAATAGAACTGTAGTCATAGCCTTATCCAGTTTATTCTATGTAAGAATACCCTTTTTAAGGTTGTACCAGTAAATTCAGAAATGCAAATATTCCAGGTGCTTAAACTGTATGAAGAGATCAAACAGAATCTGTAATGAAGCTAGTGTGACTATTCTGTGAACCTTAAACTGCAATAGGAATTTGTGATTATTATGTCTACCTCTGTAACTTTCCAAAATAAGAACTGAGAATTTTCATTAACTTGCTTTTGACCTAAGTGAGCAAGAAGAAAATGATTTTTCTTTAGTAGAAACCCATTTTACTAACTTCCCCTTAAAAGTGAAATACTCTAATATTTAAGGTATATTTTCAAGATACAATCTTGAAAAGAAAATGCAGATAATTAAATGATCACGAACTGTAGTGCAATTTGATGAAAGATGTGATTTAATTAATACATTTTAATGGCAAAAAGAGCAGTTCTCCACCCAAATGCACGTTAATCATCACAGTATGTGTGCTTTATTAGCTGTTGATAACTTAATATTTCTTACTTTCTTCTGCTCTCTCTGAATAATCAGCTATCCTCAATAGCACCAAGTGGAAAGAATGAGTCTGACAGAATGACATCCTCTGCTCAGTATAATAGTATCTTTCTTTTTCCTTTTCTTTTTCTTTTTCTTTCTTTTTCTTTTTCTTTTTCTTTTTCTTTTTCTTTTTCTTTTTCTTTTTCTTTTTCTTTTTCTTTTTCTTTTTCTTTTTCTTTTTCTTTCTCTTTCTCTTTCTCTTTCTCTTTCTCTTTCTCTTTCTCTTTCTCTTTCTCTTTCTCTTTCTCTTTCTCTTTCTCTTTCTCTTTCTCTTTCTCTTTCTCTTTCTCTTTCTCTTATTTATTTATCTATTTATTTATTTATTTTGAGTAATGTATGTTGGCAAAGGGTTGAACAATGCTTGGGACTAGTAGACAAAGCTGAGAAATTTATGAACATGATTGTGTTTGAATGCAGATTCTAAACCTTCTCACTTCTCCCAACCATCCAGTATTTATTTAGTGTAAAGGTACTAAGCAAAATAATTCTTATTGCTGTTTCACAACTTGCTAGAAGTCTCAGAGAATGGTGATGGCATAAGAACAAATGCCATCTGGTATGGCATTGATTCTACTTAAACATCCCAGCCATTGCTGGGATGTTTAAGTAGAATCATAGTTGTATAGTGCACTTAAATGCTCTTATGATAAAAGCTGGCCTAAAACCACCAAGTGGGAACAGATGCAGCCTGGACCTGATCTGTAAATTTCCCAAGATCTTAAAAGTTTGGCTGTTGTGTTTTTGTTTTTTTGACAGAGCAATGAGGTTCCATTCTGTCCAATATTGTCATATGTGTGTGAGAAGAATTTGAAAAACATCTGTAGAAAATTCACTAAAAAATATATTTTTCCTCTACACAGTTTTACACATTTTCTGAAATTAGATTTCACTTCTCATTTTCTTACTATGTGTTCAAAAGACTGTTTTGAATTAACACCTCAGTCAGTAGTATGTGTTTGAAAGTAAATGTTCCATAGAAATGTGAAAAAAATATTTGTTAACCTCCCATAACAAGTGAATTGTCTCAGATCTGGGAGTTCATATTGTAGCCATTACAGTATAATAGAGAACAGTCTTAGCTGTGGGGAAAAGACGGAGACATGTGCAGTCTAAAACAAGTAACAGAATTAAACACAATGGGAACATAGAGAAACTGGTAAAAATTATGCTGCTGTATGGCTCAGTGGAACTAAATGTTGCATAACATGTTTTTTGTTTTTATTTTCTCTGTGCTTCACCATTCAAATTAATTAAAGAATCTTCCAGAATGAGCTGCAATGTTGCTTTGGAAAATATTGCTTTAGCAAGCTTTAAGCTTTTAAGCTTTTCAGCATGCTTCTGTAAAGTAAGTTTGTGAACTTTTACCAATTATAGTTGCTATACTATAAATGATTTTTTAAAGTTCCTTATTTCTAAAAGCCATTTTTCATTCCTCCCATCATTAATGCTTTTACATGCAGTTATAGTAGCACATCACTGAAATATGTTTCAGTTTGTTAGAGGCTGTGAAGAAATAGATGATAAAATTTCATACTGATTTTCTTTTTCAATATACAGCAGAAAGAAGCTAGCTTATTTTATTCCAACCATCAGAAGAATAGGCATTACATTTATAATGCAGCATTATATCTGTATCTGATGTATGCATTTCATTGAAAGTACAGCTAAAGATCTGTCTTCAAACTTTGAGGTGAGCTGATTTGCAGCCATTAGAATCTGTCTCTATATGTACATAATGTAGTTGAAGTTCTGGTTAAGGAATTACCTCAGCTTAGTAGCACAAGAGAAAAGATCAAGTTGCAGTAGCCATATGGCACCTGTTAAGGACAGCCACTAAAACAAATAGAAGAGTAATAAGCTGCTTCAAAATTTGTTTGACTCAAACTGTGATAGTATTGTATCATCTGATGATTTTGTTCTAATGAAGAAGTAAAGTGTAGCTTTCACGAGAGGAAGATTCTTTGCTAATTTAAATTGCCATAGAATCTTTCAATTTAGTGAAATAGGGATGTCTTACATCAACTGAACATCTGCTTCATACTAAATTCATACTAACATTTTTACCCCATTTTTTGTACACATAGGGGAAAAAGTCATGAGAAAAAAATAAAAGATCCCATTTGTAGAGTGGATTCACAGATGTCTGCTTACCTCAGATATCTAACATCTCAGTAAAGAGAGGCCTGCACCATAAATAATTAAGAGGAAAAGAGATATTCATAAGTATTTCAGCAAGATTTATTGAAGCATTCTTAAGTGACTACCCACAAATACTGTGTAAAGAAGCAGAAGAAGAGGAAAGGCCACTTAGTCTGAAATATGCTCAAAGAAATATATGTAAACATGAATGATTTACACTGCATTGGAATTAAGGGAATTTATGACTTATTCTTTGAAATCTTTTTCTTAAGATGTGGGTAAGGGATTTAACAGCACATTCTGGATAGCTGATCTTTTTTTTTTTTTTTTGGTTATAACACTAAGGATGGATTATAAACCTGAGGCAGGGGTGGGATAGGGCTTGCTTATAGGACAAGTAAGACTGGTATCATCCTGTGAAGTTGAAAATTTGTTTTTGCCAATTAACAGCCAAATATATATCAACATGGCAGGAGGTTCAATCCCAAATACTCATTTATGAAATTAGAAGGTTTTGGGGAACCCCCCTAAAAAGCTAATTTCAATCCCAGCTCTATTTCACATCATCAAGGCTAAATTCTGAAAGTCCCTCTGTTTATAGGGTGGTAAGCATTGAAGCTAGTGTTTTTTTTTTTTTTTTGTTTGTTTGTTTGTTTGTTTTGTTTTGTTTTGTTTTGTTTGTTTTTTAAACAAATGCCTCAAACTACCACTGTATTACAAAAACTGGACTGAATGAATGATGAATTTTAAGGAATATTGCTAGCTGTCCATTCATGGAGGTGAGGTTTAACTTGGTATATATGCTTTTTACAAACTTCTCACTATGAATATTATTTGACACTCTATGGAGCTGTCTGCCAGCAGTTATAGGTAAGCTCTGCTCAGCTGACCAGGCACTGTGAACTCCATGTTCAAACTGTTGAAAATGTGAGCATTTACTGTGTGGTTTCATCTTACTAAGGTTTTTGTAAAGGTTAAGCTGAGAATTGCCATACTTGGGTGATTAAAGCCTTACTGAAATTTCATCTCACTAGACATTTAAAAGTTAGGTAACTGGTCATCATGAGCTCCTTTTGTAAACTGACAGAGAGGGCTCATCACTGTGAAATTAATTACCCTCAGACATGCTTTTTTTCCTTTACTGACTATGATGCAAAGCTAGAATGGCTGGTTTAGATGTAGATGTCTCTGGTTTAAATACCTGAGAGGAATCAAGTCCTCAATTTCATTGAACCCCACCACCTACTTTTAAAATTTTGATTCAATTACCCATACTGAATTGTTATATAGTTTTTATTTCTCATTTAAATAATTATTTGCTAAAATGTTGCTTTCAGCCATTTATGATAACTTTAGTGTAATTATGGCTCTATAGAATCCTTTTTTTCTTTCTTACTGAGCTGGATCTGCTACCTGAAGGATGTATAAATGATTTTTCATCCACTGCAAACTCATTAGCACAACAAAATACAAGAACAAAAACTGTCATGGGATCACAGCTGTGGAAGAATGCTTTTGAGTTATTTCTGAATATTTTCAAGCACGTTTTTATTTTTCCAGGGTGAAAAGTAGGTACTGGTTTCTCAGCACTTCTCAAACTGTCAGACATTCTGTATGCTATCCTTTACTATCTCCACTTGCTAATTTAATTTATAAAGATCAACACCATTAAGAAGAACAGATAAGTACAGGTACAAAATATTTGAATACTTTACGTTATTCCTGGTGCTTGTAATAATGCATCAGTAATGCATCATTCTTGAGTGAAAGAATTACTTAAATGACTTCTTTCCCCTCAACGTCTCTCAATAGCAGTGTAAGTGAAGTTAAGATCAGAGAGAGATGCACTTTGGTCCCTTCTCTGTGACAGCCAACAGTCGGCTGTTATTTCTCTTGCTTTTATCTCCTTTTTCAATTTTTTCAATGTTTTCTTGGTGAAATTGATTGTGACTGCTGTTTTAAGGATATTAGAGCTCTGTGTCACACTACCGCAGGCCTGTGTCTATGTAGAAAGCTTAGCTTAGCTTCGCTTTCCGTGTTGCTTATTGCTACCGCTGCTGTTCTTGGTGCACTAAACATGTAATTTATATTGAAGTATCTAGAACTTTGCATGCTTTGTATTTTGTTGCACTGCTTCCTCAGGAATCAGGTCAGAGGAGCTATTCAGTTAGCACAAGGCTTGCTACTTCTGAACTGTAATTTCCAGTTGACAACCAGTTATTGAATTTGTGATTGCAAAATTTGTTGTTTCCTGAAGATCATCTTAAACACCCTGACACTGATATGTTATGCTTTGCTATTGTTATAGTTATGCTATTGAACATAAAATGGCTTCTCAAAGCTTCCATGTGCAAGAGTGAACAAGTTAGTGTATATTAAAGCAAGCATGTGTTTTATGAATTGTTGGTTTGTAATCTGTCATATGCAAAACAGTCCAGATAAGATCTGCCACTCATATTCCACAGTCATTACTCTAATAGCTGCAGTTCTTAGTTTTTATGGACACTATTTCTAAATATTGTCCACGGCTAGATCCTGAAAAGATATGGGAGTAATAACTCCCATAATGTAACTTTTGTTGGAAGATAACCTACCAAATCCATAAGGGCACCACAAAATTTTCACTCTTGTTAATGAACTGGAATTACAAGTCTTCAGAGAACAAAATATCATGAAAGCAAAGGCCACTTGGGTGAAACTGAAAATCATCTACAAGAATGTATGCCATATTAGGTTGTATAGTCTGGGAATTACAGAACAAATATATGAAGAAAACTATACTGTAGTGCATAGTCACGCTGCAGGAGAGAATAAATTGCATGTTATGTATAAAAAAAAACTTGAAATTTTCTTTTTATTTATTCATTTTCCTTAACTGATTTTTTATTTCTACCTGTTCCTACCCATGTTTTCTCCACTTGCTCACTAATCAGTGTCTACTGTCATTTATCTTCATTTACTTAAGTTGACTGAAAGATGGGACATTGCTCATCCTAATCTTTTTGGCAATCTCTGTTTGACATTGTTCATTATTGTTTGCCTCTCATTGTGTCGCCATTTCCAGCTGACATTGTTTATCTTTGCTTACCACGCGTTTATCTGGTGATTGTTGTCTAATATCATTAGTCTTGGCAATCATTCACTGACAGAGTTCACTTTTGGAGGGTCAACTGCCATAATTCAGTGCTAACATGAGCAGGAAAAAAAATCTTTCTTTCTGGTGTACTGGATAGAGTCCAAAAGAGGGCTACCAAGATGATGAAGGGGTTGGAGCGCCTCTCCTATGAGGAGAGGTTGAGAGCTTGGACTGTTCAATCTGGAGACAAGGAAGGGTGCAAAAAGAATGGGGCCAGGTTCTGGAGGTTTTAGGTATACTGTATACTTGCAGCTAACTCTGTATTTTATATATGTAGGTATATAAACAAGCAGACTTGGAAGAAAATAATGAATAGACTAGATTTCTTTTCAGATGTCAGCTTCCATTTCTTATCTACAGTTAAATATAATTCATATTGTTGATTAGTTCTGTAAGTAAGTTTGAACAATTGCTAGATTTTTTAGAAATTTTCAGACACCAAAGAATAGTTTTTAAAAGTAAAAAAAAGTTTTTTATTTTTTAACTGATTTGCATAGACAATATATCCAAATCTTTATCCAAATCTTTTTTTTTTTTTTTTTTTTTTTTTTTTTTTAACCAGTCTTTAATTTAATAGGGTTTGAAATTGAAATTGAAATTTGAAATTGAAATTGAAAATGAGAATACACATTTGCTTTCTAATGTAAAGTACTCTAATTTAATCAGGAGTATGCAATTATTTACGTTTGAACAGGTATGTAGCACAGTGATTTTAGAGAATGATTTTGAATTTATGAAAATAATGAAAAAGGACTCAATTTTCTACATATATATCTGTTCTAATATAGGCATCACATCTCTGAGTCACTCTGCCATTTCTATGAGAACTGAAGTCCATAATTGCTTTTGCTGCAAGCATACTGAATGATACAGAAATTAGCCTTGCATCTGCTGGTACAACAGTAGTTAAAACATATTTTAATTCCTGAAATAATTGGAGATCCCACTTTCATTCTCTGTATTTACTTATATATAGTGTATATCTCAATGTAGTAGATACATTCTAGTGTTACACAGGCCAGAAGTGTATCGAAGATGTAAATGGGGAGTGGGGAAGCACTTTTATGCAGTTGGAAATGTCAGAAAATGATCAATATCTTGAACAAAATTTCACAGAATATCTTTGGAGTCCATTAATCAGTAAGTTAGCCTTTTTGACAGATGCAGTCATACGAGATCCAGAAAACCAGTTGCATTGGTTGATATTTTATGTCCTTTACACTAGAAAGTGCACTAAAGGTTACTGAATAACAAATACCTCAGTGTCCACAAAACACAGTGTCAGGAACTCTGCACTTATCACAAAACTTATTCTTTCATAACCTTATCCACTTCTCCCCTCACTTTACAAACTTTTTTCTCTAGCAAAAATCAAGTTCATGGCTGTGAGTGGCTCAAGGTAGTCTAAGCTTCAGGAACAAGGTTGTCTGAACTTCCTGATCCTAAAAATCTTTAGAGGTAGGAATGTTGGGAGGGTACCTTTTAAGGAATTATGATAGCTACCTATTAATGATGCATGTCCAAGTGAATAGTCAAAGGAGTCTGTTTTCAAAAAGAAGCTAATTTTTTCCTCATCAGTTTCTCAAAACACAGCAAATTAGAAGAGTAACTCATCTGACACGTCAGCCATTTTGTTCACTTGGATCACCTAAGCAATTTATCCTCTTCATTTACTCTCCTCAGTGGTAAAAGTCAGGACAGTAAGACTTAGAAGTCACTAAGGAATCAGGTGGGGCTCCTACTAGTGTGAAGCTTCCTTCTTCGGGTTTAATGTTGGTGAAAATTTCAATGTCTTTCACTGCACTCCCAACAATATTTTATACTCTTTTCTTACTCTGTATTCATTGTGCACAGCTGTCACTACAGCTAAATGCTGTTGGCCCTGGATTACCTCAATGCTTTGATCTATCACTGAAGGTAAGCGCATAATAACTTTGGTACTGTAAGTAATGATATTCACTGTTTCTCAAGGCAAGACAAAATGCAGCCTCATTCAGCAGAACAACAAAAGTGGGTCATTGTGCTAGTTTTGCTTTAATGTCACATTAGCTATTTCCCTTCACTAACACACTTCACATTTCTTTGTAATAAACATTCTTCAAGTGTGAACAGTGACAACTGTTGGAAAGAATTCTTCGCTCATTTTTGTCAGAGTGAAAGTTGCTGATGTACAGATAAGACCATCTCCTGAAGACTATCGCCAGTTGTTTTTACACTAGTATGTAGTATGTTACTGAAGTGAGAAGAATGGTTTTGATAGTGAAAGCTTTGTTATTCTCCTATTATCTATAAAATAAGTATTTGATCCCATACCTTTTAGAGTCAGTGAGGGTTTTCTTATTGCTTTGGTAGGCTTTGAAATACACACAGCTAAAGAAACCTTTAAATTATATTATGTTTAAATTAAGAAAATTTCAAATGTTAATTTTTCAAAAGCATATATGCTGTACTAGCAGACAAACAGTATTGGGACTATTTAAGGAAATTAAGGCAATCTTTCTCTGATGTTTTTATAAGGCCATTAATTCTTTATCTCTGTAATAATTCTCTATCTTCTAGTTCTTGCTGTTAACAAATTCTTGAATTCTTAATATTTATTTTAGTTTAGTTTAGTTTAGTTAAGTTTTTACTACTACAGAGTTTGCATGACTATGTAATATTGCTGCTATAGTGAACACATTGTCTGATATCAAGGGGCTGACAATCAGGAAGAGTTATGAAAATAAATGATGTACTGTTCATAGTATTCAATGAAACTCTTGTTACTAGAGAAACATGATGATGTGTTGAAATTTTGAAAATGAATGATTGTGAAATGAAATAATTCTGTCCTTTACTTTTAAACTAGAAACGGTTTTGTGTTATGTGTGTGTGTATACACAATATACATATACATATAAGCGCATAATATATATATCATGGAGAAAACTAGAATTTTTAACATTTCTTTTACAGTATTCTTAGATTCTTCACCAAACTATGTTCATGCTGTCACAATGCTCTAGTTAAACTGTAAAAGTGATAGTCTAATTAGCAGACGTCACTAGACCACTTATGTCAATTGACATTAATTAGCTGAGGGAAGGCAGGAGAGACATATAAGCCTTTCAGCCCTCTGGGGGAATCAGCCAGCCATGGTCCATCTCTTATCTCCGCACAATAGAAAAAACAGAATGAAAAGGAGGAATTAGTTGTGGTACTTAGTTTCAAATACCTTGATTGAAATGTTCAAACTAACTATGGGTAGAACGTTGAATCCTAAGAGGACTTGTTCTTGTGCATAACAAGCTTGGAGGATAGAAAATAAAGAAGCTGTACCTTAAAGGCTCACCTTGTGACAGGGAAGACAGGGTAGATCCCAAGTTCTTCCAAGATCACAGGTCCTTGGAATGCTGGAGAGGGAAAATCTCATTTTCTTTCAACATTGCAACTTATGGTACCTTTCCATTAAATAATATGTGCAGTCTTTAAGAAGGGTTATAGTTACCTGTTTCGGTAAATGAATCTAATTCTAGTCTCAATTCTCATATGATTCAATACATGAAAGGAATCAGCATGTATGATCTTCCATTGATATTAGCCATTTATAAGAGGAAAACAGAGAATAAGACAGAATATGTAATCTTCTTCCCTTCTTCCCTCAAAATAATATACCTGCAGAGGTAGTCTTTGAAGTTTGTATTTTTCAGATGTTTCTGCATGGAATTCACTGTAATGTTACCTAGGGTATGTATGATTACAAATGTAAGTAGGCCTCATTCTCTTCCTGAGTTACTGATTATGTGTTATTTTTTTTAGTAAAGTAGAAATTATTAACCTCTGATGTTAACGGATCTTAGTCCTAATTTTGACTATGTGTACAGTAAAATTTTTTTCACTGTGTAATGTTAACTGATCAGTTCACATTAGTGCCTTGAAACAATCAATATCACACTGTGTTTAGAATTATCTTTTAAGGGACACAAAGTAGTCAGGTGGAAAAAAAATCTCAAGAGACCAGCATGAAACTAATAAGATTTGCTAATAGCTTTTGCTTTCGTAATTTGAAGAGAAACCAAAGAGTAGACTCTGAATACCCAGACCTGTAATTGGATATTGATCTAAACAAATATTCTCTTTCTAAGTACCTGTTAAAATCACTTATTGCTATTTGTTAGGACACATTATATTTATCTTTATTTCTGTAGAAGTGGTACTGCTGTTCTAAGTTATACAAAGATGCATTAGCAGTACGCTTTTAATAGACCTATTAGATTCACTTTGCTTTGATTTATTTATTCGGTATTTGAGCGTAGGTTGAGTATTCTATACGGCTGCAGAAAGAGGAGTATTGAAAGTAATGTAATTATCACCATTTATGCTGCTATTTATTTTGTTAATTTGCATGGAGCAATGGTTTATGAAGCATTTGTGTGGTATCTAGTTTTAAACCTGCCATACATGTATATGTAGCTTAATACAGTTTACCCTCCAGTTCTACTGAAAGATCCCATTTTCATAGGCATTTTCTGTTTTGCTTTTGCTTGCTTCCTTGTTTTTCATTGTTGTGGTGTTATAGCACAGCATTAGCCCAGAAGTTTTTTATCATTTCTTTTCCAGACAGACTCCTGTCAAGTTAAAATGATGTAGTCACACAGGCAGATCTGTGCAAAGAAACAGAAAGTACCAGTGACCCATTTTTTCCCTTTGCTGAGTTTCTGAACAATTAAAAAATAAAATAAAATAAAATAAAATAAAATAAAATAAAATAAAATAAAATAAAATAAAATAAAATAAGATAAAGAAGCAAAAAACACACTTAGAAATTTGGAGAATTACATAAATTGAATGAATTTAAATTTAATAAATTTAATTTAAAATAAAATGAATATAAATAAAACTTTTGTGGATACTTTTGCTCAGGAGAAAGTAAGACTTGAGAACTAAAGCACAAAGATCTAAGGCTACTTGAATTTTGAGGGTAGCATATATTTAGAATTTCATTTCTGAGTTCCTGGTGCTGTAATGTATCCAGAACTTTATGCTTCTAGGTGGGTTGAATAAACTTCTTGCTCTGACAGATCTTCATGGTACAGGTAAAATTCCTTTTAAGGATCTTTAATAGGCAGCTGAATTGACTATATTGGAAGCAAGTCAAGCATTCCAGATCCTTGACTCTTAACTGAGTCAGAGCCTTCCACACCACAGAACAGTCACAAGCACGCTGTAGATTGTTAACATGAGTGGTACTTTAAATCCACAGTGTGCAACAATTGTGCTAATAAAATGCATTACTTGGACTTGCTGTTAGCGTTAGGTTGGAGGTTGGACTCGATGACCTTGAGGTCTCTTCCAACCTAGAAAATTCTGTGATTCTGTGACTTCTAAATCCTCACTCTACAAATTCAATTAATTTCCATGGAATCCAATTTTGAAATACAAGAACTTTGCTCTTCTGCTGTCACTTTGTAAAGCTTCAGCATCTCACACAGTATTACAATGAATTTCGTATACAAACATGCCATCATGGCTTATAATGTGTGTTTGTAATTTCTAAAGCAAGCATGTAGCTTTTTTTTGTTTGTTTGTTTAAAGACAAACTGGTAAATAAAAGTTTGAAAAACATGCATTGCCTTTAAGCATTTCAGTTTCTACCATCCTGTTTATCTCAGAAATTTTGGCAGTATTCCATCCTCCACTCATTTTATGTACAACAATTTTCCTGAAATTTTATTCATTTGAATGCATGTCTTCATCAGTTCCTACTTAGAAAAATAATTGTTTATTCTCTTACTTTACATCAATGAATTTATTTTATTTATCATATTATAACTCTGATTTTTCCATTTCAATCCATTGCTTATACAATTGTACAAAACACATGAAACACAGTGCATTATTCACTTAAAAGATACCCATGGACTTAAAAACTTTGCTGAATCAAGACCTAAAATAGAGCACTTCAAACCCACTGTGTTTTAGATTATTTTATTAATAACCACATTTGAGTGTGTGTGTGTTATTTAGTTTTGTTTTGTTTTTTTTCTAAAAAAACAGTAGAGTTTGGGAGAATACAGTAAAACATTTCTGTAATTCAGGCAGTCTATGATCTTGTTATCAATGGACAACAAATATATAACATGCATAAAGGGGACTTATAGCCTTATACCGTGCTCATAATTCCATGATTGTATATGAACAGTTAACACACTAACACACACATTGTAGGAACAATAATATAGTATATATTAATACATAAAGATATATAAATACGGACACAATGCAGTCTGAAATTCTTCAACTGCTCCATTAAGTTTTTTTGTGCAAAAGTTTTTTTTTCAATTTACACAACATCAGGATGAGAAGCAGAACTGGAATTCATCATAGCAAGACCCTTAAGCAATATATGTAATTAGATATTATATGTGATTAGGGGTTTAAATTGCTTACATGCAAGTGGCACAGACTTCTTTAAGGTTAGATGGGTGCTTTATACAACTAAGGAACTGGGAAATTCATTTTATCTCTGGTATTGTGGGAGTGCAACTACTTTTACAGCCTTTCATTTGATGAGTTATAGGAACACTGAAAGACCTTCATCTCATGGAGTTTCAGAGTTTCACTAACCTGTGTTAGAAGAACCAGTTTCCAAGTTTGTGAACAGACTAAATTACCTAAGTTGCTTGAAGAGGAAAAAGTTTTGACAGCAGAGCTCATCGACAACTCTTGGCAAGAAGGACTGTGCTATGATTCTAGAGAGAAAAACAAACAAACAAACAAACAAAAAAAACACCAACAGCAGCAAAAAGCATGGATTTTTTTTTAAATTTATTTTTAGATACAGCATTTAGTAATGTTGTGTTTAAACGACAAAATTTGGCCAAATTAAGGTGTGCTGCATATTCAGATGTTCAGCATTAGTCTTGAGGGAGAAGGCTATAACTTCTATAAGACTATAACTTAAGGTGAATGAAAATTTATAGGTTGCTTCCACTTTTTGCCACTTTGCTAAGACTTGTTCAGATTTCAGAACATATTTCAGGTGTCCAGTAATGCTGAGGTTACTGCTTAGATTTATACGTTGGGATACATTGATTAGCCTCTGTCTGTAGAGCTGTCTGGTGAATTGCCTGGTGTTTACTATCATACTGCTTATGATTTCTGAGAATATATATCTTTTTTATATATACACACATGTAGCTATTTTTCATACTGTTATTGAGTTTTGTCTCAGAAACAGAGCCTGCAAGAAAAAAGTTCATCTAAGAGATGAGCATAGTTAACATTAAAATTCCAATATTCTTGTACGTTTATACATACTACCAAGGATTAATGTTATTGATAAAATTTTCAAACAATAACCTTATCATCTTATCCTTAATTCCTTTGCATTAGCATTAATTATGATGATCTAATTCAGTGTTGCATGAAAGATCAAAGATATAAGCAGGTCAATGGGATTTCCACTGTAATTCAAAATTAATTAACACAAACATTAGTTTAAAGTCTTATTGTGTTTTGAAAATACTCTAAGCATATTGAGAAAATATTCTAGTGTTTGTGCTCACAAATGCGGAACATGTTTTATTAGAGCCTAAGCATGCTCATGGCAAGAACCTTCCTTCTGCCATTTTCAAAAGCTCATTGTGACAGCAAATAGACAAAATTTAAGGTAAGGCATAAAGACATACTAAAACTAGATAGTAGGGGCTAAATTATCATATTGTATAAATTACATAGATTCTTTAAAACCAGTGTAATCAGTGTAGATAGATTAATTTAAATATATCCAAGTAATTAGCCTTATTTTTCATTATTGAAGGGAAAATGATAAAGCTCTCAAATAAATAAGAACACAGTGAAGATGTCTGTCTTCTGTTTGGCAACACAGGGTCTGTCTTAATGACATAGTCATTGTGACTGTGCCTGTTTCACTTTCTTTTTACCTTTGGATAAGGCAATGAGAGCATAAAACAGCTGAAGTAAAATTGTGTTCTCCTTTTTGTAATGAAGATTGTGGCTGAGCTGCTTGATGACATTTAGAGAGTAATATAGTTTAAGGACACTGCTAGACCTGCGTTACCTTCTGCTCAGAAGAATAATATGATACTACATTTGCTTTTATTTGGAATATTTCTTGCCTCGTTACTTTCAGTATCAGAGTGGCCCACAGTACATGCTATAATGCCTGACAAGAATGAGGGTCTTCTGGGAATAATATCTGGTCATAATCCCAGATAGTGATATATGATTTATGATATTGATATAGTAATGATGTGCTGTAAGATGTAATTCGGCAGATAACAGAATGGTGTTCAGTATACAAATTATTGTGATTTCAGAGTGCAGGATATGATAAAGATCAGTGCATTGACATTGTCATTGATATTGTCTTTATGTTGGTTACCTGCAGTTTTGTGCTGTTTCATGTCCTGAAGCTTCAAGAAGTCAAGGATTGCAATAAAGGTGAAGGTATGTTAATAGAAACTGGGTTAGGCTGCATTTTAAAAATCTGTTCTTTAGGTTCCTTATTAGGGAGGAGTAGTACTTTAGGCAGAAGTACTTTAAAGGCAGATGTATCTTTCCTGGACATCTAAACAAAAGTTTGTGCCTGTAGGACTTTACACTTACACCCTTCTCTTAATGAGACCTTTGTTCTTTACTTTATGAAAATGTGTCAAGAATTGAGAAATTCTTTGTAAAACTACAATGAGATTAATAAAGACGAGATTAACATAAAAGCTCAACAGTTTTGTTTTGAATTGGTTGATTCAGAACTGGAAACCTTTTTATGTTAATTAAGATTAATTTAATTTTTGTTTTGTTTTAAGATTTTATTCCTATCCTCACCAAATGTATTTGCATTGTGCATTTTCATTTTTATAATAATAACAATAATAATAATTGCTATAAATAGAAAATCTGAGGTTTCAGAGCTTCCTCTAACTTAAAGTAGGGTGATATATTGCTAGTGTTGAAACCAGGACTGCAAGGAACTATCTACTGAATACTAGGGCAACTAATTGAAATGACATTATTAACCAGTGTACCACTGCATTATCATTTTCCTTCCAGGGCATTACTTTCTTAATCTAACTAGTACAACGTACAGGCACTCTGTTTTTACTTAGTTTTACTTACTTACTTTTACTTCTTAGACATGAGAAGCCATCCAGTTAATGGTTGTATGTGCAGTACTCTGTTCACATTTTGGAAAGAGCGTAGAGCACCCTAAAGAAAAGGATTATTATTAATATTCTTTTATGGTAACTGCAGTTTGACATCTGCACAGACTTTATGAGCAATAGCTGAATGTAATTAAGATAAGGAGCATTTATTACCATCCCACTCCTGTTTGTAAACAAGTAACTCATAGCTTCCAAATAACTTGTGCAGAAACTCAGACAGAACTAGTTAGGATAAGAAGAAATAACAGAACATTCATTTTGCAACAATAAATGAAGTAAGATTTCTCTATAAAATAAGATGAAGGAGTAGTCAAGGAATTTAACCTGAGAAATGGCACCTTTTAATTAACGCATTTTTTTCTGTGGTCTAATTCTGCCACCTTTTGTTTAGCTGAATGCACCTTCGTTATGCAAGCATTTTTCTTTGGAACTGAGTTGTGTGATAATGCTCAGAGGAATCAATCTTCACTTCTGCTTTTACCTGTGCTTCTAGCAAGACACAGATTAGACTCAGATCTTTTTCACAGAGTTACATCTTTGCCAGCCACAGTACTAACGCAGGAATACATGCTCTACCATTTTAGAAGACTGACCCTTTTTTATTCAATTTCTTTCAATATTTTAAAAATAACTTTTTTTTTTTTTTTAATATATATATATATATAAGAGAAATCATGATGAATAAAACTTACTAAGAGCTCTAGAAGTCAACAAGTTCTATTTTGATGTTAGAAGGGAGATTAAAGTAGAATATAAAAGAAGACATAAATACAAAATTTATTGAAACTTAACAGTACTTCAGAAGATCACACTTCACTGCAGAAGAGGATTTTTCACTCTCGACACAGGGCAATGCCTTTGAAATTCAAGAGCTAAACGGAGCATAGACTGGGGACATCTACTGTTCTCCTCACAGCTGCTGCCACATCATGGAGAATATTGCTAACACAATGGAAAAGGAAATAAACTGCCCGTCTGTGCAATGTAGACTGTTTTGTATGCTCATGGTTGATTAGTTAGAGAAAATGGAGTTGTGCTAATGTTAGGGCACAGTTCTGGAACCCAGATTCAAGTCCTTCCTCTGGATGATTAAGGTAAGAGCTTTTACTGCTATTTCCCTATATTTCATTATTTCAGCCGTATTTCAGTGCTACTCCACAGCTGCAGTTTTCAGTTACCCAGCTTTGAGTTTTACCTCACCAGGGCAAGCTCACTGCTGAACTCATGATGTGAGGCTAAGTTCATCTCTGCAACTTTTGTTAGTTACATCCACAGCTTAGCAGAAATGTGCCAAGACTTTCTAGGAGGCTGACATGCTTCTTGAACTCAACTACAACTGACCGCTTTTTCCTATGTATTTCACCAAATTTATTTTAATGTCTTTCACTGTGTTCTTTCCCCAAAATGGCCTTGGTAGCTCTGGCCTTTTACTATTTGTAATACACTCAGTAAATTACCTTTAGCTTTGATGCAGGAAAAGAGTGGTTTGTATTTCAACAGTTCAGGGACCCTCAGCACCTTAATTTTTTTTTTTATTTATTTTTTTTATTTTTTTCTGGTTCTTTCCAAAAATTTTAAAAGAGTGTGGAGTGAGAGAGGGAATGCATGTTTGTTTCTATACTTACATAAAATAAAGAGTATATGAAAATGTTAACTGATTTTGCTTACCTTAAGATATCTATTTCAGCATCCATTTCTATTCTGTACATTTTTATTTCTGTTAAAAGATTTAGCTTTTAGTGATGAATGAAAGAAATACCTCAAGCCTAGTTACTCTGAGATGGAAATGTCATTTTGTCTTTGGTAGCTAGAGGGATTGGTAAGAGGAAACATTTCCCAACATACCACAGAACCAGACAGTATCTAAAAGGTCATTTTGACTAAAAGTAGGAGTTAGAGAAATCTTGTGAAATCTTGAAGCCATGTCTGTCAACCATTATAACTTACTTATCTTACAGTGCAAAATTTGACTGGGTTGAGCCACAGATATGGAAAAAAAAGCACCTGCTATTTTTTGATCTCAAGGTCTTTCTCCCTGCTTTCACTTTGCATCAACCATTGCCATTGCTGCTTCTAAAAGACGTTATATTTTTTTACATTTCCCTCTTTTAGGTACAAAAGGTAGGACTGTGCTTCCTCAAATATAGCTTCCATCTAAATACTACTGCTGGGTTGCTGCTCTCCACTTCTAAATCCTCAATTTTAATTATAGTTTCAAATATGTTTCTTTATGTCTATATGTTGTGCTACTTGCTTTGGGAGATTAGATAAATATATATATTTATAAAATTAGAATAGCGTAATTTTCTTAAAGTCCATTTGGCAGGGTTGATCACAGTTTTTTTAAGTTCCCAGTTAAAACTCTGTTGAGGTCACATTTACTATTATAAAAATCAAGCAACCAGCAAATGAAAAAAGAATTAGAACAAATTAGAATGAAAATGAATTTAATTGTTTGGAGGTGAAAAAACTTTCCAATCTAAAGGCACAGTGTCTCTAGGGCAAATCAGGTTAAAATAAGTCTTTTGCAGTTGACTTTTAATCATTTGGAACTTGTTCTTTGAATGGTCAAGAATCATTTTCTCTGGATTATATGATTAAAGAGATCAAAGGGTTCATTATTGCTCCAAGCAAATGCTAGGAAGTTCTATTATCCTGCATGCAAAGAGAACAGGTCTCCAGTTATCTCCCACCATTTCAAGACTTACCCCAAAAGTGCCCTATGCACCTTAATTAGTCATGTATCAAAGTCATTTTTTCACTAGGAGTTAAAAAAGGGAAAAGGGGTGAACTTTGCTCTCAGCTATGCCAATGATGACTTAGTGAAATTAGAGGGGTTATTCAGCTCTAACTAGGGGCAGAATTAGGGTCATGAAGAACACAGAAGTTCTTGATGTTTGGGATTGTTTTGTCTCTGTTAATTTCCTGAAAATAAAAAACTGGTGTCTTACCTCTTCATTTTTTTAAGCCTCTCACTTGTGTTTCCTGACTTTGATTCAGTTCACTGTTTCAACTTGCAGCCATGCAAGGAAATTGGTGCTGCTCTTGTTAGATGCTGAGAATGAAACGGCCTCTCTTTGGCAACTGCAGCTCCAGATGGATCTTGTGCCATGTGAGCACTCATCTCAGCCTTGGGATCACTCCAGGGATGCACTTTTTCTCCCTCCAACTTCCGTCTGTAATCCCAAGTCCAGATCTACGACTGTCATGACTGAAATGGGGATTTTTCCCTTGCAGTTTTGTTTGCAACTGCCAAGTTTTTACTGTTCTTGCCCTTTCAGCTGGGATTATTTTAATCCTGTACAAAGCTTCTTAGAATTAGGTTCTCCATGGTAATTCATCTTGGATCACAAAGGGTTATCTGAGAAAATAACCCAACCAAGTCTACTGTAATTTCAATTGGCTTAGTAAATTCTTAATTATCATTTTACTTTGATTCTGACAGAATTTGTGGAACTGTCCTGTTTTTTTCCTTTCTGCTTCACTGTGAACAGCTATACTCTACTCTCATTTGTCTTGTCTAAGGCATTAATACTGGCAGCTACAGGCTTTAATGACTGCCTTTAAATTTAAAGTGCCTTCCAGGGCAATTTACTACCATAGCTGACTTTCCTCAAGAAAACAAAGCAGTAGGACTAACGGGGTTATCATATCACTTAAAAAATAAATGGAATTGCCTTGTTCAAACTGCCAGTACTTTTATTCTTAAAGGCACAGTCTCATAACACATGGATTTAATAAGACCTGGACAAAATGTTGGCCATTAGCCACTCCATAGACTCATGTGGTTGAGATAGCAGTTGGAATTTTTGGTTAAATGAGGAATGTGAAAAATTCAGGCAAAGGGTTTTCCCCTTCCTGTGGCTCAATATATGAAGCACCATGATACTTGCTGTGTTAAAGAGAAGGTTTTCTTATAGAACTGTCATGTCCAATGTATAGATAACATTCACTGTCCTGGATTATGAAGGTATTCTCATAAATGTTCAGTCAAATATTTCAATACAAAGTAACGCAAATGGGAAATAAAATCACAGAACACAATTCATTGTGGATTACATGCTGAAAAACAATATGAGTATAATTACTTGCATTTCACTTAATGAGTAAAGGAAGTCTGGAAAAATGATGGCACAAGAGAGTGCTTATTCTCTTTAAAAAAATACCCTTTTATATTCAGTATGTACAGCAACACTAAAGGATTCAGGATTCAGGATTACTTTTCCTTTCTGTAATAGACTGTGCTGCCTACCTAAATAATTTTCTTCTCTTATGTTAAAGGTACTGTGTCAGCTGTACCACAAACATTTCATTTCTTTACTTTCAGAGCAGTCACTATGTCTCTTAAGGAGTCCTTACAAATCTATTAACTAAGCTAATGTAAGTTGTGAGTGCACGCTTCCTCTTTTTAGTCACTCAGCAGTTCTGAAAAGTGAAACAATTCTGTGCTTATTTAAAAGAATAAGGTACTTGCATCTTATGACATTCATTTAAATAACTATATCATACTGTTAACTTTTTCAGAATACATTTAATCCAACTTGTACACAATCCAATAGAAACAAAAATCACTTTTTACTTAATTGAGCTTAATGTTTTATTGATTATAAAATTCTATTTTCTTCATAACAACACTTTGGAGATATGAGAGAAATTTTCTGGTTTCTCAAAATAAGTTTTCCCTTTTTGTAAATTTTAGAAATACAAAAATTTACATGCTTTTTCAGAGACTCGGGATTCTCATGAGAATCCTTCTAAGTGCTTTTCCAAACTATACATAAATTCGAAACTTTATTTTTCCTAGCATAGATTTTAACACTTTAAGTAGCAGTGCAAAGATTGTGCATCTCTAATTTATCAAGGATTGAAATCCTTGATCCTTGCATGTTTCTGGAAAACAAGCATGTGGGTTCAGTGACATGTGGCAGAAAAAATACTGTTCTCAAGGTCATCGTACAATATATATATGTATATATATAGAGGTATGTTTGGTTGCAGAGTTGTTTTTTTGTTTGTTTGTTTGTTTATTTTAAATAAGTAATGGAGGATAAAACAAAATGTGTATGGCAGTAGGAGGCAGGATCTTTTTTAAATTCCTGTATATTTGCTTGAATATCATAAAGGTTACATATAGTGAGGCAACTGTAAGTTAACTTCTTGTGAAGACAGGATTTGAGTTCCACCTAATTTGCATCTCTAGAGATTTGACCAACATTTTTCTCCAAACTCTAAAGCATTCGATCTAAATAGAAGGGATTTATTTATTTATTTACATCTCATGAAGGACAATACAAGTATGTTTTTTTTTAGTGGTTTAGTTACGGCAGCTGACTCTATATCTGAACCAACTTTTCTGTCATACAATGATGACGTTACCTACTTTTTTAAGAGCATGTTGATCATTCTTTTAGGAAGTATGTACTATCAAAAAAGTATTCATTTCAATTCATTTCAATTAATTAAGTGGAAAGATGCAGATAAAATTGACTTTACTAAATTTTTAAAATTTTACTTTTCCTTTTTTTTTGGTATGATTCAACTAAATTTGCCTTTCTTTTATCCTGCCAATGCAAAACCTGTTTAAATTGGTCCAAGGGAATAACTTTTTTTTTTTTTTTTTTTTAACAAATCCCACCCACAATATTTATACTACAAAATCTTCCCTTGTAGCATAAATTCATCCCACTACAAATAATTTCCAAAGAGTTTATGCAAGGGATGTTAAATATGAAAAAGGCAAAGCTAAGAGAACACTGTAAGATGTCAATGGAAACATTGAAAAAGAAGACTGTCACAGTGTGTGCGATTAGAAGTTCAAACAAGAATCTACTTTGTTCATGGGAACATCAATCAAGATGCTGCAGCAGAGTCATTAGAGGAAAGTTTATCTGTGGTGCAGTTAAGAGCTTCTAAGACAGTTTTCTAATACAGGGTGTAACAAAGAGAACGTTTTGTAAATATATCCTAAGATTATGAATCTTTTGCAAGCTTGATTGCATATTTTAATTGCACTATAATTGTTAAACATATCTGCTTAGTATAATTTTATTTTTTAATTAAATCTAAATTCTTGGTGTTAGACAAGAATTCTGATGTCACATTTACAGTTCATTAGATTCATAATTAAAATGTGTAACTTGAATAGAGAATTAGTGAATATTTAATTTGGAAAAGCTTTTTATTTCATTGCCTCTGGAACAGGCTAGGCTAGGTTTCTGAAAATGAATTGTACATTTAACAGCTACAAAAGCTCACTGCAACAGGAGGATTTCATTCTGTTACTAGCATGTTCATGGATATAAGGCTCATACATACTACTTGCTGAAAGTCCCTGTAGCATCTGTGTTACAGGTATGCCTCCATCTCAATCTCACAAATTTTTAAACCAATGCTGCAGAAAAGTCTACACTGCAGAAAAAGGAAGCAAACAAACAACAACAACAAACACAGCAGTGAAGTATCAATGTTATATCAAAACAAGGTAAATGGAAATAGGATCATGTCTTTTTCTGACTAGGTGTGCTGATTCAGACTATGAAATGTGACAGAACCCAGTGCTAACTTTTCATGTTTGACGGCAGTTTGTTCTAAAACACAATACATATTCTGCCCTCTTACTTTTACTTGAAAAGTAAAAATTAATCAATTACAGCAACAAATAGGTATTTGGAACTACATATACTGTATAAGAGAAATTTTATCTCTAGAGAAGGTATGTGTGATGAAAATTCGGTTTACTGAATCTGTAGATTGGCTTTTTATTCTCCAAGCAAGGACAGTATCAGTAAGGAACACAGTTACAACACATTTTCCTCCTTGGAAACTTGACTCC
Source organism: Aythya ferina (assembly GCF_964211825.1). Lineage (NCBI taxonomy): Eukaryota > Metazoa > Chordata > Aves > Anseriformes > Anatidae > Aythya > Aythya ferina. Next base: position 24,697,136 of record NC_140305.1, read on the forward strand.
TTTGGATCCCTTCTGTGACCCCTTAGGGACTGCAGTTCTGACCATTGAGAATTATGTTGTGGAATTGTTTCAGTAAACAGATCAGTAATGAAGGTGAGAAAAATATTTCTGTTTGGGGTAGGTACTACACAGATAGAATGTCTTATGTTACATTTACTACAGTTACATGTCACAGGGACATTGTGCTTTAGTCTGAACCTTTCTTTTGGCCCCTTTTGGAAAGGGCTCAGTTGCTAAATTAATCATATATTTCCTTTCTAAACTTAAGTCACACTGAAAAGCTGCTCACTGACCTCCATATGGAAGGTGTTCATGCAACCAAATAATAATATCTGGAATAAATGCGGAAAACTTGCTTCTCATGTACTGAAGTTTTTAATGACTGCTGATGTTTTTATAATTCTAAAATGTGAACGTCCTTCTGGCTCCATGTGCATGTGTTCTAGGGAGTTGATGCTGTTAGTTTGATGACTTGTATACTCTTTAGTTACTGTTGATTGCACAAATATATAATGGAGAGCTACAAACAGCAACAGAAACTTAATGCTTCAGAAATTTTAGTAGAGTAAAAAATTTACAAAGGTAAGAAAATGAATAGTTGTCTTTAATGTGAATGACAGAAAAGGTAGATAACCTGGTCTTTCAGAACTTGATGAGAAATTTGAGAGGGATGTCTTCTGCACTGACGTATGATAATTTATTTTTTTTTCCATTTCTGTGTTACTTACTGCAGTTGACCGGCGGGAAGGGAAAGACCTGCCCTAAAGAAGATAACCCATCTCCTAGGTCTCGCAAGGGACAAAAATCAGCAATATGTCAGTTCTTGCTATGTCAAAACAAATTATTTAGATTAGTTTGTATTTACAGTGCATTTATGCTGATGATACAGGCTGGATATTTGGTAGATGATTCTAAACATATATACTTCCTCAGTCATAACCTTTCCTTACCAATAAGCTTATAACTATACGTATGTTGTATTTGTGTGTGTACGTATAGACATGTGTATATATCTATACATAAATATGATATATGATATAGCTTTTAAAAAATGACCAGATCAGTGTTCTGTTACCTAAAATACAACCTCTCTATATAGGAACAATCACTAATATAATATGCATATTCTATCAAACCATCAAAATTAAGTATCTCTGGCAGGGAAAGTGTATGGATTTCAACATAACTATGTGATATTTTCACTGATGCCTATAAAATATTTTCATCAATAATTTCCCTGTTATTGAATGTTTATGCTTTCTCTACATTAATTATGAATATAAAATTAATTAACAAGTTAAAATATATGATGGTTATATTTTCAAATAAAATTCTATTCAATTGAGTTAAAGTAGTAAAGTAGTTAAAGTAGTAGTAAAGTTAAGTAGATTTCAACATAAAAGATCTATATCAAAAAGAGATTATTTTAGGAATGTGAACATTCCGTTGCCATTCCATTGAATATACGTTCTTTATTTTCAAGGACACCTAATAATTTAATAGTGTTATATACTGTGTGTTTTTTTGTTTTATTAACAGAATTTGTAAAACCTTATAGTTATAAAATCACTAAATGGTTATCTTTAAAATTTATACTAGAATAAATGAAATAACTATCTAACCTGTTAAAACAAAGCTCCTCTGTAAAATTTCTACCTTGTAGTGATGTATTTTAATCCACTGGGTTGAAAAAAACAACAAACAACAACTATCAAAAACCCCACAGCCTTCTAATTTTTTTTGGAAAAAAAAAAAAAGTGTGATAAACAGATATTTAAAACTAAGATCTTTTAAATCTTTTATCTATTTGTTTCAGCTGTAAGTTACCAGTACCTTGTAGACTCAAAGTTGAACTTTTATATCTTTTTTTCAAGACAGGTGATGATGGGGAGAAAATGAAATAATGACACAGAAGCAAAGCAAGTAAGTGCCATACAAAATGTGTAAACTATTTCACCAGCCTGCCTGATTCAGCTTCCTTTATGTACTGTGAAATCAGAATAATGTTAGCATGATCACAAAGTCATATTTATTCCTTCATAAATCCTTCTGCATCAGAAACTAGACAATTAATTTCTGGTTATATGGTTTTAACTCAGTATACAATTGTTCTCCCCTCTTTTTCCTTTTGGTTTATATGCATGGCATTTGTTTTGATATTACACAATTTAACTGTTTTGGTACTTTCTGTTCATAGAAATGCAATTTATTATTATTTTTTTTCCTGTTTCAACTTGTAGTGAAAACAAGTAATTCAATTCTTTAATTCTTTTTTGCGTGTGTGACAACCCAGTTTTATTTTGTCTGTTTCAGTCTCTAAGTACTGGAGCTGTTTGTAACCTCTGTCACCGACACTTACAGCCCTAATGAGTGTTTCAGTAGAGGCTCTGCTACAGAAAATGCAACAAACATATGCTTAAATATTAAATCTGCACTTGTGTGCAGAATTGTAAAATATAATGGAATATTATCATATTAAGAGGTTCATTTTTTCTGTTCTTGGATCTCAAATACATGTTATATAAAGCATGAAAAACAAGAAGGCTCTCTCAAATGAACATTGTCTACATAAATGTACTAAAGTGCAGTGACTCAAGGCAAGATGTTTTAAGTAAATTTATATATATTTGGACTATTACAGACTACAAAATCTGTTTTATGGTATGGATTCTTAATATGGTAAATATATGGTATCTAAGCTTCTAGTACTAATGACAATTTGAGACTTAAATAGATGCGGTGCACATGTCCTGTCTTTATCAACTCCATCTGTAAAACATAGATCACCCTCTTTTAGTCCCGAGCACCACTGAGAAAGCTATCTTCTAAACATTATTTCTAAAATCCAATATAAGTAAATATCTGTGGCAGCTGTCTACCACTTTCACTCACTTCTTGTCAGAGCATTGAATCTGATCAGTTCTCTTAATGTTTCCACGTACACTGTTTTCTCTGGTTCTTAATAGTCATCTGGCAGCTTTGAGAAAATGATTATCAATGAAAGACAAAGACCAACTTACAGAAATCTGTTCTAAGAAATAAACTCAGAAAATGTAATTGAGTCTATAAATAGAAAATCAAAGCTTGCTGTTGAAGTAGGAAACAATGAAATATTTTTCAATATAGAGGCATTTTTCTTTTCTTTAAGACAGGTCCTATTTTTGTTCCACAGAAATAAATGTAATAAAAATATCAGTACCAAGGACTTTAATTACAGAAGGATTAAATCCCTAAATATTGATTGACATCTATAATGGAAATAAAATTGGGACTTGAAGCACAAATACTGATATAAGGAAAAATGTATGCTAGCGTAGCTGTCATCAATTCAAAATCAATGATACTTCTCTGTAGTGCTCTGCCTAGCATTTCTCATTTTTCACCAGGAACTCATAAATATTTAGTTCAGTTTCTATATTTCCTGAGAATTCTAAATATATCAGATAGGGTCAAAAGCTTTATCTCTAAACCAACTAATGCAAGAGAATTTACATCAGAAAAGATAATATTGTTTTTTATATGATTGAAATAATACATTTCAGTTTAGAGTAATACTTTAGTAATACTCTCACCTTACTTAATGCCCGTGTTTAATAGGTATAAATCCAGAGGCCAGTAAAGTACAGAGAATTTGACACATCTCAGAGAACGTGGGTATTATTTGATTTGTTCTGTTAGCACATCCTATCTCAGAACTGGATGGTAAGCCACATGATGCCTGGGGACATGCCCAAAGCTCTCCCTCAGGCTCTCACTCATTGCTGTTTTTCAATGCCACTTGCCACTTTGATTGCAGTTTGAACCCTTGACTCATGAGTAGAGAGAATAACTCCACTCTCCCTTAGACCATTTGGGAGTCGTTTATGTCCAGCTCTTACTGGATCAAGCCATGAAAGAAACATGAAGATAGAACCAGTCGTACATTTTTTGTTTTTACAATGGCTTCCTTAAGTACACGCTCAAGATGATTAATTTTAGTCTTTCCTAAGTTTAAGGAAACAGCTGTTTCCAAGTCAGTCAAAGTTAAACTTGTTTAAAGTTAGGATCTATTTTAATTCTGACATGTGCTATACTTATAAGGATAGTAGCTACACATTTTGGTCATCTCTGATCAAAGTAAGTCACTTCAACAAACCAAAACTATTTCTTTTTTATTCAATCAATTATTATTTTTTTCTCTCTCTCTCTTTTTTTTATTATATTTATATATTATAGTGTATGAGAAGATATCCTGATGCCATTTAATATATATATATATATATATTTGTTCTTGCTATAAATGATATTTTGGTATTGATTATTTTTCATGTTTTCTATTAAAATATTTTCATATTTGTATGTTTACTATTCATTAAATTTTTCAACAAAAACACCTTGTGAAAATGTTGGAAATTTTCTCTCTTTGCCATTATCCACACAGTTCCTTTATACAACTGAAAAGCAATACAATGGATATGAAATTGGAGTTTTAAAAAATATTGTCTCAGAGACGAAATTGAACATACAGTCAAAATAGATGACACATCAGGATCATATTCAGTGTTTACTTTAGCAAGCTAAGTACTTTATCTCAAGCTTATGAAAAATGTTATTGAAATATTGTGAAGTAATTGCACATCCATTAAATTAATGGAAAAATTATTTTCTAAGAAAATGGCAAATAATTTCCATCTTGAATTGAATGATATTATGGAAATATTACAATTTAAACTCATAACTGTAAAAACTTACATTGTTATGAGAACAGTATTTTGAACATATGTGATGTTTAATTACCTTTTCACAGTTTTTTGAGCACTGCTGTTTTAAAATAATTAGGCTGGCTAAGATAGAAAATATTTGCCATGTTTCTGCAAGCTGTTTCATTTTGTTAGATGTATTGTGGATTAATAGATTATGAAGATAGCTTTAGAATACATTTTCCCTCCTTTAGCTCAGATCTTTCCGATATTTTCTGTATTGGTCACAATAATAAACAGACAAAACCTTCTGCCATATGAAAATGATACTATGCACAAAGAATGCCTTTGATAAGTATGGTGATAATTAAATTTTCTCATTTATCTTACACAATTTTTGACAAGGAATAACAAACTTTGACTTGTTAATCAGTATTTTTTTTATCACTAGTGGAGTACTCAGCATTCCTTTATTGTCTTCATGTAATTTCCTTTTTTTTTTTTTTTTTTTTCCTTTAATGAATCTGGAAGAACCAGGAATACCTTCAGAAACTTTTTCTGATTTACTCTGAAATTGCTGCAGTTCTTCAAAAATATATTCTTTTTCATATAAATACTTATTTAAAGTGTACTTTAAGTTATAATACTTTATAATACTTTTATAATACTTTATGTATTTTAAGTTACAATTTTAAGTTATTAAGGTCTAGATCAATTGTAACATATCTTATTAGTTAATAGAGGTGAAAAGAACAAGAATACAATAAATATATGTTGATTCATTTTTGAAGAGAGACAAATTATTTAAAAGGAGAAGAGACTGATTACACACCCTGATTAGGAATTTCTTAAGTGAAGCACCTGCTTTTCACGGCTGTGGTCTCTGAAGATGTAAAGAAAAAAATATTTTCTCTTTGCAGTGTAATCACTTTAATTAAATTCTGTAATTAAAGCATGGATATTATATTAATATTTTGAAATTTGGGCCAGAGGAGAGGGAGGAAAGAATTGACTGATAGATGGCAGGGGAATAAATGAAGATGGTGGGAAGATAAATGCAGCAGAAAGACAAACTAAGAAACATGCTACTTCATTTGGAATGATTCTGTTTCCTGTATTTTGCTGTTATTGACCTGTAGGGAAAACTTAAAGTACTAACGAAGTGTTCTAAGCCACAGTGTCACTGCAATTTAATAAGTTGCTATTTCTTGATTGAGTCTCAGTAACTGACTCTGTGATTCTATAAGTTTATTCCAAGTGCAGAATTAAACATTAGGTCAAAACTTTATAATTGCTCCATAAACGATATTAGTTGTTTTTGAAGACAAAGAGAGGGTGTCACTGCAAGAGAAAATTAATATGAACTTAATATGTATAAATATTGTAAACTGGAAGCACTAGATAAATCTATTTTGCATTCCTACGATGGTAGGTATTTTACTACACAAGGTTCTTTAAAGCTAACTTGGTATTTGTTCCTTGCAAAAAAAAAGCGATGATTTTTTTTTTTTTTTTTGGGGGGGGGGGAGGGGCAAGACTGTTTGTCAACTGTCATTATGAATTTCCACTGCTAACTTGTATAATTTTGAAAGAAGCTTCATAACAGCAAGTAGTACTAATCCATCACATTTGCAAAACATAGTAAAGCATGAATTTTTACATAAAGGGATGATACCAATGTGAAAAGATATCCAACAAAAAATGTAAGACTCCCTATGCTCCTTCTTTCCATGCTGGATGAGTATATAAGATCTATGATCAGTAACAGATTTTAAAAATCTATGAATAGATATTTTTTTAAAAAAGTATATTAAAAAAGTATATATACACACAGATATTTATCATTATTTGATTATATATATATATATATTTGTCATTAATTAATTACTTTAAAATAGACTAACCCTATTCTTGCTAATAATCTTAATAATATAATTTTTTGCGTGTTTGAATTAATTGTGCAAGGACTGTCTTTTTAAGTTAAAACGCATTTTCCTCTTCTTGAAACTAAAATTGAATTGCAGCATCCCAGATGGATTAAAATTTTCTTTTATTACAATTTAAACACTGTATCATACCTAATATTTTTTTCTGTTTTTCTGAGCAAGCAAAAACTTCCTTTCATTTTCTTGTGTAGAATGGGCTTTGATAAATATTAATATATATTTTTTTTTCTTTAGTGTAAATTAGTTAAGGTACCAATCATCCACTGATGGCTGTATCACCCAATATTGCAAATAATCTCACTGAGCTCTTTGCTGAGGCACCTTGCAAGAATAAAGACTACAAAGAGCTGAAGGGCTAAAGCCTACATCTAACCAGAACACAGATAGCATATCTGGCAACAATCCTTTTATAAGGATTTAGCTGCAGCCTTTCTACCAACTTTGGTGACCTCAGTGATCTTGCTCTGTGACAAAATTTCTGCAATGCTCCAAGACAGTCGTAGATCATGCCCTCCTTTATTTGAAGATGGAACTAGACTCTTTTGGACTCCAACTTAATGCGCTGTGTGTTCTGTTTTGTGAATTTGCCATATCCACAGTAAATACATTTTTATAAACCTAAAAACCTGAAATTAATCTAGCTACAAGCAGGAAAGCATGAGATAAAAAAGCTATTTTTCTTTTCCTGCAGGTGTTTGAGTTAGTTAGGAACCAAAACACATGCTTCCTACAGTGAGAGAAATCAAAGCATCCATATGAAAGCAAAGAACACTACCTCTTCAAGTAAAATAAACAAGGTAACTTTTGATAGCTTTTATTTACAGGAGGAAGCTACAAAGCTACTGTGGCTGCAATTATATGGATGCAGCAGCTTTCTAAATATGAAATAATATCTAGATTACATGTTGATCTGTTTATTTTGGTTTGTACTTTCAGAATTTTTGGTTAGTTTAGTGCACTGGGCAAAAAAGGGAAAAAATGATAAACAGATGACTTCTAGTCTGATCGGTTTCATAGCTATAATAATGTTTTCTTTATATTGTAGTGTCTTCAGTTTTCAATGATGTTTTCCTCAAATAAGGTCTGTTCTTCCAAATTGGAACTTTGCTATAGTAGAATTTGCTAGTCTGAAGTAGCAGTGACATTGGTGGGAATGCATTAAAATCCCATTCCTCTACTGAGAGTTGAACTTTGTTCAGTAGTGAGGCCTGATTCAGCAGGTGGGCTGAGAAGAAGGGAGGAGATTAGAACTGAATGTGCTCCTACTACAATATTTTCCTTCCTGATTCCTTTCTGAGAAATAGTTTTGCTCCACACTTCTGTTTCATCCACAGTAACAACCCTCAGCAAACATCATTATCAGATGCTCCAGTACACCACATGCTACTGACAGCACCAGCTCCCTCACTTCTTGTCCCCTAGCCCTCTCTACCCCATAATTAAGACCTTTGTTTCATTTTATCATGTTTAGATATAGATATAGACTTATCTAATAATATCTGTGTGCCCACAGATGGGTTTGCCAGTGTCTCTTCCAGACATCTGCTCAAGTTCCCTGCAGGAACTACGGGCACTTTTACACATTTTCCAGGTACTAAGCATGAACTGCATATAGTCACATGCTTCCTATGAGGTATCATGGTTTGGTGAAAATAATTTCTGTACAAAGCAATGTTTACCTGTGAGAATTAGATTTTGTGTTATATGTGTTTTGGTTTTCAAAGATGCAAGATAAATGTCTTATTTCTCTGGAATAGCAGCTCCAAATTATGGAAGCCAGACCTTCATTAAAAAAAAAAAAAAAAAGATTTTAGACAGATATAAAGAGAGTAAAACCATATAGGGGAAACAGCTGAGCTCTTAGAAGGCTTTCTAGTTACCATTCTGATATTAGAGAGCTGGAAGAGCAGAAATGTTGATAATACTGACTGGCATGAAAAATCCACAGGATTCTGCACTTTCCATTTTCTTCTCACTGTGCTCGCTGACTCCACAAAATGCTGAATCTTAATTTCACTTAAGATTTTCCATAATAGCAAAGGCATTATAGAAGAAGTAAATATACTTCTAAAGTACTGTGGACTCAAAAAGGGTACATTCCTTTTACTTTTCAACAGTGGTATTTGTTTTGAATACAATTTAGGTTTACAATATTGCAAATCAACATATAATTTATATTCATTATTGATAAAGCAGTGACTTCAAATTAGTGAAAGTACACTTGAGTACTGCTTGACTAATGCTGACGTCATGAGAAATGATGAAACAGCCATTAGATTCTTCAGGAGGATATTTAACTGTTTTATTTGAAGAAGAAAGATTAACAGTACTTTTCAAACCTTTGTTGTTTACCACTAGACAAATATTTAACTATCACATCTGAATTGTTTAAGACTTGTGTTTAAGCAAAAGCAATATTCTCATTATTGTCAAATCACTGCGATTGTCTGGTGGCATTATTGCTATTTTATTCTCATCAGACATGACCTTACATTCTGCAAGGTCTCTCCAAATGTTGACTGAATTGGTCATTTATTGATCATACCTTCATGCTAATGCATTGGAACTTTTCATATGCAATTGAAATAATTCAGAGAAAAGGTGACAGGTTGATTCTCACATAAATATACATTAAGCTACCACAGGCAAGGATATTGAAAAAAATAAAAGAAAGAAAAAGAAAAAGGAAAGGTATTGAAAGGTATTTAGAGAAGGCATATCTTTTATTTATAGTCTTCTGAACCCAACAGTTTATTTTAGCTGCATCATTATTTAAAGAAACTTAAAAATGGTATATGCAGTACTTTTAGTTAATTCTGAGTAGTCATAATACAAAATGTAAAACATGAATGGTTAGATGAAATCATGATATATCATACGGTAAAGACAATAGATTAATAGATGTATTGAACTGTGAAACTGCAGAATAAAATCAACTCTACTCTACTCTCAGTATTAACAGAATGTGCCTTTGTAGGCTTTCTCATGTTTGGTATAGTTAAAATGTACCCCACATGCAAACTATTTTGAAGACCATGATGTTAAACAAAAAGAAAAAAATTAGTATGCAGTGCACAGAGTCTTAGATAAATTGCCTTCTGGTTTATTTGGAAACTGTTCTTGAGTGTTGCTTTAATAAAATTACTTTACTATCTGTTTTTCAAACATCTGGTTTAATTGAACTCCAGAGATATAGGGGCCTAACCTCTAATTTACTATGTCATTAGGTAGAGAGGAATGTATAATCTTACATACCTAGTATATATGGTTATTGTGAAATGAATTATATATTACTTCTTCAGATGAGTTCTCAAATATCAGCTCACAAATACATTACAATTATGTGCAATTTCAAAACAATATGACATAAAGCAGAATTGTTCATGCTATTTCTACCATTGGAAACCCATGCAAAGGTCTCAGAAAGTTATGAAGGCCCTACATGGAAAGAACATGAGTTTCCAAACTGATAAAAATCTGTACAATATTACTTCATTGGAGGTGGACTTAAGGTCAAAAAAGTCTTGAAAGATGAGACCAGCAAAAACTACTGAGTTCCAAGTGTGCTGAAACCTACATAGATTGCTCACTTTCTGTATGGTGGGACCCAGTTGTAGCAAGCTTTCTAGCTCTACTCTCCTGGTATTTCTGCCACTCTTCCTTCACATAAATGAATGGACACTTGAAGTTTTGTTTTCTACAATTCTTGAAGTGCTCTGACAGTAAATGGACTTCAGAAGCAACTCACTGTCTCTGCTTAATTCAGCCTTGCTGGTTCCAACTTCATGACTGCTAACAACAAAAATGTTTCATACATTTCTTTTTTTCTTTGGTGGAATTTAAAGTTGTTCAGTTATGTTTAGTTTGATACAATCACATATGGAATAATAATCAAGGTTCAGCTTTCCTTCCTGATTTTTTTTTTTTTTTTTGACTAAAAATGTGCAATTTTCATTAAAGTTTTCACCATACAGGAAAATTGATTTTTTAAAAAATGTAATTTTTCCTGTGGGAAACAGATGGAATGAGTATTTCAATTTATACAAAAAACTACTTATTGAAATTCAACTCTCTACCTACCAGTTAAGGAGATTTAGTTGACCCTAATTATTTTTTTCAAAATTAATCATATTGAAAATGAAGTGTGAAATCAAAAGCAATGTTGCATATGTTCACAGAGTTATGCAAACTAAAACCAGAATTTTACATGATTTTTATATTGATCATTGAATTTATATCTAATATTCTCCTTATTGAACTTCATTTTAAAAAGCTTCTAGATATAGCATGTTCTTTCAGAAATCCTAAGATTGTGGTAATAAGACAGAAAATGTGACTATAATTGGACTGTGACTGAACCTGAAATTTGTTGATATTTAGGACACCAAGTCTAATTAATATATAAAAGAATTCATGGGAAATTTAGATCTGGATTCATTTTAAATGCTCACCAGCTTCAAAGTGTATGTTCTTATCTCTTCCTTTCCATTTTAAACTAGTTATTTGCAAATGGCCACACTGTAGAAACTCACTATTATGTCTAAAATTAAATGCTTTAACTTAAAACTGTAATCTTCTTCTAAATCCACCTCTGTTTATATTGTTATACTAGTATGACAGCCATAATTTGAGTATCTGTTGCAGGTTCTGTGTGGGATGGTTAGCTAGGGTGGAGATAGTAGACGAACCTTTATTTTTAGTGAGAGACACTGCAGTCTTCTACAGTCTTCATTATCAGCTTTACCTGGCCCTACCTTCACAGCTGAGGCATGTACTTATCGCAGCTGGAAAACGTGACCTTAACAGACTAACTTGAATAATTTATCTTGAACACTTTATTTTGAACATTTTGCTTTCTCACAGGTGACAGTTTGTCTCTGGCCTTAAGAGAACAGAGTAATATTTTGAGGACAGACTATCTCAGAATACTCTAGGCCTTGTCCAAGTACCAGATATGGCAGCACAGAACCAAAGGGAATCCCCCAATTTCACATGCATGCTCTCACAACTGTGCGTTGTAGCCACTTCCATGCACTAATGTCTTTTGCCATTTTCTGCTACTCTTACCTCCTATTCCTGGTCATACTTGAATTATAGTTTTCAAATTATCGGTTTTATCAGCAGAGCACTGCTTCACAGCTACATATAAAATATTCATACAGGGAGGAGGAAAAGGGCAGGAGTTTAGATCAAGAGGTATCCCTGCTTAAGCAGGGAGTAAGCTTTATTATTCATGATTTCATTTTCTGCACTCAAGACCTTCAGGTCACCTGCACACAAACATTCTTACAGTTCTAGATCTCTAGCTGGCTCCAACACAACATTTCATTTCCCCAGATATATCAGAATTATTTTCCAGGCAACAGACTGCACAACAATTAACCCATTATGAAAGAAAAAAAACGATTAATTAGGTGTGCTTTGTGCAGGATATTTTAAAACCCTCATTCACTTCTTAAGTCAGCATTAAAAGACCAGCTTTGAGGTGTATTTTATATATATTTAGAAATAAAAGTAATATTTTCAGACTTCAATGCCATAAAATTAGGTGCCTAAAGGAATATTTAGCATAAGTATCTATGTTTACAGTAGTTAGAACTCACAGATTATATTAGGATCTCAACGATGTCAACTCCGATCACTTAAAACACAATAAGCACGGAAGCCAATGGTAGTTTTCTTTAATTTAAAATGCCAATTTAAACATTTCAAAAGCTGCTAGTGAAGTGTATACATATCTGAATGACTCTTTAGAAATCTGTCTTGGCAATGGATGGACTCTAGTGTAAAGGTGTGAAATTGCACGACTGTTATTGCACATTAATTATAAAGAGTAAGATACCTTTTAACTTGCATGTATGTATTCTATTAAGCTTATTTTAATGATGAACTTCCTGAAGAAATGAGAGGTTAAGTTATTTGGTCAGACTTCTATGGAAGAGAATCCAGAAGCCCTGCCTTAATTTACATTCTGCAATGTGCTTGAAAAGAGAACAGGGAAAGAAGATACAAATCTTTCTGGATTGGAGACAGAGTGACTGAGCTTTCAGAAAAAGCAAACCGAACACAGGCAGTAAGTAAGAAAGAGGCTTATTCCTGTCCAGTGAGACAGAGATAACTCTGGAGAAGACCATTCTTTTCATGATGTTTGCATAATTACATCCACTGCAAGTTTGAGCCTTGAACAGCTCCTGAAATGCAAGATAAAAGATCACTTCAATCTGCATTTGAAATCTTTCACCTAAAAAATATCTTTACTTTGCTCCTTTGTGTTGCTGTGCAAACTTGTTTTTTTATTGCAAGTGAAACAGCAGCCACACATCTGGCAGGAAAAGGAAGTGTATTACGTATGGGTCTGGTTGTGCGAACAGTTGAGGAATAGAGCAATTAGTTAACCAGTGGCTTACCATTATTAATTATTTTTTATGACAATTACACACTGCTTGATGTGTTTTATTTTTATTTATTTGTTTTTATTTTTATTTTTTTTATTTTTTATGTTTTTTTATTATTATTATTTTGTTTTTATTTGTTTATTTTATTTATTTATTTTATTCATTTTGCATGCCTGAGTGCCCAGGGAAGATGTGTGTATTTCTCAGACAGAACTCAGCACTGTCAGCTCTAGTTGCCATTTTTTCACACTATGGTTTGTCATTGTGACATATTCCTTTTATTCAGTTGGGAAACTGGAATTGGGATAGACATTATAGGAAATGTAACTTCTGTAGATTCCACCCATGAATAAAATAACAAGGAAACAATTCTGTTATCTAAGAACTAAGCAAGGCTTTTAGCTTTTGCTAACAGAGCTACATACAGTCCTAGTTGAGGTAAATGCTGATGGTATGTGGTAGTGGGGAAAAAAAATTCTCTTGTGGCTCTGAATAAATTGATATAACCTTCATATTATTTCCTTTGAACACTTTGAGTCAAGTGTATGAAGTTTTTCCTTTGGTATTAGCAGAATTTTATGAAAGATATATTTTTTCAAAATGTTAACCTTTTATTAAACAATATATTGTTTTCTTTCAGTTCTACCCTGTTCAGGATCTACAGAGACTAGACTGATCAGTATGGTCTCTTTATACTTTTGATAGCAGCCACTCCCTGTAATGGAGGAAATGTTGGTGCATTTTGTTCTGCTGAAAGGCAGATGAAAGATATTGATCTCAGATAAGTGCCAAAAAACTCAGACTCTAGTGAACTGGGAGAAGTGATGCCCACAGGCAACACAACTGTTTCTATCTGATTTATGTGAAAATATATGCTGGGTATTCATATGCCTGGGGTGAAAAGACTTAGTGCACTTTTATATGTAGTCCTCTCAAATAACTCACGTAGCTGCTGAAGTAGCTGTCCCAGTAAATTCTAGCTGTCACAATGGTAGTGTGCTTTTTAAATTATTTTTATTTTTTAAATTGTCCTATGTATCAATAGGCACCTAAATTGCCTTGTGGCAGTTGCAATGACCTCTTTCTTCCTTCTTTTTCTAATTATCAGTCCAGATTCATTAACTGAAGAAAAGGAGTGCAGTGTGCTTTGTCAGGGCCTGATTAAAGTTGTCACGCTAAATGTTGTGCCATGATTTGCACTTGTACTAATACTCATAAAAACTTCTTGGGCTTACAATTATACCATCTGATGTGTACTATAAAGAGTATTTTTATTTATTTTCTGCAAATGAAACTAAAACCACATACACGTATGCACATATATACATATGCATTCAATGTAAAGCCAGTAAATAATATGCTCTTGTTTTAAAGATGAAGGTGAAGCAGAGAAACCATATCCCAGTTAACATTCATTTTCTTCTAATTTTATATTGAAATATTGATAATACATGTTTTTCATTTGAAATACAAAACACTAAAATATCTCTGGCAAATCAAGAAGTAGAAAAGATACTTATTGCTCAGAATTCAGAAACATGCTTTGAAAATAAACGTTTGTCCTTTTCCTATATTTTCTCCCTGTGAGGAAGAAGAATTTGCTTCTGAAAGCATTTAAAGTTGGTGGTACATGATAGCAAGTTTAGACAATTGTCACAAAATCCCCAAACTTTAACAAAGTTCATATTTATCTCTAACCTAGAAAGAGTTAAGAAGCCTATTTTCTACTGGAAGAAAACTTCAGATGGAGCAAAAGTTTTTGTTTTTACTTTTTTCTTTAAGATTTTGATTGAGATACTATTTGGAGGCAAAGTACAAATTTAATTATACAGTTTTACTACTAAAAAACAATTAGGGCAGATTCATGAAGCAATTACATCAATTGCCCTGTGGCTCCTGTTAGATTTAGTAAATGCTTTCATTTTTTATCGGCTGCTTGAGCCATAATAAAGCAGATGGATTTTAGTTGCTCTCAATCAGTGGTTAATTTTCAGATTTTTTTTCTTTTAGTCTCACTGAACTAAGTAGTGAGGGCCATAAGTTGTCATGTAAACTGCTAGCATATCTTTCAAAGGAAATGGATATTTTGTCATTGCAACTGCCCAATTACAAGTTTCCAGGCAGTGTATGAGCAGCCATCAAATTAAGTGAAGTCAAGTTTGGTAACATCAGTTCGTAATCTTCAGTATTTAATATGATTCTTGTCTTTGTAGTCAATTTCTGCATATTGGATTGATTTAGTCAAATTGTTTGGTCAGTTTGAGATTGTAGGCAACATCAGTACAACACAAAAAATATTACATTCTTAATTGGCATTCTTATTTTTTTTCCTCTGAAGATAGTAGAAGTACTTGAGTACCACAGAACAGAAGTATCCAATGGTGCCACTCTTCTCCTATCATTTTAACTTAAGCAAGCTGAATTCTAAGAATTAGATCTGGTTATTTTCTCTTACATGATATTTTCTAGTCTACCAGGGAAAGAAATCAAAATTTCTGTACAAAAATTATTTTAGGTATGCTATTCGTATTTCATAAATATAAAGAACAATTGAAAAAAAGTTAGGGCTGAGACATAATGAAAGCAGTGTGTGTAAAAAACAATATATATTTTTTTCCAGTTAAACATTGAGTTATGAACAACTTCTGTACTTTTACTTCCTTAGAAATGAAAAAAAAATTCTACAATTCATATTTTTGAAACTTGCACATTATCCCAGTTCTACCCACAATGTTTAAACTGCTGGAAAACAAAACTGTCAAAGTGCCAAAGCAGCCGCATCTTAGATTTACAAGGTAAGATTTGTGTAAGAGTGATTGAATGTGGTTTCTCTTGCCTTCCATTTGACAAAGAATACTTTTGAAAGGAATGTAATCTTAATGACAGCAAAGAAGAAGCCAAATAATAAACATTACTGTTTTGTATCCCACTGTCCTGTCATAAAAATAGTAGTATGCGCAAGTGGCCTTTTTATGTATGTAGCATGAGGATAAATTTTGTCTCCTTGCTTTCAATTGAGTAGTAAACAATAAGCAAGGTCTATGATGGATCTTGATATTAGTACAGAATTATTTTGTACTGAGTTTCAATGGATAACAGAGTTAGCTAGAAAATCCACCATAGAGTGCATGTAGGAGATGCACCTAAAGAGTTTTAGGATTATGAGATGCACACAGCTGGAGAGTTTTAAGATTATCACTAGCAGTATATTTTCTTTTTAACCCTGTTCTTGTTTTGTTAAAATTAAAAAAATAAACTATGGTTCAAAAATGGTTTCTTTACAGAATGCCGGTTAAGTAAGAGGATTGTAGAATGTCCTTTACTATACACTGAATTCTCCTTAATTGCTTTTAATCTGTAGACGACCACAAATGAAACACAATAAAGGGACTAACCTTTTCCTCTAAGCTTGATCGACAATGATCTGCAATTTACATTTCCGGCTGCACTGTTGGAATGATTAAGCTTTGTTTGTTTGAATTTAGTATTTATGATTATAAATTATCTACTCATAACCAAAGTCATTTGCATAAGAAAATTATCTTCCATCAATTATGATTTTACTGCAAGTACTTTAATATTGTAACAGCCTGTTAGTACTATATGGATAATTAAAGGGATACTGTAAACTCAAATTTAGCCTATAATTTATACTCGGCTGCCCTGAACTACCATCCCCCCCAAAACCAATGAACCAAAACCAAACCAAACTGTTATTAAACTTACCATTACAGCTGAAGTGTTTTCCTGAATCAGGTCTTAATCCCTACATTTTGTTCCATTGGATGTCAAACTGAAATTGGAAACTTCAGTATATAAAAATGGAAAATGTTTACTTTTTCACTCACTGCATTTTTTAAAACCTTTAAAAAAAACTCTCTTGAAGAGCTAATAAAGCCTACTAGCTGGGGGAAAAAAAAATCATTTTATTGCTTTTTCTGCTGGGTTGTTTATTTTTGTCTTGCAGGAAGGGAGGATATCTTCATCTTATGGCTGTGGTATCTGTCTAGAAATAAATTAATC
This sequence comes from Aythya ferina, assembly GCF_964211825.1. NCBI lineage: Eukaryota > Metazoa > Chordata > Aves > Anseriformes > Anatidae > Aythya > Aythya ferina. The sequence goes on from NC_140305.1 coordinate 24,714,179, forward strand.
TTTGAGCTTTCTCCTCCACCCCTTTCTCAAAAAAAGACCTTTAATCATTATACAAGTCCTAGCACTCTGGTACATGTCAAAAGGACTTCTTATCAGGTTAGTCAGACTCTTCTAGTCGCTTAAAGGAAACAAAGTATAGAAAGACTAGTAATCAACCTTTAATAATCTTTACTAGCAAGAGTGAAATTATTTGATAAAAGCAGTAGATAGTTACTGTAACTGCTTATTGTTATGTTAATTATTTCATATACTAGAATAGCCTTATCCTATCAACATCCCTAAGAATTTATTTCTGGACTTAATATTGTAACTGCTTTTAAAAGATCTCTTGCCCATGAGCTGGGTGAACAAGAAGACAGAAACAACTGCATAAACCCTGGAGCTACTTTAGTCTGCATGTGATATCTGTGCTGGGACCATGCAGAATTTGTACAAAGATTTGTAATCTGAAAACCAATTTTTAATCATAAGACACATGACCATCTCTAACCTGTCTTTATATGTTCTGTACTTAGATGTGCAAAATATCATATCTTCTACCAAGCTCTCTTCCCAGTGTAGTAAATAGAGGAGACGGTAAATGAGATCTTCAGGCTGTGTCGGTGCTGTGATTTTTAACTCTTGAAATAAGACATGTGACTTCATAAAAATAATTTTGTTTTCTATTCTGTTTCTCAAAATAGTCACCATAGTAAATACTAGTGGTGCCTTACTCTTCCCAGATTAAAAATGCATTGTTTGCTCTGAACAATCATTCCTACATGTTTATTATAATCTCCCTAATGCTGACTTCACTGATGAGCTAATCATACTTCAACTTTTTCCTCCTTATTCATGCATTCCAAATAAGTTTTTTTGTTTGTTTGTTTTTGGAGCACTTCAGGTTTTATAGGTTTTCAGGTTTTTTCCTTTCATTAAATGATTTTTAGAAGTATTTCTTCATCATAATAAAACCCACACCTAATTTCTTTTCCAACTCAAAAATATTAACACTACTCTCTGTTTTTGGATTCATCTACTTACATCAGCGGTCACTACTTTGAACTTGTCATCATTTTATGATGTATGTATTTTGTAGGCTTCTTTCTGTTATTTGATCATTGATCACTTTTTCCCCTTCTTTACAATAGGTATGCCAATATCAATTAGTCTTGAACTGCTTGTTATTTTGTGACCTTTAAAAATGCCATATTGCATGATTTATGTGCTTCTGCTGTGTGTGTTCAGATACAGTTTTGTTGTGGTAGAACCATGGGCCTTCTCTGATTTGGTAATTCATTTCCTTTTTCTGAGTGAAAACCCATCAAGAAATATTGACATTCTCACTGTAGTGGAGACTAGTAAATCTTACCTGAATAACTGTTCTGTTTGATTTCCTAATTTTAATTGCTTGAGGCAATTCTTCCAACACTTAACTAATAATAGGAAGACTTTCTATAGGAGACTTCCAGAAACAGTGAAGTGAATGAGGTTCTGCTGTAGACAGCAGAATCCAGGAGGCAGGAGTGGATACATGGGAAGACGTAGGTGTCATTCGGCAGCAATGAGTAGTGCAGCACTGTGAAGAAGGGAAGAGATGGAAGGGAATGAACAGAAAAGGAAGAACAGGTGGGTATCTTCATGTGGAAAAGCAGAACACTATTTTAAAAAGAAAAAGGGTAAGTTTTTTATTTTTATATTTTAAATCTGACTTCGTTAATTTATTTTACTTCTTACGTCTAGCATTTTAAAGATCTCAATAAATAAATCTAATAGTATAAGATTTTTTTTTTTCTTTTTTTTCCTTTTTTTTTTTTTTTAAACTAGTTGAAGTGATTCTAATGTATCAAAATTAAATTGCCCTTTTTAGGTCATTTTTTAACAAAAGGATCATTACCCCCGCTCCTGGGTAAGTGCAGATATTCATGTTCTTATGTTAATCTCTTTCTTCAGATTGTAATAGTCATGTTCTTTCTCTGTATAATTTAAATAGACTTCACTGGAGAGAAATTTGCCTGGAGGGGCTGGAGAGGGTAAATATTTATGTAACTTTTACAGTTGGTGACTCCTGCTATTTGAGCTATTGGTAAGTTCTGACTTCTATTTATATGGGACTATTTCTGATATATGTGGGATATTTCTGACTGACTTGGAGGAAATTGAATTTGAATACCAACCCACAAAACAGAGTATGGCTGGGACAGTCAGTGTAAATATGTTTCACATCTCATATACTTTCTTACTATAGAGTATATTGTTTTAAGGATCACTTTCACAATTTATTTATGTAATTTACTGGAATGAAATAAAATATTATGTAGTAAGCAAAGTGTCACTGACCAAAGTTTGAAGTACCATCTCAAAGTAGAATTTATAAATGAAATCACATCACTTATTTGGAAATAAAACTTTGATCAAATACTAAGTATTTAAATATATTAAGTTCTTTAATTCAACAAATTATGTTATATTAAACTTTTTTGTTTTGTTTTGTTTTGTTTTGTTTTCTTTTTTTTTCAGCAGAGAAAACATCATATTTCATTATTCAAACTAAAGAAAAACTTTTTCAACTGTGATTTGGACCAGATCAAAGTATTCCAGCTTCAGTCATGTGCCTCACTGATGACAGGCAAGTGTCACCTAAGTGAAATGAAATGCATCCAGGCTAATGAAATCCTTGCCTTCTGGTTATTCCTATGGAGAGCTGCATTTCTAGAGTTACCAAGGTCAAACTATTTTGAATTGAGCTAAAATCACCAGTAATTTAACGTAGCCTCCCAGGCCTCTATTCAAATAGGTAAAGATTAAAAATATTGCTTCCTATTTCATTCCCCTGAACTACCCCAAACCTGAAAATCTTAAGCCTATGTTTTCAGGTTAAAAATGTATATGCTAAACCCAGTTTTTGCATAGTCACCCCCTTCTTTATTCTAATGTCCAAACAGGAAAACTGTAACCTTCTTTGCTACCTGGCCAGGCCAATAAAAATGTCCCTCTCTATTTCTCTTTTTCATCACTCTTAATAACAAGGTAGAACTTTCTGCCTGAGAGGTAGTGAATGAGCCATTGTAGAAAACTATGACCCAAAATCATGGACAAACAAATAAAACTATGACTCTGTTATTTATGTAGTCCAAAAGTTAGAAATGTTACTATCTTTGTATGCAGTTGGGTATTTAAATACACTGTGCCCTTTTAACATACATCAGGTTACTTCAGCTCAGTCATCTGTTCTGCAGTATTTGCTCACGTGCATAGTTTTAATTTGAGACAAATATGAGGTAATGCATCCTGACCTAAAGTCACTGACTTTAAATTAAACTGAATTACTTCACATTTGTTGTGAACCATGAACCATGAACACTCACATGGACAAAATGAACTAATCTAACAGTGTAATTTAGTGAGACAGATAATTAGTCTGTGGGACTGGCCCTTATATCTTTTTGTGAAGAAGAAAAGAGGAAAGGATGAAGAAAAGCACATGTGATAAATGTTTGTCACATCTAATGATCTGGAAAGCCCTGGGCTAGAAAGTAATGTAAGAACCGTAGTCTTTCTGAGAAAATGGAGGCTTGCACCTTACTTTCAGATAAATTGTGCTTGCATGAGGCAGTTTAGAGCTCTAAGTTTAGAGCTCTAAGACCAGCTTTCTTAGTGGAAACATTTCCCAGAAAGAAGAATTCTAATGACACAATCCTAAAGATTATTCTGCAGAAGAAGTTATGAAGTATGGGTTTCTATTCAATTACATTAAACACTACTTTTAATATTCACAAATACAACATTTGTAGCACTCAGAAATACTAGTCAGAATTAAGAGCACAGTGTTGAGTGTGCTGAGCAAACAATAAGTCTTTGTATCATAAGGTGTATGCAAGAATTTCTTAGTGGAAAATAATATATCATCTAAGCTATCCAGATTTAAAGAACTGCAATTTATCTCAGGAGTACCTGTCATTAAGTGCCTATCTACACTTCGGAAAGAAATGACATAGACCCTTATAACATGCGTAATAGGAATTTATAGCACGCAACAGAGTGTATTTTGAGGTATGAATTACTTACATGTTCTTAATTATTCAAAGTCTGCTGATAGAGGTTATCCTAACAGGGATGACTCTGGATTTTGCTAATAACTGGAATGGAGTTTGCAAAAGAAAATATAACACACCTAAGAAACTTTTCAAAATCCCTCACAGATGTTGTTTTGTGGAAGCTATATATACATGCTCATGAGTATCAATAGAAAGCTGTATCCTGCCAATAAAGATGGATTTTTGTGCTAGCAAATAACTTGAGGTTGAATTTTGAGCAATGTAGCAATAATGTCTTCTACATTCAAACAAATGGCAAAACTAAACATTCTTGAAAAGGACTCAGAAACATGGTTTTAAATCATGAATTATTATGGCTACGTTCTGAGAGCATGCCACTTGTTGTGGAACAGTTTACTTGCTATGGAATAGTGTGGAATAAATAGTTGTGGAAAGTCAAGTAACACTGCAGTTTTTGTGAGAGTTGCCATGCAATTTAAAGGAGTTAATGAGAATCTAGTCTTTCAAAAACAAACAAACAAACAAACAATAAAGAAATAACCTCTAGATTTTGAGACAGTGATATCTACTTGTCTTCACTGGTTTAGGAAACTTTTCCAAATTTTGTTAAATGTCTACTTTCAAAATTAGACTGCAAATAAAAGATTAATGTATATGTTTGAATATGCAGATAATTAGTATAGACCACATTTTCTAGAAAACATTTTTTATGGGTATTTTAAGCATAAAATAGTACCAACATTTTGAAAGATAACATTAAATTAACAGATAAAATTCAGGAATTTCTGTGGCAAATCTGTTATTCATGTGATAAAAAATATAATGAAGTAGGATGGTATATACTGTAGAGGTGCTCTTGCACAATTTATCCTCTAGAAAGTGATGAATGGTCATAATAGCTCCTGTTTTACACCCTTCTCCCTGTGAATGAAAGTTTCAGTCCAGGAATCTAAGTGTGTTTCCTTGCATTAACAACATATGGCAGACAAAATAACACCTTAACATATTTCTCCAATTAAATTTCTTTTAAGTTTTTCTTTTTAAGTATTTATTGGAATTGAATCTGTATTGAAGCTACCTTTTGCTCCCTTGGCTGTGCACAGCTTTTATACAACACAGAAGCTGGTGTTTTTTTTTTTTATTATTATTATTTTTTATTTTTATTTTTATTTTTTTCTTTTTGGGAGATGAAGAGAAAAACGTCTTATGTTTCCTGACTCTTCAATGTGAATAAACCCTTAAAACTTCCAAGCTATTGCTGTCATTTTAAAACCAGAAGAGTTGTCACCTTTCTGAGACCAGTGGTACAAGCAACACTGCTTTGTACTTCCATAGTGTTTGACATTTTATTTTCAAGAAATATTGACTCCAAGACTCCCTTGACAGAGGACAAAAATTGTATTGACAACCAAAGTAGGTTTTCTTTTTCACTTGAATTGGCTGCTCTAATTTATTATCTCAGTCTTGAAGGTTTTGAATATTTGACTCTAAATTCCAGATATATTTATAGTACAGTGTTTATTTTTATATTAAAGAGACATAAGAGGGAGGTTACCGTGCAATCAAATTATTCTAAAGCTTCATATAACATCCAAATGATAAGTAGCTATTCTCAAATGATAGCCCCTAGCTATATAGAGGTATATATAGGTATATATCAGTATAAATTCTAAAGAGTTAAAGCTCACCCATTTCAAGTTAGTAAAACAATTTTTCTTGTAAATGAGCAACTAAAAATTTACAATTTAAGTTATGCACATGAAGCTTCAAACAAAAGTGCCTTGTAGTAAATGATACCTCTACCCTGTCCAAAATGTTGTATTACTTGAATTGCTGTACTTGAACTACTTCATATGGTTATTATAAAAGGTCACATATGTGGGTGGCAGATCACACAGTACTTATTAACTCAACTGCTGAAATGCAAGTGCAAGTACTAATGAACTTCAGAAATTTGACTGGTAGCATCTTCTTGATGATTTCTCCACTTAAAGTAACTTGAAAAATGACAAAGAGCACAAATGAGGACTTTTAGGTTGGTGATGCAGCTGGCTTCTGCTAGGAGAGAGCCATTTCTAACTGTTTTGAGCAGGTTCTGGAAACATATAGCGTTGCTGGATTTGTTTATTTATTTATTTATTTTTATAAATAAAAATATAACCTATATCCCTTTAGGTACTAGGGTTTCATTTGCTGAAGTCCTTTAACACATTGACCATTTTACTAACCTTTTAATGTTAACCATTCAGTTCATCTGTTCTTTGGCAATGAGGCCAGCTGTTCCTGTCCTTCTGAATGTGCACACTCTTTAAGGTTGATGAAAGTGGTTGTCTTTGACAGTCGTCAGCTTAATAATAATCAAAGAATAGAATTACAGCCTATCCTGAGTCAGAAGGGACCCACAAGGCCCATCAAGCCCGACTTCAGGTTCCACATGGCACCACCCAAAAATCAGACAATATGACTGAGAGCATTGTCCAAATGCTTCTTTTAACTCTGTCCGGCTTGGTGCTATGACCACTATTTCATGACAAACTTTCCATATTCTTAAGGAAGTCCCTTCATCCTGAACATTTAGAAAATCAATTTTATTTATTTATTTATTTTTAAAGTTACAGTTATTAACAGGATAATAAATAAATACATAAATGCTGGAGCATCACTGAAGACTACCAGGTTTGGTCTGGTAATTATCAAGCATTCTGATTAGACAAGGAAAAAAAAAAACAAAAACAACTTCATGAGATGAAGCTAAATAATTCATACAATATAAACTGTGATGAGTTCTCTGTTCTATCTGCTCCTTTTCTGTTCTGTCTGCATATATTTCCAACTCAATATAATCATGCTTACTTACCTGAAATATCTACCTTTCTGCTAGCTGTTCAGCTGGCCTTTTCAAAGAATGACCACTGTTTTAGGTCATTATGATGTGGTCTGTCTGCTGTATTCACATCTTCGGCTGGTATCTTTACAGCTGGTTCCCACTGCTTAGTTATGGTTAGTAACACGAATGCATACTGTTTTAACTTGCAGAGTTAGTTAAAAGGTTTTATGAAGCCATTTTTAATTGAGTGGATATTTTTATTTCTTCTGGCTATCCCTAAGCAAAGTGCAAATAAAAAAAAAAAAAGTGAATTTATCAGAATGGATGAAATTTTTACCTCCTGAAGAGGTGAAGAGAAACTGGACTGATACTCAGCTTCATTAGTGGTGAATTCACAGAAGTCGGTAGGAGTTTTGAATAAACATTGACAGCAGTGTAATGTCCTTAGAGGTTATTTCTGTTTCAGAGGAGTCTTCCTGTCCTGCATTACCACCTGTGCTGTCCCTTGTTTGACAAATTAAAAAGAACCATTACAGATATTTTAATGAAAATCACAGAATGCTGCCAACATTTTAAAGGAGAAGGAAGTGCCACAGTTTTTTTTTAAATTCAGAGTAACAAATAGCAGCTTCAAAATATTTCAGTCTCTGTGCCTGTCAAACAGCATGATCCATCCACCTAAAACAAAATCAATAAATGAAAAATAAAGTAAAATAAGTTTTCTAAAAACCAAAGTAATAAAATCTGTAACTTGTTTTCTGAAGAAAGGATCAAAGAGCAAATAGTACGTTTGAGTGTTCATCTTTCACTTGTTGAGCTGTTTAAAAGTGCTCAAACTGAGCAAGAATTGAAAGAAAATATAATGAATAAAAATTTGTTTTGTGGATATTTTGCTGCCTGTTTTAACTTGCCTCATTCCCTTTCAACACTGTTAGAATCTGTTTTAAAGATACAACCGGGTCTTCTATTTGGGAGATAAAAACACTTAGTTTTCAATCAGATTCATCCTTTCTAAACACAGTATTGCCATTAATTGTCATCTGTTTCATAATTAATAATCCAGATTTTCACATAATATTGTCTAGAGACAATCAGTCTCTTGTTTGATGTTCCTAGATGAAGCTTATGACTACTTGAGGCTACATTTCTCATCTTCAGTAAGTTACTTGCTAACTTTAACACAGTTGATGTGTGTTGTGTGTGTATTGGCATTTTAACTACCAAAGTTTCATCCTTTCCTGTCTCACTTTTCCTTTCCATACATATAGCTTCTCAGTCAGACATTGCCTTGACTCAGATGGATGGGGGCTTCCTCTTTCTGCACGTGCAAGACAAAGAATACTGCTAATTCCCAAACTACCTTTTATATTTTTTCCTTGACACCCTCTACTCTCTGTCTCCCTTGAGTTATCCTTGCTTCTGTTATCTTGCCCTAAAATTTCATTCTGTCCTTGGCTCACCAGATACTGCCACACACTCTGATTTGATCTGGGTATCCCCCTCCACCAGTTAAATGAGTTTAGTCTTTATGTTGTCTGTCTCATATTGTATAACATTCTGTGTTGCTGAACTGTAGTTGAAAGGCAGAATTTAGGTCAAACAGTAGGAAATAGAGTTAGAAAAGAGCTTCAGATATGTCTTGTCTGTTGTCTTACCTTTAGAATGTCATTCCTTATACGTTCTTGTCCTTGAGTGTTGTCTTTTCTTGTTATAGATATATGTTTCAGGGCGTATGTATTTGTCCTCCCTCTAGAATCTTACCTAGTAGTTTCCTGAATTGTTGACATTTGTTTTACAGGAACAAATTATCTTGATTTGGCTGTACTATTTCCTCTCTTACCTAAACATGGTCTAAAAATTGCCAAACTTACAGTTTTATTTTCACTTCTCCAGAGCAAGAAAGGAATATGTCTTAATTTCACATGTTGTTGTGCACCAGTTGGACCTTACATCAAGACTGTTCAGTTATTGTGACTTTTTATATATTTATTTTGTGATAATATATGCTAATTTAGAAGAAGTCTAAACTACAAAACATCTATATTTTTAAATTGTAATATTGTTTACTATCTGGCTATCCTCAGTCATGTTTTTCATTGGAAAGATACAAATAATGTCAGTGCTACAGCAGAGTCAACAGACTATCCACAGTGAACATAATTGTGAACACCACAGGATATTACAGTAGTTAATAAATATGTGCATTATTAAAACAGCTATAATAGTTGTAGCTGCAGCAAATTGCATTCAATAGTTCATCTTGCTTATTGGAAAAAATTGTAAGAATTATTTTTTCCTATTTGTTTTATTTCAGAGTGGTAAATCCTTCATTTAACAAAGTTTAGAAACAATAACTGTGATTCTTGTTTTCATAGTGTAGGTGGCTGTCAAAGGAAAGTGCGTTCAAATGAAGAACCAATTTTTCACGGATTATCAAACAGCAAACAGGCTGACAATGATTGGCTGCTAAAAGAACATTTGAGTTAGTCAATGAATACTGGTAAAAAGTGTAAAGTGCTCAGAAACTTTTCCTAGTATTTGATATTAAATTTTCTGTGCCCTTAGGAATAGGTGTTTTTGATGTAAGTGTTAGAAGTCTTTGATTAGTTTCAAAATAGGAACTGGAAATATTTTCCAATTAAGAAATGTGTCACAGTTTGGAATTCTTTGATTAGAATACATCATTTAACATTGCACAAGGTGGTGGCTTCTGACTTTCAGAGGAAGACGATGTTTTGTTGTAAAAAGGTAGCTGTGGAGATGTCAGTAGATGTTACTCATTGAACATGAGTATGCAGATTGAGAGTTCAAAAACAAAAGAAATATTGTGCCTTGGGAATATTTCCTTTGTTGTTTTCTTTTCTCTTTTCTTCAGAGAGAGTGTTGTTAGGAGACTAAGAATATTAATTATTATAAGTATATATACAAATTCTGAGTTATGTCTATTTCATAAGGGGTATTTTTTGTGAGATTATAAACTGTTGGACATACTACTTTTCCCTTATTGTTTGAAGTAAAACCAGTTCTGAATAATTTACAAGATTAAATGAAAATGTAATTTATATCTCAGTGATTTTTCCTTGGTTATTTTGTAAGATATATGTGATAAATTAGCTATAAAAAGGAGTGGTAACTTGCTTCATAGTGAGTCATAAGTAAATCAAAATGGTATTCAATGTAAAATGTGTTTCATGAGAAAATATGAGTAAGAGCACAAGGTTACATAGAAATTCCATTGTAATTTGGCATTTAGTTTACACTTACAGTTAAAACCTGTTTTGCAGCATATTTGCTAATGTACTTTGAATACTCTGTTTCCTAGTACAGGTCTGGAGCTCCTTGGGTGGACAGATGAAGTGGAATTCCTAGTTCAAAAAACATTTATTCTACTAAACATCTTGTAAAGTTGCCGGCTTGTGTTTGTTTGGCTGGTTGCTTGGTTTTGTTTTGTTTTGCTTTGTTTTCGTTTGCTTTGTTTTCCTTTGCTTTTTCTCCCATATGCTTTCAAATGCAACCATTCATCCTCTGCCAAAAACAACAGCAAAACCAACATACAAACAAACAAACAAAAAACCTACTTTAAAAATTATTTTAATCTTAAAAAAAAATAATATAAAAAAAAAAAAAATCTGTGTTCAGGCAACAGCTAATAGAATGGTGACTGTACTGAGTCCCAGTGCTCTAGGTCTGCCTAGTGTAAGCTGGCAAGATTTTCCCTGGCCTATACACTAACTAGCAAACATTTTGCTTTCAATGTTATCTCTCTGCCCACTATATACCTCCAGCTTTATCCTATTTGTTGCTCAACATTTACTAGAGATAAATATAGTGCAGGTAGACCTTGCATTTGCTTCTGATGATACCCTTCAGAACTGACCTTCAGTTCTCCTGTAATCTCATTGCAGGGTCTTACTTGGGCAGAAGTTACCAAATTGTACTAAATTATAGTGAGCTGTGGTGGTCTGGAGATAACAAGAATCTATATGAGTAAGTGCATCCTACTTCCTTGCAACTTTCTAACAAAAATTCTCCACCTTAGCTAGAGGGATTTGAATTTGTAGCTGTGCAGATGTTTGCTGTTCGGCTGGCATTCACATAACACTGTGCATGACTTGCAAGATGGAAGAAACACTGTTACCTACCAGGTTTCCCAATTTTATAATTTTCTCTGGATATTGAAGTTTTATTCATTTGTCCCTGGAATTTGTTTAATACAAGTCCTGAGATGTGATGGGCACCATTTACATCAGGCCTCAAACATAAATTTAAATTTGTGTTACTGAAAGAAGGGAAGCTGGACCCATGGGTGCATCTGATTGCTTCTTTCCGTAAGGTTGTCATCTGGATGCCAGGTTTGTAATCAGTCAGAAAAAAAGATTTTTCAGCAGTTCTTGTGATTTTGTTCAAAGAGATGATTCTGAGCTTGTACCAAGTTTTGTTTTCAGGCAGGACTAAGGGTGAAATCTACTGTACAGAAGTATGGGGTCAAATCATGAGGTCACTGTCATTAAGAGCAGAATTCCAGTGATTCTGATTTTGAACAAAGCCTGTAGGCTTTATTATATTATTTATTTTGAATAAAGCCTGTCCCATGCTTTTTATAATTCAGCCAGGGCAGATTTCTTGCAGCCCTGTTCTCACAATGACAGCTTTTATAATTGAATGTTTTCAGTATTTTAGACTCCCACAAACCAAAAGGAAGCCTTTTTATGAACAAGTAAGCCTCAAGCTAGGAAACCAGTCAGCCTGGTAAAATCCATGCTGAAGAACACCTTCAGTGCAGATTCATTCAAGATAACCACTTTCTGCATCCCTTAATGTCCTCAATTAGCATATCACCTCTTATAAATAAATATGTATAAAAATATATAATGGATATGTGATATTAAAAATGATTCACAGCTCTTTCAATTACATTGAATCACACATGAATGCTGAAAGAAAAACAGGAAAAAACAGAAAAAACAAAAAGAATCACAACACAAGCAGAAGTTACAACACCAGAGGACTCCTACACAAGCACTCATTCAACCTTGACAGCAAGCATTAGGTAGGGCAATGGTCACAACTGGAGCTTAATAGGTAGCTAGCGAGATTTCTGCTGAGGAAGAAAAAGAGAAATTCACAGTAAGAAGGGAAAGTCTTTCATTTTGCACTGATTTTTGTGAGGTAAAATAGTCTATCATTAGAAAGTGACAGGGCTTTTGATGTGCTAGCTGGAATTTTTATTTGCAAGGTCTGGCTGTAACCTGAAATGATGCAGGCTCCAGCCAAAACAACTCTTACCATGCTATCTGGATCTTTCCAGCACAAGGTTTTCCATGTTTAAGTGCAACATCATGCTGACTTCATTATTAGTTAAGTGGCAGAAAAGCATACATCTTTTCCTTGAAAATAATTTTTGAATTAATTGAATCATTTGAAACATTTTCATGTGTCAAAATTAATGAGAAAGGTCTAATTCACTCTAGACACAGTAGTATTTATGAACAACACTTTCATGAAAAACGATTTTTCAAAGCAATTGTACCTTTGCATGCTACACTGTTCTGCTTATATTGCAAAAATAATTCTCTCCTTTAGGCTGACTTTATATTAAATATTGAATTTGTTTGTTAATAATATCAAAGCACCCAGTCCTTCCATAGGTATAATTCAGTTTGCTGTGATTGGTAAATCTATCCTGATAATGTGAGTTATGCCAAATTTCTTATTTTTTTTTTTGTGTTCCTCTTTGGAAGCAGCATGCAAAGCAGAGAAAATATGCAGCTGGTTTGCTTAAACTCACCTCTACTTTGACAATAAATATTGATATTCCTTAAGAAGCTGTTCATGAATCCATCAAATTAGCATTATTGAGTACAAGTGTTATGTCTTATAAGTCATTAATTATTAACAAGGTTTTTGCTGATTCATAGTTAAAAATAAGCTTCTCTGTGAAGCCCCTGATTGCAGCAGGCAGATGGTGCAATGGTTTGAAAAATACAGATGATTCAGATGGCATATTCAAAAGCATCCATGGCTCAAAAGCTGGATTTGTAGAGTTTTAAGAACACCTAAATTTAACTCTTAGAAATCACTGACACTGTCATTGCTAATGAAAGTCTTGAAGTATTTAAATTTTGCTAATGAAGTCCCCGTGACATCTGTTTTTCTTTCTCATAGTACACAAATGCACCGCCAAGGTGTGACGTTTCTGAGTTTGTTGGTGTTTATGCTCTGAATGAGTTAACAGATTAGATCTTCTGAACTTTCTTTCTCTGGGTGTCTCATACAGAAGTATGAGTACAACTATATTGTATCAGTTATATTTGCCACAGACCAAATTTTTAACTCTTTTAACTCTTTTAACTCCTTTTAACTCTTTACAGGATGTCTAAATTGAGATTAAGAAAGGATTTTGGTGTTCATGAAGTTACTGAATGGTCTGGTTGCCATTTCATTTGCAAGGGAAAAAAAAAAAAGAAAAAAAATAATTAGAACTTGGGTATCATTTTTATATTGGAGTGTGCTGTAACTTCTAACACTCCATAAAAAGGCAATGGGTATGTCACAGCACTTTATTTCACGCTTAATCTTGTAGTGCTAACCAACTCTGCAGCGTGAAGTTCTCAAGTTGCTTCCAGATAGAAGTATCCAAATGTTAGCAAATTCAGCTATTTTCAAAAGGCTAAAGGAGATAGAACTATGTTTTATGCAGCATTTACTCAGCCTTAGAATTAATTTCTGAAGGAGCCTAGAAACTCGGATATTATTGTGGACACTGATTTTGTTAAATGAAAACCTGATGATTAGTAATTTTGTGATCAAGAATATAGGTTTTGTACAGAACATGCACAGTCAGATCTCTTACCTTGACCTACTATAAGCATCACCACAGGTTTCCATCACTGCATGAAACCATTGCAGAATGTGTGAGATTCTGGGCTTTTTGAAAAACATGACATTTTGAAATTCTCTTTTCAGAGCTGCTAGGGCACCTTATTTACTTTCTCTTTAGCAATGGAGAATTGAGTTGTTGTAGCCACTAATAGAAAGATGTAAAAATAATACATGAATAGTAACATCTTTGAAGAATTCTACCACAGAATTAGAGGCAAGATTCAAGATGGGTATATTAAAATACAAGAGCAGTGCTAGTCAGGATTTGAGTCTCATTTCAACTCAAGGCAGTTCGTTAAAACAAAGAGGGATCGTGTTTATCTTCCCATTAATCAGATTAGATGTTTTCCCTTCATTTTCTCCGTTAATCAGTCTTTGATTTCTTCATGGCCAACTTGCAGTGCAGTGGCTTTTAGAGTTAGTAAACAAAGTAATGAATTAAATAAATAAAAGAAACCCTAGGCTGCTGAGCTGGGTTATTTCAATACCCCCTTGGATAAGCCTTCTGACTCATTAACAGAGTCTTTGCTGAGCTGCTAGACCTTTCAAATGCAGTGCAGTGCACTTATCTCTGTTCATTTGGAAGGAATAGTGCTTGATTTAGTTATTTCACATGGTAATGTATGTCAGTTGATAATTTTCCTTAACTTACAAAGATTACATATTACCTTGCATTTACATTTGATTTGCTGGCACATATCAACATTCAGGAGCTTGTGGATTAAATATAAATAGAGTGTGCCTGCTTGATACTCCAATTCCAGTGAGTTAATAGCTAAGGGTGAATTACAGCAATAGAGCCCTAGGAAGGTTACAACATTTTGTAAAATTTCACAGAGTTTTCCCCACAGGCCCCCAGGCTTTTCAGATAAGTTGGGGAATATATGCAGTCAAATTTTCCAACGTTTGTAAGTAGATCTCACCATGCTTGTACTGCAGTCCAGAAACAAGACTTCAAGTCAGCTATGTGTAATTGAACCAAGTCTAAATAAAATGCAAGTAGTTAGTGATATGATGGTGACAGCCTGTAGCTGACTGACTGAAAATTCAGTTTGGATGCCAGAGAAGTATCTGGTTAAAAAGCCAACAGGGAAAATGGTGCATTCTGCCTACTCTTTTCTCAGGAGATGAGTTAGTTTAAAACTTGTGTGTGTCAGTAGGCATACTCACTCTCAAGGGAACCATTGAAAGTGCATTAGACTTGAGCTTAGGTGTTTTTAGCCAGTAGGCATGGATCCAGCTGGAATAAATTGGCATCTGCCCAGAGAGGTGGGCAGGTCTATGGTGAACTGCAGCTGCTGAGGATCAAAGCTTGTCGATGGTAAAGTATTAATGCAGTGGCCATGCCTTCAGTCATCCCCAGCTAATGCAGTGATAGCGTGGTTTTATGAGTAACTAGTGCTTTGTAGGAAATAAATGTGCTACCTTATTGCTAACATTTGGAATTGTAGAAAAGGGGTGAATAGTTGCTGGAGCAG
This sequence comes from Aythya ferina, assembly GCF_964211825.1. Classification (NCBI taxonomy): domain Eukaryota; kingdom Metazoa; phylum Chordata; class Aves; order Anseriformes; family Anatidae; genus Aythya; species Aythya ferina. Next base: position 24,729,403 of record NC_140305.1, read on the forward strand.
GAAAACATGTGCCCTACATGACATTTAGGGTATTTTCCAACTGAAAAGCTGAATTCCACTGTATATTTGAGAGTTCCAGTAGAATAAAAAAAAGAAAGAGAAGAACATATTCTGAACAGGACTGCTGACATCCTCTCTGTGGTTGCTCATAATAACAGAGCCTGTATTTCCCACAGTCCCACGCACTTGCACTGCAGACCAATTTTCACTGGCTGGTTCACAGAGCAGTATTTGCCTATGGGCTCCTTTTAATGTTAGGGAAAGATTGTGTTCACATCATGCTCAATTCAGTAGTGCCAGAGACTGGCCTGCAGAGCAGTTGAACTCTAGGATGCACTTTATGGTTGTAGAGCACTGTGGGTTTTTGTGTTCCCACTACCCCCCCCCCCCCCGAATGATCTTCTGGGCTTATTCTGACGTGAGTTATCACTCAGACTTTGGTGGAAATGCCTTAGGATCACACAGCTTATGCATATCTGAAGACCAGTGCATCTCTGTGGGACTGTCATTTTAACACTCCTGTTGGCACCCACACAATCTGTACCACCCTATTCAGATTTGTGCCTCTCATGTCATGCTGTCGGGGTGTCATCTGAGTGCTAGCAATGCACTAATACATGTGGCCAGCCACTGCACGTTTTTGCTACACACTAATCTCTCTGCCAGGTTGAGTTTAAAATATTGATCTGCAACTTTGTAATGGGTTTTCTAGGTGATATCCACTGCTCTCAGGGCTGATTCAGGATATTTTCTTCCAAAGCTACCATCTTTAGAGATCTCAGAGAAAAACATCTTCACACAGTTCTGTCAAACAATTCAGATGCCCTTCTCTCTCTTTCTCTCTCTCTCTTTTTTTTTTTTTTTTTTTTTTAAACTCTCAGTTTCACTATTCTTTTTTATTATTATTCTTTTCTGTTAAGATAAGGCAGTGCTAGTACCTAGCTGAAATTTTTGATCCTTGGGTGCATTGTTCCAAGACTTGTAAGTGATGGACTCCAACCTCTATAGAAATATCACTGCGAATTACTAAGGGCTGCTGTTTTGGTACATTACGCTTTACGACTTTGGAAGAACTTTAATATCAGAAATACAGAATGCTAACATTAACCCTTCAAAAGGCTATCTGAATGCACCATAAGGAGTAATGTCAGCTTCAGTAACTTCAACTGCTATCTTTTTGGCAACAAAATTCTGTTCTCCTGACATGCTTTTTGCCTCAGTTACCAAACTTCTTCAGTTAATCAATCTTATTCACACTGTCATTGCTTGCTTGATTGCTGTTAGAAGCTGTGTTGTTGTACTCCCCCGTTCCCCCCTAATCCTCCCCTTCACTCATAACCCTGCTTGGGTGATAACGATCAGTGCTGACTGTTTGGCAGACAGCTGAAAGCATCTGATTGTGATAGCCAAATTGGGCTCAAGGTGGATTTGGGGGAGATAAATCCAAGGGCTAATAGAGCACACACCAACCAAACAAGGCAGTACACAAATACAAGTAGTTGTCAATCATCTTACCCTGTAAATAGGGGACAGCTAGAGCCCATTAAGTTCTCTTGTACTATAGTGAGGCTATATGCTAGGCTGCATGCTAGGATCTTCTCCTTGAGCAGGGATGCACCTCAAGGTTGCTCCTCATTATCGAGAGACTCTTCTACCTGTGACAGATACACAGTAAGTGACTAAAAGCTAGCTTGTTGAAACTGTGCAAGTAATTTGCTATGCATGCTGAAATTGTAATTTTATCTAAGCGATATAAAGAATTGATTGTGTACGTAATCCTTTAGGCGCAAACTGTTAAGTCTGGGATTGGGATAGGATCCAGTCATTTCTAGACTCCTTGGAGTTTAGATGACAAAAGGAACTCTGTTCTGAACCTTGTCACTCAGTGTGAGGGTCTCCCTGATGCTTTTAGTCTGACCCTGTCCTCCATGCAGCAAATAATCAAGTGACTTTGCCATCATGAATCTGCTTAATGTTGCATTTACTATTAGAGCTTTATTAAGTCACTGTCTTATTCACGATTAAGCCCTGCTAAATCCCTATTTTCTTCAATAAATATATTGCTGCTTCTCTCTTATGAATGAAGTGCATAATTCCCTTGTTGACAGAAGCAAATTAGCTGGTCAACAGCAAGTCTTTCCACCTACTATCTAGTCATGATCACTTGTCCTGGTAGAAAGGTAACTTTTTTTTTCTTTTTTTTTCCCCCCCAATCAGAAAGGGATAGATGGAAATGAGTGGTATAGACCTTGTGCATACCCATCAAAGCTGATGGAAAGACTCCAGGTATTATGAAAAGGTTTAAGTTCAGTCCAGCAGTGAGCAGTAAATTAATCATGTAGATGTTCTGTAGGCCATTGAGTGACTCATGACACAGTTTGAGACTGCTGGTATGTGTATTAGCAAACAAACCAAAGAGGAAAGTTATCTTCAACTTCATATTTCTGTCTAACTTCCCAGAGCACTGTATGATAAACAGCACTTACCTTCTTTTTTTTTAATGGAGTGATTTTCAAGTAAGGTCAAAACAAATGAATATGGAAATAAATGGGCTCTTTAATTGCAGACAACATTATAGCTTTTGCATAAAATACCTCGGATCATTTGAATTCATCATTTGCCAGAATAAGAGGAATTGTTGTGCACTTAAAGTGTCACTCAGAAAGTCACCACTCACAAAAGGATTAAGTAAGGGCATGAACTGTCTGTGTGTGCACCAGCCATGCTCCCCTTTGCCCTAAGAAAAGATTACCCTTGAAGGGCAAATTTTGACCTGTAGGGCATCATGGAGACAGAATTATTCATTTAGTCAATTACTGTAAATTAGCAGATGAGCTCTAACTTCTAGAGATATAAAATAGTCAGCTTCATAGGAAAATTTCTCATCTGCTTGCCATAAATCTCACCAGGTTGTGTCCTGCCATGTTTCAGATACTGTTGGCATATAATAATGGATTCACTACTTTTAAAACTAAATTGGCTCTCCATCTCAGAAACGATATACAAGCGGAGAGCAAATGCAGATAGCGGAAAGGTTTCCTATCTCTTAAAGCCTCTGTTAAGGTCAGTCCTTTTTGAAGAGAACTCAAATACCTGAGGTACCTGAGGAGGGAAAGATGTAGGGAGGAGACTGCAAGGAGAGCTTTAGGATATGAAGAGCAGTCAGTCAGAGTACCTATTGACCAGTCACATCAGTTCTTTTTGTCCTAATGCACAGAAGCTCTAGGAAAATCAATAGAGTGCTCATTTTTTTTTTTTTTTTTAAATAATTTATTTATTTTTAATAAATTTTCTAGAAAGCAGTTTTTGGAAAGATATCAGAGAAATTGGGGGACTATGTTCTGAAAAAGAACGCAACCATCCAGTTCTATTTCTGTTTTTCTTTCATTTTATTAGTAATTTTGTTTGGATTTTTTTTTTTTTTAATGATACTTTCAATTTGTTCCTTTTTGCTGTCCCTACTTGCACATTTTAAACATATATTTCTTTACTGTGTCTCTTTATTTTCAGAGTCCAGAGCAAAGAATGCTTCAGTGTTAAAACAAAGGTCTTGCAAAATTGCCGAACACATTCATTGCAAAAAGTTTTCTAAAAATAACTACTCAGTGTTCACAGTCCTGTGAGTTTAGTTGTGGTTCAAAGATGTCAGGTTTTCCCAAGCTGTTCTAAAGTTGTCCTACATTTTGGATCGTGGATTAGGTATTTTCAGTAGACTGGGTATGCCTCCTGTCAGAAAGCTATAATGGGGGGAAAAAAAAAAAAAGAAACAACATGAAGTGTAGAACATATAATCACTGAGGCAGTGGTGTGCAAAAGCAATTTACTACGAAGTACATTTTACAGTTACACACAGCCAACATTATAACCAAATAAGTAGTTCTTGCAGCATTTTTATAATTGTCCTTGTGCTTGTTTTTTACATCACATGAATCCCTGAGGCTTCTGCCAAGAATCTAGGGTCTTGTTTAAGTTTAATATATGTTATCACTTGCGGCTAGCTTACAGTGCATCTTATGTAATTATATGCCAAATACTTTTATTTTGATTTTTTTTATCATTATTTAGAGGTGCTCCAGGCCAAGTAGCATGTCCTTGTGAAAATTTAGCAGCTACCAAAGCAATGGCTATAATGATTGTACTTTGCATAACGCCAACAGTCAAAACCTTAAAAAGCTACATAATACAAAACATTAGTGGCTGGTCTTTTTTTTCATGCATCTCAGCTACTTTAGCAGATGTAATATTATTAGCTTCTTCTGTTCACAATAAATTAGATATGCAATCAGTAGGGGTAAGAGACAGATTTAGAGAATATGAGAATGGCCTGTAAAAGATTATTCACAACAGCAATTAACAATTGCTGAAATTTGGGGCAGGAGAAGTGTTTTGTAAACAGGAAAAAACATGGTTTATTTCTAGAACTTAATTGAGGCAAAGTGTGTTTTTCTAAATGCCAATGCTGTATACCACTTTGCGGGTGGAATCACGTCTGTGACAGGTGGTTGGTGACAATGACTGGAACAGCTTGCTGCTCATAGCCAAAGGAATTTTCCTGATATTTCAAGTGCTGGGGATCTGTGTTGCGTAAAGGATTTATAACTGGCAGGTTTTAGGAACAACTGAGTGCAAACTGGTTCAGCATGGCAAAGCCTTATCTATGCCACACTTCCAGCTGGCTGTAAACCATTTAAATCAGTTATATGACTGGCTGCTTTGGTAATTGTGCTTTGCTTTCTTTTTTCTTCTCTCATTTTGGCAGACACCTCTGATTCAACCAAACTCTGTTTTGTTCATGCTAACTTATCAGGTTTGCTAACCAAGTAGGTTTGCTAACTTAGTTCCAATTGGTTAATCCTGTGCCATCAGGTTACTGGGAACTGCTAAGAATGACATTTTGTCTACAGAAATTTCAATAAGAGGATGATGATGACAATATCCCTGAATACCCAAGCTTCACTTGGAAATCTGGGGCTGCTTTACAAGCTTTTTTGGTTAAATCTCAAAGAATTCCCAAAATGTCTTCATATGGCATCCTTTTTTCATAAAGAAAGAGAGGTATATAGAGAGAGACCACGCTGCCAAGATGTCAAATTAATCTTGAGTCAGGAACAGAATCTGTCATCTGTTACTCATTATAATTATTCAATTATTTTATTAAGTTTTCTGCATCATAATTACGAAACCATTACCTGAAATGAAACAGAAATTGAAGGCTAGATTCTCACTTGACATTAAAAAAAAAAAAAAAAAATCCATGTCAGAAGCCATGAGACAGGCTGAAGTCAGAGAGACCAGAGGGATTTACATTATTTTTTATGTTATGGATATATATATCTTGATTGCCTGTTCTTAGTGATATTTAAAACAAAAACTGTAGTCATTACAGTGGGCTTTCTTTTTTTCTTCCTTTTATTGTTAGAAACAACCTGAAGGATCTGTAGAATGATGTGATAAATCAGTCAATTTACATTTGGCAGAATAAAATTAACATTGCCATTACTTCATAATAGGGCATGGCTATGATTATGGAATTGATTTAAGAATAAGGCTGATAAATTACAATTTTGTTAATATTGAATTTTAAACAAAATGATGAATTGCTGATCAATGCAGTTGAAGAAGCAACTTAGAAAAAAAAACACACCATTGTTCACTTTTTAAATTTTGTTATTTTACTGGTCCTACATATTAGGAAGTTCCTATAAATAATATTACATTTAAACCATGGATGCTTGTGTAATTCAAATTTCCGTTTCTTCTGGTAGAGAAATCATACCACCAGAGATAGCTCCATTGTGTCTGATCTCAGATATACGTGTAACTGAGCAGATAACAGTCGGTGTATGCACTTCTTTTCCCTGGGAAATCTCTGTAATAATAGAAATAGAGAAAATGTTAAATTGGGCACAACCTGGCCCTAGGCTGGGAAGAGAGGTCTCTTATCCTCTGTGTAACTTATTGGGCATCCTTCTCACAAATCATCACCATCCAGAAGAGAAATATAAATTTGTTAATGTAACGATGCCTCATTCTGATGATCAGCATCCTTATTTCATAGCAAAAGAGAGCAGAAGTTACCTCTATTAGAGTGAGAACGATTTACAACTGAAAATGAATATTTGCAAAGCACTGCTTTTAACATACTTTTCAGCTATTGTTTTCACAGCTCCTGTAATAATAAATACAAACAAAACAAAGTAAAACATAAATGACAACCAAATGGCAGCTTGCTAAATTTCCAGTGGATTGAAATGAAATCAATTGCTAAATCAAACTAAATTCATTTGGATGCAACTTTGAGAAGTGCTTATAATCTTTCTCTTTACCTAAAATATTCTCTTTAATATGGACAGGATAATAATTATTAATCATGTCTCTAATGAATCCCCAGAATTAAACACTGCTCCAAAGTGAACACAATATGTTCAGTGTCTTGGAAGAAATGTTGAATAGGACTAAAAAGGCTTTTTGCTCATGCTGTGCAGTTTCATTAATGTAAGTGGGAGTCTCAGAGATGTTCACTGACAACTCAGAATGCTGTCTTGGGAAACACTGGCACTCCTCAGAGAAGAGATGTGAAAATCCTCTGCTTGGGCAACTTTCCATAACCAATGGGTTATTCCACAAGCATTCTTCTGAAATCAGTTGAGGCATTCAATGCATGTGAAAATAGACATGCCACCATCCTTTGTCAAATGTTCTTGAACTCTATCCAGCAAGAAGGCTTACCAAAGTGAGGTACTGCTCTGTGACTAGAAAGTGCAAGCAGAGAAACAAATGCTTGTTTAGTTTGAATTTATTTGTTTGTCATAATTTCTACCTTTTCTACAGGAGCTGTTGTACAAAATCTTTGTGTAACCAATTAAAACAGTACCATGCTAACAAATGTTACCCTTTGGGTAACTCTCCAGTAGAGGTTGTTTCTTCATTAAATTACTCTGGGAAAGTCAAATATATATTTCAGCAAGATGAAAGAATGCAAATATCAGAAGACAGATTTCTTTAAGATTTTAGCCAGGGCTTTAGAAATTCCACTCTCCTAGCTCCTCGGAGTCATGCTTGGTGCTATGCCGGTTGCTTGCTGTGCTTTTCACTACAGGAAATCCTGACTTTCAGCATCATGGGGATTAGGCTATTAAAAGTGTTCTTTAATAGCAGATTCAGGAATTATACAGTCTGGAACTTAAGGTCATTCTAATTCTGCAAAGACCTCCTAATGAAACATTTTGCTACACCTTTGTCTTCCAGGGTATGTGAAATACTAGTTTTGCATTTTTTTCCTCACAATGTTTTATCCTGTGCTATCTGTTCAAATTTTAACTAGCACCAGTTTGGGAAGGAAAGGACTAGAAACTGCTGGTTTGCTTTTCTCCAACCCTTTTGTCAACAGTTGTAGTCTGCACACTGAGGCCACACAGCTCTGCATCACAGAGGAATTGGCCACACATACATGCTTAGGTGCAGTCAGAAAAGTGCATTTGAATTTCACCTCTGTTATGCAATATGAGTGAGAGACGTGCTGAGACAGGAGATTTTTTTTTTTTTTTTTCTGACTGTTATTCCTTGAGGCTGAAGGTTCAGGTCTGCAGGATTATCCTGTTTTATTTTTGGATTTATTGGTTCCAAACCTGAAGCACATAAAGACACAAAAAAGGGGAAATATTGATAGGATAATCAGGATTTGTAACTTTTCTGTTCCTCAGGAAAACAAATAAACAAAAAACCACTATTTAGGAATGCTTTTTTACAAAGTAATTATCTTGTATATGGCAAATGGGCCATTCTCTGTTGTTGTACATATCATCTGAAAGCCTGATACCTACATGAGCCAAGCAAAGACTTGTAGATAGGGACAATTTTTATTCCAGTTCAGGTAAATAATTCTTTTAGTTGCTAAGTAGTTTTCCACACTAGTAGAGATGTCCAGTGTTACTGAGCTGTAGTGAATTATAGCAGGAATTTTATAAACTGTAGCCTCTGTCAAATGAGAAACTTAATGTATGCTACACCTCCAGTAAAGGTTTCCTCCAGTGGTTGAAGCAGCATTTCAGAAGCCTCCAGTGAAATAGAGTAACATATTTTTGCTCAGAAAATCATCAAAACTGGGGAGGTTATGATCTTTATCAGCAAATTATTTGCATTTCTTTTACTGAAGAATCAGAGACAGGAAAAACAGACAGAATGAAACAAACAAACAAACAAAAAGATGTAGAACTGTTTGGCAGAGGTTCTAAAACAAAGACTCAAGTGTATTTATGGTTATAATTTTGCACAGATCACTTGGTGCTCTAACACCATGCTGCTGATCACAACATAAATCACACTTTAATTTTAACCTTTGCAATTCATCAATAATTTCAATATCAAAAATAATTCAGCACTGACACTATTGGTTTACAGGTAAGTGAAACAAGAATGGAGGAGACTAAGTAATGGATTAGCAGGCCTGTCAACAGAGGCAGAAAGATTCATGTTGTCTTCTCTATGTTTCTATCACATGCACAGAGCTATAAATAACAGTAACAGCTAATCAGACACAGGAAAGATATATGCTGTTACTGAAAATCAGTTATTTGTACCATCTAAGCTTTAAAAATTTAACCAGTAAAAGGGAGTTTATTTTTTGAAAACATTTTACTGCTTCTTTTGCATAACCTTATCTATTTAAATGATTTTCTATTGAACGTTTTTTTTTTTTTTTTTTTTTTTTTTTTTTTTTTTTTTCCATGGCATAACATTTTTTTTAATAAGTGTTTTTGCAATTCTGGAGCATGTTTTCAGGAAAATAATATTCAACTAAGCAAGCCTTTTATGTTTGTTTGTTTATGTTTTTCTTTGAATGTTTGAAGACTAGAGTTTGCTTTATTTTCCTGCTAAATGTGAAAATAAAGGATTGTCTGCCCAGCTGTTGCATTTCTTAGTCTTAAGATGTTCACTCTGACACTGGAATTTTGAGAAATGTCTGTTCATTAATAGCTTCAAGTTTACAGCAGCCCCTGAATGCAGCTTTCCATTCTGAACCCAACAATTCAATGGGATGAACAAGCAACTAAATCTACATTATGGTGGTGGTGTTAGTGATGGAACAGGCTCCTGCAAAGTCTGACAAATATCTTTCCTTGCAGATATTCAAAATGCTACTGGATGTGACCAGGAGTAACCTGATTTAACTTTGGCATTAGCCTTGGTTTGAGTGAGAGAATGGAGCAGATCCGATGACCCCCAGAAGTCCATCCCCACTTGAATTATGCTATGATTCTATATGGAGACCTCATTCTCTTGGTAAGCAGTTTCTAATTATCTTCTAAATCTATTTGCCTCTCATTTTATCCTAAATCTGGTTTAGGTTCTGTCAGATTACTTCTAACAGAAGCGCAAATGCTCTTGAAGGCTCTACTTAGAATACAAAGCCGTTGATATTCAGTTTTATTTTTCCTTGTGCTTATTTATTCTGTTGACTGAATACTTTCATCATACTATATCACTATATGGAGCTACTAATCCAATGTTGATGATAATATTAATTTCCCTTGTGCTAAACTTTATATCCAGAATATTGACACATCCATTCTATTAAGTTTGTGATTTGTGGTATAATGTCAGTATGCTGCAATGAAAAACCCAATGACAAATCGCTCTGTGTAGATATGTCTGTGAGCAAGTCTTCTTCCCTCTCCTTCTTGTTTCCAGTTGTAATAATGGTTCCGGAGTAAGTGCTAAAACCACTTAGTAGCACACTGACATGCATCTTTCAAAACAGCTTAAGATCTCTAGAGAAACAGCGATGAATGGAAAGGTGCCAGTGCTGGTCATGGAATACTTGGCTGCATTTGTGAGATTACAGAGCATAATTCAAACCAGCCTATGATTCTATGGTAAAATTTTGAAGGCAAAGTATGTTACTGTATCACAGACTACTCTGATATTAGGATAGAAGCATGAGGACTTTTAATTTCAGTAAATTATAACTATCAAATCTCCATCCTCATTCAGGGATTTAAATATAAAAATACAAAATGTGCAGCAATGATGGATAGAATGATATTCCAAACATATTTATTTTTTTTTTGCGTATACTTCATGTACCCTACAGATGCCTGCTGACATCTGTAGGACAGGTGTAATCACAGGTACAGATCACAGTCTTTGTGAAAAAGAAATGGCAATACAACAGAGTGCTTGGGCATGTAGAGACTACTGCTTCCTTGTCCTTATAGCTGAAAAATCTAACTGAAATGGACTTTCAGAAAGGTCCTAAACTGTGTTTTTTAACTTTCAGTCCTCTGCACAAATTACTGCTTATGATAGGCTTCATTACTTTCTTGAAATCTGGCCATAATCAGTAGTAGAGAAAGAAGGAGTGCTTTTGATTATTTCTTTGAAAAAAACACTGCATACTCACCTCACCAAACAGTAATTGTACATCACTTTCATCACTTTCATCACTATTCTCTGACATGTTCTTAAAAAAAAAAAAAAAAAAGCATCAGAGTAAGGTAAAGAGACTAATCTTGTTGAAACATTACATTCAAGCTAATGGCTTACGTTAGAGGAAAACCATACTTTAGGCTCAGAAAAAGAGTTTAGTCCGTGACTGGATCATGGAAATCTGAGTTCAGAATCTCCTACAATAATTCACGAGGGCAGTTTAGACTGTAGGTAAACAAGGGCAGTCTAAGTCATATCCCATATTTAGGTATCACAATGCCTAACGTGATAGATCTTATGTGGGACCTGCAGGTACAGTACAAACAGGAGTGCAGCTCAATACCAGAACTCTTAACTTAGAGTACTCTTTTACATAAAAAGAGGCCAAAATTAAATCCATAATGCATTTTGAGTATTCATGGCTCGGCATAGGTACTGTACTGTAAGAAATCTGCAGAGCTGGGACAGCTGTCAGTTGTATTGTAAAGTTTCTCTCTTTCCTTTCTTTTCTTTTCTTTTTTTTCTTTGTTTATTTTTCAAATCTTCACTAAAGAAGGAAAAAATGCTGATTCTTCTGGAATGCCTGCAGTGTTAGCCACTTCATATTGTTCAGTAGCAAGATTAGCAACTCCTACAGCTCTTGCTTTTTAAAAAGACGCTGAAATCATGTCTACTCCAAAAGACCAGACCATAAATACCAATGCATTAGATAAAGTCAATGCATCATTTCCTGTCATGTCCTACAGCATTTGCAGGTTTGGCTGGAAACAGTTTAGATGGCAATTTCAAGCTCTCAGCTCTAAAGCAGAGGTGTAGATCTTGTCAAGGCATTGAAAAGGAGGAAGAAGTTGCTGAACATACAAGAAAAAGGATGGTTTATGTTTGTGTAGTCTCTGTTCTATTATTTCCCTTCTACTTGCAATTGTAGTTTTTTAACTGTTTCTCTTGCTACCTGAAAAGGTAATATTTTTGCTTCATCTTGAGATCAGCCCTCAAGAGCACATCATTAATGTTTTCATTACCTAGTCACAGTGTTACTGTTTACTGGTTCTGGGTTTCGTCATGGTGCATCTCTCCGTAGGCACCGCCACTCTAAAGAAGTGGATAGCTCGACACTGTCTTTCAGTTGGGTAACTCCTTTGCACCCCTCATGCTCCACCCATTACAACTTCTATCCAGAAACCTACAAGCAGCTCCTCTGGGCTGCTGCCCTGGAAGGGCCACTTTTCTACTGGGTGCACCCATGGCAGGTATCTGCTACTCACTGCTTCTCTGGGCTGCCCAGCTGTGACTGAAGTATGCTTCTAGTGTGAAAGGCAACTCCTTTATAGCTCCTCTGCCACATGACTGGCAAAATGGGGCTGTTTTGGAGGAAAGTGGGAGAGTACTCCAGTCCCTGGGCCTGTGTGCCAGCTATACTTGCTGGGGAGATCACTCTGAACAGCACGTGGTATCTCCTGAACAGTGACAGTAATTATTAACCTATAATAAGGAAAATATTGATAGCTTACACTATTCTGTAGCCTGCTGTTGATTGTTATTGAAAGAATATTGTGCTAAATGCAATGGAAAAGTCAGCTTCCATGTTCCCTAGCATGTTATCAGCTATCACTACCCTAGCTTGTAAAACATGAAATCAATTGTGAAAGGTGTGAGATTAATAAGAGGTATTTTAATCTCCTCTTCATATACTGCAGCACAAACAGCATGATGTGCAAGGGTGAATGAGGGGAGGAAACAGGAGCTGTTCTCTTTTTCTTAGCTGCCTGCTAAATCTATCACTTCCTGAAAGGAAGCTTCAGCAGCGTCAATGATAGTTAAGAACCTGACAGATTCAAATAAGTCACAGGCCACATGTGCATCAATGTACCTCTTAGAAATTAGCTTCAAATGAGTGCCAGCTCTAACAGTTTTAATGAGTTCACACTGAAAAGCATCCCCAAAGTTCATTGCCAGCAGAAATCGAAGGTGGTCCTGCAGCAGTGTGCCAGCAGCCTACACTGCACTGTGTGTGCTGGTGCATTTTAATGGCCCACACAGAAGTATTAACACAATCTCTTTCACCTTTTACTCTGTAAAATATTTCTTGGATCTTGAATCAACTTGTTCAAAGCTCTCTGCCTGGGTTTTAACTACTCCAAGTAGCACATTTCTCATATTCTATTTGTGAGGCTTCTGCCTGATCAAAATCTGTTTAAGACAGTCCTGCTGGTCATCCTAGACTTTTCTGTAGTGAATTTTTAATTTCGCTTAGGGAAGGAGCAGTTTGGTTGCAGACTTGGTTGAAGGTGGAGGGTTTATTCATACAAACAGGATAAGCAGCTCAGAGCCCTAAAACTGAGAAATAATCACTGTGCTAGGACTGACGTTTTTACAAAGATGTGCAGCAGCAAGAAAACTTCTTTAGCAATCCCTTTATAATCTACTGCTGTCATGGCAGGGAGCATTTCTCAGGCCCTTCAAAAGTGGTAAAACTTTTTTTTCTGCCTCATCTCCATCTTCAGTTCTCTCTTTCCAGGTCTTTCCATTACAGACAATCATGCCATTAAGACAAAGTACTCTCTTCCCATAGACAGTAGCTCGCAAAAAGAAAAAGAAAAAAAAAAAAAAAAGGCAGAAAGAAAAGAAAAAAAGAAGGGAATATTTCTTTGCAAAGGGCAGCTGTCTTTTACAAAGAAGAAAATGTTGCCAGATGAGCTTAACAACATTATTAATCAGTCTGAGGAGACATTTTTCTTATCATTTTTTTCCTTTCTAGGAGGAATCTTTAGAAACAAACAATCCAGAGGAACAAATACAAACCCCTGCAACCTCAGATGGGGGGTAACTTCTCCTTTTTATTAAGGTAGTCTTCACTTCTGTCTTCAGTGGAAAATTTAGGGCAAGATATACATACCTTCTGTTTAAGTTTATACCAAAATGTAGGCTTTAAGTGCTTATGGGTTTTATTGTTTAACAAAAGTCTCTTTGTTCTTTGAGGAGCTCCACTCGGCATCATATTAATAATAATCATGTTTAATTGTTTGTTTGCACCTGTCCTGCAAACCTGCACCTTGACTGAAGAGCATCACCATCACAAGTTTCTACAAATAGCAGAGTTTTAACTATGTAAGGGGGTAAATATCTGTTCTGTGACTTTATTCTTTACAGGGAGTTGCTTAACTATTGGGAATTGTAGATTGTAGATAAGTATATATTGGTATATCAAAGCATTTTACAGACCCTATAAAATAGGGAGTTAACACTCTATTGATTCTTATTTTAGGCTGACAGAAAAGTTGAGTGATTCACTCAGATTCCAAAAGCAAAGAAGGAGACTTCCTCTCCTTTCCTGTATAGTCATTCTTTGGTTCCTATGCATGTGTGCTCAGGAGGTGTACACTTGCAAAGTTTTTCAGTATGAATAGAAAGTGCTTTCACTAGTATGGGATTTTTTAATTTCTTTGTAGTTTATTAATGAAAACTCCCACTGTTGCTCTCTTTATAAAAATATGTGAGGGATTTTATATCTAAGATCCATTTACAGGGATAGATGAAATATCTGCATAAAGACAATGAAAATTCAGACTGAAAAAAAAAACAAACTGGAATTTGCTTCAGAAATGGGAAATAAGTGGGGAGAAAAACAGTTCTGAAACAAACAAAAAACTTAAGCAGACTTTTTCAGAAAGAAGATGACTCTTCCAAAAGAGATGAATTTGCCCACAGTCTTATTTTCTGTATCTATAAAATAGAAAATAATTATTCTGAGAAAGGCAATTCCACTTACTACAGAAGTAAATATAGCACGTATAAGTGAATATAACACACATTGATATTTACATATGAATATGTACAATTATATATAAAGTCATTTATATGAGTGAGGTGATGAAGAAAGAAACTTTTGTGCACAGTGAAGACAATTTCTACTATAACTGTTATTGAAATGTTTCAGTGGTACTAGTAAAACAAATTTAAAATTTTATGCTATTTTATTTTCATATTGTTTATAAACGTTACTGATATCATCGTTGTTCCTAGCTTATGGTTTCTCTGAGTATGTCACATTTGAAAGTGAGGCTGACACTTAATAACTGTATGGAAAGGCTCTTACTGACATCACTTATCATTGAGAACAATGAATAATTGAACATGTTAATTTCTGTCTTCTCTCACCTGTTGTGTTTATCAGTGTAAGTAGCTCTGTCCCAGCAGTTCCTAAAAAGTCACATAAGCAAAAAAGGAACAATACATTATTTTTAAGCAATATAAGAGGGAACATAGGATCATGAGTATCCATCAAAACTTTTTTTTTCTTTTTTGAGTTTTGCTCTCCCGGAGTAAGGCTGCTAGAGAATGCAAATAGTTGGGAAAAGCTTTGCGTTTCTTGTGGCCCTGCTGCCCTCAGAAATCCTGCTGAGGAGTCACTACCTCTGGTCCTGTTTGCTGCTGCCCTTGGTAGCAAGAGAGCAAAGACTTCCAGAAGAAAAGCAAAATCAATAGGAAGTTTATCTGATTTTCAGTAAGATGCCTGCCACTGGGCATGCATTCATTTTCTACTCTGCCCTCCTTTCCGATCAGTTAAATTAATGGTTGAGAAACTGAACTTACTAAACAAACAAACAAAACCCACCACCTCTACCACCACCAAAACCAAAACCAAAACAAAACAAAAAACAAACAAACAAAAAACACAAATAAGCTAACAAAACTAACCGCCAACAATCCAACAACAAAACCCACGGATTTTGTACTAGAGAAGCTAACATATGAGGCATATTGCTGGCACAGGGTAGGAAAAGGGAGGGAGCTTAGAAAGATCTGGAGAGTTCAGAACATTGGATTAAATCCAGGAATTTGTGGTTGAAAGTGGATAAATGCAAGGCATTTCTCTCAAGGGGCAGGAAAGAAGAATAACAAGCAGAAATAAAATACAGGAGAGCAGGACAGAGAGCAGCAATGCAGAAAAGAATCCGAGAGACAGCGGGTAACAAATTAAATATAAGTGAAATGTGAGGCTATTAGGGGAAAATGCCACAGCTATTTTGGAGTGCATTCCTCATGAGGAGAGAAAAGCAATAATTCACATTCCCATAGCCTTTCTGTGATTATAACTAGACTATTGTGTTCATTGGGGGAGAACCACAAGGAATCAATGATGCTGATAAACTGGAGGTGTCCAAGTAAAAGGTACCTGTATACTTCCTCTGTTAACAGGGTCCTTGGAAGTCACTGTGGTTTGCAAGTGATCTATGATGGCCCAAAGAGACTTAAAAGAATGCTGCAATGCCAGGGAGACTTTTGAGAGGGAAGATTCATTTAGCATCTGGACAGGTATATGATAAAGACCTTTTGCATTGCTGTATTGTAGCAATAATTGACTCTTAAATTTGAGAGGCTATGGAACAACTGTCCTCGTTGCTGATGAAGAATTATGTGACCAAAACAATCAAGATGGAGATGAATATTTGTGCAAGTATATATTTTGTGCATTGTACCTGATTTTCTCTCTTCCCCCCCAAATTCACAGAATTTGAAGGGTACTCTGCCATATCCAGTGAAGCTATCAAAACAGATTTCTGTTAATCAGGAATTTGAAACAAATATTTCATTTTCAGTGTGAATTATATCATGCTGTGCTAATACACATGGAAGCTTTCAAGTTAGAGAAATGGAAGATAATTTTAGGATTTTCTACAGTTCTCTGATGTGTATCAAGGATGGTTCAACCAGTTAGACAGATTTGTACTCTAGAATCTGCACTATTTCCTGACACTTCAGACTATTTTCTGGTGTAACTAACATTTTCATCTCAAATACTTTTAAAAGATTTCATAAATGGATGTCAACAAAGTGTTAATTGCTCATGAGGGTTTGAAAAATAACATAGTCTCTGGCTTGCAATAAGCATTCTTTAAAAATAATAGAATCATAGAATATTCTGAGTTAGAAGGGACTCACAATGATCATTGAGCCCAGCTCCTGGGGGAGTAGGAATACTTGATATTTATTTCAGTAACAAATGTGTTAAAAAGCTTTCTTACTCTAAGCTACACATTTAGAAATGGCAAACTCTAGTTACATTTTCCACGTTATTTTTCCATATTCTTTGAGACTGACCTCCTTTGTTTGATTTTAAGTCTATGCCCCTCCTCTTATCAATATTCAAAAAAAAAAAAAAAAAAAGAAAAAGAGCAAGATATGAATATAAATAAATAAATATCTTTGTATCAGTAAAAGGTGAAAGGCTCTATATCTTTCAATCACATTCAAAGTGACATTGTAGACAAGCCACAACCATTTTCTGATTAGGAGGTGTAATTTTTTAAAGATGTTGCACTGACAGGAACAGTTAGTGACTCCACTTTGTTCAGATATCTCAATATATTTCTGGATTCAGGTTAATAATTATACTGGAAAATGCAATAACATTCTGTTTTATGATAGATTATACTGCTATGGGTTATAAATTCAATGTTTTCAAATGACATTCATTTTTTACATTTCTTTGAAAAGGAAGAGGTTGATGAAGTCTACAATACCCTGGGTGTTTTTTTTTATTTTTTTTAATCTTTTTTAAGTCTTAGTCCTTGAGGCAAAATATTTTTTAAATTCTCTTGTAGATACTTCCTAAAATCATCTCTCACATTTGTTTTCTATTTGAATCATTTTTTTATTATGATGAAATAAATAAATACATTTGTAATACGTATATAACTCTGCGCTGCGAAGTATTTCTTACAGGCTACAAGACTTCGATTGGGGATGTCTAAATTTTTACCGATTTTTCACTGTCATTACATTGTAATATCATATTTTCTCTTTTTTTTTTTTCTTTTAGGGTTTGTTTAATGAACATTAATGCTAGGTGATTTTGTTCGGGGCATAGGTGAGACAAAACTTTTTACCAGAGCCGTTAATTCTTCATCATTCATTCCAAAGAGCAGTAATATAATAAGTTACTGCAAAAAAAAATTGTGCATATGTGGATATGGGAGAGGGAAAAATCTTTGCTTTTCTTCTGACCAAAGCTTAATTTCACTGTTTCTAAATCTATCCTATTTCAATTTAAGACCATTCCCCCTTGTCCAATCATTATCTACCTGAGTAAAGAGTCCCTCTCCATCTTTTTTATAAGACCCCTTTAAGTACTGAAAGGCAATAAGGTCTCCCTGGAACTTCAGGCTGACCACCCTCAGCCTTTCTTCATAGGAGAGGTGCTCCAGCACCTTTGATCATCTTTGTAGCCCTTCTCTGGACTTGCTTTACCAGACCCACATTTTTCTTGTGCTGGGGGCCCCAAACCTTGATGCAGGATTCCAAATGGGGCCTCATGAGGGCAGAGTGGCGAGGGACAATCACCTCCCTCAGCCTGCTGGTCACACCTCTTTTGATGCAGCCCCAGATGCATGTGGCCTTCTGGCTTGCAAGCATGCATCGACTCTACATTATATCATTTTTCACTGGTATCTTCACTGTTTTTTTCACTATCTCTTTCTCCAGAACTTCCATTGGGTTTGGTAGGCATTAAATCAGCTTCTTGCTGTTTTTCTTTTTATGCTGATTCTTTAGAGTGAACATGTTGAGTCAGGAGCAGGGGACTGATCTTGATGGAACATCACACCCACCGCCTTCATCTTTATTCTTCACTTAATATCTTCCTAATAGCTTTTTTTCTCTCATACATTTCCTCTTAGACACCCAATTTTAAATAAAAATAAATAATACAGAGCCCTAAGTAGTCCCTGTTGGAAGAAATTTCTGACTAACATTTGTTCTTATTCAGGAGACGTTTGCTTCATAAAATTGGTTGACATTTAAAATTCAATCAGTTATAATCTTACCTCAAATTCTGTGCTAGAAGAATCAAGAGCAAGCAGTGTACAACAGCTAAATCATAAAACAATTAGGAATAATAGCTCCTTTAGGTAATAATAGTGTTACATTAAATGAGGCTTTATATTAATTGTCTCAGATGTTTCTGATCAACAACATTATATGATATTTCAAGTCACATTTTAAGACCTTTTCATCTCAAATTTTGCCTGTTAGGAGTAGGTTATTTAACATACAAAGAATCAACAGTTTCTAATCTCTGGATTGTTTTTTATCCATGTTATTCACTTGATTTATTTTATTTTATTTTTTTTTTTTTTGTGAAAAAAAATTCTGACTGATTGGAAAGAACTTCCATAATGTGAAATACTCTGACAATGAAGAAAAGTAAGAAAGGAGTCAGTGACTTATTGTTCAATTTTGAAAGTGGCTCTGTATTTGTGAATGGGCAGAGAACTGTTACAGAGTACTAGAGAAACAGAACTATGTCTGAACTAGATCTCCTCTGTAAGAGAAACTTGATCAACTGACTGCTTGATCAATGCCAGGATTTATTTTTTAATTTTGATTTTTTTTTTTTCAATAGCTAGTACACACAAAGCAACCAGGATATCTCATTAAGTGATACATCTTTAAAAAGTAGAAGGTGCACACTGAAACCATCTGGAATGTTTTTCCAACCATCTATTGGGAGCGGAGAGCTAAGAGAAGAATATAAAATCATTAAATTGAATGGCTGCTGTACTTAAAGGCTTTATAAACACACATACTTTGTAGGTTGTTATGAGCTCCATTGAGAGTATTACTACCTGAGAAAAGGCAATACTTTTTTTGTTTGTTTGTTTGTTTTTGTTTTTACTGGAAATTATACAAATAAGTATTTTCCTTCTTCAAAAAAAACTGTTATTTTTTCCTCAAATGTCAGTAATATTTTTGGATGTTGGGATATATATATTTTTAAATTTCTGTTGAAGTACAACTTAAATACTATATATATATATACATACATGTGTGTGTATATATATATATATATATATACATGTATATATATTTTTTTTTTTCCTGGAAGAATCTGAGTTTTACCACTTTGCCCGAAAAATTAGAATCATAGAATCATAGAATATCCTGAGTTGGAAGGGACCCTTAAGGATCATCAAGTCCAACTCTTGACATCGCACAGGTCTACCCAAAAGTTCAGACCATGTGACTAAGTGCACAGTCCAATCTCTTCTTAAATTCAGACAGGCTCGGTGCAGTGACCACTTCCCTGGGGAGCCTGTTCCAGTGTGCAACCACCCTCTCTGTGAAGAACCCCCTCCTGATGTCAAGCCTAAATTTCCCCTGCCTCAGCTTAACCCTGTTCCCGCGGGTCCTGTCACTGGCGTTAATGGAGAAAAGGTCTCCTGCCTCTCAACACCCCCTTACGAGGAAGTTGTAGACTGTGATGAGGTCTCCCCTCAGCCTCCTCTTCTCCAGGCTGAACAGGCCCAGTGACCTCAGCCGTTCCTCGTACGTCTTCCCCTCCAGGCCTTTCACCATCTTCGTAGCCCTCCTCTGGACACTTTCCAACAGTTTCATGTCCTTTTTATACTGTGGTGCCCAGAACTGCACACAGTACTCGAGGTGAGGCTGCACCAGCGCAGAGTAGAGCGGGACAATCACCTCCCTTGACCTACTAGCGATGCCGTGCTTGATGCACCCCAGGACACGGTTGGCCCTCCTGGCTGCCAGGGCACACTGCTGGCTCATATTCAACTTGCTGTCTACCACGACCCCCGGATCCCTCTCTTCTAGGCTGCTCTCCAGCGTCTCATCGCCCAGTCTGTACGTGCAGCCAGGGTTTCCCCGTCCCAGGTGCAGGACCCGGCACTTGCTCTTATTGAACTTCATGCGGTTGGTGATCGCCCAGCTCTCCAACCTATCCAGATCCCTCTGCAAGGCCTTTCCACCCTCATTTGAGTCCACAACTCCTCCAAGTTTGGTGTCATCAGCAAACTTGCTCAAAATACCTTCTATTCCTACATCCAGATCGTTTATAAAAATATTGAAAAGTACCGGCCCTAAAATGGAGCCTTGAGGGACCCCACTGGTGACCGCCCGGTTTCCTCCTTTTTTTCCTTCTTTGTTAGATCTTTGCCTTCCATACTTCTTCCAGAGCTAATGAACTTGAATTTGAATACAATAACTGAGCTCATTCACAATTTTACCTCATAATGTTTATGACATGATTAAGCAAAAGCAAAAAAAAAATAGTTTAGCAGCACCATCCTTACACCGTATTATAGACTTTAGAAGTATTGAATATAATCCCTATGAGACTGCGAAGGCCTCTTGTAGCTATTTTACATCTGTCTTAATAGTACTGGGTAAATGTCTATGTCTTGAAAATGTTTTATAATAAATTGCATTATAACTCTAAATGACTGCCTTTCACTATCACAGTCTATAAGAATGTGCCTTTCTGAAGACCCTTTCCAGTTAGCTTTCCGAATACTCATACCACCTTCTAACATGGCATTAGTGCTGAAGGAGTCATCACATTATAATATAATGATGTGCCTTTCTCATCAAATCAATCCCATGTATCAACATTGCTGAGAGATGATGAGGGCCTTTTAAAGTCTTTCGCTGTTTGTGACCTTGAAAGAGCTGTCTTGTGCTTCGGCATATCCAAATTTCTGCAGACACTCCAAAACCTTTCAGAGGACAGTTTGAACAACTGCTTACATATACTGTTGCAACAGACTAGGCAGAGCTGTAAAGATGTATTATCATCTCAGGTTCTATCACAGCAGGTGTCACCTGTAGGAAAACTCTTCAAAAATAAAATTGCATAATGAAGGAAAGGGGTGGGAGGGAGGAGAAGGCTTGCATAATTACACCCAGTGAGAACAATCAGCTAATCTTGGTGATAAGTGGAATTTGGATGTAAGCCAAATTGTAGACCAGAAAGGGCTTTAGTACACTGTTGGTTTATCTCTTTCCTCAGTTGAAAGAAGTGCAACTCTCATTTTTCTGCTCCTTTGCACTACTGAATCCCGCAGTCCTGCCCAAGACTGGAAGCCAGAGGGTACAGAACTGCTCCAGCAGCACAGAGATGCAGCCTGAGCATTGTCTGGAAAAACTGCTTTTGGTTTCTGAAGCTCCCTTTTGCCTTGCCATTAATGCACAGCTCTTGGATAAATCTGTAAGAGTAACACTGTGGCTGAATTAGAGATATGGAAGTTGAAGGTTCCTTTTAAGAGAGAAAGATGTATTACAAAACTGTAAAATGACTGTAGGATTAGCATTTTTCTTTAACCTTTTCTCTTTCCTCTTCAAAAATTTGAATAGCTGACGTTCCTTGCCTATTTTTTCAGTTCTGAGGTGCCTATTAGGAAATGCAAATCTATTTAAAATATACATATGCCTCTGAATAGACCTTGAGCACAAAGCAGAGTCCTATCCTTTTTACAAGCCTTTTTCTGTATCAAATAATACGCAGCCCCAGGCAGACACTAAAATATGTGTGAGGCATTGGACATGCCATGTCCAATTTGTGTTAAAATTTAGAGACAAAAGCTACCTGGGCAGAGCACCCATTGGGCCAGTTTTTAGATGGGCTTTTTGAAGTTTTGTTGAAAGCAGGTTTTAACAGAGCACAAGATTCAACATGAGGTATTGTTCCCACATCTCTTTAACTTGGAATTTCACTACATGTAATCAACTTGAGTCCCATATAACTATTTTTCTTCTGTGACTTGACAGACAGGCTAACATTAATATGGGAGTGTTACTTATTCTGAGAAGAACTAAATATTACTAGGCATTTGAAAGAAAGGTAGCCGCCCTCAAATAAAAAGGTGATATTATGGAAACTGCAAGTACATATATTATGATGGCTGTTCAAAAGAAAATCTAGGGAATGGATGAAATTATTCTTAGTGTACATTATCAAGAAACAAATCTCATGCACTTTGAGTATAGTGTTACCACTTGCGCAAAATAGGTGATAAAATTATATATGAAGAACCATAGACCCAGTGGCCTCCTGTCTAAAGCATTAAATGTCTTGCTTTCATCAGTGTAAATAGCACTGCATATTAACGATGTTTAGTCAACCAAAAGAACTGGTGGGCTTTTGGTCAGGTTCTGTAGTCACTTTTATGTGATCAGTAAAATACTGTTTTCAAAAGTTTAAAAGAGACATATCTTGGCAAGATCTAGAAATAGCTTCTCTGCTAAACTATGCTGTGATTTATATAAATTGGTATCTCTTCAGCCTCACTGTGAAGTTAAACTCCACTAGTCCCAAGATACTGGGGTAACTGTTATTCTTAATTTTCTTTTGATAGGTGTAGTGAGTGTACTGAGTACATTTAAAAGTGGAACAGTCATTCAAATTTTTCAGAGGAAGTATAGTTATGAATTTTTCTCTCCTTTACTTCCAGATACAGCTTCCCCCAACCCGCCACCCATACCCCCCTTTCTTGTAATAAGTGCTGGTTACTTCTTTTCTCCATCAATCAAGCTGTGTATCTTTCATATGAATTATGCCATGCTTATGAGTATGGCAAATGAGTAGAAAGTAAGAATCTGCAGTCCTGTTTTTCCACACAAGAGTATTCCAAGAAACTTGTAAAAAGAAAACTTGTAACAGATACACGTTTAACAACAACCTAAGATTTATTGTGTCTCAATTGTTGTTTTTCTTTTTTTGGTTGGTTGGTTGGTTTTTGAGGATTCAGTGAAGAAGCAACTGACAAACAACACTCCTGAGAACTAAGGAATTCTATGAGAATAAAATGTTGCTTTTATTTATTTTTCTTTAATAGTCTAATCATGTACAAATCCACCACTATATATTTCTCAGAGCAGTAAAAAATAATTGAAATTGTATCTTTGTACCATATTGCAGAGACCTAGTGCTGTGTTGCAAGATTTTTTTTCAATAGCAGGATTTGAATTAGAAGCTGGATAGGTTTAAAAGTGTGAAAGATGATTTGTTTGCTGGTCAGAGATGCATCAGATTTGTTTTTATCATTAACTGATCTCTGTCTCTCACTCACTGGCATATACATAACTTTTGAGACCATATAGGAAGGCCACAGTAAGAGTGCATATTTGGCACTGACATCTAAAACAAAACAATTGGAAAATAGCATCTTCAAATCTTTCATGGTTCTATTATTTGAATGTCAATATCCAAATTTTACAATGTCATATCGAGCCAAGTCTGATATTTTGAAATATTCCAATTTTCCAAAATCATAATAAAAAGAGTGGGCAGAAACACCTACATAAGTCCTTGTAGTCCTTCTATTTTCTTGGAAGAACAGCCATCAAGTCAAGGCCAGATCTTTCATTTTTTCTTTAAATAGTGGATGCAGTTTTGGAGCTCAGGGTCTTTTCTTGCAGGCTTTCATGTACTATTATCAAAGCCAGATAGTATTATATAGCTCATATATATATATATGTGTGTATATATATATATATATATATTATTTTTTTTTAAATGAACTTTTTGCATAAATCAATAAATCTGGAAAAGAATAACCTTTACCCAAATTTAAACAAAAGTTAGATTTGAATCCCATTACTAATTTTGGTTAGAAAATGTAGGGCTTAGAGAAAGTGCTAGACGTGAGGTTTGCTCTCTGGATTCAAGGTAGGATCAGCTTTCCTAACACATTTCTGACAAAATATTTATCGAATCTCAGTCCCTAAGTACTGCCATTGGGATATCTGCGTGTTACAGAGGAGAGACTGACTCCTCAAGTACCTACCTCACTTATATGCTGTACAGCAAACAGCTGTTATGCTGTTTGCATAAACAGCATAGCAATAACCTCATATCTGCACAAACCTCCTGTTAATTCACAGAGCTGATCTTTTTGAGTTATACAAGATACTCAGAAATGTAGGTTGCATTGCAATATTCCTAAATATAAACTTCAAAATTTATTTTGTGCCAGTCAGCATTATATACTCAAATAAAGAAGGAAACTGATGCTGAATGACTGATTTGACTAGACATAAGTCTGGTAACTTTTGCAACTGAAACTTATTGCACCTTTTTTTTGTGAACTATTCACCAAGGTAAAGATTATCCCAGATAAGATAATTAAATAATTTTGGAATAATAAGGTTTAGAACTATTCAGCTCATTGGAAAGAATTTTGTGAACAGAAAATGGGATCATCTTTATGAAAAAAAAAATCACTTCCCTTGCTGTCTCTGTTACCTCACACCCAACCAAACCAACAGGAGAGTGGCATTGATAAAACACTGTGAAACTTAAGTGAAAAACCTACAGATGAGTTAAAACTCCTCATAAAGAGTGCTTCATCTTCTGTACTGTATCTTAAGATGCAGCTGGAAAAGAAATATTCATTTTGAAGCCTTCATGAAAATGACAGGTTTCAAATAATCTGTAATTAGCTGTCATGATCTAGCACATTTTTTTCCACAATTTTCAAAGCAAAGGGCAGACATCTCTACCCAAAAAGAGTAAACAGGTTTAGCCAAGAAAGCAATGCTATCTGCAAGATACGTTTCAATCACAATATTCTGTTATGAAAAAGTTTGAAAGTTGAAGGAATTTGTTGTTGTTATTACTTTTAGCAATATCCTCATCATTGAGGGTACACTTTTTTTTCTTTCTTTTTCTTTCTTTTTTTTTTTTTTTTTTTTTTTTAATATAAGAGTGAGTTTATTAGCTGCAATGTATTAACAAATACAAACACTTCTGCCACAGATATTAATGAATATTTATCTGTTGACACTCATTTGTTCTGTAAACATCACATTGCTTTACAGAATGGTTAGCAAAGTAAAACTTAACATACTAGAAGAAAGAACAGTTTCAGCAATTTTTAAAATTATTATTTTATTTTTTTAACTCCCTGGATATAAATATTTTTCTGAATCTGATACATTATATGAAAGATCATTGATAGTCTTCACATAGGAACAAACAAAAATAACTATAAACATCACAAAAATTGCTTAAATTAGTAAAACTTTTAACATTCACCTGCTGAAGTGTCCTAGAAGTGACTTGAAGAAACAGGAGGAAAAAAGATTCTCATGTGGTGGTGGGATCCAAGAGCTCCACAAACAATTCATTGCTCCTTCTCCAATGAGTAGTTTGGCATTATGGAATTTAGTATTTTGTGCTGGATATTTACCCTTATTTCTCATTCCTTTTTTGCAGTAAAGACAAATAAATGAAAGACGTTTTTGAGCACTTACTACTGTTCACACTAAAGAAGATCATGCAAATGCCTGAGGTATGGACTATATATATATATATTTTTTTTACTCCATGACCAATTTTTGCTGTTTTTAAGTCACATCATCTCCACTATCCATTGTTATGAATATCTTTTTCATTTTTAACTCAGTAATATCTGAGTGCTCTATCATCTTTTATGCATTTATTGTCGCTGTGCATGGTGAAGTAACCTTTTCCATGTACTATCAATGGTACAATGAAATCTATGGCCCCAAGTTCATGGGTATTTATAATTCTATGAATCTGAGTTCACAGGTATTTAATGCTCTGTTCCCATTGAAATCCACACTCTTGAAATGATACAAAACCTGCAGAAATCAATAAGTTTAAATGATTTTGAAATCAGGTCTTTATGGCTTCCTTGAATATATGAGATTCCAAATAAGAATTTGAAATCAGGTTCCTCATTGTGTAGGTTACAAGAAATACAAAGTTGTGACCCTGTATCAACAGTTTTCCATGGAAATTCAGTGCTGAAATATCAACTGAGACCTTCATTTGGTAAAAGAATGCTTCTCCCACCCCTACCACTAGGGAGTAACATTCATTATTCTGAACATTTTAAGACAGACTGAAGGATCAAAGCACATTTTTGCACAAGTACCTACTTAAGTTCTATATTCTGTTCATGATTTTCTTAGATAAAGTTTTGGCTTGCAAAAATAGCTGTGAAAATTGAAGCCAAGGTGAATTTGTTGTTTGAATTCATATGGAACAGTTTGTTTTATTCACCAAGTGGTCATTAGCACAAGAGTATTTGCAAATTACCAGTGAGAACAGTCTTTAAGGCAGTCCTGCAAGATCTGTATTGTTATATATATATTTTTTAATGACTAAGAGGTGATATTTTTCATCTATCTGAAACCTGATGGGAACTTCTAGTACTGCAGAAACAGCTAACATCCATCAGGTCCATAGATGCAGTACTAACTTGGAGGTTATGTCACTGTCTAATGAATCATTGCTAACACTTTCTCCAAGGGTTTGGTAGCCTTGGAGGTTTCATTGCAGAATTATTTTATTTTTTTGAGATACAGTGAGATCACACCACTGGGTGACATAAATAAATAACCGTATGTCAAGTAAGCATCTAGCACTCTCATAACCCATGACTATTTGGACACTAAAGAAGCATACAATTTATAACAATATATCAGCTCTGTTTCTGCAAACAAGTATGCATTAAACTCACATTTTGCATTTGCTCAATTTGCTGGGCTTCAGACTGGAAGAGTAAGGAATCTGTTATAAAACATCTGTAATAGCCATCTGGTAAATAGCATAATTTGTTACATAGCAGATAGAGGGAAAAGGAGGTTTACAGTGGAGAGCTATATCAATAAGTGCCTTGGTTTCAATCACAAGTGCATCACTTTTTTATTTCTTCACATAAGGTGATAATGAAGAATGATGACCTCATGTCTAGACCTAAGCTTTTAACTTTGTTGCAGCTCTGGGGGTTTTAATGTTTTTCAAAAAAAAAAAAAAAAGCAATCAATCAAGTTCAAAAAACTGTCTGGCTAATTACCTCTGAGACGTTCTAAAACTCTCTATTCTTTCCTCATAGAAATGTAGTATTTATGAATTGCTTTGTTGAAGCACAAGCTAGGTTATGATCGCGGCCAATTCTTTCTTCACTTTTCTTTGCTTCTGCTCTATACTCGTGGAAGTGCTAATATTGTGAATCTCAACATTTGACAATGTTTCTTTCTAACTGAGATAGACATCAGTATTTCCTCCTGCACATTTCTGGAAAACAACATGTTTTGGCAGTCTCGTGATATAATAGTAACAAGGATATTCAATTTGTAAGTATCTCAGGAAGGGAACCTAAGGAAGCATAACTAATGAACTCCCAGTCACCCAAAGATCTTGTTTCAGCCAGGGTCTTGTGAGATGAATAGCAACAATGATTTGACTAAATCTGAGGTTTCTTTGAATTATTTATTAATCTGGAAGTCAGAGGTATTTCAAACAGAACAACATGCAATCAAATTAGTAATTTTAAAAATAGGCTAAAAGGGACCTCTGAGGGTTTTGGAGTTTAATCTGCTGCTCCAGGTGGGTTGAATTTCAGTGCTAGAGGAAGAAATTCAGGGTTTTCATTTTCATTCAGGGTTTCAGTTGAGTTTTGAAAACCTTCAGAGCACAAAATTCTTCCAATTCTTTGGGCAACCTACTCCAATGCTTAATCACAGTAAAGAGTTTTTTTCTTATGTCCCTTTCTACCTGCTCGTTACCTGCAGTTGAGGTGGCATTGGGCTTTTCTGTATAAAGATCTCAGTAAGAGGCTAAATACTCAAAGCAGCAGTCTTAAGGTTAAGCTACACAAGATGATTTAAATTTTTATATTTTGGTCCAGATGTCCTAATGTATAGGGTTTTGTTTTTGTTTGTTTGTTGGCTTGTTTTTCTACAAGTACGTACAAGCACTTCTGTATCCAAGAGTTGGAATAGTTGCAAGTGTATGTCTCGACTGAAATGAAAATATATAAAAAAAAAGATCAGTTCTAAATGCATGAGGTTAAGTTAAATATTTGGTGAGCTAGTAGCTTTCTATAAATATTATGTTTAGTGGAACAAATAACTGACAAGCCTAAAGTTTCAATCCTGAAGTAGCATTCACACATTCAGAGTCTGATCAGTAACTCCACTTATGAGCAACTATTTGACTAGGAGGTGATCACGGGCCAAGAAAGCATACTTTCATTTCATAGACAGAATCTAGCAAGGTGGAAAAATATCTAAGATCAAAGAATACGCAGTAAGGCTCTGCAGGAATATCCATCATTTTATCAGGCTAGTAGGACTACAGGCAAGGAGACCCTTGCAAGCAGACATAACTAAGCTAAGCATGCACGACAGAACCGTATATCAAAACAAGTTTGAAATTTATCATTAATTTGAATACAATAAAATAAACACACAGTATGCAATGAGCATTTTTTTTTTTCCTGAGTAAACTGAAGTACTGAAGTAAAACTCCAATATTCTTAAAACATCAACAAAATCAGGAAATGATTGCAACTGGCATTTATAATAAGCACTAGTTATGGTTGATGTATGAGATAATTATAATGCTTTGCAGGAAAATCTAACAAATCCCAGAACAGTTACTCTGTAAAATCTATTTTTATGGAAATTAGGGTATGAATATTGCATCCATTATAGCAAGAGGGCTATACAGGCAGTTCTGACAGTCCCAATCAAAAGTGGTGTCCACTCCTGAAAGATAATTATTCCTGAAGTTTTGCACACATAAAATAACAGGTGTTCCATTTTCTAAAATGAATGCTTTAATATTAAAACATGAGAAACTTTATAATCTGCACAGCTTGATGAACTTCAAGAGACAAGCACCTGTTTTGACACAGAGGTTAAAAGACTAAATAAATTGTGGTAGATACAGTTTAATATTTTGGGACTCAATAATGTAACAAGTTTGAGTTAAACTTCTGGCATATGTAGCATCACAAGACTAACCAAAGCTTTGGATATATATGCGTACATTAGATGTCAGTTATAATGAGCAATGCTTTAATTTTAATTATACAGTTAAATTGAAAAATCCCATTATCATTTTTAGAAGAGGTTAGTAAACTGGAGTTACTTTTAATTTGCACAGTCCAAGGAAGGAAAGCTGGTTATCAGTCTTCCATTTTCAATTCTTTATCTTTTATGGATTTGAAAAGCAGAAGACAGAATATCCCCTAGAGAGCTCACAGATAATTTTGAGAATAACCTGTCATTCCTAATCTTGGTTTTAAAGTGTTTCTTGAATGCTTCAGGTCCTCTTTTCCTGAGAATGCTTGTCGAGTTTTCATCTCTAAAAGATGATAGAAAGCTATTAATATGACTTTATGCTTGTCTGAGTTCCCCAAGGACAAGCTTTCAGTATTAGATATCTAAAATAGGCATCTATAATCCATTTTGCATCAACTAGAACTGCATTTGGACATTTGCAAGAGATGCATCCAGTAGGTAACTTAATGCAGATGCCTAATTTTAAGTACAATAGCAAATGGTTCTGGAAAATATCCCAGTTCTCAATTAGTAATTTGCTTAACCTTGAACATAAAATTCCTCTGAAAGCAGTACAACTAGCAAATTGCTCTCATATTTCCTGGGGTCAGGGTTGATTTTGAAACTTAGAAAGAAGATCATATGGGTTAGATAGATCTCAGTCTTGAGAACTGTCATTTTTTTTCCACTGGTACTTCAGTTGTAATTTCTATCACCGATATTATTATTATTATTTTTAATAAAATAAAAATTAACAGAAAATACCCTTCTGGAACAGTAATGGCGAACAGATCAACTTCTTCACGAGATATGCCGCTAGAAACAAGTTTTGCCTACCCTTTCAACTAATTTTTGATTGGTCCCAGTTGCAATTTAAGCTCAAATTAGTTGCAATATAAGCTTGAATTGCAACATACTTTCTTCCTTTTAAAAAATATTTCTATTCAGCCATCTCACACTAAGCATATTTTATCCATACAGTTTACTCAAGTGTCCTAGCCTCCCTGACATTATAACATTTTTTTGTCATATCAGAATAAGAAGTATAATCATAAAACATAAGGTGGAACTTTAATAAATCTTTGCATAAGATCCTCAGTTTTTGATTCAGAGAAGCTGACACACTCTTCATTTGTGTCTTGAAGGTATTAATTCCCCTTGAGTCAATTCTCTAATCCTTTTGTTAGAGTTCTTCTTCTGTACCTGCTTCTTTGAGGAAAGCCATTTCCCTATAGAGTAAGATATTTCCAAAAGAGAAGCGATATGAATCTTTGAGGAGCAGAGTGACTACCACATGATAATGGGATATATTTTATCTGGATTGAGAAGCATCTGCCAAGTACATCTCAGAGGAGCCGTCTGTTAAGAGGAGTTTAGAATAGATTGTTTACTCCATCAAATATCAGCAGAAACTCTACTTTTGCCTTGATTTCCTCCATTTATATTCTCAGTTGGTAAAGCACAAAGAGATTTTAGAGAGAAACAAGAAAATATTACAGCATAATGCAGCAACTAGAGGAAAAGAATAAGTTTTTTACTGGTAAAAGAATGAAATTACTTACTGTCCTGTTTCTATAATCTCCTATTCTTTTTCCTACCTAGGGCTTGTAATTAGAAGGATTAGGGTCTAGATACAAAGCCTGTTGCTACTACTGGGAATTCTGATGTCAGCAAGGTTGAAATCTACATATCTGAATATAGCCCATGAATACAGTTTTATCCAAGAAGGGAAATAAAGGCCCAGAGGGGTCTGTTTGTTTGATGTTGTTTTTGTTGTTGTTTGTGTGTTTTGTTGTTTTGTTTTGTTTTAACTTAAAGCATAGATTCTCAATTCCTCAAAAATATGAACATCTATTAAGTGAACAGATTAATCAGTTTGTGCATATTTTTAATCATTTTGGTAAACTGAGGCCTTAGTAAGGACTAATCCATGTGCCCTGATAGTAGGGACTCCTGAAAGCATGTGAGAAGAAAGTAAAGTTGGGGCATTCCAAAGAGCATTATCCTTGTATTAACATAATGTCTAGAATGAAAATATTGATGAGAGCCTGTTAAAGAAACTGGGTTTCTTACATTTTAATTTCTTCATTAGATTTTTAATTTATTTCATTTCAAAGGGTTTAACTCTTTTTTTCTTCAAGAACCTTTTGAAAAGTTCATGGAACCACTACAGAATTAAAACAGTTTGGTGGGTGCTATAGCATACATTATCTCAAAAATATTATTTTACCATGAACAGCTTTTAAAACTTAATCACCTAACCAGCACGCATTCCTAATTGGTCTTTTCCTCTAGGACTGCTACATTTTCTTGACCTTTTAATAACTGATGGTCTTAGAGAAAAGATTTTTCAGATAGCTTCTTGAAAGTCAAAAGAAAATCTGAGCTATATTTGCAAGTTCCAGAGAAGACATACATGTACAGCAAGTTGTGGCCTTATCAAATTCTGATTTCCTTTTGCTTCCCATGTGTTGCCTCAACTCTTCCAAGAAGAGAAGTTGGACATTGGGAGCAGCTGAATTATTCTGTGTATGAGGAAGCTTATCTGGGAGACATCACCTACTGCTCTCTCTGTATGGGGATGTATGCGTGTGGGGATTATTTAGAATTTAAATACTTTTAAAATCTGAACTTTTCATAGAGTGTTCTGAATTTTAAAATTATTCCAGAAATGAAAATGACGTCTATTTCAAGTTCACATATCAACAGATGCTAAACACATATGAAGGAACAAGTAGGTGTTGGTTTTTCACCTGCCCTGTCTCTTGTACTAAGCCCTTTCAAGATATTAAGTTTCAGAAGTTTTCTTCAAGTATTTGTAAATGAATGTCATCTTTAATTCAATACAGTTGTAGATTTCAGGTCTTTAATTAACTTCTCACACTCTAAATGTGTATTTTTTTTTTTTAAGATAGATTTGCATGGTGTGGGTAACACTTTTTTTTTTTTTTTTAAAAAAAAAGTCTTTGAAATGACTTCACCAATGTTGCTGTTGATTTCTTCAGCAGTGATGTGGCCCCATGTGTAGAGGTTAGGATTGGATAACATCTTCAGTGCCTACTTTATTCTTGCTTATGTATCCAATGACAGCTGCCCCTTCCAGCAGCCAGTCATGCATGTAATTGTAGTTCTGACTGGTTGAAGCCTCATGCTTAAGCAGTTGTAATACTGACAAGATTATGACCTGCATCACAGGCAGAGTATTTCCACCTTTCTGTGAAACAGGAGCCCAATATTGGCTACAGTTTACTGCTTGAGCTTTATACTAATAGAATGCTACTGTCTTCAGTAGCATTATTTTAGTGTGAAAGTGGACTTACGTGGTGAAAATCTGGGCTGAATTTTCAAGTAGGAAAAGATTTTCCAATGAATTAAGTCATAGTTTTAAAAGTTTGATCTGGCCTGCCTATACATGTATGTTTCATCTGCTTTCTATGCTGAAGGAAAGATTTGTTTATAATTGCTTTTTTTTTTTTTTTTTTTTTTTTTTGCTTGGCATATGTTTAGGTAAGAGTACTTGCCAGAAAATCTGTAAGAAGTATTCTTCTTGTTCCTTCTCTGATATAATATAATATTAATTGTACGATTCCTCCTGAAAGAATGTGGGTTTATTTGTTCCATTGTCATATTAGTACAATTTTGCACCAGCTGGAGGTCAACCATTATTCATTTTGAATTAGAAGACAGGATATTAGAGTAATTTAACTAGAAGGGGCTAAAGGTATGAAAAGTACTCAAGAAAACTAAAGTTTGGTATTGAAAGATCTTGGGTTTACTACTGATTTATGGGGAAAAAAAAAAAAAAAAAAGCAATTTCCTAGAGATGATGCTAAATGTTAATAATGATCACAGCCAGTTTATTTCGACAACAGCAACTAATGAGGAAGAAGGAAGAGGTTTGAAAACTTCCAAATCCACTATAGAACTGGAAGAAATAACAGTTAGATGACTTGTTTTTGTTGGCTTGCCTGACAATTGAGTCATCAATTTGGAACTGAAATCTATTATTTTGACTAGTCTGAGACAGAAAAAGGATTCAGAAGTTCAATAGTAGCAAAAATCCCCAGTTGTACATTCAAGAGAATCTCAAATCTAACTACCAAGGGCAAAAGTTACCTGTGGAAGTATAGAAAGGATGACTAAATCTATCTGAACTGTCAAATCAGCAAGCAAAAAGGCACTTAAGAGACATTAAACTCAGCTGCCTTGAAAATCACTGTAAAGTCAAGTAAAATCTAAGTAAAAGTGGAAGTTAAATAAGTAAGCATGTAGCTATTGTCACCAAATGACTGGTGGATGACACTGAATACAGCAGCATATGCTTATGTTTCTATCAAAGGGATATGTTGTCTTCTTGGGGTACAGAAATGGGGCAGTTAATATTATAATAATATTAACTAATATTATTAACTAATATAATATTAACTAATAATATTAACTAATATAATATAATATTAATAACATAATCATACTACTGATTATGTTATTTATATGAATTTTTAATTAATTCTGGGAGTGTATCAAAAATGTTAACAAACATTTGATTGTTGGTTCTACAATATTTTCCTGACTCTGCAAACACTGGGCATTTGTGCAGAGAGCAAACCTCTACCACTGCATGGCAACTCAGTGCAGTCCAGTGTGTTCCTGAATACATGTACATCAGCTGAGCTGTAGGAATGTGCAAGGTGTGTTCAGATTCATTACTCTTAACTGCACTTTAACAAAAATGTTCTTGATCAAAATTTAACTGACTTCTTAAAATGATGTCTTGCCTAACCAGGAAACAGCTATACATACACTCCTGCTTCTTCCATATATTTCCCATGAAGATTTCACATTGCTGTGACACTAGCCATACACAATGAATTTATTCTGTGTTTGAAATACATTCACAGTGTTGTAGTCATTTATTTTGACAACAAAGTCATCACAAAGCAACAGGGTGTGTAAGCTCTTTGCTGCAAGAGAACGTGGGATTGAAAGTTTGAGTTCCCTTGTGAAAATGAAGCTGGAAAAAAAAAAAAAAAACACACCTGAAAGGTGACAGTTTTAACATCTCAAGTGAAGAAGCAGTTCTTGCATTGCTGAGAACTTCATGAGAAACTTTAATGTTCTTGCTTTGATTCTCCAAAAGCATGAGCACTTTGGAAACTGCTGAATACATTAAGACAATAAGCATACTCCTTCATTAAACTATTCCAAAGTTTAATAGTTTTTCCTTGCTCAAACATCTTAAATATATAATATGCTTTTATATCCTTGGAAATCAATATCAGAAAATACTATTCAATTTTTGTATCTTCACAAGTCACCCTCACTGAATTGCAGAGTACTTCAAACTGATTTAGAAGAAGCAGTAGTTGAGCTGACTATCAAAATTTAAGTTGTCTATCCAACCAGGTTTCTGTATAAGTGCAATAACTGAAAACCAACCCGACTGTTATAAAAATAAGATAAAATAAGGGCAATATTAATTATATTAATTTTAGTCTGACCTGATAGTTTGCTTATCAGTCTGGTTAAAAAAACTCAACACTTCTCTCCAGTCTGTAGTCCCTTGGTGTACATCACCTGGGTTGGGTTTGGATCACTGTGATTCAGATTTATGATGCAGAGTAAATTTCTAATCTTTTGTGGGGTGCACTATATCTTTTGGTGATTTGTGCTATTGAGAAAAAAAATGAGACCTTTCTGCCCCCTCAGACTTGCCCACTCAGGTCACAAGTAATAAGTCATCTATCCATTAAACTCACGCAGAAATTATTCCTTTACTTTTACTTCATTGCTTTCAGATCTGGTCACAATGCAAAGTTTTTCTGATATTTGAAATCTTAAGAAAGAGGCAGATTCATCAATTATTTTGCTTGGAAAAAATTGTTAAATTGATGAGGAGACTTCAAAATGAAGTTTAAGAACTTACTTCACAAGTTCTAAAAGCCAAATTTTTCCAAACCCATGTGTATAAAAGGCCTTAGGCATTAAAGAGATGGCAATGGTTACACCAAAGCAGAGTTGTATTTTCTCTTACATCAAATAGCATCACTAATTATTTCATTTGAAAAGTATTTTCTTTTGATGAGTTTTTTCAGAACAAAAGTTTTCTAAGTATAATAATTTGTATACATAATACATCTTAGGAGGAATGGCAGATCACAAAGTGATAAAGGCAACTTAAGCTTCATCAACTCATTATGCAGGAGCAGAGTGGGAGATGCTGAGATATGAAACGGAATGGGAAATTACATGAGAAGAACAGTGGCCTGTATTTCTCTCTTTACAATATGTAATTACTTTCTAGTACATCTGTGTATTGTGTGGTGTCCACTTTGATACTCTTTCCTCTTTAAAGACAGGAAATCTCACCTACCTTCAATTGAAGTCCAGGGCAAAACTCCTGCTAGTTTCAGTAGGGGCAGAATGGAGCCTGTGGTTCCCTCTTCCCCAAGGAGAATACACTGAGAATATTTGCCATACCGTTTACTTCAGCAGTTCAAAAGCATTGTTCAGAAGATAGACTATTCACGTTTTGTCAAGTGAAAAGTTTTCAAGAGTTCAGTCATTAATTATGTAACTGAGGAAACTCTCCATGGAAATCTAATTTTGAATTACTAAAGCATTTTTATTCTTTTTTGTAAATAGCCAAATGTTCATGAAATTGTTTTTAGCTCTTTTTTCTCTTCTGATCTGACTGACCAATGGTCTGCTACAGATTTGCAGAATTTTTTATGTCACAAAAAAAGGAAATATTATGTCCTCTCAAATGCACATGTTGATAATGAGGAAATGCTTAGAAGGTTTTCAGTTTTGTCACCAAGTTCTTGTGTGAAATTTTGTGGAAGTCTCTGTTTTGGTTTTCATTTTTCAAAAAGAGACTTCCTCCATGTGACTATTTAAATTCCAATATCTGTGTGTATAATCTTCTTCCTCTTAAATTTCTCTACATCACAGACAATCAGAGATGAAACATGAGATGAAAAATTATTTGATTAGGTATTACTGATTTAGGTACTAGTCTTCTCATAAACTTGTATTTAATCTTGTATTTAATCAAAACAAACAAACAAACAAACAAACAAAAAACTATTTTAATAGAAGATGTAGTGTTGATTAAATTCACCCAAAAAGAAGGTCCAGATGCTCAAACGATCCTCTTGCTGTTCACACAAAAACTACTCAAATATTGCAAGTAATAATTGGATAAAGAAACTTTATATATTCCACTCTTCTGAAAGGTCATTGAGAGATAAGTAATACACAGGTAATAGGCAGAAACAGTTAACATATCACATCCTGACTCCTGAGGGGAATCAGTGCACAGGACACTAGAAACAACATGCTATTTAGTTTGCGTTACCACAGGATATGAATTTACAAAATGAATAGGACAAATTCCCGTCTTAGTGCCACCAAAGTAAATCAGGGATATCCCAGCTGCCTGTGGAGGAATGGCTCTGAATTGACAGCGCAGGAATGAAGAAGAGGTTCTGGTCAGGCACCAAGAGCATTCAGCATAATGAAACGCTTTGAGAACAAATGCATCCAATGGAATAAGATGAAGGGGCTCTGGTCCTCACTTCTACCATCTGGTTCAGTCATTAAGGGGTTAAGATTATCATCCCCCAAAAATGATTGCAGGAGGACTGGCGTACTGTAAGACTGATTGTAAAAGAGATGTGCATGCATATACAGTATGAAATTTCAGCTCTATTTAGACATTTGAGTTTAGCTATTGGCTTCCATAATAGCTGATTACAAGATCTTTGTTTTCATAGTACCTCCTAATCTGTCAGGATAATATGAGGAGAGAAAATTGGAAATTTTATCCTGTGAGAGGCACCGAAACTGCCTGAACTGTGTGTCCATGCTGTATCCCAACAGGACAAACTGCACATTGGCTTTGGAGAAAGAAGACATTGGGGAGTGGATCCCCACAAGCTCCAGGGACCCTCCATCTCCTCAGACACTCAGAAAAGAAAAAAAAAAGAAAAAAAGTAAAGCTCAGGTGAGATAAAACTGAGTTTGTGTGTGTGTGTTTTAACAGAAAGTAAGCAGAAAACTGCCTTCAGGATGTCCAGGGTTGCAGTTTATTCAGGGACCACAGTTAGTCTCTACTGATGTGGAGAATCCTCTGAGGGCTGAGGATTGCCCAGTCTCTCTAACGAGCTGTCAGGTCAAATCACAGAGGTATAGCTAGAAAAGATCATGTCCTAGTTCACGGTAAACCTTTTCATATTCTAAAGAGTGCCCCGTGCTGTGCGAGGAAGAGCCTCTGTCATATACTGAGGGTATCTCTGCATCCTTGTTGTCACGTAGTGTCAGTCCTGTGTCAGCAAGGAAGCAAAAGATAAGATGACCTCTGCTCCATGGCCCCAGGAACCAGGAATCTGTCGAGAGTAGCCTATGGACATTTGGCAGGAATGCGCACCTGAAAGGCAAGCACTTCAATTTGCACCAGTGACTGTAGGCACATAAGTTAATTTTATTGCAGATAGTGAATAAAAGTGTTATTACAAATGGTAATTATATAGCCTGTACTACAAATAGATCTTATTGTGTTCCTGCACTCTATCTCTGGTAACCAATAAATATATGATTAACCATACAGCAATAACAATAATTGAAAAAAAAAAGTCTTAAAAGCAAAAATAATGTATTCTTCTTCCATATATCTTCCATATATCTTCTTCTTGCTGGGTCCTGCACCTGGGGCGCAATAACCCTGAGCAGAGCTACAGGCTGGGAGATGGGTGGTTGGAAAGCTGCCAGGCAGAGAAGGACCTGGGAGTATTGGTTGATAGTGGGCTGAATATGAGCCAGCAGTGTGCTCAGGTGGCCAAGAAGGCCAACAGCATCCTGGCTTGCATAAGAAACAGTGTGGCCAGCAGGGCTAGGGAGGTGATTGTCCCCCTGTACTTGTCTCTGGTGAGGCCGCACCGCGAGTACTGTGTTCAGTTTTGGGCCCCTCGCTACAAGAAGGACATCGAGGTGCTTGAGCGAGTGCAGAGAAGGGCGACGAAGCTGGTAAGGGGTCTGTAAAACAAGTCCTACGAGGAGCGGCTGAGGGAGCTGGGCTTGTTCAGCCTGAAGAAAAGGAGGCTCAGAGGTGACCTTATCGCTCTCTACAGGTACCTCAAAGGAGGCTGTAGCGAGGTGGGGATTGGTCTGTTCTCCCATGTGCCTGATGACAGGATGAGGGGGAATGGGCTTAAGTTGTGTCAGGGGAGTTTTAGGTTGGATGTTAGGAAGAACTTCTTTACCGAAAGGGTTGTTAGACATTGGAACAGGCTGCCCAGGGAAGTGGTGGAGTCTTTAAAAGACGTTTAGATGTAGAGATTAGGGATACGGTTTAGTGGGGACTGTTAGCGTTAGGTCAGAGGTTGGACTCGATGATCTTGAGGTCTCTTCCAACCTAGAAATTCTGTGATTCTGTGATATAGATCTTTTCAATGCCAGTGGGAATGACTGGGAGTAAATGAAGACAGAATATCACCCACAGTATCAGTAGGAGCTTGCTTCCCACACTGATACGTGTGCTTGGATATTCAGAAGAAATTATATGCTCTGAAAATACAACACATTGTGTCACAGAACCTGGTAATTTTGAAGAAAAAAAATAATTAAGAGCCAAGTTATATGCTATACCAGTAAGTATAGTTTCTGTTGACATCATATTCATCCCTAGCAGCAGGAATCTTCAGTGTTACATTTCATAGCTGTGTTTTGCTAATGAGCTTTATGAAAATGGTATTTGCAAAGAACTGCATATTTCACAACATGCAGTCTACCTAGGACTCTTACCAATTTACTGTATTTTGCTTGTTCTAAAACTTTAACAGTCCTTTTTAGTACTTTCAAAATGTTTTACCCAGGCGTTTTCTTTAGGGCTTTTATTTTTTTTTTATTTTATTTTTTTTTATTTTTATTCCCTGTTGAGTTTTGGCATGCGGTGGCAGGCATTGTAAGGACTGAGAACAGTTCTTACAGCTGGTCATGATGAAGAATCTCTTCAGCACTGTGTTTTTCTTTCCTTCTTTCCTCTTTTTTTTTTATAGCACATGGTGCATTTTTATCTTTTTTTTTCTTTTTCTTTTTTTTTTTTTTGTCTCAGTGTTTGTACACTTCAATAAAACAAGGACTTTCAGCTTCCTGGGTTTTGGAAGACGACTGTGCAAATCATCCTGTAAAACCCTGCTGAGTTGTTTGGGGCTGGAAGAAGCACGCTGCACATAGTGTCCCTTAGTGCTTTCAATCTCATCTTTTATGACAGCTGGGAAGGAGGAAAAAAATGTGAAAGTGACAGTAAAGAGTGGAGAGGCACAGAGCTGCAGTGCTCAGAGAAGATTGGAAAGGACTTGGCTTTTCCAGTCAAGGCAGCTTGTACCACGCTTTGAACTTCCAGGCAAGAGCAAAAACAGATTTGAACAGGGAAAGAAGAAATGTAATGCATTTGCAAAGCAAAAGACTTCTACGTAACAGACCACTGTAGAGGATAATTTGTTCTAGTGTAAAATATCAGTGATATTTGAAGTTATCTGTGACTTTTATTCTCTTTGACTCTAGACTCTTAGTCTATAGATGTATGTTATTTATATGGTAAGAATTACCATTATGAGGCAGATGTGAGATCTGTTCTTCATATAGGTCTTATGTATAGGTCTTACAGAAAGATAATACTTTTTTTTTTTTTTTTTTAACATATATATATATATATTTTAACAATGGTAGTGTTATTAATTGCGTTGCCCCTAGATTGTATTGCAGTATTGGAACTTGCTGTCCCTCTGTTTTTTGCGAGCCTGGACACAGTAAGAACTAAAAACATTGTAAACATTGTTGGACAGATTCAAATGCAGACATAAAAGACAAATTCGTTTCCTACTTCTTCCTTCAAAATCAAACACCTTTTACTTTTTCATTTGCTATTAAAGGCCTAAACTCCTTTATGAAACATTCATATTTTGCCAGATATCTCTTAGTTTAACAAGGGTAGAATGAAAAATTGTTTGTGCCTCCAGAGAGTTTAGGTTTAGGAGAAAAGAGATTTCTTTTAATTTTTAATTCAGGTCTGTTGCTTTATTCATTTTATTCTTTTTCCCTGCTAAGCTTTATCTCATTAAAAAAATTAAAGCTCTACCTTTCTTTTGATTAGGATAAAGCAATAGAATACCTGAATAGTCAGATCATATATATATATATGCATATATAATGTTTGCTGAGGTAAAGTTGCATTATTCAGATCAGATATATTTTTAATTGACTTTTATGGCAACTATGCAGTCAAAAGTTATAAAGTTTATTTATAAACAAGAACATAAATTTTAAAGCTTCATGTTGAGTGAAAATCTATAAATATAGAAAGTTCAGAAAGAATCTTCTGAATGTGACCCGTGACACAAGGAAAGACATGACCAAGACTCTTCAGTCTGCTCCCAGAGTGACACAGCTTAACAGCTTTCATGGAGAGCCAGCATAGTGCAAGGCCCTTCCAAGAAAGATGTTCTATGGTCAGAAAATAAATGGAAGTAGTGTTGGATAAGCAGGGAAGATATGGATATCCAAGGCCTTCTTCACTCCTCTAACGGGTATTTGCTCAGTTGCATGGAGTAGATGCAGAGCAAAATGCCCTTTGCAGGCACTTCTCTGAACTCTCTGTACTAAATTGCTTCCAGTTATATTTCATTCACATAAACATTTTGTAATTAAAGTGCTTGGCTTCCTAAATATTCCTAACTAGCCTTTTTTTTTTTTTTTTTTTTTTTTTTTTTTTTTTTTTTTTTGTGTGTGTGTGTGTGTGTGGTTTGGTTTGGTTTGGTTTTGTTTGAGATATCTTTATCTGTGGGATAAAGATATCTGTATCAATAAACTGATTTAATTGGAAGAAAGGTTAGAAATCGGTTAACTTCAGCATATAAACAGTGTGAAGGAGGAAACTAAAGGAATATAAACTCAAACCAGTAGGCACACATTTTCTCAATTATTAATAAAAGATCTTATTTTTCTAATGTGAGCATCTGGTTTCTCCAAAAAAGTGTCAGATGAAGAAAATGATAGAAGGGAGTGAGTGTGATCCTTGTCACTTAACCACACAGCAGGTGCTCAGGCACTGTCACATTATTCTTGGTTTTTACTCCTACCACCAGATTTTGTCAGGTGGTTTGTTGTGTATATTTGGGGTATTTCCCATAGCTCTTCATCTTTGCCTCATGGTTAGAAGTATGTTTCTGATAGGAACAGCTTGTAAGAAAAAAAAAAAAGAGCAGCCTAATAGATCTTTGAAAAGTTCTGTGGGTCTTCGAGATAACAGCCTGAGTGCCAGCAGTGCATCCTCAGGATGATGATTTTATTGGAAGAAAAGGGAAAAGGCCGCTGCAGTTCTGTGACAGATGTCAAACATATCAATAGCAGGTAAAAAGCAAACTGCTTGTCTGATAGCAGGAATGAGACAAGACTTAGCAGATTACCTGCAAAATCTTTATTTCCTATATCTTTATGTCAGTTTTATTTTCACAAAGCAGGGATATATAACTCTGAAGGAGACAAAAAGTCAAGCAGATTCCCCATTGGCAACTTGAAGCTAATCAACAGGCAGTCGGCAACCGCTGTGGCATTTGTTAATATTAATCGTGTTGGTGTGACACCAGGCTAAATTTGTTGTAATGGAGCTAGAAATATTTTACTGAACAGAATTTAAAAAATGTCATTGCATGACAGAAAACAAATGTAATTGTGGGAAGAGAGAGCTCAAGAACCCTTTGCAGTTACAGAGAGAAACTAGATAGAAGACTCTGACAATTTGATCTTTATTATGATATAGATCTATAACAGAACTAGCATTTTTGTGTGCTTCCTTGAATTAGTCAGATTTTTCAAAGTCCTCAGTACCTGGCTGAAATAAAGGTAGATTCTGCAAAGAACTTTAAAATAAAGTGTAAAAATGCATTTTCAACAACAAAACTGGGGCGTTTAATGCACTGTTCCCTTTTGTTCCATGACAATATGGTGCATGTGTTTGTGTGTGTGTGAGAGAGAGGAATAGATTCAGCCCTTCCTTGCTTTACAGAAAAATCCAGCTTTGCTTTTTGTTGCTGAACAATATGTATCTATTTGTATTTCCAGTTTTATGTAGATTAGACATGTTTAGTACATAATGAAGAAGACAAAATGACTTTGTATTGGTGTCTATCAGGCACTGCTGCATTAGCCAGTTTACCCGACTGCTGAGACCTGAATGGGCATAACAGCACCTTGTTATTTTCCCTTAATCACTTAGAGAAGTCTGAGATCACTTTGCAGTATCAGAGCAGCACAAAGTAGCCCTATATCTTGACTTTAAAAAGTGTACAATACCTTTTATTATTCTTTTCTTACTTAAGTCTTATTTAGACAATTCAGTTCACTGTTTAAATATATTTGAAAGCAGCAAAAGCAAGGTATTTTGTTTTCAGTTCCATTCTTCCCAAACATGATAACTTTGTTTATGTAAGCCCCATTTAAATTTATAGACAAATAAGCCTTGAAAGAAACTTCATAAGAAGTGTGTATTGCAAGTTCCACTGATGACAAACTGTAATAATAAAATTTGGAATAACATTAAATCAAGAATCAATGCAGGTATTCTCATGCAAATTTGGTGCTGATTAGCTGTACTAGTGTTAATAATGTTT
Organism: Aythya ferina; assembly: GCF_964211825.1. NCBI lineage: Eukaryota > Metazoa > Chordata > Aves > Anseriformes > Anatidae > Aythya > Aythya ferina. The sequence continues at coordinate 24,772,113 of NC_140305.1, forward strand.
AATAGCAACAATTTTGGATGAAATAAAGTGATATTGTTATCTCTGTTGTATGCAAAAATTTCTTTTTACATTTTTATTGTAATTATGTATTAATTCAGAATATTTTTAGATTTTCCCCCATAGCAGACCATTTAGTCAGATCTTTTTCTTGCTGTTGTATTATTTTTCAGTACAATTTCTGAGAGAGCTATCTTGAGAAAGTTAATGGAACTACTTAAATGCCTACAGTGAAAAGATTGTGTTTAAAGGCAGTATAAATTAAAGAATTTTACTATCAGTGGCCTTCTTGCTTATTCTTTACCTTCTTGTTGCAAGTAAATGTTTCAAAGCACTAAGAAGCAAGATGCATGGTTTAGCTACGTTTCTGACAAATTCATTATAATCTTTTGAGACATTTTTTCCTTGTTAAGTACAACCTAATACATCTGCAACTTTATCACCTTTAACCACCTTTATCAATTTACTCATTACTCATCAAACATTATAAGAATTACCTTAATTTAAAATTCTCCAATATGAAAATGATCAATGACTGACACGACTGTTCTAATGCATTCATTGTAAAATAAACATATAAGAAATAACTTATATATTTTTTTCATATTTAGTAAGAAATTCATCACATCATGAAGCAGTGGAAAAGAAAAGTCATTGCTTCAATTTTAGTTCTAGGTAACAGATTATTTTTACTGGATTATCAATAATTACAAATCAGGACATGAGCCCAGGAGTTTAATGTTACTGTTTAATCACGTGTGGGTTGTATCCACTAAACAGCATTATGAGACAGTTTTATCACTGTTTCATTATTTATCCTGCTACAATAATACTCATCAAAAAGAGCAATGAAAAACTATAGATGAGTTCAGCTCACTTATACTTTTTTATATTTTCCAGCCAAAAATGAAATTGCACTTTTTAATAGAAAGATTCCTCAAATTACCTGAAAGACACAAATTTTCTGTGTTCAAAATATGGTCTATCAATATTAGCCTAATAAAGATAGATAAAGCTGGTTTTGATCCCTATGTAAGTATAGTTTAGGTAAGTATTTTGAATAAAATATATTTTTAAAAGTCTGGAACATGGTTAAATAATCAAATTCAAATTTTTATAAATGAAAAAATGACAAAAGGAATTAAACAGCATAGACATAAAGCAAATGAAGTAATTAGCTTATTCAACCAGTTGAATGAGAGATGATAGGTAGTGTATTAACTAGCAGGTAAAGCCATTGAGACAAAACATTATTAATTCAGATTTCTAAGTATATAGATTACTTTGTTAAGCAGAATGGAAATTTAATTAAAAAAATGAAAACACAAAGGATATTTAACTCCATTTAGACTGAAAATGAGATGAATGAATCAGACATTTTGTGGGGGGAAAAAAAAAAGAATAGTGAAATGTTCAATACTAAACAGGTTAAAATGAAGCACAGAATTAATGTTTTTTTCAGCCTCTTGAGTATTTCCAGAGTGATATATCTCATCAGAGGTCTACTTTTTGTAGCTTGTCTTGGTCTCTATTTAATAGCTTAATCACAGAAATGTAATCTTCCTCTTTTCTTAATTTTTTACTTCATTTACTGATCATCTTGAACAAAGCAAGGTAGTGAAAAAAAAAAAAATCATGCAATTATGCTTTTGAACATTCTGGAGAAAATTTTCAGAGGGGGCATGGTATCCTTCTTGAAATTAAAATTATTCCTTCAGTAGAGGGCCACGAACACTTTTGTCTTAGTTTTAACATGGTGGGATTTGCTTACTTCTGCTGTCTCAAAATATTTAATGCATTTAATGTAAATTCCCTTAATACTGAATCTTTTACATAAAAGGCTGGAAGAGATTCTGATGATAGTTTCTGTTAGGCCACTATTTCATTTATTACTAGGATTTTATGTATGTATATGTTTATATATGTTATTTATTTTATTATAAAATATTAAGTTTATGTTACATTTGATATTGTATTATATCACATATATCACACTGTAAATTTATAATATACTAGAAAAAATGTATGTAATATTAAACATATATCAATTGGACTAGCCACAAGAAGAGTTCCCACTTCCAGAATCCTAGTTACAGCAGTAAGATTCTGGAGAAAAGCTATTCTGCAAAGCTAAGTTGCCTGGGATGGCATTTCTCTTACTATTTCTCTTACTACATTTTTCATTACTATGAAAAAACACATAGTAGGAAGATCAAGATTACATTCTCAGATTTAAGCATGTACTGTTGTGTCAGCCTGATGGGAAAGCAATAACGGTCTAATCCTGCCCCCTTATTCACTCTGAATACTCTGAATACTATTCTGACCATTCAGCCTATTACAGTCAGTACGACTATTCCACAAGAGCAAGGTACAGAAATACTTCATATGAGTAAGTGGGACAGAAAAGGTCCTCAGTGGCTGTGCTGAGCAATCTATGTAAGAAGTAGTTAATGAGGGGCCAGGAAGAGCATGCCAGAAAATTCTCAAACTTCCTTCTAGAAACTTATCCTGAGAAAAGGTTTAGAAAGTCTCTCATAATGCATAAGTGAAAAAGCACCTAAGCACCACTTTTGTTTTAACAGAAATCTTAATTTATTTATAATTAACCTCAAGACTAGGTACCCTTTCTCAAGTCTGCTTTACTGCACAGTATAGAAAAGGAAAGTAGAGGAGTAAATAATGAAATATGTTGTTTTTCATTCCTTGTTACTTAGGAATATTTTATACATTTGTATTTATAATTGTTCTTTTAGAAAAAAAAAAGGACTAGCAGTGCCTTATTTCTTGCTGAAATAGACAGTGGAAATGAAATAATTTGGGAAAACCATACATTATATTAGAAGTTTTTGTTTTGTTTTGTTTTGTTTTTTGTTTTTTTCATGTTCAAAAGTTGCAAATAAACAGGGAGTGGGATAATGAAAAATTGTTTCATATGTATGTTTCTGAGGCCTTTGTATTCAACTAGTTAGTGTGAGTGTACTTTTTAGGGTTTTGATGGTTATTTTATTTCAGTTGTTTTGATTTTTTTTTCTTTCTTTTTTCTTTTTTTTTTTTTTTTTGAAATGGACCTTGGACTAGATCTTGATCCCAAGTGATGTCTCTGAATAATCAGAAAGCAAAGTAGCTTTCACCATAAAAGTGACATTAGCTTATTTTTCCTCTGGGATAAAGAAAAAAAAAATTAAATCTTAGTGGAAATGACTAGTCATTAAAATGTTTGTCTGAAAGCTTCTTCTGTGCTGCCTTAACCCCCATCTAACTTCTGGGAAAAAAAAAAAAAAAAAAAGAACTGAGACCAACTAAGGAAAGTATTGTATTTCTTGTCTGCATGTTTTGTGAACTCTCTATTGCTCCTCAATGTATTTTTTGATTCAAAACCAGAAGAAATACAGATTACATTTATTCTTCAGTGGCATATTATCTATCATTAATAGAGCATATTTGCTTCACTGTGCCATATATATATTTTTTTTTCATATAAGATACATATGAGATGATGGTTAGAAACCCTCCTTTACATCCTAACTAAAAGAACAACACTGCAGTTGACAGAAAGCCCTACCTGACAGAAAGTAGTGCCAGAGAGCAGGCATTCCAAATTGGTTGATGTTGTCCACTTATTCAGCAACCACTGCAACTCTTGAAAAAATTTGGTTCAAAGGGATTTCTTTCTCTGAAATTAAGAACACAAGAATAGATGCTATTTTTTTGAAAACAAGTCTTTTTTCTTTAGAGGTGTTGCTGGGTCTTCTAAAGAGGTACTATCTACTTTTTGGCTTGATATTGATGGATAGTTTTCCAGGAATTTAATATAAAGTTGACTGTTCAAAGTGTGAGAGGAAACAATAAAGTAAGGTAGAACATCTTTGGTCACAGGGAAACCTTTTGGGAAGGTCTGAGAAATGAAAATCCATTGATCCAATTTCTCTGTGATTAATAGGTGAACGAAGAGCTATAGTTTTGAGCTGCATTTCTGACCATCCTGTCAGTCTTTCATTGAAGATGAACATTTAGCCACAGGCCAAAGTTTTACTGTATTTTTTTCTGATGTTGTCCTGTAGAAAAGCAGTCTGTTTTTAAGCCACAGTGATCAACTGCAGTGACAATGACAATGTAATTCTGATCTAATTTTGCAATTGCATTTGCAATTTGCATTTGTGTTTGCAAGGAAATGCATTTCTTTCAGTGGCATACCAGGAAAAATATATGGCTCTTGTAGGATTCACAAACAATTCACAATGAATAATTCACTCAGTAAGCTCAGAGTCTGTTTCTCAACATGGAATCATCATGAGTAGATTATAATTTCCTTGAATACATTCATGATTAGATTGAACTTCTGTGAGTTATTTTCCTCTGTGGATTAACTGTCAGCAATTGACTGCATGCCTGATTCTTGATATTTAGCATTTGAGGTGTGTTAATTTGTGGTGATGGGCCACAAATGTTACTTTATCTGTATGTCTCCAAAGGAGATTGGCTGGATGACAGCAGAGAGAAAAGAAACAGTTATTAAACAAATATGGGACTTGATGAATAAGGATGTTGTTTTTCCGAAGAAAATATTTCCCTCTTAACTAGAGCAGAACCAGACATCTGTTATGCAAAATAAAGGTTGTTTTCTAATAGCAACAAGGATAGTGAGGAGCAGCAGTACACTGAATGGGACAGACTGATAACCCCTGGCAACAAAGCTGGTGGTATCTTACTTCTGTTTATGCAAAAGATTTTAAAAAACACATAAATGAACAGAAATAACTGAAATCACTGTGGATTTAAGTGGGATGGACTTCTATACTCAGTTTTGTCTTACTAAAGGCAGCATTAGCTCTGAGTTTAATGAGAGTAAATTCAGTCCTTTACACTAACATTTCCATTATTATTTTAGAACTACAGAAGTATAGTACTACTGTGGCAATGTTTACCTTCTCCTAGTTTATACCTCTTCCTTTGCTTCTTCTATGTTTTAGCTTTCTCTAATCCTAATAGAAAGAACTATTTAAGTCATTACATTATTTTATTTGAAGTACTGACATTTAAAAATTTTATGACAAAAATAATTTGATTTTATCTTTCATTTGGGATTCACTTGAATTCCCTTTACTCTATGTCCAACTGAATTCTATCTTGATGATATAGTTTTGTTTTTATAGTTATTTTTATCTAGCTGTAAGATAAAATGAAGTAAGTGTTTCCTGTTAAATGGCATGCTGTTGTATGTATCATTTCTTTTTACTGTATGAAGATCCCATTTATTTATTTTTCTTCTGCTATGTAAATTACTTTCTCTGACTCTACTCTGTTATTACTTTCCTTGTGTCTGAAGATTCAGTACAATTGCTGAAATGTTCAGTTAGCTTCTGGGAAACAGAAACACTGGGAATCAGAAGAGTCACAATTTTTGAAGTGCCAGCTCCATTGCAAAACAGTCATGATCTCTGTCGTGATCTGCTCCATAATTTTGTTGTGTGGGCGAGTCTGATTTTTTTCCCATTGTGTTCCCTGACTCATAGAGTACTTGATAAAGTGTGTGGAGAAAGAACGGAAAAAAAGTGAGAGCACAGACCAGCCATTGAAGGTGTACTTGGACTGCAGTTAAATGCTTATTCTTCCCTAAGAAACGTCCTGAGCAAAGCAGACATTTTAAGACCCAGAAATGCACAAAACCCTGTCTATGTACTGTAGTACCCTCCTTTCCAGTCCCACTTCCCCAGGAAGTTACTGAGGGCATGTCACTGGCATATGGCACAAGGAGTGTTGTGTTTGACCATGATAGGGATCTATCGCCTCTTCAATCTCTTACCTCATCTAAACAATCTACCTTATAGCTTACCATGGAGAAATAGCAGCATAAGGCTGTAGTGCTGTGGGTAAATGGGTGGCTAGCAGTAAATTACTTTGACTGAAAAAGCTTCAAATGCAATGGAATAATATAACAATTACGTATGAGCAGGTATAATAGCATATAGTAGTAAATAATTTTATATAAAATCATAGAGCAGTGACATATTTTTTCTTCACTGAAGTCTACCATTTTAAAAGCATACTTTTAATATTACTGGATGGATATATATGTTTATAAAGAGAAAGAAAATTCAGTAAAAAACTAAAAATTCATTAAAACTAAAAATTCTGAAGAAAAAAAGTCTGTAAAAATTCTGTGATCCCAATTCAAGAAAAAAAAAAAAGGAAAAAAAAAAAAAAGATAAAAAGATAAAATATTTAGTATTCACAGACTTTAAATAACCCAGTAATTTTGCATGATAAAAGAGATGAATGGAGAAAGAGAAAGGGAAAATGAGACAGAATACAATTTAGTTTAATGTATATCTGTCAAAATTCTTCCTCAAATGATGAAAAACGAAAGGCTAAACCTATTAACTAGTCCATTTCATAACAAAAAAAAATAGTGTTTTAGGTAAATTTTCAGTTTTTATAGTGCCTGATGTGTGATGAACTTGAAATAATCCATGTATAGAAAACTAGAGATTATGACTAAAGCACTGCTAAAACACTCTTTCTTGGGTATGTGCAATACCCATTGAAGCAATTACAATCACAGAAGGAAATTACAATCTATAAACTACTTTCAAATTGTATTAGCATTATATAGCAGATCAAACATATACTTGAAGTAAATTCATTTGATGGAGCTACATCAAAGACAAATTCGGTTTAGTATATTTAATTTCCACTGTGAGTATTGAACTGGAGAGTGTTTAAGCTCATAATTGGCACACCAATGTATGGAAGAGAAGTAAATATGCTATTAATTAGGAGATAAATATTGACACATAGCAAGATTAAATTATATCAAAACATTAAATGTAACTTGCTTAATGCACTATTAAGTATCCAAATATTGTGTATCTGGAATTGTAATTATATGCCAAATTAACTATATGGAAGGGAAAAAAAAAAAAAGAAATTTTTCCAAACACTTGGGACAGACCTGTCCTTACTCCAGCAGCAGTTAAGTACAAAACAGAATTAGTCAGAAATGTGTGTTGTCCCAGCTGTACAGCATGACACAAAGAACTGTTGCACTGCTGCTTACGCCTGAAAACATGGACTTTCTATTAGTATATATGGTACTAAATAAATATATTACATTAAGAAAATCCAGATTTTTATTTTATTTATTTATTTATTTATTTTAATTTTAATTTTTATTTTTATTCAGTGCCATGCTTCAATACAGGAGAAAGCGGAGTGTTGCTGAGCCTACACTACTACTGTTTTAGAATTTGTCTTTTGACTGCTTTGTGTCAGGCATTCAATATTAACTTCTTGACAATAAAAACACAACAAATTGGGTAAGTAACTTTTTATAGCATGTACAGACATTCCTCAAAACATAAGCATAGGAAAAGAAACTGCTAAGGTAGAAGGACAGACTGTAATTTCTCACACAAGTTTCAGACATTCACAAGAAGTGACATTAGAATTTGCAGCACCATAAGGGCTTTGGGAATGCTCAAAAGCATTGGTAGCAGAGAAAACAGAAGAGAATATGAATCATATTAGTGTCTATCATTGGTTATTTTATTTCACATTGTGCTTCCAGAATTCTTCCTCGTGAGACATCAAGATATTGATTTAAATCTCTATCTCAATTTGCTAATACTCATTAAATTCTAAAAAATTAAAAGGCTGGATGCCTTAGAACCAGGAGATGGAAATACATTAATACCTGTGGATACAAATGGGAGGAAAAACAGTTTTTAAATTAAAACACTTTAATATAAAGAAAAATAAATACATAGCTTTTGACATTTTTTTCCCCTAGGTAACACTATTTTTATTTTTTTTTTTCTCCATGAGATAAAGAATCTCATGGACTTTAGCTTTTTGTTCATAGTCTAATCTATTCACAGTAGCTGAAGTAATGCCATTAGGGCATAAATATGTATAGGCTGTTAGTATAATCACATTAATAGCTTAAGTTCTGCCCATGTAGCTGAAGTAACAAAGAAACCTTGTCATTTAGCTATGTCTTTCTAGTGGTAACTGTTATACTGGAAATCAGAGTAAGAAATACAATATAAGAACCTATATATATGCTATTATTGTAGTCATAGTTCTATGTAAATACCTGTCATGAAATATATTTTAATTTAATAACTACTTTCAAATACTTTTACTTAGAGATGATGATTATGCATATAAAAACTATAAATATGCATGAATTTATGTATGTATATAAAGGTAAAAGTAATCAGAATAAATACAATAACTTACACAACAAGGGTAGAGATAAGATTATGGCTGGTCCATTAAAGTCTATGAATATCTGCCATTGGCTTCAATTAGCTTTGAATTAGGCACTTAAACAGCAGGAAGCAAATGGAATATTCTATTTGATTATCCTGGTCAACGAGCAATGAATGCATAAAAATAACTGTATGAAGACCCCTATGGAATTGGCCTCTCTGAACTATGCTGAAGAATGGCAACTTTTTACAATGTTATTCTTACTTATTTTTTTACTACCCAAAGAATGCTGGGTGTTTCATAGGTAATGAACTGACCTCTGTGTCTGCGGTGAACTTAGGTGCACTTTCAGACTTGCTGAAGAACAGGGGTCCAAAAGTGCATATTAATATTAATGAAAAATTATTTCAAGGGGATTTTTTTTTTTTATGTTTTCATTTTGTTTTTCACTACAAAGTCCAGAAGTTTTGCTATATTTTCATGAGCACACCAGTGACTTTAAGTAAACCATACCTAAAGTCACCACCACTTCTGCAGTGGTTAACAGGAGGACCCGACACAGGTGAATGAGCACAGTGCTACAAATGATGGGAGACCCAAACAGAACCTGGCTAAATAACATTTAATGGGCTGGGATAGGCAGTGTTTGGGTAATAAACATATCGACTTACAAAATTTACTGAGTGGGTCGGAGGTTAATTGTGGAATTCGGCAGACTGCCAAGTCTCACAGTCCTGCTGTGAGTCTCCTCTGCTCTCTCTGGTGTCAGCCACAGCTAAGGTGGTATCTCATAGGGTTTCTTTGACCCACCGCCTTGCTGTATTCAGGGCCAGTGGACGATGCCATTAGGTTAATCATTCCAGATGCCTCCCTGCTGCCACCTCTGCTGTCCCAGAACAACCACCCAAACAAAATAGGAGCTTTCAGGCTGATGGAAAGGATTTTCTTCTGTCTTCTGGGGTGGCCTTCTTAGTCTGTATTTCTTCTCACTCTTTCATTTTTTTTCTCTGCCTCATATTCTTTTGTAGTGGTCTTGTATTTATCCCAGACTTTACAAAGCAGTTTGGATGCCTCTGGATCTGAAAAATATGCCCAACTATCCTATGCCAATTGCTGTAGCTATCTAGCAGAAGGGAAAATATTAATTACTGAAAAATACATATATATATATATATATATTTGGCCTTTTTTTTTTTTAATCCAAAGACGATCCAAGCCATACAATTTTTGGTCATGGCTACAGATACAAGGTCTTGATGCCATCTGGAAGGAGCAATATTGGAGGACCTATGTGTTTTCCTCTGCTGGATGTATCTGAGGATATCAGAAATGGCAAGCACTCCCAAGAAACATTTAAAAATAAACTAAACAGAAGAGAACTTGGGTTAGCATTGACAAAAATCACTGTTATATCTAATTTCACTGAAGTGAAAGCATATGTAATGCTGATTAATCTGCAAAAGCAACATGCTTACTAAAATTGAAGGTATTGTTTAGTAGTTTTACACAATTGCATGCACAAATGAAATTTCAAGTAATAAGCTTTTTTTTATATATATATAATTTATTTTATTTTCAAGGTAACTTAAGTAAATTGAAAAATATAAGGTTAAATAGATGGTGGGGTAGATGAGCTAAAATACTCTTCAAAAGCCTAGAGCTATAAAACTAGCAGTCTACCTCTGGGAGTCAATGCCAAAAGAAAACAAATACAGTTAGGTGCTTCTGAACATCAGTCTGACACAACACACAGGTTGCATCTTGCAAAATAAGTTGGCCAGAGCAACTATGCAAAGTAAAAGATTCTCTAGGTAGAGAACATGTAGCTAAAAAAAATAAAATAGAAATATTATCAACTTAGAAACATAGGCTGTCAAGATAAAGAATAGTGACTAATATCCAGAGCTGAACTAATACCTGAAACACTTGAGGAATGATGGGCCAGCTGGAGTAAAATACCATTGATGTATTTTACAATAACAATTTGCATATTGATTAAAACCCTTAATTTAGATTGCCTTAGGTTTGCTCTGAGCTGTTATACTGATACCTGCCAGCCTCTTAACTGTGGATGGAAGAAAATTACTTGTACTGTCAATAGCTGTTTACCTATATTAAAATAATTAGCAATCAGAGTGTACTCCACTGGCTTGCACACTGGGAGTCTAATTAACTTTCTTCTTTGGATTTATACATCTACTAGTAAATAAATGGAAAGCCATCCCATGTCGTCCATCATGGGGATGTGTCTGTCATTATTTTGGAAAGGCAAATACCAGTTCAAACAAGGACATGTTTTATGTCAGAGATTTGTCACTGTATCTTTTCAGTGCATCGTGCCATTATGCTCCCTTATTCAACACGGAGCATTATTCAACATGTTACACTGAGCAATGCACTGCAATGACAAAGTGTTAATCTCCATTAAAAATTTAAAAGACATACAGCTATTTTCATCTGGGAAGCTGGTGCTGATTCATCTGCAGTCCTTCCCAGCTGAGGCGAAGTGGCAGCCGTAACTCCCGTGCTATTACACGTTAGTGAAGGACCATCCTTCAGTTCAACTTCCAGCAGCAGAAGCTGGAGAGTAAAATTGTTTCATAAAAGAATGAAGTCCAGTGCTCTTTTTTTTTTTGCTAATATATTGCTAAATGAATGTAGTACGACTTTTCTATTATTTGCAGATGATTGTCAGAGACTTAAGTACACTAGGCATCATTACAATCTCAGACACAATTTTGCTCAGGAAGTGTATCAACGTACCTACACCTTTCTGTGGGTGGGAGGGTTCCAGTTAATTCTGTAGCAGTTTCTGCTCATCTACTCAGGGTTTGGGGAAGCCACTGTTCCCTCCAGGGTGCAGAAGCAGGATTACAAGTGGACTGGTGAAGGCTGAGAATAAGAAAGCTTTATCTTCATGTTTACTGAAACTTCCTTTTGTGATGGTATTCAATTCATACTCCTATAAATATTAATAATGGTGCTTTTCACTAAGAAATGTGTTAATCTGAATAATGGAAACATGAACAAAAGAAAAAGAGGGAAGAGGCTGATGGCAGAAAGCTTAGGGAGGATGGTGTAAGTGCTCTCAACCAAATAGATAGAGTTATATATACATAGATTGGTTGATTTTTAAAAGATGTAGAAATGCAGATTCATTTCATGTATTTACCTTGGACACAGCACATGAATTGTGGTGACACCAAAGAGCTCAAAAGATCCATGCAATGTTGGGAAAAGTAGTGTAAGGCAAAAAGCAATGCAAATCCCAAGAAATCAAATAGCCTGAAGGGACATAGACCATGAGGAACTATGGATTCCCTGACCAAAGAAAACAAGACCATGAACAAATACAGTAAATATGGAAGGTAAAAAACAAATCTGGGAACAAAAAAGACCATAGAAAATAAAAATGGAAAAGCTTTTATTGTTTTAATTAAGAAAGATTGTGAGAAATAATGAAAAAAATTACCATGAAAAATGTCTGAAAATAGCATAAATTGTTAAAAATGCTTGATGGGTGACAGCAACCAACTATGTTGAAGAAATATCATTTTTAAAATCGGAAATAGAAGAAACAAAGACAAACAGTGAATTTATGTTACAGATCTGAGCACTCAGACATTCTCATGTGGTTATAAATAGGACATTTAAATAGGGTAGTTTGTGGGGCACGTAATTCCAGCTGACATGAGGAATTGTTGAAAAGCGCGAGGAAACCTGTGTGCTGCTTGTTAGAGTAACAGCTTGTGACTGCACTCAGAAACAATTCTCTTAAAGATCTAGTCTCCTTCTGTTACAAATAGCACAACAGAAGATTTTTGACTATTATGGGGAGTGCCACAGGTAATTATAAATAATGGTAGGCAAATATGAATGCACTATCACAAAAAATTTTAAGTGTAAAGAATGTGAGTAAGAAATAATACTTAATGCAGAAGAAGCATGGCAAATATTTTTTCAAAGATAATTTAAAAAATAGACAAAAAAAAAAAAAAGTAGTGCATCCTATTTTTTTATTTTTATTTATTTTTATTTTTTTTTTAAAGATTGATCTTTAGAATCACAAAAGATAAAGATCATGTTCTGTGATACGCCAACATTGTATTGAGCAAATATTCCTTGACTCCATTAGCACAATGACAAGCCAAATTTATAATTAGATTTGGCATAGTACCAGCATGGCTTTTGGTTGTCTTGATGCATGAGTCAAGTCCTGTAAGAATACACCTTACATCGAAATGCAACATATAAACATTTCTGGAAACATCTAGCACCTTGTACAGTTGCTCAATACATTATTGTAAATATAGCATTCTTCAGCTTCTACAAGTGATGCTCCTAAATGGACATCCAGTTTTACAGCCCCTTACAGAAGTGAAATGTATGTCATTATGGATTTACAGGCCTCTTTCCTTCATTTTGTCTGTGGTTACATATTGCCTAGCAATGCATCTTGTAGGTGTTACTGTAATATAAAAATGAATATTGAATGACTAGGAGAATAATGGTAGTACGAATTAAGGACTTTACCTTGTGACTTACATCACAGTTTAATTGTTGTTTTCCTGTGTAAATGCTACTACTGGGAAGGCAGTTTTAGGAAAGCTCAGAAAAATCCTTCCTATTCATTTTAACTCTATATGAATCTCTGGCTATGAAAGCAATAAGGAAATTTATTTTATTCTAGTCATAAACTAATATTGATATGTATACTTACATATTTTTAAAAATCCAAAAGAAAAATATGAAAGTTACTGTTACTTGGAAGGCATTTAGCCTCAGAGGTGAGGAAAGCTAAGACTATAAACTAGAATTGATGTCCTTGCTCTAAGCAAGCTGGTGTTTCTTCTCTGGGATCAGCTGTGGGACGAGGTGTGTGCCTCATGAGGGAAGCTATAAAAGTGGGTTATGGGACACAGGTCAAGACATTTTGTGGAGCTGATCACGCAGATGCCATGAGAGGAAGCTGGGGTAAGGTGGCTTCCCTAAGATGAGGGTAAGGAAGCAGATGCTGTGAAGAGTTGAAGCTCAGTGCTGGTGGGGCTCTATCCAATCTGAGAGGTTGTCAGGGAGGGTTAAAGGAGAGGGTGTTACATTGAAACACAGCAAAGGCACAAATTCTTCTTACATCTTTGAAAAATTACTAAGGAGTGAAAATAAAACGTGTTAATCTTTGCTCTTCTTCAAAGCCTCTGTTTCATGTATGTCATATCTATTAGAAAGCCTGCTTTAAACTTCTATTTTCTTTCTTTATAGGAGTTATTTGTAATCTGGATGGCTAACCTGATCCCTCTACTATAGTTTACCACACCATTAATTATCAGGGAAACAAAACCGGGAAGTGAGAATTAAGTTTTTAATAATAATGAGCTTGACCTCATGAGTTGAGTATGTTAGATAAATTCAGCTGTAGTACCTGACTGAGTGAAAAGCGGGCAGAGTTAGAAGGAGGTATAGCTTATTTGAATTTAATGAGGATGTGATACAACTCTTGAAAACCTACTGGGTTGTATAACCTAAATTAGTAGAAAGCTAACTCATCTTCTGGAAACAGGCTAAATGCAAGTAGCAGGCAGTGTTAGACCCTGCTGTGCTGGGAGATGTCCTGTAAGGCATTTCAGGCTTGGGTTTAAGCTTGTGAATTTCATGACTAGTCTGGGAGTGGGAGTAAATGTCAGATTGTTGAATTTCTAGTCTGATATTAAACTAGACAACTCCTGCCCCAAAACAGGGACTTAATGTAAGAGAGCCAGGGAGATCAGGCATATAGGAAGAGCACACAAAATGAGACCCTTCTGATATAAACAATTTACAACACACTCTGAATGGCTGGTAGAAACCTGAGGTGCAGTAGTGCTCGCAGTGTGCTCAGAAATCTAATTGGAACTGCAAAATGATTTAGAAAATGATCCCAATACAACCCCCAAAGCCCTTGTTTATGAAGCACATCTGAGGGGGTGGGGGGGAAAGGGGGGAGCACTTTCCCCCTAGAGCAGCAGCCTCAGCTGCATCTTGATATAGTGGCATTTTGTAAGCATAACAAGATAAACCATGAGCCTTTTGAGGGTGTCCAGAGAAGGCAGAATTCAGAGGCTTGAGGGAGCTTGAGTATTCTCTTAGGAAAGACAGAAGGAGATAAGTTGCTTCCTTTGCTTCTCTTTATATTATTAGAAGGCCATAGTGGGAGTCTAGATTCCTGGTACTCACCGTGTGCAACCATTACCTGACTATGTACCACCTCTCCCTGCTTACTGAAAGGAGGAAAGTCACCTTTGTTGTTTTTTAAACTGTGTTATTTCCAATTGATCATGTAATCATGTATAGGAAATGTCTGAAGGTTTAAAAAGAAGAGATTCTATGGGTCTCTAACTGCACTCATTTTTTCCAAGTATTGAAATCAAGTGTTATTTTCCTTATTGAGAAGGCACCTTGACTATTGAGAATGACAGCTTGAGAAAAAGCTCATAAAATACACTTGGAAAGTTGCTTGCTGATTCATGTGACAACTGGTGTTTGAAATAGAGCTAATTAATATTCTCATTATGATAATCACCTTCAACATTTCCCTTTATTTTTCCAGTCTCTCTCTTTAGCTATCTGTCTCTGAGATAAGAAAATTATTATCAGTGTATCAGCCCAGATACATTTCAGGCAAAGAATAGCAAGAATTAATTCTGGTCTGTCTGAGGAGAGTACAATTAGGAAGCCTTCATGATGAGACTAAATCTCCAGATGATTCAATCAGATATCCTCAATTCAGACTACTATGAAAATTTAGTACTCTGTTCACTTTCCAAAATGCACTTAGAGATAAACTCCACTACGGAGGGAAAAGTATTCTACCTGTAAATAATCTGAAACAAAGCAGTTATTTTGTAATCATGGAAACTTGTTTGCAAAGTTGAAGCTAAAATATATGGGTCTTTGAATATATGGATTTTTTTTTTTTTTTTTTGCCTTTGCATAAATATTAATTGTATTGGTTCAGTGCAATATTTCCAAAAGATACAAGATTAAGACATCAAAAGTTTTGACCCCTCATTTTTCACATTTTCTCTTCTACTTGGAACTATGATCAAGAATAATTGTAATAGATGGTAATGTCTGAATTAGTTTCACAGGAAACTGATTTGGGTAGCATTATCCGAGCTTTGACAAATATGGTTTGCCATGAATTTTGTAAAGAATTCAGGGGGGAGGGGGAGAGAAAAGCTTCAGATTTGATTGATGTTCTCTACAAAAAAAAAGATGAGTTTCTCTGACTTTCACCTTGTCTTTGATTGTCCAGAGCTGTGAGTAACTTTTTGTTCCTGATCCCCTGGAGATCACGACTGTAACTAATGAATACAACCATTAAAAGATTCCACTGCCCAGAATTCTTGGAAATGAAGAAAGAATAAAAAATAACCTGACTTCTAAATCATGCCAGATAACATGAGAGTGATTTAAAAAGAGCTATTCATATCTTTGAAAACTCTTCCTTCTGAGCCACTTTGGAAAAATGGTCAACAAGCAATTCCACCCAGGTGTCTTGGACTGGTCCCTTTTAGCACAAGGTCTTGAATTCTGGAGCAGTTTGTAGTAGATAACTCTAAAAGTGGTTGTTTAGTAGACTTGAAAATATACTGGAAGCAACAGAAGGACAGTGAAGTCATATGAGAAGTGTTTGTACATTGCATAGTTTTGCTGGAACTTAATCCTCTGTACTGAAGATGGAGTACATCAGTAAGATTAGTCAGATGAGGGCTTGCTGGTATAAAATACAAACAGACCTATCTGGAAATCTGCTGAAGTAAGCCACAAGCCTGATATCTGTTAAAAGAAAAACAAAACTCCCACACACTTGACTTAATAGACTCCACTGAGAACTCATTGCTGTGCCATCACCTTTGTTTTCTGCAAATGTCATCCAACACTGTGTTTCACGTTTGCATTTTGTGCTTTGTTTACTAGTGTTTAGTTTGGAGTTTCAGATTCAGACAACCCCCAAAACACAGCATAAAACATGCATGAGGCAAAGGAGCTCTATGAGGTTTCCTCAGCTGTTTTCTCTAAGAAACTGAAATATTTTTCTGCTTTCAAACAACAAACCAGCAAACGCTTGCTAGTTTCTGGTAAAATTGTCAGCTCCCAAACCAGTAGGAAACAGAAATCCGCAGAGCAAAAAGTTTTGCCGTAACTTTCATGTATGCTGCCCATGCTTTGTCTAGAGGCAAAAATTCAGATGCCAAAGTTTTTCTGTTACAAGCCTGTCAGTCTATTTTCACCTTCAAGATTATCTCATTTCAATTAATCTATTTAGATGTTACAATCTTCAACTTCATGCAAGAATGAAAAATGTTTTAAGGCATACATAAACTTTTCTGCAACTGATCAGTTATAGGAAAAAAATGTGGAAAGGTATATTCACATAACCCTAGTGTAGAATTTGTCTGTGATCTAATATGCCCATAAAATTTACTTTCATCCCCTATTCTGAAGTCCTAGTGTTGGGATTCTTTTAGCTGAATGAGTTAGGTCTTACATTATGTAAACAAGAATCCTTAAATAATTTGAAATAGAGACTTTTTGAGGATTTTAGATTTCATGGTAAAGAATTATTCTATCATTTCATAAAACTGGTTATTGATTTGTAGTTCAAAGAAGAAAATATTTGAGCTAGGTACATAGTAAGGGGAGTGGAAGATTTATAATGGCACATCCCTTTCATTAAAAAGAAACAGAACAAATGAAGATCATGAAATATTTACTTAAAATGAATTGAAGAATTTTGTTGTTACCTTTTGTTGCCTGTTAAATTCTGCACTAATTTTAGCATTAATCTAGTACTAATTTTGATAATTAACATTTGTACTTTTAGAAATGTAATAATTTATGTCTTTGCACAGTATTTTATAAAGGCATTAACTCTACAATTTGCAGGAAAAAGACAGGGTGAGTGGCTGGACAAAATCACACAGCCAGCTAAGTCCAAATGCAAATTTCACTTATCTGCAGGTGAAAGCTGTATAATACAAATGTATCATCCAAAGTATGTTTCCCTGCAGGAAGATGACCCAAGGATGACATCATTAAGGATCTCACTAACCAGCCAGGTTTGCTCCTGCTGCTGAGGCAGCTCCTGGCTGGACTAACTGCCCATCTAGAGCTGCTTTGCTATTGCTGCTTTTGCAGGGGTGGGAAATCTGCTGAGAAGCTTGGTGGTGGGTAAGTAATGAATGGACAATAGAAGCGCTACTTGTACGATGGGCCTACTTCAGAGTGAATAACGTTACTAGCTTCAGTAGAAGAGAAAGAATAGATGAAGAAATCTAGGTTGATTCAAAACAGAATAATGAAGTTGCTAAAGGACAAATTTGTCAGAGATATTTCTGTACAATTGAATCATTTTCTTGTACTCCAAGTGCAACTTTCATTCATTAAATGCACTGACAGCACCATAGTCTAAGTTATATATGTCCTTAAGAAGTCTTTTTTTTTTCTTTTGAAACTGTGGATTATTTATCTGCTGTTTGTTAATTTTTTGAAGTTATAACCTGTCTGTGTTGATGGGAATTGGTCTAATTCTTAAAAGTTTTTTTGATTGTTATGCCTATTTTTAATTAAATATTCTCAAAGGAATTTTAGACCTAAATCTTCTGGGCCTATATCAGGGAAAACACGTCACACCATATACTATTTCCTTCTCTTTCTTCCCATGTGCATGCTTTGCCCCTGAGGGTAACTTGAATATGCTTTTATCTAGTTTTATCAGGCTGTTCTACAGCTGAGCACTCTGCAATATTGGATTCTAGATAAAATTATCTTTAAGCAAGTCAAGTACTTGGCAACAGCACTCTTTTCTAATATCTTTAGAAGCTGGTAGTAGTTTGGGACATGAATGGGTGAATATTATGAGACTTAGAGTAATTGCAAGGAAAAATTAAAAAAAAAAAAAAAAAAAAAAAAAAAAAGATATATGTACTTTCTTTGTGGGTTGGCTTTTCCCCAGGTATTTGTATGATCAAGTAGTATTCCTCTGCCCCCCCCATCACCCCCAGCACACACAAATTTAAGCTCATAATAACAGGCAAAAATATATTTTATTAGCACCTAATTGACCACAGCAATAGGGTAGATCTTAAAATCCCTAGCCAGAAACCTGGTGTCTTCAATTAAAACAGGTGGAAACAAAAAACAGCTTCATTCTTTGTATCTCAGCACCTGCTCATATGACCATGAGAAAATAATAAATAAATTCAAATTTTGCAAACAGCCAATAAATCATATCCTAGCTAGATGGGAACTATGAGCCAGAAAGAAAAAGCTTGAACATTTTCTGTAATTCCGTAACCCACTTATTTTCCAACTCTCCCAGAGTGTTTCAAAGCCTTTGAGAACATGAATAACTCTTCCTGTTTTAGAGAATCATATTCATCCAGTCGAGAAAGGGAAATTTCCTGAATGTGATTATGTGGTTAGCCACAGCTGACCAATGAAAATCACATGCAGGTTTGGAGTAATGAACACTGATGTTCAATAAGCAAAACACATTGGAGGGAGCAAGTATTACATTAGCCCAAATATCAAATTTAAACAACTGAAGATGTGATCATGAATATTTCATGAACTGAAGATGAAACTAAGTTTGACAAACTATTAGTTTTCCATTTCTGATAATAAGCATTTTCATTTCATGTTTCATGCGATTTTATCCCTGAACTTTAATAATAAATTGTGTATTAAGAAATATTGGAGAATTAATTCATTCATAATGTATGAAGAAGGGGAAAAATGACTTGCCTTTGAGTTTGGAAAATAATTTATTTCTTTTAGTAGATAATTCCTTAAAATCACCTATCCATGTCACTGTATCTGTGTGGAAATGAAATCTGTTACACTGCTGTAAATACAATATGTTGTTAGTGGAAAAAAACATCTGAGACTTCATTACTTTTTTAAAAATGCACGATTCAAGTATAGTCTTCTACACCGCTTTATGGAACAGAGCTAAGATCTCTTTGTTCCTACTTACTGTAAAGTTCATTAAAATGTCAAACATATATTAAGCATTGTTGCCCTTTTTGACCTTAACAATTTACTAATATTTGAACTATTGGCAAGATTGATCTCTGCTGAAAAACTGTTTGCTGAGAAATTGATTGCATGCTAATGATGTAACAGTGCTTATGGTATAAAATTTTCAGAAATTCTTGTTCCCTGAGCTTTTGTGGGAGTCAGAATACTCCAAATCTGATTAGCCATATCTCATGGTGCTCAGGGTATCCTGTCACTACAGATTCGTGAGATTGTATTGTAATTCCATCATCATTCTTTCCTTACTTTCCATAACTTCTTGCTGAAGTCCTAGCCCCTGAGAAGGGAAATCCTTCTAATGCCCACAGTGTTATCCATAAGACACAGCTCTCTGTGGTGAATCCAAAAGTGTGCCCATCCCACTTGCAGTCTGTGATGCCACCAAATCCAAGACCCACAAGACAGCAAATGCCACTCTTCCTGCTTACATATGAGAAATTTAATGCTTTCCTGACTGTTTTTGTTCTGTGTACTTTGACTGCATGCTTTTCTCTTTAAATTCCAAGCTAAGTTTCTTCCTGTTTCTCTTCTTGTGCAGGCAATCTTTACTTCTTTCCTTCATCAAAAATGGAAAGGCAGTACCAGCTCCACCTGGCTATCAGCTACCTGGGAGATACAACTGGGCTACAAGATGTGTGCTTTCAATGGCAGACTTGTTTGCACCATCACAGAAAAAAACTTATAAAAATTATTTATATAAAGAGAAATACCTTTTATGGTGCTGCTTAAGAGTGTCTTAAAACAAAAGCTATACACTTGAGGGCAATGAAATAGTTGTTTTCATCTCAATTTTACTTTACGCTGTTCTTTGATCTAACATGAAAATCATTACAACTTATGAGATAAGGCAGCAGACAAGACCTTGGGGGATTCTTAGTTATGTAACTCTACATCCAATTCATTATCTTGTGACTCTCTTCCTCAAATAGCTTTCTGAGAGATCAAGTTAGTCAAAGCTACCATGGGTTTTTAGCTTTGCTAAAATCTACGGTATTACATGCTCAGTGAATTTCCACAGCTTTTGTTTGAGTCAGTGACAGCACCTGTCATTTGCCTTTTTATGTCTTGAAAGCTGCTGGTGGCAGCATAATCAAAGATGCTGAGTAAAAATATATATCCCAGAGCAGTGGCCTATAAAAGGCTCCATATATTTTAGCATAGACTGCATGTGTCATAACATGTAGTTTTTTTCACGTATGTATCAACGCTTTATTGCATAATCAGGTATCTAGTCAAGTTAGTAATAGAGAAGTGCTGCTAAGGTAGAAAATGAAACTAAAACTATCATTTTTTACTTGGAAAGGGGGAGGAAATGTTTGCTTAGCCATTGAATATTATAGCTTAGGAAAAAAAAAAAAAAGGTCACCTTCACTTACGAGATGTTAGTAGCAAAATGATAATGTTCCAGGGCTTATTACTTACTGCTCACTTCACAATGGTTATAAAAGTGCCAAGATTAAGGAATCAGTGTTTCAACTACAGCAGAACATCCCAGCTCTCCTGTCTAACGTTTGAATCCAAGAAAACAATTTTTACCTCTTCTACCTTCTGCCCCACAAAGAAACATAAGTATCAATATTTCTGATTTTTGAAGAAAAAGGCTTGAAATTTCATTTCTAAACTTTTGCTTTCATACATAGTTTGTGTAAAGAAACAGAATAAAGACATCTTCAGAAGATAGGCTTCTGTCTTGTTCACTCTGCCTTCAGCTGTGGCAAAAAGATCATAGAATCAAAATATGATTCAATGACCCATAAGGAACATTGAGTGAAGTACTCATAGTATGTTTCCTGCAGAAGATGGCATAGGATGGTCCTCTCCAGCTCTTCTGTCCTAACAGGAGGAAACAAAGGAGAGAAAAGTTGTGCTCTATGCCCACCATCAATGGGGAAGGGGCTCTCCTTTAGAGGGTAGAGCTATTAATACAACTATTTTCCTTCTCTCCTACCTCTGGACATCTCTATATGGTTGATTACAAAGGGAAACGTTATTGGACTGAATGATGATAGAGGAAAACTGACGATATTTTTTTCCTCGTCCTTAGTAATGAAACACACAGCTAACTACTATGAAGCCTAAGGGATGGTTTAAAAACAGAAATAATAACACTATCTTCAAGGTTATAATCTTTCTAGATCTACAAGCACTATACTTTGTGGATGAAATGCAGCTGAGGAGGGTCTGCAAACTGGTGTGCAAAAAGTGTTTCTGCTGTGTACAGAGAGCACCTTCTACATCTGTGGGGAAGCACTGGAGAAAGACCAGAAAATGTTAAGGTATGGGGCTAGGCCTTACCTGCTGTTCAGAGACAGGTAGCTACCTTTGGAACCAAACTTACGTCTTTGGAGAAGTATTCAGTGAATCAGTGGACATGGCTGAAGCCGATGATTTTCCACACTGAGTGGTCATGAGCAGAAAATGATGTATTTTAGAGTCAAAAAAGCATATTATTTTTCTGTAGTAATACTGTAAAGCACCTGTCCTACATAGACAATATCATGAAATACTTTAGTCTTCTCTTTTCTGAATGCAATATACTTTTAAGGAATGAATCTTTGATAAAGTAATAGCCTAGTGTACTGCAGGCAAGAACATGCAGTTTTCTGTACATTAACTGTGAACAGCAGCCACTATTCATTAAATATGTCATATACTCTGAGGCTATGAATGTTTGTTTTTTTTCAGCACCAGTTGTCATTAGGTCTTTGGACAGGAATATTCTTCAGATTTCTGTAAACAAAGTAGATTTTGTGATCAGATTTTGCTAGCAGATTTATTCCTTCCATTCGAACAATTATTTTTGTTTGCCTAAATGAAATGTTGAGAGGTGCACATGCTATAAACCACCCCAGAACTCAGTGGGAATTGTTTCCTGTTCTGTGACTTCTAATTCACCCAATCAAATTCCATAATAAGGATGTGATTTTTGTGTCATCATTCAAGACTCTGTATTATGGGGTACTTTTTAATTACATGCTATAAGATTTTTTTTCTTTGTATGTTTTCAAGAACTCAACTACATCAGAAGATGTGAACAGAGTGATAGCTCTGATCCTCAGGACATCAGAAGAAAAAGCTGCTACCTCCAAGCAACAATACCTTCATATGCTTTAAGTCAGTAAACTACTACATGTTTGAAACCCAATCTGGATTGCCACCCACTGAGTTTCTGTATATTTTATTTACGTGTTTATTTGCTTGGTTATTTCAGGGACAGGGAAAAAAGTAGCAGTATGCAGGGAATTACTGCCCTCTGCCATTTGGGATACATAGTAATTCTGGGATGCAACCGGTCATCTTAAAGGTATATATAAAAGTATTTTTCAATGTATTGCATGCATTTTAATCTGTGGGAGTACAGGTAACTGTTCACAGGAGATTCATAATTTGCATTATTTTTTTTCTATAGGTTTTAGAAGGCATAAAAATACCTTTTAAAGGCTTTCCTATCAAAGTCTAGCCTACTGGGAAGAGGAGGAAAAAAGAGGGTGAAATTTCTGCACATCTAAATGACAATCTTGGAAATGTAAGCTTTTGCCACTGTACGCAACAGTTTGTGAATCTTTTGTAACATTCATAAGAGACCATAGAATATTTCTAGGAAAGAAAAGTAGGTTAGACTAAGTTATCCAATATCCACAAAGATGCAAGCACCTGCATTTTTCTAAACTGGCAGGAAATATAAGAATCACTTGACAGAATCAGTTGGAAAATAAGTTAGGTTATAGTAAATCTAAGTAAAAACATGGCAAAGAGGTTTTTTGTTTTGTTTTGATTTTCTAAAAAAAAAGGTTGTCCTTTCTTAACACAGTCAGCAGTATCTTTTATTCATATTTTTTAAAAATATTTTTACTCTATTTCTCTTTATATAGATGGCAATTTGAGTTCAATGCTGTCCCTACATTTCTATTTCCTGAATTTTGGAGGTAGAAACCCTATATGGACAATGGTTAAATACTGCTAAGAATAAAAAATGGTGAAGTTAATATAAAATACTTCTGACAGTTCTACTTGAAAAATGTCAGTCTTTAAATGTATCTATTTACAAGTCTGGAATACTGTTGAACCTGAGGTCCTATTTCAAATATCCAACAAGAACAACTGTTTTTTCTTTTTAAAAGTGAATGATTTCACTGATAGAATTCTAATTGTGCGGGAGCTGTGACAAAAGTTCCCAGCGATGGTAGACAGTAGGGTTCTTTTGCAGAACCTGGGCCATGGGCAGGACCAAGTAGGAGGAGGCATCTGGACTCAGTTACTTCTTGTTGTACATCCTTTATAGCTTCAGGAGTAGATATATTTCCAGTTTGTGTTTATTTTGGAAAATACTTTCATTAGGGATAGGATGTGTTTCCAGTCCCGATGAATGATCTGTATGCATGTGAAGTTGGTTTAGAATACATTGCATTTCTAATGCTGTTGCTGTGTTTCAAATTGAAATGTCACAAATACATTTTGGAGGAAGGTACTTTGCTTTTTTGGCGGGTAGTAGACACCATTACCTGTGCAACCGTTCTTAGGTTCCTCTGTGACTCCATTATACTCATTCAGAGGTGCATGTTTTCCAATGCCTAGTTTTGAGGAGTGATCAGAAACATAAATTTGCTCTGAGATAGTGCTTACATTTCAGAAAAATGAATAATTAAAGACCTGTTCTTAACTCACACTGGGAGTACAATTGTTTGAAGGGAAGAAACTCAGGTTTAAAACACTGACCATATAAATACAAAAAGAGAAGCTACAACAAGCTAGCTGAGCTCCACTGCAAAGGGAAGTTCAGCCTGCACGAAACAGAAGTTGCCAACTGGCCCCAGACTGTCCATGCTGAAGAGCAGTCCTGCAGTTGTGCAAGGCATGAGACAGGTGCAAAGGTACAGATTAGGGACAGTAATGTGCTGCAAAGACATCTATTCTTGCAAGAAGACTTTTCCAAGCATACTTTGGAAGTAGGTTGCAGCTACTTTGCTGCATAGGGAGGTACAAAAAGATAATCATCAAACATTGCTTCTATCACCTGTTACTTCTGTTTCCTTCCTTGGAAGAAGCCATTAAGGATAAAAGTTATCCTGAAAAGTATTTCCTTAGCAGAATATTTCTTTGACTGACCAAGCACTCCCTTAGGTTAAAGGCTCCTTATTTAATCAAGTAATGCTCAAGTGAAAACAAACCCTAAAATAAGTCTTAGTACACTATGATCATCTTGCTGCTTTTTAATTTAGAAATAGCAGTAGCCTAGTTCAACTTCATTTTATTCTTCTCCTGTTATGGTATTGCAGTGCTGGAGATAAATCAGTCTTATGGAAGCATGTGTTGTATATTTCAAGGGATTGTGAACCAAAGGTTAGTCTGAGAGGGAGAAAATAAAATTTCATCCCTGGAACTGCCAGTATGAGGACTATGGCTCAAGGAAAAGAGCACTCAAATTGCTAGGAGACACTGCAAGTCCATGGTAGTAATTTCTTCACAGGCAGAATAAAAAAGGCAAATCTTGCAATGAGAGGCTGCAGTTATTTACACCGTCTGGAGAAGCTTCCACTTTCCCAGGTATCAGCCATCAGCAAGACCATTTTAAATGTGTCACCTTCTACCATATGCTCCCTCAGGAAAATAATTCAAAGTATAATACATTAAAAAAAATAAATAATTGCTTAACTTGGCATTTTGCAAAACATGGCATTTGTGAGAAGCTGGCACAACAATTGTCAAAGTGTCCGTATCAATACAAGGATGTAAAACAAACTCCCTGGCAGCAGCTTGTACAGCTGTGTGTGCCCACTCCCTCCTGGCTCTTCCTACCATATAGTGCTTTTTTGGTCTGAACTGTTTGTGTGATTGGAGGGGGGGTGTGAGATTGGAAATGTCTTATAAAAAAAGAAAAGACCTTTAAAATGCAGCTAATGCTTCTAAAAAATAATTCTTTACAAATTTGGCAGTTGCTTAAAAAAAATAAATCAACAACCTGGCATGTGGAAATGTGGTATGTGGACAGCTAATACTAATTAAAGTATCTCTGCTGTGCTTCATATCAGCCTGTTTTGTTGCAGCTGGGATACCAAGCAGATCTTGGAGGTCATTTTTATTGTGGACAGCCTACCCCAAAACATAAGTGTATGTTGTAAGTAATAGGGAGGTTTGCCTATCAGGGTAGGGATACTTTTTTGAAATAACACTCTTTAGAAAGCTCAGGCCCTAAGTTCTTGTGAATTATGGGTAGTTTTCATAAGAGGGTCTCAGCTAATGAATTGCAAGGATTTTATTCAGCTTAAGAATTTTCCGATTTGCAGAGTTGGGTTCACCTGGGCTTCTAAGGATATCATCACTGTGTTGCAGGTCTTTAAAACAGAATAAATTAAAAGAAACAAATAAAATTACGTGTAGGTTGCTTATGGCTGCAGAAGCAGTTGATATGCATTCCAATGTTAACTATAATGTTTATTTTAATATCATTTACTTGCCTATTTTTGGGTGTATTATACAGCTTGAAAATTCTTAGCAGGCATTTGAAAACTATTATACATTATTACTTCCTTAAAATCATACACTTAAATCAGGTCACCCAGCTGTTTAGCATCTGATAACAAGATTAAAGGGATTGATTGTACTCTGGAAGTCTGCAAATACCTATTAATCTAGGAGACCTTGGAAGTTAATCAAAATGATATTTCTCTACTGAATATGGTATAAACAGTTGAAAATACATTTGTAATTTGCAATGGGTATTTTAGGCTCTAAGATACATTATTCTTGTTGAATATTAATCTTTTTAAGTGCTTACAGTAATTATTATAACTTTGCATAGTAGATAGTTAATTCTCCAAGTTTCTGCAATTTAGTATATTGGAACTGTCCATATTTTCATTAATTCCATCAATCAAACTTAACTCTCTTCCACCTCTAAGAAGTAATTATAATTATTTTTATGACCATATATATGCTAATGAAATAACTATTTCATGACATTTTAATTAATTCTCAAAATGCTTATGGACTCAACACTGACTTTGTCTCAGAAGGACTAGAGCAAAGAAAAAAATCAAATTATTCTTGTGGCTAACGGGAATAATGCAGGAAATATTACCAAATGCAATCAGAGCCATCTTATTTTGGTAATTTCCTTAGCTTCAAATTTTCCTTTGTTTAATTATGAAATTAAATTCAAGGTAGTTTAAATCTACATTTTGCAAAGATTTTTGTACACAGATACTTTAAAATCTTTTTGTTTTCTTTTCTTGTTTGTTTGTTTCTCTCAACTTTGTCAGTAGGCTGGCTCCCATTCCCTGTCTTCACTGTTAGAGGAAGCTATGAAAATGGCAAGACACTTTTATGTAGATAAAGACAACACATTTTCTGCATAAAAATTGCAATTTGCAAAGGTATCCTAAGCTACTTTGATGCCCAGAGTAGAAACTGCCCATCGAATGTTAGAGAACACTGCAAGTCAATAAAGCAAAATGTGTTGAAAAATTAATTGGATATTCTTGAAAATAAAATGGGTG
Organism: Aythya ferina; assembly: GCF_964211825.1. NCBI lineage: Eukaryota > Metazoa > Chordata > Aves > Anseriformes > Anatidae > Aythya > Aythya ferina. The sequence continues at coordinate 24,798,902 of NC_140305.1, forward strand.
GGAGGAAAAGTTCCAAATTTTTTATTCAGTTTGAAAATTTTGCCTTGTTTCATTCCTGAAAATTCCAGCTATAAGCATACGCTAGAATAAGTGTTTGATATTTTAGGATCTTCACTGACCATCTGGTATTATGGGAGTCATTACAGCGTTGTCATATGAGGTGATTTACTGAGGAATGGGGCTTTTGGAGAACTGCAGAGGGATGTTAGTGGAGAAAAAATATGCTTGAGGTCTGTGGCCAGCAGAAAAGCCTGCACAAACTTCGTCTGCAGGTGGCGCTTTCCACCATTTTGTAAATGACCCTCCCAAGTGGGCTGACTCTGAACCACTCGGGTTGGTCTCTAAAACTCCGTATCCCTCGCTTTGATCGCTCTGTGTGATGGCCATGGAGCTGGAGACTTTAGCCAGTCCTTTGCCTTAGGTCAGACTCTAACTCTTCAGATCTTTTGTTTTCATCTAGGCCCGAGCTTCTATCTTCTGCTCTGAATTCCTGCAGTCTCCCTCTGGCTGAGTCTCCCTCAGTGTCTGAGGAGAAATTTCTGTCTTAAACCCAGAGGAACTTCAGAGAGTACAGTGATTTGACAAATATTTACTTTCTAAAGGCAAACAAGGTTGAACATTAAAGATGTGAATTATGTGCCAGTATTGGCACAAACATTTTTGAAGGGAAGAATCTTGCAGAACTAACAATGTCATTTCTTTTTCTACTCATCATTATCAGTTCTTTTGTCAGCGTGTGTTGTGTTCATTGGCCCTCTCCTGTCAAAAACAGTATTAAGGGCAAATGCACTGAGTTCAGCTATTTCTGGAGCACTGCATTTCTTGTTCTCATGCACAACAAACCTAAAAAATATCTCACATTTCTATCATCTGGAGGAGACATAGATACAAATACATGCAGAGCTTTGCAGATGCTTATTCCTCTGGGGGTCAGATTCTGGCTTTGCAGTGGTGGCACTTGTGGCAGACTTCTTTGGGGTCATGGACATTGTGACTAGGCTGGGTCCCAACTGTACAAGCCTCATTCCTTCCCATGAAAATGTCTGCATAGTGAAGCATCTTTATTTCATTCTCTCTTTCAGCATGAATGACCCCTTCTGCAATTGCTTCGACAGAAATAAAATCTTGCTGTTGCAGTTGCCTCAGAGCCAGTGACTGCTAGGCCGAAGGAAATATAATAGCTGCTTTATAGGGTGAAATCTTTATATCTTCAGCAGACTCAGATATGATGTGTTTGTTTGCTTTCCTCATCTGTGTAATATGAGGCTTACATGAGCTATTTTTGGTCTCACCTCAATATCAAGAGTTTGCCTTGTTTTCATCTGAGGATGACAGGCAGAAGTGCTACAGGTTGGAGCATATCTTGGTTACGTATGTCTTTTCCTTCTCTTCTGCTTAAATTCATTTCTACTTTCCCCCTCCTTGCCTCATATAGTTTAACTGAAAGCAGTCTTCGAGCCTTTTCTATACACAGCTTTCAACGAAAGGATATCATCATCTCTTTGGAAATGCTGTTCGCTTGTCTAATGAGTGAAATGAGTTTCATAGTACTGGATCCCGATCATGCTTTTTTTTTTTTTTTTTTTTTTTTGCCAGTAATTAGTTCTAATCTAATGAAATTCCTGCAGGATAGTTATATTAGAAGAAGACCTGAAGTCTGTGCCCAAATACATACCATTACACCACATCATAGCTCCTTCTCTGAAGTATTCAGCATATGATACTTTAGCCAAATTCCACTAAAAGTAAAAAGAAAAAAAATATATTATCAGTGGAATTTTATGGCTTCTATACATCAGAACTTATGATTTTGAATTTAGCCACTTTAAGGTATTATGGCAATCATATTATATACACATATATATATTTTAATGTACTCCCTAAGTTTTCTTTAATTATTTCCAGAAGTCATTGAGAAAGTCAGTTGGATAACATCTGATTTTGAAATAGATATGTTAAAGATAGAGCAGTGGATGCATTTTTTATATTGTTTGTGTTTGTTTTGTTTTGTTTTGTTTTGTTTTGTTTTCTTTTTGTTTTTAGGTACGGGGCTTTGGAAGGCATAGTAGACTTTTACATTAGACTATAGAAGAATGTCCAATGCCGCTGTATGCCAATTTCACCACAGGACCTGGATGAAGATAACTTGTACAGAATTAACCAAGGCTCTATTGATAACTATTGAATATTCAAGCTTGTAAGATTTTTATTTTTTTTTCTGGTTAATTTTCTATGAGTGTATCAGTAATACTGAAGGTTTTGTGTTCTGCAGTTGGAGGAATGTGACTCCTCCAACTTAAAAAAGGAAAAAAAGAGGAAAAAGGGAAAAAAAGGAAAAGAGGAAAGTTAATGGGGTAAATGCTCAATAATTTGGTCAAGATTCATTTTATATGGATAGGCTTTCTTTGCTAAAGTATACTGAATGTGTTTGTAAGGACAGGGGGAGGAACAGTGCTCACTTCATGTACTATTTGATTGGTAATTGCAGAGAGTGATTTGAAGTATTCCTTAAGCTCACTTGCAAGCTCAACTGTTTGAACACAAATGTTATTGTCAGTGCCAGTAGCGCAGAAGCAAGTCTCTCACTCCCTTGTAGTGCAGACAACGCTAAAGCATGCCAGCCTGTGGTTAAGTAGGCTAAAAATATAACTATTCTGTCCGTCTGCAGCTCTTTAAGTCTATACCCCAGCTGCATTCAGACTACCTGAGAGCACTTTCAAAGAGCCTCAAGCACATCCACATCATGGGACTTCCCCACAGTGCTTGAGGTTTGCAGTCCCCTGAACAAGAACTGAAAACCACTCCTGATGTCCCGGACACCAGCTCTCCCCTAGTGCCTCTGCTTTCCTTTCCTGCAGAGGCTGTGAACACAGAACAAATGTCCTTAGATGCTGATGACTTAAAGCCATCTTAAAGTCATCCAAAACACCAGCTGAGGGGGACTGGAAGTCTTTTATGGTACATGGAACATCCAGGAATTTTCCTTGGTGGCACCACAAAGAGAAGCAGTGTAAGCAGGGTGGAGTTTAGCCATGGTAACCCTAACCAAACTGTCTTCAATAGTAACATCAATGATTTTATTCTGTTTTATACAGTGTCTGTTTTCTATTTTCTACTACTAAAATTCTGCTTTTTTTTTGTTGTTGTTGTTTTGTTTTATTTTTCACAGAAAAATAATATTGAGGAATCCCGGTAAGGATAAACACCTTTTTTATTTTTTTTTTATTTATTTTTTTTTTCTGTAGTTCCCAATAGTTGCTTCTCTTATTAAAAAGAATTGAGAAAAAGGTATTGTTAAATTTTGATTTGATTGATACATGAATTTTTGATGATGGAAGTAGAGAATAAAATCAACATCTTTTCAGGTAAACATTTTGCATGGGACTATCTTTCTTAACATAGTTTATATTTAAGCAGGAGACAGTATTCCTGTGTTTTGATCCAGAGTCATGTCAAAGCTGCTGTGCTATGAGCCCCCACTTAGGTCACTTAGGTCAACTCCTATATAATTATAGAAAGCTGGAAATGCTGGTGGAAAAGAAGAGTTTGGAGAAGTAGGCTTTGCTGTATCTTCACTGCCAGAGCTAGAAGGAAAATCAAGCCATGACTATTGCATCTCCTAAACTAATGTTTTGTCTTTCTTCATTTCCTACCACTCCCCGCCCCCCCCCCCCCCCCCCGAGACGGTGACAGGGTGACTATGGCAATGCAGACTGGATGTTGGGACCATGGCAAATTTAAGACCAATGGCCTCAAAAAACAAACATTTTGTATACTGATTTAAAATATGTTGCATTCAAAACTCATTACTTTCTTGAAAAATGTCTCATCTTAAAAATGTAAATGAATGTTTTAATGGAAGGAAATGTTACTTCTAATGTACCGTATGAAATCCTGCTTCCTGAAAATGAAGCTGCATATTGATGTGATCGAGACTTTGAAAACAAAAAAAAAACAAAAAAAGTAATATACAGACAGATGATATTTAATTGATTTGAATAGAAGGTAAGTTTACATCTTGTAAAATTATGTAAATTTCTGTCTAAATTCCATACTACTGTGTAGTATACAAAGAAGCATATGAAAATCTACTAGAAAGTGCAAAGATTAAGCATGTACAATAAATAATATCAATGTGATAGAGTAACTGATGCTGAAACTGCAGGAATATGTGCACAGTATTATAATTAAATTTCTGAGATTTGCAATGCAGGTGGTAAATGCTGTCATTGGACTCAGCATGCTACAGAAAGCTGCTAAAATTCATAGACACAACTGTTTATAATTAGAAAACACTATCCTTCTAAATCTAATCACATGTTCAAAAATTTGGGCAGTAACTGTAGAAATAAAGTAGTATTTCTCAGTCATAGTTTGATTTCTCAGACTGTTAAATGGTAAAACTGAAGTGTTGCTCTACAAGGTGTCTCAGAGCTTGATTTCCTTTAAGCCAGCCCTCACTGTACTGTGTTATATTAGAAGTGTGAATTTAAATTTCAGTTCAGAATTGAATGTTCTAGTGGAAACACTATTAGGTATACGTGTCTTTGTGTCAGTTCACACTTTTCCAACTACCTCATCCCATGGTTTTAAAACTGCAATCCAATGCAAGAAATTAAGTCAAATTAATAATTGTTTCCAGAACTGAATTCTAGGCTAGAATGAGGTTACTTTTGATTTTGTTCCTATGACCTGATCCTGCAATCCCAATGCAAGAAGAAACATTTATGTTTGAACTTGTGCCAAACCTCACTACTAAAATTCTTTTCTTTCTGCTTGCCTCCTCATTTCCTCTGTAACATTAAGGAAAAATTAAAATATTTTTACCTTGCCAACATGTTGTTTTCCTCTTTTTCATAATGCAAAAAAAAAACAAAACAAAACAACAACAACAACAAAAAAACAAACAAACAAAAACAAACAAACAAAAAAAAAAAAACAAAAACACAAACAAACAATGTTGCTTCAATTCCTTCAAATGGGAAGGATTATTTTTATTTAGAAGGCTTTTTAAATGTATCTTTTCTTGACTACTTATAAATCTTTATCATCATGAAACTCCAATACAATCAAATAAGAACAGTTGAAACGGTTCAAGGGAAAAAATATGGCTCTCCAGCAACCTCAGTAGCTTTAACGATCTGGTAAAAGACCAAACAAACAGATATAATTATCATAAAAAAGCTATTGCATAGCTCATCCCATCTGATTTGTTTATGGGATAAAAATTGAAGTACTTATAACTATCGGAGGTTTTCTCTGCCTTCAGATGCTACCCTTTCCTACTGAGCTCATTGCAGCCATTAAGGCTCTTGCCCTGAGAAGGCCTTGGATAATGAAATCCATACTTCTCTCTTACTAGAGCAAATTGGCTTAGTCCACTGATTTACTGGCTGTGCTGTACTGTCTGATGACACCAGTATTTGAGTATGCATCTGCGTTGCAGGTATCTCGCTGTTCCTCACCATAACATTCAGGTCTCTTAAAGTCTGTGGTGAAGAAGTATTCTGGATTTCGTATGGGAATAAAGTAGTTTCTGGTCCTTTCCCCTATTCAATGTAAACAATACACCTTGGTTGGGAAAAAAAAAAAAAAAAAAAAAAAAAAGAAAAGCAGCTTGTGAGTTTTTAGAGATTTGTAATGTATTTTCTGTTTTCTTTTAGGTCCATCAGTTTCGGAGGATCAGATTAGATCTGAATTTGTTCTTCAGCTGGGCACAGCAACCTGGAGAGATCTCATGCTTACTGAAGGTCACTGATGCTTGAAGATCTCTTCAAACAAGAACAGAGTTATTCATCTGTAGGTCTGCTATTGCCTCTGGATCCAACCCTAGAGAGCAGGGCTAGGTACGGGCAAGGGGTCTTGGCCTGCCCGCCAGCAAGTGGCAGCGGGGGACACTTCTTGTACTTCTGCAGTCTGCTGTTCAAAGTAAGGTTTTGTTTTCATAGCCTGTGCTGCCATGTGTATCACAGTTAAGGCTCTTCCCCTAACCGCGACCTGTAAGCATTTTTGTACTACTGAAAAGTAGCTCTTAAAATATATTCTTGAGTACTAATTGGTGTTTCCACTAAATTTGCCTTTCTCCAGTATGTACATGTTATATAGCAAAGTCAAAGTGTGCTTGTGGGGTAGACTTGACTTATGACTAGATGTTTATTTCTGTTTTAATGATTGTGGTAACTGTTTTGAGGTGATTTTTATTTTTTATTTTTTTATTTATTTTTTACTTTTATTTTTATAAACCTTTGGCAAGCCTTTAAGGCAAAGTACTTTGTACTCAGTCTTTATTTATGTTGCATATATGTTGACTCAGACAGGTGCTTTTATACGGCAGGTTTCTTTCTGGTAGAGCAATTGATCTGGCGCATAAATACATTCTCACATAAAATTCACTAGGAGCAATTGATATGTCATGGAATAATGAACTGAAGGTTGGGAATTTTTCCTTGCTTGTATTTCTCCCTCTAATCCCAGTTTTAACAGTTCTTATTCCCCCACTCCAAAGACTGCACTTCATTTCAATCTGTGTGTGTGCTCAGGCTGGGGTTGAATGACCCTAACAAAGCAAAGAGGGAAGAAAAGCCAGGAAGTGGCAACCCCTGTAAGCCTGAAGGGCCTGGTGTTTTTTACTGCCCCAGGTGGAATCTTGGCATAAATAAAAATCCCATATTGTGTGCACCCTGTCTGCAGCCTTTTTGCAGAATTTATTGTGAAGCAAACCCTAGGAGGGTGCACTAATGAAGTAGCATTTGCTGCTACTAAATTTAGTAAAAAATCAACAATCTCTGCATTGCATCAGTGAATTTAAGACAGAATACTCAAGAGAAATATGAACTGCTCCTGTAAGTGAGAGCATATGGCATGTATATTGGTTTAATATATGTAAAACGTTATAAGTAAATATAATGCAGAATTGTCAGTTTGTGAGACAAATAGATGGTCTCAGTTACCTGAGATCATACATACCTGCCCAGGGAGACTGACACACACTTGCTCAAAGACACTGTAGAAGACCATAATGGTGAGGAAGCCATAGCTCCCTTCCATAAACAAAAGGGAAACAGAATCTTGGAGACCCTAATATGGGCAATGTCAACTAATGGTTGTAAACCTCAGAATTTATTGCTTCATATATGAAAATGGAAACTGTTTTTTATAACGTGATAAAAACAAAACAAACAAACAAAAAAAACAATGCCTTATCTCCTTGGTGAGATTGAATCTCTTTTTCTCTGTGATATTTTTGTTACAAATTACTTTGAAATTTGACTGCCATAGACAATTGCAATTTGACAGACAGAGGCACTGGACATCCACCTGTTTCTCCCATGCTGTAAAACCAAGAATTGAGCTTTTGCATTACTCAGGTAACATGCATAGCCAGATCTCCACTGTTGAGTACTCAAATATGTGCTATAGAGAAGCTGAGTTTTCTTTTCTTTTTTAATTTTCTTTTTCTCTGTCCCCATTCCTTTGTGTCTCTGCTCTCCTGGAAAGCAGTGTCCTTTTCTCCTTTTAGTAAGTTTAAGAAGAAATGTGTAAAGTAAGAAAGTAAGTGAAGCAGAACAAGGAAAATGTAGGGGGGGGGAGCTCTGCAGAGGGGAGTGCTCGTTTATTATTAGCAAAACAGCTGCGGAAACCCTACAGTAGAGGACAATAAATGAGATTATGAACAGACTTTGCATAAAAAAAAATAATCAGTGGAAGCTTGAGAACAGTGAATCAAAAAGTTATTTACATCCCACAAGGTTGTTGCCAACTCCCTGGCACCCACAGGTGGGTTTTCATTTTTTGCAGTCCTGCTGAAAGGCCAGTGGGAAGCAGGTTTCCATTTGCACCATGCACTGTACAAACATAATCTCACTGAAGAATGTAAAGTAAAAATAGACAAGATAATATCTGACGTTTTCCAGATCACAAGTGGCAGAAGGTATTACTGCTATGGTTTAAAGCATCACAGTTTGTCAGCTTCTTTGGGTGAAGTGAGCAGGGTTTTAGCTATACGGAAGAAAAAAGGTAAGAAAGGGCACTAACTGTGAGAGAAGAGGGAGAAAAGGTGTTAGATAAGGTGAGGATGGACTTTCTTGCTTCTGGTAGATTGGTTTTTAGAATAAGAGAGGAAATAGGAAGCTGAGAGAGAGATCCATGTAATCTGTTCACAGCAATGTGAAACTGAGTTGGTGGCAGTGTTCGTAGCTGAGTGGAAGAGGAGGAGATGTATTTTACCAAAACTGAATGAAAACAGAAGAGAAAAACAGTAACATTGGGAAATTAACATTTTACTGTGTTTGGTATTTGTGAATCTACCCACATTAACACATTTTATCATATCCTAGTCTCACATTCAAATTTCGCTGCCTTAAGGAGCACAATTTCAGATTTTGCTTTCTTTATTTGTTGTGAAATGTTTCAGTTGGAAGATAAAATACTACTCTGGGTCCAAACTTTATGTGACAGTAGTTGTGTTGACGCTCAGGACTGGGAGCTAAACAGTACTGAGAGGATGAAGTGCTACAGATTGAGCTAGAAAGTGTGTACTATGGCAGGTTTCCAGCCTCTAAATTGCTTACAAAGGTTATGGTTGTTTGATTAAGTACAGGAATGGCTATTGAGATACTAATTTTATTTTTTTCTGCTGTGATTCACTCAATAACACCTCACACGGTATTATTATTTGTTGGATACACATGTGCATACTCCATAAATACACGGAGCAGACACTATTGAACAGATAGAACAATGAAAAAGGTTGAACGAAGAAACAAGAATTAAAAGTTAGGAACTAAATCAGGCCACTTATGTCAGGCTTTGTCCTAGGAGGAGCTTCACAGCATAGCTGTAGAGTAGAAGACCACTGCAAGTATTTTCTACATGCAATCATGTCAGACTGATTAAAAAAAAAAAAATCATGCTTTTCTCTCCTTCATATTTAAAAGAGGAAACCAAAAGATTTCATTTTGGTTAAAATGTTTCGTCTTGTGGTCTGAAATACTTTGCTCTGTTAGTCTTAAAGATGGAGCAAAATAATGGAGCAAAATAATTTCTTCGTGCCTGTGTACAGAACTGGGATTTAGTGGTGTGCTTGGTCTATGTTAAGGTATGAGAACTTCATGTTATCTGGGTTTTATGGGCATTTTTATTTTCTGGGAGTGTTTTTTTTTTTTTTTTTTTTCTGACTTGTCAGATACACCTAACATGCCAGGTCAGTAACCTTCTAATTGTTTCAGAGAACCAAAGGATTAGAATATAACAATAATAATCCTGTAAAGATCTGTGAAGAAATGGGAAAAAAAATTGACTTGAGATGTTTGGACAGACGGAAAAATTAAATTAAACAACATCAAGAATTATTTCAACACCGGAACTCTGCTTCTGGACTTTGGGCAAAAACCATAGAGGGCCAGTGTAAGCCACCCTTAGGTGAGATACACTTGTGTGCTTAGCTGACCATCTAACATTCCTTATCAGTGAAAACATGATTTTCCTGGAATTCAAAGGAGTTTTGCAATCATTTTCCTTGGGGAGTCAGTATTCCATCTTTTCACTTCAGAAATATTCATTAGTTTTCGTAATGTCTGGCAGCAACTTTCCTATCTTCAGGATGTGGAGAAAAGAGGGTTAGTGATCACAGAAGATAAATACAGACAGTAATGATTAGTGAAAATGATTGATAAATGGGGTTGGGAATGGGAACCAATTTGAGACACTAAAAGGCAGAAACAAGTGTTTAAATTTAGAATTCTGTCCTCAAAAAGTCCCTGCCTGTCAAATATGCGGAAATAAATTATGAAAATCTTGGCATTTGATATTTCACAACGACAGCTATGACATTCATGAAATGTATGCTGCTAAGTCATTGCCCACGGCAGGTTTATACAGTGTGTACAGCTTCTCTGGGTGATGGGCAGTGCACTTGAATATATTTTGGGGACGACAGAGTACACTGACGGGTCCAGTCTGTTTCCTAAGATGAGCTGAAATCTTGCAGTTTACATCATGTAGCACCGAGGTCCACTTTCTATACTGCACACAGTCTGAGTGCCAGTTTTGTCACCCACATAGATCTGGACAAAATAATGTTAGGTAGTTGAATATTTATCTCAGAAGTTCAACAGTTTAAAGTCAAAACTTTACAAAGTACACTCTTAAAAACTGGGTCATGGCATCATTGACAGAACTCCTACTGATTTCAGTGGAACTGCATTTCTTCCACAGGCTCCTCAGCAGTTCCTTCCATGCTTAATTTTTAGAGAATGCATAAAATTCTGCATTTTCTCCTGTATATTTTTACTTTTTGTAATTACTAGTGAAACAACAAGAAGAAAAGCTGCCTATTGATGAGCTGATGGCCCAGCTCGTCAGGCTAACCATTTTCTTTTCTTATTTCCTGTACTTCTCTGTCTACACCTGCCTCCTATTTTTGGTGTAGAACAAAATCTTTTCCTCCTATTTGAATGGCACCTAGCACAATTGATTCCTTTACCTAGATAAGAGTGTCTAGTTGCTGTGATAGTGGAAAAAATAAAGCTTAATCACATTTGCATGCAGAAGTAGGGAATAATACAAAAATATTCCTTTAACAAGATTAATATATATATGTATATATCTGAGTGTGATCTTTCATCAAGGCCTATGAATTTGGAAATTGTTAATGAGCTAAAATAGTATAATCTTTTATGAGGGATTTTTTCTCTCATTATTTTATAGAAGAAAATAACTTACATTCAAATGTCCTAATATAATATTACATAAAGCTTGTATTTATTTTTTGAGTTACAATATTTAAACATCAAGCATCCCCTAAAGAAATAAATTATTCATTATAATTATAAAATGTAATTTAAAAAAATATATATATCATGTATTGGTGGCCAAGCAGCATATTCAGTGAGAATGTTTCTTCTTTTCTACAATAGCTGTGTACTTTGAGATAATGTTCTAATTAACCTAATTGCAGCCATTGTATTGAACTGTAGGTTGAGATCCAAAGTGTCATGGCAACTAGCAGAAAAGCTCTGCAAGTCTCTGCTTTCTCAGTATAGTCTCAAAAATAGCTCTTTATTATAGGAAATAAGGAGGTAAATCCTCTTAACAAGATAAAGCTTAAACCAAGAAAGAATTTTCCCCTTTGCACTTGATGGTAAAGCATAAATTAAGCATTTCTGCTTCAATTTAATTAGCATAAGCCATCATAATAATGTACCCCATAAGTGTTTGCTTTTCCCATCTAGAGCAAACCTCCAGTGCTCAGGAGATTTACTGTAAATCATTGAATATTAATTTCTTGGATTTTATTGAAGAACATTTTACACAGTCAGCTTAGGAGAGAGAACAATCATTTTCTTTCCCTTGCAGGAAAGATCTTATTTAATACTGTGATAATAACTTTAAGGAACTCCATGAAATGCTGCTCCAGTTTTATGATCTTGCTAAACTCTAGAGACAGCAGGAAGTGGAAATTTTGACTAATAGGAAGTGTATATTTTAAATATGTCTGACTTAAATGCCTGATAGCATTATGTCTCTGTGCACTTGCAACTCATGTAATCTTTCATTTCATTAACAATTGTAATGCTAATTAGAAAATTGATTCTCAGTTTAATTCACAGAAGTATATGATTCTATACAGGCTGAATAATGATTACAAAATTGCCATAAAGTCAGAAGAGTACATGAATAAAGATCACAAGATGAGCCTGGTGAATTATATAAATATATAACGTAATAGATTGGAGTCTTCTTACTTATTGGTGCTTGGTAATATCATCAAACAAAGCAATAATGTTTACTCTGTGTTGTTTTTCATAAATTAGTAATCTTGTCTAATACACAGAGCTTTTCCTCCACATTTGCTTTTTTGTTTTATTTTGTTTTTCATGAGAGAACTAAAGTTCATGTGTATTGGGTTTTATTTCAATGAGATACTTATGTCTGTGTTTTTTGGAGCTCTCAAAATATTGTTCCATCTAATTATAATTTCATGAGACTTTTATATTCTCTATCATTAACTAGCTGATTTTGGAAACAAATATTTATGACTTTTGTTTGTTTTTCATATGTTTGCCTGGGAAATAGGGCAGCTGGGAGTAGCCTGCTGCCAGCCCAACCCATGCTGCCCACGAGCAGTTCCCTTCTGCTCCCCACAGCAGTCCAGACAGGACACAGGGCTTGACCTCAACTAATTGCTGGAATTTTCTGCTTGTGAACAACCCTTTTCTATATCGAATGTTCTTCTTTTCACACAGGAAAGACTTCCTAAAAATATTTCCTTAAAAGCTGACCCATGTACTTACACTGAGTAGCTGGAAAGAGTAGACATGAAAAAAAAAAAGTCAAAATCTAGTGACTATTCTCCCCTCCCCTAAAATCCAGTCCAAATAGCAATTTAGTAAAAATAAATAAATAAATAAATAAAAAGAATGAAAAAGAAAAAAGAAAGTGATATATAATTAACACTAACACTGACTTTCTAGTTTATACCATAATAAACCATAAGTGATTGTCCCTTGAACCCTGGGAATATCAATAAGTCCACAATAAAAAGGGGGTGACATCTGTCACTATGTTTATATGGTAGGTTTTGGTAAAATAAGGGCCAAATATTTATTCTGGTGTTCCAGCAGTTGTTCACAAAATACATATGTGCAAGGCTTCTGCTTATGGTATCTCATATCCAGCCATTTGATATGCAAAGAGAGGCACTTGCATAAATGAATCAGAGACTTGAATTTCCAACTCTGCCATCTGTACAAAAATGTAGCTTGTCTGCACAATTTTGTAGTCATAAACATTTATATTTGCAAATTAAAGCTGGTCAGGAGGTAAACTCAACTAAAACACTAAAACAAATGCAGAAGTAGTGACCTATGCAACACAGTACCTGGTTGACTGCACTTAATTTCTATTGTGAGACTTTAGGCAGTTAAAGCAAATCCCAAACTGAAAATTCACTCCAGCTTTCTGATTGTTGGAAAGCTGGAACTGGCATCCAAGCTTTTATGATGACTGATATAAATCTCAATGAATCGCCCATGAATGAAATGAATTGCAGTCTCCAAAGTTCTCTTATTTGGCTTTAAATTAAACCAGTACATATTTCTAAACTTTTTTTCGTTTATACCTGTCTGAATGTTTTCTCTAAACAGTTCTAAGGACTCTAAGAACATGTAATTTTACACTTCTAAAACCCTTTTCTGTAAGGAAAAGAATATATGAGGCCTACAGAGATTAAGGACCCAATTTAAAAGTAATCAAATACTCATTTTTTTCCTATGAATATTTAGACAGGTGACTTGCCACAAGTCACACCTGAATCTGACAAATTCTGAGTTTATTTTGCCTTGGTCAAGGACCATCATTTTTTTCCCTTCTGGACTCCCGCAGAGGATTTTTTTTTCATGCTCTGTCTACCAGTGTCTGCTGGAGCTGCTGTGAGCATGAGCAGAAACAGAAGTCTCAGATTCAAGAGCAACAGGAGAAATGATCACATCACAGGACTTCAAATTCTCCATTTCTCTGCAAGCCTTAGAAGCAAATGTGAATTCAGGGATAGGGATTTGAAGAAACAGAATTTTAGATCTAGCTAAAGGCTGTAGAGTTTAGAAACTAAGTTGTACTGCATAGCTGATTTTGTCTTTTGTCAAATGCGATGTTCTTAACCTATATTCAGCTTGTTCTAGTTTACAGTTGGAGTACAGTTTTCCTTTCCTTTTCTTTACAGTTTTCCTTCTTTTTGCTCTAACGCAGATGTAAGTAATAACAGTACAATACAACTGGATGAAACTTAATTTATTTTTTTTTTCAAGCAGCCAATTAAAACTTCATTTAAACAAAATTAATCCCCTACTTCTTTGTCAACGAGGGTTGATGGCTTTTCAGTTTCTGTGGTGCTCCTACATGTGTTAAAGTATTGCATTATTGCAACGCTGCTGGGAGCTCTTTTTTTTCTAACAAATGTCAGGAACAGTTTTGCTAATTCTTCTCCTACATGTCATCCTTCTTCATTTATTTTCCCAATGACAATGCCATGTTCTCCAGAGATACTTCCCCCAAGCTATCACTTTATTCATTTCTTCCTCTGCCTTGCCTTGAGGAACACAATAAGCATGAGGACAGTGCAGAGGGTTTCTCACATTTATTTTATTTATTTATTCTCCTTTGAAGAGTTGTGTAGATCTGGTCAAAGCTGGTAAAAATTTCTCTTTCATTTTTCATTTGTACAAAGGTATTCTTTCTTAAATATGTATGTAACACTAAAATGGTTGAATGAAAATGTTTTGTGACTACAGAGTTCTATAAGACTTCCTGGTCTGACCTCCAAACAGCACAGCCAAAAGGTTTCAGGCTTTGTATCACCACATCCATCATGCTGCTGAGCTACAACTTATCTTTCATGAAAGTGTTTAACATTGACTTAGAGAATTCAAGTAATGAAAAACCTTTAACATTCCTAAACAACTTAACAACTAACAAATTCTGCTGTTGAGACTGCATATTATTAAATCATGAAAACAACTGCTTTCAGCTTCCTTTTTTATTTTTATTTTTTATATTGACTTTTGTTAGATTTTTCCAAAAAGTCCGTGATTAGATGAACACAAATTCTCTGCCTAGATTTCTTCCCTTAGTAATTTCCACTGTTATGAGAGTTTCAGCTACTGATGTTTGCAATCTTTTTTATTCCTCTGTTCTCGCTCAGGAAGGAACTCATTTGTTCCCTGGCCTGTGGCTCCCTTGCTCACTTACCTTTCTTTAAACAAACATTTGCTCTTCACTTTTTCTTTCTTTGGTGTCTGAGGTAGTTATTATAAGAGTAATACAAACTCTAAATGGAAGAAAATAAAAATTAATGAACATTCAGTTTTCTTCAAAGGTCATGAAGGATCCAATGAAAGCTGATTTGAGATAGATAGGTGTGTAATTTACCTATCTTTGAAAATCCTGGCCACAGGCAATATTATTATCTATTAAGATGTACTTGGATGAGTCAGACACTTTCCACTACAAAGGGAGATTTTGTTTGCTAACCCAAAGACCATATGAGGGGAAAAAAATAAAAAAGAACATAGTAAAAGGGGAAAAAAAAAAAAAAAGAAGAAGAAAGGATCTCAAATCTTATCTTGGTGTATATGAGCTCAGAGATAACAAAATCTCTGAAGATATAATGACTTGTACCAGATGAAAAATAACTCAGGCTAACAAAACTTAAAAAGAAAATGGACTTCACACTATTGAAATAGATTGATGCTGCTTTTAAAGAAAATATAAAATTATCTAATACACAGAAAGAATGTGAATACAATTAGGAAGAGAATGTGGTTAGAAAAATAGAAAGAGAATGGCAAAAGGAAAATACAAGAAGGGATGAGAATAAATATCTAGATATATTCCACACATACAAAGATTTAACTTAGGTTCTTATTTCTTTCTTTAATAGGAAAAAAAAAACCTGCCTAATCTCCAGAAATGTAATTAAATAATTCTTCACATAAAATGTTACCCTCTGAGAAGACATTTTTTTTGCACATGCATTTGTCAGTTTGTAGTAAGTAACTAAGAAATATTGTTGGAAAATATATTTTCTCATCAAGATTTTTTAATATTTTGCATGCAAAATTCTGTGTTTTTTATTTTTATTTTTTTTCCATAAGGTGTTTGTGGCTGTGTTACTATCACAAAGATCATACCAGAAAACAAGAATATTTCTTTAAATCCTTTGTATGCTAAATCCTTACCAGACATTGCTTTTGTATGCTAACCAATAACTCATTTGAACCTGTGATGAGAACTACAACAGTGCTATTAACTGTCTCAGACTGCCTATATGGAGTTTTTGTTTGTCTTCATCAGGTGGATGAGAGAGCTGATCCATCTGGTATCAGCTTCTTTGCACCTCCTTGTTTATGTTGCTGCATCAAGAAATCTCATGACAGTAGGACACCTTATCTACCCATTTACTGATGTTTAACATTTAACATCTACCTGAAAAAAACCTTGAGACTGGAATGGTTTATGAGTACTTCAGCAGAGCAGTCAAGGGCATCATTACAAGAGTGATTGAAATGTGCCTTTATCCATACAGGAATTTCCCCCAAACAGCATCTTGTGGGGAAATATCATTGCTGCAATTTTCCAGCAATGTATAAATTACCCTGTCCCTCAGATTCATGAGAAAGTTTTGTATTGTGTGGACTTGTCAACCTGCAAATTTTGTGAGTGTAAATCGAATATTACATTTACAAAATAAAATCAACACAATCTTCACATTTTGAGGTAAGGAGAGAGATTTTACCGCCTTTTAAACAACTGGGGAAGGCAAGGAAGGAGCAGCAATCATAGGAATATGAAGTGCTGAAATATACAATTAGAAGAGGTGTCTAAAAACTTAATTGAACAATGACATGCTGTCACCAGAAGCTTAAATGCAATCTTGTAATGACATTTGCTATAAACCATGTCAAAATGAAAAATAGGTGTAAGCTGACGTTTGAGACTGTCTGAGATTTCTGGGCTGCTGATGGATATTCCTACAGAAGCAAAACAACTGACAGGAACATAAACTTCAGCAGTGATTACCCTGTAATTAAATGGAAGCAATAAAGGATAGAGGTAACAAAACAGGAACAGAATCATGTTGACAAATGTTTGCTCAGTAATTCTCCTGAAAGATTTGAAGATTTAGGTACAACAATAATAGTTGTTTGTCTCTGGTGCCAGATTTCTATGCCTCCCATAAAACAGAATGGTCAATTCCTATTTGACCCAGTTTTTCCCCATTACCATGTCACATCACATGCAGGTTTATCACTCCCTGGTAATTATGAAGGACCTTGGCAGTGCTTTTCCTGCTGTAGCACATAGCATCTCACAGTCCCCAATGCACATTCACCTCCAGGAGTACTTTTCTGGACTTCCTCTGATTTTCATGGGGAATAGAAATGGACTTTTCCCTTGGCTGTCAGACTTCAGCCTAATTTTTCATTTAATAGACCTTACATATTTGAGCATAGCACTCTCTCATTTGTCTTAGTGATAACTGTCAACCAAGTGCTCAGCTCAGAAGCTCAGGACAAAAAAGTGTTTCTTCTTTCCCACAACATTTATCTGCATGAAATTTATTTCAAACAAAACTGAATAGAGATACAAAACATTTAATGATGAAACCCAAAATACAATCCAGCTGCTTCAAGTGCTTCATCAAGGTTCGAACATGTCCTATTAGCTATTGAATATTTCCTACTGTTTATTAATGGATAATAGTAAATGGAATTTGTTAAATAATTTCAAGTAATGTTCTTAGAAAAGAAATTAGCATTTCTTTCATCAAATACATTTTCTATTATTTACTAACCCGTAGAGTTAATTTTAATAAGCTGAAAGCAAGTAATACTAACAGCAAATAATTCCCCCTAAATTCTGTATTGAGTGCAGCAGACCCTTACTAATCCACATTTTGCTAATCCTCCCTCTTTATAACTCACACAAAAGAGTCTCTCCCTTCACCTCCTGTCTCTTTGCAAAGATTTAATATCATAATGTTTCAGACTGTTAGAATCTCATGATTTATACAGCATAAATAATTAAACTAGACCCTTTTTTCAAAATTAAATGAGCTGTGTATTTCAGAACTTGTTACCTTAGCTATAAATTGTTCAAAAAGCTGATCATCTCTTATATGCAATTGAAGTGTTCACTGTTTTGAAGCTCTGGGGTTTCAAAATTAGGAAAGTCACCCAGGCAAGAATAGGCTGTAAGGGGTGCAATATGCATAGCTTACCTGTCAGCAATATAGCACTTATACTGTTTTTTTCTATTTTCATGGAAGCCAAAAATCAGTCGATGTGGTGTCCCGGTACATTTGCTCTGGAACTTCTGATGCTCACCCAGTGGCTCGCCATCTCTTCAGATATCACACACACTGTGGCAGTTGTGTCCTGGTTTTGGTTAATATAAAGTTAATTTTCTTCAGTGGCTGGTATGGTGCTGTGTTTTGGATTTAGGATGAAAATAATGCCGATAATACACTAACAGTTTAGTTGTTGCTGAGCAATGCTCAGAGCCACAGAGCCAAGGATTTTCCTGCTTCTTGTGCTGCCCTGCCAGTGAGAAGGCTAGGGGTGCACCAGGAGCTCCTGGTAATTAGGTAACTTACCAAAATAATACCTTTTTAAATTTATATCGATAATATCATTTCAATGCATATATTTTTAAAAGACTGGGGAAAAAAAAAAAAAAGAGAGAGAAAAAAAGTTACAAAAAAAAAGTATTTTGGCCAACAATGCAATCTATAAGGCAGTGCACAAGAAGGTTGTTTTGCTATGCAGGGAAGGTCTGATAATTTAGATGCATGACTTGTTTTAAACCTCATAGAGTAATATTTGTTGTGTTACCTGAATAAATCTGTGTTTAATCCCTTGGTGATGACAGTCAGAATTTCTCAACTCCAAGCTTTGTGTGTTAACACTTAGCATTTGGAAATCCTGATTAGCAGCACAGATAGTCAGAGGAGTAGAACCAAACAATAGATGATGTTTCTGTGGAAAGCTGTTCATAGCAAAGACAGCTAAATAAATAAAACATGCTTCCTTCACCACCCAGTGCAGCAACTTGGGCTGGGTGTTTGGTACTGAAAAATGTTCATAAAATAAAAACATCTGTCCTAAAGGTGTTTAACGTGTCATAGCCAACACTCATCAGTATATAGAATCAGGCATTAGTTGTGAACATTGCAGGTACAAATGTGCTTTACTTGTGCAGACAAAACTCCAAATGAATTCAGTTTGGTTACGTGCATGTAATTACAACGGCTTGGTCTCTTTATGTATGTGTTAGCTGAAAACAAATGAGATTTGTTTGATGTTTCACATTGCATCATGGATAAAAGATCTGTAGCAAATAGAAAACCTATTGCTTTGATCCTATGCTGAAACAAAAGAATGTAGACTAAGGTCTCAATCCAATTCTCAGACAAAAGCAAACATTTCTGATCATAACATTGTCTAACAACAAACAAGCAAACAAACAGACAAACAAACAAAAATGAACAAAGGGTATGCATCTTGCCTTTTTTAATAAAAAAAAAAAATATTTTTTTTCTTACTAATTTTCTTGCATCGTGATCAGCAGTGCATATTCTGCTGTCAAGAAAGAAACTATAAAAACCACCACACAAAACTCAAACTTATCATAACACAGTGGCTGTTGTATAAAAAGGCCATGAAAAACAGCACTCTCATGTCTTCTATTGCAGGTGGTGAATTTCAATTAATCAGATAAATGCTTATACATTTAAAATTCAACAGAACAAAAATATAGATTGAGACTTTATTACCTATGTGGGTGAAATTCTTGGTCTTTACAGGAATAGCTGCACACCATAGAAAACAGAGAATAAAAAATATCAGTTTATAAAACCTGTAGAAACTAGCAAATGAGAAGAACATAAATAGGAAAAGAAATATAAACCAAAAACAAACCAAAACAAACAAAAAGCCTTAATACAGATCCTGTTGCTTTTTTTTTTTTTTTTTTCCACTGAGAAGAGAATTAAGTTTGAGAATACTTAACTTGTCACTTATTGAGAAGTAGGGAAAACATATACTAAAGAGAAAAAAGGGTATCAGAAAAAAGATTTCAAATCGCATTACAGCTTTGCAAATAATATACAAGTAAAATGCATAAAACCATAGAAACTGAATGTTTCCATTACCTTCAATTTATTTCAATGCTCATATGGGATACCAAAATGCATCCAAGATAGAATAACCTAATTATTCTTGGAGTTCAATGGAAACTTTCTCCATCAGACAGCTAATTATTTTAGCCACCTTTGCCTTCTTAATATTAAACCCAAGAAATACAACACCAAAAAAGGTAATTTTAAGTTTAAGGATCCCAAGTGAAAGAGACAAAACTTTAAAGACATTAACAACAGACTTTGTGTCAATCTTTAAGTTTAAAGGAGTCTTTTGTCTATAATGGCTGAAAGTCTGACTCCAATGGAGACATCATAAATGTTTTGTGCCATGATTTGAATTTGTCCTATTTTATCTTCTGGATTCCTGAGAAATGGTGCTTCACATTAATTGAAGAAGCAAGTATCAATGCAGTGAAACAATATTTTTTCTTGGGTGACCTCATTATGATATTTTGGGCAATATTATACAAGTGACCAAAGAGTACTGAACTAAATGTTGACCTTTCTTCAGGAAAGTCTGGGACTGCAGTTGCAAATTCACACTGAAAGGAAAACTTTAATTTCCCTGAGGTGGGACTTAGGGAAGACCTTCATCTGCCCTTCTAGCTTTCTACTTCTCTGTAACTTCAGTTTTCTAAAAAGTGCTTATATTATTCTTCTGTTCCTCAACATACAGCTAATGAACAGGAGGGTAAGAGAGAATGAGAATGTTAGGCTCTGAACATCTTTAAAAATTATAATTTTGTCCTATAAGAAATTGTGAAAATAAGCTTCCACAAGACAAAAAAAATGAGCAAATACTTGATCTGTCATGGATAGGAGTCATAGCAGAATACAGAATTTTGGAGAACAATAGACAAGCAAATACACGAGCACCTACATTTACTTATTACACAAAATATGTTTCAGCACTTTAGGATCTTCAATGGACTACATTTTGCCTTTCCTAGATCACTTCCCTGTGCAGTGTTTCAGCAGGTCCAGCCTGCAAAGGAATGGCCCAAGTCATCAGGCACTACCAATAAGTATGAATGTCAATTCTGCAGAAATGAAAATGTGGTATATAACATACTCATAGACTACTTCAGAATTGCATATGTAAAGAGCATAAATATTTGTCCAGTCTTCTCCAATAATACTTTATAATGGCAAAATGTCAACTAATTCTTTATGACAGAAGTTACTCAACTCTTCCAATGGTCACTTGAAATCACATTGATTTGGCACAGAAATCCAGCTGTTTTCTCTTTGCAATACCATCCCAGTTGCTGTTCATTCCTTCTATTTTATTTCCCCCAAACCTGCAAATCTCTAATTAAAAAAGTCAAAATGCATGATTAATTACAAATCAAGAGTATTTTGAAAGCAGGAAAGAAAATAAACAACTCTGGTAAAGTGAACAGATGGGATTACAAACTAAATTGCCATCATTAGCATTATGAGTCCTATAATTAGTTATTAGAATAACAATACATATCTAATATTAATATGAGATAACACAACTGTTATTATAGGGACTTGGAAAGGTTGTAGTTAGAGATAATTGAAGTCTGACTTCCTGCTAATATCTAGGTTTGACTTGCAGAGATAAATTTAATTTTGTGGACACATTTCTAATTTAGCAGGTTTTAAAACAGAAATTGGCCTCATGATTCTCCATATTACAGTGCTCTGCATTATGAGGAAAACCTCTTGCTTACAAGTGTAAACCCTGCTTTCCTGGGAGTGGCTGGACACCTGCCTGCCAATAGGAGCAACAAATAGGTTCCTGATTCTGCTTTGCACATGCACTCAGCTTTTGTTTTACCTAGTGAACTGTCCTTATCTCAACCTACGTGTTCTTGCACTTTTTCCTCCCTGATCCTCTCCCCAGTCCCACCTGGTTGGTGCTGAACTGCTTTCCGGGACTCAGCCAATGCAAAGATTTATGAGGCTTACTTGCATATTTTGCTTTAACTGCTGTGAGTAAGGATAAATCATCTGTATCTTATTATCTATGACAACTGGTAGCTTCTCCATGCCATTTTCTACAGCCCTGTGCTGGCAGTGCTATGGAAAACATCCACTGGTCTCTGAATGGGACCCTGCCACCAAACGTGTCCTAATTCACCAGATCATGTAGTGTTGCCAGAAAAGGTGCACAGGTGCCCCAGGTGAAATTCTGGATGAAGTGGAGGCTTCTCATGATAAGTCATCATGTTACACAAAGTAAAAACTAAGCCTCAACCAAAAACATAGTTAAAACTGATAGAAAACTAAGGTCAATAATAAGATGTTATATATTTTTCTTTTAACTTCAAGCTCTTTTGCTTGAATTAGAGAACCAGAAAATCTAATTGAAACAGCTGTATGCTTAGTTCCATTTAATGGGTTTTATACAGTCAAATATACATTAAGAAGAAAAATGTTTATTGCTGATGTGCTGAGTATACTGTATGGGTAACATTTAATTGAAAAAAGATATCATTTTGAATGACTGTTATTTTCCTATCTTCCTAAAATGAATCTAACACCAAATTAATACCCAGTGTAAGCAAAACTGAAGTTCAAAGGTTTGATTTGTAATTCAAGGAAACATTTAAGCATATACTTAACTTTGACCAAATGCTTAAAGCTATTAACTTCTAGGGCCCTAAAGTAGTCCTTAAAGTTAAATGGGTGCTTGGGTTATTGTTCACACAGAGCTGTCTTCCTGAATATTACTTCCCTACCAGCAGTAGCCCTCTCGAAACCAATCCCATTAAAATAAGTGGTACTAATTGATGAGGAAAAAAAAAAAAAAAAAAAAAAAAAGAGAGAGATAAAGAGAAGGAATAAGGCATTTGATTTTAAAATTCTCCACAGTGATACTGGTTATGTAGTGCTGCCCTTCTTTGTTTTCAAAACCATACCATGCTAAATCCATAGTGCTTCTTTAGACCAAATTCTCCTCTGTAAGAACATTTGTACCTCTCCCCACCACGCAACATAACACACACCCAACCCACATTTCATGTTCTCTGTAATTGTTTCGGTGATTGCTTTGGTCTGTGTTTTGAGAATAGTAAACAATTCAAAAGATGAAAAGAAAGAGTATGAATGTAAAATGTTAGCTTAAATTTGGCATTACATACATCACCCTACTTGGATTTATTGCTAACTACTTAAGTATATAACCACAAAATCTCCAACCCACCATTAAAGTTCAGTAGAGTGTGATTGCCCCGATTCTTTCCTCTCTCTCTCAAGCTCTGTCTCATTTGCCAGCTGGCCAGCCCTCCCTTCCTCCTTGTTTTTCCACTGAACAAAATGTTTAAAAAACCCGAACCAAACAAACCAAATAGACATTGACATAAAAATGACAAACGTGAAGGATCATAGCTAGAGTGATATGAAGCAACAGCTGTCCTGTTCAGCCTCACTCTCCAGCACCCATCTGCAACCTGAACCATCTGCATATGGGAAAGAAATCGTAGGAAGAAAAATTGCAGGAGCATGGGTCATACTGCTGTGTTTGTAAAGTAGAAAAATCCTGATTTCCCAGCACAAATAGATGGGTTTTGAATGTCATCACCTGCAGAGAGGAGATTTCCGTTTCAGACTACTCTAGTGCTGTAGGATACTTTCTACTGTGGGGTGAAGCAAGCTTCTAGCAAGTACTGCTCCTTCTCAATCCAAGGCCACAAACCATGCACTAATCTAATCCAAAGTTTATTAGAATCAACTAACAGGTTCTAGAGAGTGGAAAAACAAGTTGTCTTGGAAAAAAATATAATCTGAAACCTTCAGCAATTAGTTTGGAAAAATTGAACTATTAGGTGATGGCATGTAAATAGTATTTCCCTGTCCTTTAAATGTCCAAACTTATATGAAACCTCTAACCAGGGCTGAAATCTGTGAAATCTGACATAATGTTATAATGCACAACTTTTTTTTTTTTTTTTTTTTCCAAAGTAAATATTTTCTTTGAGTCCAGGAAAATCTGCATAATCAAGATCAGGATAATTTGTTTGGATGCCTGGCAGAACAGCCTGATTTCAAGTCTCTTGCCCATTTTGGAGAAGGCTTCTGGAAAGATTAGAAAAATACAATCTGCCTCAGACATATCTTGGTATGGATTGCCTAGTTATCTGGAAATATACCTAGCATTTGAACCCTCAAGTACTTGGTACTTTTTATTTTCATTGAAGCTTTTATTACAACAGACATTCGAGTTTTTAAAAGAATTAACTTTAATTGGAATTTATTGGCTATTCTTCCCCTATAAAAACACATTTTAATTTAAAAGAACATGTTTCTTACAGCTAGGTTTCAGCCCAACTGTTTTTACTTAGTGAAACCCTGTGAAATGCCATTGTGGTGCTCACTCACAGAGAAGTTATTCATGTAAGTAACGGCTGTAGATCAAAGTCCATAATCTTAAATAAAAGGTTAATTTTTGCAACAAATTATAGAGTGGCTCTTTGGCTAGTTTTACTTTTCTAAAAAAATTTTCAGAGACACATTTATTTTGAATATGCATTACTCCCCAAGACATAACTTTTCTTTTATTGGAAGTTTTATTTATATAAGAGTGAGACGTGAATATTTGGAAGAAGGCACGTGTTTCTGAGACATTCCTCTTGCAGGTTGCAGATGAGTCACAGGAAGGAAATTTTTTGATGTCTTGCCAAGAGAACAAAATGCTAGGTCCTTACATGGTGCAAAGGAAAGGGGCTCCATTTTCTTCCATACACATTTATAGCAGCTGTCTGGCTTATATTTTATTTTGTAGATATCTTTCACCCAACAGTCTTCATTTTGAACAGTCTCTAAAACTACAAAAATAGCAGCTGTAATACCTGACACTGGACAGGGAAAACTTTGGAATTATAGAAATGTGGGTAGGAAAAAAGACATGATGTTTGTTTGAGCAAAGCATGTAACCGATATCTTTATTTAAATGGATAATTAAGTGAACACTTTAGAGATGGCCTTTGCCTGTAATCTATTTTTCTTCATTGACGTTCACTTTTAGACACAGCTTTTGTGAAATAAACTATTTTGCTTGTTTGCACTGAAACATATTTGTAATAAACATTTTATGTGATGCAGGTGCTACAAGCATGACTTAAATATTATGACATTTAATATTAAAACATACTGTCATTTGCTACCTGTCAAAATAATGCTAACTCACAGATAAAGAATTCTGTCTAGCTATGGAAATAAAATACCACCAAAATGATAACTAATTACTATGTGATAAGAGCTGAAAAACAGTACTAAATATGTCATGAAGTGTTAACATACACATTTTATTCCTTATAGATTCCTTATAGAAATGATTATTTCCCTGCTAAAAAATACAGCAAGTAAGTACTCCAATTACAGATGAAAGAGAAGGTATGTAAGCCTATGAATCTGACCATGGCACTACAGCAACAGGTTTGGCAATGTTTTAAATAAACAACAGAATTTTATCTCAAGGAATTGTAGACTAAATCTGATATATAACAAATAATACAAGCATTTTGTGATCATTTACAAGATAAGGCCTAAACCATTGTCTGGATAGGATTAATAGGAGTTATTTAGACTATTAAATTGGTGGCTAAGAAGAAATTATATGTTCCAATTGCAAAACTGTAATTTTTTATTACAGCTTTATTTATTTATTACTGTTGTATATTTTTTCAGTCTTGCATTTGCCACAAAACTTCAGCAAGTACAAAGGTATTTATCTTTATTATCATTTCAATCTTAAAAGAAGATATTTTCGAGTTTACATGGGTACTTATGTATCTTCCACACATATTTTTGGTGCATTCTCTTCAATGGTAAGAAGCATATGGTGTATGCAACATTAGATGCTTGCATTTCTTCTAGAAATTATTCTGTCGAGATTACATTCTCCCTGTTTATCTGTTTATCTGCATATTTTCTTATAAAGCATTTGCTTTTTTTCTTTTTCTTTTGTGCATTTGATCTAGAAAAAATTACTGAATTTTCTCATCAGAAACATGCACATCCCACTATATGGAAATAAGTGCTTTTCTGAAGTACACCTATGCCCTTCCCAGTCTTATCTGCAATTATTTATTTTATGTGTTTGTCACTAGATATCTTGTTTTTTTTTTTTTTTTTTTTTTTTTTTTTACAACCTGAATTTCTCTTCAAAATAAATCCAGTTACAGAGTGAATACAAGATCCTCTGTTACAGACACAAAGAATGTCATAAAAAATTCCCATCGTAGGAACAAATAATCAAATTAGAATTTACCTAGGACTTTTAATTCAATCTAAGGAAGCATGTTGTATTTATCCCACCACTGAAAGAAGCCATACTTATTTATGGAAGTTTTTTAGATTTGCATTCAGACTTTGCATTCAGGTTAACCTTCAAAGAACATTTCTTACCATAGCTTTGATTTTTAAAATTAGACTAGTACTGTGAGTGATGTGTGATGGGAACTCAAGTGTCAGGAGTGCACAAGAGAATAACTTGTAGTCATTCACAGTTATTTTTATGCCTCTTGATTTCTTTAAATAAAGTATAATAATCATGCACTTCATGAAGAGAAAAACCATTCATGTTCCTATATTTAATGCACAAAAGGATAAAAGAAATATATATATATCATAGTAGTGAACAGAGTGGGCTGTTTCACTCCAGCTAAATGGTCATTTTCCTGTAAAGATGAATTTGGGAGACATTTCATAAATTCTGCCAAGTGTGCTCTTGGCATTGGCTTGTCTGAGGCCCAGTAACTCATCTGTCACTTTCTTTGGAAAGCCCCAAAGAAGCAAAATTTTTTGCTGGTTTAAAATAAAATAAAGATCAAACACAAACCTCCTTATACATGTATCTTTTGAGTTGTGTTCCCTGTCTATATCCCCTTACTAGAATTAACATTGTGATAGTCTATTTGTGCTTATAGGCATATAAGCTTAACCAATATGTACCAGGAGATAAATTTGGCTGTGCATTTCATAATGCTGCAAGAACTGCAGTACAGAGGCTGAGGAATAAATGAAGATAAAATCCCCAGTTCTGAAATACCTTATGATTCTGCAGGTGCTTGGAGTATAATAATATGGTCTAGAGATGAATTTAGAGTATGTGAAATTAGATGCCACCTGAATTTTGACTGCATACCTGTGCATAGTAAATAATTGTGAATGCTGAAATATTGGGCATGGTTTGTGAATATATAAATATGCACCAGCATTTGGTATGCAGGAAGGGTGTGTGTCAATGGAAGAAGGCTTACTCAGAGAAGTAAGCCTTCTTGAATATCTTCTTTGAATATGCAGCAGCTGAACTTTACTCTTTTGCTGAAGTTTGTAGTTCAGCATTTTTATTTTTATTTATTTTTATTTTTACTGTTTCTGTTGTGAAAAAGCAGCTGGTCAAAGCATCAGTAATTACCGTCAAAGCCTCTTGCCCCAGATTTCATAGTGGGGCACAGCCAAAGCTGCACCTTTTCCCTACTTACCAGACCAAGGCCGAGACATCACGGTGTGTCAGAAAGCTGCATGTATGATATACTGCACACCATGCTCCTTCATTAGTAGCCTACAGCTTCTCTGTATGCCAGAATTTATTGTATAAAAAAAACAGGTCATAGTCCCTTCTTCTGACACCCCTGTCATCATACCTCCCTGTACTCCTCTACCATGCATCATGCAGCAGAGGTCATAAATATTTAATTGTAATTGTAATATGTAATAATACACCAAAAAAAATCATTACCACCATCTGTATAAGAAGGACGGTTATATTACTTGATCGTACAAAGATAAGCAGAAATAAAACAAATTAGAAAATGGTGATTAGAAAAATTGCTCCTACAGGTAAACGGGCTAAAGCAAATCCTAGGCAGGTAAGAAATTCTGAACAAAAAATAAAAAAAGAAAAAAGAAAGGCAGGGAGCTGTAGTTCTTGGTGCAGCTTTTGGCCCATTACCAGCAAAGACGATGTGGTGATGTGGTTCACAAGAAATTTCTCTTTCACAACCATAATCATCCTATTTGAGGTACACTTTGATTGACTTGACACACTAGGAACAGTAAGTTTGAGACGAAACAGCTTTGAGAGATCCATAGCCATGAGTCTACTTCATGGGTATCCTTTCTATGCCATTTTTAGGGTCTGGATCCACAGTCATTAGAAGTCTCTGGGTGTCCCATCCCAGTACAGGGCCAGGGACTCCACCATGGACTGTGTGGGGACTAATGGGGCTTTTGTTCTGTGCTCACTCCTGGGCAAGTACCAGGTTTCAGCAAAGAGACTTCTTTCTTTCTCAGCTGTGAATAAGAAAACTGGAATCTGAATGGCAGAAAATGGTGGAAGAGAAAGATTATAATTTACTAGAGACTAATTGTGCAAGGCTAACTTATGCCCAGTTCTCACAGCATCTCAGGAGGGAACTTCTATTTCTGGAGGTACAAAGCACTTAATCTTCACTTCCTTCTCCTATCAGCAGAGACAAGAGAACTTCATGTTCATTGTTTTTGGTGTGACACCACTATTTAATCTCTGTCCTATTAGCCAAGAAAAGACATGAAGACCTGTATGTCTAATGTTCAAAATAAAATGAAGTTTATTTGTTCATTTTTCAACTCACTTGAAGACAGAATTTAAATGTTAAGTAGACACTTAATATCACATAAATAACACTATTTTACATTCTAAATATTAGATTTAAATGGTGTGCACATCATTAAAGAAGTTAATACAAAACGGATGGTTAGCCCCATAATAGTAAATTGCTCACATGCTCCATTGTCTGAGAAAACAACTGAATAAAATCAAAGATTTCAAAGAAAATTATGAATGGGCTATTATTAAGAATGTTGTCATACTATAGAAATTGTAATGGTATAGTGTGCTTAAATCACCTTCACTTACATCTCTAATAATTAAAAATTGCATTGGTCATAAACTAAATTCATTTTAGACACACAAAGGAACATATGATTTAATTATCTCTCTACACAACAAATTAGATTTTGTTTTATGTTTTTGGATGTTAAATAAGTAATTATAAGAGTCTATGGCCAAATAAATTTAGTTTTAGAAAAGACAACTAAATTCAGTCTTACTCTCTTTCAAAATGAAAAATTATAAAATTTGCAACACTCAATTTTACATTATATATTTATTTTAACATAAGCATATTAATAACTACACATCCTTAGGTTAAAGAATCAGCACAATTTTCCCATTTCTCACATAGCTGTGGGCTTCATATTTGGGATGCGGATGCTTAGCAAAGCTCCAAAAAGAATTTATTGAAGTGTTCCTGTGTCACACTGTAAATTCTATTTCTAATAAAAACTTCCATTTGCCAGAGAGCTGGCCATAGACAGCTGGTTGTGCAACACCAGCACACAGGGGATGACTATCTGCAGCTAATTCAAATGGTGAACAGTGAACAGCATAAAAAGGAGTGACCTGAAAGAGTTAGGTTACTAATGTTATTAAACTACTGGACAAGTCACTTTATTTAAAACTTTTAAATGTAATTCTTTGAATCTTTATTTAGTTGCATTAATCAGATGCTCTCGTATCCAAACCTGTTTCAAGGGAAATTAAGTATTCATCATTTCTACCAATTTTGTCAATCTGTAGAGAGATTTGCTTTACTTAATATCCTTACATTTTAATAGCCTTTGAAAATAGCCTTTCAGTTTAATATAAACCTAGCTCAGATTGCATTCTGAGTATTAATTTAATAAGCATGAAGATTTAAAATAAAAAACAACATGTGACTATATTTAATAAGTAGCAAGTATATGGTAATAAGACATAAAATAAATAATCCTGTACTTTATACTGGTTGAATTTGTGCAAAATTGTGGCTTAAGCTTACCTAAAATAACCAGGATTTAAGAAATGTTAATAATATTTTAATTTAGCTTTTTTTTTTTGGGGGGGGGGAGGCAGAGAGGAAGGAGGGGAGGGGAGTAACATTTCCTCACTTTAACAAGTGCCTCAACACAAACAGAATAAACGGAGGCTGTGTATGACATTTAGATATTTTTATTATTGAAAAATACCTATAGTTGTTACAGACAATTAGTGATAATGATAATGCAGTTTAAATTTCAATATTTCTTTCTTTCTTTCTCTTTTTTCTTTCTCAGTGAATAGTCATTACAAGATAAGTAGTCCATTTCAGTTGCTGGGATTTTTTTTACATAAGAAATTACAGGTGGCAGCTCAGAATTAGGTGTTAGAATTAATTATATTAGGAATATATTCATTGGTTTGTTCAAAGTAGTAATTTATCATATATGAGTAGAATATATTGATAAATCTCCAAGCATGGGCAGAGCAGCTTCCTGAGATACATTTATGAATGCTCGAACAGCCCTATTTATATTTCCTGCACATTCTGAGGTTCAGAGAAATATGCTGTGGTTGATGCAGAAAGGCAGACATGGAAGTCTGAAAAGCTTGCAGTATAATTAAGTGATAATAGTACTATCACACTGTTTTATGAGGCAGTAACACAGTCCCCAAGTGAATAAACTATGAAGCTGAAGGCTGCCTAGTTTATTCCAATGAAGGAACTGGATCATTGCCAAGAACATTGCTCCAACAGTACTGTTAAATTAGTATGCTATAAATGTTTAATTAAATAACATTTGGTGTGCATGCTTGCACATGTTATGGAAAATAATGTCATAGTTTGAGAATTAAGAGAAAGTGCCAACAGAAACATTTCAGGGGTCACTGCTTTTGAGGAATACCCCATAATGTAGCTATAGTGAAATGGTCTCCTGTTCAATTCACCAGCGTTGAAACCCAGAGGGGTTTCCGTGGCACTGGAACAAGAAAGACCTTAAAAAGTGTCAGTGTAGTGGGACTGTATTGCCAGTGCTCCCATCTCCTCTGAATTTTAGAGCTACGGGATTAAGGCACAAAAAAGCTAGATGAGTTGTAGAACAAGAAGGTGGTGTCTTGGTCCTTGATCATGAGGAAGGCTGTCATCACTGTCTTACTTTTCTCTGAAAAAGACAGTTGAAAAGATTTTTGGAAGACGGGCAGTCCTGAAAGACGTGGAAAGACTTGGAAAGTTATCCGTGAAGGCCAGCAAGGCCCAGGTAAGTGCTAGCAAGGCACTGGGGGATACCTGAGACAAATCTCCATAACTTTCAGTCTTGACAGCTCTGCTGAGATTTCTGAATACAGGTACTAATTCAATCTGAATATTTGGATGCAGATGCCTACTTGCACAAGCACCTGGATAGAGGCCACCAATTCAGTTTGTATAAATGACCAAACAGCTGTCAAACTGTCATGATTTTGGTTAAGAGCCAGCTTTCAAAAATGGTCAAGAGATGAAAGTCTGTGGGTGTGTGGTTATTGATTCCCTTGGACCTCTAAACATACCTCACCTCCGTTGAAATGTACTCAGGGAATAAGGGTGGCAGACTGGCAGCAAACAGACTACACTTCCTTCAATGGCAGATTAAATAAACTAATAAAAATGCTACTCCTGACACAGAAACCAGTCTGGACTTTCATTTCCAATACAAGTGCCAATAAATACTTGTAAGCTAGATGCATCAAACTTCTTGCATTACATCAACCAGAAATGCTGAAGAAATGAGAGATTATGCTATGAAACAAAATCAATGGCATACAATAAAAAAAGTGTGGAAAATCGAATTTAAATAAAAATAAAAACAGATGCTTAAAAATAAATGAAGAATAGGATATCACTTCTTTCTGTTTCTTTAATTTTGTGTTTCAGACAACAAGAGTAAGCATCCTGTTTCAAAGCTACACTGTTGTGAAATGTTTTTCAAAGGGGATACAAAATGAGCAACCAGCACAGGTGATCAATCAATTGGAATATTTTCATTTGGAAGTATTAATGTGAGGCTAAAATTTATAGATCTTAATTGAAAACTGAACAAAATTTTTCACAACTAGTCCTATAAAAACCTTTTCCAATTGGACTTTGGTAAAGTAAATAAAAAAAATACCCTTAACGGCATTTGAATTTATTTATATAATAGTCACTTTTCAGCAAAGCTGCTCCGAATTTGGAACTCAGCAAGCTCTAATCCATAAAGAAGAAGATTAAGATCAAGATTTGGTCAAGGCGTTAAAATAATTCTGAAAAGAATTATTGGTTTCTCTGTGAAGAATACTGTTCACTTGATAAAGGGAGCGAGATGTTGCTATTATGGCATTACATACATTTCTTCATAGCTCTTATTTTCATGCCTGGATTTTATTCATTGTATACACTGTGGCACAAGATACTATGGCTGAACACTAACCCATATTTCCAAAAAGTCTATCCAAAAAAAAAAAAAAATCAATACAAAAAGTACATGATGAAAAGCATTCAGAAAGAGCGATCAGTCCTTTCAATGGCAGTCTTTGTTCTGTTCCTTACACTTATTTTCAAGCAGCATATTTGCATTAAATCCAATTTCCAGAGTAAGTTAATGTAATATTAACGGAGGCTGGATAAGGATCACCTTGAAATACCATTAGCTAATTATCAACAAAATGTGGCTTTCTTTAGATGTGCTGTAGAGATTTTGACAGACAGATCCAGCAAGATACTCTTTATTTGTCTTTCCCTTGTTCCTTCAAAGGACAACTGAGACCACAGGGGCACATCATGAGTCACATCAGCTCCTCCTGGATGCCTCATGCCACTTTCCATTGGGTAAAAACTGCATCAATGAAGAGAAAAGCAAACAGAAAATATATTTAATACTGAAACAGATTAGTCTGCCCTAACATGACAGATTATCTTGGTTGGCTATTGCCAGACTGCACCAGTAGTCAAAGGGATTTGTAATACAGACCAATTTCCTCATTTGCACAGCATTTTGACTAATGGTTCTATTGCCCTCTTGGCACAGTGGATCAGCTGATATAATGAAAGGATAAAAGAACAGTTGCTCCATTTTATAAAGTGATTACATAGTTTCTCAATAGAGAAAATGAGAGATCAAGGACCAAGGATTTATTTATTTATTTATTTATTTACTTATTTTTCCTGAAAAGGACCTAAATAATTGGCAAGTAAAATGGAACCTCTAGTTGGTAATACTTCCTAGACTTCATAATTAAAACATTTTAAGTTAAGATAGAAAAGTGAAACACAAAATAAATAAAAGCAAGTCTTATTTTATTCCACAGTTCTTGTCATTTTCAAATATAGGTTCAACTTTCTATTCTGGCCTTGTGTAGTTGAGCCTTTTCATCCTGGCCTTTTTAATTGAGCTAATCAGTATTTTTTGTCAATGTTTTTTCCTCCAGTTTTCTACATTTTCTATGTTGCTTAATTGGAACTAAAATAGTTTGGATTGCTGAACTGAATGGATATAATTTTTATCAATTCAGCATTACACTAATGTCATACTTCCATATTGACTGAGAGATGTTAGAGTTCAAGTATCTCATCCTTCCCCTGGGCCACAAAAATCCCTCATTTTGTAGCTTCCCAAAAGATTTTGATTAGTTGTTGTTTTGAGATGATATTTGCAATCATCAAAAGAAGTGGATAGAACAAGCAAAGATGTAAATAGCAAATTGAGCAGCCTGGTCTAGTGGAAGGTGTCCCTGATCATGGCAGAGGGGTTGGAATTAGTCAATTGTTAAGGTCCCTTCCAATCCAAACCATCCTAGGATTCTATGATAAATATTTTCCTGTTGGCAACTGCTGTCCATTAAAATGGAAATAATTTATGCAAGATCATTGCATTTTGCCCATTATTTGTGTCAGGAATGAGCAGCAAAAGTAATTTAAGAGCAGGTGCTGTATGTTTGTTTTATAATGATTTTTTATCATTAGACTTATTTATATTCTCTATAGCATTGCTGATGAACAAAATACAAAATTACATCACAACAGATAACCCCCCTCCAACTTTAAATGCACAATTTTCACAGACCAGGAATAATCCCCTCCAAGGAAGTTTGAGGCAGGAGAATTGAAATTCACTTTTGGGGCCTTTTTAAAACCAAAACTCATTTTGATATTTCAGGTCCAAAACTTTAAGTATCTAGCAAGCTCTAAACGTAATTCCCTGAAAAGTGGGCAGCCAGAACTGTGGCCAACGAAGGCTGCTGTGCATCCTCAGTCCTGGCATCCCTACATTGCCTGCACACCTGGGAGTCATCCAGCCCCTTCCTGGGTGTGTGTGCTGGGCATTTCCCTGCGAGAAAGTCTGGTGTGCTGACACCAACAATGGAGAATGCAGAAACAAGGATAATTTTTTACTTGTACTGGTTTTGGTAACAAAAATATAAATTTGAAAGGAAGGTGATAGGGAGGAGTTGGGGGCAGGGGATAGATAATCTTAACTTTTAGCTATTAAGATACAGTACAGATATTTCAAGTGGAGACTGAAAAAGCAGCCATTAAGAAATGGGGCTGTTATGCTCGCACTGAGTCATGACAGCAGAGAGCTTTGTGCTCTTGAGTGGTCCTTTTGCAGAAGAGTAATCAAACTGCTGCTGCTCTGTGCTTTGCTGAGAGCCTCCTTCATCCCGCAGTGCTATGTGGCAGGGACGCATTCAGCTGAGCTTGTTACAAATCACTCGAGTGGCTTTTCCAGCACATACACACTAGGTGCGGCAGAGTGAGCAAGTGCTCTACAAGGTAGCATGGCTGTAAACAAAAACTTCATTCCAGGCAGAAGCTGAGCCAAAGTGGTATTCTTCCAGAGCTTGTGGATTTTGTCATGTGGACTTTGGACCAAAATAATAATTTGTGAAGATGTGTAGGTGTAAGATTGTGAGAAGGACTTAACAAGTTAACTTGTCTGTTGTCACAGGCTATCATTTGTAGTAGAACTGCAGGTTGGAATGAGTATTTTCAGCTCAAAAGGGTCAAGCATTAATTCAATCACTTTTTGGTGACAAAAAAAAGTGGTTTTTTTTTTTTGTTTTTTTTTTTTTTTCCAATAGCAACATTTTTTTTCAATGTATTACAAGAAAGCGTAATATATTTATTACAATTTAAGGGTTTCAGTACGATTATACTGCAGGTAACAAAACCAGTCATATGATTCCTTTTATTTTAGAGCAACTATACCTAAAAGTGTAGTTATTCATCCAGAATTTTGGGTTTAAATAAGAATAATATATGTCCTCTTAAATTACAGTGATAAAATAAATTGAAGGTACTTCCTGTCTAGCAGAATTTAAAGTGAAGCTGTGAAGCAATACGAGTTATGCTCTTTCCCAAAAATATTCATAGATTCCACATTTGAAATTCCCAGAGCATATCTCTAGATGTTACCACAGCTATATAGAGATGTATGTACAAGAATATCGAACAAGAAGAGATGCAATGTTGGAGTAGGATTGAGAGAGAGAGAGATGGATGGTGGAGATTAAAAGCTTGAATGTCTGTCTGGCATTACCATATGAGATGCTCAAAATTATGTATAGGGCAGGTGTCAGTTCAGAAATGGCAGATGGCATTTTCGGTGCATCAGCATCATTAGTTAGCAGAAATATCTTCAAAAGTAAAGATTTGGGGATGGGAGGCACCCTGCAAAATCAGCTCTCCTTCAAAATAACTGTGCTAGAAACGTTATTTACTTCTGTGACTGAAGAACACACAAGCCAGAAAAGTTGCAAAAAAAATATGGTTGTTACCTCCTGCAGATGCTGCTTTGTAAGACTCCTTTTTGAACTCCTCTGACAGGTCACCTTGGCCTGAATATTTGCTGAGGCTAATTGGTATGGAGCTGGAGCTACCACGCTCCAGCCGAAGGTCTGTCAATACAGTGCTGCAGAGCAAGGAGTGAGCTCTGCCTCCCCTGTGCTCCTGCCCAAGTAACAAAACAGAGACAGAAAAGCTTGGCTACTTCACCAGAATTCAGAATAGTATGTGTCCAATGCTTTGAAAATAATATTAATAAAGATTATTTTTGAAGTCGAAGCATATACTTCAGCAAATTCGAAGACCCTGAAGATGCAGAAGGGCTAATCTTGTTTCATTTTAGTTTCTTGTCATAGGTGTTGTGGAATAGCTGTGCTCTGGGTGCTTGTTTGGTCTCAGTCTCTCAGGTCTCTTTGTTGTAAATGTGATCTCTTCAGAGCACAGAGGATAAGATTCAGCTTGAGATGAAAACATACATACCAGCATGCTGCAGCTAATCCTTGGCTACTTTGCTCTGTCTCCCCTCACCACACACAACACAGTGAAGAGAGATATTAAAAAATGGATAGATCTTGTTTTGTTTATACTAAAATTCATGACCACTTGCTTTGGCCTTTAGTCCCAGAAAGTCACAACATTTGCATGGAAGGATGGCTCCTCACACACACCAGTCCAGTTAAAGAAATTCAGTGATTTCAAAAGCAACACCCTGTTTGGAACAGTCTGAAGGTGCTCGTAAGGTTGTGTTTGTGCAGATCCGAGTCCCCTGCCTTTTCTGCCTTATCATCTCCTTTTTTTCTCCCCAGCACTATAAACTAGTTTTCTGAAAAAAAAATATAAATAAATATATATACGTATTTACAAAAACATATCTGACAATGATGCTGATGACATTTTCATGCTCATCTTTGTACATTACTGCTATCATATGGTGTATTCTCAACTTTGTCTGCAGGCTCATTTATTTTCTAATTTATCTTTGAGAACATAAAACCTACAAATATTAAAGCTGAAATTCAAAAAAAAAAAAAAAGAAAAGAAAGAAAGATGTGGCTAAAAGATGTTATATTTGACTTGATGGTGCTTGGAGACAGACAAGATAAAATGTCAGATGAATAATTCCGTACTTCAAAAGACAGCAAATTGCAGAGGTTAGGAAGAAATGGCCAGTTGTTTCTCATGGGAAAAACTTCAGATTTACTGGGTGTATGTGTGGAATTTTTCCATGTTGCCTGGGGAATGCAGACACCAGCAGAGAGGGAAGGGCAGGTAGCACATTGGCAGGACTTCACGGAGCCATGGGTCTAGTTTTAAAGGGAGGAAACACCACTTTTAGATGTTATGGAAATTAAAAGTGTGATTGCAGCCATCAGCAGGTGCTCAACACCTCTCAAAATAGTATCATCTCAGTGCCAAATTTCACGTCTGAACCGACTGGTTTACTGTGCTAATAAATGGATAAGCTGGTGTGATTACATAGGCTGCATCCTCAGGACACATTTAGCATGGGGCCAAAGCCTTGTATTTTCATTGCAGTAGCGTGGCATTTTATACTAGACCTAATGGGGAATGAATGATTGGCAGCATTAATGATAAAACAATATTCCAAGCTGAGCTCTTGACTTGCAAAAACTGAATACCATTCATGGCATGGCTCTGGGAATCTTCAGTGTGAATAAAAAAAGTACAGCAGTTTCCTCATTTAATTAAATTTAAATCTATGGGGACTGACAGTGCACGTCTTGGGCTTATGCTCTTTTTTTTTTTTTTTTTTTTCTTTTTTTTTTTTTTTGTCTTGTAAATTTAAAGTAGTTTTTAATCAATAGACAGTCTTAAGTGGAAATGAAGTTGACACCTAGTTACCTTTATATACGGATTTGTATTCATTGCAAAACTAAGTGCAGGAAAAATATCCAAGGAGATATTTAGCTATAAACCACCAGACTGTAGCACAGAGTTCATATGCACATTGTCATGCTCTCTTATGGCTCACTTATGGTTGCTTGGAATCTCTTCCTGGTCTCACTTTCAACTGGTTTCATGTCACCAAAAAAATGACTAAATAAACAGATGCCCACACCACCTGATTCACCATTTCATTCTCAGCTGAACTGTGTCCCTAACCAGAAGCCATGCAGCACTGCAATGTAGGGAATTAAATCAGTCACGTTGCATTAAGCCAACTGTAGTCAGTGGCACAAATTGCTAATTCCAGGACATTTTAAGTTAGTATTTTTGGGTATGACATGCTAGCATAGGTGGCTTTTTATTCGTTTATTCATTTATATTATTATTTTATTTATTTATTTATTTATTTTATGTAATATGGCTCTTTTTAATGTAGGGAAGCCCCCAAGAAATATCTCCCAAATCCAAGTTTGGCTCTGCAACAAGCTTCTAAAATCCTAGTGTGCACAAAGACACCTGTTAGAAATTGAGACGAGATATTAAATCACCTGACAGTTCATTTCCACTTTCCATGCTGTCCCCTCTCTCACCTCCTCCTAACTAATTATACTGCTCTTGTTCAAAACGAGCACCATATTGCAGCACTTGATCAGGATTTTTCCTGTAATAGTAATTTTTTGCTGCCAGGTCCATTAGGGTAAGAGGCATTGAGAGAAACAAGGGGCTCTCTCCGGTCCTCCTCTTCGTCCAAACACTGTGGGAAATTCCTGATGGGAGTCAAAGGCCTTCAAAGGGAGATAGTATTATTTAGGAATAGTAACCTGGGAAGGATCAAGAATAAAGATATTGAACAGGAACAAAAACTGACAAAAGCTTGGAAAGACAGAAGGAAATGGAGTGGAGAGAAGTGGACATGTGCAGGTGTTGAAAGGAGGGAGGAGTGGTGGAGGTAAAGCAGAAAGGAGGGAGGGAGAAAGGAGGCAGCAACACTGCACTCTGCAGAGGTATAACTGCCAAACCTTGAGAGAGGTTCTTGGAAAAAATAGGGAAAGAGAGATTACTGTAGAGATACAAGGTAAAGCAAGCCCTTGTAGAGTTTCAGAAAAGGCCAATTAAAGGCAATGAGGGTAGAGAACTAAAGGATATTTAGCCATTTCAACATGTACTTCTATAAAAACTAGTCAACTTATTCCTGAGTTTTAGCATTTTTATTTGTTTAGCAAATAGCTGTGATCTGCCTGCCAATTCATGTCACCCTTCACGGCAGGTTCACAGACAAGATAACAGCTTTCCACTTAGGTTCTCTAATGTTAAATTGTCAGCAAAGCACACATCCTCCCCTCCTTCCAGCCTCCTGTCAAGTCATGCATTACTTTGTTCTTTGTTCCCCTCCTGTGAGTTATATACAGGTAGTTTGAGTATTACATGAGGAAGCGGGGATCTGGTTTTAAACAAGATAAAGGGAAGGATTAAACTTTTTTCCCATATCTTGGGTGCTAATTTGACTCGTGCTAAAGGAGAGATTGGTCTCCCTCTTTCCATGCTTGTGCAGTCCACAAAACCTTATCCTGTAGGGCCCCTGCAATTGCTCATCAGCACTCCATTGCTTGCAGGTACAGAAAGACACAGCCAATTTGTCATTTCTTACATGTCCAGCTGCCCCAAGCCAGTTGCATTTAGGCAATTCCGTACATGCCAATAAGAAGACATGTAAGTGCCCCAGGTTAGGAAACTTTTCAGTGTGTGTTTGTATGTGTGAAAAACCACATATTTTATGTTGAAAAAAAATCTCTAAAAAGTATGCATTTTGTGCTGGGGGACAATACTAAATTTGTGCTGCAGATGCTCAAGCATGCATGCTAAAAGTCAGAAGAGCTCTCCTCCATACTATGAACGGGCCACAGTGCCCTGGGCAGCACCTAGAATTAGCTCATGTAAAAACATTTATTTTCTGATTTACTTAGGAATAACAACTTTGTTTTGAAGAATATGCAATAAATAATGGCAATTTATACATGCAAAGGTAATGATTAGATGCAATGTTTAATGACCATATTTGTCAGAGAGTACTGGGAAATGTATGAATTGAAAGGGTCAGGATATGGTGGAAGAATGTTGAACATAACGTAATGAAAGATAACACCATAGAGCCAAAACAAAACAAAACAAAACAAAACAAGAACCTACATAAGGCAATTTAAAATTCCATGGGTAACCTCACAAGCCAAGGAATGCTTGAACTGAGAGTTTTTGCATTCAGTGTTCCTATTCTTTT
Organism: Aythya ferina; assembly: GCF_964211825.1. Classification (NCBI taxonomy): domain Eukaryota; kingdom Metazoa; phylum Chordata; class Aves; order Anseriformes; family Anatidae; genus Aythya; species Aythya ferina. The sequence continues at coordinate 24,838,395 of NC_140305.1, forward strand.
AATAAAGATTTTATATTTTTGGAATAATATCTAAATCAATGTCATAAAAGAAAGATAAAATTATGTATGCTTAAACTGATCTCTTTCTCTATGGGCTAACTGCTTCTTAGATGCTATTTAGAAAAGTAACAACCAAAACTGTATAGGAATTGCATAGTTGCCTATGAGTACAAGGGAAGAACTTTGTAGGGATTTGCCATCTCTTTGCACTCCTGAGTGACTAATACCTGGGAGCAGGTCTAAGGACTACCTGAGTACCTTCTGTTATCATGAAAATGTAGGAATCAGCTTCCCGTGGAGGCCAAATCTACTTCAATATCTAGTCCCCATTCTGCAGAAAGATCAGGAAAATCTTGGTCTCCAGAAAAGGTCCAGAGAGACAATTCTGATTTTGGCATGGTCTCATGGGACACCTTATAATCTATATGCCTTACAGGACCAGGAAATTAGCTTTTAAGCTAATTATATTATATTAATATATTAATAATTAAATATATTATAATTAATATATATTGTAATATATTTAAATATAATATATTAAAGAACAAGAATGTACTTTAATATATAGTTAACCTCTGGGAATTCCAGTTCTGTTAGAGATGAAAGGATAGGAATAATCATTTTATGAAGAGAAATTCCCACATTTATTTTATTCACTTCATCTCTCATGTAATACACATCTGAATAAAGTCTTAAAGTATGAAACCTATTTTTCATCACAACAAACTTCCCGAAAAATGTCTGCCTTGTGATATGTGGACTTGATAGAGCATTGCTTTGCCATTTTTTTTTCCTCTGAACGAAGCCTTGCTTCTTCTCTGTATGCTGTCCATTTTATCCACCCAAAAGCAGCCAAGATTAGATAAGAGCATATATTTGATACCTGATCATTACAAAGATATGAGGACAACTCTCTAGTGAAATTTCCAACAAAGATAAAGGGTCAAAGTAACAATATCTTCTATCCTGTTGTTATCATCTTCTATCCAGATCAGTGGAGTAATCAAACACTCTGTTATGTGTGAACATTTTTTCTGCAATGTATTCAATAGAGGGGGGAATCCTTTTTAACAATGTCGAAACCAAAAAAAAAAAAAAAAAATAAAAGAAAATGAAAAGAAAAACCTGATGCACCAGTTATATACGATTTTGGACCAACATTTCTTAACACAGTAAAGTCATACGTTACTTGTGTCTGCAGTTACACTCTGACTTTAGTGGCAAAAAATTAACATACTGATGGTGCTGTCCAGAGTTCACATATTTTTGATAGCAGCTGAAATGAATGCACCCTGCATGGAGTTACTTAAAAGTATCATTTTCTCATACTCTTGTGGAGGTTTAGAAAATTTGTTTTAATAAAGAACATTGTAACATGCTTAAATAAAATAAATAAATAAATAAATAATCGCATGATAAGATCTGTTTCCCTCTTTTGCTTAAGAAATATATATATAAATTTTAAGATTATGTATTTAGAGCTTGATTTGTAGGTATCTCACATCTTTCTGTTGTATATGAATTATAACCTTAGGAAGAAACCTCTAATTTCTGTAAGAAAAGTGTTTAGGATAGCCAGAGCTGTACTGGGCTTTTAGGTTTGGAGCCAGGGAAGATTCAATGGCTTGGTTGTACTCCTCTAGTGCCTTAGGACACATTTTAGAGACATTTTTGGAGTTCCAGCTCTTTCTGGGGCAGGGGAGGTTAGTCCTTGGGGCTGCATGCTGAGAGTAACAAAAGCTCAGTTCTCATTTCTGGTTTTGCATTCTGAGTTTGCACCTGCTCCTACCCCTTCTGCATGCTCTTGTCTTTTGTGAGTGTTATAAAAACTACACCTGACATGGCCACTTCCACTACAGGCCTGACTTTGAGGTTCAGTGTATTGCACTTCTAATTCAGCAACAACGACATTCCTCATCTGTCTTTTCTTCTATTGTCCAATAGACAGTGCAGCTACAAAAAGTATATTATGACTATATGCTTACATGTGAAATAATTGTTGTAAATAATCTTTTGAACAGTATTAATATCAGGAACAGCCAAATTTTCTATGTAGAGAAAAAATTGATTAAAAAAATAAAATAAAACACAGTCTGCTTAGAAAACAGACAATTGTATTTAGCACCAACCTTGACTACCAAATCACTTCCATCTTATGAACCAGTTAGGAAAAAGACAAGTGTTGGAGCTGGCAAAAACAAAGGTTACTATCCAAGAGAAATGTCTGGAAATGGCTTGGAAAGCAAGAAAAATGACACATAATGCTATGAGTAATGCACATACCTAAATCCACCCACTGTGCTGAAATTGCAGTTGACTTCAAGGGATTCAACAAATGCAGTTTCTTAAAATCCAGGCAGTAATCAGAACATTTTTCTGTAAATGTAACATTTACTTTTAAACTAGGTACTAGTTTGGAGTTATGAAAACTATGCTTGCTTCCTCAAAAATAATGAGTTTTCACTGTATCCAGATTTCACTGTCTCTTCTGAACTGAACAGGATGATAGACATGTTTGCCATTTTTTTTCTAAGGCAAGAAAACAGCAATAAACAAACTGCCATTTTTCCTACTACAACAAATTCAAAGTTTCATAACATCAGTTTGAAATAAAAATACAAAAAAACAAGTAAGAACACATTATATTATTTTCAAAATTGTTCTTGGTATAAACTGTTGCTAATTAAACCTCAATATATTTGTTAATTTCAGAAACAAGAGAAAATTGTTTTGCATTGCTTATTTGTGCATGTATGTATTTGTACTCTTGAAAGTTAATTTGTCATTATTCCAGGATTTATTGCCATTTGGAGGTAAGATTCTGAGGCAGCTCTGTACATCTTTTTACATCCATATTTTGAGACACAGCATCTGTTGCTGAACCTGAGCTCTAAATATACATATATTTTCAGTTTTTTTTTTCTTCATCCGTAGCAAGATTTAATTTGTTTCCGTGTCTCAGATCTCTCCTATTATTTAAAATATCAGATGATTGCACTGCTAATCTTGCATTTAACAACTGACCTTCCCACCCCTTGAGAGTGTAAAAGCTGCATTTCTATTCTATTATTGCAAATAGCCTTCTGCTAAACTCATCCAAAGTTCTCAGAGATACTGCTGTAGAAGTTGTACTGTTCATTGTGCTCTTGTGCACAGAATATATGAAAGAAAAAAAAAAAAAAAGTAATAGGACTTTACAATCTGATCATTAACACTTAATAGCTTTGAAATGTATTTTCCTTCCTACAGAGAATGTAAAAGTCTATTCTGTAGTGAACAACAAAGGAAGTGTATTGAAGGAACAAGTAAGGAAGGAGTTTTCAGAGACAGTTGGTATCTACTTTAGAGATCTACTTGATTCAATACCTAATTGCTAATTCAGCATCTAATTGCTCAGCATCGCATTATGTACTTGTCTGCGAAATACAGCAGTCAGTTCAAATGGCTTTCACAAGGACTTCTTAACAGCACCCTTCCTAGCCTTCTCACTAAGTGTAATTATTACTGATGCCATCTGGAATACTGAGATGAGCAGCCTCCTACCACCTGCAAAATGTTCAGCTGCTCTCCAAGCAGTCCCAGGACCTTTTTTCAGATGCTGACACCACTCCGTCTGGGAGGCAGTGAGGCCATCACACTGACTACCCAGCATGCTAAATACATTAGCCTGTTATTACCTGTCCAAGAATTGTGAGCCACCATTTAGTCCCACTTTGGTGGGGTCTGGAAAGTCCATGACCTCCATGACATGGTGCATGACCCACTGCTGCTCTTCAATGAAAGGTTAATTAGTACTATTTTCTCTCCATTATTGTGGGTAGAACATTAGGTCCTCATAAAAAATTGCAGTGTAAGATCCAGGTTCACACTGGTCAGCCAATTTATATTATAAATTAGTTATGCTAAAACTTTAGGACAGCTCAGATGGTTCTGGGTCTGTTTCAAGGAGAATTATGCAACCTCCTACAAGCATAAAGCATTCTGAAGGTCTGCACTATACCTTTGAAATATTAGAAAACATTTAAAGGGAGCACAAACTATAAGCACGGCAGATAAAGCAAGGAAAAAAAAAACAAAACAAAACAAAACAAAAAAACATCTTGCAGAGCATCACTATGTTTAAACATATCTGGTAGTCTCTAAGTAGCAATTTATGCTACAGCAGCCACCGCATAGAAACTGCTTTTGTATCCAATTTAAAAACATGAATGTTCCATCCTTACCCTAGAGCTTAAAGACAATTTACAGAAGTAGGGCACTATGAAGTATTGCTACAATAAACTGTTGTTTTACTTCCCTTTTATAGCAAAAATTAGGGGAACACTGCAACTGCTGTCAAGTCTTAAAATATACTTGCAATAAAATAAAAGCCATCGGGTTTCTTTAATTTCAATGTTTTTCTTCATTATTCAAAGGCCTCCTTAAATCTTTCATAGATTCAAAATCTAATCTTTCATAGACTCAGATTTTTTAAAAGAAACACACAACCCTTCACCAATTAATCTAAACTTCTGGCTGCAGCATAAGCGGGCATTCATTGTCGTTCTTTATTTTTCTCATGGAAGAATGCATTTTAATTCTTCAAAACCTTGCTTGTTGTTTCCCTTAAATTAACAGAAGCTTGAATATAAAGCTTCTTCCTGGTAATATTCTTCTAGCATGAATGAAGAAACACCTTATAATTATAAACTCTGTGAATTCATTTGAAACCCATTCTAAAGGCTGGAGATGCTGGTGGTTTAGACAGGACTGATATGTTCTGGTCCATAGGAAGCTACCATCTCTTTCATTACACAAGACCTTCACCTTCTTTGTAATGAGCACAGATATAGGATATGCTGAGTTAATATAACCAAGAGCAATCACTTTCATGACTGTTCTCAATGAATGAGAGAAATTAACTAGACTTTAAATAATATGCAAATATAAAGACACTACAATGGGCTACTGTCTTTTCCTTGTCTCCTCTCCATGAGAGAAACAGATTAGCTCTAAACTGTCCAGGTTATAAGTTTTTTTAATTAAGAAAAAGCAAATCTTCACTGCAGGATTAGTCCTTCCGAAAGCAACAGAAATACCAGAGGATTAATGTACAAGAATGAGACTGGTGAAATTCAAATCCTTAAACCCTTGGGAAACAGCATCCCATGCTTAAGAAGCCTGTAGAAGCTTGTATTTATGGGTTTGCATGTTCCACATTCATGAGATGGCTGTAGTTGAACTTCTCTCAATGGCATAAAAACAGTGAAAGCAATTACTACACCAAATTCATCTGCTGATTTTTGTATGATGTTAAGGAACAGACAAAAGATTTTTTCAAGCTGTGTAAACCAAAGTGATTTTGTTAGAATAACATCATAGTTTCTTCAGCATACAGTGGAGTCACCCTGCAAAGAGCTGCAAACCCTGAAACAAATGGTGCTAGACAAACAGGCAATTCAAGTCTACCTGTTGGCAAGTACCCTGCAGTGTTGGCTTATTTTGCTTGTTTAGATTTAAATGCAAAACAAAACAAAAAATCCCAATGTTAATGCACTGCGCATATAGAACAGCTTTTGGTACCCTTGCATGCAGAAGTGGAAGGAACAAGCTTTAAACAGAAGGAGGAAAACAAATAGTGTAGGAGTTGACAGATATTTGCATTTTAGTAAAGCATTTGATGCTGTCTCATGAAATCTTAATTGAAAAATTAATTCAAGTCAGCTTGGCCAGCAACAATTTTATGTAGATTGAATATTAGGTAAAAGACAAAAAAATGTTACAATAAACAGCTGTGTAACGAGATGGTTGGAGGTGTCCAGTGGGGTAACATACTGATTGTTACTCCAGGTTTAGTTATATCTTCATTAGTGATCTAGAAACAGGTGTAAATAGGATCTTAATGAAATGCAGAGATTATGCTCATTCTAGAGGATTTAAAACTCCAACAAGGCGTGTGTTGCTTTGTGAAATAAAAAGGAGCTGATTAGAAACACGGATGAAACATGAAACATGGCCAAAGAAACGTGGCCAAAAAGAGATTCAGCCATAGAATAAAATGGTTTTATTAAAAAATAAATAAATAAATAGATAGACAGATATAACAAATTAGAAGACAAATCATTAAAATAAGAAGTGTAGAAAAAGAAGCTGTAGTAATGGAGAAGGAGATACATGGTTATGTGTCACAAAACTATAAAAAATATAAAGGTAACTCCAGGATCCAATGCCCCTTGTAGCCAATGGAAGTCTGGCCATCGATTTCAAAGGATTTTGGCAATTGCAAAGCGGGGATTTCCTGCAAACTTGTCATGGACATTGCATGTGCTCCTAGAAAGATGATCAACTGTATGGAAATCAGAGAAGATACTCAAGAAATTATTTATTTGTTTGTTTGTTTGTTTGTTTGTTTGTTTTGGTGAGAACTGAGGTAGGAAGAAAAATTAAGAGAAGTGACTATGGCTTAGGCAAGTATGGAGTAAGTGGAACACAGTAACAAGGTAATTATTCACTTCATTATATGGAAGTACAATTTTTAAAAGTAAGAGAAATACATTACACAGAATGAAAGACATTTGATGTAAATATCAGGAAATGCAGAATATTAAACTGTTGAATAATAGAAGAGATGGAAGTTGTGTGGCTTAGGACTCTTAAAAATCAGATTGAATGCCAGCTACTGAAATGCAGGAAGTAATTTTTCTTTTTTATTCTTTACAATTCAATGAAATATTTGACTTAAAAAGACTCGTATCTTGCAGACAATTCCTGTGCAAGTTTCATGTGTTAAAAGCTACATCAGGAGAAGCTGAAATGGTAAAGGATAAATTGCTTTTAAAAAAATAAATACTCTTTGAACCTTTTGATCATGTAATCTTTCTCTTTCTGATTAAGTTTATAGTCTTTTATCAAATCTAGTACTCATGTCAATATCTTTAAACTTTTTTCCCTTATATACAGGTTAACAAAGTAGGAAATGGGAATATTTTTACCAGTATCCCAAAGATCTGTTAGTGGAAGATTTTTTTACCATGATTTCTCTTAGGTTACTCTGTCTCCTGACAGAAATACCAGCCATAGGTATGTATGTGATGTAAGATTTGTTCTCAGGGATTTGTCTTCTCTGGTCAAATTCCTTTCTTAGCTTTTAATTTCTAAATTTGATAAGTTAATGTGATTAATCAATACAGTTCTTTGGATGTGTCCACCAATTCACTTTGCAAAAAAGTGCAATGCAAAAACATTAAAAAAGAAAATGTAAAGAACTGGGATTCAGTTTCTTCCATTTCCCAATCTTTGTATTTTACTTTCCAGTTCTATACCAAATGTAAGAAGCAAAGAAAAAGTTTTGATGACAAATAAGGAAGTTTTTTGTTTGTTTGTTTTTCCTTTCATTTTTAAGGAGACAAATTAAAATATAGGTACATAGTTATAAACTTAGGAAATGCAAATTCTATCTTGGTATAAATAATCATAAATTCAATCATTTCAAGATCAGTATGAAAATCTACAGCAATAGAGGATATATACTATATCTATCTCAGCATTTGTTAATGTATAAACTCTTTTACTCACACTGGTATTAATTCTCAGTAGTCGTAGGAAATATTAATGCACAATTTGTAGATTTAACACACTACTACAGTTTACAAAAAACACACTGAAAACTTGCTTCTAGTCAGTTTGGACAGGAACCCATCTTAATTTGATGATATCGTTACCAAAGTTTAAGAAAATAATGTAAAAGTAATAGGGGATTAAAAAAAATATATCTGGTGAATGCTTGCCAGGGCTAAGCATAAATAAAATTTCAATATAAAAAACATTTTATATATTTTTACTATAAACAAACATTGACAAATTTATGTATCTAAGCCTAGAAAATCAAATTGTCCTGTACTGCAAGAAGCTAGGATCAGATAAGCTGAATATAAAGCCCTAGTACAACACTTGGAGGCCTAAGTGCACATCAGAAAACAGGAAAGCAGTGGTATTTGTCCATGTAGTAGTGGTGAGACAGTTATTGGAACAGTCTGTTTAATTCTTCAGTCCAGTTTCCAAATTGATATTGGAAATATTCAGAAAAGGATATGAAGAGGTCTGGAAAACCTATTTTCTAGGGAAAAAATTAAGAAACTAAATCTATTTGATTATCCAAATACAGTTCTAAAGATTACTTTCATTAACTTGAAGTCAAGGAAGTACTGATGTGAAAAATCATCTGCTGGTATGTTATTAAAACCAATAAATCTTCTGATCCATATATAAACTATGATAGTATCAATGACATTAGTGGAACCACACTATTGTGCAAATCAGATTACTTAAGTGCTTGTAGTTTATCCTCAGGTAAATTCGGTCAGTGACTGTAGTGCTTGTCTAAAACAAACAGAAAAACCAACAAAAACAACATATTCAGATCAGTCCCAGTTTAGAGCAGAATCAAAAAATTCAGGCTTGGATATGTGGACATATGTGGATATATGTGGACATAAATACCTGAAATTAATCAGATTAACAACTCTGGTTGGCTGGTAAAGGCTGGTTAAGATAAAAAATCAGCTTAAATTGCGTGAAAAAAAATACCACCACAAACTGTGAAATATTCTGACATTCTTCAAAACTGAAATTCTGTGTTTCTGCACGTTTGTATTATGTATTTAAAATAATGATCATGTTTTATTCCTTGCTGGATTTGTTTTTCTACTTGGAAAACATTTATTCTGTTTCTTGTTTACAGGGAATTTAGAATTAATGTGGTTGTTTTGGTTGAACAAAACAACCTTGACTTGTAATACACCTCATTTTATCATACCAGAAATATACAGTGTAAAAAAATGTAACATTAAGTTTGTTTATATTACTTAAAGAATTAAGTTATTTGATAAAAGAATTAAGTTAGCTGATAATTACCACATAAACAGATCAAGGATCAAAACTACCAGTGAAGTCTTATGAAGTGTGGGAAGATTATAATTCCAAGTTATAATACTGAAAGGCAGAACTATTTTAATGTATAGAGAAAAATAAACCTAATATCTATATGTGAAATATCATAGTCTCAGTGAATGTTTTTCACAAAGTAATAATCATAATTAGAAACTCAGCAGTCCAGATCAGTCAAGTAACACACATTTACCTCACATTAGTGAAATTAGTGAAGACGTCTTGGGTGCAACGATGTTTATTTACATAAATCAAGCCATGTTTTATTAAATACTGTAGAAATAAACAAAAATCCCAATGTAAAAAAAAAAAAAAAAAAAAAAAAACTCTGCCTGGTTTCCTCTTGAGCTGGCACCATTTTTCTGTGCCAGCTTTCTTTGCAGAACGTGCTCACCTATTTGCTTATCAATCACATGCCTGCTGCACTCAGCTTCTCACAGGACTCCGCTCATCACACTTTTGGTGTCCCCTAGCTGTTTTAAGAGCGGTATTACAGAAAGCTAAAAATGCATCTGTTATTTTCACGTCCTAAATTTAAATACCTTTAAATAAAAAACCCTGACTAAATCTGCTGGCACAGAACAGAATCATTCTTGAGCAGCAAATATCTGACTGAGTATAGGCAGATCTTGAGCAGGGAAACACTGCATGGAAGACTCAGGTCAGCAGCTCCTTTGGCTACAGCAAGGAACAAACTTGCAACAGGGATTAGACCTGTCTGAGCAGCACAAAGGGTCCTAGAATAAGGGACAGCAAGGAAGACTTGGCAGCATAGCTCTAAAACTGGAAAACATCCTGGTAAGAGCTGGAAGATCTCAGCATCACCCTTCCTGAGAAGTCTCGGAGTCTGAGTCACCACCAATATTCCTTGTGTTATTTGTTAATCATTAGCCAAATTAGCTAACAGTGCTGGTGTGGCTGTACCTACTTCTGCTGCAAACACACTTTTATAATTTACCATGGAATGAATGACGTTTATGTTGTACTTAATTGATTTCAAAGCATCATAGCAGCCTGGGAACGATCATGTGAGTGTCTGGAGTGAGTCAGACATTATCTCCAGGTTAAGTGCCCGGTGTTGCTTTAGACGGTCAAAACTCAGGACATAAAAGTCTCAGGTTTAGGAGTTTATAAAGCATATGGCAAATACAGACAGGACAGAAGATACAATCTAGTGACAGCATGAGATTTACAACATTGCAGACTGGCAAAAGCTGAACAGTAGAAACTCTTCAACTTGAATTATTTTTCAGATATTTATTTTTAGAGTAAGATTTGATTTTTGATTCAATAAACATACAGAAAATGCGTGTTTTTTTTTGTTGTTGTTTAGTTTTGTTTTTGTTTTTGTTTTTGTTTTTAAGATTGTTTTGTATGCCACAGCAGTTAGCTGACTGGGGCACTAGCAGAAAGACTCATTTCTCAGTCCCAGGTACTGAATTGACATCCCACATTCATACAGACGTGGAAGAACAAATATGAAAATTGAATAAACGAGTTTGATGACTAACCCAATATTATGTTAGATTCTTATACTTCTAAATTTCTAATTAAAGCAAGGTGGAATCTATCATATTCAGCTCAGATGGCAAATCTACTCTGTGAATTAAAACTGTGAAGTGCTTAAGGGGAAAAAAAAAAAAAAAAAAAAAAAAAAGAATAGATCTACATGTCCTCATCCCAGTTCCTGGAAAAATGTTCAAAACGAGCAAAAAACTGCCTTCATATCAGCAGCTATAAAAGTACACTGTCACAGGCAAAGGTCTCAGCAAAGTAGGGAAGGCACAAATGTGTGATCAAAGCTGCGCAGAAATACACGTGTTTCCTTCAGTTGTTTGGCAATGTGTCGTTATTTAAGTAAATTATTTACATATAAGAAGTAGCATACCCTCTGAGTCACGTAATGCTCCTGGCTCCTTAAACTTGCTGCTTATCTGACAGCAGGGCAGTCGCAGATATAAGGAGCTCAACTAGTTGGCAGTCCTTGATTGGTCTGAGAATGCTCTTTGCTGAAGGAAAGAAGCAGTGAGACGGAAAATCAGCTCTCGAGGTTTGTCTTTTCTGCTTTGGTTTCAGGTAAAAGTGTTTAAAGCTGTGGAGGTGGAAGTTCTGATATTGTAAGGGGCAGAAGAGGGCAGTGATACGAGCCTGGGCCTGTTTCTCCCACAGCCTAGGAGCTGGCTGCTGATCCTGCCAGGGCAGCCTCTGGCACCAGACCAGGCCTGCTCATACCTGGTGCTGTGCCTTAAGCTGTGCATGGCAATGGACAAAAGATATTAAGTTGGAAGCTGGGGGTCCTCTGCTGCAGGAGCAATTAAGTAATTACTAATGGCTAAAAATGTCATGTTGGTCCTTTCCATGTATTCTTTGGTGTTGGAAATGAAAAGTGTGCTCTAGGAGAACAAAGAGCCAGTTAATTGCATGGTTTTACCTTACTAGAGTAGCCCTGCAATATTTCTGAATACATCTGATTTTGGACAACCAAAAAAGGTTATATAGATAATTCTGTCTCACACTGTGAGGATGCAGGGTGACTCTGCAATGCATACAGACACATGAAAATGAGTTCTGAGGTAGTTTGTACCCAGTTTATGGGGGGTCACCCTGATTTAAATGGGTCTGTTGTGGGACTTAACAGTGCTGCAGAGGAAAAGACAACTCCTAAATTGGTTATGGTTAAAAAAAAATAAACATCAACCTTAAAACTGCACAGGAATATTAGAGTGAGAATTGGTATTAGGCTGAGTAAACCAAGTCAGAGGAACATTATGCATCAGTGTGGAATGAAACTGCATTTACTCTTTTCTCTTTAAAGTGTTAGCAGGACATCAAGGTGGAATTAAAATGTTTTAAATGTCAGATGCTTGCTTCTCGTAGCTCCCACCAGGAATTTTCCAATCATCAAAAATCCAGCCATAATAAATGCACTTACACTGCAGTTTGCAGCTATTTCTTTCTAGCTGATAATGCTGTCAGACAGCCTTTGTGCAACAGAAGAAATAGAGCAAACACTTCTCAGCTGATTTCCTGCTACTCCATTGGCATATAAGTGTTGGCAATAAGGGTGAGATGTATAATAAGGCTTCAGATTTAGTTTTCTTTGCTCTGCAGTCATGCCATGAGGTAGCAAACCTCAGACCTTAGAGTTCTCCATTAGTTGATGGTGGCTTTGCTAGGTGCTGCACCTCTCTGCTAGGCTGGGGAAGACCTGTGATAGGAGGCTACTTGGAGCTCATCCTCAAGCACAGCTCATCAAAACGCTGCTGATATGCTGGAGATCTCAGAGTTAAAACTTACAGCAATTAATGCAATGCATCTAACATTTCACTGCTTGAAGTGAAGCACCAAGAAATGGCTATTCCTCCTTCACCACACAGGAGTTTCTTTCTTCTCAATATTTCCTTTCTCCCCTTCCATTTCTCCCAGCTGACCCCAAGTCCATCCACAGTCCTTCAAAAAGCACACGATGGGCTCAGACTTAGCTGTAGCAGGGGTGAAGTTAATCACCAATTAATGTAGTGCTGAGGTCAGTGCTGTAGGTAATGAGGCTGATTAACACACATGATCCCACAGCAGTGGTTAGCTAAACCTTTGCTTTCTTCCTTCTGGGATTAATCTCAGTTTATACATTTGCTCCTGGTCAGCCAGTGTTTGGATCCTAGATATATCAGGCTGGTCTGTCAGACAGCTTCAGGCTCCCTGGGATCTTCATCTTTTAAATCTTTGCAGAAATATTTCCGTACTTATACCACAACAGGTATTTTTAAGCCAGCATACTTGTTTTAGTGAGAACGAGCAGCAAATCTGCATTTCTATGGGTTCTGAAAAATGACGTTTCTAGGTTTTCCCAGCTGTAAAACTCTTAGAAAGGCTTTTCTTCCTTCTCTATGCCTGTTTTTCTCTGGCAGAAGTTTGATTGCAATTTTCTTTCCATGTTTTTAAAGTGACTGACTTTAATTTGGATGTATTTTTCCCCTGAAAATCCTTTCAGTCATTGTGGAATTATACAAAGCAGCTTTCTGCACAGGAAAAAAAAAAAATCACAAAAAGCATCTGAGACTGTTTCTGCTGGGGGTTGTGTGTGTGTTTATGTGGGTGCACACTGTTCATGGGGAATGCTGCCGCTTTCTGTGCCGAGGCAAAGCAGTTTGCTTCCTACCAGGTGAAAGGGATACCGCAACGCTGCAGTGAGATGGAAATCAGGCAGAAGGGTGAGATGAGAGGCTGGGTACCAATCCCTCTCGCCTCCTTTCCATGCAAAGACGGCATATTAGCAGACTGTCTGGTGATGGTGCTGTAACACCAATAATGCACAAATTAGGTCTTGATGCTCCTGGCCCACTCCAGGTCATTCAAGCCCTATTTGGCAGTACCTATCCTGCTTTTGCTTCCTCTGCTTCTTTGTTCCTGTTCCCAGAGTTTCTCCCGTGCAAGAAATGCTCGTCCCTCATTTCTCTTACCAGACTGCCAAAACAGCTGCAAAATAGATGGGGCTGCTGAGCCTGGAGGGAAGAATGGTCACTGGGGGCCCTGTAAACCAAGCAAGGAAGGCCAGAGGAATAATTCTAAGCAGTGCATTTGCACGTAGAAAAATAACTTTTCAAAAAGTAGGGGGTAGGGTGCTATTTGATTTCTTGTTTGTTTTTAACATCTTGGCTCCACTGCTTTTGATGGGCTGCTCTCTATCAGCCTGGTTTCAAAGAAACAAGATGAAATTTTAGGATTGTGAAGAAAAAATATAGATTTTATTTTCAACTAAGTATGTTACTCTACAATGCCAAACCCACTGTGGATTTGCTTTCTTTTTCAAATAAGAATGTAATAATACAGCAGCATGCAACTTACTGTTGTTGATGACTTCAAGACCTGCAAAACTGAGCCCTGTGCAAGTTCAGAGCAGCCAAGGAAATGTGGTAGAGCAGTCAGAAAGCAAAATTGTATCTCAGAGAATTTGCCCGTATCTCTGCACCTGTGTTCATCTCAAACTATCATACAAGCTTATTTTGTTTTGTAATGTCAAATCAAACAAAGTCACGTACTTGAGGACAAACAGTAACATTCAACAGCTCTTGTTAATTTAGGATAGATTGAGTGGAATAGTACAGAAATAAGGCATGAAATATAAGATATTGATGTACTTTCCAATAATGATGCATATCTTTCTGATTCCTCTGTTTCAATAATGATGCTTTCCAGTAAGGTCAGAATGGACAAGGCTTATTAGGGTGGTGAGGAGAAAGTAAATTCTTCTTCCCCCCCCCCCCCCCCCCCCCGCCCTCCAAATCTGGTAGGCTGAAACAAGTTGACTCAGCTTAGAAAAAGGATGCAGATGATGCAGATGTCTCCTTCTTATAAATTTTACAGCAAATAAATATGCAGGAGGAGAAAAAGAAATATTGACATAAGAGAAAAGTGGTAACACTCAATAAAAATAGTTGCATATACATTTAGTCTGGAAATGAGAGTAATTTCTAATCTAGTGACTGAGATTGTCAAATGTTAAGAGCAGAGTGGGCAAGAAACTACAAGATTATATTTAATCATACAATGAGTGAAAAAATATATAATGATTTCTTATAACTGTAGAGGTCTGGATATGATGGACAGGAAGTCTTGAGAAATTTTGCTGTGGAAAATAACATTGACTTTTGCTAAAAACCATTTTCAGAAGGGGGAAAGAAAACGCGAGCAAAAGCTATCAGTTTGCTCCAGCAAATACATGCTTTTGAGATTATTACAGTTAGTAGGCCTTGAAGTTTAATTAAAGTGTTCTTAACAGATAAATAACACTAAAGGCAATGGACAAACTAAAGCAGAATCCTCAGCCTTACCTTCATCAATGTATTTGAAAGTAAGAGAAAAGGAGATATTGAAGAATACAGATTTAAAAAAAATTGTCAACATATATATACACAATTTTGTAGATGTCCCCATCAATACCAATAAAGATCATGGGTAGAATCTGAATTCCTTTCTAGGTAGAAATCAACTGTTGATATCCATCTGTTCCCCTGCAGGGACCTTCAGGACTCAGAACTGCTAATCTTGCATTGTGAATAAAAGGCAAATACTTTGCATGTGCCACACACAACATGAAATAAAATACAATTATTGACTTCAGCTCTACATTATTCTAAAAAGGGTAAATGTACTGTGTACGATGGGAAGCCTTCCAAGAACATTTTTAGAAAAATTAGATATTTTAGTTGGCCTACAGTAGGCAACGTTATTTGTAATGAACATGAAAACGTTACATATTTGCATTCATCAATATGCATTGGCATAAGGGAACTGATTTTCTGAGATCATTGCTTCATCAGCTGACAATGAGAATGAAATGTTCGACTTTGCTTTCTGCCAATTCCCCCTGCCATGATGCCTTAATATGAAATATACCACAAAGCCAACTTTTTGGCTGAACTGTTAATCAATTCATGTTCTGAATCATGAGTATTCATTGTAGTTAGTATTTTTATCTTGATATATGTGCATTGGATAATTGAGCCAGATTTCTCTAAATCAGTGTGGCCATAGCAATTTTTCAGCTTTTTTAGATGCTGCACAGTTGAAAGACTTTTGCTGGTTTTGCTGGTCAGAAAGGACAAAAATTGGGTGTAAAACTGTTTTAACACTTTTTAAAGATCTTGTTGCCTAGAAGGCATTTCTGGTTTGTTTCTTCTGAATGTTTTCTATGTTTTCTGTGATGTGGTTTAAACTCGATTCAGGATCAAGGGCATGTGAAACAACAGCAAACTTTTATTGGGTTTATCCTTCTGCTACTAGTAATCTGCAACACATTAGCCATTTTGGGTCACTTTTAAAGAATAAGCAGACACTGAGTTGTTGTTTAGACTTTTGTTTTGAGAATTAAACAGCCGTCACTGAATCCATTAATATCTGTACTGATAGATTAATAAATGTTCACCTGCATGAATCTTCAACTACCATTTTTTCCTAATTGGCTATATTTACTGGAAAAGTGAGTTTTATGCCATTTACTTCCATGTTGAAAGTCTGCCTAAATCCATGGTATGACTTAAACCTTTAGGTTTAAGACAGAGTTGACCTGGTATTTAAATAATCTCTGATGCTAAATACCATTCATTCAGATGCACTAGCAAATTCTTCCACAGCAGCAGCATGGACCCCACTTTTTTTTTTTTTTTTTTTTTTTTTTCCTAGTGTAAAAGGGGAAAAAATATTTTATCTGTTTTGCAGAGCTTCAGACTCACTGAATGATTTGAAAGAAAATTGTCTTTGTTCTGATTTATGAGCAATCACAAGTAACACAGATTCTTCCCTTGGGACATTTCTACTGAAGTGTAACCACGAGATTAAGCTTCCTCTTTGCATGCCCTGATAGTCTTGCGGGTACTATTACCAGTTAAGACATACAGACTGAGCATGATCTAAAACAAGCAAGTACAAGTATTCATTGCAATAGAGAAGCACATAAAAATTGCTGAGTAAGCTGGTACCACTTTTTACATTATGCTTGGGATTTAAAATGACAAAAATCGGTCCCAGCAGCAAGCCTTGGGGCACTCCCTTATTAACCTCTCTGTATGTCAAGAATTAGCTATTTTTTTCTTCTCCTTTGTTTTTCCTATCTCATGAACAGTTTTTAATCCATGGCAGAAAGTTACCTTTTACCCTGTAGTTATCAAATTTCCATAATGGGCTTTGGTGATGGATTGTGTCATAAGTCTTCTAAAGCTACAACTGAATGGTCTCCTCAGGACTTCTTTTATTCCCTATTAACTTTTTTTGCTGGCATTGAACAGATTTGTAGGGAAAGATTTTTAACCTTTCAAAATATGGGAGATTTTTACCTATTTCTTTATTTTCTAAATATTCTGTAATTTTATATTCACATTTATCACTCAGTGTAAGATACTGGGCTTGACGTAGCAGGAGTTACTTCTCAGATCAGAATTTAAAAGTGGTAAATCTGAAAACCCTCAACATATAGTTACCTCCTTTCTGAATAGAAAGATACACATTTAAAGTAACCGGATAGAAGCAGGCTACAACATTGCTATTGTGTTTTACCTTAGCTAAGAATCTGTTTGTATTCTTTGGGAGACTATTTTGGGAGATAAATCAACCTTGTGGCATGTCATCTGCAACTCACATGTGATCCACAAATCAAGGCATTGCCAGCGCCCTGATGGGAACTGAATAACTGAGTTACATTTCTCATGTCTTGTGTTAGAATGAATTGTGCTCCAGCGTATTCCCACAATGAAAGAAGAGGTGTATTTTTCCCTGTTCTTTTTAATCTGACCTAAAAGATGTTTTTCTCTGAGTACTCTGTGGGAAGGCAGAAGGCACTGTCTGCTGCATCCTTCAAGGAGGAAAGCAGACAGCATGGCAAAACTTCTCCAGCAGCTAGCAAAAAGTTGAAATGTAGCTGAGGAATTATACTAAAAGATTTGTGAAAGTTAAGACAACACATAGGCAAATGCTTAGGGAGGTGGAATATAAGATTAAACTAAATCATCTCCAAGTGTGACTCTCAGTTATTTTGTCCAGGTTTAAAGACTTGGGTTCCTGGATTTTCTTGTTATGTAGAAAGCATAGGAGATATCATATCCTGATGGTCAAGAGTTATGCTGCTTTTTATATTAGTCTTAGAAGTATGGAATTAATTGTATTATGGGTAAAATTAGCAGGTGGTGGGCTCTGGTATAAACCAATAGGTACAGTTTTTCATGGCTCATAGTTAACGCTATGGATCTTTGAGCAACCTGGTCTAGTGGAAGGTTGCCCATGGTAGAGGGCTTGGAATTACATGATCTTTAAGGTCCCTTCCTACCCAAACCACTCTATGATTCTGTGATCTTGTTGCCAGATGTTCTGGATGCTAGATGTTTACAAGGCTTCAGAAAGTGCTTGAACAATTTCAGTGAAGAAAATTATCTCGGTGGCAATAAGATACAAAAATATCGACTCTCACTGAGACTCATTTTTTTTGCTGGCTGGGAAGTTTTACAAGCATCATTACATCTACTTTGTTCTTCTACTTTGATTTTCCAGACTTCTCTGGCATTTGATGTTTTACCTTTGGACAGACTCAGCATGGCTATACACATTCTTTTTATGTAAAATTTCTCTTATTGAATGAAAGATGTTATAACTTCTCTACAGTTAACATTTCTTTAGTCACACAGAGTGGAAAAATAATTTTGAATCGCACTATTGTCAGGGTTGATCAGTCCTATAGAAACAAAATATTAAATTGAGTGTTGGGGAACTTGAGAGAAGGTTCTTTGAATACCATCTGTAAGAGATTTGAAATAATTAAATCTGTTTATAAGTTAGCAGGAAAAGAAATAGCTCAGGTATAAAATATCAGGGAGGGTAATCTGAAAAATAGTCTGTAAACAATACGGGCTAATCCAGAATTCAAATGATTAGCCTAATGCAAATAGCAATGCTGCTACCACTGGAAACAGACCTGATGGTCAGCATCTTGGCCAGCATCTGCCTATTTAAGGTGTCACCCAAGCCGTGTCCTCAGTACACTTGTGGTTTTTGAAATAATGTGTAACTGAAAAAACAAAACAGCCTATGTGTGTGTGGGGGGGGGGTGGAATGCAGTAGTGAAAGTAATCTGCAATGACAAACATTAAGGAATGGGTTGTTGGAAACTGCACTGAGTGTAACATCAATTCATGGATCAGCTTTGCAGTGTTTGCATGCTAAGCCTGTGCAGATGGGTTATTTATTTTCATACCTGAATTTCATGGCCAGAAAACACTGCCAGTGGTTTACAGAAAGAGCCAAAGTCCTATGAAATATACTGAGCTGTAAAATCAAGAGGAAAATGAGTCTGAGAGGCTTGTTTTGTTTCTGGTTTTCTAGGATCTGAGGGTCTTCTCAGTCAAATAACAGCTATCAAGCATGGTAGCGTAGCTCTGTGGGTGATGCATACTGCTTAAGGGCAACAGCACAGCCTGGTGGTTTATGGTTATTCTAATGCATCGGATCAGGTATCTACACAGGAAAATGCAGGACTTTCCTTTCCCCTTAAGCCAACTCATTGCCTGTACAGAACTGAAGCTGTTTCTCATTAATTCGTATGTAAGATACTGTTTTACCTCAGGTTTTCAGAATAAATAGAAAAGATGAGACTGCAAGGGTATTGCAAAAAGATGAATTAATAGGTCTCTTCCTTTCCAACATCTATGATTCTGAAACCTCGAGGCATAGTTGTGGCCAGCTAGTACACGTGTTTTTTTGCTGAATGTGTCTGAATTTTTGTTCCAAGATAATAGCCAGAGGCAGATAACTAAAAAAGAAAAGCTTGCAATATGAACTATGCAAAATTTAAAGAAAAAAAATAGGCAAAAAAAAAAAAAAAAAAGTGTGTTCAGGAAAAATAAGAGTTCATCTTGCTGGCTTTTTCTATAACAATATAGCCAAACAAAATAAATAATACATTAACATAAACTGAATATACAAACACCAATAATAATATTCTCTTTCTTCTGTGTCTTCAGAGTATGTGACATTGGTCAGTGTGTACCTTCTGATGTGACAGTGAAATGGAAAGGGTGCCAATAACATTAATTGCATTTGCTATTTTGCTTGATTTTTGAAGAATGGGCTATGTTATTCCTAGGAATGCAGCTGGCACTGTTATAGCTGCTGAACAAAATTCCTGAAAGCAATAGATAATTTTCAGTTCATTTACAGATCTTACTAAGTGGGTCAAAAGCAAATGGCTGTAGCTAGGAGAGCAGTGCCAGTCCAATGTTGGGGCTGGTCCTAAGTGTAGTTTCTTCTTCAGGCTCCTCAGCTGTGCTTAATTTGACAGAAAAACCCCTTGATGCTAGCCTGTATTGCTTTGAGAGAAAATATATCTTAAGAGAGGCTTATGAAGGCACTGAAAGGCTAAAGTGTTTTGAGCCAAGAAGTAGAATTATTTTTAGCAGTAAAGATTCTTACACCATGGTCACCACAAATAAATGTTCAGGTTTCTCTTTGGATACTTTAGTCTGACTGTGGCTGAAGTATGACTTGTAGTGAAGCGCTTTAGGCCACTTGGTCATACAGTTACTGCATGTAAAGTTTTTTTTAAGCTCACGCTTAGGTTGCATTTATTTTAGTGTTGTAGCTGGAGTTGGGGATACAGAGGATTCAAGACCCACCATACTTCAGTGGAAAAGGAGATATGGCAGCATACAAAGGGGTTTGAACTGCTTTGGGAGAGGCTGGTGCTGAAGCATAGCTCCTCCTGGCACTGAGTGCAAAAACACAACTTTATTTCTCACATACGTTTCCTTTTCATCACCTGAAAATGATAACACATTGGTTCAGGCACTGCCAAATACTTTGCTTGTTGCTCAGCTCACGCAGTAGGTGACAGGGTTAATTTCTGGACGGAGAGCCTTAAGTCAGCCATTTTGAGCTGAGGCCTCTCCATCAGGCCCTACTGCTGGGTGGTGGCTGGGGCAGCACAGCCACACCAGTGCTGGTGGGATCGTTCCCTCCACTTTGCTTCCCGTGCTATTGGCCAATACGACCCCATATTTTCATTTTACCAAAAGGAATTTGTCAGCAACAACTTAATTTATGGCTTGGGGACATCTGCCAATCTTGACAATTGAGGATCAAACGCCCACTCAGAGAATCAGCATGTACCCAGTATTCATGCTTGGCTATGAGAAAGCTCTTTTTTTCCATGTTAAATGAAGGGAACATTTATTAGTATTAGTTTCACAGTGCCAGTTGTGCCACCAAACTGAATGCTGTATCAGCATTTACAGTACATTTAGAGGGTGAATCATTGCCCTCATAGGCGTAACAATTCTGTAGTACAAATCCACTGTGTTGCCATATGTGTCCACCAAATTCTGTTCTTATTGCTACAAATTTTGTATCAAATCACTTAGGTCAGCTTAAATTTGGAGAGCAACAAAGTAAACACAATTTTTTTGGCTGATTAACATGTCTGTGATTGTTGTAAAAGGGTTTGCTTCCTAAACTAAAGTGATGCAAACAGTCTGCCAAGAAAATGAGCTGCAATATTTTTGTTATATTTTTGTAAAGCTGGTTGTAACACTCAGTCATTAACCCAAGAATAGGTGGACACCTGGAAAGTAAAATTCAGATTACTTTTTACATTCATTGGATC
Source organism: Aythya ferina (assembly GCF_964211825.1). Lineage (NCBI taxonomy): Eukaryota > Metazoa > Chordata > Aves > Anseriformes > Anatidae > Aythya > Aythya ferina. The sequence goes on from NC_140305.1 coordinate 24,859,462, forward strand.
TGTCAGACTCAGGCTCGAAATTTCATCATTTTCCTTTGAGCTAAAACATTTGGTGTGTTTGCCTAATGTTTTTACTATGCAGTGTTGCAGACGTGGGTAGCACACATTGGCACCATTCGTCTTCGGAGCTGTTAGGGCTGGTATATCAATATCCGTGATTCAGGGACGCCTAATATCATGCACTGTCAGGATGCAGTGTATCACATTAAGAGTCATTAATAGCTCTATCCTGTGCACTGATATGATGTAATGTAACAGCTGTCCCATAGAGAAACTCTTAAGGCATCCTGTCAAAGTCAGACATGCTAATAACTGCGGTAGGCGCTGGCACACCGCATGGTGACAGTGCCAGCGTCCTGCCTACCGGCAGCGCTGCAGCAATGCCAGGCATATTGTATGGAGTGCTAAAAATCCATGCATTAACGGCTCCATTTTTACTGACATTCTCTTGTATGCCCTGCCAGAGACTGATACTAAATGAGATAAGGTAAGCCAAGATCAGACTTGTTTCATGCGACTTTGAGGCACCGTGGGGACAACCGAGCTGGCAGGCACATGCTTGAACTCCAAGTACGAATGACTTGTCCTCACTGCCTGCCCTCAGCCTACCTCTTGTTTTGCCTGCTATTGACATGCCATCTGCCAAAAACTCCAGACATCATTTCTCACTGACCCTATCTCAGGCAAACACCTCTGTTTCTCACTGCACGGGAAGGAGCTTCCCATAAACATTTAACACAACTCTGTTGCCATACATTCTCATGGCTACATGGTGTATGTGCTGACAAATGTTACTTTGTGGTTTTCAGTGTGTGTATCCCATGTTTCTGCTTCCACCGGACGTCACTTTTCCTAGACTGAAAACTTTTTTTCACTTGGACTGCCCTTACCTGATGTGTTTACATATCCCACTACAATCATAATTGAAACTACAGCCGTGGAGGGAAAACCCAGTACAACTTTCTGTGAGAAAGGTTTCTTCTGTATAAATTTAAAATAAAATGGCCCTATAATAAATTCCAACAGGCCAATGGTAAAGACCTTTATGGCAGTAATAGGAAACACTGATTTCTAAATGCCACAAATCAGTAAATTAGTTGCTCCTTGGGCACCTGCTATGTCAAATGCTGCTTATTGTCACTGGACTGAGTGGTCATTGTGGTGTCACTAGCATCTCCAGCAGATGTGGGGGCTTTTACTATGGTTGGAGAATCTCACACATGTTGTTCAAGTGAGGTTTTTGGATACATCTTTATGGCATCTTTAGATGAAGAGGGAATATGTCTGTCTTTCAGTCACTTTACTGAATAATTACCCACCAAGGCACAGGAAGCACTTTTGTAACCTCTGCTGTTGAATATGCATCTGTAGTGGAAATGGCTAAGCTGGAAAATCGCCACTTAACTATTCATAAATCCTTGGGCTCCTGGCTCATGTTTTGGCTCAAGTGTAGCATACTGGATGGACAATAATATCCTTGTTGAAGAGCCCTTTGATAGCTCATCCCACAGCCAGAGATACCAAAAGAAGAGTTTGAAAATTCCTCCAACTTGTTTAGCAGGGGTTGTCTTCAGATGCTTAACCTGGATTGCTAAAGGGATAAGAAGCTCTTAGTCCACTGAACAGACACCAGCCCATGTAATAGATATTGATATTTCTTACAGATATTGATCCTATTGACTCATTAGTTGATCTTCCAAAACAAATGTTTATTTGTATTCACTCTGGCTCTGATCTGAAGGCTGTTATGTGCTGGCTGTGCACAGTCCCATTTTTTGCTTGCCAAGCAGATGGTCTTCCTGGGCTGGTTTGCAGGGACCAGCTGAACACATATGGACACAGGTATTGGGATAGGGAGGTACCCGTAGACACACCATGGCTGAAATAGCAAGTAGGGCAGACCAGCGGGATCAATGAAACAGCCAGTTATCAGGATGCAGTGGTATACAAACTGCAGGGCTACTTTTTTTTTTTTTTTTTTTTTCTCTTCCATTTTGGAGAAGCTCAAATCTGATATCACAGACTGAATCCCCATTTCCCATGCTTGTCATGACATAAATCTAGGCACCCATCACTGAAACATCATTCTAAGCTTTGCCTCAAAATCTTTTGCATGGTGACACAGTGGGATCTAAAAGGACAACAGTTTGTGAAGAATAGAAAAGAGCTGGATCAGTTTATTTACATTCCCTTTGGTCATACATCTTGTTTCCTGTCTGTTCTGGTACAGTTACCTCACAAACATTTCATACCTTGCCCATCTTCTCTTGACATAGCTTCCAGGTTTCTCTATAAAGTGCTCTGACTCTTGCTTTTCCTGTTTGTGCCCCAGTGCTTAATTTTTATACAGATTTATTGATTGTTTTTCTTACTGTTATTTTATTTTGCTGTTTTACTGCTACAATTAATATTTATTAGAAAAAAAAACTTCTTATACTCTGTGCTTAAGGACGTCGCTGCACATTTTTTGGCAATGATGAGAACAGCTAACTAAAAATTGAGGGTGAGAATAAAAGGAGTAGGAGAGACAAGGCAGCACAAGAGAGTTAACAAATTGCCCTTCACTTTTCACATGGTTAAGTCCTAAACACTGGTAAATGCCCTTTCACTGGGGAGGAGAGTTCATATTTAATATCAGTACAAGTGTGCTTAATCAGAAAGGAAACACCACAGGCATCTGCATTTCTTTGTACAACATTTAAAATCTTAGGTAGTTTTCATCAGCTGCTGACAAGATGTTTTGCATGAACATGAAAGTTAAAATTACTTGAATGTCTTCACTGAGCAAACCTTAGCCATTGTACATCATTTCTCCCATGGCCCTGGGAAATGCGCTGACGTTTTATTAAAGCTATGATGTCCCTGCAGGCTAGGTAATGCTGGAGATGCTGAAAGGCAAACCATGTAAAACCTGCTTAGTGTGGTGAGTGCCTGCCTACCTGTGGGTTGGTGTTTGTTTTTGTTTTTTTTGTGTGTGTGTGTGTTTTTTTTTTTTGTTTTTTTTTTTTTTTTTTTTTTTTCCCCATACAAGCAAGTTGCTGCTTTGGCAAAAATGCAGGCTCTTAATGCCATAATACTCCATCTGTGCCTTTGGAATCCATTTCCAGACCAAATCCTCACTACAACCTTTATTATGATTAATTATTGTGCACAGAAGATTCCCAGCTGCAGCGGTGGCTCCAACAACACGCACTGGCAGCTCCCAGGCAGAGAGCTCAGAAGTGACTGTCCTTCCCCATGGTACATCCACCAGCTGAGGAGCCCTGGAGTAGTTGGCAGGAACTTCTTCTGATCATTGCCTTTGTGACTTTTAGAAAATGCAGCCTCTGAATCCCAAAGGATGAATTCTGTTTACTGTGAAAAATGGATGGAAATGCTGCTCGTATTCAAGATTGCTATTAAAAAAAAAAAAAAAAAAAAACTTCAATTTTCAGTAATGCTTTGAGAGAAAACCTATAAAACTCAGGGATTTAAAACAAACCAAAGGTGATGTTTTAATGCTCTGTGTGTCTGGATGCAGTTCAGTCTTCCTTATGATCTTGGGCACATCTTTTAATTTCCCAGTATCTCTGGACTGATAAATAGAAAGTCCTTCAGGTTGAAGACTGTCTCTGTGCATTTTGTACTGAACCTGCCTTCAGGCAAAAGGGAGAGAATGAACAGAGAATCGCAATGTTCCTGTGACTGGTAAAGTGCCTCTTCTGCCAAACCGATGTGCACGGTGCCCGCCTGCGGTGCCACGTTCTACCTGCATGCACTGAGGTTTTCCTTTCCTGTTCTACTTGCTGCAACCCATGCTGAAGGAAAATCCACTTACAGATTGTTTTCAGTGTTAAAATGCTACTGCGTGGTATGTAGGAAGAGACTGGGAAAAGTCACTGTTTCAGGCTTGTATGATTTCTTTGGTGCAAAGGTGAGAGGAAGAAAAGAGGAGTTTATCAGACAGGTCAATATACCAGGAAATTGTTTAGGGCAGAATATACTGGCAAGAAACTAATGGATGCTACTGATGAAGAATAATTCTCTCATGAAAAATGATGTTTCATAATAGTGGAACATCATTAGTGTTTCAAGAATACTGTTGGACTCAAAATTTTAATTTGTATCCCTACAAAGATGTAGGTGTGTAACATCATATCATATTGAACCTCATATTACTTTTAAGCTAGTTTCTGTACTTAACATGTAGTCATACAGCAAAACCTGAGGGAGTTTGCTGTACTTCACCCTAAAGCCACCTGCTCTGACAACTCCGTTTTTCAAGCAGATGGTATTGTGATGGATTACCCAATATTCCTGAATCATGGCATGTTCTTGAAAAAAAAAAAAAAAAATTGCACAGCTGTTTATAATGAGGGTTTCATGATTACACAATGCTTGCACATCCCCAGAGTGAAGGGGCCTTCTGTTAAAAAGGCACTCGGCCTGAGAAGGTTGCTGCTCTGAGAGGACTAACAGTGCTCAGCAGTGCCTCGGCTTTCAGGAGTGTAATAATCTCTGGACGTGACCCGATGGCAGAGGTCAGTGCGTGCCTATGTGTGTTGTGCCATGGGGTAACAAAATGAGCACAACTTCTTCCAGGGTCATCTGTTTTGCCTGAAGTTATATTTCTTTCGCAGAACACATAGACAAAGAGATCAAATCAGCTGTGAATTATAGGAAGTAAGCAAGAAATAACTCTGGAATATTTTTGAGTTTTGCTCTGATGCATCACAGCGAGGGTAAATCAAACACATGACCTGATGCTGACTAGCATCAGTGCTGCCTTCCCCCTGCTTGAGCAGAGCTGTTGGAAAGGCACAGCCCGGCTGCCTTCAATAACAGGCGGGCTGCAGAAACCTCTCTCACCTCCTCTCCAATGCACTTCAGACCCATGCAGAGCAGTGACAGGTGGATCTGAAGTTTTACCTTGTGACAGACACCAAAGTTATTTCTACTAAAACCCATAGCTGTGGCACATTTGGGTGCCATGAGCCATTTATTGAAGAGTGGGCAAGGGCATGCTGAGCTTGTTTCCTCTATAACTCTCCACCGTCAGGTCCCAGCAGGTCCCAATGTAAGCCTCAGTCCTTTCATTCACATTTTCAGTGTGCTGGATCAAACTGAAATCTGAAAACAGCAGTGGCTTAAGCTAAACCTTTGGACACCAATATGGCTTTTTTCATGAGAGATGTGTATCTCATCGTTACTGAAACTGAAAGATGGAAAATCATAGTAGTGATGAGGCCTAAAATAAAGGGTGATAATTGAGACTTGGGAATAGTTCCTGCCTCCCCCATTCAAATTCTACTTAACAGACCCAAATGAGCTAATTTATGGATCAAAATTCTTAATTATTCACAGAGTTTCAGTCTGGGAGGATGGGTTATCACAGAGTGAACTTCATACTGCTCTTGGTAGGTGATTACCAGTAGCTAGCCTTAGTTTTCAGAGCCACCCATGTGTCATTTCTGCTTTTGAGAGTGGACTGCAAAGACACAACTATTTTAATGTATTTAATAGCTATCAAATATATTTAATATCTGTTGAATATATTATGAATATATTGAATATCACAAGATAACACATAAGATATTTTTTTGTCAGTGAAGGGTCACACGTAAACCAATGTCATGCTTTGCAAAACAGCATGCTCTTTACTTGGGGAAAAAAGCCAGCACTAACCCCTAGCTCAGTCCTTGCAATCTCCAGATTCTTTCTTCTCCCACCAGTACACTGGGTGAGTTGGACCATTTAAGTTGGACCATTTACCTTACCTTTATCTTTTTTTTTTTTTTTTTTTTTTTTTTCTTTTTTTTAACCATTTATCTGATTGAAGTCAGGAGAGGAAAGGCAGACTAATCTGAACTTCCTTGCTTCAAACATACCCACGCTAGCCTTGGTGGTGTAAAACACATTTTTACGTAATTTTAAATAAGTAGAGCATTAGTATCCATAGGAAAGTAAAAATGTAAAATGGTTATAGGCAATTGATTAATCATCTTCAGAAATCTGTGAAACCTAGCATGTAATTCAATTAAACTTACCATGTTCACACAACATTTCAGCTTTTTGTTAACGCTCCAGTTTTACCTGTTTTCTTACAAGCTAAAGAATGGTGCTAATGTTATGCAAGACATGCTGTGTATGCGTTAGTCATTCTTTACTTTCTTTATTGAATCTGATCCCTATATGAGACAAAGTAATGAGTTATGTAAGAATACCATAGGGGATTAAGAGTAAATGAACATTCAAAAGAAATAATAATAACAATAAAGCGTCTATCTTTCCACTGGCTGTATTTTCTCATTGGCTCAGATTTCTCCAAGAATATTCTAAAAGTGCAGACCATAACTGTGCTAATAAAGAGGAAATTATATTAACCTATAATTAGAGTAATAATAAGAAAGTTACAGCAGGTCATAATTGAAACAATAAGAGGAAAATATAATTATGTTAATGGCTTATATGAGTGTTAGTGTCTTCTATATACTTAATAAATTGGTATCCATTTTCATGATATGCATCTAAGACACCTTTCCTAATATTATCAAATTTCCCTTCGAATCAATTGGTTCTCATGACTTTTCTAACTATTTGTTAATAGAAATATTGTTTGAAATTTCTGCTAGTCTCAAACAGCAACTGAAGCCTCCTGAGCAGAGCAGACCTGTGTTGTGTTCACTGGCACAATCTGGAAATGCTCACCCTGGCATTGGGTGATGGCATTTCAGAAGGTTCAGACAGTGGAATAGCAGTCATCTCTGGAAATGCTGAATAGTTCAGGAGATCAGCCATGTGGATGATACCAATCTTCCCAGCAAAAAGCTTATGTTGAGACAAACCCCGGCCTCTCAACGGAGCCTCGATGTAATACCTGGATGGCATTAACTACATCAAGGATATTTTCATCTCTGCTTCATTACTCTCTCAGTTTTGGCAGACGCCTACTCCACCAGGTATTTTGTGCACTTCTATGGTGGCATTCTCATCCTAGAAGCTCCTCTAGAGTGAGACTTCTCTGAATTACCAGAATAATGACAGAATTTCAGACAGGTCTGGTGACCAGCTGCAATCACTTCTAGCAAGACTCAGTCTCTCAACAGGTGAGAGTGTTATGGTGTCAGTGTTTTACATTAACATGAAAATTTACATACAGAGGTGTCACACGCAGATGAGATTTGCAGAAGAAATACAGGCAGAGCAGGAAGAACTAACTGTCCCAGGGTCACTGTATATGGACAACTACTGTGCAGAGATGCACTGTAAGCAGGGTAAACTCAACTTAAAATCAAAGGCAATTATTTATTTCATAATATGCATAGTCAAATAATGTGACTATAAGCCCCAAAGCTGAACATTAGTGGATCCGTGCTGCTGCTGAGCTCCTGTCTTCTGTTTTTTCACCTGAAGATTTCACAGCTTTTGGCTTCAGTGTTTTTGCCATTGAGTTCTTGAGCTGCTAACTGTCCCCATCTCAGCAATCTTACTCCTGTCTGCAATTTCACCTTTCTTATCTTGTACAGCTTGAGTTTATTTGTTTTCTTCACAGCTTTTTCTCACGACATAGCAGTTTTCTCAGAAGTGCAAGCCAAGGTCATGCAGCTGCTCTATGGGAAAACTCAGCCTGTGATTGGAGACAGACAAGCCCCCCAAGGGAGCTTACCAGAGCTGGAATTTAAACAAAACCTCTTCCTTTATTTTTTTCTTAAAACGGACATTTCATATAGTATAGCTATAATTTGCCTTTCGTTTCTTCTCTTAGCAATTAAAAAAAAAAGAAAAAAGTTTCCTACCTATACATACAATTTGTATATATATATTTTCAAACACTTCATGTGTGATATCTTTTATATTGAAGTGACATTTACAAAGCTTTTCAGCCCGGCTATTCTTATGGGAGCCCAGGTGCTCTTTCTGAGACTGTAAATGGCTTGGAAAGGCAGGGTCAAATCCAGAGCAGGGGACACTTCGCATGTGAACAAACCTTTAAAGCCTAGAGGACATCCTGGGAAAGGGGCCCATGGTTTCTGCTCGGAATAGCTGAGATGCATCATTTTTCAAACAGGTTTTTCCCTCGGAGATTCTCAGCTCTGTTAGGTGACTCCTGAGTATAATCCAAAATGTGCATCACTTGGGGTATTCGTAAAGGTAAACATCTGCTTCTGTCTAGGTAATATCTTGAAGGGCAGTTTAATAATAAACAAAAACATGACAAAACCATTTGATATTTCTATAACACATATTGTTTAAATTCTCTAAGCTTCTTAGGCTATTAAATGTCAATCTTTCCTAGAGCTGGCCTTTGTTTTCATTTCCTAAGAGACCTGGGCACCTCTTCCACCAAAATTCCTGTGTCAGTGTGAGATCTATTTCATATGTATGTGCTGAATGATGAAAAAACTCCTATCTTTGGGGGTGATTTTTTAAGAACTTTGCCTGAAATAAAGATTTGTATGACCTCAAAGTCTGACAGATAGATGGACAGATAGATGGCTAAGGATATTTAAATGTATCATCAGTATATAGATATATATATATGCATATATACATATATAAACATGCTGTTCTATATGTCTGCTGTTTTGTGCCACCTTTCCTTTAAAACTCCCAAAGGAAAGCTGAGAAAATGACCAGTCTACACAGAATTACTAAAGGTATTAAGTGTATTTAATCTCTAATTTTCTCTCAGGTATTTTTAGTAATCTAAGGAATAACTAAAATAAGTGTTTCTTCTCACAGCACATGGTGGTGAAACTTTAATTTATATGTTAATTTTTTAATTAAAGGAAAAATCATAGAAGGGGGGTTACTTTTCTTAAAAAGTATAGCATTATATTCTAACATTGGACTAAAGTGTAGCAGTCAAGAATTATAACAGTCTCCACAGTTGGCCTCAGTGTCCCCATTCCCTGAAGACAGCCAGGTAACCCCAAGGCTGAACTGAGAGCCAAAACCAGCCATCCATTTCCCGCAGGGTCACCTTGTTGGAGCCCATGGGAATGCTCCACATTTTGCATTTAGTAACTGGGCCTGTGTGAGGGTGTGTGGCTGCTCCCAGAGCCTTGGGAAGCAGGGAAGGGGAAAAGAGAGAGAACAAGGTGGTGAAAGCAGATGTGGTACAACATGGCCAACTCTGGAAAAACGATGAAGCCAGAAAGAGAATTTTGTGTATGTCTTCTGCTCATTTTCTACTGCTGAAGACCATGATGAAGATTGAGAAAACAAGTTTGTCATAAGCATCCAAAATACCTTGTTTAAAAGTGGCTTCTAACAAGTTTTGGGGCTTATGATTCATTCCTCTGATGTCATGGAAATGAAGCAAATGTGTGTCACCTGGCAATGTTCCCAACAGAGGCATTTGAGTCAGTGAATGTGTGTGTCAGAGAAAATTGGAAACTGCCTTAAACAGCACAACTTAGTGTTTCCTGCAAGAAACTGCACCTGAAAAGTTTTAATCAGCTGGAGTTGTTTCTAGACTTGATTTGAAATTAACCCTGGTTTGTTATTTAGGATTTATGTTTACATAACTGCAACCAACATCTTGGCTAGGAATTCTGAATTTCAAACTAGCAACTGTATTGGACACTTCCATGCTAAAAATTCTGGGATTTATAATGTGGATTGGGTTTAGAATGGGATATATTCTCTCCAGTGGACAGGTCCCTACAATGCACCCATTGAATGTCTGATTCTGAAGGTAGATCGTAAAATTACTGGGAAAGACCAAATGAACATGCTTTCTTGAGCATTTCCCTATTAAAATACTATTTCATATGCTAGCTTCTAAAAATCGTTTGTAGTCTTCATGTTAAGGTCTATAAACTTCATACTTTTTATTTCTGCTTTATTTCTGTTCTACGCTTTGCCAAATATTGCTTTTGTGTAATTGAAACAGAGCTGTAGTTTGATTAAACAGAGGGAAGTTAATTGTCTCGAGCTCCAGCAGGGGTAGCAAAGGCCTTGGTAGCAGCTAACCTTGCAGGGTGGGACAGTTGCTTTACCCAGAGCAGCCTTGTAGAGCGGATGCTGCCCGGGGCCAGGAGCCCTGGCCATCAAGGGATGGCCTTCTAGCATCACACAGTGGCTCAGGGGCATGGCTTTGACAAGACATTTTCTAACTGGGGTGTATATGATTTATTTATTCTCTCCCCTCCCTGTCTCTTTTCTGCCTTCATTTCTACCTCATGACATTTGCACTTTATATAAGCTCTCCGGAGCTGGCTCCGTAGCTTGTAGCAATGCGGGTCCTGCTCCCAGCTGGGGATGGGTCAGGCACAGATTCACAAACACCGTGGGCCCCTGCGCTTTGTGACACGTCCCCAGCTGGGCAGCAGCCCTGACAGCTCTGGCACGCAGTTTAGATTGGGTTGGCATCCCCAGCCTCGATCTCTGACAGAAACAATACTTTGCAGACTCAGGAAAAAGGATTATACTTGTATACTAAAGGACTATACTCATACATTAAGAAGTAGGATGATTTATTTTTTTAACCCTAAAAAGAGAGAGAAAACTGTGTGTGATGCCATATGGTTACCATTTTTCACCCTAACATCATTATAGGACAACACAGACGTCTACAGTAGTCCTCAGATGGCCAGGAGTCAAGTAGTACCAGTGATGCTTGCCAGTTGTTGACATGTCTGTGCAGTGGACACTCCTCTTTTATCTGCCACAGTTGTTTATAACCAAAATAGTGACTAATGTTACAGTGAAAAGAAAACTGCGATACTTTAACATTGTGCTAATCTTGAGCTGTACATCAGCGAAAAAGAACAGGTAGTGTCAGTGTTCCAGGCATGATGAAGGAAAGAGGCAGGATTTTACTATATTTGTAGATCTGTTTATCTTCCCAGATAAAACTGTTGCCCTGTGCTAAAAACAAATCACTGCCTCTTTCCTTTCCTATAGAAGCTCATGCCTGATTTCCTCCAAAACTGGTTTCTCTCTGTAGCATTTCTCCAATGATACCATTAGCCTTTGAGCAGATGTCAGATACTAAGGAACGGCTGCCTGCAGATCAAGTTGCTGCTGCCAACTCTCGCGAGCTTTGTGTCAGAAACAGTTGATTATAATGTCAGTACTGTCCAATTTACGGGCTTAAAGCAGCAGCTGCATACTGCATTTTCCCTGAAGTATTCAAAGAACCTGACTCTTAAAAACTTTGTAGTTCTTGTAATAGAATTGGGGTAAGTGATTCTCTATTTACACGTCTCTGTCTGCCAGGGTAATTTACAGTTCAGCTTGATTTGCACGGGGATTGTGATCTTTTAAAATGTTATGCTCTGCCCATTTGTTGCTCTCTTGGGAAAACTCACTCCGCTCCGCAAATGGAACGAGTAAGCAGGCGTGTGTATCAGACCTTGGTATTATTCAAGGGATCCTGGGCTAAGTAAATTAAACTGAGCCAGAAATCACTTATTAATTCAACCATCTTTTCTATTTAAATAGTGTCTTTATATTCTTGTGTGTAGATTTTTTGGCTGGGTAAAGATTTGCAGGGAGAAGAAACAATCATTGAAATAAATTGAATTCCCTTGTGGAATAAGAATACAAAAATGTATTTTGTTTAACTTTTGATGGAGAAAACTACTACAGAAGCAGCTTTTTAATGTATGCAAATACATTATATGATATAAGTCTACTCGGTTAAGGTTGATGAGCTAAAGCACTTTTCTGCTCTTTTACTCTCATAGTAATAATCAAGGAATATTTGTTTTTCTCAGTGTGTTTTTCATCGTTGAGTTTGTTTTAATGCAGCATCAGAAACCTTATTAAATGTAATACTAGTCTTACACTGAAGGTGTAATTATAATCCTCTGTCCTTTGCTACTTTTGTCAATATTAGCAGAGTAACTTGAGACCCCTTTCATTCAGTGGTAGAAAACTTCTGCATTTTTCATGCTTGTTCTACTTCAAACTTTTTCTTTAAAATGCCTACTATCCTCTTGCAGAAACCATTAACAAGGTACAGAATTTAATTTGGAGTTAGTCTTTTTTCTCATGTAATTCTTGTGTAAAACTTTATAGGATCAAAAGTTATGCCTGCTACAGTGTTTTCATCCTCTCCCATTCTTTTCTAATTAACAGGGGAGGACATAGCACAATTAATTTTAATTACTATTTAGATAGTAAAAGCTTTAGGAACTGTAACCTCTCTTTTTTTCAGTTAGCACTTTTTTTTTTTTTCTTCATCTTAATGATGATGTTTGAAACCTCTTACTATTTCCAGCTTGTTGTTATTGTTCGTTCCTAGGCAATGCATTAGAAGTGAATATGGGGGGGGGGGGGGGGGGGGAGAAGGAGGAAAGAAAGTGTCAATGAAACAACAAACATAGAAATTACCTTTCCCATCTGACAGTACTATGTAGTGGGTGCATGCATACCCAGCTAGATTCTACTATTTACCATTTCTGGGCTGACTGTGAAATAGGAGCAAAGAGCTTAATCCTAACCTAATTTTAACATATTTTTTCTCATCCAGCTCTTACAATTTATTTTTTATTTTTTATTTTTTTATTTTTAATCAGAATGAATGAAAAACCAAAAGGACTAGCACACAGCGAGGGGAGCTAAATAGCAGTCAAGGGTACGAGCCTCCCTCACGGGGACTGTGGGCTGCCGGAACAAGCCTCTGCTTAAACCAGCTCTGCGGGAGTTGCTGGACCACGTGGGTCATCCAGATTGACTCTTTACATCTGTAAAGTTTAGCATATATATTAAGCTTAGCATTCACAGGTTTCTAAACACCAAGCTTACAGCTGGGTGGAGCATTAGACCAACTCTGAAACCTATTACCCCATTAACTGCCTTTTTTTTTTTTTAATAAAAAGACAAGAAAGTAAGTGTTTATTTTTCTTAATTTTATCTATATTCTATCTATTTTTATGAATGCTAAAAATACCATCTCTGAAGGTTGTTTTCTGCATGTTTGATGCAGTTGGGATGCACAAAATGTTCTTTTTTTTTTTTTTTTTTTTTTTTCCTTGCATTTTCTTAGTTTATTTCTAACAATATGCAAACAAGCAAGAGGAGCTCAGATTAGGCGCACAGCTGTACTTTCCACAGAAATTAGCCTCCTTCCTTTTAAGGACACAAGTGCTTCTCATTAACAAAGAATAGCCTGTTTAAAGTAGCTGGACAGAGTACACTATGTACAACAGGGCAATAAGCAAAAAATAGAAGGAAGCTTTGTTGAGCATTTTCAAATATGTAAGCCATAGAAATTAGTTTATGTAAATGGTATTTTTCTGGCTTTTAACTTTTGAGAGGATGATACTGTGTGTTTTTTAATAGTATTTGGAAAGGCAGTAGTAAATGGGACCATTAGTATAGGCTATGTAATCAGCATCTGTACCTTTAGCTTTAAGATAGTATTAATCATTACTTTGTAAAGTTCTTAGGAAGCAAAGACAAGAACATAAATTATGAGGAACCACCTATGTATATTAAAAAATCATTTATTTATTTTTTCACATTTGATTTTTCATTCTCTGTCATGGAAATGTGACTGCTTGTCATGATTATGATCGTTATAAACCTGGTTAAGTTGCTTTAGGGAAATAAGATCTCGATGTTTCATTTAGGTCTTGGCGTACCTCTGTATGCAGTTGCCCACAGGAGCTAATGAGCTGGCACTCAATTCAGAGGTACTTCATGTACTCCACTTGGTAAAACACTTTCCGATCTGAAGACGTATTAGTAATGAGTTTACAGCAATGCCATCCTAATGGTTTGCTTCAGCCCAGGCATGCACTATGACGTGAAAGCGTAACTCAAAAATTACCTGGACCTGGAAATCCTTGGATTAAAACTTGGTTTCAAGTTCTGTTTCATTGTTTTTCGGATGTGTGGAAAAATCTGTGACTATTGATGTTTATAATCTCCCTCTATTGATCTGAGAATACAAATTGCCAAAGAACCCCCGAACAGAATAACAGTTAATTGAGCATGGCCTTTTGTGTCGCAGATCATAAAATATTCTTCTGTTCATCATGCCAGTGAAAATGCAAGTGCTTAAGTCACCTGCTGGTGGTGTGAGACGTTGCTGGTATTTAGGAACAGAAGAGGCAAGCATCAGGCTCAACACATCTCAAAACATCTCCCTGCTCACTGCTGTGGATTTATATCAATAAATGTCATGATATATGACTTATGGCCATGTAGTCAGACTGCTTATTTTCTTTTTTTGGTCTGGTTTCCTCACTTCTATGTTATTTTAGTGACAGACTTTTTCTGAAACACTGTATTAAATACTAGATCCTAAACATAGCTTTTGCAACAAGGCTGACAAAAAGTCATGGTTAAAGACTGCTTGAGTTTTGTGCAGCAGCACTGTCTTATTTTCTGTGCCCTTGGAATGACCTGTATCCTGCTAATACATCAAAATAGTAATCCTGAATTTCTTTTTTTTCCTGTGTTTCAGGCATCATGATTTGGGTAAATGGTACAAATATCCATACCAGATTTCTTATATGGCTTCTGCTCCTGTATATGTTCATCAGGAAGGTAGTGCCTGAAGACAACATCATTACAACCAAGAATGGCAGAGTAAGAGGGACGAACCTGCAGGTACTTGGGGGGACTGTGACAGCCTTCCTTGGAATACCTTACGGAAAGCCACCCATTGGTAGACTGAGATTTCAAAAACCAGAGCCTCATGAGAAGTGGTCAGATGTTTGGGATGCCACAAAACATGCGAACTCCTGTTATCAGGTTATAGATACAACTTTCCCTGGATTTCCTGGATCAGAGATGTGGAATCCAAAAACTAACCTAAGTGAAGACTGCTTATACCTTAATGTATGGATTCCTTCTCCCAGACCCAAGAATGCAACTGTCATGGTTTGGATATATGGGGGTGGCTTTGAGTCTGGGTCAACTTCCCTGCCTGTCTATGATGGCAAGTTTCTAGCCAGGGTAGAAAGAGTAATTGTAGTTTCCATGAACTACAGGACTGGTGCATTAGGATTTTTGGCTTTGCCGGGAAACCAGGAAGTTCCTGGAAATGCAGGTTTATTTGATCAAAGACTAGCACTTCAATGGGTCCAGGAGAACATAGCAGCTTTTGGAGGCAATCCAAAAAGTGTAACTATATTTGGAGAGAGCGCTGGCTCAGCTTCTGTAAGTTACCATATCCTTTCTCCTAAAAGCCATCCTTTATTCACAAGAGCCATCATGCAAAGTGGATCTGCAAATGCCCCTTGGGCTGCAATAACAGCATCTGAGGCCAGGAACAGAACAGTGGCTTTGGCTAAACAACTCCATTGTCCCACCAGCAATGAGACAGAGCTAATTCTCTGCCTCCAAGACAAGGACCCAAAGGATATATTGGAGAATGAAGTTTATGTCACAAAATATGCCCCTCTTTTACAAATATATTTCTGTCCAACTGTGGATGGTGATTTTCTATTGGACATGCCAGAAAAATTGATTGAAAACGGCATTTTCAAACAAACACAGATCTTGGTTGGTGTTAATAAAGATGAAGGATCGAGTTTTCTAGCATATGGAGTCCCTGGCTTCAGCAAGGACAGTGATGGCTTGATAAACAAAACAGAATTTGAAGCAGCTTTAACTCTGTCCTTTCCAGAAGCAAGCCAACTTGCAATAGAATCAATCATTTTTCAATACACAGATTGGGAAAATGAGCAAAACCCAGAACATTACCGTGATGCCATGGATGATGTTATCGGGGACTACAATATCATATGTCCTGCAATGGAGTTCACCAAAAAATTTGCACAACTAGGACACAATGCATTCTTTTACTTTTTTGAACACCGATCCTCAAAGCTCCCTTGGCCTGAGTGGATGGGGGTAATGCATGGTTATGAGATTGAGTTTGTGTTCGGACTGCCTCTAGAAAGAAGAGTTAATTACACCAAAGCTGAAGAAATCTTAAGCCGGTCCATGTTGAGGTATTGGGCAAGTTTTGCAAAAACTGGGTAAGTTTACAGTACTAAAGTTTGTTTGGTTCAGATGGTTAGATTTTTTTTTTTTTTTTTTTTAATTTCACAGACAGAAAAACCTTAATTGTCTTGATAATGATTTGATGCCTGATGAGAATGATGAGAAAGGATTAACTGTTCAGCTAGCCATAATTCCTACGTTAGTTCCGATAAAAGCATCGTCTTAGTAAAATAAACTGTTGACGTGTAGCTTACCGTATTGAGTGAGCTTAAGAAAGCAATGTTTATCCACCTATGAAAATAAATACAAAACATTTTTTTTTTTGCCATGGTAGCAGTTGGTACAAATAAGGTAATGGTTTCAAGTTTTAGAAACAAAATATTTTGAATTCTGAAGAAGACCTCAAAAAATACAAGTAGGAGTAAAAATTCCAAGTTGCTTTCAGATGTACTTTGCTCAGAACATGCAGGTATGTAACGTGGAGGTATATTTTATTCACATGATTAAATGATTTGGATTGCTGGATGTTCTCTTCAGAAAGCCTTATGTTCCCATATGTACTGTAAGTATAACCCTGAGTTTCACTGAAGCCAAAAACAAATCACTTGCTATTTCCATTAGGCTCATCTTTAAATGAAATATGTCTTAGCCTGCATAAGAAGCAAATAAACATAGTTCATTTGGACATCTGAAATGGTTTAAATACAGCCCCTCATTCAGTCTATTTATCTGGTGTCTAAGAGAAGAGTAAGACAGCTCTTGCTCTGCGTAGAGGGATTGTGGGGCTCTCTTGATGCAATATTCAGTTTGAAATGAAAACATTTCAGTGTGATAAGAAAAACGGCAGCTACCCCTGCCATGTACAGAGTCTTAAGGCTGTAAGCCTGGTGCAATGGGCAGCTATCTTTTCTTAGAAGCTCAGTGCGTGTTGTTTCCTAATTATATATATAAACACCTGCATGTGGGAAAATATAGGATCTGAAACTTAATTCATACTTTAGAAATGTTTAATTAACTTTTAAAATCCTGCATTGCTTTGACTTCCATGGTGGGCTTTTCTTTTGATTTGTGAAGGATATGTAGCGTTGTAAAAACTGAAATCAACTTTGGAACAGGATCTCATTATTTTTCTTAATAGATTAAGAGATTAGAAATCAGAAGAGGCCACAGTGCTTGTTTAGTCAATGCTACCTCATACATAAACCAAAACACAGGTAGGACTTAAACATTTCCAGTGATGGAATTTGCAGCACAAATATTGGTAGGTTGTTCTAATGCTTAATTACGCTTAAGCCAGTTGCAGCTATAAAGAGAAGTTTTGTGTCTGGTCTGGACATGCCTATTGTATTTCTCCATTTTCCAGACGCTATATTTTGTTTGACAGTTTCTAAGCTTTACATTGTGATTTGTGTTCCATACAGAGATAATTCTAGGCTCTATTCAAATAACCTTTAATCCTTTTTCTTGTTAAACAAAACAGGTTATACTCCTGAGTCTTTCACTATAATGCATTTTTCCAAGTCCTTAAGTAATAACTGTGCATCTCCTCTGAAACTGTAATTCATCAACACCTTGTTGGAACTTTCTGTGTCTGAATTAAACACTGTCACCCCCCAAAGAGTCCTAATTACAGGTGTCATCTGTCCTCTATTTCAACCTGATATTCCCCTGTTTACTCCTCCAAGGGAAGTGCTATTTTCTTTGACCATGCTGTTATGCTAGGAGCTGCTGTGTGCCTGTGCATGGTGTTTAACTGATCTGCCCCAGTCTCATGGTACCCCCTTCTATGGTGGCTCTGCTTCAGCTCCGAAACACTACACATCATGGCTGGCACCAGCTTGTGGGCAGCTGAGCTGTGGCACCAGCTCCTTGCAACCCCTTTATGTTACATTCTGAGATGAGCTAACGATCTAGTTTTATGTGCATCCTTTTTTTTTTTTTTTAATTATTAACAGATTTACTTATGAGAATGATGGATTTTTTATTCAAATAAGTATTTTTATGTATATATATTAGTTACACTAACAAGTTCTATCCCTTTTATGTGTTGGATTTATAATATCCTTTTTTTTTTTTTTACCATAAGTGATAAGCATTTTAAAACTCAGAAAAATGACCATACATATGACTATAGTCATCAGAAGCATAATATTTTAATGCAGATTTTATTCTAATAAAGTCAAATAAAAATAATAAGAATCTAAGAGCTCTTCCTGCTTCTGTCTTAACTTGGAGCCTGATGGCACCACTCTGTATCAATTCAGAGTGAAAGACTAACACAGAGACAAGCATTCAGCAGGGGCATACATTTTGGAAATAAGCTCTGTGGTTGATTTATCAATGCCAAAAATGCATGCGATAGATTCCCAAGATGATGTCTGCACAATGAGATAGGACGAAACTTGCTAACAATTCCCGCATCGTGAAGACATGCTATGACAACACTGCTTTGAGGCTGGTGTCACTGCACCCTCAGCAGAGAGCAAACCGAGAGGCTCCTTTATAACATGCTGCAGCTTTACAGCCTGCAGGACTTTGCAATCAGCATCTTATACCTCCCATCCAAAAACTGCAGACTTTTCCATTAAGCAGAGCTATTTATTAGCAGGAAAAGAGAAATTTAGGGCTACACAAGATTCTGCAACACTATATTTACATCTCTGTGAACTACTACTCCCACTGGATTTTTTCTCTCTCTATTTATATATATAAATCTCAATTACCTGCTGTGCAAAACGGAGTATACTGTCCCTGTCACCCTGGCTTAAATTAGACAACATAAGGTACATTCAGGTTTAAGTTGATTTTACCATCAGTCCAGTCATCTAGTCTGATTATCATTTGCACTATAATTAGATTAGCCTACAGATCAAATTTCAAGTGGTTTCCACAGCAAACAGCAAATAATCCCTCCCTCTGCTTCCACCACAAGTATCAAAAACATCACTATTATGACCAACAATACAATTACTCAATTTACATACCAGTAAAAGATCTGATCACTATTAACCCATTGTGTGCCACTTTCCTCATCATCCAGACCACAGATTCCATACTCATAGTGTACAAGTAGTGGAGAAAAAAAAAAAAAAAAAAAAAAAAGTTAATAATGCCAAAAGTAATAGCCTATTGTTGGATTAAAAAGGGATTAAAATGAATTAAAAGTGGTTATATGAGAAGTCAAAGGCCCAAATGCTCTGCAGGAGCACTTTCAGTTTCTTAGAAATACCTAATACGAATGGGGAATGCAGACAATTGAGTAGGAAATGGGAACAGACATCTCAGCCATGCAGCTTGAAGTTAGATGCTGGAGTTTTACACTAATATCTCCATTCAGCACCCAAGGGAGTAGTGGCAATTTTAGGAATCTGCCATATTTTTACATGTTCTGTAATATCTGTGGAGACCTTGCAGAAGTACCCTTCACTGACAATAAGACACTATTTGGCTTGGGAACTATGGATGTAGTAACTACTTCTGCTACTGCAATAAAAGAAACAGGCATTGATATTTACCTACATAAATACAGTTACTAGAGAGCACATCATTTGAGATGAAAAAAAAAAAAAAAAAGAAAAAAGGACTGGTCTGACAGTTGACATGGAGTAGCTTGAAGAAAGGACAGACTGGGAGGTCCATAATATTCCTGGTAGTGCTGTTTAGGATCAGCCCTTTGGATTATTTCCAGTGAATGCTAACTCTGATGCTGGCAGGTAGACCACAGGACACAGATGGACAACTCCTGTGGAGCTGCGGCTAAGTGGACTGGCTTTGCGGGTAACTTCCCCTCCAGTTCTACACTCACAGCATCTCTTCCTCTCAGAAATATGCTTATGATTTACTTCAAGAGCAGATCTAAGTAATCAGTGGTACAGATTAGCTTTTACACTCTGCAAGTATGTGCTACATGTGGAGAAAAATACTGTTCTCTGATTCACAGTGTTTAGAAGAGCCTTGCTCCAGTAATGAGTCTTTTATTCCCTAAGAGGTGCAGCCAGGTACTACCTTTTCCAGGTTAGAGTGCCTCTGCCTTCCAGAAAGACATTTGCTGGAGAGGCATTTTCAGCCTCTCCAGCATACTGCTATTTGAAGCCTACTGGCAGCTGGACTCTTGCATCTTCCAATGATCTTTTCACTTTTAAATCAGATTCAACATTTTGAAGGAGAAAGTGTAGATACGTGGGGACAGCCCAACTGGTCAGTGTGTCACCAGTCTTAGGGTGGATGCTGATGTCCCTTAAAATGCAGAAAAAATCAGTGATCACCAAACTGCCAATAAGTCACTGAGACTGGAAGTCAAAAGCTTCCAAGCATGTCAATTCCTTTTCCATTACTTGGACAATTCTGCTGCTTCATTATCAATGCAATTTTTAATGATTGATCTTTCATTATCAAGCAATCTGACCAAGTATCCCAGCGTTTCCTATTGCTATTACCATAATTTCATAAAACACTTTTTCTTGGCATATACTTGAGAATTGAGAGAACAACACTGTCATTGCTTCCTCAATAATCTCAGTGAAGTGAGGGAGGAAAGAATGTTATTTCTGGTGCTTTCTCAGTAAATCAAGTATAATAAAATATTTGTAATATGAGAAAGGACAGATTGCAAAACTGATCTTCTTGATTTAAATTTTGACTTAAAATTATTCCATTTACACTGACATAGGATCTCCCCATCTGATTCTTGTTTTAAGACCAGTGGTAGTTGAACATCATTTACTAGCCTTAAAACATTTGATAGGATTCCAGCAATCAGCAAACTGAATATTGGTGATAGCAAAGAAATGTGGCTGAATTTTATTCAACTGTAAACCAAAGTGTGATATTAATACTATATGGAAGTGGGTGAATTAGGCTCAGTATAATTATGTTTGAATACAGGTAATGTTCATTTTAAAAATATCAAGTTAGTTTTCAGTGGCCTTCTGAATGTTTTCCAGCACACTTCATTTTAAGTGGAGTCCATGGTGATAGAAAGAATTTGAAATTTCTCTTTTTAAATACTTTTAAAATTATTTTCTCTGCTGCATTTTTGATGTTTTTGAGAAAGCTTTTGAAAGTAAGCAAGTGACACTAACAGGTACTATCAATCATAAACAGCAGAATGCTCTGCTAACTCTAGAAAGAGGAAGTTTTATTTATCAGGAAAAAATATATGGCATCCCAAATCAGTGGTTGCTAGGTTATGCCTTTTGCATTACTTTATTCATTAGATTTGGTAACTGTATTTTTTAGATATGAGTGACGTAAACTGACAAGGAGATAGACAAATCAGATGAGATGAAAACTCAAATAAGAATGTAGTGGAACATACAGAGATAATATTTTTAAGGCTTTGTGAAAAATGTTTCAGATAAAAGGAAACTGGCAAAACTTGTCTCACTGCCAGTTTTACAACTGCTGAAACAAATCTTTGCAGCTTTTTCTCTAAAGTGAAGCCTTTGAAATATTTCCTCCTATGTTTTAGGGGAATTTGTGAGGCTTTGATTGTCCCACTAAAGCTCTGAAGCACTTTGCCTGGTTATTATTGCCTTTCCCTGATGTTCCACTGGTAGACATATAATAAATTTCAGTGCTTTTGTTACCAACTTATCACAACATGTTTATAGATAGTAGTTTCAGAACAGTGAGAACAAAAACAACAGCCTCATAGAGAGTCCAGACGAGAGACTGAACTGGGGACCTATATCATCTATGTATGGAAAGGAAAGAATATACTGAAAAAAAAAAAAAAAAAAAAAAAAAAGATAATATAAACCATCCAACCACTTAATTTTCTAATACTTCAATAACTAGGATGGTTTACTTACTACCAAGCCATTTTATAAGATATTTACTGTGGGTTGTATCTATTTCTGAGACTAGCCTACAGGGAAACAGGCTGAGACCTGGTGCTGATCCTCACAGGTTCCTCAGAGAGACCACTGCTGCAACTCAGCAGGACCAGATCCTGACTGGAACAGGTTAATAAGAAGATTTCTGGGTGTGAGGTAAAAGCTGAAGGAGTATAAACAAGGCATGAGGAGGGTTTCTAAAAATATGAAAAAAGACATGGAAGGATAGGTCTTACCTTCTCCGTATTAGGGAAAAGTAAAGCTTTTATTTTGACCCAAAAGAGCACATGCATTCTCACACACGTTCACAGAACCATTTCTGAGCTGTGAAAAAATATTGTGGGAATTGTATTCACAAACAAGAAAATGGTCAAACTTTAGGAAAGTTACTGCTTTTCTGTATCTGTTGCTTTACCTTCACCTTAATTTTTTGAGTTCTAAAAGTGACTCATCACTTTTCCAGTATCCATATATATTTCTTAAATTCAGAAGCAGTAATGGAAACAAGCAACACAATACATTTGGAAATAGTACATCATGGAAAAAATTAGTAACTAGAGACTCACTTTTGGCACTCATCTCAGTTTCTGGCTTGCAAGCTGACAAGCTGTCATTGAATTTCAAAACTGAAAACAGGAATATTTGATTCAATCATCTTTTGAAAATAGGCCTGGGATACAAATCATTTAGATTAGTTTAGTATTATTGCAAATATTGCAAAATTACACAAAGATGTCTTGTTGCTTTCCATATGTGCAGCAAATGTAATTCCATCCATACAGATTTTGTTCTCTACAAAAGATGAGTCAAATCATTATTTTCAAACACAAGATGAGAACGTCTATTAAGGAAATGTCCAAATATTGTAGGAGTAATTGAATGAGGCATAAAACTAAAACCTAAAACTATAACACAAAGCTTTGCTTTGGATATAGCACTGGCAATTCATTATAGTAAAGGGTAAGCTGTAATGCAATTGTCAGGAATGGAGTAGTAGGTAAAGAATCTCTTCCTGATGATGGAAGACCTAAAAAGCCTCATGATTTATTCGGTGGATTTCAATTAAAAATAAATAAATAAATCTGCTGCTATAAGATTTTTTGCTTTGTATAGAAAGCTGTATTAGTCTAGGATTTTAGGATGACTTCATTGGGACTTATCCACCCGAATACCTTTGTGTATCTGAGACTCCTAAAATGATTAGTAATGTAGCTCTCTAACTCAAAGATAAATTGCAGGGGCAATAAATCAGTTTCGTCATGTGCTCAGTTATCAAAGTGAAAATCACAGCTTGAAAAGATGGTAGATACTTTTTAAATACTGACAAGGTCTGCAGGATCAAAACCACCAGTGCTAATCCACAGTCCTGAGACTGAAGAAGGTGAACATCCTATGTCTGGAGATCTGGGCAGAGACACACAAACATGAACATACAGGCAGGAGAGAAAAAATGATAATGGGAATCTCTTTGAGGTGGGCTTTTGTAGAGCTAGGCTGCCTTTGAACAGAATAGGCTAGGCAGCTAGGCTGCCTTCAGGTTACCCTGAACAAGAAGAGAGGGAAAAAGCCACATCTCAGATGGGACTTATTCCTACTCTCGCGACAAAGAGATGAGTAGGAGAACCACTACCAGACCTGCTTCTCTGTTGTGCCCCAAACCCTGCAGGAAGCCTACCCAGGAATATTTTTTAGGAAGGGAGAGGGATGAAGAGGTACAACTGTGCCTCTATGGTTAGAATAAAATTATGGCATGCTTTCTACCCTCAATTTGGAGTTGGAAATAAAAACCCTGGGTGGAAATTAGCATTAGCATTTGTTGGAAAATATATAAGTAAAGAAGGTGGGAAAATAAAGGAAATACTAACAGATGCAAGAGGTTAGGTGAACAAGGAAAGATACAAAGCAATACACTTCAGACATTATCTAGGACTAGAGATTACTTTCCCTAAATCATAGCTGTGTACATGTAACTGAATGATTGCAGAAATCACTGTGAAGTTCTAATTAGTGTTCACCCATAGTTAACCCTCTTTTTAGGACACTTTTTCTGTGCTGCTTTTCTACAGCTTAGTCCTTGTTTCATCATCAAAAGACAGAAATTGAAGTTTGAAAGGTCTGCAAACCCCATTTTTCCAAGTGGCTCTGGAACATTAATCTGAAGTCCTACTGAGGAATTTCACATGAGGAATGGAAACCTTTCAGTACAAATTTTAATTTGCTACCCAACACAAGAGATTGGCTTGTTTCAGAGAAGTGGCAAAGGGGAGAAAAGAGGAAATGAGGAGCAGCAGAGGTTACCTAACACCATATTTTCAAAGGTAGTTCGATATAATGTTTAATTTTTTTTCGATCAACTGCAAGAGTAGTCAGTTGTGGGTAAAAGTAGTTAGCAATTTAGTCAGAGGATTTGTGATCTTCCCTCCCCACAGTTCTAGAAGCTGCATAAGTAGAAATCAGACATTTCATGCTCAAAGTTAATGATGTTACAAAATTATATGCTAGTACAGATGTAAAATTAAATCTGCTGCCATAATTTTCCTTCCCAGACGTCCCTGGCCTACATCTGTATTCTCTACCTTTCTTTGAGGGAACATAAAACAAGTTCCTATTTTCACACAATACAAACTCCAAGGAGTGTTGCCTCAAATTTACACCAGAGAGATTATTATTATTATTATTATTATTATTATTATTATTATTAATCATTATTACTATTTTGTCCATATTGGAGCTGCTGTTCTGTGATTTTTATTTTAACTAATGAAGTGTTAAGTATCTGTCTCTCATGAATGGTATTTATTGTGTTTTTCTCAAGGAATAAGTGAATTTTTCTAAAATCGGAAATTCTCAGAGGTTTAAAAAGTTACTTTTTTTTTTTTTTTTTCCTAGGTATGAAGTAGTGTGCATACTATAATTCCACAAAAGCACTCTCAATTTTAAAGAGAAGAACTTTATCAGATATCCTCCCCTCTTCGCATACTATTTCTTTTTGAGATCATGACTTTCATGATTCTCAGTCCAAAAGTTTCTATTTGGACATCTCCCATTTGGTGCCAGAATGTAGTTTAAATCAGATTCGGAGGATGTTATAATGCTGGGACATAATATGAATGTGTTGAATGTGAAAAGATATATATCTCAACGTGTAGATGTCAAATCTACAGTGAATTATAACACACATAAGAAAATAATTTTATCATATATTTTTCTATTTTATTCTTAGATAGCCTAATGGTGGGCTTGTGAATACTATTACTTCTTTTTTTTTTTACACTTTCCATAATGAAGTATCAGTAGTTCAGTTTCAGATGAAACAACACAAACACATGCTACTGAAAATTGTCTGAAGGTTTCATATATAGGACTCTTCAATTTGACCCAGATTTCATGGCAGTTTAAGTTTGTGACTCATGCTTTTCCTACCATTTACAGAAATAAAATAGTGGTAGTAGTGGAAAATATCAAGAAAAATGTTACTATGATCAAGTCCATCAGGACACAATGAATCTAGATGATTTTACTTGGTTCAGGGCTATGTGGAGTATCCATCTTGAAAAGAAATCGTGATTAAGGCAATTACAATTGAAAACAGATCTCAAATATTATATTGTAGAATAACATCCACTACACAGCCTGTATTGAAAATGTAGTCTTTAGAGATAAGAAAAGCATCAAGTCTGTTTATCGAACAATTTCCGTGTGTCTGGGAATGAACTCTATTAATGGCAAGGAGAGTGAGAGATGGAAACAGCAATCATATACATATAAGTACAGCATTTACTCTTCCTTACAACCAGCGGGGCTGACAAATTTTACCAAAGCCACTGGGAATTTTAAACACAGTATTAATAGTTCCATGGAAATAAAAACATTTTTCTCTCCTTTTATGCAGTTTCTTTAGATTTGTCCCTGGGAGCAATTCTGGTTAAAATACTATGTAAGTTCAAGATTTCCCATGCCATGAGAAGGAGAAGTAAGGGTGTACAGGAGATATACCAGTTTTAGTGCACAACTAAAAGGGCAAGTGCCATGTCCATTTCTGTCTACTTATTCTCTTATTTACCTTTGGTGGAAACGACTTCCTTCTTCAAAGTCCTAGTAGGATTCAGCACATTCTTCCATTTCCAAATAGTAAAACTAAACAAATAGTAAAACTAAAAGCTATTGTTTCTGCAGGTATTTCTCATGCTGGGATCTGATCCAGGGCTTTCTGAAAATAAATCTCTTCCATTTATGTGGTTTTGGGTCAGCCCCTAAGTTACTGATTCACCTCAAAAAGTGTTGAACTGGTCTTCAAACACCATACAAAATAACAAATCAGATGCAAGGCATGTTAAGCACAAGGAAT
Source organism: Aythya ferina (assembly GCF_964211825.1). Taxonomy (NCBI): domain Eukaryota; kingdom Metazoa; phylum Chordata; class Aves; order Anseriformes; family Anatidae; genus Aythya; species Aythya ferina. The sequence goes on from NC_140305.1 coordinate 24,885,538, forward strand.
AAAGTACTTCTGAAAAACTCTTTACTGCTTTATCTCAATACATAACCGAAGAAGTATAAAGGACTATAGTTATATTATGTAGGTATGTCATATTAGGTACTTGTCATATACAATATAAGGGGATTGTTAGCTAGAGTGAGTGACAAATATCTCTTAAAAGTCAGAATAAACCATACTTTTTGTATTTTGAAACTACTTCCACATTGTTTCCAAAATTTCACCCATTCTCCTGAATTCAATTTAACTTCAAATATTTTTTTCTTCTTGACAATGAAACTACATTGAAGATTATTCTGTGGTCATTTCCAGACTTTAATTTCTTTCCTTTGGCCAGAAATAATCCTGTCAACATTCTCAGTCTCTTCCTTACACCCTCACTAAAACTCTGCAGAACATGCATGCATTTGGGATATACCATCCAAGATACTGTGGGGTCTCTGAATGTCATGGGTTTAGGACTGTAGTAGAGACCTGCTGAGAAGCCAGGAGACACAGGTCTGACAGCTCTCACTCAGAGAGACTCAGAGGATATCAGGACAACAGTGTGCTCATTTAAATCAGTATGATTCAAGCTAAATTTAGAGAAATGCCTGTTCAGGTTTATCTTCACAGTTGCTCAGGAAAAGACATTTTACCTCACAGGTAACACTTAGGCAGAGTAGTAGGACTACTGTTCCAGACCTTGTATAATAATCACATCTCATCGCATGCTATAAAGACAGCAGAGTTTGGGGCAGCGGTTCCTGAAATAGCACCAAGCTTTGCTGGAACATTTTCACAATGCAGGAGACCTACGTGCAGGGGTGCTAGCGTGGGCCCAGGAGATTGGAAATACTCTGCTGGTGTCTGAAGGGCTTATTAACTCTGGCTCGGCTGACCTGACTTATTATTACTGCTGATACCAGAGCAGAGTCCAATCCTGGAGCCAGGGATTTGAGGGACTGAGCTCCTAAATGCATTGCCAGCATGCCCAAAGAGCTAAGACAGAAGATCCCGGATCTAAATTTCTCAAATACTACATTATCTATGGCCAATATCTCAAGACCTTCCTTCCTTGTCAGTCCTTTATATATAGCAGGAATTCACAAATAAGCATGAAGACATGCACAAGCAAGAAGAATTTCAATTGGATGGGTGCTTCATGAGTCTGTTTTGAGCAGAACACAATAAGACCAAAAAAGAAGCAACAGCTTGTTGCTTCATTTCCTGAAACCGATATCATCTGTAATAATGCATACCAGGACAAATTATAGTTTAAGATTTAAACACACCATGGTTGTCACCAAGCTGGAATCTGGAAGGAATATCCTGAGCTTTATTTAGCCTGTGAAGATGTAAGAAAGCCTAGCTGTAAAGGTCCTCCTCCAATTTCTGTCAGTTAAAAAGCATGCCAGCTGGATTCTACAGGTTTCTTCAAGGATCAGCAGAAGAAATAATGTTTATCTTCAATATTACTTGCAAAGCAGTTTCCTTTTGCTGTGACTCAGAGGCACTTTATAGTCACTAGATAATGAACTCATGTTTGTAATCTGTGAGTGAGAGCTGAGAACAACAAAAAATAATGAACTTTCCATAAACAACTGCTTGAGAAAAGCAATTTGAAGGATTCAACCCCGCAACCTCTCTCAAACTTGTAATACTTAATCATCTGAGTCTTTTCATTCAGTACCGTGGGAATCTGAATAAGGCTCAACAATCACATAATCGGGACCAATGATTTTCAAGTAACATTAAGGAACTATTAAATAACAAAGTTTTAATTACTACAGATTTTCAGAAGCTGGTTACTATTTTCTTGCAAGGATTAAATTCTAATAAACAAATCAATGTTTTAAAATGCAATCAGGGTTTATTTATTTTCCAAACTCTCCTATTCTTCATACTGCCTGAAGAGCACAGGCCTGACACCTTGAGATTGCTGAGGCTATGAGGCTGCAAAGAAGCTTAGTGTATAAAACAGATAATCGTGAATGCTTTCCAATCACCCAGTATTCCACAGGCTGACAATAGCCCTGTCTGAGTTGTCACCTTTCAGTATGGTAGATTTTAGAGCTTGGTTATTATAAATGGCACCACTCAGACCTTTCAGCTGATAGATTAGATAGCTGTTGTCTTTCCCATTAGTCTAAAAGGATAAAGACCTTAAGAGGATATTTAAAAATAAAATATTAATCATGGCAGGACATTTGCAGAGGTTCCATCAGCTCAATAGATAGGATGGTTAGTGATTAGCTGATATTAAGGAATACCCTGGAGAGCTGCCTCAATTAAATAAAAACTAGCAAGGTAACTTGTTATGCAGTATTATGTACCAACCAACATCAAAACTAATGCATGTATTCATGGAGTGATAGCATGTCAGCTTTCCAACTCACTTATTTAGGAGTGACACTTCCCCTTGCCTTGTTATTCTAAATGAGCCAATCTGTAAACTTTAGATAATGAACAGGAAAGTGCCTCTGTCATCTTGTCTTTGCTTTGCAGTTTCTAATAGCAGAAAGCCTCAAAGAGTACATTTTAGTGTAAAATATTTTGGCACAATACTGAGATTTTGTCCAGGGAGTCCATCAAGTCCTCTTAGTGGATAGTAAATGATTAGCTGACTTGGGAAAATGTTCTGAATAACTGTCTGAATTTAAAAAATCTGAGAGTAAATTCATTATACTGAATCGTACATATGTGGCCCCAACTGGTGATGTTATTTGCATCAGATGCAATCTACGTATTCACACAGTGAGAGCCTTTTGGATTTATATAGCCTTCAATTGCTGAATGGAAAGTTTATGCAACAGTCTGAGCTTCAGGGGATGTTTTTACAGTTAGAATTTTTTTTACAGGTTTCCCATACTAACTTCTCTAAGGATAGTTTCCAGAACAGGTTCATTTTCTTTTTACAATAGCTAGGCCTGTTCCTCAGGTTCTTGAGTTGTCAATGCTGTGACCCTCTCTGGTGTCTAGTTAACAGTGAGCCATCTGAAACTAACAGTATGGTATGAAGACACCGGTGTTAAGCCAAATTGTTTGAAGGTTTGAGAAGATTCAGCAAGTACTTAACAGTAAGCTGCTCATCTTTTTAATAAGACTGGGCTGGAAAGTATCTGTTAAACTCCCAGCGCTAGGTGAGGAGCAAGGCCTTACACAGACTATTCCACCACAATCCTCCTGGGGACTGCACCACCACCCAGAGTTGCTGTTAACCTGGCAGCGGTTGTGTTGCGACAAGAAAATGAACACAGGTATAAATATCATGCATTATGGCCTTTGGAAATTATGTGAGATATCTGGAGACATTTGCCTGACTAATGCTGCAAACACTTCCTGCCCCTCGACCCTGAGCTCCACGAGCACGTGGGCAGCCCAGCATGCCTGGTGCACCTCTGATGCTTGCCAGCTAATTAGGAGTGAAAAAGAGTGAAAGGAAGGAAAACAACAACATGTTCTCTTCCAGGATGGAGGAAAAAAAAAAAAAAAAAAAAAAACAAAAAAAAAAAAAACTAAAAACATCTATTTGTTTCAAATGCTAAGTACTGAAAGGTATTTGTTTGGGTGCTTTGTTTAGTGCCAACATGATTAATGGAGGAGTTCTACACAGCGTAGCCATTAATAAATCAGTTGTAAAACTAAGATATATTTTTAGGATACAAATCTCATGGCCTTTCTTCAAAATGTATGATATCCTCAATGAGATCACTTGTTGACTGAGGCATGGGCAGGAGGGAGTCATGCTTTGTCCCCGTTACAGAAAGAGTAAAACGTTTGCCATAGCCCATCCCTCAGAAGAGCAATGAGTTGGAGGCCAGAGCTTTGGTGGGGACCTATCACATGGTGATCTTATCCAGGAGCCCTTACCACACTATCATTAAAAAAAAATAAAAATAATAATAATAATAATAATTTCATTATTATGAAATGGATATGTTTACTCATGGTGCCATTACAGCTTAGTCTGTGATATCATTTGTTAGGTGGGAACCTTGTTCCGGTTAGAAACAGTTTGACTTTTCTTCCCACCCCTTACTCATGGATATCAGCAGTTAACACTATAGCCCAGTTGATGTTTCCTTATCCTTTTACTCATTTTGTACCTTAAATTTCTCTGCCTTGTGCTATCTTACTTCTCTTTACTTGGCAGAAAATGCATTAGAAGAAAACAACCAAAATTTACAATGGTACAGAAAAATCTTTTAGTTGTGTACTTCTACAAGTGCAAACTCAAAATATATTTTTAATTTCATTCACTACTATTAGGTTTTATACCTGTGCTGGGCCGTTGCACAAGGGCACGTAGGAGTGGAAACCATGCTGCTGCCTCATCTGTGCTGCTGTCCATGTGGCTGCTGAGAAGCTACCTCGGGTACATCCACACGAGATTTCATCAACTCCTTCTGTTGGCAGTAAAGATGTGCAGAAGCATTCCCCTTCCCAGAGCTGCCCTAGGGTGAAACAGTGGCAGTGTTTTTCTTACGTGGTGCTGAACTGACTATTTCCATAATTCTTAAAGACTTTGTTATGCCACTGTAGAAAATGCATGAGAGTCAGGGTTACTGCTGCTGTGGCATTCCCAGTTATCTGGGAGGCAGATCCCCCTCCCTGTTATCTTGTGCCCATGGTAACACAGTGTAAAATGGCATGCCATGAAAAACAGCTGATTGCCAGTACTACCTGATAGCTGCAAGGAGCCATGAAAGCTAATAAAAATGATTCACATTCACTCTCTCCTCCTTTTAAACCAACTGTTTAAAAGAAAAGAGGGCAAAATTGAGAGCGAGCATCAGCAGATACAACCCTGGTGAAGTCAATAAAGTTGCACCTAGCAGGAACAGGTCTCCATTTGATTTCAATTCTTACTGCACAGGGGAAGCAGAGGGTGCAGCGGCATTACCATAACCTTTCATTAATCTCAGCGGGCAGCTCATTCAGCTAACAAGACACATGCCAGCAGAATGTCAGTGTGGTGGTAACCTGCAGAAGGCACCGAGGAAGAAATTCTCTCACTGTGCACTGTCTTTGGCTGGGGTGGTTGCTGCTACTCTGATGAGAGCAGCAGAGAGGTAAGCTGTGCATGGAGAAGCCACCTTCCCACTGCTTCATAGATCAGGGAGGAATGGGATATTCTCTACGGGGTGAACTGGAGGCAAGCGAGCTTGCTGCGCTCATCTCAGAGAGGGTCGGATGGAAGCCAGCGGCAACTGAAGAGACAATTAAGAGCAATAACATGCTGCTCAGGGGAAATTAGTATGTGCTTCCTCTCAGGGAGCAATATCTCTATGAACAGCTGCAGCCAGGCAGAAGCAGTATTTGTCTGTGGTCTTCCAGGCAGGCCTATCTAGAGGAAGGGGCTACCAGGGACTGCAAGCAGAGCTGTGTTTCAGCTTCTGAATCTCTTAGTGAGGTTGGGTTGATATAATTCATCCATGTTAGATAGCTAAAAGGATGTTTTTGTTGTTGTTGTTGTTTAGTTGTTGTTGTTTTCTCTAGAGAAACACACAAGGTGTTAACCTGATCCTTTTACAAACAGAGCAGCCAAATAGGAATAGAGTGAAAGCCTGGGACAATCTAAGCTAGCATGTGGTGCAGTTAGTGTTTACAACACTCATTAAGAAGGTAAATTATGCCTAAACCATTTTCCAAGACAGCTAGCACAGATTTTTATTATTATTATTTTTTTTTCTTTATGGACTATATCAAAGTATAATGTAAACGTACAAAGGAAGCACTCTGTTAAATGGTGATACCACAGCAGAGTGAAAACAATTCAAAGTTCACTCCCCAAAATAAAAACTGTATTTTACAGAGACATTATATTGTATGTGCTTACAAAATAATAATAATAAAAAACTAGTTAGGTGTTGAATTAATTTTTTCTGGATGTGTTTGATAAGCCATCTGTAATACTGAATATTATGTTCTGCCTGACATGTCAATATTAACAAATATTCAGTAAATTAGTATGGTTTTCCAGGCTATATTGATCATATTAATGAGAATGGTAATGCGGGTATGTTTATTATGATTAACAGAACTCTGTTCAGGTTATTGCATTCAATCTGCACCAAATTAACATTCTCTTTCTGAGGTTTTTGAATAAGAACATAAAATATCCAGAAATTATCAGCGAATAAGCTCCTCTGAAACCCTCTTCACTCCTGCTTTGTCAAATCTTGAATGTTTACTAGGAATGAGTCTTGAGAATTGAATGTTATTGACAGTTATGGCTGTACAATACCCAAAGAGGGAGGGTATGATCTTAGTAACAGTAAACAATAACAAGCAAATTCCACTAAGCAGAGGATTAAAATAAGGCTCACGAACTTCAGTGGGAGCATATGTATGTGTGAAGGTAGTACACAACAACTTTAGTGGAGATTGAGCCCCCAAAGTACTCTGTTTTTCAAGTTAATGAGAAAATAAGTTTGGCTGCCTTAAACACATACCTTAGTGAAATAACTGAGTGAACTTCAGTACCACTGTCAGAAAGTAGAGAAAATCCAGCCTACACTTCAGGGCACATGTAAAGAAGAAAGAATAACAGAAATATTGAAACAAATTCTGTTTACATCAAAGTTTAAACACAAGGTTGTTCTTTTCTTCTTCTCTTCTCTAGGAGCAATTCAAATAATTGCACTTAATTGTGTCAAGACTCACTCCTGCACACATGGGAAGGTGTATAGAAAATAAGCTAGTTGCTTCCTAAAATATTCATTGAAGAAGCTTGCATTCTCTCTGAACAAAAGGAAGGTCTTCCCTAACTAGAGCTTACAGATAGGGACAGAAGTCTAAGAAATGATATTAGTGTTTGAAGAAGTAAATGCACAAGATCCATCCTAAGATGTGTGGCCCAAGCCCTGCATGATCATGATGCAATTTCAGAGATAGGGTTGTGGAGTATATTGGGTCCCTTTCTGTTTGGTGAGGACATATCTCACAATTTTTTAATTATTTAAAAAAAAAAAAAAAAAAAAAAAAAAAAAAGATAAAAATTTGGGCTTGGTCCAGAGACCATTGAATTTTACCTTTTTTTTTTTTTTTTTTTTTTTTTTTTTTTTTTTTTCTGTGCACTGCAATTTTCATCACAAAGTAATTAGCAAGAAGGAATCAAAAGTAATTGTGATAGGACAACAAGGTTATAATTATAACTCGTTCTTACCAATTAAAAATGATACTCCTGTGATCTCTCTGCTTTGCTATATCTGAGAACTGTATGTTAACTCTGGAAATTTTGAGTAGCAGAGCTAAAAAGGAAATTACTGGACATTTCTTTGAACAGTAAGCATTCTGGAAATGCAGAAAGAATGTCATAATCAGCAGGTTCGCGTATTTCAAAATGCTCTCATATTTCTTTCAATAATTTTTAGTAAAATACATCTGTAGTCATTGTACAATCCCACACACACCTGTAAATTACAATGTGGAATGTCATGATTTATTTCATAGCATAAAAGCTGTTAAATGAATACTGACAGCACCATTAGTGTTCTGATCTTGAACTGAAGTGCAAGTCAGCTCTGTTTAAGTCATCGTTTTCATGAGCCACAAAGAAATGTGCAGTTAAAAAGGGTTCCATAAGTTAATCAGAACAAAATTAGTAAAGAAAAATCAGTAAAGAAGTGAGCCAATTGGGAAATGGCATGCTAAATCTCTTACTCTAAGATGATGTTTCTGTAAGTGGTGGATACTTGGTGTTAAGGAATCTGGAGTAAAGCAGAATGCTAAAACATGGGCCAAATATTTGACTTGTTCTGTGTGAACTGCTAGGTTTCCATATTATTTCAGTGGCTGAATCTTATGCTCTGACTGTTCCTACCTATGCCGAGTACCTTGTTCTCATACTTGGCAAGCATCACTCAAGTGGGCTTCACACATATTGGACTCCTGTCTGACCGCTGCCTTCTGGGAACTCTTGGTGAAAAGCAAAATGGAAGTAACCAAATAAGCTCACCTTCTACTGTTCCTTAATTTATCATGCCAAGGATCACCGACTACTGTTTTTCTGCTCTAAAACCCATTCCTTATATCATCTTCTAGCAAAGAAAATGAGTTCTGCTTGCACTGAAATAAGATGCTTAATTTGTCTTCTAACCTCTTCAGAGCTAACATAGATTTATTTTTTAAACAGTCCCAGATCACTTTTTCTAAAAATCATATTCTGTCTCATTTGTTCCCTAATGCAACATTCCACATTTTGTTCTTCTACACACTTAAACCTTTTTTTTTTTTTTTTTTTTTTTTTTCTCTAGTCATGGAGATAAATCCTATAGGTGCTACATGTTGTCCTTTTTGGAGGGAAAAACTGGATCTGTCTGTTCCTTTGAATGTTAATCAGTCTCTCCCTACAACCTTACGAATTCTATTGTATTAGGAATATTTGTCACAACTATTTTAATACTAACAGCTGTGATCCTTTAATGTGTGGAGTGTGTGTTATAAAGAGCCAAGTGCTCTGTCGTTCTTCCCAGTTTCCAGCAGATTTGATACTGTTCATGTTTGGCACTCCACTAATGGAGCTCAGTGCACTTCAGGGAGGAACTGTTCCTTCTTAATGAGAAATAATTCTTTTCTCTCCCACTATAGATACCTCTGATCCAAAATTTAGACACTTCTGAACCTTTACTTGTATTTTTCATCTGAGTCATTTAGTCCAATCTGTTTGTCTATCTGAAGTGATCAGCATCACTGAAACTAAAACATGAATCACTCAACCCCCCAAAGTAATTTACTTGTTCTTAACTCACCCTCAATAATGTACAGCTTCTGTGAGAATCTCCAAATTCAACATGTGTAGCTTGTATATGGTAGTTTATTAACATTTTCCTTAGGTAAAGGATTTAAAATATAAACCATAATGCTTATATATTACTTTATATATATATATATAATGAACTTATGAACTTAAACCAATTTTTGCTTCTTTTTCTTTTTTTTTTTTTTTTTTTCCTGTCACTTACAAAAGTGTACATCAGTAATTCAAGCTAACATAGATAAGCTGTTAACTGTTAAGTTAAAAGCCAACCAACCAATCAATTAACCAACAAATCCTCATCTGATGTGATAATTTCTCATTCAAAATGAAATGTTTCTCTTTTTCATTTAGAAATCCAAATGGGACCCTGATTAATGGAACAAGATGGCCAGTCTTCACCAGTGCTGAACAAAAATATTTAACATTAAATACTGATGCTTCAGAAGTGCTGACAAAGCTACGTTCTCAGCAGTGTCGATTCTGGAATACTTTTTTTCCCAAAGTTCTGGAAATGACAGGTAAAAATGGTTTTATAGATACTTTTATTTGAACTGCTTTGGACAAGGTTCATCTACTTGGTATTGACGTGGTAGTTCAGTTTAAATCTTTACATTTCTATTTGTAGCTCTATTTCCATGAGATTTTCAGATGTTGGACAAAACTTCCAATGGCATAGATTTTCTTGAGAAGCCTGAAGCCTGAAGCCACAGTTTTTGTAAAGCCCACCAAACAGACTAAGCATTTGTACTTCTGGACTTCAAAAGGAATTGCTTTTTTAAAGTGATTTTGCAGCTCTGGAAATGCAATCTGTAGTTTGGAGTAAAAAAGTCTCACTTCAAAAATACGATACACTTTTTAAAGGTTAATTAGTAATTTACAAGCTTTCTGTAAGATTCAATTTGAATGTTAGTCTTAAAAAAAATGTAAACTTTCATGGTGCACAGATGATTCTTTCTGAAATAATTTGTTCCTTCCTAATTTGAACGTATAATGGTGTTATGGCTCAAATTTTATCCTCTCTCAATTCAAGAGATGTTTCTAAATTAAATCAAGAGAATAAAAATCAGGAGGTGAAATGAATAATTTATAAAGCCTATTCTGTGATTTTAAAATCATGGTATTCCAAATTATGGATGGATTTTAGGGAGGTTTCTCCATTTCTGACAATCCCTTTATGCTGAACCAGGAGAACTGAACAATTTTACACATTTTTCTAATCTGGCTGTGAACTCCTACTGAGTAATGTGTGCCTTAAAAATGGACTGTGCATAACCAAATGCTCCACGCCAGAGCAGAACGGAGCACATCACCAGACATAGTTCAACACATCTTGTCAGGACAGCAGAATTGTTTTGCATGATCCTGTGGTGTGAGAGATGATGAAGCAACACTGGATCTGCTGGGAGACATAAATATATCACTTTATCTACCATATTCAGTAATTTTACAACATAAATCTACATGGTTAATTAACCATGTGTATTCTTAGCAAAAATTAAAGAATCATTGTGCTTGGATTCTAATCTAGAAATAAAACAAGAGTATGGTTAAGTACCGCCGTTTTGTTATGTATCTACATCTATCAGTCCTTGAAATATTGTAGCAAAAATACTGTGGTTTTATATTTTATATGTTTCCTACACTATCTTATATAATTCCGACAAAGAAACATTTACATTTCTACTTGCGATCATGATATAGTACTTTGTACTGTAATAATTTTCTTCATGGAAATAGTATTTTGCATTTCCTTTTATGCTCAAAAGAACTGACAGGACAGTGAGTGCCATAAATACAAGTATTTTTTATCTTTTGAGGGACAATCTCTTCTTCTATAGAAATATTCTTAGATGAGCAGGGTTACTTTAACGTGATATAAGATGACAGAAAACAAGATGCAAGGAAATTTTGTCATCATTATTGCAATCTGTAGTTCAAGCTGCGTTCAGATAGACAAAATAGGACTACATCATTCACACATTTAAAACTTGAAGAAAGCAATCAAGCTGATTTATTTTGCAGACATTGAAAGGGAAATTCTAATTGATCCAAGTGGTCAGGGTTTGACATGGATGCACTTGTTGGTGAACCACTCGCTTAGTCAGTGACCCACTCATTGCACAAGCTATGCTGTGCCTTCAATGTCTTCTCCATATGTCATGGCCAAATGTATTCCAGCATCTGAGCGAGCATGCTCCTATGGCAGACTGGGTAAGACTGAAGCATTTAAATATACTAGAGAGGAAAATATTAGAAAATATTTATGGTTAGATCTTTTCCTCAAGCAACAAAACCTTATAGATACCCTCCCTCCTTCCCTCCCCCCCCCCCCCAAAAAAAAAAAAAATGTCATGGTTGTGGGCTGAGAAAATTAATAAAAAATAAAATAAAAAACTCACACACTAACAGTAACAGCCACATATAATACCAGCCTTTATATTTCCATAGTATTTTATATGATTTTGGAAGATTTCTCAATGTCTTCTGCTTCAATTTCAATGTGAAAGAGTATAACTGAAGACACAAGTCCAAACCTGTGGTTTCAGGTTAAACTTGTTAAGAATCACAACCCAGATAACCCATACCTAGATATGCCTTATGTGGGCTCTTAAGTTCCAGGTTGACACAGTTGCACACAAATTTCCACCCTATTGAAAAGGGCTAACCACACTTAGAATACCCTCCATTCACAGTCACCCAAAGACAAGCCGGGAGCATCCAGCATTTAATGTTTCATTCGAGGGCACGAGCACCGGGACAACCACCACACCAGTTTCTGATGACTGCTTCTAAAAGAAACACACTGGAGGGACAGTAAACAGTAAGTGACTCTTAAGTAGCTTTTAGAGCAATCATATGTTAATTATAAAAGCATCTATGTTAAGACTCTACCTCCTTAATACAATTATTAATGCATCCAGAGCCCTACCTATTTATATACCTGTTTCTCTAGATTATACAAAGCTGCAGGCAGCCAAGTCTTCCATTTCTGTTCCATTGCTATTTTAGCGTCTAATACATATAGTACATAAATTTCCATTTTATTTGGTATAATTGTACCAGATATTATTTGGCATCATATATCATCTAGAAAAAATCAAACTTCAAAATAGCTAATATAAATACATTGTATTAAATAGTAAACGCATAAACTCTGAAAATATTTTAATATGGAGACAGAGAAAAGTTCAACCCCTTGACTAGTAATAACCCAAATCGTTGCATTTGCTATGATCCTCTCAACAGCATCTGTATTCTATAGAGCTAAACACTCAGGGTATTCAGACTATTAAAAATATGATGAATTAGAAAAGCCATCATCACAATTAGTTTTCTATTTCCATGGGGCTATGTGCTGCACTCATTATGCATGCAGAAAAGTGAATTAATCAAAAGTAGCCTCACCAATAGTAGCGCAGATACTGATAAAGTAAAATCCTACTCAGTGTGCCTATGGCAGCCATCTGCCTCTATAATCTTAATTCTTTCTTGCTCCAGCATCTTGCATCCTGGGTCATAAGAGGGAGAAGAGCCCTTACAATACTTTGCCTCCCAGGTAGAGCTATTGCCTTTTAGAAGAAGAAGATGATGATGATGATGATGTTGAAGTCCTTCAAAATAAAAATATAATGTTTTGTTTTTTTTAAAAAAGGAATTGATATTCAGAGTGTGTGACTAAAGATCATTTAATATGAAGATACTGAAGTAGAGATACTATTTATTTGTTTTCTCCTTTCTGAAACCTTGTGTGGAAGCTATCACCATGAGAGACTACAGTGTAAACTTAGTGTTTATCACACTAATGAATCAAGAAATTTGCAGGGTACCAGCATCTATGAGCTGTTGAGGAGGACAAAAAATAATAACTCCTATTTGTCATCCCTTATTAATTATACTGTATCATAACAGCTACATGGCCTTTGTCCCAAGTTTAATGTTAATACTAAAAAAATAAATTCAAGATTAGCACTTTATTGGCATATCTAGCAGAGCAACAAATGATGGTATGGAGATAAATTTAACTTTGCTATAATGCCTTTGAATTGAGGGCTGTATGCCTATGTGGAAAGAAATGCCAGCTGTCTGTGCTGACACTGCTGAAGAATAAAAAAGAAAAAAAACAAAAAACAAAAAACAAAAAACTTTTTTTATGTTGTTTGGTTGTTTTTTTGTTCTGTTAATCTGAGACCTTTCTAAGCAGTATGGTATGATTCACTGCCTCCTGAAATCTCTCCTTTTCTCCTTGGAAACTTCACTACATTCTGTATTAGGCTAATTGGTATTAGTACAAAGTTTGGGACTATCTTAAAGACTCCATATAACTTCACTGTAGCTGACTACTAGAGTATTGCAGGACTCACTACTCTGAGCTATAATTATCAGTCAAGTTGAATTCCCTAATCTTTTTCTATTTTATTTTATTTTTTTATTTTGCCTTCTAGCTGTCAGCTCATCTAAGTCATAGGTGGTTGCTTCAGAGAGATTGATGATGTTAGTGATAATGGGATGCATTGACTTGTGACTTCAATTTGGATCTTATCACTGAAAAAAGCAAACAAATAGGAATCCAAGTTCTTATTTCAGTGTTTTCCTTTCTCCTTTTTGTCTTTTAGATTCATAATGGTGGCTAGTCTAAATTTCTCATTGTCTGCTTTCTTTAGTTCACTTGCTTCTTCACAATGATCTTTAAGAAACGCTGAAATGTCTCATAATTTACACTCTAGACCAGTGACTTTTATTGAAGATGTGTGTATGATAGAGCTATTCCAGTTTCTAACGTCTTTGAGCAGAAACACTTTCTGCACATTAAGACTTCAAACACTTCTAAACCTGAATAATTAAAGAAGGAACAGTTTTTTGAATTCATAAGTGGAAGGTTTACCTGTATAAATAAAACTTGGAATCCATAATCCAGAATAAGTCAAGAAATAAGGTTTAGGTATTTTTCTCCAAGTAATACCAGTAATGGTTCATACATCAAACTACCAATCCATCTGATAATTAAAATTTGGCTCTAAGACCCTGGATAATTCTTTAAATTGAGAAACATGCAAAGATGTGTTCCGAGGGTCAGGAAAGTAAAATGACATGGATATCTTCTCCCTATAGTTCTGTGAATCATATCTGCATAGCTTAGTAATCAAAACATGCTTTTATTGTTACCAACATTTACAAATGCTCTTTGAGTTAATCACAACTATGGCTAGCAGAAAAAAAAAATAAAAATGACCTGAAGTTTTCTTTGAACTCTGATATAGCCAAGCTTATTTACTTCTTTGAACTGAGAGGAATTTGGTTAACTTTTTAATATTTCTTCCTATGTTTTTTCTTCACAATTTCACTTCTGGCTACAAAAAGATGTACAGAACCTCCCCAAGAAAAAGTATCTTGGTTTTATTTCTGGTCTCACTGGAACAAAGTAATGTAAATCTCATTTCAAAGTCTCATTAAATTGCCATCTGGATTTCCAGACCAAAAAGGTTTGGAAATGTTGAGCTGAACCGCAGATAAGAAACCAAATTACTGGATGCTTCTCCAAACTGAATCTCCGAATCTGTTAACTCTCTTTCCAGAATATTTTCTCTACTGATGTGTAAAACACAAAAGTATTTCATTTTCACATAACCAGCTAAACTTGCAGTGCTGGCAGATCATAAAAAAGGGGGAAAGGGTGTTTTTATGGTGGAAAAGGGCCTATGCTCTATTGCAGCAGAAGAACATAAAGTCAAAAGAGCATAAAGAAACCATGGAACTGTTATCTCATGAACACAATTACCACATTTTTTTGGAAGCAAGCTATGTCAATATGGGATACTGAGATAATTAGGTGCAAAATGAATACAGGCAATCATAGATCATAAATGGTTTCTAAACTTTAAGAAAAAGTCTGCAACTGACCCAAAATAATAACTCACAGCATGTAATGGACCCTGTATATTTTATCTTTCCTTTAGTAGTTGTATGTATTGTTCCTGCAAGGTCACTTCATTGCTCTCTAGGGTTAATTACCTTCTGGGACTGGAGGAAGTGATCCCTGTCCATAAGATACTCTGGAAACTTTGCAGAATGATATATTTTTATTATTCTTTTCATCCTCACCCTCTGCTCTGAAGCCTATAACAAATTTGGCAATAAATATTGCCTTGGGACACAGGATTAGTCAGCAAATGCTTTATATGGGCTAGAATGAAAAAGAAAAAAGAAAATTTCACATTGACATTATGCATATCTTGCAGTGCCCATCTCTGAACTTGTATCTCTTACACATTAAACATGCAGATTTATTTCAAAGTACAGTGAAATCCTGGCCACCCATTGTAATCCATTGAAACTAATGGCAATATTGCCATTATACTTTTGGAAGTATGTAGGCTTCACTGTGGAATATATTGAACCAAAGTAATACTTTGAGGATTTCACAAAAAAGAGGGTTTGTGTCATTAAAATTACAAGTTTGATGGACAGAATATTATCCAGAAGCAACAACCCCATACCTAAACATCTTTATCACCCGGAAGTGTGCCTGAATGACATCTTTGCAGGCCTTCCTTCCTGATCTAAAGATAAAGTGTTAGTCACTGAATTTCTGTCATTCCAGGCTTGAGAAAAAGAGACAAAAGACCTTCCTATAATATATTTAGAGCAAGTGACATTGATAATCAAAATTATTTTTCAATTAGCATATAAAGAGATTCAAATTTAGATTAGTGTAACCCATTTCATGTTTTACAGGAAATATTGATGAAGCAGAACGAGAGTGGAAAGCAGGATTCCATCGCTGGAACAATTACATGTCAGACTGGAAAAATCAATTTAATGATTACACTAGCAAGAAGGAGAGATGTGCAGGCTCTAATTAATATGTTTACCCTTTCCAGTATTTCCGTGTTACTGTTCATCAAGGCAAGTATACAGGTAGCTTTCTAACACACCTAGCATTAAATATATTATGCAGACTGAAAAAAAAAAAGTTATGGATATAATTTTGATTCCCCAGATCTTTCATTTATATTTTACCTCATATCTCAATAAACAGTATAAGGCATCCGTACCCTTTGAAGCTTCAGTGTGTTAAATAGGACTATAGAGATTAATGTCTGAAGATTAATGATGTACATATAAACACTAGCTGCTTAAATTCATACTTCAAAGATACAATGTAATCTGTTATAGAAAAATGGATTTTTTTATTTTATTTTTTTTTAGTAGAAATAGCAGTGGTTTATAGCATTGCCATGCAAAACACAATCATTTTTGATCTTTAACTGCAATGCCACAGCACTTAAACCTTGCTTCAGACATAATTTAATTGACATAAATATAAAGAGATAACAACTTTGCTGGACACACCAAATGATATTTGCTTGTTAGACCAAAAAGTTTTAAGATGCTCATTAAAGCCTGAATCATTGCTTCTTTATGGCAAAATCTGTAGGACTAAGCCATAGTAAGAGGGTATTCAAACTATCTACTGAAGACTTAAATCATCTGCATTCTCTGCAAGTGCAAAGGTGAAATAAGCCAGAAAAACAGACTTGTGCTTCTGCTATCCTTTTTTTTCATGGAGAAAAAGCTACAGATTTACAAAGTAATACATTCACAGCTTTCCCTGCTCAGGCACCCAATTGTCTTCACCAAGTCTCTGCAATGGAGGTAAGCTCCAATTACGAACGTTTTTGTCCACTGAGTTGTCTCGCAGTCAAGAGACAGGCCCATATTTACTAGAACACAAAGGATAAATTTTTATACATCTAGAAGAATATCAATCTGTTCTTCATCAATCTAGCAAGCTCATCAGAAGTCAGCCATGAAAGCCCTGCTAAAGAAGGCTGGGAAGAACCTCACTATAGAGGGACATTGTGATGTGGTGTGAAGGATGCAGCTATTTGACATGGTCAAATGGGCTTCAGTTGTCATACTAGTAGGCGTCTCCTCAATGGCTTTCTACCCACTCAAGCCGACTCTATCAGACAGTCCTAAAAAGGAACTTCAGATACCTTTTTCTCCTATTTCTCTGCTTCTGGATGGGGTTGCAAGCTGTATGCTTCAATAATACTTTAAATAGCTGCTTTTTACTGGCCCATCTGGGAAGAATAAATGTCAAAAATTTGATAAACATAAGGAGTATGTAAAAGCAACAACCTATCTCATAAATAAATTATTCTGAAGCTTTCTGTACAAGTAATAGGCTTTCAGTGGATCTATTTTCTGTTCTAGTGATTATGAGCGCTTGCAAAATTCCGTCTTGAATTTAATATACTGAAGAGATCTAGATAAGAAACAGGGTGGTCTCTTTTGGCAGTTAGTTTGACCACATGGGATCCTTACACACACACACACACACACACACACAGACACACACAGACACACACACACAAAGATTTATTTTTGCGGAAAAGCTAAACTCTTCAAAAGATGATGGCTTATTATCTTTTCAGTTGTTTCTAAGAGAACACAATTATTTCCTGTCTTTTTAATGGAAAAACATCTTTACCACAGTATTTTCAAAGACTACAATTCATCATACGCAGTTAAAAAAATGGTCATTTTTGAGCAAGCTAATTAAAATTTGAATGTACCTAGGATTAAAAAGCCCTCTTCATACACCACTTCATGTTTATAACACAAGTCATTAGCTCACTACATACATCAGCATAGTTACTGCTATTAATAATAGCATGGAGAGCTGTGTCATTCTATGGTGTATTGGCTATCTACTGGATATTCCTCATACTGCTGATAAGCTTTGGAAAAAGTGACAGAAGGGTAAACTTTCTGTCCAACATGAGCTCATTCTGGATCTCCCAATTTTACTCACTTGGTGTACTTCATAGGTATGCTGGGTACTTGTCTGCCACAGTGAGCCTCAACAGCTGCAATAGCACATAAGCTTATTTAAAAGCAATATTTTTCTTTTCTGATATCCTCATTTTAGTTGTATTTCACTATCTATCTGTCTAATCAGCCTAATCAGTGAGAAAAAAAAAAAAAAATCTGAGCTAATTAAAATGTACAAATAACCTTTGGGAAGGGCAGAATCAAAGAAGTCTATAAAATATTTTGCTGTGAAGGTGTCTTTATATGTGGAGTCAGCTAGGAGGGTCTATTTGAAGACTAATACTCTCCACAGCATTTATAACATGTCTGTAACGTGTTCTTAAATAGGAATAAGGATGGAGGGAAGAAGAAAGAAAAGCAGAGTAAAATAAAACTTAAACTACTTTGAAGTGTTGTGTTACTGATTTTCTTGGTAAGAATAAATTGATAACTTCGTATTTTTCATATGCTGGAAAATAATATCTCAATTTGTTGTTCATATGAAATCAATATATTATCTAGTCATATATTCATAACCCACACTTACACAAATAATGTAAAGCCTTAAATATGTAAGTGGCTAAGGTAATAAAGAACACAAAAGGACCAGTCCCCATTGCGGAGAGCTTAAAGCTAAAGGTCAAAAAAACCTGTGTAGGAAATTGTTTGAGGATACTGTGTCATAGCTTAAAACAATTACATACTAGACAAATATTTCATCCAGACCTCGCTGAAGATGTAACATCGCTAATTAATATTTTCACTTGGCTCAAAAGAGACAAGAGACTAAGGCGCTCTGTGAAACCAGAGAAAATGTGTTGATCCTTTCTTCCCATTCCTGATATCTGAAGCAAGAATTCTGAATGTAGTCCCAGAGTTGGTGAAAGATTATAAGAAAATGAACTGCACTGCCAACAAAAATGTTGGCATTAAATCAGTTGTCATTAGGTTTATAAACTAACAGCATGCTGCTTAAATTACAGACATTTCACACCTATTTTGGAGATAGTTATAAGAGGGCCAAAGTCAGAAATTTCCCAGCAAAATTCTGTTTAATTAAAACCACTGACTTTTGCATTTTAAATGTTTTGTCTAACGGAATTTGGGTTAAATAAGCTTTCAGTAAAGTTAAGTGTTATTTAAATGAAATTCCATTTGTGTCCCTCCTGGAGTATCAAAAACCAAAGGAGTTGGGGTGCACAGGATGCCTGGCCTGGGGGCTCTGCAGAGCTGGTCCAGCCAATGTTGAGGCTTCCTAGCTCGAAACAGTGGCTCACAGTCAACCAATGTTGTCTCTAGCAGAAGCAAGCCCCCTGCAAGTTTTCCAGGCTTCCTGACAAACATTTTACACTTTTAGCTTGGACTTTTGGGACGGACATTCAGGTCTTGCTGTCCTAAGCCCTGGCTGTCACTAGAGGTTTATCATACTGATAAAGCCAAATTCCCTCTAAGTGGAAGCCTGGCTTTTTGGCCCTCTATGGTCACTAGATGATCAGCTATTTATAGAGTAAAGATTACTGCTCTATAAATATATGGATATATGCACAGAATTTAGCTCGGCGTGTTGTGCAGACACAACTCAGATGTGTCTGCAAGGAACAGAGGCAAATCTCTAACAGCTCATAGTTGCAAATATGTGTTTGCAACATAAGTCCATCTTTCATTTTAAGTAGAGTGCTGGAGAAAAAATTATCTCAGGTTCTGACAGAACTGTCAGAAAAATGTATATTTATTTCCTGATGTACAAGCTTAATATGACCTCTGGCCTCTCTAATGTTCCTATCAGAATGGATCATCAGGAAGCGATTCGGCCCATTGTCATATGCAGATATCACATAGATAATCTGAACATAATATTAACAGTGGGGATATATACATATTTGTCTCTGTCAACATCATAATGCTGTCTTCTTCCCAGGCATGACTACATTTCATGCATTTCTACTGGCTCAGCACCAGTTCTGCAACATCAGCGGCAGCTATTTAGAGGGGCATAACAAACGTCACCATGCTTCAGTTACACCTGCAGTGTGTCCAGCTAGTAAAGAGCAGCCACTGCCAAATTCCAGCCTGTCCACTCAGGGTTCCTGCCCTTCTTTTCCCTGCAGTGGAAAAAACACAAGCATTTTTGCCCCAGAATAATCAATAACTGAGTGGCTTCACAAGGGCCACAGTAGTCCTAAGCATCCCAGTATTTCTGTTCTTATAACTTCAGCCAAAAAAAGTCTTCCACTGAATTGCAAAATGGGTTTAGGAATTTGACAGTGATTCAGAATATGGGGTGAGGAACGAGACCACTGCTTTGGCTCAGGCTTGGGGGCTGCTGTGGAAAGTGCTTGTGCCAGCTGACTACTTTCTCACTATATTTTCTCTTCCAATCAGTGGAACCATGGGCATTTGCCAAAAACTCAGACTGCTCTTGGCTAGCCAGCAAGTCTAAACCAAGCACCTGTGTAACAGATATGTGCAGCTGTATATGTTTACCACAGCTGATCCATCTGTAGTACGCACCACATGCCAGTTGATTTACTCTGGGTGGACTGAGCAAGACTCCATTAGAAAAAAGTTCCTGGCTGAAGGACAAATATTTCTCATGGCTTTGTTTTTATTTCTCCCCAACTGCCTGAGGTTCTAGGTGGGTTTTCTATTGCTAGCTGATTACTGCTGTGTGAAAGTAAAGAAACTTCTTTAAAAAAAAAAAAAAATCTCTAGCAAAATGGAAAATTTTAGGCTGTTTCAATACCATATCTTAGGGACCTACAAGAGTTCTTTGGAAACGGTGTGTGAACATGGTTAATATTTAACTGCCTTGATTCTATTTTGTGAGCTGAGAAGACCATTCCTTTAAAATTGTGTTACAGATTTCAGATAATATGCATCCACAAACACATAACATACAATTTAGGTCCAGCAGAAATTGCCTCTTAGCAGTATATTTCCAACCTTTGCAAGCAACATGGACTTGGAGAAAAAGGCTTGTATGTTATGGTTTTTGATGGTTTTTGTATTTTCAACATGTACCTTTTTAGCCTTTACTGAAGAATAAAGTGATCACAGGACTTTCTGCTATAAATTAGCACCTCAGCCAAATTAGTCATTCACAGTTAAAAGTTCAAAAGCTTTTATTCTGATTTCAATTGTTTTAGAACCAAATTTTATGAACAAACATAATTAGCCATTTTTAAATGCTTCATAAGACAAGATAATTCCTTCCTGACCCCTGCTGAAATCTTGAAGTATGAATACTGATTATCTTGTTTTAGCACGTAAACCTTCCAGCATTTCGTTGATAAACTAGATTAGTTGCACTCATAAAAACTTTAACTCATAGACTTAATGACTACAAAGCAGTGATGTGAATCTACAATTAGCACAGGTGTGAATTTGAGAGGCTTTTAATTGGATTGCAGGTGAGATTAAATAAGGCTTTTAGGCATGCTGCAAGCATGGGTAGGGGGGTGGGTTAGTTGTGTAATGCTTTCAGTGGGGTTGGGGGTGGGGAGAGGGTTAGGAGGAAAAAGGAGGCTTAATTCTAGCATGAAGTCTGTTACATGAAAGTCAGTGATGAAGATGGTTCCTTCCTGATAGCATCACAGTGGTATGAGAATGCTTACACTGGCTTTGGGGTTCTGTCTTTTGGCATTTACTGAGTCAAGCCATTATATATATAGCTTTGTTTTTAAAAATACTGTCATTCTGATCAAGGATCTCGAGGTAGCCTGAAAATTACTGCTGTTTGAAAGGTATCTAGTCCCTCAAAGTTTATATACATGCTTGGAGAATATCAGCTTCTGATCTTTTCAATTCTGCTCCATTTTAATATATGCCATGGTTGCAGGAGCTAATGTTTTAGCAACTATTATTAGAACAATGTACAAATGGTGTAGGTGGTTCTTGCAGTTTGGGAGTGCTGTGGTTAATTTCTTTAATTTATTAAGTATTTATAAGTCTTCAGTTATACTGAGTAGTGGTAAAAGTGTGTAGGCAGAAAGCAGTTATCTCCACACCTCTCAATCTTCCAAATTAAATTCACTCTTACAGCATGTCTAATCACTTCAGGGTACCTCATCATCCTCTCTATTACAGGCTATGCAGCACCACTCCTTGCAAAATAGATACATTCCAATGGAGTTTTCAGACTGATATTATTTTATTATCTCATATGGGAGACAATTAGGGTATTAACCCAGAGAAAGAAGCAAGAGATGTGACCATTTATCAAGGACTGTTTAGAAAGTAATTCAGATGGACTTTATTGAGGACAGTGGGAACCAGCTGGAATTACACATCCAAAGTGATACTTCTGAAATATTAAACTTTTCCCACTCACTAATTACAGATATATAAATTTTATAGATACTGCTAGCTGAAGTTCTATTAGCCATTAAATAACATGCTAAATATGTGTTTTACATAAGGAAAAAATGAAATACTTTTTTTTTTATTATTATTATTTAATTAGTAGACAGAATTACAGGAAATAAAAAAAACATTGCTTAGTTATCTTTCAGCATATTTTTTTATCTGGGCATTAATCCCGTTTCACATTTCATTTTCAGTGCTATGGTAATTTGGGTAGTTCGTTTTTTTTTTTCCCATTTCTGATGTCTGAAAGAGCTTGATCTTGTAGCTCTCACTGCAGTTATAATTTTGATTTCAAGACTGATTATTAGAAACCAACTATATGTTTATATATACCTGGTTACCTTGGCACAGTAGTATTTTTATATTGCATTTCTCTTTGGGAATGACCTCAGTACTCATGGTATTAGACTGTTGGGTGACTTTCAGTTAATTGAAGTTTTGTCATTGCCTTCAGCAGAAGTACAAGACCTCCTTTGATCGACACCTTCAATCTTCTTTATCGCTTACTAATCTGGGAGATATTTACTATATAAGAGAAAAATTCCATACCTCAAAGTCTACATTTTTCACGGAGTTCTCTTAGTGATGAGCTAAATGGGAGAATGAAGCTGTGGATAAACTATGCTTATTTGCTCTTCTTTGCAGAGGAAGATTCATTTGATGCTAGCTGAAAAGTCCAATAATTAATTCCCTTTATATTTTATGTATTTATGTTCTTTATCTCACCTGAGCATCCTCTGCTCCCCACCAGCCTACTGTAATTGTAACGCAAACCTGATCTGCTGCAGCAGTTCCTATCTTCATCCACACTGAGATACAGTGTAGGGATTATTAAAAATATTAAGATCAGTAAATCCAAGAACACCTTTCTGGAGAGGGGCACTGACAACCAGCTACTGCAGGAACTCACAAGCTGTGACAATCCCCTGTGAGTCCAAAACAGCAAAAAGTGATCGTGGTTAAAAACTCAGCCTACAATGTGCTCTTCTTACTTCAAGAAACTCTTTGGGGTTTGAGCAATGTAATTTGATAATGCTTCAGAGCAAAGAGAGCAATAAAGGAAGGCTCTTTGTATTTTCTTCCCTGTTCCTGGGCACAAAAGCACTGGATTAACAGGGTTTTAGTTACCTCAAAGAGTGGTAAGATAGCAATGTGCCAGCTGTAGCAGGACATTAAGACCATAGCCCAGTGGACTGATGGAAACAAGACTCAATTCCCCATTCAGGCAGAATGGTCTTTTGGCAAGACACTACTTCAGGGGACACTTGGAAGCCCCTGGATCCCTGTGAGCTTTTCACTGATTCAGTCTTGCCCTCATTACCAGTGACTCAAGTGTGCTGTAGTATGGAAATGGTCTACTGTTGGCCACCTTTTGAATCCTTTGAATAACAGGGAATAAAACTTGCTCAAAGCAATGGAGAGGTTTTGGCCAGGATGTCACCAACTCCAGAATAAGCTGTATAATTTATGTTGATATAATAACAAGTCTTTTACAAAATCTTTGAAAACCACACTATATTTTATTTTTATATTCAAAGGAAGCTGCTTTGAACATGTAGCCATCCACTGAAGCCTGAATTACTTTTCGTTCCCTTTTGTATTACAGTTAGAAACTCCTAAAAACTAGAGTACTATGGCTGTATCATGATTTCATGGCATTTGATGTTTATAACTCATTTATAAAAATAGATTAGTCCATTAAAGACCTTGTTAATAGTGGTTCTAGCAAAGCATACCTTGTCTAAAACATTATAATTATCGGTCAATAATTCCTCTTTAGTTGTCTATGTTACTACTACTTTATTTCAACTCTTGGCTTCTTACCCTTTGATCTGCTAATTATCTTTTTACCCTCTGATCCTCTTTGTGATTCCTTGGCAATTTTATCCATTAATTACAGTACCCATGTTCCCTGATTTCTGTAGAATGTGCATTTCTTCTGACCTTCTTCACCTTTCTTCATATAAACACTTACCATCTTTCTGTAGGGTAGATCTTCTGTAAGTATGTATTGATGGGAAATGCTATAGTTAAAAGTATCTTTACACTTTTCTTGAAATTTTTTGGACTTTGTGAAAATGTCTTAATATTTTGTTTTTGATAACTTTTGATGGAAATGGGCACTCGACTCTGATAAATTCTCTGGCACTCCGTCTTCAACAAAGACTTAGGATTTATTTTATTTTTTTCAAATATTAATAATTGTTGGTTGTATTTCAGTCCTGTAAAAAAAGTAGATTCTGCTATTTTTTGAGTATGCAATATAAAAAATATATTGTCTGATATAAGGCTTTTTGAATTTTATATGAACACACAACTTGTGAATTACTGAATTGTCTGCATTGCCAGTTTCTTAGTCCCTTCTAAGACAAATGTAGACTCAGTAAAACTTAAAGATGTTTTAGAGTGGTAGAATTTTAGCAAGTTAAACTCAAGCTCTTAACTTCTGTAGTACAGAAATGATATAACTAGGGGATGGGGAGGTTTCTGAGCCTGGGAAGTGACCATTTGACAACTGGAATGTCACTTTTGCATTCAAAACCTATATTTCTTTTTTTTGCTGTGATCAGATTATCTTATAAGAGTTTTAAAAAAAAAAAAAAAAAAAAACAGTCAAATTTTCACAGGCATTGTCTGATGCTGCACCAAAGTCAGGGCAATGTAGCCGTGTTACAGGCAGTACTGCAGCATCTGCTTGTGGGGGGAAGCAGGACTATGTGAATAAGGGTTTTAGATTCAATATGCTCCATTTTAAGATACAAAGCTGTGCTGCTGGTTCAAATGGATGCCCTTTGAGATGGTTTCTCACTGGGGAGGTAGGGTGATTGGGTGGAGTTTGAGTCTGGGAGCAATGAGGAGAAGCCTCATGTTGGGGCCTTCTTCCTGTTCCTGTCTCACCCAGCTCCACTCTTCCCATGGGAACACATGATGGGTCACTCCAGAAGCTCACTCACATATGCCTCATTCAGTGCCATGCTTTTCCTGTGAAGTTTCCTCCCCCGCTCCCGCCCCCACCCCGCCCCCACCCCCAAGTTATCCATTTTGTAACGCTTCCAAATAAAAGTCTGCTTCACAGAGAAAAGCAACCAAATGTAAGCAGTCTCTTTTCAAAAATCACACAAAAGAAAGACACATTTGGTTAAAACTCCCTGTGTCTCACTGTGCCCATCTGTGTTGTGGGAGTTCATCCGTTAATATTTACTTAGCTTCTTAACCTCAGACAGAGCAGATTTAGTTCAGTACTGTGGGTCTGAGAAATCTTAATCAATAAAATACAGCAAAACACAAGCTTTACAATTCTAAGTTTTATACAGTTTTTATGCGACACTTAGCTGCAAATGCTTACTTAGTCCTTCTGCCAAAGCTACCAGCCATTTAAATGAATGATCCTGTGGTGTGTCCACTCAAATTAACTCAACGTCTTATTCCAGAGAAACCTCTGCAGAGCTGCCAAGTAGCCATCATTTAAGCAATACTTTTTTTTTTTTTTCTCTTTGACCTCATTTCTGCTTTAAAAATGATGGATTTAATGCATCTTGTCTTGTATAAATAATCTGTGCGATTGTTAATATGGAGGATTCATTTTAGCTTCTTCAGTGAAGAGGGAAAAAAAAATCTCATTTTCTGTGCATCCAAATCTTTTTGATCACATTACTCTCATGAACTGTAGATATTGCAGAGGAAAAATAAATGTTACAGAGTAGAGATATCTCCCTCTAAAATCCTAAGAAAAACCCCAAGAAATAATATTCTTCTCTTACAGTTGTGAGAGTAAACACACAAAAGTGTGTTTAGTGAGTACAGTTCTAGCTAATCCTACTGACTTATTCTTCCTTTTTCCTTTAAATTTACCTGATAGAATATAGGTTGCCATTTTTTCACATTAGTTCTCAAATAGTTCACACTTGCTTGCATCACAAGGCATTTAACAGCTTTTCAGTAATGTGATTGTTCAATTGTCTGAATATTCCTTGACATGGAAAAGTGAAGTACAAGAGAAGCCTGAAATATCTTGAAATACAGTAGGCCATTTCACTGTAACTGAAGCAAGTAATGGAGAATTTGTTAAATAAAATGTAAAGAAATGAATTGTGGTTTGCAATAAATAAGTGTACTGCTTCAAGGGTATTTCTATTTGAATTATGGGATTTCTCATTCATTGTTTGGGAATCAGGGCTTATCTGCTTGACTTCACTTTATAGTCCCCTAGTCAGGTATCTTAGCTGCTTCTGAGACACACTATAATTCAATACTATATAGAGAACCTCAGTTCTTTGATTGTAGATCTCAGATTTGCCAAACATAACCAGAAAGATAGTCAGAACTGCTAACAATGCTGTTTTTCCTTACTACCACCTGTATTGTATAGGAAAACTTTTTGCTGCCTCTTTTGGTGAAACTCAGTCTCTTCAAGTATTCCAAACAGAGCAACAACATCACCAACAACCAGGTTAAATAGTTACTGGATTTGTGTCTAACCTGAAAGTAAAATAGCAAAAGAAGGAACTGATTAATCAATAAAGTCTTCAAAGTGAAGAACTGCCATTTCTCCCTGTCAAACACCCTCTCCTTTTGCTTTTGTGTAATACTTATCCCATTCAATGTTGTGGTTATTAAAATTCAGCAAACTGTGTAATGTGAACATCTACATTTTTTTTTCTACTTCAGAATTAAATTATTTTATTAATATTAAATATTAAATTATATTTTTCAATCTCCAATTTCAATCCAAATTCACTTAACCAAAACACTTAGGTCATTTTCATAGAATCAAGAATGGCTCAGATTAGAAGGGACTAAAAGCTCATCATTAAAGCTCATCTAGTTCCCACCCCTCTTCCATAGACAGGGATGCCAACCACTAGATCAGGTTGCCCCATCTAACTTGGCCTTGAACACCTCCAGGGATGGGGCATCCACTACAACCTCTCTGGGCAACCTGTGTCTGTGCCTCACCACCTTTACAGTGAAGAATTTCTTCCTAATATCTAATCTACATGTAAATCTATACTCCTTCAGTTTCAGATAATTCCCCCTTGTCCTATCATTTTCTAGCTGAGTAAAGAGTCCCTCTCCATCCTTACAATTTTTATTTTTTTTTCGTTTTTTATTAACAAGCAAGCAAGTAACCTCTCTCTTTTTCTTTTGTATTCCACTAGCAAATTGCATCAGGTAGTTATCAATGACTCAGTTATTTTACCCCTTTCCTTTCTCAATTTTCATCTTTATATTGCCTGTGCTGTTTGTTTGGTGTTTTGGAACCTTAAGAAACCCACAGGATTTCTCTGTGTTATTTTGCTTTACCATTAAAAAAAAAAAAAAGACGGGATAATTTTGCATAATGGTAGCCAGCCAGCGTGTTTCCAAACACAGAATTCATCTGCAGTCCATTTCCTAACAAATACCATTTTGCCTTTCATACTACTCCCAGTTGTTTATAACTATTAAAGCTTCAGGCAATCAGAGCTTACCCCAGCTCTCATATTCACCCTGTTAACTCTGAACAACAATTAAAAAACCAAGATTTCAAGAAAACTTTATGATTTTATTTACAGACATCTTTGGATTTCATCTCATCTTTCGATTTCATTCTCTAAGATTATTTGCTGAAAATAGGTTCAATATTTTGCACTAGAAAGCTTATCTAAAAGTGATTGAAGTCAATGAAAGTTTTTCAGCTGATGTTTGTAGGGTTTAAACGGAACCCTCACTCAGCAGCTGAGGCAGCCCCTCATCTGTCACCAGTACTCAATGTGCAGGTTATGCCTTAATACACATGCACAAATAATAATAATAATAATAAAATATGTATTTATAACTCAGATGAATGTACAAGTAATACCATGTCATGCATGCCCCCAAATTGCAAGGCTTTGTTGACTGTAACATTCACTGCAGGAAGATTCAGAAAAGCCCGATGCCAGGTCCAGTATTGTAGCATGCAAAATTGGATTTCTGATCATCACTGGGCACAGACATTTGATATTGTTTATCACTGAACTGGTTAGATATCTTTCCTTGTTTTTCTTCCTATGTTTAAGCAATAAATTTTGCTTCAAATGAAAAAGGTCTTTAACTTTTGTACAGTAGTATTTTTCTCATTACAGCTTTCTTATTCATGAATTTAAGATCCAGTGGTCTTGCTGCCTCTGCCCTGAGATCAGCTAATTTTTTTTTTTTCTTTTTTTTTTTTTTTTGCTGAAGGCAGCTAAAGAGGAAGCAGTCTTTGAATGTGCCCATTAGTTCAGTGCCTCAACATGAAGCACACCAGAACTGAAACATGACTATGCCAAGTGCCTTTGAGGTCACACTAGAGAGAGCGTCTAGCTAAGACCAGTTAAAAAATTGGCATAAGTCACATCAGAAGGGGTTCCCCATATCCAGTGAGGGGTACAAACTGTGTAGCACCCCAAATATCATAAGGTTTTGATCAGTTTTTAAAATCTCTTTGCTTTCTAGTATAGCCTTTGGTCTCATTATTCTATTTCGACAGTAAGATGTAAATATATAATTTCTGTCAACTGAAAAATAAACCTATAACTTGGGAAATACTTGGAAATGTTTACAGATGCTTGGTAACCCCATGAAGACTCTCGTGTCCCTCTGAATTTAATGCAAGTTGACACTGAATTCAATGAAGTATGAATTTTCCTCTCAATTCCACTAGCACTTTTCCTGGATTTAGTATGTCTGTAATTTCACACTGTCTGTAAATAGCATTATAATACAGCCACCAACTCAGCCACAGCATTTCAGTTGAGAAGGTAGAGACCAAAGTCTTTTGTCTTTATCTGCTTCCAGTTCACATCTGCAATGGATAGTGTGGATCGAATGTTCTTGAAACTTTTATTTTACTACTAATTGGTTTAATTTATTTTGATTTAATTTATTTCTTATAATCAGAAACGGTGAATCAACCCCTTCCCCCCACCCCCAAGGGAAATACTAGTAATATGAGGGCCTTATAAACAGGAGAGATCTCAGCAGCTTCAGCTTGCTCCTGCAGGGATAAGGCACAGCCTCACCAAGGGGTGATATGCTTCATCTTATTTAATGAACAGAGACAAAGACACTGTGGAGTCCAGTGCATTAGCTGACAATCCTGTGAAGATCACCAGCTTTGCAACAGTTTCCACATCACGACTTACGCTAAGATTGTAAATTGTAGTTGTGTAACAGTAGATTTAAGAATATGATTTTTTTTTCTTCTTTCTTTTACTTTTTGGTAAGTAAATAACCATCAGCAGGATTACAGCAATCCAGGATCATACACGGGATGGACATTTTTGGACTTTAAGGCCCCCTTGTTCCTTCATAACCAACCTTGCAGATCAGGAAGGATAAGGTTTTAGCTTGTTATCCTTCTAATCCTATTGCAGTGCTGGCTGCCCTTGACAGTTTTCAGGCAAGCAGGTGCCTGGAAGGAAATGGAATCAGATATCTAATTACTGGTTCTGCTGTGCTCTGAGGAGTGATGAAAAGAGTTATGCTGGGGTAGTTGCAAGTGGGAAATGGAAGGCAATAGCAGAAATGCCATTGCACTGGGTCATGTACAAGAGTGAATCTGCTCTGGTAAAAGCATCTCCTCCCCAGCCTAGCACAGTGACAGACTGGTCCCTTGGACAGCAAATGAGACAAGATTTCAGAAAAACATGAAGGTGCTGTGCTGGCAGGGAGCAAAATTTCAGTGGTGCTTCAGAGTCTGAAGACAAGGGAGCTCATGTGGAACTTAATGTCTCCTGGCCTCTGTCAGGAAAACTTGATGACCCTCACTAAACTGTTTTTCTGTTTCTTAGATTCAACAAGCAACAAAGTCATATTAAAATCAGCTGACTTATGTTGGTGCTTAAAGCTACCCACAAATGTAAGTGCTTTGCTGAAATAGGATGGGCTTAAGCTGAAGCACTTTGGTGCATAAAGTTCTGAGTCAATATTAACTGGGCTGTGTAATTTCCCATCATTTAATACGAGGCACCTCCTTGTGCCTTTAGTCCAGAATAGTCTTTTACATATCATTGGGAAGACTGTGCTCATTCTATGCCTCACTACATATTATTACAAAATTATAATGCCACTCTATAACTTTGCTGCAGGGAGAGATTCAAACTAACACAAGAAAGCTGGCCTCCCATACCGATGAACAAATATTTTAAAGTATGTATCTGAATATCCATCCGGTACCATGATGCAGCAGCCCTCAGAGGATTTCTGTTGTTTATCTTAAGAGAGCTGGAGTTTTAATGTTTAACTATTACCACCCAGTTCCAAAGGCTGCTCAGAATTTTAGAAATTTAGTTCTGAGATCTTTTATCTTATATGGCAATTGTCATTACTGCCTGATCATGTTGTTTACACATTTCATACCTCATATTATATAAGTTTATGGACTGTAGAGCAATCTATGGGAAATATTTTGCATGTTTGTTTTTTGATAACAAAATTTGCAAAAACTTCAGACCCACTTCTCATCAAAAAGCATTACAACATAAAATTAGAGTCAGCGCTTTTTAAAAGCCCAGACTGCTCTGCACTCTTCAAAGCATGAGAACTTCTTCAAAAGTACAATAAACAGTCAGACTTTCCCTCTGAGCCTGATAAAACCTACTGACGTCTGCAGGGAGCTATGCTACTGTAGGAATATTGTACCTACTCCATCACTGCTAGTGTTACATATACAGTCCTAGAGCCAGCTTGAAAATGTTCAACCAAGATAATACCAGTCTGTTTGACAATAACCACTTCTCTCATGTAAAATATCTATGTAGAGTGCATTACGTGCTCATAACAGATATATGCGCAGCAGTTTCTTTTCCTACTCTGAAACAGTCTGTGTGTCTTATTATCTGAGTGACTACCAAATATGTGGAAGGAAGGTGAGAAGAAAAAACAAGGAAAGTTGTAAAAACATTACATGCAGTCTCTGAAGAGACAGAAATAATTCTGTAAAGATTATTCTACCTTGCTTCATGCAGTCTCAACCTCTATATTTCAGTGCCAAAAACTACTTTTGAAAAGCAAACTGGCATAATTACAGTACAGGGGAATCTATATGAAATGGCAAAATATCACTATAAAGAGAGAAACTGGGAATAACACCAGCAAAGGCATAATAATAACAATAATAATAATGGTATTTTTATACTTATACAAAGAAGAATTTGTTTGTAACAAATGGAGAAAGAAAAACTCTGCTAATTAAATTCACCACAGAACTCTTCTGCTGCCCCGTGCTGTAGATTAGGAGTTTAGCTGGGACATTCACAACGTGTTCCATATTATTTGCTGAGTAACAGCTCTCTGGGTATTCAGAATTTATGCAAGACTTTAGATTTTGCTTAGAACTTCTTTAAAAAGCTCTGCATTATTTTAAAGGGAGAACACTATGGTAATATAAGGGTTTGCCTTTGCAGCGATTGTTTGAAGGACACTCTCCAGAACAAGTGAAGATAAGCAAGCAGGCTCATAAAAACACCAAAAAATCTTTGGAATTTGTAGAGCTCTGATTCTCATTCCAATAATAAGCAATAGGAAACAAAGAGGAGAAGAAGAAGACGCATTTTTCTGAGAAAAGAGTGTTAGTAATGTGTGAACTGAGAAAACAGCTCTTCTGTTTGTGTGGACGCAGAGCCAAGGTCAGGCTGGCCTCTCAGTTACCCTCCAATCCCAGTAACTCAAGAAGCTGCAGGTTTTCTTAAAGTCCTTTCAAGCAGAGATCAGTTAGCTCCACAGCTCCTTTCTGGAGTGGTTTCTGCCCCCTCCATGTGCTGTGAAAGCCAGCTGCAGCATTCTTTCTTCGACACAGCCCTGTCAGGGACAACCCTGGCTGCCCTCCTCCAGCCCTTTGGTCTTACACTGAGAACAGGAACAGCACGTCTCAACATGCACAAGGACACCTGGGGACCCTCAAGTCCCTGCTTGAGCTATCACATCATCCCCATGGGCACTACCCCTGCTTCAGTCTGATACAGCAGGAGCGGAAGAAATAAAAATAAGATTTAGTATTCCTAAGGTGCCATATGCACAGTGTGAATACCATATGAGTGTTAAAATCAGAGAGAAGAGGAAGTTGTGCAGGTCCTTTATTTAAGAAGTGGTAAGTGGACCTTTCTGTGACTCTGCCTGTCCTCCCAGCCAAGGCAGTGCTGTGGCATGGCCTGCCCTGATGGGCCTTGGCCCTCCCACTGCGGGGGAAGTCCCAGTACTGGGAGACCTGGCCTTGCCAACAGAAATGTGCTATCACTACCGCAGGAAAGGCCTGGTAGTGATTATTCTCTCTCTCTCTCTCTCTCTCTCTCTCTCTTTATTTATTTATTTATTTATTTTTATTTTTATTTTTTTTTAATATAGCTAAAGCAGGCAAGAAACAAACAAGCAAACAAAACAAAAAATCAATTTTATCAAAGATGAATATGGAAACAAAATTTTGCTAGCCACTAATATGTAGCATTATGTGCAGATCAGGTATATCGTTGTCAGAATTGTTAAGTTAATCATTTGTTCTGTGGTCTGTGGTCACGGTCAGCCCTGCTGTGGGCAGGAATGCTCATCTCTGCTGTCAGTTCTGACAGGGCCTCAGCCTCTCCTTGGCCTTCTGCTGTCTGCAAGGTTGTGGTAAAGGGGTAAATATTGACCAAGCTGAAAACAGAGGAAAACAGAAGCAAGGAGAACTTTGACTGTCAGAACATGCATTGAATTGAACTTATCACAAAATTTTCCAGACGGGCAGAATATTCATCATTCACAAATTGTCTGTATGCAGCCTGGGCCCAGTTCCCTTGATATTTATGTATTCCCATTTCTCTACATCTTGATAGATTCATTTCTGCCTACCTTTCATGCATTTCAATTTCCATAACATTTTTACATTATATATAAGCTATTCATAGTCTGCAGCAGGATAGCTAGATCAAGAAAAGAACAAGATTATCCTTGTTACTCCTCAAAACCAACAGAAATAACATTTCTCTCTCTCTCTTTTTTTTTTTTTTTTTTTTTTTTCTTTATCGTGGACTGACAATGTAAGATAAAAACAGAAACACAGCAAGTATATTCATTTTTCTCTCTCTTAAAGCTAGATAGAGTTCTTATGAAAAGTCCTCAATGCCTTCTAGCTGGTGGAGCAGTTTTGTCTAAAATATATTGGAGACACTTGTTACCATTAAAGGGAAAAAGAAAAAGCAAAGGCAGCAATAAAAATGCTGACAATAACATAGTGCCTTAGTCCACTGAGATTTGGCAATAATCAATATGTGGAGCCCTCTCTAAAAATACTTTGGTTTTTGGCAGCTTTAAAAATGTTACTTCCTATAGGTTTAGATCTTGTCTAAGATTTAGGCAAGTTGAAAAAATAAAAAAAAAATTTTTTTTGAAAAATTACTGAAAGAACAATGAATATTTAAATCTTAGAAATTAACAGAATGCCTCCAGCTGGGCATGAACAGACAACATTCTAGATCTGCAATAGCACAGAAAATCAATAGGATGGAATCCATGGTTATTCCTGCTGCAAATGTAGTATCAGTTGCTCTATCTTAAGGCAAGAAGCAAAGTTTATTGCAAACACTATGACCTTCCTTTTTCACAGCTGTATGAACAAGGGGTGTCTCCACTGAAACCTAGAAAATTATTTTTACAGAAATGATATTTCTGTAATTAAAAAAGTGTTAAACTTCAGTAGGTCTGTTGAAGTACAACATTGCAACATGTTTGTTTTATTTCCTGTTTGGTACAAAGGGTCAGAGAGCATCATCATAGATGTCTAATGTCCTCGATTAAGTACAACTAACTAGTAAGCGAATCTAAACAGTACTGTTTTGAATTACTATAATTTAATCATTGTTTATAAAAGAAATTTGAAACATTTAGACTAATTTATCAGTTGTGGTACAAACATTTCCCTTCATCCTTTCGAGCCTCAATATAATCTTCACTTTTGGAGTACTGGAAACTTTTCTTTGCTATATTTCCCCATAGGGAATCTATGAAGATCTGCATGGGATCTTTCTTCCTCTTAAGAACACTTAATAAGTATTTCTAGGATCTCCCCCTGCACCCTTACAGAGCTCCCTTATAGATATGATGAGAATGATTTTGCAGGTGAGTTGCAAAACTGTTCAAGGAGCACTTGAACAGAAAATAATTTAAAATACTACAAGCTGTTGACATCTGAATGAAAAGCTTTATACCTCTAAACCAGATTGGGAAAGGGGAAAGGAAAAACATTCCTTTTGAGTCGGTGTGTGTGTGTTTTGTCTTGTTTGTTAGGTTGGTTTGTTTTTTAATCTTTAGTAAAATTATGTTTAATCAAGAAGAAGAAGAGATGACATATGATTTCCTCTTCTTTTGTGAAGTACCCAGAGCTAAGTTTCTTCCTACTGAATGCACTAGCTGTCCCTATGTATTTTCATATTTCTCTTTATAATTGTTTATAAAATTTATCTAAATTAGACTTGTTTTAAACAGTGTTTGAGAATGGTGTGCTAAACCTCCTCAACAGGGTTTTGGGTGAGCTCATGAATTGTCCAAGCAGAGTTTATTGCAGGAATTGCAGGCTGAAAGTGTCTTGTCTTCATGTTCATTAGTGCAAAATACCATGTATATTCGAATGATGATGATGATAAAACTTTGATGACAAATGCAGGATAGGAAACTTAGGTGAAAGTAGCTTTAAATTACAAAAAGAGGAATGTAGGAAGAAAGACATGGTTATTTGATCCTATAAAACATGACGTTCTTTTTCATACTTATATGGAACAGCAACAGTTTTTAATATTCAGCAATTCACTTGATGGTTGTCAAACATTCCAAAATAACCAATCCAAAATCCCTAAATGAAACATCTGTATATAGTTCTTTAGTGCACGGATAGTCACAAAGATACAAAACATGATGGGAAAACAGGAACCATTAGCCATCAGAACAATCTATTTCATGTTAATGCTTCAGTTGCATGACAGGATACTGATATCTTTGCTTCAGATAATGTTGTTTTACATTTATATTAAATACTTATTTACATCAGATAAATGTAAGTAATATGGACAGTGAAGACAATGAAGGCAACAGATTGGTACTTTCCATATTTTTTAATGCAGCTGTTTTTTACCCCCCCACCCCCCATTTTTTTAGACTTTAAGGATGGAAGGTGAAGAAACATGGGGTTTTTGGGAAAACAAAGTTCCCTTTAAACTTTTTTCCCACTACTTCCCATATGACAGTGATCTTCTTTTGGTTGTAATGTTATTTAGTTGTAACATAACTTATTCTGGCAGTAATGCCAGGTCACTTGTCTCAAGGGCCATATACTTCCTAAGATGCTGCATACAATAAATACTAAATAAATAAATAGCCTAGGTATAGGTTATACTAAGCACAGAAAAGCTGTCATATGTATACCCTACAGTTGCCTCTAGCTGGCAGAAGTCTAAGAAAATAGGTCCTTTTTAATGTCTTGATATCTATTTCCAAAGTCAAACTGGCAACACTGGAAAAGAATACAAAAGTTGAAAGATTAAAAATAATATGTTAAAAAATACTACTAATAAATAATTGAACTTCCATTTCAAACACATGAGTTCTGCGAAAGAATTTGTCTTCATGGCTCAATCCCAGCACATTTAGGAGAAATTCTGGATTGCATCCTCCTCTCTAGACCACCTCTCCTGAACAGCTTTGGAGATTTACAATTAAAGTGAGCATTTAAAGTGCCTGCAGCTCATTTGGGAAAGAGAATGAGAGGGGGAAGTGAAAAAGTATTACTCAGTTGGGGATTGTGTGTTCATGCATAGATAAATTCTTTTAACAAAAAATTAATTGGCGTAGAGTTACACTAAACAAAATGAATAATAACAGGGTTTATGAGGCCAACAAGCACCAAGTGGCAACTACTGTTTATTGATATTTCCTAAAAACTCCTAAAATCACGTGTTTTATTGCAAGATAAAATGCAGAAGATGCCATAATTGCTACTTTTAAAAGAGATATGGGAAGCACTTTGCCGCCAATTTGTCAGAAATGTGAGCTATATAACTATATAGCTACAGTTACCATGGTTGCCATCTTTACAGTGGATGCTCTCACACTGGCAAGCAGAAGAGGGACAAGCTGCTAAATAGTAAAAAATTCCCTCCACATCAGGGAACATCATGAGAGGCTGCTGGCTCCAAGCAGCTGTAATGGAGCGGGCACGTCTTCACCTGCACAGGTGCACCTGGTGGGGAAGGGGTGAAGGGCCAGTGTTGGAGGATCCACGATGTCCATGGATGTTTGAGTAGCTGCAGTGTGGGTGTTGTGTGTAGACCGATTTATGAGTTGTGCGTCTCATGCAAATCCTTTGGAAAGGTTTTTT
This sequence comes from Aythya ferina, assembly GCF_964211825.1. Lineage (NCBI taxonomy): Eukaryota > Metazoa > Chordata > Aves > Anseriformes > Anatidae > Aythya > Aythya ferina. The sequence continues at coordinate 24,921,807 of NC_140305.1, forward strand.
GAACTTGACTCTACTGTTTCTGCAGTCTGGATGATCTCTAGAAAAGTCTCTTTTGTGCTTTCACATATAAACTCAGTGAGTTTTCAAGTCTCATTGCATTCTAATTGTTTTATATATATATATATATATTATTATTTGTTTGTTTTGTTTTGTTTTGTTTTGTTTTTCCTTTCATCACTTGTGAATTTGCTAAGTAAAAAAATAAGCTTATTCAACTGTACCCAAGACACTTCAAAATGTAATTGTTGTCCACTTGACATCAGAGAGACTGTTCAGTGAAAGACAGCAAATAAATAAATAAATAATGGTTTTATAAAATCCACTGAGATTAATAAGATTGATTGACTTTGTCCTATACTTAGTTATACCAAAATATTTGTAAGCTTTGCAGAAGATATGCTAAAACCAATTGTTATTCTAATACATTCCCGGAGGTAGGCTGTTTTCCAAAATAGAAGTACAATTAATCATTATCAGCATAAAGAAGCTACTGATATTGTACATTAAAAATATGTTAATGTTAATAAATAAACACTCTAATGTTGATCTATTGAATGAAATGTGGTGAATAAATTGTGCCTTACCTAAGGAGCAAATTTACCAACTCATGGATACAGCACACTATTTCGGATAAAACTAACATTCTTAGCGAATGGAAAATGTTTTCCTGAGATGATATTTTCACCATCATCCTTTATCTTCTTTCAAAAAAACAAGTGAAAGGCTCTGTGTACAAGGAAGAACCAAAGATTCAGCTTTGGAAGAAATATTACTGGATGATTAGCAATGAGAAACAGTGTAACAGTATCATGTGTCTTTACTGTACAAAAATACATTTCTCATAATAACTTTAATAAATTTACATAGGACTGTTTATAGGGATAATTCTGAGTAAAATGGTTATTTGGGATTGTTCACCTTTATCTCTGTCTTTCCCTAGCAGCTATATCATTCTGCCTGATTAATTTGAGCATGTATATACTTCTAGTCCCTGCACAATCACTCTTTTTATCTACAAAACAGGTTTCCTGAACACCGATAATTTCAGAATTGTTTCTTCACACATTTGTCTCCGTAAAACATTAGTCAGACACCAATAGCATCTATGCTAAAAAAATGAGTGCTGAAGACCAAGCAGTACCAAAACAAGCTTATTTGAATACAACACTTAGCAGAACATTTGCCATTCATTTAATGGTGCTTTCAAGGGTCTTGGTTCCATGATGCCACCATGACTCATTACTACATTTGTGGTGTAATGATATTAAATGACGTTGAAATGTTCATTTAGCATGAGCACTTAAACAAATCCACAAATTCAAGACGAGTCACAGATGGAGCTAAAAAGATAGAGGGGAGGAACCTCAGATGAAATAAAACAGATGCTGATTTTTACACTTAGCTAGTTCTAAGAGATTATTTTTTGATTTCTGAGCAGTTTCTGTAATCCTTATATTTAAAATGACTCCTTACCCTTTTCCTTCCCAGTCACACTTGTGATTTCTTTTTAAATAGACATAGATAAACTGCATGTTCTAAAAACTCAAAGCAATGGTGAAAAAAGCTAAGGGTGGGTTTTGTTTTAGCAGTTTATCCTTGTGTAATAAGGTTGAGAAACAGGATTTATCAGATAAGCTCTTGTCGGCTCCTATTTCATTGCTGGGTTGCATGTGACATGGAAAGATTGGACAGTTTTTTAGTAATCAGGTTTGTCACAATTTTGTGGAAGGATTTTCAGTCTCTGGCTGTGATGCTGATGAGTGCTATAGATGCCAAAGGGTTCTGGCTTTGCATCCATTATACACAGAGACAATGTTTGGTTTTGAAATAATTTCTGTGCTTTGTGCATAATCTCATGACATGGAGAAGATTGGAGGTTCAAAAGCCTCTATTTTCTTTTATTACTTTTATTTAAGGCCAGAAATTTTGTATGACCAGAAAAATTCTTAAGCCACAGTAGGGTCCATGGTTAAAAGCACCATGAAAAAAAAAAAAAAAAAAAAAAAAAAAACAGTATTTTCCAAAGTTTTTTAACATACTTAAAACATAAGAAAGAAAATTAAGTAGGTGATGGGCAAGATCAGTAATATCACGCAAATACATCAGTTTAAATCTCAGTAGTTGGGCAGCAGTGGTTTCTGCTGCAAAATACAATAATACGTCATTCGGTGACATTTTGAAAAGTGCTGGATGGAAAACAGTCTCTGTGCTTTTGCCAGATTTTATTTTATGTAGGCCTATTTCTGATTTTGCTGACTATATATTAAGCAGTGTTGACAGATAAATACTGATGTTTTATTTTCGTGGAGATTATAGAGTGGCATGCTCTAAGGTCTGGTGAAGTAGATTACTTAAACCACTATTACTTCTACTGGATTTTTATTATTATTTGGATTTTCCAGAATCATCATCTTGCTTCGGCTGTCCTTTCCCTTCTGTCAACCCTGGCAAAAAAACTGATAGCCAGGTGACTTGCCTGTATAAAATAACTTTTTCACTTCCTAGGCTGTTATTTCATTCCAACTTTATGGTTAAGAAGAACAAAGCAGTTTGGGCCACAGACACCTGTCTGTGACCACTGCACAGCAACACAACAGAGATTGTTTCTTGATGCCTTTTCATGAGCTGGATAAAACTCTTACACTTCTTATCAGCTTGACTCCTACTCTTTACAGATAAAGTGAAATAATTAGTTGCTACAAACTAATGTTGTTTGCCCTTTTAGAGGAAGGCCAGTTATGATTTTTTTTTTTTTTCCACAGATATTTTTTGAAAAACTGCATAATGAGGTGGGCATAGACCCCCTTTGAGAAACTTAGTTCTGCCAGTGGCTTTCTTACTGCCTTTTGCTTTGTTGGTCCTTTTGGATTCCACCTGAGAAGTGAAAGTATCGTGCCCAAACACTACGATAAAACTTTTCCCTGTGTTCTCCATGATGGAAATGTTAGTATTCTGACTAAATCCTCCAGATGAAATGGCTTTGAACTAAATGGATAAACATTTGAAATGTTCTTATCTGGTTAAGGAAGCTTTGACATAAATTTCAATAAGGAAAAGATAAAGCTCTAAGGCCATGTGTGTGTCTCTGTTTTCATCACAAAAACAATTTCCCCTCCAAGTCCCTGGTAACCATGATTATGTCGCAGCCTTCTCTGCTGGGAACAGGCCCATGAGCTCCCAGGTGGCTGTGGAGTATTTGGTTAATTTAATGGCACTTTTTCTGAGTTCAGTTAAATTGATGGGGTGTGACCACGTTGTCCCTTCCATCAAAAGCTTGGTATTCAAGGACTATGATGAAGGACTTACCTCCAAACCAGAGAGTTGTATAGAGCCAAAAAAAAAAAAAGGGTAAATACAATAGCAGATGGTTTATATCAGCTTGACAGCATCGTTTTTGGCCAGCACCCAACACTACAAACGTCTGAGTTGGAAGTTGGAGCTGCTGTTGTTTGAAGTTAGGAGCAGAGGCTCGGGAGACTCTGTAGCTGATCCACACGTACGTGGCAGGGGCATCTGACAGCAAGTGAGAGCCATGGTCCAGTCAGGTCAGTGTCAAAAGAAGGTGAAGAATGACTTAAGAGCAGAGTCTATATTCAACTAGGGAGGCAGGAATGGTATTTGAAATGAAAATAGGAATGGACTGATCATGAAGGGGTGCCTAGAGAAGTTTCATTTACACTGACCTTTTGAGGAAAGGCTAGTTAGAGACCAGCTGCAATCATAGTCATACCAAAATCCGAAATTGTTTTAACTTACTGACCAAGCACATGCTTGTCCCAGGGTGGACAGGTTTTGAGCAGTCAAGGTCCTTGCATTAGATACAGCTAACAACATCCTCTGAAAAGAAAGGGATCTCTGTCAGATTTGATCTTTTTTAATTCTTAGTAGTTCATGGAGAGGAGGAATATATTTCATTTAAGTTCTCTCACCAGAAATGGCTAGATAATAAAACCAACATAAAGGAAAACCAAGTTCAAGTGAAATATATACAAAAAGGGAAAGGGCAGTCTCAGATTTATGAGCAAAGATTTTCATTGGAAAATAAGACTTTGTCTTCAGGTGTGAAGAGTCTTTTGCTGATCTGCCTCACACATATCTCATCACCAACATTGTACCAAAAACGTTGTCATCACTGAAGCTTCATTGAAGTTGGAGCTGTTTGTATTTCACCTACATTAATTTTGTCAGTCTTATGGAATAATTAAGTAAGAAGCTACATGGGAATTTAAAGGTATTCCATCTTGAATTGCAGATAATGGTGTTTTGCTCCCAAAGGAAAATGTCATCTTTCCTACAAGATTTTGAGGAGTGTTCTTCAGAAAACAACCAAATAAAACTCTCTCTCTCTCTCTCTCTCTCTCTCTTTTTTTTTTTATTACTTTACTACTTTTTTTTTTTTTTTTTTTTCTTTACTAGTCTCTCATGAACAGCGTTCTGAACTAGCACTGATTACCCCTGGCTTTTATTTCTGGTTCTGCCACTGAGCAGGTTCTGCACCCCTTTGCCCACTTCCTGTTCTATTCTTTCTCTACTTTTTTTTTTCTTTTTTTTTTTTTTTGACTGCCAGCTCTCCAGGTCACCCTTGCAATTTATTTGCACAATTCCCAGTTTAACAGCACCATAATCTCAAATGAAGTTATAAGCTGTGACCGTCATGATAGCGAAGAATTGAAAATGAATTGAGCTTTCCTAAGTGATATTTCTTGGGTGAAGCAGAAGTAGCCAAATTTGTCTGCCACTGCTCCACAAAGGACACCCTAAAAATTAGACACAAGACAGTATAGGTAACATTTACAGTTCCAGAGCACAAATGTAATGTTATTGTTTTCAAATACATATGGAAATCAAGAACGAATTAGAACATACTGCTTGAAGTAGGAATGAGCCAGGTATTGTTGCCATTACCAGAGTTTATTTTCCAGCACTATGAACTTGGATCAGTAAATGACAGTTTGTTAAGGCTATTAGAATATGTACTACACTGCTGGATTCATGAATGAATTGTGTTACTATTAATTCCATTGCTGTGAATGCTCCTTTTCTTGTTTGATTTGTTTCTTTCTTTTTTTTTTTTTTTTTTTAGACTTGGCCAGCAATTAATTTTTTAATCAAGATTCAGATACAGTGTCACTACTGGTTCAGGTCTAATAATGAGCACTGCATGACTACCAAGAAAAATGGCTGTTTGCTTGCCTTTTTGTTCTTCTCCATTCATATTTGGCAGGTTAATATTGTGTATGCAAATTTTCATTTGGACTGTATTAGTGTACAATCCTAAAGTTAAAAAGCCAGAATGTTTTGAATTCCAGTAATCCTCAACTGTACTCAATACAATAGGCTTTCTAGTTATACATTAAGTAATTATCTCTGTGCAGCACTCTAGGTGAATTTCAACACAAGCACTCTAATAATGTAATTAAAAATGTATAAAGGAATTAAAAATGAATTAAAAGAAGATCATACAAAAACTTTCAAATCTGGACTAGATTTACGCCCCTCAGTTTTAAAGGACCTGCAGTCAGAAGATTAAGAATGTTTGGGATGCCACTAAGACTTCATGCAAAATAATGTAAGCTTCAAATCAAGCAAAAATTAATAAAAATTCTTCAAATCTCCTGGGGTCTCATGCCCTGAAAGGCCACTTTTACTTTGCAAATAGAGATACCATGCAAACAAATTTTGCTGACAACAATGATTGACACTATTTAACAGACAGTTGAAGGTGGTAAGAAATTTGAATATTTTGTACCTGAGGTGGATTCCTAGTGTAGGAGGGGATTCAGATGTTGATTTGCCTCAATGCAGGATAGTTTTGTGCGCAGGCAGGCAGCCAGGTTGACGTAGCACCCAGCAAAGCTGGCCCTGCCCATGCTTCCCATCACTTCCAGCTCTGCAGATATCCCCCCCCACCCCCCACCTAAACAAGCTGGAGCCCTGACACACTCCAAGCATGCAGAAAAGCACGATGTTATGTTTCATCCTGCTTTTTACACAATCTTCTGCTCCTGCTCTGCTCTCCTCCAGGCAATTCTCAGCCACACATGGAGCAGGGACAGCCCTGGAGCACCCCACGTCCTGCAGACAGCTCTGGGGAGCACAGGCATAACAGGCTCTCTTGTCCTCCTGCATATCCTTCCCAGCAGGCATGGATGGAAGCAGAGACATGGCTTTGACCTGGAAGCACATTTGGTGCCAGCAGAGACCATGAGGAGAGGGCTTGCTGCTTTCCTTGACACTGATTGCCAGGGAAGCCTATGGAAAATAAATAAATGAGGATAGGTCAACTGTGTTAAAGGATCTGTTTTTAATTAGAATATTATCAAATATGTTCCTAAAGTAAACACAATGACCAGTTTCCTCCCTTTGTAATCTGCAGTAGCTCAGACACATTTGGTTTGAAGAAAACGAACAAGCTATTTTTTAGTTCTGCCAGGCTCCTGTCTCAGGGCTATATACTTCCCTTCAGTGCTGTGTGTGCTGCATTGTGAATTGAGGACAGTAAAGGACCGTGTAAAGGACCACGTATACAAACAGTTGGATTTACTGAGAAACTGCCAATAATATCAAACATCTGTAATGAAACACTGAAGTCAAAATGCACTCCTAACTGATGTGTTCATGGAGAAGAACGTGGATAGTATAGAATATTATTTACCATCCTGGACATATTAGTTTTTCTGTTGCTGCTCCCTTCCTTCAGGTATCTCTGTGAATCCACTGGTTATTGTGTTTATTTGTTTGCTCATCCTTCTGAGATATTTTCAGGACGGTCTGCCCCTTCTCTCTGCTTTTGTTTCTACTCTGACTTTCTAAGGTACCTGGCATATTCAGGCAGAACGTCTTACTATGGTTTTGGTGCATTGGTACACCTAGTTGGATTAGGATCATTGTGATGTGATACACTTAATCAGTAATCTAATTAAGAAGAATATAGGGACACCAACTCCAAAGTACTTAGTGCAAGTCAATACTTCTCTAGCAGATCTTTCTGTGTAGAGTCACCCAGTGTGGACTCGGTGCTAGATGGCCCTCAGCAGTGTTTCTCCTGGACATTGGCAACCCACCCTTCATGCACAGTTTTTCCTGCTTGTACTCTCTTTGAAGAGTCCGTGACCTCTTTTATGCTTCCTTTCCTATTTAGACAGACCCCTGGGTGTATGAAATACAAGTCATTTAATAGATAGCAGATAGGCTTCTAACCTTAGGGAATCAATCCTAGCCATGCAAGATGATCTATTCCTCATGTTAAATTCACCCTGAGGAGAAAAGCCCTACAAATCCTCCCAAATCGCTTCCTAATCTGATAAAATGTTCCTGTCACGGACTTGATTTTGTGTCTTAGCTAGTAAAGAGTGCTCCAGATGGAAAGCATTGCTAAATTGGCTTACTTAGAATAATGACAGTGATAATGAGACCTTGGCTCACCTGGAGGAGAATGCTCCAGTGCAAAGATGTGGCAGAAACAAGCAGTGAAATCTTGGAGCAATTTTATGTTATATATATACATACGATGACCTTTAAAGACTTTGACTATTAGGGAGAAGTTATGTAGCTAAGCAAGCAGGGAAAACATATGAATCTGAAGAATTTTCCTCTGGAAATAGCTAATACATTACAGGCAAAATAGGCCCACCACTTTTCAGCAAGTTATTCTGACCATGTTTCCATTTTGTAGCTAGGTAAAAATCAGCCTGCCATGCATTAAAACAAAATGTGAGATAAATCTTCTTCATCAGGAAAATAGCAGTGTTATTGTGCAGGCAAAAATGAATCTGCTCTGAAGACGATAAAATTGACTGAAGCACAAAGTAGTTTGACAAGCCTTGCTGTCAAAGGGTAAGGCCTGTCCAAGTGTAAGACATAGGATAAAACTTGAAAGAATAAAACGGGGTTATGCAAAGAGGGTTTATTGTAAAGCTGTGCAAAATATTTTGGTATCAAATAGATAACGAGATCTGTAAAAGGGTGTAAGTGGTGTTAGATTTATCAGTAAAATGCTGAAGTAAGAGAAGATGTGTTTGGATGTCCTGGAGAAGACGCTTGAATGAGGAAAAACTAGGTTCTGACATTGCCAGCAACATAAATAACTCTAACCATGAAATATCAAAGAGGCAATTGTAGATACCAGGCCATGAAGACATGAAAAGCTGATGTGGATAGAGAGAGACTTGGGGATGATCAGAAGTAGAAATGTAAGCAGAGCTCTGTTATTAGCTGTGTTCAGTTTGTCTGGGCAAAGAAGTGGCAGACAAGAGGCTGCAGGAGCTGGCTCAACCAAACAAGGAAGGGAAAATAAAAACAAAACAAAAGGTGGAAGAAATTGGGCTAAAGGAAGCCTGCTGATGATGCGTTACCTTATACTTGAAGGATTTTTTACCTCAGAGATAGTTCTTCAAAGTCATCTTCAGCATTTCTTCCATTCTTACATGGAAGAATGATCATTTACATTTTTACTATTTAGTATTTTTAAAAGAAAAACAGTAGTGAACTGCACATTGCTCTAGACTGACTTTCTGACCTTTTAAGCACTTTTTTCATGGTGCTTAATATCAAATTAAAAAGTGGCTCTTACTTTGCCAAAATCAATGGATTTCTGAGGTATTTCTTCGGACTGTTCCAAATTGTGTAATAGAAAAAATATTCTTGTGCACCATGCATACTGCTATGTCATTTCCTAAGTTTAATTCAGTGAGAATTCAGAATTCCTGTCCAGCTGAATGGCTAGGAAAAATCATGGGAAAAAAAGCTCTAATTTCAAACATTTGAATTCTTTTTTTTTTTTTTTTTTTCTGATATCTACTATGTGTTCAAGAGTATAGTTGCTGGGTGCCTTTACAGGCTGAGCACGCTGCCCTTTCCCCAGCAGAACTCTTTGTCTCCCACTGAAGCTAGGTTATATTTATACATGAGTTTGTGCCGGACATGCTCCCAGTGCAGAGAACTTCTTCCTTTCTCTCAAGTAACAGCATTTCATGACTTCACATCCCGAGCTCGCTGCTTGCAGATAACTCAGCTAGATGAGTCACGATTATGCAAAGATATTGAACCTGCTGCCTGCAACTTTTATTTGTACACCAGGCATCATTTCAACTTTATTGCTCCCATTTGCTTTCTATCTCTAATAACAGGCCTGCCTGCAAAACTGACAGAATCCGTTAAAACACACAGTTCATTAGTTCTGTTTTGAAAAGCATTGTAAACACTGAAAATACATCTCAGACATAGATGTCTGGAATTGATAATGAAATTATGGTTCATTTTAGGGCAGAGGGAATCATAAAACAGCTGTGAATGTGGAACTTCACTCCCTGGCTTCTGCGATATTAAGAAAGTTCTCGGATAGAGTGCCATTAATTAGGAGTGGCTTCCTTTTTGCTTTCTCTGTAGAAGCCTCTCAGAAGCAGAACTGTTTATCCCAGTGTTACTATCCTTTTTCCCTCTTTCAGCTTTAAAAGCAAGGCAGTTTATATTGGATGACAGCCTGAGAACAGCACTACAGCCTCAATGTGTTATAAGAAATTAATTGTCACAGGTTGCTACATAGTTTTCTGTATGTTTCTACACAATACCATGTATTTGATATTCCTGGTTTGGAATACAGGAGAAGTATACAAACAAATTTAGACTCAGCTAACAAAAACCTAGAGAGAAATGAATCATTACTTAAACATATAATTTACAAAATGTTGGTATTTCACCTACTCAAAATGCGGTCTTTGTGTTTTGTCATTTTGGAGAACAAGTCTAAGATAAAATGAGCTTTACTGCATTTGCTGCTAGAAAGGCTTTTTTTCTTTCTAAGATTCTTGGAGAAATAGGAAAAGATTGTTAACATGACCAAGTCAAAATTCATTTTTAGATACATATGAACTTTAGTAGAGAGAAGTTATCATATTCTATTCTCTCATCAGGAGGTTTCCTCATTAGTCATATCAAAGAGTTTATGAAAGGGAAGATCTCTTCTGACTGCTTTCTACATCATTTTTAACCTAGATTTATAAACCTCAATAGACGAAATTAAGCTTGCATGCTCATCCCTCTGTTTATTTTCTATCTGTACTAGTGCCTTTTTAAACCATTAAACATTTATAATGAAAATTAACAAAGAGACAGGGTTCACAAAGTTTTTTAGCTCCTTCAGATTTCATAAAAGCAGAAGCTGGAGCAGAGGGGAATTATTAGTGCCTGCACTGAGAATGAAGATGGCCCTTTATTAGACATCAGAGAGTCCAGGTGGGTGTAAAATCTCACCTTTACAAGCTCAGCTGCTCGTTGCAGACTTCTGACCAATGTCAGGAAGGATGGATTTTAGCCTGGTGTTGTTACAGTTCAGTTAACATTCCAGGAGGGGAACAAATCTCTGTCTGTAGCTGAGTGTACTGGTGTACCTGCAGAGCCTGCTGGGCCTTCGCCCTGAGCTGAACAGGAGCCCCCATAGGGTTGCCTTGGGCTTTTCCTGAGAGACTCCCACTGAGAAGGGATGTCAAACATGACTCAGGGGCTTTTGTCTACTGAGGAATTTGGGTAAATGAAAGTATCCAAAAGCAGCCTCAAAGTACTTCTGAGACCACGTCTTCACACTTTACCATGTTTGGCTACTTACTGCCTTCATGTGAATTCCTGTAAGTAAACTACTTACAATAGTTTCATTTCAGTACTAAAAAGTTGACAAAAACGTGTCTTGAGTGCTTTTGAGTCTAGAGATTGCTTTTCCATATATCTTTTCAGTGAAAAACATAGATTCCATGATCTTGAATTCCACTGAAGGAATGTTAAATCCTTCTCTTCACATGAAGACTTCCATGTGTATTCATGATACAGGGCCACCACAGGAATAAGCACTTGGTCTCTACTCATCCTATCTTATGCTTCCCAAATCCCTTTTCCTAACAAGTTAAAGTGTCTTACAACAGTCTCAGAACAGCCAAACTGGAAATGTCTGTTTTTCTGAGGATGGAAAGGAAGTGTCTGTGAATCTAGATTTATGTGAAATTGCCTGGATTGCTAAAATGTATCTACAGGGTAACTGGTCTTTCTAAATGTGGAAACAATGATCATTGGGTTATTTTCTCACTAACTATCTGTATGGATGGAGTACTTGATTGTAAGGTACAGTACAAATAAATACACCTCATCAGGTTTTCTGGAATAATGGTATCATTAGAAAATTGAGTTGATTGCTTCAGCTCATATGTTATTGACCAACACTCTTCCTACTGAAATAAATACAACTTGATAAAAGTTGCTATCAATCTGTGCCTAGAAAAGACAAATGAATAGTCAGCAGGGAGAGCAAATTGCAAGCACATTTAAGTAATAAGACACAGCAGGACATGCTATTGTTAGGGTAGACACCCTGAAGTGTCTTAATGTGATTATAATGTGACTTCCTAGAAAAAAAATATATATAGATATATAACTATTATAACTATCTTAGATAAAATATTATCAATATTCTACAGGGTAAAATGAAAGCCAAACAAATACATTTTTATTTTTCAACATGTATCTACAGTTTTTAGTAGCATTTTAAAAAACAGTTTTGTCTAAATAAATAAATAAATAAATTGTTCTTGGTAATAATATTCAGTGTGTTACAGGGCCATTGAAAAATACAGCTCTTATCCTTAGGTTTAGCACAGACACAAAGATCACCATGACTAAGACATAATTTAAAAAAAAATGTTGTTAAAAATATATATAGAATTATTTTTTTCCTTGGTTATTTGGGTAACAGAATGAATGTTGCTTTATGATATAGCTGTAGTTTGAAAAGAGATTAAATGTATCATGAAAGATATTTAGAGCTTGTTTCAAGATAAAAAAAAAAAACAAAACAAAACAAAACAAAACAAAACAAAAAAACAGGGACGAGCGGCTGGTACAGCAGAAGGTCGTGCTGCCACCCAGGTATCTTTGCAGTAAAACGAACCTGGGCTGCCATTGTCAAGGGAGATGTTCCTTTCTCTCTGTTCTGCACTGGTAAGACACAATTGGAGTGCTGGATCCCAGTGCTTGAGTCCTCAATATTTGAGAAAAAGGGATATACCGGAGCAAGTTCAGCAACAGGCCGCAAAGGTGATTAAGGGATTGGAAGAAGAGGCTCAGTGAGTGAATTAGGGTTCTTCAAAGTTCTCCTTGGTAGTGCACAGTGAGTGGGCAAGAGGCAACAAGCACAGAGTTCAAGGCCAGGATGGATGGGGCTTTGGGCAACCTGGTCTAGTGGGAGGTGTCCCTGCTCATGGCAGGGGGATTGGAACTGGGTGGTCTTTGAGATCTCTTCCAACAAAACCATTCTATGATTCTGTGAAATACAGGTGTTTCTGTTTACATATCATGATTTTATTTATTTATTTTATTTATTTATTTATTGTGGTGAAGGTGGTCATCAAAATTCCAACCTGCTCTGGCTGCCCCTGTGCAGCAGGGCTTGGACCAGACGGTCTCCAGAGGTACCTCCAACCTCAGCCACATTGTGACTCTGTGATGTGACGAAGCAAGCGAACCCCTGGAGCACCTTGATTTCCAGATGAGTGACTGAAAGAAATGTTCTGTGTGAAGTCTACCTCAGGGCACAGAGTTTCCACTTCTAACCTGCATGTCTAATGGTATTACATGTAGTCTCTGCAACGAAGAAGTTGCATTGTGACTTATTAAGTCTTCTTGATTTTCACTGGTAGTATGTGTAGCTTTGCCTTGTTCTCCCTTCTGGGTTAATTTAGCCTATTGAAGACCTTATATATTTTACAAGACTTCTCTACTGGTGCATCTCTGTTATTGAACATATCACATATTCTAAAAAGAATAACAGAGCCAAGAATTCAACATCCACAAGCTTTATTCTGGCAATTTTGCTTAAACTTTATATTAAAACCTGTCATGGAAGCTTTAAAAATACATCAGTGAATCATTTTTAGGTGAATATTTACTTTATGTGTTTACATATTTAAACATCTTTTCATTAAAGAAATCCAAAATGACTAAACTTGCTGGATCATTTTTTATTAATAAATTTTTAAAGCCTACACTCCATGAAATTGCTTGGAGCCTTAACTCCTCCATTACCACCAGCAGGGACTGAGGATTCATTTTCAAAACCTTAGCAGAAAAATTAAATTCACATGTGGTATTTCAGGTATTAATCCACACAAGGATGTTCTTGAATTTGGCAGACACACAGCAGCAAAATGAAGCTGACATGAGTTCAGAATGACCAATGATTTAAAATTTGGAGAAAATAATAAGACAACTTATTTGCAGAGACCGCCTATGCTCCTGTTTAGATTTTTCACAGTGAGTTACTTATCAACTTAATAGAAATGCTGACACACACAGCCTTAACTCCTGCTTCACCCAGTCACTGCTCTAATCTAATTGATTTGTGGTTGTTTCCTTGGATGAAGATATGAAGTGGATGTGCTTTCCAAAATAGCTGCAGTTCTTCTGTAGGACAAAGAGACTGTCCCAGAGGTACCTGTGATTACATGATTAAAACAGATTTTTATGATTTTTTCTGTGCCTGTTAAATGACAGTGCATCATATTTTACACCAGCTGAACTGCAGCTTTATGAATAATGACAGCATTTTCAGCTGATAGTGCCCTTCCCTGACCTCTGTGGCCAAGAAGTTATTCCTGCATTCACTCACTTTTTTTTTTTTTTTTTAAATACTGAAGAAGCAACAATTTCTATGAAGTATGTCAGATAATTATATTGTCTTGTGTTTAATAATTATATAAATTAGCATATAACATATGGAGTACTCATACCGCACTAAATAAATAAAGAAATAGCAACAGCTATGAATTTTCTTCCTTTTCATCCAGCTTTGTTATGCTGAGAAAAACAATCCATTATTGTCTCCATTGCAGGGAGAAAGGAAACAAAAGCAAAAGAGTAAACTTAATAATGAATAACTTTACTAAAAGATGCATGTTTATGTCATGGCTAAGATTTGCTCATCAGTTGAAATACAGTTTTGGTCCTGGTCTGCTAGTCCTTCCTCTGCTGAAGCAGTATTTCACCAATACCTTTTGGGGTGTGGGGAAGCAGCCTCACTTTGTCCTGGGGCAGAAGAGAGGCAGCATGGCATCTGCCTGCTGTTCCAGAGAGATTTCAGCTGTAGCATGTGTCCCTGCAGAACACTTTTTAGTGGGAATTGTTAAAACGCAGACTTTTAAGATGTATCTTTTCATTAGAAGCTCTTGCAGCTTTGCTAACCTGGGCTGTATTAACTGGGAATGTTACTGAGCAGCTGTCCCTGTGCTGATGCACCACTGATCCTACACAAACATTTAAAATGTTCTCTTCCCAGCAAGGGCAGGTTGGGGAACCTGCAGCAAACATATAGCCTCTGCTTGTGGCAGAGGCTGGCACCCATAAGGGGCTGATGTTAATGCTGTCTCCTGAGCAAAGGCTTAGTAGGATACATAATATCAAAGTCTGAAAAACTTGCAGAACAGCATGGATAGGTTTGGCAACTGCTCTGTAAAAATGTGGCCATGACAGTAAAGGTCATATCATGAATGCAGTTTCATATTGAGGACTTACTATCTAGGTAGTAATGTCCTCCTTACTCATTTGGTTCATTCTGTCATTTTGGTTTTCCTGAATCAAATGATCAAATGTGTGGTTGGATATTTTCTAGTCAGTGTTACTTTCTACAGCAAAAAAAAAAAAAAAAAAAAAAAAAAAAAAAGATATTCTACAGTCAGTGTTACTTGCTGTAGCAAACATTTATGAAAGTCTGAAACTTGATACACAAATATTTGAACATTTTCCTACATCCGTATGGTGAATCACATATATAAATATATTCTGCAGTCTTAGCAAGTAAGGATCCATTTCAGTAAATCTCCATTTTAGAAAAACTCAGTCTTTCTCTAATCAACTTTCTCTTTTAGTTTCCATCCATATGAACATTACAAAATTCAGTAAATAAAGAGTTCAGGACTATGACTAGAAAAATAGTTTCCAAAATCATTTTGAAACATTTCTAATCAAAACCAAGCGAGAATCATAATCAATTTGTCTTATGGAAATTTTCATTAAACTAATTTTTATTTGTAAAATACATTCTTGTTTGCTTCCCTTTTGAAAATGTTTGAAATGAGATGCTTAAGGGCAATCAATAATTTAAGCCACAAAAATGGTTCCACTCATCACTTTGCAAGGAATAAGGTTATTATTATTATTTATTTTTTTCTCAAGTGAAAGTTGTTAAAAGTGATAGGCCTGTACTGAATTCAGCCAAGAGATGTTTCAGTTTGACGGTATCTGTACTGTCACAGGAAAGGAATCACATTTCAAATGTTTAGGGATCAAAGGGAGTGAATGCAGTCATGTACGCTCTATATTGGATTGTTATGGCTTATTTCATTTATGTAAATAGTGGTAAAGGAATCAAATCACTGAAACTGAAATACCTTATTCAAAAGGCTATCTTGTGGAAATAACATCAGATTATAGGGATGGCAAAGGATAAAACTCTATACCTGCTAGTGTAGTGCTTAGTAGCAGTGAAGGAAGGAAACAAGTAATAATCTAGGCTGAAAAGAAATGCTACAAAGATAGAAGTCATCAGTCTGAAGAAATGCACCTCTCAATTATAATGATCAAGTATGATTTGCTCTGGGAGAGTACAGAGGTATAATATGATCCCCTTGTCAAAATAATCATTGTCTACCGTGGCCATTGCTCTTTCACAGTTCTTTAATGACAATGTGAAGAGATCCAGCCTCTAATTTAGACCTGTAGTACTTGTAAAAATGACAGCTAAAGACAGTAGATCTGATTAAAGAGATTGGCAGCTGAAGCCCAAGGATACTTTAAGTATTAGTCTACTTCAACTTACCAGTAACAAGATGCTCAATGGTGCCATCTCCTTTTGCAACCAGCATGTAATTCCTGTTGTGTGCTTCCAGCAGTTTCACAGCAAAGCAGATGGAGTTATCATAAGCAGGTTAAAAAATACAGAGTTCAGGATTGTCTTATTTAATGCTAAATTCAAACCTGTGCAAGAGAAGATGTTTTCTCCCTACCCTTGGGAGCAATTTATTCTCAGAAGTCAGTTTTTGGGTCTCTGGGAACACTGGGAAGTGCAGGTAACCTGCAAGCAGATGATCTCTCTGCTGAGTGATGGGGCAGACAATGCCAGCAAAGCCCCCATCTCAGGGTCATCTCAGCATTAAGGTTTAATTTTCTTTTGTTTGTCTGTTTGCTGTAGCATGGTTCAATAGTATGGATATCCACCCCTAAGTAAAGCAACCATCAGTGCTGTCTTCTCTACAGAGATAAAAGTAATTCCAGTCTAATTATGCTGTTATAACATGGCAATAGTACAATTTGGGTTTGCATTGATGGCAGATTTATTTTTTCACCAAAGACAAATAGCTACCTCTTTCCTAGGCATAGTCAATATTTTCACTTAGCCCATGGCTTCCCAGGTGCCTTCTTTAATATCCTCTGCTTTTTGGGTTAGGGTCTGGAAGATTTTTGGTGATGGCTAATTCATTACTTATATTTGTATCAGATAACTGTGTATGGACGGACAGTCTTTAAAAGAACACGTGGGAGTGGGTAAGCAGGTCTCAGCTTGGTGCCCCAGCTGTACCACAAACAGATTTCCAGCAGCTTGCTCTTTTCATCTCTAAATCACAAATTATCCATTAGCATCTGTGGGGTCCTTTTGCCAGTTAAAGGTCTCCAGATCCCGTGTTTTTGCCAGTGAATGTGTTCCAGGACTGGATGTCCTCAGAGGGTTTGTTTTTCATCAAGGTAAACTTTCTGACAATTTGGGTCTTGACCAGATGAGACAGGATATCTATTTTCCTATTCATTGGTTTTGGCCTGTGATATAATGAATAGCTGGCGGGGACAGGGCAAACAACTTCATCTGTGATAGGATTCCTCTACTTCTTTTTCCCATCTACAGGAAGACCATCAAAAAAATGTCCTGAAATGTGTGTAGGATGGAGCTGGGGCAGTATTTCAGCATTAGAACTGTCAGTGCCACCTGGGCATTGTAGGCACTGTGCAGCAGCACCAGGTAGGAGGTGGCAAGACACCGTCAAACAGATTTGGCTCCGATTCTGACCCCTCTTGATAGTGCTGTAATCTGCTGAGGAGTTTTCCTCTGGAACCTAAGCACCAATTTGTTTTAAAATCTATCACTGTCACCAAGAAATTGCAAAGCGGCAGCAGCCCCATTACTGCCTGACCCCGTCGTATTTTGTTCCTGCAGCTGGTGGAGGCAGGCGGCCGACCCACAAAACTCTTGGCAGCTGGCAAACAACGGCGTCATGTTCACAAATGCTTTCTTAAAATCCCTATAATATTTTCTAGCCTTTATGTTTAGTTTTATAAAATGACTTAGCATACTTATGGAGAATGAACAGGCAGTGGATTGGGCCGTCATTGGCCCTCACACTAGAAAAAAACTGTAGTAAGTTCTCAAACCTGTCCTCTACCTGCCAAAAGACAGAAGAAATAAAACAACAGGTTCTTCAGATTTCTCAGAATAATTTTCAGATATTTCAGGTAAGGAACCGTATCCTTGGATACATATGCACTGCTTTTAACTCTTAAAGCATCTTTCACTTCCAAATACCGAAGCACTACACCTTCTGAGGGATGACAGACATTTTTTTGAGTGCCATTTGCACTATGTTGCTTCATTTACATCGGTATCCAAACATCCCCACAGGCTTCAGGTCTGTTTGAAGGCTCGCTATGAATGGAACAGCAGGCATACCCATGGGTGCTTCCAGGTGCCTTCAGGAACTGAGAACCAAGGACAGCTCTGTAGAAATCCCAAGGAAAAAAAATGTTGGTTTTGAGGTTCACTTGTCATAATCAAAACCAAGTACAGTAATTGTTTTCATCAATAATAAATCCTTTCTCTCTAGAGATTTCCAGACTAGTTTTTGCAGACTCAAATATTTGATAGTTCAAATAATCTTTTGATAAACAAGGAGGCAGTTTCCTGAAGAGATGATGGTCAGGCTGGCTCTGCTCTACTGAAGTCAACGAGAGCATCCACTACTGACTTTCAAGACATTCCTGCCAGGCCAAACACATGCTTTTAAAACCTCCTTCTCACTTTTCAGTTGCCTGTCAGCATCCTAGCTGCCTATTTCACGTTCCTGACATTTACTAATATCTCAATAAAAGTAGCCTCAAAAAATACTTGAAATTGTATTTGGGAGCTTTACATACAAATAAAAGGCAACTAATATTTATTACTATATAGTGAAGTATGTGCATTTCAATGGCTCGAGAACCAGCTGAAGACCTCTGATTTGTTATAGGGCTTGCTTACGAGAAAATCTAATTTTATTTCAGCTTTATCAATTACCTAATCCCCTTCACATTCAAAACAGTAATTTAACTGAAATGTTCTAGATTAACTTCATAAAAACCTTCTGAATAAGTGCATCTTTCCTGCACTTGAAGTATTTTTATTGCCCACTGTAATGCAGCCTCAAGTATTTAACTACTTCAGGAGTAACTTTTGACAGTCAGCCACACCAGGACATTTATTAACATTAATATTTCAATAAAACTGGATACACTAATATTGCCCTTATTGAGAACAATATGGCCAAGAATAATAACATCTTTATTCCTTGCGTGTGGCTTGGGAGTGTATATATAACACTGCTCTCTTCTCTGATCTTTTTTGAAAGCCAAGCTTGCAAAATCAAATTTTTTTCATAACATGGTAAAAATATTATAACATTAATCTCACTGAAAATAATTCAATAGTAGCAATTGATTATTTCTGCTGGTATTATACCTTGCAATACCAATCTGTGGTTCAGTAGAGAGTTATATTTTTGGAGAGTAACAAAGCAGACATCCACCTCATTCCAGCTATAGGTATTTACCTGTACCACAAACCTGGTGGAGAAAAAAAAAAAAGAATAAAAAAAAAAAAAAGGAGGGCTTTTTTTAGATTTCAAAGCAATAACTGCAAAATGAATTTCACAGCCTAAAATATTCTTCCTTTATGTCAATGCTATGGATATTTTATCCTAAAATAAAGGAGATCTATATAAAACTGCAGAATGACAATCATATTCAAACACTTTGTACATGCCTATCCATCCATCCGTCCATCATCCATTAACTCATTTTCTTCTCTACTGTACATCTGTTATAACTGGCTGAAAGATATAAAACTCCCAGCCACTGCCAAGTATTTCAGGAAGGGTGGTCAGCACATCTGAAATACATTTACCATCTGATAAATTGGTAAATGACTTTTTTCATGTTAAAAGTATAACAGAGGAGGTAATCCAGAATAATTCTATTCAATGCTTGAAATTAAGAAAAAGCTATGAGAATTATTTTTTTGCCACAGGCATTGAAATATAAGCATCAACTTGGGAACAAAGCACTAGTGTGAACCTTTTTATGGGCATTTTATAGTTTATACTGAGGGTTGATCCTGATAAGCACAGCTTTGGTGATTCATGTATACCTGCAAGGTGTAAAACAGTGAGCACAGAAAAATGATAATGAGAGCAAATGTTGTTTTATGGTCGATCTCCTGCCAGATGCCCAAGGCTGGTATTAGAAGTGAAATGTAGCACTAGAGTTGTCTTCGAGCTCCCAGACACATCACCTACTCTTTGTTCCTCCCCAAATCTGTTGTTACTCTGCCCACCACTGCATAACCACAAAAAGAAAAAAAAAATCCAATGTCTTGCAATGACATTCTCACTTGTTTTAAGCAAGGACATTGGCTGTTTTCGGAACATATTTCTTGTGTCTGGTGGCCTCCAGTGCCCCACCTTCAGCACCCAGAGCCTGAGAGCTCGTCTGTCTAGGAAACTGGTTCAGCTCCTTGTACTCAGCGTCCCATCATGACCTTCTGCATTTGTGCACCTAGCTACATAACACATAAAGGAGCCCAAGTCTTTCTCATTCTTATAATGCAGTACTGCAATTCTCATTTTGAAAGATTTTCTCTTAAATCCAGGGTTTACAGGATTTTGTAAATTAGCAGGAGCACATACCCTTTCGGTACGTTTTTCTGAAACTGAATTTTTAAATAATCTTTTTTCATATGTCAAAAAGATTCCAGAAAAGCCTAACTTAATGCAAGAGATTTCTAATTAATGTGCAGTGGGTTAACTTAAAGTAATTCCTGGTCTAATAGTGCCTATGAGCACTATTGAGGCATTATGGTGGGTTATTTTTTGTCTTTTTTTTTTTTTTTTTTTGTTGCTGCTGTTTTCAGGAGAAAATTGAAATAATAACTTCTCTATAAAACCTTCATATCTACAACTTCCCACCTCATTTGGTTAAAAACCAGTAGTTTTATGACCTGTCTGCATCTCTCCTGAAGTGGGACTAGTAAAAGGAAGTGATACAACTTGCCCACTGTTTCAGCATTAAAAACTATTATCTTTGCTACTACCATCTACAGTCAGCACCCGCTTTTAAGAGACACAAGAGCATATTAATCAAGAGCAAACATGAATCTCTTCTGCCTAAGGGTTCTGTGTAAAAGGGTAAATAATCAAAAGGAATGCTACAGCTGATTTATATTTCTTTATGATGATCAAAGACAAATGGACTCCGATTCAGCAAGGAATATAAATGCTGTTTGAAAACTTACTTTTTTTTTCTGCTGAAGATAACATTGAAAAGCCTTCTCCACTGAGCTATATCTAGTTTAAAATCCATTAGCTAATACTGCATGCCCTAAGGTTAAAAAAGGAGTAAAACTCCAATGGTGAACAAGACATTTCAGATAGGTTTTTACACATCTCCTAAGTTTTATGCATCCTTCTCATTCCCTAGCTGGAGATAAATAGATTTGGAGATATCTGACTTGTTTAAATAGTTCTTGGTGTTTCAAAGTACCTCATACATAATCAGCTAACGAAGTACATTTCTCTTAAAAATTTAGCAACTCTCCCTCCTCCCCAAATAAATAAATAAATAAAATGGCCCACTTCCTGGAATTAGTTTGGTTCCTTTTGGGTGGTAGGGAAAAGGCAGGAGCCCAGTGCCTTCAGAGGGGTCTGAGCTGAGCCCCCAGTGCAGTGGGACGAGTAGGCAGGGCGAGCAGGTTGGCCTCAGGCACCATGCTGCGGCACACACGGGCTGTTCACTGCGGCAGGCGTTTGGCCCAGACACCAGAAAGCAAACCATCAGCCAGGAGAGCTGCAGAAAAGCCAAAAAGCTCTTTTTTAGAACTCAGTGATTTTTATGGTTTTTAGATTTTGGGGGTGGGAAAAGGATGCTACTAACACTGATGGTTAGAGGAAAATAAAACTGGTGGAATGGAAAGGTACATACTCCTCCAGTGCTGGATGTTAAATAGTTTTAAAACTTTTATTACCAGCAAAGCAAAGCCAAAATATTCCACAAAAACTTCTGCAAAGCATCTATTTCAAGAAGTAAAACAGTATGCCAAAGCTTGCTGTCACTATTTTACATTAGTAGGCCATGTACTGTTAAATTTATTTCTGCTTCTTGTATTTTCTGCTCTGTTTAACCTCAAGCATCCAGAACCCAAAATTTTGTAACTTTTTTTCCTAAGATCTCAAACTCCTCTCTTCCTTGCAAGTGCTACATCCTGCAGTACCCTGCAGCATCTTTCAGGGCGATGTTCTACTCTAAAATCTTTTTCCTGATTTTGAATAACATTATTTTAAATAATGCAAAACCATTTGAAGCTAGATAAAAATCATTGGAAGAATTTATTAGATTTTAGGCCCTTTAGTGAAGGGATTGCTCTTATCTGATTTTGTATTGCCCCTAATAAAAGGAGAATTTTGACATTAAAATAAATAAATAAATAAACAAGGACTGAGTTAAAGTTAACCAGTCATAGTCATACATTCTTTTGGGAGAATGGAAAACTAGTGTAATTCCAGAAAAAGAGCATAATCTTTCCTTGATTTCCAAGTGGACACAGACAGAAAAGTTGCTAAAAATGCATGGATGCTCACGTAAATCAGTGGAAAGCAACATACTTATGATGGTGATCAAGAAAAATAAAGCTGTATATCCTGTGTAAATAAATAAATAAATAAATAAAAATACAGAATGGGAGACATGATGAGCCATGAAGCTGGGGAGTCATTTGCAAAGAAAGCTGAATTAGTTATCTGGTGACCAAAATCCCACTATGTTCACTGGTCAAGGAATCATTTTGAAAAAGGTCAAGACACCTTCAAAAATAGGGCTTCATATTCTAAGACATTTTTTTCGAGTCATAAAGCATTCCTGGCCATAAAGTTCTGTTGCCTATCCATCCTTTCTGAAGATGGTGACATTTTCTGGACATACAGTGTTGCCCTAATTCTGCTCCCATTAAAATCAACAGCTGATTGATTTGGAATGTGAGGAAACCAAAGTAAATACCGGATACTCCAGAAAAATCTCATTCGTAATGTGTATAGGGGTTTTCAAGAAGATATCAGTGGATCAGAGACTTTGCTATAAAACGTGAAAGCAAACCGTTACTCAAGTGAAAATTATGTGCACAAATGTATTCCATGTTTAAAATTCCTGCATGCCCAGGAAAGTATGGAAGCTGTCTGGGTTGGAATACCACAGTTTTCAGCTCTAGTGCTCAGCTGCCAATTTAACTGTGCATATTTAATCAAGTGCACAATTGTTTAAAGTGCTTCATTTAAATTCTTCAATTAATTAAAAAAAATCATAAAAAACTCTTGTAGAATTATTCTGCCTTTGCCAAGAATAATTAAAACAATTTAGCAGAAAGAACCTACTAATTTTCCATACTCAGCATTCTTAATTCACCATTAAGCTGTATATTCCTATATGAAGCCAACTACTTGATTTTATTTTTCAATGGATGAAATCTAGAACACTTATTCACTGCATCTCTGATCTTTCTTTCTTTCTTTTTTTTTTTTTTTTTCTCTTGTTTAGTTTTAATGGAATTGCATTTCTTTGCATCTTCAGTAGAACACTGAGAAATTAAAGACCTCATTTTGCTCAATAAGTATTTTTTAACAGATCAGTTTCTCCTTTGGATGTTAATTTAATTCATCTTTTCTCTTTCGTTTTTGCTTCTCCATGAACAATGAAAATGGGACTAGTGCTGGATATGGAAAAGTATATTAATCAATGTTTAAGGCAAAACCTTAGCAGATACAAATATACAGTAGGTATTTCAAATTGCTGCCTCACTTTAAAAAAAAAAAAAAAAAAAAAAAAAAAAGTGAGATGTAACCTAATTTTCAGTGAGAACTCTGAAATGCAGATCCATATCATTCTGGGATAGACTAAGGGGCAAGGATATGTTTTCTCTGGTGTTCTGGTAATCCCTCCAAGGAGCAATACCTGCAGAAATTATGACCAATACACAAGGGGAGAGCACCTTTCCTGTAGAGAGGAGCAATTTCACCTTGCTTTCAGTCTGTGCCTTCTCAAGTGATTCCTGATGTGTTTGCAACTATATCTTTAAATAATACATGAACTTCCTGAAATCAATGTGAAGATGCCTATTGATTGCAAGGGTCTTATGTCTAATCTGCATCCTACTTTCTTTCAAATTAATTTCCAAAACTGTCTTCAGTGACAAGAATTCTCTAACTAATACATGAAATCAAATATTGTAAAACAATAAGCATTTCAAACACATTGTAAAAGCACATAGGACCTTTTAAGTGTAAAAAAAAAAAAATTTTGTTGCTTATAGACGACTATTTATTGGATGCCTTCTTTTCATTTCTGACCTATTATATTTATTTTAAGTCCTACATCTTAGCCTTAGCAGATGTTATCAGTCCAATCTTTCAACGATTTACAAACAGTGCCATGGGGTCACTTAGCAAAATGGTAAGGAAAAAAAAAATCTTTTTTTTTTTTTTTTTTTTTGGTCCAGCTCTTTAAAATAAAAAACGAAAAAGAAAAAAATAAAATACAGTTTTTCTTCAGTTTTCCTTTTTTATTGCCCAGCTCTTTCTGATGAGAGTGGACTTTTCTGCCTACAAACTTTTCAGTTTCCTTGAGGTAATTTGGCATCATATATTACAGCTGGGAGATGGAAAAAAGAAAATGAGTTCAAGGGCATCATTTAAGAAAATGTCATGCAATCAAGAATCATCTAGTGCACCTCCCTAAGGTCTGGTCAGCTAAATAGCCCTGCTTGTTTATCAAGCTTTTTCATACAATACTGAAGATCCTATAGGCTCTTCCTCCTTCAAATGAATTCTATAATGCCTGAGCAGAATCACCTTCTCTACAATTTAGGCCCACTGATTGTTTTTTGTCCTACTCTTTATGGACAGAGCAAACAGGATTTTCCCTTCTTCATTTCAACAACATTAAAAAAGTAGTAATTCAGCATGGCTGTCCATTTTTTTATAAATATTTTTGCCCTCTTTATAACGGTATTGTATGTGATGAACACGGAAAGTCAGTGTTAGTCATGGTTTACACTTAATTTTTTAAATGTCAAAATCACAGCACCATATAAACATATGAAAATCTAATGGATATGGAAGACAAAAAGATAAAAAGACAAAAATGGATATGGAAGACAGTATTGCTGCATTAAACTATGTCAAACGTCCTCCATATTCTGTACTACTTGGGAAGCATTGAAAAGAGGTTTTCTGTGCCTGTTACTTAAGACTACTTGTGTTTCAAACCCTAGATTAGGAATTAATTAATTTAGAAAAAAAAAATACAACTTTCAACTTCAATCCTGTATACTTCATCTCACATTGATAAGGCCCTAATTTTGAGGAGCTTTAAGTTAATTATTTATTTTTAGTTCTAACACCCATCCTAAAGGTTAAACAAACAACTAACCTTGACCTAATCATCCCATACTAGGCTTCAGATCTGAAACAAGGATGTAAATGTGCTGCAAACTCAGCAAAAGGGAGATGCCATACAGCTTCTTCTACAGAGGCTGTCTAAAAGTGTCAACCACAATGAAGTTATCTAACCCAGATTTTATGCTGGTTTGTTATGAGTGAGAAATGCCTCCAGAGACTGATCCACCACTGCCAGCGAAGAGATGCCACACTGTTCACTAAAAAAGAATTACCATTGTGCTTTGTAAAATATAATGATCCCGCAGCCTATTTCCTCTTGTTGCAGTCAAACTTTAGCCCTTGTCAAAATACCCTGAGGGTTAATGCTTTAATTTATTCACTCTTAAGGTATAACTGACTCGTTCCTTCCATCTCATATTCCTCCCTGCCTCAGTATATTTTAAGATGACATGAAATTTCTCATGCTGTTTATTTTTTATTTATGTATTTTTTTTGTAATATCATTTATTGCACGTTTGTGAGGAACAGCCACCTGCTCCCACTGGGGAATAGGCTGATGCATGGATGACAGATCCTAACAAAACTCTTGTAGAAGATAAAAGTAGCAGTAGTTTCCAATCTATTGCCTGCTACTTGTTGCTCATATTAAGATGCTCTACCCTGTGACTCTATGACGGGGACTCAGAAATTCACAGATAGGAAATGTAATCTTTTAGCATACAAAACATTAAGTTATTAAACAGAAAAATTCTGCTTACGAGTATTTACAAGTTGGGAGAGGTGACCTTGTGTTTAACATACTGAGACCAGGAGATTGGGATTTTGTTCTCCATGACACAGACTTGTAATATAGTTTTAAGTAAATCGTTTATCTTGCTATGCATAAATTTCACACCTGAAGCATAGGTTATAGTAGCAATATAAAGTTGCAAAACACTCTCTGTCCCTCCCTGCCCCTGTTCCTGAACATTTTAAAGATGCTCTCTTTTACTATATGTGCATATAACCCACTAGCTGCTGTTACCAGCAACTTGCAGAACTTTTTCAAGATAGCTGTTTTCAAACAAAAAGTAGCAAGGTGGAGGTCTGTTCTCATTAACACCGTTATATGCTAAGAATGAGTAGAGTCGAATAATGTTTAAAATGACCAAAATGAGGGGAAGGTGGTCGAATATATTTGCATGAATTTAAGGTTATTAGCGTAGGTGTCTGAGGAGACTGAAAGGTCACCTGGAGGCTGAAGCATGTGGAGGACTTTTGGAGCACAGCAGTGCTTGGCTCTGGCAGTATTTTAAATGCTGAAAGCAAGGGGGTTGCAGTTTGGACCTGATTTTCTATAGTCTACACAACAACAGAAATTATATACCAGAATAGCATTTTTTTTCCCCATCAGCATCTTCAGAAGCTGAACAGTAATATGTCTGCTGTGATTCCTCTTCAAGCCAACCAATACACGGTGCTGCCGTGTTCCTAGCCAGGTTGCTGGAGCACACTGCTCTCAGCTGTGAGCAGGCCGCTTTCAGAAGAGTGGCTTTGGATTAATTTGTTGGCTCCAGAGGACTATCATACAGGTGACACAGCAATGTGGCCAAAGCTGACTGAAGCTCCAGTACAGCAGGGAAACATTTGCAAGGGCAGTCAGGGAGGAGGGAGAGGCAGCAGCCGGGTGCCGTCCCACGGTCCCGCAGCGCCCTGGCACCCACCCGAGCCTTGTCAAAACAACAGTGTCCAGCCGGGCGCAAGCAGGATAAAAATAGAGGGAGAAGGGGGAATGCAAAACATTTTGCCGTCACAGCCCATGAAGAAATTGCCTGTGTGTATTCACACAAGGGTGTTTCTCTGTTTCTTTCACTGCATTTTTATTTACTCATGTTCTGCATGCTAGCCATATCAGGGGAACTGCAAGCACCCATGGTTCCAGGCTATCGCAGCTCAAATTTGGGAGAATACAAGGTGTTGGCTCAATATGGGCTCCCCCAGATGCAGCCCTGCTTGGCAGATTTTCTCCAAGACCATAATCTGGATATGCTCGAGGGCTTTAACAGAAGAGATCCACCCTGGGAAGCATTGCAGGGGGAGGATTTCATCACTGAGACTTCAAACTGATGCTGCTTTTGTGCTGGAAGAGGGAGATGCATATCTGCGCACAGACATACCGCAGGCTGTGCAGAGAGATGTAATCATTATTCTTAACAGGAGAACTGGTAATATATCTAGCAAACCTCTTGTGTCTGTGGATCAGTTTTACTATCAACGAGGTGTATTTTTGTTAACTGTACATGTTAACTTTCCAAAATAATTAAATTCTTTTTTTTTTTTTTCATTTGAAAATGGGCTTCTAATATTTGCAAATTCTTAAACATTTATGGATAAACTTATGAATCTGCAAGCACTTGCAGATTTCCCACGAGAGGTTGAATCCCTATATTAAACATCATCTGGTAACTGCAAGTATCAAAATTATTCCTACTCTGCTGAATCAGCCTAAGCTTGTCATTGCATCCAAGAGAAGTGGAAAATTAAAGTGAATTTCATTGCTTCACAGCTTTCTACATGAAGAAGCATGTAGAAATGAACAGCACATCCAAATTTAAAAAAAAAAAATAATTAGACTATTATGTTCTCTGGAAATAGTTTCTTGTGTCATCTTCCGCACTAACCACTATTATGTATTTATTTTTTATTTATTTTTCAAAATACTTTGGAATGAAAAGAAAACAAAATGCTTTCTTAGGTTGTGATGGCACTTCTGGACTCCAGTTGCAGTGATGGCACATCCAGTGCCACAGAAAAAAAAAGAAAAAGAAGAAAAAAAAAAAAAAAAGAAAGAAAAAAAAAGCTTAATCCTTGCTGGTAAGGAGAGATCTAGCAAAGAAACTCTCAACTTACCTGAATTTTTCTTAGATGAGTTAGAGCTTTTGGTAATGCACCGTTTTCTAAATGGGATCATGAGAAGCAGTGAGAGGATAGACAAAATGTGAAAGATGGGGAAGCTCCTTTTCATGCTACCTTGTAATTATAGATGATTCCCTTCTTTCCATCTGGTAAAATGCCTTAAGATCTTATGTGAGTGAAAGGAAAGATATTAATGCAAATTTAATTCTTTCATCCAAAAATACTTGCATCTAGAAGTGCTTTTGGGGAATCACAAAGCTTGAAAGAGTCAAAATATCAAATATTCAATTATTTGTGCTTCTGACATTTTGTATATATGTTAATATTTCATTCCTCATATCGTTTTCACTCCTCCTCTTATCTCTTTTTTTCCAGTCTCTCAGATGAATGTGGATGAAATAAAATGCATTTTAAAGTGCTGTTGTGAAGTTTTCACAATATGTTCTTCCTCTGACAGTCTCTTGGGAGGCTTTTTCTTGGTGTGTTCATCAGTAGGGACAGGAAAGGAAAAAAACATCTTTCAGTGTTATTTTGTAGCTTCTTTTCCTCTCCCTGATCCCTGGAGCCGGTCTGTATTTTGCTTTCTCCCTTGCTTTTCTTTCTCACTTGGTCTGACTCTCCTACCATTTATGATGGTTTTACAACACTGCCAGCAGGCTGATTTTGGTGTGCTTACTTTGATTTCAGGGCACTTACCTCATATAAATGGGTGTGTAAAAAGCTCTACACTTCAAATAAGGGCTTAATTAAATTTCAATAGATTATTTATGAAAGTCCATATTTTTCTGTTGTAGAAAAGATATTAGTCTCTTGTGCTGCTTTCAGAAAAAAAAAAAAAAAAAAAAAAAAAAAGGTCTTCATTACTCATTTTTTATTCTTTATTGCCCAGATATTTCTATCAAAAATGAGCTTTGAGGAAGATGTTGCTCATTCCCTCTTTTCTCATTTTGCTTCATATAACAAATTCTGATTTTTCTGTGCTGAGCCCAGGTCTCATCTCAAATACACCCTGAAGGACTGAAGTATAGAGGGTTCCCCCAGAGCAGACCCCTTCCCCACAGCATTTCCAAAAGGGAATCTACAAGGAATATGTCTAAAAAGCAAGACAGCTCTGAAGCACTTGGATGCCTAGGGTAATCCATTCAGGACTAGCTCCTGCTAGGTATGAATTGTGATATAGGTTCTCCAAGAAAAAGCTCTTATTAACTTTGACTCAATAATATGCTCTTAGAGTCCTGATAGTGTGTGAAGTTTACAAAGAGGTTTGGTGTGGTTCAGCACCAAAAGCAGTCAATGCTTTTGAAGAAAGTTTTTGAAAATTGATTGCGTTAATGTAAGCTACACTGAGGCATCTCATTTAATGGTCTCCTTAAGTACAAAAGAGGACATTGGTTACTCAGCATGGCATCAAATTAGACCTTTTATGAAGACGTTTGAATGTAGACACAAAGTTTTGACTTAATGAATCATTCTTGCATACCCCTGGTTTCCTTGCTCCTGGGGATGGTTTGGTTCCATCAGTTTGAAGACAGAACTCTCAACTGCCAGTGAGTGAGATTGGGAGGAAGTTTGATTCCTGCCCTGCTTTTATTTAGGCAAGAAAAAACATTTTTCAAGTATCATGAGGAAAAAAAATTAAAAAAATAAAATAAAAAAAGGACAGGAAAGTGACAACATTAACTTTTAGAAGGCCAATTGGTCTTGCTTCATAACTTCTCTCTGCTCTTCTCTTTAGTGCAGGCACACAGAGACTGTATTTTTACCCATCTGGTTGATAGCTCTTTCCTTTAAATTGGGTTCTTTTTTGCTTGTCTTGTCTGGAAGTTTAGAAGAGCAGACTACATTCACTTCAAAACACCATTTAAATATGCAAGAGTTTTATCAGCAGAAAGCCTTCATTATTGGAAACACATGAATATGAGCTACTAAAGAAACTCAGAGAAAATGCAAGAGACAGAAGATGAGGATTACTGTTACACTGCCTATCAGTGATGCTTAAAGGATGGAGAGGTTAGAGGAAATTTAAATAATGTTCTGTCTTTGGCAGAATACATGCTGTGTAGGGATGGAGCAAAGGTATGCAACTTAAAAGCTCTACAAACTAGTATAGAATTTAAAGCGCATTTTTTATTTAGTAGTTTATGGATGCTTCTTTCCACTTCATTTTATAGCCTGGCAAGGTATACCATTCCTTACGTATTCTCTGCAATCTACTATGACCTTTACCTTTTTTTTTTTTTTTTTTTTTTTTTTTTTTTTTTTCTTTAGCCCATACTAATATAATGCTACTTACTCCCCTTTTTGCCTTAGGGTTTTGGAGGTGTTTATCTTTTATTGTCCTTATTTTCTAATCAAAAAGTACAACCACTTCTTATATCAAGGTATGTGTTATGTTTGACACAGATGCAAACATATTTGAAATAGTTTATAACATAGGAAAGACAAAAGTTGAGAGTTAGGGCAAAGAAGGATAGGCAACAGGCAGGGACCTTCTTATTCCTAACTGTGAGAAGTAGGATCACTAACCTTAGACAATTCATTCAAACTCTACAACTCATTTTCCTCCTATGTAAAATAAGGCATGCAAAGGCAAAACATTTATGCCCACAAACTATAAAAGCTCTATATATGATTATTATCAACATTATTCTGTTGTGACATTAACCTTACAAATA
Organism: Aythya ferina; assembly: GCF_964211825.1. Lineage (NCBI taxonomy): Eukaryota > Metazoa > Chordata > Aves > Anseriformes > Anatidae > Aythya > Aythya ferina. The sequence goes on from NC_140305.1 coordinate 24,952,153, forward strand.
TCAAATGAAATTTTTTTTCATAGCATAAAAAACTAGCATTGTTTCATCTTAAATAAGGCCTCTGTTATCTTCACTTTGCTAATATTTTTTTCCCCACTTTGTATGATGTGGAGTCAAAAAAGAGAGCAATTAAATGACATAACATGCTTAACTTTGTACACTGGGGTAATTTCATGAAAAGTAAGAAAAATAAAACTGAAGATTAAACATCAGGACATCAGATAAAGTACCACAGAATAATCCCCAGGGATATTTCACCACATGGGATTCTCAAACAGGTCTGGAAAATTGACTTTGGCATCTACTCTTGGAAAAAAAACATGGCTAGCTCACACAGGATGGGCTGGAAAAACTTCATCATTTTGTTTCCCTGTTGTGTGTTGTATTGTTCTCAGAGACACAACCATGCAAGTTCTTTCTGCTTGCAGTTGAGGTATAAAAAAGCAACATGGAAAATATATTTCTTTTATTGCAACCATTATTTCCAGTTCCCTTCACACCCTCTTACAGCCACTTTGAAGACCCTAAGACATGAACAAGCTCAAGGGCTGATTTAGAGCCAACAGAGAGTTGTGAGCAGAGAAATCCTACCTTGCCTTCTGACCAGGGAGAATATACTTCCTAACACTCTCACTAGAGATTGCTGACTTCCAGAATCACCAGTATCTGTCCTGATAATATTTATAAAAAAAAAAAAAAAAAGCTTTGTAACCACATCTCAATCTTGGTTATAGTAAATGATACAACAACAGCTGTTTCCTCCCAATTAGTTGCATCTAACGGAGCCCAGAATGGGATGTGGAGGCAGTCCTTTAAAATGAAGACTTCAAAACTAATGGAGTTAAATACAGCAAGGTGTGATTAATTCTTTGGCAAACATTTTTCTTTATTAGGGCTTTAATTAGATTACTTTCTGAATTCTCAGTTAATAAATATATTAATATTTGATATTTATCTACTGCCTGGTACCAATAGCTGGCACATTTAATAGAACTTCCCTAGAACCATATTTTATCTGTTTTTATTAGCTCTGTGCTTTCCCAAAGCTAGAGTGGGCTCAGACAGGCTTTTAGCTGATTTCAGCATTTTACTGTATAGCAGTCATAACAGTACATATTAGTACACCAGGGTGCCAAGAAAATCAGAGCCCTATTATGCTAGATATGCTTTTACAAAGAAGTGTACAGCCCTATAGAGCTAATATCTAAATCGAAGCCAGACAAAAAAAAAAAAAAAAAAAAAGAGTGAGAAAGAGAGAATGTATAAAAGTCCACACTTTGTAGAGTTAATGCAACAAAGTATGACAGCAGCAAAGACAGGAATCAAAATATGCATAGTAAGGCTTTGAGTTCATCTCAAAGTGTCCTGTGTCCTAGAACAATTCCCTGAGGAAGATTATAATAACATAACAGTTTACTCAAAGGTTGAATTCACAATGAATTTTCTAACATAATTTGATGGTGGAGAATTGCCTGGGTAAAAATAGAAACATACAGAAAAAATCCAGACAACCTGTGAGACATCAAGTGGACATTGCTGTCTCCACTCTCATGAGTCGATGAGTAGAAAAACAGACTCATTGCACTTGTTTCTTTTGTTTAAAAAATACAATTGTAAAATTCTTAAATCCTTAGAGGCTTCTAAGCTGAAAAGCTTCTGTCATTTATGCCTGAAACCTGTAATAAAATAGTTAATTGCCATCTGTGGCATCAGTTATATCAATAAAATATTTTCAAAAAAAATTATTCCAATGTCACATCACTTCTGAGGAACCCATGAGTTCACAGATGTGTTGGTGGAAAGTGTGTGCTTCTATTTGATTTACAGGCTTCCTATAGACTCAATACAACATTGAAAGACTCTGTTCCCTTACTTTCACAATATGTGTTTGTTTTTTTGTGAATGTGCCACATGCATCATATGCCTTGTAGTACTTGAATAATGTATTTAGAAGAACACTTACTACACTGGAACAGCCTGAGTTTGACACCTACTCAGTAACTGTTGTAAAAGCTCACAAAGATATGATCAATTTACCTTTTTTTGTTATTATTACTATTATTATTATTTTTAAGGCAAATATTTAAACTGTTAGGATTCTTGAACAAGATCATTTGCATCTGTTGCTCATGAACAGGCTGAAGAAAAGGTTTGATTTTTCCCATCATTCCTGAGAATACCTGCTCAGAATTATGTAGACACATATATCTGAACATCACAAATGTTCACAAATAGAGGAAAACAGGAAGACTGGAAGACCACATAAACTAAGAGTGTTTTATAAACTAACAATGGCCTATTCAGTTTTGTCTGGTGAAATTTTAACCTAAAAAAAAGTTTCTCTGAACTCTCACTGTAGATTTTTTTTTTGTGTGTTACAAACTTCAGAAGTAGCCATGCATTTTCCATTGTCAGCAGCTAATAAACTCCGAATTACTCTGATACTTACCTCTGCGTATCATTAATGCTTCTGTTTTGAGAAATGTCTGTTTTGGATGGAAATTATTCTTCTCCTGCCTAGCACTCTCCTGGTCACCTGGATATTTTTCACAAATACTTCAATTTTTGTTTAATTCCCAGCTTGCATGTTGATGATCTGATTTAGATGCAAACTTTCAACACAACTTATATAATTATATTTTGTTACTTACTAAGGAAATTGAAGAGATGTTAATTCATTAACAGCTATTGTTATAGTATTAATTCATTTAATACCACCACATGTACCTGAACACATTTATTTTTATCCAAAAGAAGAGAATCTCAACGAGAATTTTCCTGTTAGAAGGAGGGAGGATATAAATACTTTCACAAGAAAACTTTTCACAAAGGTTTGCTGTAAGTTTGATCTAAAGCAATGTGCAGCAAACACAAAGAATAAGGAGGAATATTCTTAGCAAAATATAAACCAGGCTCTCCCTGTTTCCTTGCTTGGTGTCAGTGGAAGTATGCAAATACATCCCAGGCAAAGAAAGAGCTTATTATTTCTGAGAGAGAGAAGGAGAGGGATTTACTAATTTCAGGTCAAGACAAGCCTCTGACTGAGAATGCATGTAGGTTTTCCTATGTCGTTTGATGGCCCTGTGGGCCATATTAAAGTGCCACTTTGTGAGAAATTGAAAAGTCATATATATATATCTTGCGTTATTGATTTCCGAAATGGAGTGAGCCATTTAAAAACAGACTGTAAAGCTGCAGCGATGACAGAAAATGCTGGCTGAATCTCCTGACATGGCTGGGAGCTAAATGCCATTATTACATTGTTACTAAATGGAAGAGGGCTGAAATACAAGAAATCCAAAGTACAAGTCAGTCCAGGATAATTAGGAGGATGAAAGCTGATGCCTTGATGAAAGAAGCTCTGGTGAAACTAAAATGAGGTTTTCCTTGTCAGATGACAGACAATGAAAATAGTTCTGAGACCAATTTAATGATAAACATTCAGGCCAGCAAAAATGCGGTTGACTGATGGTTTCTAAGCCCGACTGCTCAGACACCACTGAAAACCCCAAGTAATTGCAGTGAGGTTTAAGGAGCTCCTCTGTCTCCTCTGTCAAAGAGCAGAAACTGCGGACCAGCACATGTAATGTAAATACAATCTGTTACAAGATGTATGCTACACATAAAGAGAAACATCTGTTAAATATGATATCCTTAAATGGCTACAGATATGACTCATAAACCTCACCTCAGACTTCTTCCAAACTGTAAAAGCTGTTATTTAGATGAGCAAGCCAAGTGAGCATCACTGTGGAGGAGCAGAGGTGAGAAAGCCAGCAGCAGACAAGCAGCTTGAGGGGTCAGGGCAGGTCCAAAACTGGAAAAAGTGAAATAGCTGAGAAAATGTTGGAAGTAATTAGCAATGAAGTGGGACAGAGGAATGGTGAAGCAGAAATTCAGAGAAAGAGGAAAGAAAAAAACATTTGGGAGTGAAGCATGCAAAGACATTTCTCAGGAAAAAGCTATTCAGATCATTTATTTCTGTTCAACACAGAACATCCTCGCTGTTATAAAGCATGATGACATTTGCTCCATTGTTAAACTTACAAAAATATGCAGTTTCCATTTTTAAACATCTAGTTTTCAATACCCAGGTATATCCTACCTGTTGCAATGAAACTGTTCAGCATTATGACAATCTGAACAAGGAAAAAATATAATGTTTCAGTGCACTAATTAGAGGAACAGCTGCATTACTATGAAATTGGTTTTCCCTGATATTGATAACAACTATTCCTGTTCAGTTCTTGCATTATGTCATAATGTGGCATGTTATGTCAAGCTGTAACTGTCAGTGAGGTTTTAGCTAACACTGTTCATGTCACATTTATGGCAGATTGCTACACAGTGTCCTGTACAGTGGTTCTGGTGTTAAACATGATGACACTTGAACACTGATTTACACAACCAAGGACTTAGCCTTTTCTGTTCACACTCAATAAGGTCATTCTTATTCTCTTAGATAACCCAGAGAGAAAGGTATTACAAGGAAAAGTTTAGCAGATATAGCAACATTATTTTGAGTTTTTACAAATAAGTTGATTTTGCATAAAGCTTTGTGTTCTTTGCTCGTATTCATACTTAATGACAGTTGATTCCTCTCTTTTATTGAGCAAGGTTATTTTGAACAGCACAACAGTTCAAAAAGTTTCAGAAGAGGACTTTATTGTAAACAGTCATGTGTCACTGATGACAAGACCACTGTATAATTCTCATACATTATCTTACAAGCTGTCCCTTGATGTCTCCACGAAAGTCTAAACACTGTCGGCTTTGATTGCTTCTATTTACAAATGGTCTCTGCTGTTCCAAAGTTTAAATATCTTCTACATGCTTGGATTTAATTTATTCCAATAAATGAATATTTTCAATAAAACTATCTTCTGACTTATAAACATACGAGGACAATCCAAAGGCAAAAGAAGTTTTATGTGTGCACTCCCAAGCACAGACCATCATCCACCAAACACTGTGAGCCTATAGGCCCAATGGGCCTGCTGTCACTGCATAAGTCCTTCCTCCCTGCTTTTGTATTTTCCTTGTTGCAAGGCCCCTAGTTCCTCAATCCAAACCCAGGTGGTATATTCTTTAACATTGCCATTTGGACATGATGCAACTTGGAATGACTGAACTTATTTTTTGCCTTCTGCAAACCCAAATTCCTAGGCCCAATTCCTAGGTCTAAGCCCAATTTCCTGCCTGGTAGAGTCGGCCTACAGGCTACGGGCCCTCCCCTCTGCCCACATGGGGACAGACCACTCCTGAGCCTTTAAGATTTCCTTCTCGAAGAGTGCCCAGCCTTCCTGGTGTGCTGGGAATTGCATCTTCTTCACTTGTTCAGTATTGCTCTGTTTTCTTCCAAGTAAAAAACTATATGAATTCATTGAAATTACTTCCTATATTAATGGCTTCGTCTGAAGGAACTGTGCTCTCTGCCCCATACTGCACTCCTAGGAAAATAACAGGATATATATATATGTATATGTATGTATATATAGTCTTCTACAAACCTTTTTGACCAAAGATGAAATTGCTTCTCTTCTGTTTCACAAAAATAGCTGTCATGCAGATGCTTTTCACGGACAACATAACATGTCGCTTATTGTTATCTTTGGGTAAGGAAGAGGCCTAATAGCTAATAACAGAAAACAATGTGATCTTTCCCTAGTGTGCAGTGCCATTGCTTTTCTAGTCTGTCAGTCAGACTTGTGTTCAGGAAAGCATTTTGCCTGTAGCTTTTCCACCACAAATAGAGACAAGTCAATTCATATTGCTGATATAATAATATTTTCCCAATTCCACTACATTTTTAATCAGCAAAAAAACCTTACTTTTTTTTTTTTTTTTAAGGAAAAGTCCCAAGTTAATGATTTCAAAGTTTTACAGAACAAAATGCATTCATCTACTTTTAAAATGTATTATAAAACTCCTTCAACCTTTTTAGAAATCCAAAGCAAGTGCAGGTTTTAATTTCATAGGGAAACCTTTAATTTTACTTTTTAATTCAAAAGGTTTTAAATGCTTTTGTGAAAGCCACTCCAAAATGATTTCCCCTGATTTTTGAGATCCGATAGTTAGCAAAAAATCAGTTCTTACTATTCCTGTGGTTATTGGAGGATCTCTTTGTTATTACTCGTATGCTTCCAGTTTCATTCTTCTGTTTTGAGTAGCAGTTAATTATTTTATCAAAAAACGAAACAGACCTTAGCAACAAAGTAACAAAGAAATTCAATGGAATGCATTCACTCAACAGGACAAAATTTCTGAAGCTTGAAAAGTTCCTGTGTTGGAGAATGAAACGCTGCTAATAAACTATTGTCCTTGAGAGCAACTGGGAAAATAAAGAGGAAAAAAAAAAAAAAAAAAAAAAATACTTTGCTGTGAAGAGGTCTTTCATTTTCTTTCCAGTATATACTGCAGCAGCATATGAAAAAAAAAAAAAAAAAAAAAAAAAAAAAGTGCTTCTTGACACATTAACAAGATCTTTGAAGAAGAAAGCATGCATGTTTCATTATGATCCTGTTGTGATAAACGTTTAGGTCTATTCTTCTTCAAGGACTTTCAAGTGATACTTGAAGTCTAATAAAAGTGAAGACTTGCTGATGGGGTTGGAGTTTATAAGGAAAAGAAAGCATTGGTGTCAGTTGGATCACCTCCCCATCAGGGTTTACATTCTTTTCTGTAAATATTGTAATTTTTTTTTTCTTTCCCATAAACCTAGTGAGAAAAAGATTATCTTTACTCTGTAAAATTTGTGATTCATTCTTAATGAAGGTACTGCTTTGCTTGGCACACAGCCTAGGAAAAGGACTAGGAAATGACTTTGAATGTGCATAAGTGACGTTCCACATTTTGCAGACTTATTACATCCTTCTTGATCTATTGCCTTTTGTCATCCAGGGTCTCATCCTGAAGTCCTTACTAAGGGAAAATTCACTCTGACTTAAAAGCTAAGCAAAGCCCTTATGAATAAATCACTTGAGCTTTTGGTGTCACTGCTCAGTGAAACAACCTTCCTGCTCCTTTCAGATGCGTTGGTAACAGGAGAGTGTTACCAAACTTGGCACTGCTGCCAAGGAGTGTTCCAAGCTCTGCTCCTGGTTGCTGCCTTTTTGCAAATTCTCTTCATCAGTTCACTGCTTGGCTTTTCCAGATTAAGTAAATTTACAGTAAATGGTTTAATCTCTATATTTAAATATTTAAACCATTTGTCCTATCCAGGATTTTCCTCTTATTAAAACAATTACTATCAAAAAGAAAAACTAAGCTAAGGAGAAAATAAAAATATTGTAAGGAATATTTTACCCTTACTGAAGCAGATTAAACAAATGCTGCATCTTGCTACTACAGATATGAATGGGTTTTATATTGTTTAAAATATGAGAGAGATTCTTGAGGGTGTAACAGAGGGCAGGCAGCTTTCATGTTCAAAGCAGCTCAGGAGGTTGTCCTTGATTTTTAAGTAATGTGAAATACTCTTACTGTCTGATGGAAATAATGGAGGGGATAAGCAGATATTAAATTGTAGATTTCAGTGAAAAAGACCAATAAGCTTTTATGAAAGCTCTACCAAGACTTCTACAAATGTATTAACAGAAAAGACAAATCATTTTATTGTAAGTGCTATTATCACAGGAACTATTGCACATCCTTATTTAGCTGCCATGTTATGATTATTTGAAAGCAAATATGAGGACTTGCAAATTAACAAACTTTAATTATTGTTTTTTAAAGCTCAAGTATTTTTCCTCTCTTAAGGAAAGAAGGTAAGAGATGTAGCAAATTTTAGAGAAGTTGACAGATGTTTTCTTCTACACTCTAAAATCAAAGAAGATTTCATATTAAATATTTTAAAAACAGAAGTGATATACAGCAATTTTGTAATGCTACTCATATTGACAATAACTTTCAGATGTACAGTTTAACAGATTATTGTTTTCTGCCCTTGATTTCCCAGAAAGATTCACACTTGTTTCTCTGAAAATGTAAGTCTGAGGATAGATGTGAGTGCACGGGGCTGAGATGAAGAACCCACCACTGAAGTTCAGCACCATGCCACAGAATATTTTATATGAACTTGAAAAACTCTTCCTGCACCTCCGCTCTGTGTCTGTGGAAGTGGATGGTGATAATTTTTCTTCCACGTTTTATGTCTTTCATTCAGTCCATGAGATCAAGTATTAGTATATGTCCCTTTATGAATTACAGCACCTAGCACAGAAGAGCCAAAATTGCAGTTCATTCTTTCAGTAGAAGTAATGTAAAGAGATTCAGCATTAGATTATTAAATGTAATATGTCTATAAATGAGTGAAATAATTTCCACAGTAAGCATCTTTATTTTCCTTGGGAAACTTTACAGGGACATTCAGAATCACTGATGAGCAATGGACACAACACTAAAAGACCGATAATATAAATGAATGTCAACATAGACAGATGCCAGCCAGGTTGCGTTAGATGGCTTTGTTTAAATTAAAAAGAAATATGAAATAATTTAAAGCTAGCATTTCTGCTAGATAATTCTTTAGAAAACTGATTAGTAATCTCACAGGCTACCCTTTTCTTTGCCTAAATAATTTATAACTCATATCATCTATCTACAACTGAAGCATAGAAGAGCAGCAGCAACCACAAATCAGGAGCTAGATAAGATCACAGAGTACTTGCTCATTAAAAAAAAAAAAAAAAAAAAAAAAAAAAAAAAAAAAAAAGACTAATTCTGGGTTCTGGCATCATGCTGGGGTAAAGGAGAAGTTATACAGAGACTGAGGTGTTTTTCAAAGGTGCAACTCCTTTGCACAGTGATGTCTTAGGATCTGAGAATGTCAATAGAGGCAACTTATATTTTTTAAATTGCCCAGTTGCAGTTACCGGGAAAAAAAAAATGTAATAGAAGCAATTTCCAGTGTGAAATGTGAAGGAGAAGGCTTAAACAGTTATAGAAGTGCATGTTTGGCGTCTCCAAAATGAGATACCTAAGGGTTTGATCCTGACGTTTGCTGTTTAAATAGATATATATTACCCCGACCATCTTTATATGAATATAATTGTCATATATATTCAGACTGTTTATGTACTCAGAGAAACATCTTCCAGTCTCACAGGCTGATCATCTGGCAGTGATACTGTTCTTCTTCCTGGCCAAAACACACATCTCAGCTTTCTGAGTACAGAAACTAGCAGAGTTGCAAGAGACCAACAGCTTTTTTAAAACCTAATTTCTAATTAAAAGTTAGCTGTATCCAATTCCTGGCATATTCTTTAAATACTATCTATATACTTGTGTATATAGATAATATTAATTGTAATATTAAGCCATGTTCTCAGCATTGTATACCCAGAATTTGTACAAGACACAGCCAAGATGTAACTGCATGCTGACATTTTCAACTGAGCCCTAATCTTAAGTTTTGCTGAACAGCCTCCTGCAGCCTTCCATTACCACAGCAGAACTTCGAAATTGGACTAGTGATGGCTTTTCTGATGAGAACATGATGTGATTTTTATTGTGCACAGCCAGCTATAGAGTGCCATGTTACACTGTAACAGGTTTTAATACTTATTTTTAATTTCAACTTTGCAATAAGAAGTAGCAATCAATAAAGTAGTCTCTTTTGTCTGAACTACATGGAGACGATGTCCTTCATTCCTCTAGGGAGTATTTCACTAAAACAAACAAACTAACTAACTAACTAACTAACTAATAATAAAAATATGTGGAAACCTAAGATTCCTCCTTGAAAAGAGGGTGTAATATATTTCCCCACTGCTCAGCAAATTTTTAGGTAGTTTAGGTTGATTTTTCATCATTTTTATTTTCATTAATGAACAGAATGGTTTAAGCAGTCTCTTTAAAACATTCCCTTTCATGATTTCTTGCAAAGTGTCCATGGATAAGTTATGATTTGCATATGCATTTGCCATTTGTCATGCCTATTTGATGAAAATCATGCTACAAGTCAAGCCTTTGCAGCAATTTTCATTCCATATAATCTCCTCCAAGTTTTCTGTTTTCCTCTGTATGGATATTTTCCATGTCATTGTCAGCATTTTATGAACCCAGACATAGTAGAAGGTGGGCAGCAAACCCATGAAATGGTGATGGCAATGGGAGAAGGCTCTTTCCCCACCTTTGCACCATCCTCACCTCTGCACTTTGAAATACTGGGATATAGGAGGTAAAAATGCTGCTCTGGATGTGTTGTGCAGGTGAACTTCATTAAAAACAAAGAAAGAAAGACAATCCTCTACAGTGCATTGCCATCCTACAGATTCATTTGTGCACTATGTCATTAATCATTAGCAATAGATATAAACAGGCTAAAAAAAGTGCTATAAGCCAAATGTTACATTCTCCCTTAAGGCTCTGCTTAGCCTAGCAAGTTCAGGGGATTTCTGTCAGGGGATTCCACCCAACTGGCAGCTTCTCCTCACCCTTCTACCTTCAGCCAAAACTTGGTAAGGATTTCAGCTGTCTTTTGTCTCCTCTTTGGAAGGCCATTTCTGAGCTTTAGAACTTAATGTCCTGATAACCATGACTCAATGTTTGCTTAAGAGATATTCAAGAAGAAATATGGCTATGGTACAACTATAAAACTATCCTAAGAGAACATACTGCTACCAAACATGAGAAGTTCTCTTTCGGACTGAATTTTAACAGATTATTTATTTTGTAGATTAACATTGTCATTTTTATATTAATTTCTTTAAGGATTCTGGAACATCTTATTCTTTTCTATATTCATTTTTCTAAATAGTCTTTTCACTAAGAGTACACTTTTCTTCTCCATACTGAACCTGTAGAGTTCAGCATATCAGAATTTTTGTCTGCATTTGTGGAACAGAAAGATCTGTATTTTAATCATGGCGTGTCCCATGGTGACAGCCACAAGATCCAAAATGGGCAGTGATTTCTTAGTTTATGCCAGCAGCTATATTTGCTATTGTCCCCTTCAGTGACAGTTGTTCATCATGAATTCTTTCTCTGTTTCACAGATTTAACTCAAAACTGTCTTTTGCCTCAGTTAAATGGATGGTTAGAAAATCAATGCTATAAAAATCCATCTCTGATAAGATTATCTCAAGAACATGCCACCCAAATGAGCAGATCCTTTGTCAGTGAACCAGCATAACTGTAGGCAATGCAGACATCTCCAGAGAAACTGCTTCAGATTTATACTGTCATTGGTCCTGTGCAAGACTAAGGCATAATTATAGTCCTCCCCCCAAAACAAAACAAAACAAAACAAAACAAAATATGATCAGTTAAACTTTCAGATTAGTGTGCAATTAGAATAAAGATGTTGATTAAGATTGGTAAAGAAGCAATATTTTCCAAATCAAATAGCATTCCTGTTATATTACCCCAGTTTGGGGGGGGGGGGGGAGGAATTGGGGGGTGGTTGTTTTTATATTGAACATCTCTCATTTTATTTAAAATACTTTCTTAGGCCAAGGTAGTACTGGAAGATGCAGCTCAGCATCACAAGGATGAAAAAAGGTGGTTTGCTGCTGTTTTTTGTTTGTTTGTTTGTTTGTTTCCTTTCTTTTTCTAGATGAGATAGACTACAAAATTTATCCAAATGAAAGTTACATGTTTCATGGTTTCATGTAAGGCCATATCAGACATTACCTTTTCTAAAGGTTAATAAATCAAGGGTACCTAAAATAAAAGCAGGCAAAAAAACAAAGGCTCTGTTGGACAAGCTTACTTCACAGAAAATATAATAAACACATTAAATCTGATATACTACAAGCAAAATAAAGATTCATGTTTTATTCATGGAATCATCAATAGTTTCAGGAGACTACCAGCACAGACAGATTTTTTATGCCACATTAATATTTTATTGTTTTTTATGGACAGGAAAAATGAAGAGCAATGATAAAATGGTACAAATAGCATTTAAAAGACAAAGGAAGAGGGATTTAGAATTAATAAGACTGAACAGAAATGAGAGGAAAATGATCAAAATGCACTGTGCAGGTTTAGGTGTCCTGTGTACCCAGGGTTTCCATCCAGAGCTCAGAAGGCTTAGCTGGCCTTGGTAGGAAGCTCATTGGACTCGGCTCTGATGGTGCACAAACTGGTGTTCAGAGAAGTGACTGGGGAAAATGAATGGTCAGAGGAAAAAAAAAAGAAAAATAACACACATTATCATATCCGAATCTAACTAAACTTTCTTTCAAGAGAAATATCAAGTGAGCACCCAGAGCAACATGCTGAAATCCAGGAAACTGCCTGTCCTGGCTCCGCTGCTTTTCTTCTCCCTGGACCATTTCAAGATGCATTTTTACTTTGAAATGGGTCTTCTTTCTCCTTCAAATGTGTTCCCTCACTCAGAGCTCAGGTGCCTGTCTCTGAGCTGAGCAGTATCTGTCTTGTTCCCACCACCTTGCGGTTGCTGCAGTAGTTGCTCATCTGTCAAGAGTGACGTAGCCACAGCAGCACACAATGTTACGAACTGGAAGATGTCTTTACTTCTTGAAAGATCACAGCCTCTTCCAGCTTTGAACTAGCTTTGGTTTCTCTGTTTGGTTTTGGTTCATTGTTTTATTGGTAGTTGATGTTTGGCAGGTATTACAGGTATTACACCTGGAAAATTATTCTAAGTCCCTACCTGCATTGCAAAATCTACAGCCAAAGCTCAATGGAGAAATAGGCAGTTTCTTCTAATCAGCCTGGCAGAAAGTGTATCAGGGAGAAAAGAAAGCAAGGAAAAATCAAGTGCTTTGTCCAAGATCATGTATCTGTATCACTGCCACAGGAGACCCAAGCTGAGATGCGAGCTATGAAGCTCACTGTGCCAAGGCATACACAGAGGCACTGACCATCCAGGAGAGACCTGGGCACCATATCCAGGTGGAAAACAGGAAGCTCCTGAGATACAAGCTAGATGCAAGAATCAGCTTTATTTCCCAGAAGCTGCATTTGCTCCTGATTTATGCACATGTAAGGATGTCTGTATACAAGATTTTCCAGACCTCAAAAGTCTCTTCACATTATCTCCCAAGTAGCAAGCTGAGATGATTTGCATATAAAATTTATGGGGTAGGTTCTGTGGTCTCCATTCATTACATCACCAGATGATTAAGAAGGCCACAATGTAGTCTGTTATATACTCTGTCATGTTATAGCCTTTATAAATGTTATCTCTGACTATATATAACCTGTACTGTGCATAAAGAAAGCACTCCTGAGTGTGTTTGATCTATGAAATGTCACTGCATGGGTGAAGCCACACCTACAAGATATAAATGTGCTGTACTCTGCCCTTGCAGATAAGTTTCTGCAGGAATATTTTGTGCAAGCACAGTCTGCTGTTGTGGAGTGGGAAAATAATTTCCAGGAATTCATAGACATAGGCAAATTAAAATGATTTATTTAATTATATGAAGACAATTGATCCTTGAAGATTTATGAAATACAGTAATTAATTAGCCAAACAAGTAACTCCATAACATTTGCTTATTTTGCTTCTTTAAAAGGGTTCTGCCAAAGTTACTAGATTCACAACCTGTCCAGTGTGAACCAAACCAAGGCACAACCCAAACTTTCTGTTCCAATTTGTTTTAATTCAGCAGTCTGCTGATAAAGCTACTCCAAATTTACACTGAGGAAACTTGTGGCACAATTTCTCCCATGACTAAATCAGTTTAAAACATTTTCCATAAAAGATTTAAATGTTTTCATCTCCATAAGCATAAATCCATCAGCAACTTCTTAAAACTTTTTATATTCTTAAGGACATGCTTGTAACTTCATCTGAATTTATATTTAAAGAGGCAAAATTCTTAAAAACGTTTGAAAATACTTGTTCTTTCTCCACAGTTTTTCAGTAGAGTAAAAAGATAAGCTGAAATAAATGACAATGAATTAATAAAACTTATTATATTTTAAATAATTTAAGGATTAGGACAGTCAGTGATAATGATTTAACTATAAAGGCACCTTGCTAATTCAATAACACGATAACTATACAGTGATCCATGCATAATATCTTTGCAAAGAAAAGACATTTTCTTCTCAGCCATCCTTGTGCACACTTTGGGCTCTACTGGGAACCACTTCAGTCCCAGAATTTTAACATCAAATGCACTTTACTCCAGCACCACTTATTACACACTGAGTGAGCATGGGTTATCCTTGCTTGCGGAAAAGATGCATCTTATATAATTGGCCTGGGAGAAAAGGCATCCAGTCTTCTGATAACGGATCAAACATGGACTAGCTCCTAGCCTGAATATGGGTCCCTGGTATACCATCCCAAGTTATTATCTCTCAACTGCAAGGAAGAATTGAGAGACTCTCTGTGAAGAGAGGCAAAGTGTGCCTCATTCCAGTAAAGATGTGATTTTCTTTCTGAAGACTTTCATTTCTTGTATTTCTTTGACATGGTAAGGTCATATGGGATTTACCCAGGCTTAGGGAGATGTGGATAACTGCATTAATTTTGAAAAGATAAATCATGTTATCTATTTGGAGAATTTTAATGTAAGCTGCTTTGGACAGAGACCACCTTTTTCATGTGTTCGTAAAGCACTTTAATTGAGTGCCTTATCCGTGACCAAGGAGCTACAGCAACAAGATAATACAGAGAGTAATTGGTGTGTGAATTCTCCTCTTCTTCAGCCTATGGTCCTGTTGTTTCCTCTGTCACTATCTCTTACTTGAGGAAAGATTCAATGCCAGTAAGGTCAGGTTCTCCAATGTTATGATGCTACCTCTGAAATGAACCTCCAGAGCAGATGTTGCTCAAGAAATATGAATAATATCAATAAATGTAGTACCTGCCTGTGCTGCAGTTTAGAAGGTGCTTAGTAAAGTTCAGCTCCTAAATGTAAAGGTCCTTTTTATCCTATTAAACTTGAAGACAGACTGCCCCAAGAAGCTGTGGCTGCCTCATCCCTGGCAGCACCCAAGGCCAGGCTGGATGAGATTTGGGCAGCCTGGGCTGGTAGAAGTGGGGCACTGGGTGGGCTTTAAGGTCCCTCCCAACCCAAATCAATCTATTATTGATTCAATTTATTTGGCTTCTCTGAAATATTAGAACTGCTTCATATATTGCTGCACTACTTTACTAATTATAAAGCAGCCATATATCTCTTTCTTTTTTGGGGTGTTCCAAAACAAGTTCCCAGCCAAAGCTTTCCAGTTCAATTCTCCCTGAGCACCAGAAAAGAAAAAAAAAAAAAATGTGGCAGGAAATTTGAAGATAATCAATCCAGTTCTTCTGTACATGTATATGAACGCAATACAGCAAGCTGAGTATGGTAAATTATGCTGTTCAAAACAAGATGAAAAATCTTACCGGGTGAAACTGTAGATTTATCTTCACAGGCAGAATATTACACTGCAGAGTATCACCAGGTTCTTGGAAGACTTTTTGAGTGTCTCACATAGTCAAAATCCAGAAAATTACACTGAATATGTTTATGGTTTAATCTGGAATATCAGTTACATTTGCAGTACAACTCTTCAGATTGCTGCAGGTTTTCCTCCTCCAAGTCCAAGCAGTAATTTAGACATAACTAAGTTTACAAGGAAGTGTTTAACTTTTAAAAAAAATCTTATCTCTTTAGTGATTCTTTGTTTTCCTTCATGTACTTTTTTTTTTTTTTTTTTTTTTTTTTTTTTTTTAAGTATTATCTAGTTCTTGCTTACTTGAAATATATCATTGCAAGGTTTGTGCAGCTATCATCCTCTTTTCTGGTTCATCCAGCCATGTCCAAAGTGGATTTCTTAGATACATCAGTCAGTACAGGTACTTTTCTCTATCAAGCACATAGCTTAGTTCATTCCAGGCACTGAGACAGATGATATAAATATGAGCTGAGCCAGGCAGTATAAAACTGCCTAAAATCCTTCTGAGGTTGTATAACTTCATAACTCTCCTGAGGTTCACTGAACAGTCATTTCTCTCTTTCTTTCTCCTTCTTTTAGGTGGGTTTAACTGACATGACCAAAACTCATTGCCTGGAAGTAAAAGGGAAAAAACCCTACTGTATATTTTACAGCTAGGTTGTAATTGGAGAACTGCACTTTACTAGACCTGCCATAAAACCCCTTCATTGACTTCTGAGCAGTGAAATATATACAGACTTCAGATGGAAAAAATAAATAAATAAAAAAACAGAGGAACCATTTCCACAGTTGGCATTTAGGGCTGTATTGGGTCTTTAAAATGAAACCCTGAGTAGGGAATTGATTCACAACATCCCTCAAAATACCAAAGAATTATGACTCTTCAAGGTCTGGAAAAGGAAGATTTGGAGCAGTTTGTACCCTCCCTAGTATTTATAGTTTGTTGTATGATGAGACTTCTTCATAGTTGTCCAGAAACTTTTGTGGATGACAGAAATGTTTCATATTTGGTTCTGTTCAAGTTCAGGCATTATATTCAGCTATGAAAGTAAATGCTTATGCAAACAGATAGACAAAACTACAACCAATACCATTTTCAAAGTTAAATTCCCTTTGTTTAAGTTTTAGGCATCTACATAGCTGTGGCTGCATTTTTCAGCCATCAGTAATAATTTCATGTTACCATACAAAGGCAGGCTATGTATTGGAGGGCAGGAAAGGCTAAGGTAAGTTCCTGGATACAAGTACTAGAGCCTGAAAAATTGTACATACATCAAGATTTGCAACTTTTTTCACACAATGGGTGTATATTTTTAGAAATAAGGTTTGTTTGCAAGTTTCTGATAAGCTTTTCCAAAGAGAAAAACAAATGAGTAGATTGTTCAGCCTGACCATTTATTTTCAAGTGAGCACATAAGGTCACGGGGTTAGAGCAGGCAGGGAAAATTGTATAAAAATAGTGTGGCCTACTTGCCACTGTACAGAACACCTGAAAAAGAAAGGAGCATTGCTCAGCCTGGGTTACACTAACACACCTGAGCAGGATGACTGTAATGTGTGTTTGCATCTGAATCAAGGAGTGAAGCCTGTGTAACAATGTTGCGCTCTCTAATTAGAGAATTGTGAATAATAGTGGTAATAAAAATGGTGTCATAAAAGGGTAAGAAAATCACTTCCTTACGATAAAATATATCTCCATTGGGGTCAGGTTTAGCTTTTGTGGACTGACAAAGAAATCAGTCTCAGTAATTTATTGTTAACTGCCTGTTCTTCTGATCCTGAAATGTCTTCCCCGCTCACATACATATTTCTAGCTTGTTAGGATAGCAGCATGACAGTACAAAGGACTGCGATGTATGTCTGTGCATTGCAAGCATAACTTTTAGATGCTCTGAGTCAGGTTTTTATAATCAGATAGCCAAGCTAAGTAGATGGTTATGTTCTCTATCTTCCCCAAAAATAATAAAAGGAAAATAATAAAAAGAACGTCTGCAGCAACTCTGGATGCAGGGAGACTCTGCAAAGCTCTTTAGAATTCTTAAAGTGTATAGGAAATATCTGCTGCTTTTTTGTCTCATGTTCCTCAAAATCTGATCAAATGTTAAAGATGATCTGAATTTACATTGGGGAAAAAAGCACATACTTCCGCCATTATCTCCTTTTCTGCTTCCTTATAAATCCAAACTGGATAGCATCCAATTTCTCATCGCAACTGCCTCTGGAAATGAAAGAGAGCCTGAATAGAGAAGGAGATGAGCTGCTTTAAATGCTTTTTTCATAGTTCTTCTCACTGCTATGAAAGCTTCATTAAAAGCTGCAGCTTGCTTGTTTTCTAACTCTTCCAAAGTAATAAGCATATAATTGTCCTGAAAACTTGGGAGGAGTGTATCACTGCAAGCCATTATGGCATCATTTTATTTCAAGGTCCTTTTGCATTTTCTTGAGAATCAGAGACCTCTGTCATTCACAAATGAAGGCAATTCAGAAAAGCGTCTTTTTAAAGAGGACATTGAAAATTTGCAATGTCGATATGTCTACATAAATTACTTCTTCATGGACTATTGACTGTGAGTTTGTGTTTTGTAGTACAACAATTATTTTGCCTTTTTTGTCTTCTAAACCTACATTCAGAACATGTCAGATACAGTGCTCACTACTAACATAGTAGGAGCCCTTTTGTATTTATTTTGATTTGCTGAGATGGAGAAACATGAGTAATGATGAAAAAAAATGTGTGATGCCCAGAATATATTGTGGCCTACTTCGAAAAATCAGCTACAATTCTAAGATCCACACATGCTATAAATTATTACACAGGGGTCCTTCTAATATTTGCTGTGGTGCAAAACAATCTTGCCTGCAGATGATAATAGCTGCCCTTTTGAAACAGCTGGGAGGGATCTCAGACAGCACGGATAGAGGCATGCATTTGAAAACATTGAGGGCAATATATTCAAAGCTCGTAAATCACCCTCCAAAATGACAGTCCTTCAGTATAGTAACTTGACTTCATGGATTGACCAAATTCAATCCAATCTAATCTCATATTTACTTATAAACTTCCATTTCTGAAGTGCTGGGACGTACTCTGTATGCATTATGGAAGACAACACTAGACTTCTGCACTGCTCAAGACTGAAGTTTGGTGTTATTTCTGACTTTCCCCACCTATGTGGGGAACACTATGTGTTTCATAGGTGGGGAAACATCCCCAAGTATCCCCATGTGCAATGTGATGTAGAAGAAAAGTAGTATTCACAAGATTTTAGATGTGTAGATAGTTTCCACCTAAAATGTGAAGGAAATTCTCAGGGTAAACTAATTAGCTAAGTAAGCCTTGTGGGAAGGCTGAGAAAATATTTAGAAAGTCAAATATGAGTTCTATTAAAGTGCAGGTATATTTCTGTAGAATACATTTCCTGCATTTTTCTTACTTGTATTTCCTTGTCTACTTTATGTCTGCAGCATTAATTATACTACATAAAATCACAGCTCCCAAGCGGTTATTCTGGATCGCTGTTGCATCTTCTTGTTTCCTGTTTACTTCTGGGATTACAGTGAAAAAAATCCCTTCTAGTTTATAATGAAATAGAATGGACTCATCTTTCATAAACACAGGAACTATGAATTTTAAATGCTTGTTTGTTTGTTTGTTTGTTTTCCACAGATTCTTGATAGCATCTGTTTTAAAGCCTTCCCCAAGCTAACTCCACACTGGAGTTCAGAAATGGGAACATATATTTTGATTTGTAATTTTCTTCTACCAGTTGATAAAAATAAATGGGTATTCCAGAAAAAAAAAAATTAAAAGTAGTGAGGCCTAACACAACTCTTGTTCCAACTGAAGCAGTGGAAATTTTCTGGCGTATTAAATAAAGATGGATAAAGGCCTGTGGCACGAAAGTCATTGCTTTATTTTATTCTTCTTTCTTATCAGTAAAGACCTTGCAACTCAAGAAATGTCTTTAGGATTTTTTTTTTTTTTCTGATTGAAGAGCTTCTTGACAGGAAGAAAAGAATATTTACAACAAGTGATACAATGACTTTTACACCCCATACTTCATCCTAACTCAGATAAAATATCCACAGAATCCAAAGACGAATCTCACTCTGGAAATGAGGATGGAGAATGTTTCTAGAAGAAAATATGGAGCCACTTCTTCCCCCTACACCTCCCTTTCCTTCCTTTTTTTTTTTTTTTTTTTTTTTTTTTCCTGAATTGCTAATTTATGAACAAGAAATTCCCCAATAGAGCTAAGCATTTGAGATTCTACATGTAGGTGAAAGAAATCCCAAATTTCTGACTTACTTTACTGAATGTGAAGGATGTCCATACAGATAAGCCAACACAGCTGGGTAGGGTGTTTTAAAATGAACTCCTGAAATCATATGTAGTTGTGTTTTTTGGTTTTGTTTTTTTTTTTGGATACAGGCTGAATTTTACTTCCCTTTGTGATTAATTTCAAAATCCAGAGAGGAAATGAATGAAATGTTTGCCTTGCTGTCTGTGTGCCACAATATATGAGGTTTCATCAAAAAAATCAAATATTTTCAGGTAAAGTAATCTCTAGACACTTCCAGAAGCAATTAACATTGTCTGGTTTTCTAAATGCATTCTGCCCATGCCTGTTTGTCGTGTGAACTATACAAATATTATTTTCAGGGTTTCTGGTAAAGCTGTGATTGCTTGTTCCAGAGTCACTGAACTGATTGGATAAGGAAAGCTTATAAAATATCTTGGCATTGCCGTTTGGATCTAGGACATTTTGCTAGTGGGCATCACTGGGGTCTGAGCTGGGTAAGTCTCTCTTGACACCAAATGGAGGAAGAGAGGAGAAAGACAATCCATCCCGGAAAGGCTGGCAGACTTGGGCTTTGTCAAGAAAAGAATCTTGAATTGTGGCCTATGTTTTTTTTTTTTTTTTTTTTTTCCCTCATTGTTGACCTATAAATGCAAGGACAAGAGAAAAAAAATACATGACAAGTTTCTGGACTTTTAATAAGAAACAAAGGAATATTAAAAGATATGACTCATTAGCACAAGCTTATCAACATCCTTTTTTATTTTCCTTTTTGGAAAGAAATTTGCAAGTTGTTTTTTACCAGTTGCAAGAGAAGGATCTGATGCTGAAGAAGAAGTACTTAAGTTGTATACTTGAATATTTATTAGTACAAGAAGCAACCTACTGCAATGTTCTGGCTTCGTGTCACATTGGATTCGCTTATGTAGGTACAACCTGTAGGCAGCTGTTACACCTAAGAAACAAATCAGACAAAGAACTGAAAGACACTAATGCAAACCAGCCCTCACCAATGATATGCACAGCTTTCTAAAGAGGCTGCTTTGTTTTTCCTTTGTGCTCTGCATTTTTACTACATTTTGGAGCTTTAGCAGCTTACAGTGCATGAATTGAATGTGGCTACATATCACTTTAGGTGCATGAGAGGCATGTCTGATGTGCGTATATTTTTATATAATTTAAGTGTTTCTGAGGAATGTGAGCAAAAGCTTTCTAATTCCATTTATTGCCTTGCAAATTTATAGGAATGAGATAATTATATAAGTTAGTATTTTAATGAGACAAATAAAAATGAGAAAGAAATATGGTATGATAGAGCAGTACAAAAGAGCAGGGCTTCTAATTGTTCTCAGGCCTAGCTAAGTTCCTAACCCTTTTAATGTTCTCATAATGTTTCCTGAAACAAAAGTAGCATCTACTGCTTCAGTATGAGATAATTAAAAGAAAAAAAAAAAAAGGCAAAAAATTTAGGAGCTTCAAATCTCTCTGCCTCAGAACTGTCAGTTCTGGCCTATTTTCAGAATCACTGAAAGTAAAAGGAAATTATTATGTCCAGTATTTTTCTTATAAAGCTTCTGTATTCTGGGAGTTGTAGGAGCCCATACTCACCAGTACAGGAAGAAGTGCCAAAATCTGACATGAAGGCTAATAAGGAAAGTCATGTGATACCTCCATCACCGAGGTTTTCATATGAGGTGATTTAAGATCCTTAAATAAATGGAATTGATTAAAGTGAGACAGAGGCAATTGAGCCACCAGCTCCTCCAGAGCAAGGAAAGGAAATAGGTCAGCAAAAGGAGGGCAACACTCCTTTGCTAGCTGTGAACCTCTCCAAGGTCAGAAACAGCTGCCACAATGATAATGAAGAGGTCCATAACTACACAGCACTTATTGAGCAGCCACCTCGTCCACAGGTCCAGCTTCCAGATGGTGTGTCTCAGCCCCAGGACCTGAAAGCACACACTGGAGATGACTGGAAGTCAGATGGTCCTACTAGCTGTCAAGTAGAGAAAGTGTCCCCAGGAGATGAGTGGCAGTTTAACAGAGCAGACTAGACAGAATAAATGCCAAAAAAAAAAA
Source organism: Aythya ferina (assembly GCF_964211825.1). Lineage (NCBI taxonomy): Eukaryota > Metazoa > Chordata > Aves > Anseriformes > Anatidae > Aythya > Aythya ferina. The sequence goes on from NC_140305.1 coordinate 24,973,899, forward strand.
GAAGATAAACAGAGCAGATGTGGAGCAGCCAGCTCATCATTTTTCTCTTGTGAAATTTCTATGCTGTAGATCCAATTAGCCAGGAAAGGAGCAAATTGCCATTCCCATTCAGACTTCCAGGTCTGGGGAAAGAATTGTGCAAAAGATTAAGGAAGATATGTTACAAAGAATGTGAAAAAGAAAAAGAGGATCTTTATGGCACACCTGCAGGTGATGCATATTATCATCTTAATGACTTCAAAAACTCTAATTCAGAGATAACTAATTATGGGATGTGTTTCCTTAGGCTCCACAGTTCTGGATCAATCTCTTGATCCAGGGCCCTGCCTCCCTGTGAGCTGCCTGAGCACCAGCATCAGGCAGGTCAGGAGACCTGCATGCCTTGCACACACCCAGCTCTCTTGCCCAGATCTGGGGAGGTTTTGGCCTGTGGTATGATTTTTACAGGTTACCTACTTTGTAATACCACCTGTAACCCTTACACAACACCTAGCAAATACCTGCTAATATGTTCACAGATATTAAAGAAACATCTGTGCACTGAGAAATGCCCAAAGCCATTCTTAATGACATAGCTCTAAATTACTCCTTTTATTTACAAACACACAGTTCTTGGTCAAGATCTTTGAATGTATCTAACTAACAAAGCATCACTGTCAGGCTGCCTCTTCACTAATCCTTCATGTCTCACACCAATATAATCCAATTTTATGGCTTCTTTTCTGGATACATTTAGGCCTTCTAATCTGTAGTGAGATTCACATTACCAGATCATATTAGCCAAGCACCTCTTTTCTTACCATATTCTACTGTTTGTCGCTAACTGTAAGGTTTTGATTTCAGTGTGTGACTCCCAGTCTTCATTGTGTGCACTGTCTGGGACAGCTTCCAAAGAGCAGAAATTCCAGGATTTACCATGTGTGATGGCAAAAGAAATCTGGAGGCAAAAACCAGGTGCTTCCAGGACCTCTCCACTGCAACCAGCATAAACAACTTGGCCTAAAATCCTGTATCCCTCTTGGTGTGACACTAGAAAAAGTAGTGATCACAGTGCACCCTCTCAGAAAAATCCCTTTCTGTATTTCCTGAAGCCTTTGTGGGTCTCCAGGACATAAAGTAGGTAATGCTGGGTGGGGATGGTGTGTATGTTGAAAAATGTACATGTAGCTAATGAACCCATCAAGGTAAAAATAACTAAAAGTGCAGAGTAAGGCAAGCTGGGATTTAATGACTTTATGGGCTCAGGCAGAGGCTATCTATGGCTATAAATGTGGGGAAACAGAAATGTGTGTGTGACAATGAACCAGAAAAAAAAAAAAAAAAGAAAAAGAAAAAAAAAAAAAAAGAAAGAGGTTTAAGGATTTTAATTGCTACAGAAGATGAAGACCAAACTGATATAATGAACAGAAATGGAACCATAAAATTATGAGACAAAATATACTGGCCAGCATCAGTTTCTAAAGGGTAAAAAAGGCACATCCAGAATTAGTTTGTTGTCTTCACTGAAAACAACCCAGAAGGTAAGTGAGGATGTCAGCAATATCCCTTGCCCTCTACCACACACAAGTGATCTTGGCCAGGCCACTCAGGCACACACCTCTCAGTGCTTCACAGTACACGAGGGCAAGGCTGAATAGGTCCAAACAGCTATCTGAGAGACCTTTTTTTAAGGTTTTGCATTTTGATATTGAGTTTTGCTACACTGATTTCCTACAGCTGTGTTACTTCTAGCTGTCTTCTTATATCATATTTCAGCTTAGCTAGGAAACATGCTCTGTTAATTGGTTCATTTAATAGATTTCTGTCAAAAGCAATTCTTTAAAAGACAGAATTCCTTTGTACATTTGAACCTCTTCTCCAGGAAGAACACAAAAATATAATAAGCTCAGAGCAGTTCTGGTTACAATGTTCCCCAAGAAAATCAAGATATAAGCAACAGAAATTACCATAGCAGAGTTTGTGAAAAGAGTATAAATTCAGTAACATAGGATATTTTTAGTATCACATATATTTGCTATCATGTTCAATCTATGATTTTAGACTGGATAACAGATCCATTTTAAATGAATTGTGCCTATTTTTATATGTTTTAGAGAATTGCTCTACCAGTTTATGTATTATTTTAAAATAAAAGACTTATGCCTTATGAGTTCACATGTTCATTATCTCCATACATTCAATTATAATGCCTTCTGTGACTTCTGCTTTATAATTTTGCTAATACATCAGAATTGTTTTATATCCTCTAGCTATCAATAGTAATTTTGAAGCAAAGCGTGAGCATTTACTGGATTATTGCAAAAATCAGAACACCTAAACCCCTCAGTATATGTAGTAATTTTACACCTCTGTGAAGATTTTAGCCCTTTGTAGAAAGTCTGTATTTATTCTTTAGCATTCAATGCTTTTAAAATAAAAGATTGATGAAAAATTGTGTTACTAAAGACTGCATTGTCCAATGCATATATCTGGTAAAAAACTTCTGTGCACATTATTCTACAAGAAAATAGATTCTTTGTTTGTTTATTTTTCCCCCTCCCTCCTAATTATTGGGTTAAGTCTGTACAGGGGATTGAGAGAAGGAGGCTCATGTGGTTGGGATTTAGAAGATGTCATAAATTGGAAATCAGCTTTTTGATGATCAAGAACACAGAATGAAAGGCAAGTTTGTAGGGGGAAGAAGAAGCCCTTGAAAATTGTGGCAGCTGATTAAGCTGGGTAGAAATGTTGCTAGGAACTTTACTGCTAGGTCACCTTTTTTTTTTTTTTTTTTTTTCTTGGACAGTAAAGGATATAGGAAATAATTTGTCCCAACTGAGAATATTTCACAATAGTTACTAGTGTAACAATGAGTAGAAGTATAGACTGATCAGGGAACAAGAGATATATAATTATCAAAAATTGCTCTTTGGCAAAACAGCTGGGGCAACTTCTAGCTTTAGGTAGCTGATCTTCAAGACTTTTGCCGTTCTATAACTATTTGCATATCAAAAGCTGTAATTTTCCTTGCAAATGAATGGAAATTTCTCTGGCTGAGCCCACCTGATTTTTATTTTCTCTAGTAAGACTCTTCAGTCTCTTGTATTAACTCCATTTTTCCTTTGATGTAGGCTTTTTACTCTAAATTAGAGCCATTTTTTTTTTTTTGAAATAAATGCAAGCCCCTTCCTCCATTTCTCCACATCACCCTTAAAACTTTGGCTGCTCACTATCATATTGCTCCTTGACTTATAAAATATGTTTTGTTGCATGCTGACAATTCAGTAAGCATTGCTGAGCATGTTGGGGAATAGGTAATTATACTCAGTAACACTTTTTCTCATTCTAGAGTAAGAGTTCTAGTAGCAGAGTTTTTCTGAAGGAGAGGCTCTAATAAGATTTTTTTTCTTTTTTTTTTTCTTTCTTTTTTTTTTTTTTTTTTTGTTGAGCAAGACTTATTCTTCTTTATCCATCCCCTTTTAGAAAGGGGAAGACATGAACAATATGCCTTGTTTGAAGATTTCTTGATTATTTTAAATATAGCTTAAATCTTTGTGGATGCCATGAAATGGTCCACATCCAACTAAGTGCTACCTCAGAGGGCAACCAGAACGTTTTTGTTCCTAGGATGGTATGTGCAGATGAAGGAAGCCTGGGAAAACTGAACACTTTGAAACAGTATGCCTTATTATTCAGTAGCTACAGATTTTAAGGGAGAGAATAAATGCAGAATTATTTTCTTTTAATTCACCAACTTCCTGTGCAGAAATTTAGAGGATGGCTCACATTTTAAATATACATATTTATATATATAACTGTATCCAAATTCCATTAGTTGAGTATGCTCTTTTGTGGCTAACTGTCTTTCTACCCCTGCAATATTAATCTCTCGTGAAAGTGGAGAAAGAAACCGTATAACTCTTCAGATGCTGATGATCTATTTATTTATTTATCACCTTGATGAAGCAATTAGGATACCGGAGCCTCTGATAAATTTCTTGCTAACATTACAGTGCTTTGAAGTGGTTTTTTTTTTTTTTTTTTTTTTTTTTTTTCCTTAGCTGCACACATGCTGCATACCCTTTCTGGCTGCTCTTGTGAGGCTATTAAATGATTTTTCAAGAAAATGCCATATTCTTTACGGTTGTCATGTTCATACATATTGATAAGCTGACTAGCTAATCCCCCCTTTGTCAATTAAATTGAGTGCAAGGGGTGGGGATGAGAAGAGCACCATCAGTAACCTGAAATGAGAAATGAAATAAGAGCATGTCATTTCTGGTAGAGCATCATTCATGGGAGCTTCGCTACCCGAGAATTTTCCTACACCGAGCCGCATTTGAAGTGAATGACTCCTCACTCTGGTCTGTGAATGACCATGAATTATCTACTAAGCAATGGGAAGACTCAGTTCCCTGAGTGCTTGATTACATATTTCAGGTGATGTATGCATGTATACCAGCAGTTGGTGGCCTTAATCTTATAGAACATAATAATTAGATATTCCTTTTCCTGTTGTGTTTGGCAAATAAATTGCTATCATCATTACCACAGATTATGGAAAAAGCCCTGCAAATAGAACATCTGCTTTTAATTAAATACATGCAGAGATATTTCAACACATACCCATTAATCAAGCTTAAACTTTGCTTTTCACTTCTTTTAGTTAGTCAAACAATTGTTATAAAAAAGATGTACTTTTTCTTCTCTGCAGCAGTGGTTATAAATTTACAAAACAAAAAAGAATTACTATCCTGGAAACATTAAAGACTTCTTTTTCTTATATATTCCCTCACTTGTGCGATTCATTTTGGTCCAATTTTCAAAACGGGTGACCAGATATTTAAGATAACGCAGTTCGGGCTGAATGTCTCTAAATCCAACACTTTTAGAGGTTCATCACTGCAAGCATCACTAAGCTCATTGCTGAGGAAAGAACAATTTGCCACTGCCAGAGGCAAGTGCAAAGCTGATTTAGGAACCTTGCAAGTAGTCAGAAGAGGGGAGAACTGAAAATATTTTCTGTCTCCAGCTGTTCTGAATTTCGTCACGGTTAGCTGAATAGTCAAAGTTGAAAATGCTTTAAACACCAAAGGGGTTGAATATCTTAAAATTTAGGGTCAAGTTGTGCTAATTAGGTAACAATTAATTTTGAGTGACCTCTAGTGGTGTTTTCCCCCTATTCATAATGGAATTTCAGGCTCTATATTTAATAGCGCTTTCACAGCAACAGAGCAAATTGAATATAGCTAGATGGGTATGCCACATCATAGGTTTGCTTTTCTGAAAATGATCTGATAACCTGATGGAGAAAATCAAAGTGTTCTTTACGTATAATTTTTGTTCATTGATTATTCTGCCTAGTACAGCTGTACATTGCAAGGCACTGCACAATGCATGAGTTCATTGCACAAGTAAGGACAAGTGTGCCTGTGCAGCAGTATGACTGATATTACCCAGAAAATTATATCATTTTCACCAGATGTAGGCACAGTGTTATTAGCTTTAATCAAGCCTATATGGGCAATAACAGCTGTGATGATGGCTAGATCCATCTTCCATGGTATTCCTACGTGAAGCAGCTATAGCAAAGCCACAGTAGGACTGCAGTCACAACTGCAGGTCATGGTCTGTGGGCATGCACTGTTTGGAGCTGTTCAGGCTGCAAACTGAAGACCAGAAGAACAGAACTGTGATAGAAAAAAAGTGAGGGATTTGCCATCTCTGAATGAGGCTTTACGGCTCTAACAGCCATTAGGGCTTTCAGGCGAGGTAAACCATGTTTTATGACCCTGACATTTGAGAGTGCACTGTTTATCAGTGGGTCAGCTGCATTCATTGGGTCGGCTGTCAATGAGCACTTTACTGTGATTGCTTTTACCACATTCTGATGGGAAGGCGAGACAGTTATTAGCTAATTGGCCATCTTGTGCACAGAGATCTGTACAAATGTCAGTGGCTCCATTTCTTTTCTGAGCCTTTGTCTCAGCTCTCCCTCACACCTGGGATTCTTCCTTTGGTATGTGAGCAATCCAGATCTCTCATGCCAACAACATAGCTGGTACCCAAAGCAGTGGCGAAGAGTCACTGGAAGGTGAGTCACATCCTCTGATAAGACACAAGACTACCTAATAATGACTGAAAAAATCCCATGAGATGGTTTGTAAATGTGGGAGAACAAGCCCAGCTGTCCAGTCTCAAAGGGTCAAGGCTCACTCTCCAAGAGAGATGTGGATATGCATATTAATGCCTAAGTATTTTAAAGTGGTTTAGAGAGAGGCTGCAGAGACAGCCTGGATTTACCTGGGATGGTGTCCCAAACACACAAAGAAAAGATAAATAGATATTAAATCACAGGAAGGTCAAATTATTTTTTCAAGATAATACCATGCAAAGATGGAGACTGTGGGAGTGATCTGACATTCAGGCTCCCTGCATGGCAGTACCTAATTGCATGAGGTGGGGCTTTATGTTAGCTAAGTGCAAGTTTCGGTTAAATGAGGCAAATCTTATCTTTTCAAATGCTCCATAACACCAGCCAGGCAATAAATTGATCCCTTCCACTTGTGCTAAGTTCTTGTCTTGGGGTGAATGTTGAAGCACATCCTAAGCAGAAATGCTCAGTGTTTGTTCTATAAGCATCAGGGGCAGTAAAGCATCTCATGTATGCCAAAGACTTCAAAATCAACAACCAACTAATCATGGACTGTAAAGATTTACTGTGTTCACAATTGTAGTCCCATAGCCCCCTGAAAATTCACAGTAAAATGTATGAGTTAGTTCTGATGTACAGATTTGAAGACTAAATTTGCACAGGTACTGATGCAGGGTTTATCAAACATAAATAAATATTCAAATATCTTCCTCAAAATGCACCAGATCTGTAGAACCAAATGTGACCTGTCATGTCAATATTAATTTTCATGAATGGTCTTGAATTAATGTGAGACACAGAGAAGTCACGTTTTATCTGCTTGCCCTATGTGGAATGCTTTCTGATCAAGATTCCTGATCAAATTGTAACTGACTGACAGTTTCCTTCACCAAAAAGATTTAAGTCCAAAGCCACTGTTAGAATATATGACATAATTATTCTGCCTAATGGAAAAACATTCATTTTGATAGCAGTCTTAAATTATTGCTGCCTTAAAGGCAAATGCTTTAGTATATTAAGGATTTGGAAATTGGCTGATTAGTGGTGTAAATCTTGAGCAGGGAGGGCAAGAAAAGCTTGTATTTGAACCTTTATTTAATTCATCATTGAACAATTTGTAAGTATTTAATCTTCTCTTTATTTATTTTTTAATTTTATGTGTACATATCCTGCTTGTCTTATGGTGTGAATTTTTATGTTTCTCATTTAATTAAAAATATTTTAGCCCTTTTTTTTTCAGAGATATAAAGAGATATAAAATAGGACTTTATAAACAATGCAACTGGTTCTAATAAATACCAAAAAAAAAAAAAAAAGATATTTTTAATCTTCTTAAGGTGGAAGTATTACTGTAATTAAATTTGGCCCTGTTGGCCCTGTGAGGTAAAGGGTTAGTTATTTTAAAAATACATTTATTAATTGATAGCTATTTCCTAATAATTATCCTGTTTGTTTTTAAAATCAGTGGGAGAGTGTCTGTAAATAACTGTCTAGGTGCTAGGACAAAGATGAAAACCTTTCAAAACACACAAGAGGGAAAAAAAAAATGTCTCTATATCTTTTGGGCAATACAAAAGTAATTTGAGCTCTCTCCAGAGAGCTCAAAAGACTTTTACTTACAGCCAATGGTTAACTTTGGTGTGACATGTGAGTGCGCACACAGTTCTGTGGCTATCTGCTCGCTGTGCCACAAAGGGAGAATCACAGTTAAGTACAGGAGCAGAAGCTCTTCAAGTGCAATTACAAAAAAAAAAGTGTTCTCTCTCATGTTTATCCACTTCTCTTAGGTTGGACACTTCTCAGGAAGCACATAATCTGAATCTCTTTTTTTCAGTTCAGTTATGATCTAAGTATGATGGGCTCAGTTGAATCTCTGGGCTTTCTTAGGATCCAAGATGATAGCTTTCCAGTAAATAAAGTGGACTTTGGAGCTGCTTCTTCACAAAGATTTCTACTGTCTTCTCTCTCTGTTTTCTGGGGACTTTTTTTTTATTATTTTTTATATTATTGTTCATCAGAAAAATAGCAATGAAAGGAAGATTTTAAAAAGCATTCTTAGATAAAATAGCTGTCTATCACAGACTTTCCAGTTATATGAAAACAGAGAAATATTTTGAAACCCTCTTGTTCTTGAATAGTATATTATGCAAATGCTGTAGAAAATACAAATATGTAAAGGAATTTTTGCTTATCAATAAACGTACAGTTTAATTATTTATATTGTAGTTGCAATGTTCAGGCTTTCTGCAAGGCAGTGAGATGGATTCTTAAGTCCCTATAAAGCTGCTGCAAAACATTATGTGTCTACCACAAATTCGTGAATAGAACAATTTAAGTCACATCTCAGAAACCCACTGGAAACTCTGAATTTTTGGCACACGTTAAATGACTGTGCTTGTTGTTATGGTAATTCTATGAAAAAGACTCTCAGAAATCAATTTGTTGTTTGCATATAATTCCCCAAACTGAGAGAGAAGATGTTGGGTGGGTGAAGGAACTGCCACTAGAGAAGCTGTTGAGCTCAATTTAAACCCACAAAATGTACCAGCATTTAAAAATCAATGGGCTTGATTGCACCATGCCCAGAGGCTGGGAAGAAGTGAAGATGCTAATGGCACAGCTTGGACTACCTCAAAGCTTATCACAGTTTCTTTTAGAAACTGTATACTAAGCCTGCTAAGGGAAGGAGCACAGCCTGCATTTACTGTAGGACATATAGAGGAGGCTGTTGGTACCCTCAGATGTGAGCTGCTGAAGTCTAAAAAATAGACAAAACTTGTAGCTAGGTTAGAAAGCAACATCAATGGAAAAGAAAGAGTTAAGGTCAAATTTAGCAACCCAAAAGCTATGCTGAAGAAAAAGTGCTCAGAACATTTAATAACTGTACTGAACATGGGAAAATAAACGATGGAAAAGCAATAGCAGGGACTGGAAGAGTGGGTATGATTTTACATATGGAAGTTCGTGTGTGAGCTGCACTCAGTGTACCCACAAAAAATCCCCAAGCCATTGGATTCTCTTATAAAACTGGCAGAGGGAATAGAGTTTTCCAAACTGCACTTGTCCAAAGCCTGGCAGCAACACAGAAATAAGAATGTTAAAAAATAATAATAATAATACCAATTCTGACTGAATTCACACATACATACGTGCCTATTGAAGTATGAAAGATTACCCTGGGGGGGGAGCCAGTTACCTGCAGGATTTCAAAGAAGAACGGATTGAGTCCTGCAGAGAATAAATAGTATTTTCTGGTTTTTGGATGACATACTAATACCTGGGGGGAATTCAGAAGAATGTTTACAAAACCTTGAGGAAATTCCAACAGGTTACAAAGCTATGCTTTAAAATGGACAAAAATAAGCTTGTGGGTGTGGGATTTTTTTTTCCTCCTCCCTAAAATCAGATTTCTTACCTAAGCTTCTAGAATAAAAAAATTAAAAAAAATAAAAACTATGGAATATGCATATGTACCTCAATGTTGCACAGTTTATATTGCTTTTCAGCAGCACTGGGAAAGAGTAAAGATAAAAAATGATAGTAAAAAGTTGCTCTTGGTGCCAAGATGGGACTAAGGTGGCATTTGAGGACCCTGTAGCATGTGAGACCAAGGGGAGGAAAAACTCCCAACCAATTCCTCTGGTAGTAGCGTTTGTTAGAGACGAGTTTCCTGAAAATATCTGCATAGCTCTCCTGGGGGATGTGGTGGCCCCAGGGACACTTGTGTGCACTTCTTCCTTGGCCCCATCCAAAGCCCTCTGCAGAGATCCTGGGGGCCACTAGAGGCCTTTGGCTGAGGTTCTTCATGCCTCAGGCCCACAGGGGCCTGAGAGGCCTGCATGGCACAACTGCCAGCGCAGCCTTGTGCTCCCAGCCTTCAGCTTAGCAATTGGAAGGAAAAGAAAACATTATTGTCCTCGGTTAATTGCTTCTTTGTGCCAGGATACTCTTCAAAGACACTTTAGTCTCAAGTGCATCTTAGCAAAGAAAAACCCATATTACTGATTTTAAAACCCCCTATTTCCAACAACCCAGATGAATGAGTTCAGTATAATAGAATATTCTCCACCAAGTGTCTCACAAGCAAAAGTGGGATGTAGAATTAGTTTGGGGTTTGGGTGGGATTTTTTGTGTGTGTGTGTTGTTTTTTAAAGTGCTGTTTTAATGAGGTGTTTAGTTTAGCACATTTGGCTCCTCCAAATTACCTCAAGGGGATTCATATGTTAACGAACTACACAGCTGTTGTTTGTGAAACCAGCCTAGCACAAGCAGAGCGTGTTGTGCAAAGATTTAAATGCTCTGTTGGAGAGGTCACTGCACTCCTTTGTCTGCTATCAGCTATTAATAATGATGCTACTACTTAATTTTAAACACTAAGTTTTTTTTGTTTGGTTGGTTGGTTGGTTGTTTTTTTTTTTAGCACTAAATACATTCCAGATAGGTTGGGATGGTTTTGAATGCTTGGGTGGAGATAGGCAAGTTGAAATCAAAGGATGACCTGATTTTATGCAACTGCTGACATATTTTGGGGTGGGGAAGATTGGCAATGAGGTTACAGGCTTTAATGGTGGTGGCCTGAAGAGGCTGTGGTGAGCAGAGCTAACGTTTGCAAGGATAATTGTTGTATAAACATTCCCTGATATGCTTCAAAAGCTTTAATTCTGAATTTCTTAAATTAGGCAGGCTTTGCTCCTGGCAAGCAATAAACTGTTTTCATTTTAGAGATGTCACTTTACATTTAAGGAAATTAATAACTGGGAAAGAAAAAAAAAATTATCCTGTTTGGTAAATAAGTGCAAAGAATCTATTTCTCTTATTTTTAATTCAAGTATCCAATTAAAATCAACAGGACACCTCATTGAACACCCCCCCAGATTTTTAAGGGCCAGTGTGACAGAATTTATATGCTGGAGGAGGAATCCCAGTCTCCACCATCACACGGGAGCTGTACTGGCCAAGGGATGTGCTGGCAACGCTTGGCTGCCCCTGGAGCCTGTTTGGCTGCCGCAGACGCAATTCGGCATCAGAAGCCCCCTGGGCAGCAGGTTGTCCTCAGGCCTTGGACTAGAGACTGCTGCTTTCCAGGCTACTCACACATAACACATCTCTCACAATTCTGGCTCACAGATCATTTAATCATTTAAATATTTGGGTTTGATTTCCTTCATGTGCTTTATCACTGAAAATAAGTTCCGTGATTAAGCGTTAACATCAGAGCAACCTCTGCCAGCTGGTGGAGACAAAGCTCTTCTCTTAGCAGCATAACACATTAAAAGAAGATTTGATTTTGGTATGTCTGCTGTTCAATCTAGGCTTTTATTCTCCCTCAAAACCATTAGTATTTAAGTGCAAGAAATGATATTTTGCCTAGAACTTAGGTAGAATATAAAATAAATGTACAACGGGAACTTTGCCAAGTTTTAAGAACTCCATATTGACGCTGCAGTGCTGACAGCAGCAGCTTCTGGCAAAGTGAATGCAAACACAAAGAGACTTCCTTGAAAACAAAGCAAGTATCTTCATCACGGCCTCCATGACACAGTTCTGACAATATAATTAAGTTCAAAGAACAAAGCCTTTGCCTGGCTGAAGACAGAGGCTACCAACTATCATTAGTTTTCTTTGGAAATTATTTCAGAAAGATCTGGTCTTCCTCAAAGAGCCCTTCTAAAAAGAAAACAATCCATTTTAGGGCAAAAACTAATAAAGCTTTATAAATATCCTATTTTTACAGATGGGAAACTGAGGCACAGAGTGTCCCTGAGACCCAGCTCTCACAGATTATTTGGCTTAGAAATAACATTGAGGATCAGGGCAAGCTCACCGTCCATTGGAGGCACCGTCCATTTTTAAGATTTTGGGTCACTTTCCATCCTGTGCCATTGCAACTACCTGACAATGACGACAGGGATGACAGTTAATGTCACCTACAGTATTTGCATATCTAATGGTCATCTGTCCCCAAGGAAGAGGCTTAAAGTTTTCAGTTCATTTAACACAGGCTATTGAAAATTATCCATGCACAAGCTTTTTACTTAAGCACATAAGCTGTATGTGAACTAGTAAACTCGATTGCTAAAGTTATATTCACGATTTCCAGTTTGCAAGCCCCTCTTCTGAGCACTTGTTGAATGGGAATATACTGAAAGTGTGGGATTTTACTTTATTTTTTGAGGCTAGCTCTATATAATGGAAATGTGCGGACAGACTGTTATAAGGACTTTATGATTATTCAATGCAAAGACACTTGTGCTGTAGCGAATAAGAGGCTGTTTCCTTGCACAGCATGGAACTAGAATGACTGCCAAATGGGAATGAAGTCACCTTCCATTTCAGGCTCATTTATCTAAAAAAGATGAGTTTTCCTGTGGATTTGGATTTGCCACATGTGTTGGCTAGGAAACGGTTGAGAAACCCAACATTTCTGGAAGGTGGGGAACTTGGAAATACATTTAGACCCTTTTGCAAATTGTTTAGCCCAGCCAGTCATATTTAGCTGATGAGAAATCCTCTCCTCCAGAAGATAAGCCTTGTGCCCACTGTAGCTTTGCAGCTCAGGTAGTGTTACGGCTATCTCCTAGGACATGACAGGACTTTCATTGGGAGCTAGGAAGAGTCAGGTTGGTAATGGGCCAGAAGAAACTACTGATGATTCCAGGACTTCCAGATACTTCATCTTGTACATTTATGGATTTCCCAAAATATATATTATCAGAGATTAAAGGTTGAGGAGGTCATGGATGGATGGAGGTGTGTGTGTTCAGTTAGATCACCAACTTTCCTCAAAGTAGAAACCCCTAGCCAAGAGAGAAGGATAAAAATATTTAAGCCAAAAAAATTAAACTGTTTATTTTTTCTTTAAGTAATTAGAAATTGTATTGATATTTCTATTGATAAAGCAAGCTAAAAGCTAATGACATAAGAAAACTTACAAACCCTATAGAACTTTGTAGATCTTTAATGTTCTTTGAAGTTCTTCAGATGAGAACCTTTATAGTGAAAAAGGTGCAAAGTCATCTCATAGTCATTTTACCTATACAAACATCTTTTCATTTACAAGAGCAAACATTGACATCTAAGACAGCTGTTAGACCCTTGTACTTAAATACTACTAGCTCACTGATGCATCACCACTGAGGCAGGGTGTCATTTTTGATGTAAACAAACAAACAAACAAAAAAAAACAAACAAAAAACTCTTTTCTGTATCAAAATGGAATTATTGTGCAGCAATTTAATGACATAGTTCTTCCTCTTTATGAGCTCCGAAAATATCTCATTAAGAGTTTCACGAATTACGACAATGACTTATGCTGACATACTTATTTGTTCTCATCTCTGAATAAATCTGCTTGACAGCATTAATAGAACAAAGAAGGGGTTTCCCAGACTGTGATTCAGCACATGCTTCACTCCAACACCTTGACATTATCTCCAGCCCCAGTGTTTGATTAAGCCAAGGTATGAGATGTACTTCAGACAAGCTCAGCTGAGAGCCGTGCACGCCACGCGGTGCTAGCATGAGAAAGCTGTTGAAATGTTTTTCCTTCTCTCTCAGATCTACTATTTCAGCACTCTTCACCATCTGGTGAAACACTTCAAAGAAGAAAACTGTCTTGCAATGTCTAATTTTGTCATGTTTTTGGAACATTATTTTAATGATCTTTGTGTCATTTAAGTATGATTACTTGTCCTCCAAGGCTTTTCCTGTTTACACTTAAATAGTGTTGGAGCATATCCAGAAACACTTTAAATGAAATGGTAGAAAATACTACATTTTTGTTATAATAGCTTAAAAGCATCGTTTACAGTTTGGGAACGTAGCTGGCACTTTGCATTCTGGTAGGGTTTTTTTTGTTTGGTTTTGTTTTGTTTTGATCTTATTGTAGTAGTAGATAAATAAAATGAATTAAACAAGCATAATTACCAGTTAAGTTTTACAAAATAGCAAAGAAATAGAGGGCCTAATTCAAAAGGGTGGTAATGGTGTAAATAATTAAGTCAAATTGTTTTCATTTTCATGCCGCATATTGTTTCCTTCAGCCTGTAATGGTACAAGGCAAAGTATACGCAGTGCTAGAGCTAGACAAATAATAGATAAATTTATTCATAAACACTTTGTGGATTTGTAATTAGAAGTTCACTGCCGCAGCTTTCACTAGTCTTTATTTTTTTGATCCAATTTCTGTAAATATTTGCATGATTAAATTTCTGCTTAGAGAATGCCGACCGGCGCAGAACACACCACAGAAGAGCTATGAAACCATCTTCTCATCTTGGCTGAAACTGCAGCCACGTCCCCAGCAGTGCCATTGCCCAGGTCTTCATCCCCAGTACAGACTGGGCCAGCATGGTCATCAGCCACCCTGTGCCTGGTGGAGGATGTGAGGTAGTGGGCTGGCATGAAATGGGTTTCCCTCTTTTCATTGCTAAAAACCCCAACCAGAACTTTTCCAAACAGCAGACGCTAATGACCTGGCAGATGTTACCCACTGAACCTCGGGGCTCCCACAGTGATTCCTGCCAGACAGTGGAGGCTGGCAAATGAAGTGACTGTGCAGGGTGAGGGCAGCACCTCATACAAGATGTGAGTATGATCAGTGCCCACAGAGCAGGGGGCTGACATGTGGCATCGCTTCAGCTCAGTGTTGGTCTATCCTCAATGATCACATTTCAGTGCAGAGCTGCGATAACCTGGGGAGGCCCAAGAGATCACTTGGGGGTCATTGCATACCACGGCAAGCCTTCAGTCACTGAATAATGATACTGAAAAGAGCATTTAGAGCAAGCACCACGTCGGCAGGTCCTAGGCTTGAATCTGGTTTTGGAACTACCTCTTGGTTTAGTTTGAGTATAGTATAAATATATTAAAATTAAAGTTTTGAAAGTGTGAAGAGATAGAGAAAGGTTAAAGCTATTGGGTACATTTGCCATTCAGCATGCTCTAAATGCAATCGCTTTTAATGAAATTAGAGACAACACTAGAATTACCTGTATTTCCTCAGGTTAGGGGTCCTTATTCTTCCCCAACGCATCCTCGCAGATCCTATTATTGCTACTAAGCTATAATGTGAGCAGCAGCAAAGATAGCAGTACGGTCTACATCTCTTGCTCACAGGTAGCCCATGCACATTGGTACCTTGATAATTGCATGAGCACGGCATGCAGCACTGAGCTGATGGTCTTGTGCCTGTGCCCAGGCCCAGGGAAGGATTTGTCATTGACTGATAGATTAAAATGAGTAGGACTGGGGTTCGAACAAGAGGGGCGTTTGAGGAGGTCTTCTAATTCACTGCTTGTTCCTTCGGCAGCCCAAAGGAGCTGCAAAATACGTGGTGCTTTCCTTCACCTCTCGCTGCAGTGGAGCACAGCTTCTGCATAGCACTACTGGCCTCTGCTGCCAGCACAGGAGAGGAGGCGAGGAGAGAAATTGTATGGGGGACTTCCCACCTCTCTGCTTCCCCACAGGGCCTCCTGATCCCTGCATATGAGCAGGAGGAAAAGCAATCTTTCATCTTTACCTTATTTCCATGCTTACAAATAAAGGTCAAGGCTCCTGTGCTGTAGTCAGTGCTGTACCAGCTTTAAACAACCACCCTGAAATGTGATTGTAATTAGTTTCCTTTCAATCTTGATGTGAAGAGTGATCTTAAAATGCCAGGGCTGTAGCAGTGCATATGATTAACAAGCACAGAGAAAGGCAGGCTATGGAAAAATATGGATAGAAATGAACAAAATGCAAATGTTGCACTGCTTTAAATTTTATTATCCTCTCAGCTCTTCATAAAATACTGTAGACATCGTTTGATTATATTTTTAGTCTAGGGAATTAATTTTTAACTAGGGAACTCATTTCTGCCTTATGATTACTCTTCTCTGCAATGGCCTGTAGGTCTGGACTAAAAAATCACAGTTTTAATGGAGCTAATGATGCCCAGAACTCATATTAATCTCACTTATGTGTGTGTCATGCCATGCAATATGTGCTATAGCTGCCGGCAACATGTGCATCTTTTCATACCAATGATTTCTCCAGGAGACCAAGGGTGTAAATCCCAGCTGGGTGTGGGACTGCATCCTGCTATTGTCACCATCCAGCAGACTCCTTGGAGGTGGCTGATGCCTGGGCGGCAAGTGGAGGGGAAGGAAAAATGGCAGAATCAGTGACATTTCATAATCACCTTTCTGATTCCACCCCAGCTCTTTCAAGAGCTTTTAATATGTGCATTGTTTTGCTTGCGAAACAATCAGGCCGTATCTTCTATCTTAGAAAACAGAGCTCTTTTTTTTTTTTTTTTTTTTTTTTTTTTTTTTTTTTTTTTTTCCCCATGGCTAAGAAAATGCACTTTATCAAGATATAGGTCAGTAAGGAATTTTAAAGGACAAAAAAGAACAGAAATTTGAAGGTCATGTTAGAGACCCAGAGGATTTGTTTCTATCCTGAGCTAAAACTAAGAGTACTTGAAGGAGAAGCACTGCCCAACGCTCTCTGGGTGTCTGTTGCTCTCACAGTCCATAGACCAGCTCTTTCTGCAGCATCACAGTCCAGACCATTAGCATCTGAGTCAGAAATGCACACCTGTACCTACCCAAGCACCACCTGGATTGGCCTCTCCTCCAAATCCTCCAAATAATTTGACCTCTTGGCAGGCTAGGTTGATAGTCAGACTTGACCTTAGAGATCTTTTCGAACCTAAATGATTCTGGGACTTGAAGAACCTGATGCTAGTGAGGCAGTCTCCATACACACAGTATGGAGCAGTGAACATTTGGAGAGCACAGCTCTACATGTTCACCGAATCCCACACCACCCTTCCCACCGCCTGGGGCTATAACTCTCTGTGCTAGAATCCACATTAAACAGAATGGTGAAATTCCAATTGTTTGTTGTCAAAAAGTTTCTGTTTTGTGATGGAAGATGTGACCTTTCTTGCCGGCAAGAGGCTTTTCTGATTGATTAGTAAACATGAGGTAAAATGCGGGAGCACGCCAGCGTTAACTCGATACTGCCACAGGCTCTGTGCATCAAATATTTTTGCTTTATTTTGAACATCTTGTTAATGAGAAAAATATTTTAATCAAAGAAACGTGTTTCCTTCAATTCTCTCCAAAGTGTTATTTGCTGCTTCAGAATGACATGCTCAATTATGTGTTATTCCTAATTTAGAAAGAAAAAAAAAAAAGCTTCTAAAATTATTAAGTAAGCCTCTTAACAACTGTTAAGCAATACCTAGTATTAATTATTTAATCTTTTCTTATTTTTTTTTTTCATCAGGTAAGAAGAGAACAGCACACTTGCTCCATGTGTGTATGCCTTTTCACAAAACACCTTTGCACACAGGACCATGCTCTCAAAGCAAGCACAAGATATGGTGCTTCTACAGATGCAGATAGGCAGAAACCTTTTCTTAAAAGCCACTGGAGAGGTGGTGTGGCTTCACCACATTATGGCACACCAGTAAATGACTGGTGAAGGATCAAACCCAGGCTGAGCACACAAGGAACGTGCAAACACTGTAGAGCACAGCCCAAATGCACGCTCTGTAGGGTTGTGTTCTGGATGGAGGACACCGAGGCTCAGGTAACCTCCTGAGATCTCATGTCCCAGTACAAGCTTTTATTTTGTTTTACCCAGAACAGTTACCTACCCTTTGAATGAGGCTTCATTCATCTCAGTTCTCCTGTGCTGCCGGGAGAAGCCTCCTGTTCCTTGCATTTTGGGGAGCCCAGGGGTGTGGCGCTTTGCCCCCGGTGTCCCTGTGCTGCTCCCGGTGCAGGCACCAGCCCCTGCGCAGCATGGGTCTGAGGCAACACGAACTGCTGGTCACCGATGCACAGTCCAATACCATCACACATCTTCAGGAGACCGCCCAAGGCAGAACGGCTCCCGAGGTTTCCTGAGGAGAGGGAACAATGTCAGCAAACAGTACAGCAGGACTGGCTGCTCACGCAGCCAGCATTTGCAGGGCAGGCACCGAATAGTTTGGGGGCTTGTGCAAAACAGCCCTGCTTCCCAGATTTCCTGTGAGCTAAACCAAACGAATCCCTCAAATACAACACATCCTAACAGTATTAGCTAAGATGTCACAGACCAGAATAAACATACTGTCACAGTTCCATTTTACTTTTTCTTTTGCATTTTTTTTCTCAGCTTCTATTGGGCTCTGCTGATAGCTGTGTGAACATGCAGGGGGTAAGCACTCTTCAGCTATGAATGGGCACACATATTTCTTTGGTGCACCATCTAATCACCAGCACTATTGCTAGAGTTATTAATTCTGTCTGCAAAGGGTGGGGAAAACACAGAACCATGGATCCTGTGCATTACTGCCATGATACAAGCTTAGATTTTGACAAATACACCTTTCTTTCTGGAATACTGCAAAGCATTGGTATCTTGTTCTTTTCTTTTGAATTGTATCTGTGCACTTACCACTGCAGGTCCATATTGGCGAGATGCAGAAAACACTTGGCAGCTTGGCGTATCTCCTTGGCTCCACCTCTAGGAAAAGGAAAGTCTTCAAGTCCACATGCAAATTTTTTCACACTTCAACTGTCTGGCATGATGCCATAGAGCTACCTTCACTAGCACTGCTGAAGCCCTCTTTGATACTTGGCACGAGGTTCTCTCATCCTAATTCCTGCTAGGACAGATTGTACCAGAACACGTCATGGTTCTGTAGCAGTCCAAGAGGTGCCCTGTGGGTTGGAAGTCGTCATCTAGGTCGGGATCAACGCTTATAAAAATCCTTGTATGGCACGGCCTGCACCACAGCTGCCTGGGTTACACTCGATTATTTGATTTACTTACATGAACATGCACTTCTTTGTTAAATCTTTTTTAGAAGTACTGCCATGAAATAGTTCCTCCAAGAGTAATAAAGGAGTCTCAATATTTTTAAG
The DNA here is from genome assembly GCF_964211825.1 of Aythya ferina. Lineage (NCBI taxonomy): Eukaryota > Metazoa > Chordata > Aves > Anseriformes > Anatidae > Aythya > Aythya ferina. The sequence goes on from NC_140305.1 coordinate 24,992,934, forward strand.
TCTGTCAAAAAGACTTTGCCACACTATAAAATACAGGTGCCTTCAGGAATAAGCTTCTTGTTACCTGAAATAGTCCCTCAGTATACATAAATACGCAGTGCCCAGGCACTCTTTTTTGTGTAGTTCAAAATTTCACTCATATAAAAACTACTATTTACGGCAATTCCGTCAACTGTCATTTAACAGGGCTTGTTAAGTATACCAGGACATGATTAGTCCCTCATGGGGAAGTCATGAGTTATGTCAAAATAAACAGCAACCAGCCAGTCAAACTACTTAGAGCAGGGAAGGAAATGCTGCAAAAGAGGAGCTGAGGATAGCAGGACCCATCAGCAGGATGAGCACCAGGTAGACAACAAGAAACTTTACACCAGATGAGTTCCTTGGTGAGTTCACCTCCATCTGTCAGCTTCATTTGGGACCATGCTCCCTGATTCAAACTGATAGCAAGTATCTGAGTCAAATAAGTGAATATTTTTGCTAAATGCTGTCTGTCACATCATGTTACTCCACTTTGGCTTTTCCCCTGTATGTACTAACATGATGTGGTGTAACATAACATGATGCAGTCTGAGTGATTTAATGCAACATGACAGAAAAACATTGCTGCAGCTTTTGGAATAAACACCTGCTTTTAGCAGTTATTTTGTCTGCTGGAAGCAGTTTCTTAAAATATGTAACCTAAAGTACATTGCCCTTTTCTGGTCATATAACTGCAGTACTTTCCATAATATGCACTTTCTTCATTTTCTTTTATTCCAGAGGCCATGTTCCCATATAGGGTACATTTATGGCTTTATTTTACTTTTTTTTTTTTTTTTTCATTAGAAAGAAAAAAAAAATGTCTTGCAAAAATTGGGGAAAAGAAACTAATCAAAGCATGAATGTAGGGATATATGGAAAAGAGTTCTTACTACAGAATGAAAACACTGGTTATATTAACAGCAAATAATATATTTAGCCACAGATAGTAATAATAATACAAGTAACAAAGTTTAGAAGACATTATTTTCCTTCCAAAACTTCAGCAGAATATTATAAGTGAAAACTGGATAAAGATCATCTCTCTCTCCTTGGAGAGATACAGACATAGATAAGGCAAACATTTAACTGTTGATTTTGCATTTGCAAATGTAGGTTTTATGAATGGGAACATTTTTAATAAGAAAAGTCAAGGTTTGGGTGAGCCTTCCTTGAATTTTGGTTCATTATCCTTGACCTGACTGACAGAAATATTAACAGTGGGAAATGAAACTGCTGGTTTAGTTATTTAAAAAATAAAGTAGTTTATTCACATTGATTAATATTCTTTCTTTCCAAAAATCTATCCATCTGGGTGTGAATGCATGAAAGATAATTAAATTGCAAGCCATAGCTCTGTAATTCTCATCTGGAGGACCTTTGTCTCACGCTGGAAGAGCTTTATCCTCAAAGGTCTCAGTACAGAAGTCTTTTCCCAAGCAGAGGGAAGCAGAAGGAAATTCCAGTGACTTTCAGCTCATTAGATGACAAAGTCCAAAACAGATGCTTTTCAAAACAACAACAACAACAAACTGGATCACCATTCAAAAGGAATAAAAGCTTTCCCATGAAGTCAGAGAAGTGGTTTCTGTAGGCTGGAGCTCACAGATGCATTTGCCGTTTTCTTTGTATACCTAGCACTTTTAGAAGAAAAGCCTACAACCACCACCACATACCTGGAAGGTTGCTACCAACTGTCCTTGTTCCTTGCTCAGAAAAAGACACCACCTTGAAATATTGATTGCAGCTCTAATGTTAAATTTCCCAGAGATATTAACAATGCAAGGCTGTGGTTGTGGCTTGAGAAGAGGAAAGGGTCTTTGGCATTTCAGGGAAGGGAATGATTTCCCCAAATTTGTCCTTCCAGCCAGCTTTGGCAGCCAGCCCCAGCTGCACAGCAAGAGCACAGTGCTCTGGTCAGAATGTGGATTTATACAGGGATACAGGGTTGGAGATGCAAATCCTGCAACTTCCCCACATGTAAAGCACCTTTTGACCTTCAATAAAAATTAAACATTCAGAGGAATAGAGGAAAGCAGATTTTAATTTATAATAAAAAAGGATGACACTCTTGCCTATATTTTTACAAAGGCCCTGAAGGGCTCCTTTACTATGTGATCCCAGCAAGTTGGCAATGTATTTTAATGTATTTATTTGATTATGTATTCATTCTTTCATTCATTCATCTATTCAGTCATTCATTCAGACACTTGTTCATTCATCCCTGTCCTTTTGCAGGAAGAGAACATAAGCCAGCAGTGGCATACTTCTTCACTGTCCTGATTTACAGCCATGTCTCTGAGTTTGTATCAATAAATCTCTTTGGCCCTCTTCAATCCAACATTATCCCTCATTAATGACAGGGATTTAAAAAAAAGATTAAAAATTATATCAGATTATAGATAGATAGATAGATATACATATTGGTTGCAGTGCTGTGATTAAAGTGCTGGATTGTTGGATTTTTATTTTTTATTTAAAACCTTTCATATTTGTGAATCTCTAGGTCTTGCTATTACTTTCACACACAATCCCTGACTTGTCATTAACTAGCCCAGCGATTTCACTGTTATGCTCTCTTGGTGCTTGTGGGTGCAAGGGGGAGCTCTGGTGAGCCTGGCGCTCACATTTGCTTTTACTGTCTCTGCTTTTTGACCTGTTGTTGTTTTCTGGCCCTGAGAAATATTTATTTAATAATCACCTTTCTGGAGGGGATGCCCGTGCACTGTCTGCCAGTAGGCAGCTGCTGCATGGACTGCACCTAGGATTGCCTCACCACTGCTGTGCCCGAGCATTTTATCTGCTCCTGAGTATGTTTTAAACACAGGAACATTTTCTCTGAAGGGAACAGAAATGAAGGGGAACTACTCTTTCAGTCGGGATTACTCACACTGTAATAGCTGCTGGAACAATTTTTCTCCTGTATCTCTGAAATACCCTTAATTAATCTTCTCGACAACTTGCAACATAATTGTGTCCCTAAACTGTTAACCTTGAAAAATATTTGACAGTGTACTAACATCTCAGAAACTTGTTGTCCCAAGGAATATAATAAATCCATAAATATCCTAGCTTCTCTCAAAAGTCCCAGAATAATTCTTTGTTGTCAGTCTTTTTTTTTTTTTTTCCCCCTTAATTTTCTTTTTGACCTGGTGACAGAGAATGCAGGAGAGAAAGAGGACATGTTAAAAAATAATAATTATAAAAGCCATATGGGAAAAAAGAAAAAAAGGTAGTTATATAACACATAGAAATTACTATTTCTTATAAGAAAGAGGTGTCCCTTTGTCCACCAAGGGTGTGTATTTCTCACCATTTCCATGCCTCAGAGGCACTGGAGGATGGAGCCACTCAATGGCATGACCTGCTATTTGCAGTCAGATCAGAACTGGCCCCTGGTAAACAAAAGCAACAACACTGCCATTCAAGTGGTGCAGAGCCATGTGAGGCTTGCCTGTAGTTGCAATTACCTCTTCGTAAATAAACACCTCCTATTCAAAAAGGATTACAATGCCATATAGGCTGACAGCGTGTTTAAATGACATGTTCACTTTGGCTGTGAAAAATGAGAAATTTAAAATACATGCATTCTTCTGACATCAATGACCTTATTAAAGTTACTGAAATCCTGGATAACTGAATAACTTTAATTAAAGTTATTAAAATTTCTTCTATGATTTAGAAGCTCTGTTATTTTCAACAGTCTGGCATAGATGGCTGTTGGTAACAGAGATGCTCCTCTTCCAGGCCTGTCTGCTGTTCTTACTGTGCTGCCATTTGAAATCATCAGGAAAAAATAATCATGAGCTTAAAAAAGCTAAGGCAGACAGACTGTTTCAGATTATTTCAGTGTGTGTCTTTGCTACAACAGCTGAATTTTCCTGTTAAAATCAGAGGCTGATTTTCCTCCTGAAAATCAGGTTATAAACAAAAGGATTAGACAGAGACAAACCCAGAGAGAGAGAGTTTAGAGCTGGGTTCAAACGTGCATGGGAAATTGTGGAAACTCTTTCGTCTGATTTTATTTTAATAATCTTTATTTTAATAATAATTGTTTTCCTGAATGTATATGTTCTTTATATATTTCTGTATCAGGGATTAACTATGTAGCTCAGTAGAAACCAGAAAAGGAGATCATTATTTTACAATTTAATTTAGAGGAATTTGAAGGCTGAGGAGCAGCAGTGAAAGGAAGCACAGCTGCATTTCTTATAATTTTCCCATTAGAATATTCCAATTTCCACACTGCTGCTCCCTTATTTTCAGTGTGTTTGTAGGTATTCTTCTCATATTGGGATCCAGCAGCCCAGAAAGCTTGAAAACTCTGAGTCTGTTTTTCGCTAAAGGAACATTTTCTCACTTAGTTTGGATGTGCCTTCAGTTTTTATTTGCTAATTTTCACATAAAATGGTAAAACCATACTGCTAAAATGACATTATCATACACTTGGGAACTTGCAGTGCATATACCAAAACCAAATCCTGATATATCATGGGTACTTGTTAAACCTGGCCATCCTAGATGTGCTTCACAGTCTGGACTGCATTTTGCCTTAGAACAAATCTTCAAGAAAAGAGCTTTCATCTCCACTGGACAAAGGGCTGAAGCTCAGAGGGGCTGAGTGTGCTCAAGGTCGTTCTGGAAATGCGTGGCACAACAGGGAGATGGACCAGCATCTTCAAAGCCCAGGAAGCCCCAGCAGCCTCAGCCACATCCTTTGTGTGCTTTTCCTCCCAGACGCAATCGCCTTCTCTTCAATCCCTCTTAATGCCAGTTTTTAAGCCAGCCAAGAGCTGAAACTTTTAAATGGTTTAAACTTTTAAACTATCCAACATGTTAAAACATTTACCAGGAAAATAGGAGAGCTGTTGTGTCTAGTCTAAGCGTTTCCTCACCCGTGGTATTACATTTTGAAATGCTGGATTTCCTCTTTGAGGAAAAGATTTGTTCGACTCGCCTTTTATCGCATACCAAAACTCTTATAGGAGCTTTTCTACCTCTCCCTAAACACAGCAGAAGACTGAAGAGCTAAAAAAAAGCTTTTCAAATATTTGAATTAACATTGGCAGAATGTATTTCATCTGGACATACTTCTGGAATCATAATATGAACTGTCACTGAATACCAGAAAGCTTGTGGGTGTATTTATGAAATCCTTTTAGAACATCAGCCATTTCCACAATAAGTGTAATTATCATTTGGTACCCTACTGTTCAATATTTTCACTTGGACAGTGACAACTCTGGTATCCAGTTGAGATATCCAGAAATATCTTCTCCAGATATTATCACTTTGACCAAAAATAAAATCATCTGACTTGAACGCATCTATTCCACGCTTGACTGCCAGTTATTTAATATAAGCTCAGGGGTCGCTAGCTGCTCATTCAGGCTTTTGCTAGATATTTTCAAATATATTTTTAAAGCATCAGATTTGTTTCCAAAAGATTAGAAACTTCTCTACAACCTCTTATTTGCTTATTTTATTTTTTTTACTGATTAAGTCAGCAATTTCATCATCAGTGCAAAACCAGTCGTATCATTATGTTTACACCGGGACTACTGTTGGCTCAGTGAGATGTTGGTCTGCATCGCTAGCTCCTTTCCTAGAGATTTGGGTTTTTACACAGCATTCTGTTTGTCCTATGTGTTCCACAGCTGCATATTGAAGTAGCACAGCAAAGGCTTTGGGGATTTCCCAACAATAAAGTTAAAATCTCTTTCCTGGTTAGTATTCAGCAGCACTATAACATTTAGCAGACATTTTCCCTTCTCCCGGCTTTCAATAGAATGCATTTATCAGCATGGAGTAGCAATCAACATGTATTTGCTTGTGTATTTATATAAGTCAGCTGTATACTTCCTCATTATTTGCAATTCTTCCTCTAAAAAACTTTGCTTTCTGTGTCTCCTTCATGGAAACTGTGGGTATATATAATGTCTGTATGGATGTTTGTGGAAGGTACATTCTGGTGTGTGTTGTGGTTTAACCTGGCAGGCAGCTAAGCACCACACAGCTGTTCATTCACTCCTTCCCAGTGGGATGGGGGAGAGAATGGGGGAAAAAAGTAAAACTCATTAAAGACAGTCAAACAGGAAAGAAAAGGGAAGAAAACAAACAAACAAAACATTTATTTCATCCCTAAATGTATTTAAAGTTGGCATTATAGCATTAGATTTTTTTTATTTTATTTTTTTTGAGATTGCTTTAAGAGACTTGTTGATTGAAAAGAATGGCGGGTCCTTGCAAATTCCTTGCAAAACGGTCATGAAAAGGAATTAGAAGACACTAGGCACTTAAAAACTTATTACAGCCTAAAATAAAATATCAAGTCTAAATCCTACTCCCTCATTCGACTTATACTATAATCCCCCAAGGTCACACCCGCAACCTTTTGAAACACACACAACTGCATTATAGACTTTAGAATTACAGTCACAGATTGGAGGGTTTTAATTTCACTGTAAAGGGAAGGGTGTCTCAAAAATGTCCATCTGATTGAAAAGTGAAAATACTGAAATAGTTTTTCCCTAAATGTGCAATTTTTGCATTAATTTTTCTTCCTATCTTATTTTATTGGCTCTTCTCACTGAAAAGTTAAATGTAATGCTTCCATACTTATTATATCAAACAATAAAATTATTTTTTAAATAATATCTAATTCAGGAATGGCACCTACATAGCCCCCAATGTCTCCATTTTAATGGGCATTAACTGTCCCAGCTGATTTTCTAAAACAAAATCCATTGGCCTGTGTCAGTCAGAATTTTGAAAACTGGATACCTGAGGTTTAAGAATGCAGCTTATATTTTCCTTAAAATCAGCTAGGAACCTTAATTGGTCTTTGGTTCATGCCCTGACAACCCTAATTCCAGCTAAATTTGCCCAAGTAAACCTCAAAATAAAAACAAATTATTTTCCTTAGGTTAAAATATCTAAATTATGTTATATCATATTATGGTTGTTATCGTCAGGTAATGATGATGTACTATCATTATTATTATTATTATTGTTATTGTTATTGTTATTATTATTATTATTATTGAGCTGCAGAAATAACCCCTTCTTTATATTCAATGGGATATCCCTCCTGGAGCTGCAGTTTGGGATTTCTGTTTAGCAAACCAAATAGAGTGAAACGGTGATGAGCTGGTGAAAGCTCTGTAAAATGACCTAAAATTGAATGGAATCATTCATGGTGCTTTCCTTGTTTGCTCATACATGTATGTGTAGCTCAGCTGAGCTAAAATTTTAAGATGACGTCAAGAGTACTTGAGGCAAATGCTCTGAGGAAGGGAAGGACCACTTGGGGTCGTATGCAGGGCTCCAATGAGGGTGAAGGGAAATGGAGTTGAATATTAAGAATAAATTATTCCCAGAAGCAAGATGAGCTAGGCTGAAATAGTCTCTCAAAAGAAGTAATAGAAGTGCTGCTATTTAACATATTTGATGCTAGATTTGGCAAACCTCTAGAAACATACCAAGGAGAACAATTTTACATCTGCTGAGAGGTGCAGAAGACATCCCAAAAAACTGTACGCAATTCCTAACCTTTCTATAACTGCATGTGCACATTTACAAGTAGTGCAGTCAAGGTCCCCACAATATAGCATTGCGTTCTCTACATATACACACAGCAGATCATAATGGGTACATAGTTTTAATGAAATACTATAATTAAATTTATATTCTCGTTTTTTTTTTTTTTAGAAGTGGAAAATTTCCCTCCACCAAGTGATATTAAGAAAAAAAAAAAAAAAAAAAAAAAGAGAGAAAGAGAGTATATTTGTTTAAAATTTCTCAAGAAATGTTTTTCCACAGAGGCCAACATTATAATTAAAACTACTTAATCTGATCCCTTGAGATATTTCCATACATATTTCCTATCCCAAGGCAATCTGAAATATAAACTCATTCAAAGCGAATCTGTCAGGAGGAATAGTGTTCCCGATCAGAGCCCAGCAGGACAGACTGGGTCAGCTCCAGCGGTGCCAGCTCGGTGGTATTGGTGAAAATGGGCTGCAAAACAGGCAGTGTAGCATTGCGGGGGTCAGCAGCCTAGGGGGAAGTGTCTCAGGCTCTGCCAAGATGTTCAGAGACTAAAGAATAGTGGAATTAAGTTTGGCCTTTATTAAATCTCCAGAACTGGCCTTTTAATGTGATCAACCTGTTTCCTCAATTATCTAAATCTTGGTTAGTCTAGTTGCATTGTATTTCTGTGCTAATATAAAAATTGCAACACACAGCTGAAGCTGTGCAGTCTTGTTTTTTCTGGCATTGCATACCATTTGGAAAATGTTTTTTAGTGGTTATAACAATGAAAGAGAATTCTCTTATTCACTCATTTTAGGCTGACTTCATTAGTGACTTTCCACTGCAACATCTTTCTTAGTGAAGTCAATGATTATATTTCCACCCTAATAGCTAGCTAGCTGGCAAGTCTCTATATGGTTCTATGGCCAGGCAAAGTTTTCTTAGGGCAAGGAGGGTGGCAGTCTCAACACCAACTTCTTTGTCCAGAAGGCAGGAGCAAAATACCTCCAACACTTCTTTGTGAACAATGCACCAAAACCTCTAACAGCCTGGTTGCCTCACCAGCATCTGGTGCCCTGAGGAGATAAGTTTAGCTTGGTCATCTGCCAGAGAAGATGCCTTTCTAACTCTCCAGACAGGCCAAGTACATAGGATCCCTAGGGATGGAAACACACAGCTGGAGGGAAGAGGGCGATGCTTTGGCCTATAGGCAGACTCATTGTGAATAGTCCAAAATTCAGTTAAGGTTAAAAGAAATTAAAGGCAGTAGAGAAGTGCAAAACAAACTACTAAGTGACAGTATTACTCCCAAAAGGAGGTGCAGAAACCTTGAAGCTTTTCCTTTTCAAATCAAAACTCACACAGTCTTCAAGTGAGACCAGGGGCAATCCTTCAGTCCCAGTAAATTACATTACTCCTATTAATATTAACTCATGAACTTTGGAATGCCTGAAGACCCAATCTACATAGACTTTTGTGTTTGGTTTTGAATAATAAATATAAATGATGTGTATATCATAAATCTTTCCCAGACAAAATGAATTATTGCAACTTGGTACCAGCAAGTATCAGACTTGCTTATGTCAACCTTGGCAGAGTTCTGTCCTTGCACTGGAGGACATTCCATAAGAACAGAGCTCCTGAGCTGCTCCAAAAGGATTAGGGGAGCTGATGGAGTAATAAGAAATTTCCCAAAAGCTGAAAATGTCCAGAGATTTACTGCCATGCTGTATACAAAGGAAAGTAAACAAACATGGCTTCATTACACAGCTCACTACACTCAGCAACTGATATGCAGTCCCTATTCCCTGGCCACATACAGTATCTCATCAGTGAGTTCTGTCCAGGAACACCAATAAAATAAGAATGTATGTTGCCAAAGTGAAGTTTTAAGAGTTACAACTTTAAATTTCCTATTAGGGATAAGGCAAGATTTATGGATGATATACTGATTTATAGATATGTTTAGACAGTAAGTATTTTTGGCTTTAGGCTGGAATCAGAAAGCTTGGTGTAAAGAAAGATTTTTAAAGGTTTTGTGGAACGTAAAATAAATCCAACTTATACTTTCAAAGAGCCCTCTGGCTGTATAAAAGATGATGACAGTGACAGTGAAAAAAAAAAATTTGCTTATATCTACAATGCTCCATTATTTTCTCATTAACTTGAGTTTTAAAGGGAATCATATTAGTGCCTCCAGAGGATAAGCTATATAAACAAGAGCTACAAATTTATCTGTGCATTAAAATGAATGCTATGGTAACAGGTTTGATTGCTTTGGAGGCGATTTAAAAACCTAAAGGGTGTATTATCCTGACATAATCTCACCCTTGGGTCCCTATATATATTATATCTCATACCTCTAATCCTGTGGGATGGTGCCTAGCTAATAATATCCCCTCTGCCTTTGTCTGGTTTGTTCTACTGCAACTGAAATGTGCCTCATTCTACTTGAAACAACGTGTTGGTTAAATAATCTTACTGCCATCACTCTGAATCATTAGTTTATTCCTGGCGAAGGTGTAAAGATTTATTTCCTTGGGCATTAGGTACAATTTCCTCAGCAACAGCATAGTGCAGTGCGCAGGACTCAGTGGAGCAGGGAAACCTCCTTCCTTTGAGGTGTTCAGGACCTGGTGAGGCAAAGCAGAGCCATCTGCTGTGGGCAGTGGTCCCCCTCGGTGCTGCAAGACTGGGTGATCTTGGAGGCCACTTTTGTACCTGTTGTAGGCACTCAGTGCCTGAACTTCACAGCCTGCTTTCTCCAGTCTTAACAAAGGACACGTAAATAGTTGCAAAGCATCCTGACATGGTTTCTCCTTTGGCCACATCTCAGTGTTGTGTGTCTTGCCCAGGTCTTTCCTAGCCCATCAGGGCATGGGCACAGCTCCAGGCTACTCAGCTCTATACTGCCTTTCCAAGAGCCTGGGAGCGACCGAAGAGAGCTGTCTTCCATCAGGGTGTGGAGTTGTTGTTTTTGGAAAACCCTCTTTTCAAGTCCTATGGATGAGAATTTACTGGAAAGATTAGGATAGCTTTAGACTACATCAAGAACTTTCAGGTCCTCACAGCAGATGAAATTTCTGTGTCTGCTGAGGGATCCTCTGTGCATTGACCTGTAGATGGCTGTGGTGGATCAGTGCATGGATATGGCCACTGCACACCAGAAGAGCATGCAGATGCAGAGACAGGATCCAATTCCTTGCATTGTGGATGATGCACTGGCTGAAAGGCACACATCCAGTTATCCTTAAAAACAACGATCTTGGAAGCTAAAGGTATTTTCCATTCTTCAGGCCTGAACCTTTCAGGGACCAATCATCTCTTAAAAGACTCTCATATCTTACAAAAGTTGAAGGAAATCAACATGTCAGTACACTCACTTCATGCCTTGAATTAATCAAGAAAGTTGCAACAGCTGTTTTGCCAGTTTTTTTTTTTTTTTTCTTTCCACTCACTCACAGCTCTCCTTACACTGTTTATTGCAACACTATTATTCCCTATTAGTCATTTTGCTATATAAACTGCAATATGCTGACACTGTAGAGTGATTTACGGATGGAGACAGTGATACCTTATTAAGAGAAAATGACCTTGCTTTCGAATGCCGAAGTCAGCTCCTAAGGGCTAGCAAAGACTCTTCAATGTCCCAGTCAGCTACTGCATGGTATTTATATACTGTTCCTGGTATAAATTGCCTCTGAACATGCCTTCACCTGTCAGTTCTGTTGAGATATTTTTGAATGTCATAAACTCCTACATCTTTAAGCCAGGTGTTGAAAGAATCCCTATTATTATCACTACATTGTCAGCAACAACAACAGTTAATAAGTGATGATAGGGATATAAATGCCTGGTTCCTGTGTACAGCTTGTCATTTGCAGTCAAATCTAACAATGCTAGAGGAGGCTTCGGGAGTCAATTCTGGAAAAAAATGTGTCTTCTGAGGAATGGCTCTGTAAAAAGGCATCCATGTTTAATTCTGCTTAATCTCTTCTAACTTAAATGTTCTCTGCTCTTTGAAAAATAAGTGTGAGCCCATGAACACATACACATGTGTACTATGGGCAGTTTAAGTGGAGAGAGGAGGGGGCTTGTGTGGTGCTAGCCATGTCCTGCTTCTGTGAGTCTTTGACTTTGAATCACAGACCAGAGGCCAAATCAAAATAGATATTAAAAAAATAATAAAAATAAAATGGATAATAAAATAAAATAAAATAAAATAAAATAAAATAAAATAAAATAAAATAAAATAAAATAAAATAAAATAAAATAAAGGTACTCTGTATACATGCAGCCAGATCTCTGAACACATTATCACATTATTCCAGTGCTATGTTGCATTGTGATTTATTTCTTCTCTATTTTTTATAGGTTAAATTTGGGAAGACTTTGATATTTCTCTCAGTAGATTGTTCGTAGCAGTAGTTTTTGCACCTCTCATGTAAAAAAATAAATAAATAAATAAAGACATGAAAGGGAATTGCCTATTATGCCAGTGTAGTACGTGTCCTTGTGTTTTGCCTTATGCTTCTGGCTAGGTTTCATAGGTCTGTTAAATAGCTTTGGCAGGAAATCTCTTTCCCTTATATATACTGTGTATATTTTGCCTCTTACAACATATTAAATAGCCCATGTAAGAAAAGTACATGAAATATTGATACTGTACCAGCAATGAAAGTGTAAGGGGAACAGACAGAATATTGCATGACATGGTAAAGCAACCACACAGTTCAGTTAGATGCATGGATAAATAACTCTGTAAGAAATCCTGTGGTTTGCTGCTTGCTGCATATAAAGTCAGTCTCAGGTGCCTTCTTGCTCACTGTGGTTATCTTTTCCAGTTTTTAGTTTTTGAGGATAAGCTGATAGCAAAGCTTCTACAAATTATTTAAGTGAGAAGTTCAGCTCTGTCTTTAAATGGGAAATGTAATTTCTTGCCTGTTGTAAATCCAAGGGACAGGGAGAGCCAGCCTTCCCTGCTTCATTTTGACCTCTCTTTGCAAGATGCACTGGCTGAGTTTTCAGCATTTTTTTGTTTTCAATCAATCATCCCTTTCAGCAGGAGGGGTGCCTTTGTTTTCCACATCACTCTGAATTTTGCACCATCAGCTGATTTCATTGTCTTGCATAAAATTAACTTATTCCTGATTTTTTTCAGGGCTTTGTAACTCAACATTGCCTCCATCTGACCATCAGTGGATTACCAAGCAAAGCCCAAAGCTGGAGAAGGCACTAATTCTGCACACCATGAAAAACCAGCAACAGTTACGTACCGGTGTCCCACTTCCAAAATTTAGCTTTTTTTTCTACCTCTTTGGTGTTTCTTATTTTGTAAACAAGGGACAGAGCCTACTGTACCCTGCAGCCCAGGCTTTGTGCTTTGTTTTGTGTCAACTTCATGTTATCGTCTCTTTTCCTTTGACTGAAATCAAATATCAAACTGAAAATCACTACTTCATCTATCATAGCGCGAGTCAGTGAAAAAAAAAAAAAAGAAAGAAAGAAAGAAAAAAAAAAACATCACCACACTTTACAGTTCTTAGGAAATAATTGGGTAATGCTATAGCAGGACCTCCTAAGAAAATCATGGTAACAGGCTGTCATAGGCTTTCAAAGCAGAAAGGGAAAATTGTTTCACTAGAGCCTTTAAACTGTTGTATCTGCAGACTTCAGGTGAACAAATTGCATGTGGGCAGCAAGGAATAAATCAAGTACTTATATAATTTTTTTTCTTCTGTATTGTTCCTGTCCCAAGCTCTACAATTTTTGCATATAATTTTGAGCATTTCAAAATTTGAAGTTATTTTTATCCTCTAAGAAGTAGCTTCTACATAAAGAGTGGTTGCTAATGTATTATAAACTAGGATTAGCTTAATTAGGGACTTCACAAGAAAGTAATGACTATTTAAGCCCTGAAAACAAGCTAATTATTTTGTATCACATTGTTGCTAACACCGTCCTTAGCTCTCTTTAGGTGAATGTTCAAAAAGATGTGTGGCAGACATGCTAATTACCAGATTTCTTGCAATCACTTTACCAATTTTTTTAACATATTTAAATTCCCTTTTTATGCAACACTTCCTATATATATACATTGCTACTCAGGTTAATTGACAGCATGATTCAGTGCTTTCTGTAAGATTACATCACCGTCAAACTTGCTGGTAGAGTAGCACAAGATCCAACAGTGATTTTTCCTTAGCACTCTGCTGAATATCTCATTATTTGTGCCACATATTTTCATATATTCCTTTTATTTATATTACTTTCAAACAATCCAATTAAAAATGTGAAATAAATCCAAATGGATAAGTACAATCTGAAGGTCTGAAGCAGCACCTGAACCCCCTTCTGAAGCACCTCTTCTTCATAGTCCTTATCCTGCAATTCCACCACCACAGCACTGTGGTTGAAGCTCACGTTACACACTGTTGGAAAAACACATTGTGTTACACACAGTGGAAAGCCTATACAATCTGTGTGTTTAATATAATGCAACGTAAGGTGATCTGATGGCTGCTTTCTGTAACTACTGTGTTTAAAAGCATAAGGAATACCTAGCATTTAGTTCTTATCTATACTATCCCCTTTTCTGGATATATGATAGCTGCCTTTTCTTTAAAATCACCTCTTTTTTTTTTTTTTTTTTTTTTTTTTTTTTAAATCTTCCTCTGTGCTTACTTTTCATATTCAATGTTTCATCATAGTTACAGGCCCTCACATGATCTTCTTCCTTCAGTATTTTTCACTTGCATATATATGCATCGCATACATATTCCAAGATCCCACTGGTGTATTTGCAATTAATGACACAATTTATCCTGACACACAAACTCTTACAAACTAGCTATAAATGATTCCTGATGAGATAGCTGGTTTTCATAAAAGAGCATTGGAACTGAAGCAGATGAATTCTCAGCTCTACGTTGAACTGGCATGTTGGCTCTGCTTCATCTGAAATTTCCCATTGTGTTAGTCAATCTAAATCCCCACAAACTTGCCTTCTAAACAAGGAATATTATGATAAAGGTAGAGATATATGATGTAAAAGTATGTAATTTCAATAAATGTAAATAATCTATCTTAAATGGAATAATGCAGGCATCTGTATTCTGCTGCGAACTAAATGGCTGACAGAAAATGATTACACTATTATTAAGTATCTATACAGTTTCTGCTGCTAGGTATTGTCAATACAAAATTATTAAGCTTCATTAGAGAGCTGATGCCTTTAAAAGAGTCCATCTGAATGTCCTAGATGAAGGCCCCTTCAATAAGGACTGATAGCATTGCAGTTTTGCAGCGTACCCGTTCTGGCTTTTTTTCCATCTTGAATTTCCCATGGTGTCATCTTATCTAATCACCGCTTGGCAATGCTGGCTCCATAAGAAATCTTCCATAGAAAATGAAAGTTCATACATCTGTCTCCTGCTGAAAATGCTCATGAATAATGGCATGTCGCAGCACTAGTCAGTAAGAAGCAAAGAGCAATTCCAACTTGCTCTGAAAGGCAGAAGGCTCTGAAGGAACAGAAATCTGATTCTTATTTTAATTTTGTGTCAGGAGCTTCCTCAGGTCTAGATTGTCCTGAGCACTTGAAGGAATATTAAGGAGGAAGTCAAAAAGAAATCTTTTTCTTTTTTCTCTTCAGAGCAGCAGCCAGACAACAATTTTACCCTTTGTGGCTGGTTAAGTGCAGGGACAGCCCCTCTTTTATATCCCCAAAACAAAACTCAAAGGTGAGAGCCTCTGAATGCTCCCCGGTGAAATTCAAACCTGCCTGCAAGGGCTGAGCTGGGGTGAGGAATCTGTGTGTGTACGTGTGTTTGTGTGTGTCTGTGTGTTTGTACGCATGTGTGTGTGCATACAAATGCCAGTGTTTAAGCAGCAACTCTACACACATGCCTGACAGTCATATTTTCTTCTTCTGACATTCCCATCAACTGTGCACCGTCATTTATTACTGTCATAACTGGATGCTTATTAATTTTATGTTCAATACTTTGATCATAAAATGAATCCCAGCCTCCATTTATAATAGCTCTAATCATCACCTTCTCGTAAACCCAGCTCCACACACTGGGCATCCCTGGCAGCCCACCTTGGCTACAGACTCTTATATGCTCCAGGCTGATGAAACAATTAATTTTTTTTAAGTCTCTTATTGACATTGTGATCCCAAGAGCTCAGTATGAGTTAAATATTTACTTATTTTAATTGCACGTTTCACTTGCTAGAAGCAATTTCAGTATCATATTACTGGTACAATATTCTGCAGTGTGGAACTCTCTCTAATAAGGAATCAAATTCAATCAGACGTCAGAACTATTCACGTGAATGACTACCATTATTTGATATCATCTGTAATGCAATAAACTGAGTGTTTGATATAATACGGTTATATTAGGAATAAGCATAACCTATTTGTTATCCATCATTTGAATCACACAAATGTGGTGATCAAAATTAATTACACTTTAGGGTATGTCTGAATTACAGCTAAACAAAACAAACAACAACAAGAACCAGTTTGAATGTGTTTTTGAGAGAAAGAATGGATGCAATGCTGTGCTCTTATTTGCAAAATAGATTTTTTTAATTTTTTTTACAAAGCTGTGCTTGTCATCAAGAGTGTTTGTTCACTGCTTAAATGTCTTGCATTACAAGTTGCAGCAGTGGCTGGCTACATAATATGACCTTTCAAAGAAATATTATGTGTTATGAAAAATACTGCATCAGTTCTCAAAATAGAAAACTGAAAAGAATTTATGAAAATAAAAGCATTTTGAAGTAAAATATTTTATATGAAGTGTTACCCACAGGAGCTTTTTCATAAATATCTAAATACAGCTTTTGGAGAATGCTCATAATTACTGTATTACATATTATTAAACTTGGCAAGCTTACTCCTGAAACTGAAAATAAAACTATTTGGGCTTTTTTGAGTAATACATAAATGATAATACATGTAATAAAACATGTTCGCATTTGATGACAGTAAAAACTTTTGCACATAAGTAACTTCTACATCTTTAAAAAGTTCACTGGGAATGGTTCTTATCGTAAAGCTCAGTTGCACCCCTGAAGTGTGCATCCCCTGCAAGGGGTCAAATGTACCACACAAAGAAGGCAATCCTGCAGGGCTATGGAGATATGTATCTATGAAATATAGCTGGAGTTTATCTAAGGGATGCTGTCTGAAGTATCAGAATGTGAGCCAGGGAATGGGATGTTCAGCCTTGGAGGCAACTTGTGAGCACATTGAGTGAGCACATTGCAGTCTTATGGGAGTAGAAGAAAAAATAAGAAAGGAGAAAGCAGAAACAGAGGTCAAGACTTCTGGCCCCAGAGGAGGACTAGGTATAGCCTGGGCTGTACTGAAAGAACACCTGAAGAAAGGAAAGGGAACTCATTGTGCACAGAACAAGAGTAACTTTAAAAGGAAATCCTCTCTTCTCATCAATAAAAGAGTTTTGTGTGTGCAGACAGCCCAGATGTCCACGGGGAAGCTGTGGGAGCTGATGGACGGGAACATGAGGTGGCTTCCAGGAGCAGCCTCCAGCACTGGGTGAGCTGCCCAGGGCATGGCTCCCATGGCATGGCTCCCACGGCACGCCTCTGCTCTGGCCCTTCCTCTCCTGCTGTGCTCCTCTGCAGTGTGGGCATGGAAGAAGGGTCTGTGCTCTGTGCCCACACCTCACCAGGCTTGCTCAGGGTGATGCTCTAATTCAGCATCATAAATATTTCTTCAGTAATAACAGGCACCACAGTAGTACTGACCCTGACACTACATTGATCTAAAAGCCATAAATAATATTGGTTGTATATGGGAAATATTTGGGGATTTATGAGCTAATCCCACTATCTCTGAAATAACCATAGGATTTACCAAATGGTTTCTAACTTGTTTTGTGAAAGGCTCTTTGACTACTTAGTGTTTTCTCCTGTTATAGCTTCACATCTAAGACCTGTGGCTCTTTTAAAACTTGTTTTCAGACAAAATTTATTGATCCTACTTCTATTACTTTATTGAGTTATCTTAGGTACATTCAAAACAGGGGAAAGAAGTCTCCTCTTTCTATTGACAGCTTATAAATTCAAAATCCAGTTAGGTAGCTTTGTTGGATTGTGTCCTGCTAGACTTTTTAATAACCCTGGCCTCCCTCTTTCAAATCTCCACAGTTTAGCTATTACCTTCCAGATCAGTGTGGATAATTCTACTGCAGATGCTGGGATTCTCTGATCATATGTTAAGTTTTCTTATTAAATATATATATATATATATATATATGTATGTATGTATATAACCAGGGTCATACATTAGGAAGAACTCCAGAAATTTTAAGAAACTTTAAAAGTTATTGAAAAACAAACAAACAAACAAAATAGCTCTTGGCAACTAGCAAGATTCATGCTAAGTTTTCTTACAATTCTGTTTTATACATATATGGACTTTAAAACCCATTTATTCACTTTAGTGACATGAATAACCCAGGGCATGATTTATAATGATTTGTCATCTAGGATTAGATTTTAAAAAGTTTAATTAATTTTTCATTAACCACAGTTAATGATGGGCTTGTTAACCATCCTGAGGTGAAGCCAAGAGCTATTAGCTATATTAAGGGCCAGTTTCAAGAAAATTACTGCTTTTATAATCCCCGAGATGAGTTATAATGTTTTTCCCCCTTTCAGAAAACAATATTAAAGTATACAGATATATTAAAGTCTGTCCAGAAGATTAGCTTTGAGGAAAAATAGATCATGGAATAAAATTTATTCACCAATTTTTGCACTAATCACAATCAGATCTAACTCATTGAAGATTACTCTGAAGAAATTAGCCTCATGAAAGGAGTGATCTAGAGAGGGTAACTATTTGAAGGAACCTATTTGCTGCCACTAGACTTCTGCCAGTTATCACAACCGAATATCTTTCTGAAACAGAAGTTAGGGTTTAAACTGGAAATTGAAATTGAAAACATAATCTAATTGAAAAATTACTTTGTCTTGCTCTATGCCCCTTGCTGTGTGGGAAGGCTGATCAACACTGGTCATTGCACTGTGATCTACGATTCAGAGAGTGTACAAAAGAATGAGAAATATGTATGAACAATTAATAGGTAATAATTTGGAAGGAAGGAAGGAAGGAAGGAAGGAAGGAAGGAAGGAAGGAAGGAAGGAAGGAAGGAAGGAAGGAAGGAAGGAAGGAAGGAAGGAAGGAAGGAAGGAAGGAAGGAAGGAAGGAAAGAAAAGAAAAAAAAAGATTTTTCTAGAAAATACCCTTCTAGTTTTCAAAAAGAAGGATTACATTAAAAATAAAATCTTCAAAAGTAACTGTCTATACATAGACTGGCACAAGCTGAATAGTCCTGAAGCTTATTTTTAATGGGTGGGAGGGACAGGCCTATCAAAATTGATGAGAAATGTGACTGCTCAGTACCCTAAGCCTTCAAACATTTAAAAATCTTTTATCCTCAATTTTGTAAATTTTGACCAGAATCTAAATTCATTGGAAATGAACATAACTTAAAAAAAAAAAAAAAAAAAAAAAAAGTTTCATTCTAAACTGCAATAAAATTTCAACTTCCCTCATAAGCACATATTGGTTAAGTTGGAAAAGCCATTTGCTGTGGCTTAAAATGTTTTAATTAGCCCTTCTTTCATTTTTAATGTCATCATAACATGCATAACACAACCCCAAAATGTTAGCCGGTCAAACTGAAAGTACTTTAAAAATTTAAATGTTTATATATATATATATATATTCATATTCTGAGACCCTTTTCCCCTTTTTTTCCTAAAAGAAATTTCAGAGAACTTGTCATGAACTTAATGCAGTACCAAGCTCTTCCATCTGAATTTTGGAGGAAATTCAGACCAAAGCAAGGCAGAGGGCCCACACACCAACCCCATGGTAAAGCCAAACTCCAGACATGGCCAGATGGGCTAACTCACAGCTGGGGCTTGGATTTGCAGCTCCGCACTGGTTCTCCGCAAGTACTTCTGGCATTTCTGAGTAGGCAGCACCGATCAAAAAGAGGCATCATCCAACCTTGGGAAATACAGCTGTGAGTACAGGGAATCTTTAATCTGACCCAGAAAGGAATTGGGGAAGAAGAAAAAAAAAAAAAAAAAAAAAAGATATGCAGCAAAATCTGGATGCACGGTGGCCTTACCGTTGGTAGGAATTTCTCTGCATGAGGATGACCTAAAGACACATTTACAGCTCAGTCCACACGCCATCTCCCTGTCCAACTCCATTTTGGAAGGGGAATATTTCCCTGTGAGCAAAAACATATACTTTAGAAGTGTAAAGAGAAGCATAAGGCCCTCTAAATGTCTAGCCTAAGGCAATCTGTTTCCCTTCACAGGACTGCTCTTGAAGCAGGCCCACAAGGACTGTTCCTCAACACTTCCCATTGGCGCCACAGTGACAGGGGCACAGCTCTCACCCCAGCTCCATGCAGAGATCCCAGAAATGCTGACAGCCACCACAGCCCTGTCCCAGACGCACTCCTGCACGTCTCAGCAAGCTGCCCACCCTCTCCTCCTGCACACATGGGAACCTGCAGCCACACACCCATCCTGCACAGGAGGCTCCTGGGAACCCAACAGCAAAAATTGCATTTGTTTCCTTGGGACAACCTCATTTAAGCCAATTTAACTTAATTGATGCTTAGATTTTCTCCTGAAACATCCCGCTAGGTACTTTCCAATTCTACCACAATGAATAAATGTACCTCCAACTTCACTTTGATTTTTAACCTGATAAAATCAATATATGTGTTAGGTTATTATAAATAATAATATTTGAGCATAGAAATTACATGGTTTGCACTGTATAGCCCTTCAATGCATGGTCCCTTTTACACATATGTGACTTTGTGGCTAAGGATGATGCATGGAAGAAGCAGAAGCAAAGCTGTAGAAGTTACCACAACCCTGGCCTGTCTTACCATTCCTGTGCTTGACATTACAGCCTTAATCACTCTCTTTTAAGGCACTACTTTGGCAGAGTAGAGGTATTGATAAGACTATGCAATGTTAGAACAGTCTCAGTGATCTGTCTTATGAAAATTATAGGCTTTTATCCCGCCTGTTAGCAATAGTAGGTGTCTGTCTATCATTCGTTAATCAGTCTTTGCTGGATACTAGAGTGGAAAGAAAGAAATCGCAGATTTCACAGCTAAGCAGAAATGTGGGGAAGCAAGTGTAGATGAAGCCTCCTGGGAACACAGTGTGCTCTCACAGACCTGGGAGGGAAATGTAGGGCACATCGTCTGCAAGAGCCACGGATCTTAGACCTGCATGTAGCCTCTCAGGTCACTTTCTCCAAATTTCCTGTTATCTCTGCAAACCACAGCTTACATAACCCAGCATGAGGTTTTTCCAGTGCAGACTAGTGAAGTCCCACACCTCTGAAAAATCAGGGATTTGGCTTCTTAAAAAAAGAAATTGCTCAAGTTCTGTTGAAAATAAATTCCAGCTGGTTCTAATGAAGTAGGGTTCCATCCAAAATGGGCTGGGCAGAAGCCTTGTTTCTATTCTAGTTCAGGGAAGATAAGGATACCACACGAAGCCTTAGCAATTACTAGGGTGCACAGACGTCGGACAGAAACTAGTACAATATCCTTAGGGGGAAAAAATCATTTTATGACCTATAAACCACATAAAGGAGCAAAATCAGAGACTGTCTTAGATGAAGATGCTGGAGAAAATGTGCACTGTTAAACCCCAGCTCAATGTGTGTAGAACTAGAGGACTAATTTTAGCATTCCTGCTAAAATTACAGCAAAGAGACTGGGAATATGTCCCCCAGTGATGGTACCATCACGTTTGACACTATCATGCCCAGGGCGCGTGCTGAAGACAGGGCACGGTGCACCACGTCCAGCACCTCCCAGAACACGTCAGGCTGTAAAGGATGGGAGGAAAAACCCCAGCAGCAACACTAACACTGCCATGGGAATTTTTCATGGTGACATTGATGGTACTGAGAGTCCTACATTGTAATGATTGGTTTACAGTAAAAATTACTCCAAATGCTGTATCAGAAAAAGTATGGTTCAGTCCATCAAGTCACTGTCAGCTACAAATTAGGCTGCCCATCCCTAGGCAATGGGGAACATAATTGGCTTTCTCCATTACTAGTTTTATTTTTCTCTCTTCTGTTAAATTCATACCCATTCCTTGCTTGTACTGGTGCAAATACAGAAAAAGTCATCGGTGCAGAAAGGCTCTTTTACTCTTTACACCCAGAATAAGTGAGGCAAGTTAGCCCTGAATTATCCTCGGCTAAAATTAGCCAAGGATTCTTTGGGAGATAGCTTTCTGTTAGAGACAGATTACTTTAGTGGAAGAAGAAAAGAAAGAATACATGTAAATGGATATTTTAGCAAAGAGACTTCTAAGAGAAGCCTTCCACTAAAACAACCATTAAACCACAAGCAGCCAGTGCTCTGGTTCGGTCCCTAGAGTTACACGAGAGGGGCTGGGGAGGCCGGAAATCTTTTATTTTCTATTCCTGCATGTATCACGGTAACTTTAAATCCTGCTATAATTTGTTGAAGACAGGATTAAAATATACTTATCTAATGCCTTTGACAGGATGGAAATATACATATCTAATGCCTTCCTTCCATCATCAGGACAATCATTTTGACACTGTTGGTTACAAGGCAAATTTTTTGCAATGTGATGTCTTAGCACTTCTACAAAATGTGATAACACAAGATGAAGCTATGAAGTTGTGTCGGACTGAAATAACTACAAACAGTCTTTCCTGGAAACATATGAGCAACCAGAAACCATTACTACCCCCAAAGTGTCAGGATGTGTTGCTCTTGCTGCCATGAACATCGGTGCTGCAAATGTGAACTGGGACCAGTCTCCTGGCATGACATACAGCTGTCAGACATTCGAGTGTCTCTAACCCTCCTTCAAATCCGTTTGTGTTAGTATTCAGCTGCCTATAAACTCCAGATATTCCTATCTGTCTTCCTCCTTGTGCACAAGGACTATGCCCTTCCCTGGATAGCAGAGCTTGCTTAACACATTTCCCTGACATCGCAGGATACAGCGAGGCTCTGAAGAGGAGAAAATTCACTGAAAAAATAAATATAGCTGACTAAGTAGGAGTAGGGAACAATGTCTGTCATCTTAACCTGTCTGTCATCCTAACCTGGAGAAATGGCTGCTCTCCTCACTCGACTCTCCCTTTCTCTCCCTCTAACTTTAGGGCAATTTAGCAGTCACCTGAGTACCTGGGAAATCCGCTTGGTGCTGAAGGCTTGCCTGAGCCCTGGTTCTGCAGGGACAAATGGGGACATGTGCCAGGCGAGGGGAGCAGGGAGGCAATCAGAGCGTTGTTTAGCTGACCTTCATGTCACACGCAGGACGGAAGAAATGCGTCTGTGAAGGACTACTCATACGGTTGTGTTCATCAGTGAAGGCCAATAATTGCGAGGACAAATTGGAGCCCTCTGTAAGGTACAAGTGGCTGTAAAGAAGTAGGAATTATTTATCATGCCCCTTCTCATCAGTTCATGTTGTTTGCATCACCCTTGCCTTGCTGCTTATGTGCACGGGGGGAAGGAATGACGCCGTGGCACTGCCTCGACGTGGAACAGCCAGGAGGTGCTCAAAGCACGGGATAATTAAAAAAAAAAAAAAAAAAATGTTGGGAAAGACGCATGCAGTAACGATCGGGGCTTATGAAGAACTACTGGAAGCCGCTGCTGCTGTTGTTGCACTGCTGCTGCTATTACGGTCAGTCCTCGCTCCGGTGGGAAAGCTCCCGGCCCCCGCCCCGGCTGCGCGGTCGGAGCGCGCCCCCTGGGGGAGCTGCGGCACCTACCGGGAAGCTCCCGCACCCCCGGGGGGCCACGGGGGGGGGCCGGCTGCTCCCCTCGGGTGGGACCCCCCACCGTCACAGGTCTGGGTTCCAGGGAGCACGGGATTATGCTCCTGGGAATAATGGAAATCTGAGTGAAATAAGCCCAACGTGCACAAACCCTGGCACCCAACCCCGATAAATCATAGAATTATAGAATCATGGAATCAAATCAATGGTATCATGCACTGGGACATCAAACATCTTAGAGCACCCCGCTGCTGCTGCAGATGGGCTTGGGTTGGGTTTGCCGTGATGAGGCTTTCACGTGACACCGTGTTTGGGTTGTCGGCAAAGTCCAGAGGATTAGTATCCCCTGAAATCTCACTAAGCAGCTTGCCCTAAAATATGCTTTATGTGGATCATTCGTGAGAGTGCATGAGATAAAATGTTAATTATTGCTATAAGAATAAACATGTGTATTTTTTATAATTCTGTTTGACACACACGTCTGCGCTTGGGCTTCATTGTGCAGAACTTCGCTCATTTTTAAAAACTCCATAAAGAGATTCAAAATGTCATCCTGCTCTAAATTGTAAAATGAAATTCAAAGCAAAAGCCTTTTACCTTTCTCTTTAATTGAATCCAGCTGGCCTCCTTCTACACTGCCTTGCAGTCATTTACAGATATGCAAATAGTTGGAAAAAAATGTTGCCGTTTTCATCTGCATTGCACACCAGAAAATCAGACAATGTATGTGTTTTCATAGGTTTTTGGTAGTTTTGCCATTCTGCTGCTTTCATGTTTTAATCCAGTTTAACAGCACAATATCTTTTAGTCAAGTATTTTAAAAAAATAAGATGTCAGTCTCTACCTGGACAACGCTGATGATGTCCATTTGACGAGCTGAAAAATTTTGGCATCCCCAGGGGAGCTTTCAGCATCAACTGTCAGCATGAGGGGGAGACCTGTGGCTGTGGGGAGAAGCAGTGAGACTTACCACAGGTTGGAAGTGTTGGAAAGGATGTGGATCTGCTACCTACCATGGCTCCTGCTGCTGCGAGTGGATGAGATGCACCCACGGCATCTCTCCTTGTCTCTGCACTCACTGCTTTCTTGGGTTCGCTACACACATGGTGTTTTGCTGCGTTGGGCCATCACTAGCTTCCTTGTGTCTGACATGGGCTGTGTATGCTACCCTGAGGTGTCTGTGATGCAGCTCAGCAGTAAAACGGCTCTGGCAGGGAGTCACTAAAGGCTTTCTCATTGTTCTGTGTCAAATATGGGAAAGCCTCAAAGTCTGAGAGCCTCTCTCCTAGCACCTCTGTAAAGTTTGACCCATGTGACTTCAGGATGAATGGATTCTCCCCAAATGACAGCTGCTTAAATGGCCAAAAGTAACATCACATTTTAAGCAATGTAATTCAACAACCTAATAACACCATGTTCAAAGGTTCAGCCAGCAAGAAACCAAAGGGAAGGTTTTGCACTGGAAGCAAACAAAATCCCTGAGCTGTTGGGCTCCCCTAGGTGGCTGCAGAAAGCTGTGCCTGGTTTAGCAGGATGGGATGTACCCTTGCAGCTAATTAGGTGATTATCTGGGGCCTTCTGTAGCAAAATCCCGAATGTTGGATCTTCTTTGATAGCTTATTTAGAAAAATCATGAAAACCACCTGCTAAAATGAGTAATCTTTGGAAGAAGTACAGCAAGGATGTGGCTGAATTTATTATGCACCAAGAAAGAGTTTTAGGTACAAAGAACAATCATGAGCATATTCACACACAGTGGTCACTGGCCTGAAACTTTTCTCTGTATAATTTTCTGTTCGTACCTTGCATGCATGGAGGGAAACCTTGGCACTCCCATGGTGTAAATTATTATTATTAATCCTTATGTTAGACTACTTTCACATCAACAGTAACCTCTGTGGGAAAGTGCAGAAGCTTGCTGCGTGGAGAAAACAGTTGCTGTGAACCTGTTTTCAGTGATTTTTTTTCCTAAGAAGGTTAGCACAGTAAAACATAATTAGCCTTGAATTTTCATGGGTCCATTGTATATTTATCTTGATATATTAATGTCACCTTGGTTGCAGCCTTTGCAATGGCACCACATCACTCAGGTCTTTCACTTTATTCCTTGATACCACTCAGCAAGGAAGGGAGGACAAATCAGACAGCATCAGTGTGAAAATACGTTCAGAATATAACAGCTTGATTGCTGCTGACCACCCAGAGGACAGGTGTGACACATATTTATGGGCTTGATTTTAAACCAATATGCGTTCATTTCATTTATGATTCCCTTACATGTTTTATTTTGACAGTCCCACAGAGGTGTTCCTGCAGTCTTCTGGCCATAAACCTTTCACAGTGGGATGTGTAGCTTATTATTTGGTGTGCAGGCACTGTGCACCCCACAAGCTGATGAACTATGTACAATTTATTCATTGGATTTTAAGCCTAGTTAAATCAACAGCTAAAAGGAAAGTTCCTTGCGCTCTTTGAAACTGCTAATATTTAATACTAGAAAAGTGGTTAGGAAAATCTGAGTATTTTTCTGGATTATACATTACACAGTGGAACAGTCCTTCTTACACTATGAGCTAAGATTTCTATCTATATTCAGGAATAACATTCTTGGAACTCATTGTACATTTTCTTGTACTGAGATTTTTTCCTAAAATTCCACCTTCTGGCAGGTGATTACCTGAGAAACTGTTTTTTATCTAGCTAGCCAACTGGAGATAGATGGGTGGTGCATAAAGATAGAAAATGAATAGAAAATAAAAACTCTAAGCACAGAAACCTTGAAAAGATAAAGATAAATAAAACCATCCAAGGATGTAGATATGTATGCACATATGTGTGTTTGCATATACATACATATGCATATAAATATATAAATATATATACTTCCCAGATTACAATTTTAGCCAATTGCATGAGTTCAGAATTTGAATATATGATGCTTCATTTATGGCTTAACTGTGCATATACTGATGATATGAAACCCTCAGTTCTTTCATGGTATTTTTTTATGTCATTGTTTCTAGTGGGACCTAGTTCCCAAACTATTTTTGTTACATTTTCCTACTGTATTTAATGAGGATATAAATATATATATATATATATTTTTTTTTTTTTTTTCAGGAGTATAGCAGTATAATATAGCATCACAAGCAATTTGTCCCTCAACATGAATGATCACAGAATTGGGGGGTTTGAGGGATACTCAGGGGATCACCTAATCCATATTTGTGCTATAGGAACTGCTCTCTGATGCTCCTGGCTCAGGACCTCACCTGCATTTTTCTGGGTCTCTTATGCTTTGCCACCCCAAAGTCAGTTTTTGCCATCCTAACCATCAGAAACTTTTTTCCTAATATCTGATAAGAAGCTTTCTGGCTACAAATTAAGACTAATTTCTTGTACTCTCTATGATGCTATTCACAGAGAACAAAGTATTCCCTTTATTTTTCATATATAATTCAAAAGTATCATCATGTTCCTCCTACTCTTCTGTTTAGAACATTCCTAATTTACTCTTTCCTCACAGGTCGTGTTTTCTAGACCTCTGATCCTTCTCATACGTGTGCATTTAATGACTATCTGGAAGTAGCGATCAAAAATGGTGGCTCCCGCTGCTCCTTGTAAAAGAAACTCAGTGTTACATAAAACAGCTGAAGACTAAATGGAGAAAACCTATCATGGTATTGAAAACATGAAAAGCAGCTATTTGCCTCAGCTTTTCTCTTCTGTACAACATAATACTACTTTAATTAAGACAAGGAAACAGGGAACTACTGCATATAAGGGATGGCCACACGATTCAGTTTGCAATAATAATTTCCATTGCCTAAGTCAGAAGGGCAGCAGCCTCCTTCCCTAGCCATGGGTCAGCTCCTCCAGAAGGCTGGGTGAGGTGCACTCAGGACTACTTTGCCTGCTTCTGTCTCTCTCCATTTAATAATTTCAGCATAATAATATCTTAAAAGCATGCTAATGTGTTAATGTGCCATGCACTGGAAACCCAAGTATTATGGCTCATGGTTTTACATATTAGAAAAGATCCAAGAGTTTAAGACCAGCCTCTCTTCTGACATTTCTGCAGACTTACATTAGTCCACAGCTTCTATTACACATAACTGAAATCAGAGTGAGTCAGCTCATCTTGAACTTCATAGCTGAGCCCATTGAGGATGAAAGATCACCTCTTATTCCTAACCAGGGGCTACTATAAGACTTGTGTCATCAGCAACAAAAAGAAAGGAGCACAAGCCTTGCAGGAGCAGAGAAGACATCATTCTCACTGTCTCTTCCATGATCATTGAACTAATTTTGCTAAGAGATTAAAATGACTATCCATATTGGTGCCCCTGAGCTGAAAGATAAGGGCTTTCTCTATGCCCTAACTGTACTCGAAGAGGACCAGCAAGGAACGGTGCTGACGGGTGTGTAGGAATGGGGGGAGAGAAGTAGTTAACAGTAAATGGAAATTCTGGCACCATGGGGCTGGACCAAAGTGTCACCATTGACATCACTAAAAGTAGGATCAAGACTGATCTAAAAGCAATTTTGAATATGAGCTTTTCTGTCCAAATGATCAGTAAGTGCCTTCCTTCACACGGAATCCAGCACAGTAATCGTGGCTTCTATTACACTTTAAATTGATTGGCTTTATGGCCCAGGACTGGGGAATTGCCCTGGCATGATCTCCTCGGGCTCATGTTTCTAATTCTGGCAACTGTAAATCCAGATGCCCTGAAAATCCGCGCTGTTGCTTACAGTGTGTGCTGTCAGGTTAACTCTGTTTTCATGGGTCCAGACCAAATAAAGCGACCAGGATGTACACAAGAGTGGCCCACAAGATGGAAGAAAACCAAGCAAAGTTAGCAACTGCAAAAGTAAATGTTTATGTGCAGAGTGCATAAGTGTAGAAATTATTCCACATGATTATTTTGGAATAAATCACAGAGTCACAGAACCATAGAATTGTATGTTCCCACTAATAGAACTCGGACATTATTTTCCGCATTATCTAAGATTTTTTGTGCGCATGCACAAAATCAGCTATCTTCTGAGGCTCTGTGTCCTGCCATTGGGGTCTTAGGGAAATGGACAGAGAAATTTAGAAAGTAGCCTTCTAAATCCATGTTCTTCCTTTGCGTTGGTCTATGATCAGTCACATTTAGTACACCAGAGCCTGTATTCATGCTACCAGGTAAAAATTACTTTCTCCACTGGAGGAAAAAAAAATATATAAAAAGCTTAAAAAATACACAGCACATTGGCACAAAGGTGGATGTGGGCTGCAGAATGACCTGTCTGAAGCATGGAAGAGCTGAAGAAGCTCCCACCCCGCACTGGAGCAGAGCTCATAACTCTGTAGTTCAGACGGGAAGAGATCGCCCTTGGGGAATTATTCTACCTTTGATCCACACACGAAATCCTGGCTGCTGTCAAAAGAAGTTGTGCATGCCTAACCACGGCTGTAGATCATTCTAATAAAGGCCAAAGAGAAGCTCATATATAAATGGAGTGCGAAGTTTTTTGACACTGGCTATAATAAATATCAGCACATTTAGAAAAAAATGTGGGCTTACGTGTCTGAGGTGGGAAAATAGCTATAGCTGTGCCTGATTTAGTGGAAAGAAATATTTAAGGCCATTGAATCATTAGATAAAAACTGATCTTGAAATGTCAGGATTTGGTGAGGGTAACAGAACTGTCAATTTTGTCCATGAAAATCTCCCTTTTATTTTGCCTACTTTTCTCTTTTATTTTTAATAACAATCCATTAAAAATACTGCACTCATGATTTGCTGGTATTTGCTGTTCTATTTTAATGCTATCCATTAGTTCTTTCATCCTTTCTTTTTAATATTTACTCATATCATCAAACACTGGGCAAA
Organism: Aythya ferina; assembly: GCF_964211825.1. Taxonomy (NCBI): domain Eukaryota; kingdom Metazoa; phylum Chordata; class Aves; order Anseriformes; family Anatidae; genus Aythya; species Aythya ferina. The sequence goes on from NC_140305.1 coordinate 25,022,238, forward strand.
ATTTCTCCGCTGAAAAAAATCCCAAGAGTAAAAACCAATTACATATAACTTGTTACTGAGGGCATGGCTGGGGTTTCTGTACAGCTTCAGTGTCCTTCTCTTGAGTTTAAAGTAGCTGAGGAGTTTCACATCAGAAGTACAATGTGATGATTTAATCTGGTGCATTGTTATTTCTTAACTTCATATATAAAAATACTATGATGTATGCCTCACTTAGAGTGGTTGTGGCCTGGGAAAAATTACATAGGATAATATATAGATGGTAATGAGGTGACTAATTGTAAAAAATGTGGCCAGGAGCATCAGTTCAACATAAGAAGCTCTCCAGCCTGAAGGATTCCAGCTGGAAAAGCCCAGTTTAAAATTCTTACATCTCCTCTATTTCATGTGCATTCACAAATGCTTATGCAGCTCAAATAATCTGTCCTGGTAATTTATGTCTGGCATGTCAAATACCAGGACTGCACACCAAAAAGAAAGCCAGCCTTCAGCTGAGCAGCCAGTCCCAGGCTGGAGGTGACTCAGGGTCCTCAGCAGCTCCCCTTGGAGCTGAGAGGACTGAGCCTTGGCCAAATGTGCTCCTAAACAGGCAGCAGCCCCTTCATGCTGACTGGAGGGCACAGGACCAAGCTCTGTGTCAAACTCAGGTCCTCTGGGCATGAGCCTCTATTGTTGGTTTGGTAGGATGAGAGGTTGTAATTCTCTCCAAAAAAAAAATGGGATTCTATCATGCAGATTTCAACAGAAATGTTCTCTTCCAAGCCAGGGCTGTAGGTAAATTCCAACGGTAATTTTGTTTCCCTTTCGGTTTGATAAATGAACAAAGTAGTAGAGAGGGAAAAGAAGAAGCTAAGCCTCATGAACTGTTTCACTGACTGGTATGCAGAGAAGATCTTCTGTTTGGATTTTCCTCTATCAGCTTTTTGAAAGACACTAAAGTTGCTCAGTTTAAGCAATGTATAATATAGAAAAACAAGAACTTTTGAAAGGTTCTTTAAAAAGAAAGAAAAAAGAAAAAGAAAGAAGGAAAGAAGGAAAGAAGGAAGGAAGGAAGGAAGGAAGGAAGGAAGGAAGGAAGGAAGGAAGGAAGGAAGGAAGGAAGGAAGGAAGGAAGGAAGGAAGGAAGGAAGGAAGGAAGGAAGGAAGGAAAGGAAAGGAAGGAAGGAAGGAAGGAAGGAAGGAAGGAAGGAAGGAAGGAAGGAAGGAAGGAAGGAAGGAAGGAAGGAAGGAAGGAAGGAAGGAAGGAAGAAAGAAAGAAAGAAAGAAAGAAAGAAAGAAAGAAAGAAAGAAAGAAGGAAAGAAGGAAAAGAGGGAAGATCTCAATTTTAAATACATTTATCTTGACACACCAGACAAATGGAGTCTCATGAGGACACAAGGGGGATCTCCAGACCAGGGAAGGAATTTTAAGGCTTTGCCAGGCTTGAACACCAGGCAGATAAGTGGTGTTATGTGAAGTCTGTCCCTTCAGCCTCTGCAGCCATGAACATTTCCACCCAGGACCACTCTCTGCACCACATTTTCCCCAACCCATCTGACTTTCCAGCCTTCCCTCCTGGCTCAAGGATGCAATGTAGGTCCCCAGAGGCAGGGGCTGGCGCTGCCCCATGCGAAGCCCTCTGCAGCCAAGGGTCAGCCCTCCCAGAACACCCTACTTGCTGAAACAAGTGCATGAGGCTTGGATTAAGCAGCACAGCAGCCTGGTGGTGTCTCGCAGCTCTGCTCCTGGGCCCAGGCTCCCACGCATCCCCCTGCCCAGGGGATTTGAAGCCCAGTCATGGCTATGCAGGCTTCTCTGGGCCCCTAGCCAGAACCACAGCCAGAGCCCAGGCACTGCCTGTCCCTAAATCCTCACAGCACTCAGATCCAGAACCTCTAAACTGCTCCCTGGCTTTAGCAAAATATAGGGAGCCAGAAAGCAGCTCCCATCTATAATAATTACAATAGAGTTTCCCTCGTCCTTGCACTATTTATTGCTTTCGCCCTTTCCATAGATTGCTCAAGACAGAAGAGGCTATTAAAGATCAGAATATTTCTTTCTGGACAGGCTGAGCTTTGGTAGAAAACTCCGTCCTTCTCTCAAACATTTCCACTTCTATTAGAAAAGGAATGAGTTGGTTTATACTGCGGATTGAATGAAGCATTAAATGACTGCGTTACAATGACTGCAGTGGGGGGAATGGTCGCCTCCAGTGGAAATGTAATGCTGTAATGATACGTTCGTAAAGGCACAATAATTGTTCAAGTATCCTTGTCTAATTTGTCACAAAAAGTTGTCCGGGGTTTTTCTCTCCCTTATTTTATTTATTTATTTATTTTGCAAGCCGTCAGGAGGAAAAGGTACATTCAGTAATCACAACGAAGGCTGGGAAGAGGCAAACAGGAGGGCACCTGCCAGCCCTTCACCTGGCTGACACGCATCTCCCCTGACTCCACGGCTCCAGGATGGGTTTTGGCAAGGAAATAGCTCGCTTGCCAATACTAATTATTATTATTAATAACCGAGTGACGTCCCAGTCTCGGTTGCATCAGCCCGCCGTACCCTGAGCCGGAGCTGCTGCCAATCTGCCGAGCCTGCTCCCAGCAGCTGGTGGCAGCAAAAAGAGCCGAGGCTGCGAGCTGCTTTGGGGCGGGGGGCGGCCAGGGCGATTGCTGACTTTGGGCTGGGGGGGGACACACCGGGAGACACGGGATTTTCAGGCCGAGCAGTGCCGGGAAGGGCCAGCACCTCTGGACGAGCTCCCAGCTCCTGCTCCTCCCTCCGCACACCCGCAGGGAGCATCGCAGTGCCGGGAGGGGGGGGGGATGCCCCTCCTGCGGCCCCGAGGGTGTCCCGGGGGGGTTAAGGGGAGCTGCTCACATGCGGGGACAGCCGGGCACAAGGCGGGGGTACACCCCCTCAGCATCCGCCGGTTTGCATGCACGGGGCCAGCCCTCGCAGCCCTCCCGGCGCCCCCCCGTCCTCCCATCGCCGGCCCAGCGGCGAAACTTGCAGGCAGCATCCCCGACGTGGGGGGAGGACGAGCCCCTTTCGGTGGCATTTTGGGAAAGTTGCGGGGTAGCGGCAGCTCAAGGTCCTCAAACACGGCGAGGAGCAAAGGGGCATGCTGGAAGGGGGGGGGGGACAGGTCGTCTCTCACGGCTCTGAGTTGCTGCTGGAGCCCCCCTGCGAGCTCGGCACAAGCCCAAGCCGCTACGATTTGCCCTTTCTCCCTTTCCGCCTCCCCCCCCCTCCCATTTTATTCCAAAGGGGGTGCCAGGTGCGTGCCGCCCGCCTCGGCGGGGGGATGATGCTGCGCTTTAATTAGGAGGGTGCGGAGCGCCCATGTTGCACCGCTGAAGGAGAGCTCGGGAGCCTGCGGAGCATGGGGCCCGGCCGCGGAGGTAGCGCCCCTGCCCGCGGAGAGAGCCAGGAGGAGGCGGCGGCCCCCCCGGGCGCTTCCCCGGGCCCCGGCAGCTTCGCCCGTCAACTTTGTGCTGCCGAGCAGCGGTTGCAGTTAAGTCTCCTCCCGGCCGAGCTACCCCGGGAAAAGGGGATTTGGGGTTGGGGGGGAACCGGAGCCTGCCCGAGGATGGGGATGCGCGGCTGCGGACGGCCGCGGAGGCAACGCGGGGCTGCGACCCTGCCCTGCCCGCAGGTGGGATGCCGGGGGTGCGCCCCTGGGAGGGGGGGTCCTCGCTTTCCAACTTTCAGCCGCGGGGAAACCCGCGCAAGCTGCGCGCCCCTCCGCGCATTCTCCACGGACCGCTCCCCCCCAACCTTCCCGCAGCCCCGTTACCTTCCTGCGGCTCCCCCGCGGAGGGGGGGAGATGCCGGCCGGCAGCGCTGCCCTCCGCGGGCGCTGCCGCCCTCCGCCTCCGCGCAAACTCCGCGGCGGCGGAGGGAGGATGCGAAAGGCGCCGGGTGTCCTCCCCGAGGCTTTGGGGCTTTGCCTCCTGGCCGGGAGGGAGGAGGAGGCTGCTTGATCCCGGAGAGGTTGCGAGGCTCGGGCGAGGCTCGGCACCGGCACGGCCCGGAGGGGGCGCGGTGCGGGGAGCCGGGAACCCGGGACCCAGGGACCCCGGGACACCCGGACCCGCTGCTGCAAGGCTGCAAGGCTGGAGCTTGCAGTCAGGGCATCTCTGATTCCCTCCAGAGTTGGATTTTTTTTTTGTTAGAAGAGGTGGTGGGGGAGGGATGCGAATTGTGACCCATCCCGGCGGCTTTTTCCTCTCTGCTTCTTCTTGCCTTTTTTTTTTTTTTTTCCTCCCCCATCTGCTCGTTTCCCACTTCCCTTCCTCTCCGCCAACCAACCCCCTCCTTCCCTCTCTAAAAAAAAAAAAAAAAAAAAAAAAAAAAATTAAATAAAAAAGGCAGGGAAAAAAAAATGTATAGTCAGGGCTTCCCAAATGCGCGCCCCCGACCTGGTGCCAAGCGCGCCCCCTTCATTTGTTCCCCTTCTTGAAGCTCATTTTCATGACGTGGAAAAGCCTGATCCAGGGCAACAACAGCACCACACACACACACACACACAGGGAGCAGGAGAGAAGCCCGAGATCCTCCGCCGCGCCCCAACCCTCCCGCTCCGCGCTGCCGGTGCCCGGAGAAGGCGGCGGCGGCGGCGCTGGAGCCTGCAGCAGCCCCTCTCCTCCCTCCTCCATTGAGTGTGCCAAACAGCAGCTCTGCATCCTAAAGAAGATCATTGAGGGGCTCATTGCATTCCCAGCACGTCTCAGCCTTGCTTCTTTTTTTTTTTTTTTTTTTTTTTTTTTCCTTTTGCCTCAGCTTCAGCAGGAGTAGAGAGGGAGAGAGACGGAGAGGGAGAGACAGAGAGAAACCAGCAATCTTTAAACTCGAGCTTTTTTCCCCCTTCCCCCTTTCTTTTTTTTTTTTTTTTTTTTTTTTTTTGGAACGATGTGCTAAAATCTCTCCTGCAAACCGGTAAGTACAAGCTTTCTGGATCCTTTTGTTTCCACGTAGGGTCAAAGACACCCCCTCTCCCCAAAAGAAGATATAATAACCCTCTTTATTTATTTTTTTTTTTATTACAGCCCTTGCAGAAGAGAAAGAACTTAAGTGGCTAATATTTTGCAAAGGAGACAGAGAGACTGATACTGCAATATAGCTCTCATCTCTCTCCCTTCTTCCCAATTAGATGCTGGCTTTAATTGCAGGGGGTATTTCTCTTTTCATGCTTTCAACCATCTCTTTCCCACAGGGGAGGGTTTCATTCGCAAGTTGATCCTAAGGATTTCTTTTCGTTTCGCATTTCTCTCCCCTAAATGCATCTTTCTGCTCTTAAGTTTGTGGATGGGGGTCAAAATTTTCCAGTTCTTACGCGTGGAAGGGAAAAAGGACCTTTTCTGTTGAGAGATTAAGACCGAAAGCAATGATCGCTCCGAATAATTCTAATGGGCATTTCAGTGATTCAAGGAAGGCTGCATCACCACCGTTATTATTACCATCCTTAGCATTTCTCTATGCCCATACATTTGAAATATCTGGTGAAAGGAAGGGTGAAACCATATGTTGAAGGAGCTGCATCTCATTAGTACAGTATTATTTTCATCTGATTGGAGAAGAACCATGTCTTCATTCGGAAACGTATATAGTAGGATAGATAATTTATCGTCTGGTAAGTGTCAAGGCATTTTTTCTTCCACTTTCAGCTTTTTAACTGGGTCTCCTGCTTGGTCCTGGGGGCGCAGAATACCCTAATCCAAGGCAGGCTGAGTGTTTCAATCCTAGGTGCCTCTTCAGCTGTCACTTCCCTTTAGATCTGCTGATCGCATGGGCATGTGCTTTAGAAAGATTAATCATCTCTAAATGCTTTAATCAGCTAAAATGACTAATATGTGGTATGCATTTATCTGATAATATACCCATTGCATTAATTCATCTGTGTGTTTGAAAGGGGAATGTTTTCTTTTAAATTAGGATTGTTAACCATTTACTGTTTTAAAGACGTTGTGGTGGCTTCTGAAGGGAACTGTTTTCTCAGGGACATTAGCAAACCTTGCGCATTCCTTTGAACTTACATATGGAATAATATTGAGCTGGCAGGGAGAGAGATTCAAGGACTGAAATTCAATAACTTTGGGAGTTTGCATGTATAAAAGATGTAGTGTGACACTGGAGAAATCTGCCCACTGCTACGAGATTTTCCCCCTGTAGTTGACATAGGCTACGATGGCAATAAAGCCAAAACTGCAAACAAGTATGAAATACATGCAGTTCTGAACGCTGGTCCTATGGCGGAAAACACGCAAAGACGCAACACGTTCTGCCTGTGTGCTCCTATCGTTGTATGGTCTGCATGTGCTGTCCTCTTTATAGGTGGCATTTACCAAAAGGGGGGGCGGAGGGAGATGAGGGAGGCTGATATCGCGTGATTAAACCTTTTAACATCTCTTAAGTATAAATCAGGGCAAGGCTCACACACCCAACAGCTCTAGAGTTTGTTGTGAACGTCTACCCAACAATTGCTGAACTTTCCAGGAGTCTAACACAAGTCTAGCAGGTAGGGGCTTGGTAAAAGGAGTGGGGCAGGAGAGAAATACTGAAAATCTGCATTTTTTTTTTCCCATTGCAGTTTTGTAAACATCAACAAATGATGAAACCTTCCTCGGCAGAGACGCTTCATAAAGGAAGGATGTTGTGGATAATTCTTCTAAGCACAATTGCTCTAGCATGGACTACACCAATTCCCTTGATAGAGGACTCGGAGGAACTTGATGAGCCCTGCTTTGATCCATGTTACTGTGAAGTGAAGGAGAGCATTTTCCATATACATTGCGACAACAAAGGATTTATAAATATTAGTCAGATAACAGAGTCATGGTCGAGACCTTTTAAACTTTATCTGCAGCGGAATTCCATGAGGAAATTGTACACCAACAGTTTTCTTCATTTGAACAATGCTGTGTCTATTAACCTTGGAAACAATGCACTGCAGGACATTCAGACGGGGGCTTTTAATGGGCTCCGAGTTCTGAAGAGGTTGTATTTGCACGAAAACAAATTGGACATTTTCAGAAACGACACTTTCCTGGGTTTGGAAAGTCTGGAATATCTGCAGGCAGATTACAATGTCATTAAGCGGATTGAAAGTGGGGCATTTCGAAACCTAAGTAAATTGAGGGTCCTTATCCTAAATGACAATCTGATCCCCATGCTTCCCACCAACCTATTTAAGTCTGTGTCCTTAACCCACTTGGACTTGCGTGGGAACAGGTTAAAAGTCCTTTCGTACCGCGGGATGTTGGACCATATTGGCAGGAGCCTGATGGAGATTCAGCTGGAGGAGAACCCGTGGAACTGTACGTGTGAGATCGTGCAGCTGAAGAGCTGGCTGGAGCGCATTCCCTACACTGCCCTGGTGGGGGACATCACCTGCGAGACCCCCTTCCACTTCCATGGGAAGGACCTGCGGGAAATCAAAAGAAGTAAGCTCTGCCCCATGCTGTCCGACTCCGAGGTGGAAGCCAGCCTGGGCATCCCTCAGCTGTCGTCCAGCAAGGAGAACGCGTGGCCTACGAAGCCGTCCTCCATGCTGTCCTCCTTCCATTTCACTGCTTCCTCAGTTGAGTACAAAACATCCAACAAACAGCCCAAGCCCACCAAGCAGCCCAGGGCACCCCGGCCTCCCCCAACCCCCCGCGGCCTGTACCCCGGGCCTAACCAGCCACCCGTGGCTGCCTACCAGACCAGGCCCCCGATCCCTATCATCTGCCCCACCGGCTGCTCCTGCAGTTTGCACATCAATGACCTGGGCCTGACGGTCAACTGCAAGGAGCGAGGGTTTCACAACATCTCTGAGCTCCTGCCCAGGCCCCTGAATGCCAAGAAGCTGTACCTGAGCGGGAATTTGATCCAGAAAATCTACCGCTCCGATTTCTGGAATTTTTCCTCTTTGGATCTCTTGCACTTGGGGAACAACCGCATCTCCTACGTGCAGGATGGGGCCTTTATCAACCTGCCCAATCTCAAGAGCCTCTACCTGAACGGCAATGACATCGAGCGGCTCACCCCGGGCATGTTCCGGGGCCTGCAGAGTTTGCATTACCTGTACTTCGAGTACAACCTGATCAGGGAAATCCAGCCGGCGGCCTTCAGCCTCATGCCCAACCTGAAGCTGCTCTTCCTCAACGACAACCTGCTCCGCACCTTGCCCACCGACGCCTTCGCCGGCACTTCGCTGGCCCGCCTCAACCTGCGCAACAACCACTTCTTGGCGCTGCCGGTGGCCGGGGTGCTGGAGCACCTGCACGCCATCGTGCAGATCGACCTGAAGCTCAACCCCTGGGACTGCACCTGCGACCTGGTGCCCCTCAAGCAGTGGCTGGAGGCGCTCAGCTCGGTCAGCGTGGTGGGCGACGTGCTGTGCGCCAGCCCCGAGCGCTTGGCTCGCCGCGACCTGCGCTCCTTGGAGCTGGGGGCGCTCTGCCCCGCCGCTCTGCGCCCCCCCGCCGCTGCCGCTGCTGCCGCTGCCTCGCCCCCGGCCGCCGCCGCCCCCCCGCCGCCCTCCGCCACCGGCGCGGCTGCCTATGAGCTGCCGCCGCCCGCCGCCGCCGTGCCGCTCTCCGTGCTCATCCTCAGCCTGCTGGTCCTCTTCTTCTCGGCCGTGCTGCTGGCCGCCGGGCTCTTCGCCTTCGTGCTGAGGAGGCGCCGGAGGAAGCGGCCGTTCCGCGGGCCCCGGGCGGAGGCGGCGGAGCTGGGCGGCCCGGGGGGCTTCCAGGAGGGCGGCGGCGGGGAGCGCTCCCCGGAGAAGGCGCCCCCGGCGGGCCACGTCTACGACTACATCCCGCACCCGGTGACCCAGATGTGCAACAACCCCATCTACAAGCCGCGGGAGGAGGACGAGGAGGACGAGGCGGCGGCGGGGGGCGGCGGGGGGGAAGCGGCCGAGCTGCTGCGGGGCGCCGGAGAGCGCTTCACCGCCGCGCCCCCCGGCCCGGAGCCGAGCACCAACTACCGCACCTTGCTGGAGAAGGAGCAGGAGTGGAGCCTGGCCGTGTCCAGCTCGCAGCTGAACACCATCGTGGCCGCCCACCCGCAGCATCCCGCTGGCGGAGGGCTGGCGGCGGGCGCCGGGGGGCCTGGGGCGGCGGCGGCGGCGGGAGGAGCCCCCCGGGACCGCGACCGCCCGCCCCCCTGCGCCGTGGGCTTCGTGGACTGCCTGTACGGCACCGTGCCCAAGCTGAAGGAACTGCACGTGCACCCCCCTGGCATGCAATACCCGGACCTCCAGCAGGACGCCAGGCTCAAAGAAACCCTTCTCTTCGCGGCCGGCAAGGGCTTCTCAGAGCACCAAACCCCCACAAGCGAATACCTCGAGTTAAGGGCCAAACTCCAAACCAAGCCGGATTACCTCGAAGTCCTGGAGAAGACCACGTACCGGTTCTGACCGCCGCCCCGCCGCCCGCCCGGCACCGCCGCATGCGAGGAGAGGCTCCAGCTGTGCGCTCTGCCCGCCAGCTGTGCGCGCTGCGGGCAGGGCCGGCCTCAGAGCAGTAATCGACGAAGTGCCTTCGCAGACTTTTGCCAGCAGATGTTAATCAATCATTATTTTTTATACTGAAACTGAGACTTTGACTGTGCCATGTCTAAGGTATATTATTATTATTATTATTATTATCGGGGATCTTTGTATTGATCCTGATTAAGTAAATTCCATGTGTGTCTTTCTTTTTTTTCATTATTTTTATTTTCTTTTTTATTTTTCTTTTTTATTTTTTTCCGTTGCAGTAAACTTCCTCTATATTTTCCCTTGGAGGGGAGGGGAGGGAAGATGGCATTTTGTGGCTTGCTTTCTTCTTGCCCATCATGGCACAGATTCTGTACATTTATTTAAAAAAAAAAAATGCAAAGAAGCAAACGAGAGAGGTTTGCTGCATGCCTGGAAACTGCAAGAGGGAAGGGAGGGGAGGGTCTTGCTCGAATGTCTCACTCTTGTCTCTCTCCCTCCCTCGCACGCACACGCACCCACCCGCACCCCCGCCACCCCGCGGCAGCCCGGCCTCTCCGCGCAGTGCCCGCTGCTGCGCAGGGAATCCCAGGCGCCGGGGGAAGCCACCCGGAGCCGAGCAGCCCAAAGGATGTAACCACGTGGCGCACACACCTAGGGGATGCTCAGTGACACTTCATCATGACGCCATGGTTTTTTGGAGGACATCCGCACTTTCCTAAATAAAAGCAACATGCAAATATACAGGAAAAAAAAATGATAAAAAAAAAAGCTACTGGGCACCTGTCACTAACAGCTTTGTAGGAAGCACTTTTAATGTTTTCTCGCATACACACATACATGCACACACACACGCACACACACGAGAGGTACAACAATGTGCATATATTTATTCTGTAATTTCAAGTGAATATAAATTGTAAAGGTAATGTTTAATCATTGTACAGTGATGCGTCTGGTATAGCTTTCCTAATAAAAAGTTTTGAAAAAACATGCATATATATATATATATATCCACATATATATATATATAGGAATACAAAGCTTGAACCTTAAACGTCAGCTTCCCCCTACTGAGATTTCCTTCTCCCACCTTAACCTTGAAAGCTATTTTATTAATAACAGTTCGATGCACTGTGATGTTAACAGAAAAAAAAAAAAAAAAAAACAACCTGTACAGCTTCTCTTGCCAAGATACCACCTGAGACTTTTACAAATCTGATTTGCAATCCGTATTCCCACGCCGCACTGTATTTTCGGCAGTTCCCTTGCATCTCAAAATAGTGCCCTCTCGCAGGGGCACTGCTGGGGCTCCTTCTAAATGTGAAGCGAGCAGTCAAAGGGGGATGGGAGCGGGCATTAAAGCGCTTTTTAATTTTGGAAAAAAACAGGTGAAGGTCTCTGGGAAAGGATGCCTAAAGCTCCATCCACCTCCCCGCGGCCGGGGGTCTGTCTGCCCTGGCGCAGCCGTTTGTTTGCTCCGCGCTGGAACCGGACTGTGACCAAAAGAAAGGGAGGGAAGGTCCCGGTGGTATCTTGGCCTCGGTCCCCGGGGCCGGCCGGGCGGCAGCGGCGGCTCCGCTCCTCATCCTCCGCCAGGTGGCGCCGCAGCCCCAGCGCTGCCCGCCCGGCCCCGGCTCCGCCGAGCGCAGCCCCCGGGGCCCTAAACCGGAGCCCCCGGGGGCCTTACACCGGGACCGGGGGGACTGCGGGGGGGGGGGGGGGGGGACAGCCCACTGCCGGCATCCTCTGTCTCTGAGAACTGTCCTGAAGGTCTTCAGATATAGAGTTTTATAGCGAAATATCGAATATATATCTATAGGTATCGTTTGTCTTAATGGAGCAGCAGGAATGATAATTTATCCATAATAATAAATAATTTATATTTGTAATTTTTTTCACCCCCCATCTGCGTTAAAAAGCTTTCCCCCTTAGGGCATTTTTTCTGGTTGCTGTTGAGGGGACTAGGTTCTGCCACCTGCTTGGCGCGGGGCAGAAGTGAGTAGTGTCACATCACACCCAGCCGTCCCTCTGGCCTGGTGGGAACAGCTTTGTCCCACCCAGCACAACGCATTTACTGGAGATAAAACCATGAATGCTTGTTTTCACCCCAATTGTCCCCTTTATAGCTTCATCAAGTATGCTTATTGCAGGCTTTTTGGTCTATCTGTCTTGGAGAGGCAGCTGGGTGTGACAGTAGTGTCCCAAGCCCTGGGAGTAGCTGTATGTGCTTTGGAGAGGCAGCTCCAAATGTCTGTAAATCTATCATTGGCTCCATGGCTTTGCTAAAGAAATGTTATACATTTGAAGTTCTCAGATTCCTCTACTGAGCTGATATTGTTTTATTATTGCTGCAATTCAGCTCTAGTCTGTTGGGCATGGGGTTCTATTTTCTTTCTTTCTTTCTTTCTTTCTTTCTTTCTTTCTTTCTTTCTTTCTTTCTTTCTTTCTTTCTTTCTTTCTTTCTTTCTTTCTTTCTTTCCTTCTTTCTTTCTTTCCTTCTTTCTTTCTTTCTTTTTTAATTTATTTTAATTTATTTTTATTTCTTTGTTGTTGTTGTTGTTACCATTGTTTTGGTTTTGTGTGTATGTAGTTGTTTTTTATTTTTTTTTTCTTTTTGATTTTTTTTTAAGGGAGAGTGGAAGAGCATGGTCCTATTAAAAATAAACATCAAAGTGCAAAGGCCAGATCTTTCTTATGATAATCATTATAATATGATAATCAGAATTGCATTGATAAGCGTACATGCAAGTAACACGTGGAGCTATACAAACCAGGTTAAAGTACAACCCCTAGTGAGAGTGGTGCTGTGTACATTTGGCAATGTCATCAAACCCTAAGTGTTCATACTTGTATCCAAATATAGTAAAGCCAGTTGAAAATAATGTTTATATTTTAATTAAACTGCAGAAAGGCAAGAGAATTACAACATAACTATAGGTAGCAATCTCACCTGTGAATGGTGAGAAATCTATTTATTCAGTGGAAATAAATTTGTTCTATGAGAATGGAATTTTGTATTAAAAGAGATAATTTTTGGCTTACACTGAGTTATTTTTCTTTCCTTGTGTAGGAAACTTCCTTTTCCTTGTGTACTGGGAATTCACTGGAATCATTTGGGGATAGTTGTCTCTGGAAATATTGACAATACTTAACTGTGATAGTTAATGTATATTATGATGACTTCTATTTTGCTATTTCATTGTGTTGAGATGAGGCTGAGTGGGTGGTAGCATTACTTTCCACTGCAGGAAACAAAAGTGGATCCATCATCTCTGATCTGCGACGGGTGACTATTTACATGCTGTGACCTGGGTTGCTCCTAATTAATAGGGATTATTCTCTTAATCAGCAGTATTCTTGATAGCATTAATAATATTGGGAAGGAACCAAATAAAGTCAATGATCCACATTCACATTGGAGCTGTTTGATGGGATAATATTTCAAATAAATAAATACATTTTTTTAGCTTATTTCATTATTGTATAAATAGCTGGTATTAGCTTCAGCAGTTCAGCATGAGGCAGTGCTCAGAACCTTTGTGTAAATCTTTCACCATGTGCTTGGTTTATCCATTCATTGTTTATACTGAAATTCTTCCTACAGGTGGAAAAGAAACAAGTCCAGGTAAGTCCCAGTCCTAGCTGACAATGACTGCATACATGAGAATAGATAGTGATGGTGCTTGGTGCTCTTTTGTACTTCCCTGATATTGTCATAGATGCAAAAATAATATTTTACCTGGGTTAAACGATTTGCTTGAGGCTTGGACAATGCTTTATGGATCTCTGGGTTGCATCAATAGTGATGTTAATTTTCATGGTATAAATAATAATCTGACTTCCAGAGCACTTGCCATCTCTGAAAGTCTCACAGCACACCAGGAACTGGACTGCTCTAGTTGGGTGAATACTACAGAGAGGTTGTTTATTGTTAGATTCAGTGGATGTGAGTTAAGCTGTGGTAACTCAAGATGTTGTCAGAGACCTTTCCAGAAAAACAAAACAAAACAACAAAAAATAGCACTTTTGTGCATATCATCATGCTGATTTGGTTTTAAGCAAGAAATGTGCACTTATGGCCAACTTGTTTTTTCTGTTATAAACATTTAGAGCAACACGACAGACAGGTCTCTACAAAATATCAGTATGCAATGTTCTACATTTCTGAAACACAAGTATGCAAGCAGCAGCTCATGAGTACTATGCTACTTCTACTTTAGTCATATTTCAAATGAAGTTGAACTGTTCACATGAACGATGTGTGATGAACTGGCTTTATGTATTACAGATATGTTCACGTGAATAAGGTGTGCAGAATCTGGCCCTAAGTTTGGAAGTTCACTGGTTATCTATATTACTCAGCCCTAGAATATGACTTCTGGCAATGGTTCAGCCACTTAGATACGAACTTGTTCCAGAACTGCACTTCTTCCAAAGGCATTTCCTTTTACAACATGGATTTACATACATTCAGAAATCAGACTGCTGCACATTGCATATTCCTATTTTATGAGTTTTCCTAGACTTGGTTCTAAATCTGACTTCCTCATATCTGAGTTTCACAATGAATTTATGCATGGATTATACAATACAAAACAATTGTTTCCATGGGAGAAATGGGGAATAAATTTACCCAATATGTAGTTTCATAATTTCTTCATACTAACAATGTCTCTTTGTACAAAATATGCTATTTTTAATACTTTGTAAAGCTGATGTGAGTGGGAATACATTTTTTTTCCCACCTCTTGAAAAAAGATTCTGTTTTAATCTGGCAAACACAGCTAAATCCCAATTCAAAGCCTGTTCCTCTTAGTGGAAGAAGTGGAATGTGCTTGGAACAAACTCTTGTGTGAGCACAGACTAAAGGCCAAATCCTGCTCTTGTTGAAGCCAGTTATGAAATATCACATTACTGCTCAGTTTTAGTCAACAGACTCGAATGAAGAGCAAAGTTGCATCTCAGAAAATTGCAACCTATATTATGTGGATTCAAGTATATCAAGACAAGCTCTCCATGTTACTAGAAAAAGAATTTGTTACCATTCTAGTAAATTTCTTGATTGACCTCATTCACAAATTAACCAATCCTTAGCACTTTTTTATTCTAAAATAAGAGGATTTGCTTGCACACAAATATCAGTGTGTCTCAGTAGATTCAAGAAATGTGGAAATTGGTAGAGTTTAGATCTAATATCATAGGTAGCTATGTATTATAGCTACATACACCACGATTATTTATATAACAGTTGCAAATTATTTGGAAATACCTCATCAGTATTACTTTCTTTAAAAGCAAGAATATTTACAGACACCAACAATTGTGTTTCTTATTGTTTTTTTAAACGTCTTTTGTTTGATCCTTGTAGCTTCCCACTTCTTTTAAAATTCCATACTTCTATTTTCATTTAGGATTTTTGGAGGAGGTTGGGGTTTACTGACAAACCCATTAGCTTTGGGTGTATCTGGTGATACATGATGCTCACCAGAGAGGTGCTGGGGTGAAACATTGTAGGTTATCTCTGATCACTGTGAAAGTATTTGAAAACAGTCCCCTATGGTGGGACTCTTTTAAAACTTTCAATATTGTGGTGGTTTTCAGAACACTGTCAGGTTGTTCATTTTTGTGGAAAAATGATGGGAGAAGACTCAAAGGAACCAAGCCACTTGCATTGCTATAGAAATTCCCTGTCTGACAGTCGTACTGGGTAGTCTCTGTAGAGTGGATGCTGCATCAGTCTTTATATTTTGAATTTTAAGGATGTTAATTGTAAGTGTGGTATTGGGAAGATGGATGCATATGCAATACGAAGATGTTTGGTGCCTTAAAAAGAATATATAATAATAGAAAGTATAGCACAATGTAAAATATGAATAGCTCAGTCATATGCCATGTACTGAACAAGTCATGGACTGAATTTACTTTTTCTAACATTTTTTCCCATTTACTTTTTCTAACATCTTTATTTTTTGTACTAGAATTTTCTAAATTTCTCAAGAATATCCTATATATTCTATGAATTCTGAAGAAATGTTTTAGGTTAGCTAAGGGTAAAATCTCTCAGAAGCTGGAAATTCAAACAGATGCCACCAGCAGTGGAGGAAAATTCCTGTCCATGACAAGTGGCATGGAAGCTGGGGATGTTGTTGCAGCACTGTGCCAGGAAGGGCAGCTCTCTGCAGCGATGCAGATTATGCAGTAGGACTTGAATAAGTATTCATCCAGGGGGTGTTGAGTTGTGATGAGTCACTATTGAACTGGCATAGACCTGGAAAATGCTGCTGGTTGTGGTGGCATGGATAATCCTTCTGCTGATGGTGGCACCATTGCCAGTGGGGACTCCTGTAAGAGCAATTGCCCGCAAAAAAAGGGTTGTAGTCTTTGTCCCACAGTGATCATCTTATCTAATGCTAATGACTTTGCCCCAAGTATTAAAGTGATATCAGTACACTGATTATTGGAAAATGTTTTTTTCTTGCTTTGTCCATTTGACTATGCTTTTCTTGAGACAAGAGTTGTTTTGTATGTTGAGGAATTTAGGAAGGCATTTGTTGCTATTTTTTTCAGAACATACTTGTTTAAAATGAAATCAGTCTCTCATGGTTGTAACTGTCCTAAACCGAGATGAGTTTTCTAGAAAGCTATGTAAAACTTTGGTTTTGTTCTTGCTCTCTTAGTTACTATATGCATAAATATTTATATATTTTATATTTTATATATAATGATCTTTATCTGAATAATCCTTGAACTGAAGTCTGTCATTGAACTACGGAGGCTTTGGCTTTGGAAATCAAGGTTAATTACAGTTTTGTTGCTGTTGTTTCATGATTGTTTGTTTTGGTTTTATTCAGAGTATCACTAAAGAGCGGAAAATATTGCAGTGGGAAAGTTGTCACCACAGAACACTTCTTAATAGCACTTTCAAGTCTAATTCTTTCTTTTCATCTCCTTTTCTTTGGAGAATGAAGGAGCTGTGCTCCAAAGAGCGCAGGAGTTGCCACTTAGGCTGAGAGTTGAAATGTGCTCATGCTGCTGTGTCCTCTCATTCCTGAGAATGCCCAGAATGAACAGGCTCAAAGGAAGGTGTAAGAAACTCCCATTAGTAAGATTACAGGGTCAGATGTGGCCATCTAATCTTCTCCACCATTAACTTTCACCCTGCACAATCAGGTACCTGGAGGTCTCTCGCAACTGCATGCACCGCTCCTGTGTTGCACAGAGAGCAGGGCAGTGATGAGCACTTAGAAAAATCATGGTGTAGTGTTTCTGTGAAAAATGAACGTTAAAAAACTGGGCGTTGGTAATGGACATTGGCCGTTTAAAAGTTTGTCTCTGTGTTCTTCAGAAGATTCATCCAGGATTTCTCTGGTGCAGTTAAAATGCCATACAAGAGCACAGCTGATCACTTTTTGTAACAGCACTGCTGAAAAAATATCTATAACTAATGCATTCTTCTTCATTAGCAAACATCATTTCTTGTGGCATCACTTCTGTTATGTTTTCTTGCAGTGACCCAAAAACCTGGCTGCTTTGGAAACTGGATAGTATTGGCAATCAAAGAAATATGGCAAGTAAAGATATTTTTCAGATCCAGTTTATATCAGTATTTTCTTCAAAGAAAGGGCAAGTCGTAGCTACTGGGTCCTTGTTCTGCAGCCTTCATTGATTAAGGCAAAGAGTCAGTCATTATTCAATGTGTTTAATTATCCCCTTCAGTTTTAAGCCAACAAAGCAAGAAAGGTGGATGTACCTAATTTATGTATGTACGTATTCCTCCTGTGAGCAATGAGGGGGCACAGTGCTAGAGCCAGCAATGCCGATGGAAGGAATGGCATTATTAACTATGGCTGGGTTAAGCTGTGACAAGTGGGACCTGTGCCAAGGCTAATGATGCAAATGGCACTGCAAAGTCAAGCATCTTGCTGTGTTAGAAACAGTCAATAACAACATACAATTCCTGTTGAAACGTCTCTGTTAGAACAGGTAAAAAAATATCCCATAGAATTATTATTATTTTTTTTTTTTTCCCCACATTTGGCCCAAGTTCTCGAGCAGCATCCAGATTTGTTGGCATTCTCAACATTGCTTTTACCTATCTGCATGCACAGATAATCATTTGGCTGATGATAAGTTTTAACGCCTCACTTTGCACATTGAACATGTGCACAAAATGGAGTCCAGTTGAAAATATGGTTATCTTTGTTGGGTTTTTCTGTAGAGTGATGTTTTGCACCTCAAGACTTCATTCTGTAAGATGTATCGACCGGATTGCCTACCTGTAACTCAGCTTTGTAAGCAGCCTCCCGAGGTTAGCCACGGTGGTATTACATGCCTTGTGCTTTGCCAGCCCCTACAAGCCAGCCAAAGTCTGTTAAAGCCTTCAGAGCACAAAACACTGATAAGATGGATCACTAACAGGTATGCATCAGGGATAATGCAAAGGTGTTCCATGTACAACAACCTAAAATTAGCTGCTGTTGACTCAAAGCAGTAGTAACTGCCTCCTATGTTACCTCTGCTGGAACAGAGTGGCTAATGTATGTAAGGGAAATAATGATACTGAGTATGTACATTATATACATATATACCATATATATGTATGTATATGTGTATATGCTAGCATGTAGAAGTCATTTTTTGAAAAGTTCTGGGAAATTCAGGCATATGGCTTGTTTTGGACTGTTATAAAAAAATGAACATTCTAGTGATAAAGCTAAAAATGTATACATTAGGACCTACATTCTTAATGTAGGTCAGTGGAGGCACTTCTCAGACATATTAGTGTTTTGGACACTTAATCTTAGCAGCATATTGCATCTCCTGGAATAGGTTAGCAGAGGCAATGCAGGAGAAATTGCTGCATCTGAAGTCATTCAGAAATATTGCCAAGTTTCTCAGGAACCAGAATTGCAGGATAATGAGTATTATATTTAATTTGTGATGGAAAGGCAACCATGGGGAGTTCAGCGGAGGCAACTCAGATCATCTCGGCTCTGTGGGGGAGGGAGAATTTATAACTATAGCTAGCTAAAAAGAAGAAAGCTGTCTCTGTATTTGTGTGTATATATATATTTATATATATGTATATACAAATCTGTGTATGTGTAGATAACACTGTGTGTATATATGTATGTATGTATATGCCCATAATGTATAATATGTGTATCTATATATATGTATACATTTATATAAATTTATATTTCTCTATATAAATAGTCATGCAACTATGGAAAATAACATTTCACCGGTGTGTCCTTTTTTTAAAACCCAACAAGAAGCTTGTCCCATTAACATCATATTGCACAAAGTTCTTATTATCATTTACACATAGATAGGAGCGTTGCTCTATGGCTGAGCACCAGCCTGGAAGGTTTTTACTGCTCCAGAGGACTCCAAGCAAGTCATTAGCTATTCCACAGCTGTTCTTCATATGTGAAATAAAGCAATGGCCAAAGAGACTCAGGGGCTGCTTTTAAAAGTGAAGGAAGATGGGGTGTTTGACTGTTTATGCTTTGGAAATCCCTGTCATGCTTTGTAGAGTTTTGATGGTGAAATACCCTCAGTAGTGATTACTTTGGTTGCTGTTAATGTCCCAGCTAATGGTAACGGCTTCTGAACAGAGGGAAAAAGATGAATTTCCTGCTCTAAAGTAAGTGATCTGGAGTCTGATTACTTTGACTAGATGATGTATGGATTTCCATTTAGGGTTAGGATGTTAGGCGGTAAATCAAGAATCTTAGCTCAGTGAGCTTCTAGTTCAGGATATCTCTTTTATGTTATAATTGATTTTAAATAATTTCACTTCATCATCAGAGTAAGCTATACCTTAATTCATTAAAAGCTCAAAGAATTTCTCAACTGGAAAGCCATTTATATCAGGGTGAATTTTGCACTTGGCTTCAGTGGGGTTGAATCAGCTCAGAGTGTTTCATTAAGCACAGCACTGACATTAAAACAGTCTTGTAGTTGTGCAACTATTAACCAAAAGTGTAATTTTGTAATAAAAGTGAGCCTAAAAATGATTTGCTAGTTATGTATTCTATGATTATAGCATCTTTCCATCAAAGAGACCTTTAGGCAGTTGCAGGGGTTTTGGTTCTGTGCAGCTGACTGCTGCTCCCTAATTTGAGCTGCACGTATTGCCCTCCCCCAGCATCCCCTCAGCCCAAACAGTGGCTAGTCACAGAACTGCCACGTGCCTTGTGCTGGTGTGAATGTAGGTCATGGGGACGCAGTGGTGTCCTCACGGTGGGGGCTCTAGCACAACACAGCCTGTTTGTGTCCCGCTGGGACTGTGCACGGGGCTGGGGCCATGGCAGGGCAGAAGCTTTCTGCCTCGTGCACCAAATGCTCTCATGGTTCTGAGAGTGGCATGGGTCTGTCGTGCTGCCAATCTGCCATCGTCTGCAGACTGTAATGTGATTAGAAAAAAGAAAGGGGAGAATGAATTATTTCTTAAATCATTTGCTTCCTCTAAGGCAGAAGGCAAACAAACAAGAAATAATCACAGAACTGAAAACAAATACCTGGTGGTTTAAAATATATGATATGGAATGAAATGTTTCTTTTAAGCTTCTTGATTATACTGTGCTTTCTTATTTACACTAGAGGAAATAAGCACCTTACAGGAAAGTGCTTCCCAATCTCTTTTGCATAAATGCTGTAGTGGAACTTTATGTAATATATAGCTGCCTCTTCAAAAAAAAAAAAAGTAATTTCCATATAAATGTTATTTTTTTAATGCAGAAAATATGCTGAATCCATATACTATCATCTGGTTAAAGCAATCCTTTTGCTGTTTTTGTGATTTCAGCATGTTTTCCTGAATGAAGAAAACTAGAAGGGGAGCAGAAAAATTGATCATATCTTAATTAACTCATGCAGGCCTTATGGCAGGCTAACCATTTGAATGCGGTGTCTCTTGGACACCCACAGGCACATCATCTTCAAATGGCTTTTTTTTTTTTTTTTTTTTTTTTAGCAAGAAGCATCAGAATTTGAGTTGGGTGTATTAGAGTTCAGAGAGCTGCTGCTTTGCTGAGCATCTGGAGACTTGGGAGACTTTGGGAATTTTTTTTTCTGGTGCCACTTCTTAAAGAAGGTGCCTAGATGTCCACATCCTCAGGAAAGCACCACTTGACACGAAAAGCCCAGAATCTGAAGCTAGTAAAGGAATGATAAAGTGTGTAAATCTCTTCATTCTTAGTGGTAATCTCCTCTTTACAGGTTAAATTTAGTATATAATGAACCTTGGCTACTTGCTATATTGCTGTGAAGAAACAACAAACCCCACCTTCTTTGTGGTTGAATTATACAATACCATTTATATGTAGGAAAGGAACTGTGTAGTCTGAAGATTGGGCATGCAAAATATTGTTATAGGTGAACATCCAAATAAATTACATGACCAAAGCATGTAGGTGATGTAAATCATTGCAGCTCCATTGCTTTCAGACATCATTGCTTGTACCCCTGAGCTGGGAGGTGATTCAGGGATGTTTGCTATGTGCTCATAGCAGTTGCTCTGGAGGGCTTCCCATGCAGCCATTAGTGTTTTGTTAAAGTTTAAAAATGAAGGAAAATAAACCCAGCTCCTTGGGCTGCTTGGTGGGGAGTTTGCCCCTGCCTGTGGCAACCTTCTCCCTTTTCCCCCTGTGGAGGTTTCTGCCTGTGGGAATTGCTGCATGCTGATCTGTGGCTGTGCTGCATGGGCCAGCCCCTGTGTGGGCAGTGCTCCCCGGGCTGGCCTCCAACTCCTGCACAAGCTTCTGTGCCCCCTGAAACCTGCTCCTGCCCTTCTGTCTTGAAAGAAAAAGAAAAAAAGATCAGAGAAACACAAATTCCTTGTGATTTTCCTTTACCAAATCTTGTTTAAACCATTCCTTGAAGTAATTAGGTAACAAGGGCAGTGGCACTCTACTAGAATACATGATGGGGGGGATTAGGCTCCTGCAATTTGTGTCTCAAGATGTCTCAAAGGCACGTACCAAAGGATAACTACCTGTTGTAAAACACTTAACGGCTGAGCAGCTCTGGTGTTGAGTACCAATGTTAACAAAAAAGAACTGCGGTGGGGGGGAAATGGACAATATAATGTTAGATGTGGCTCTTTGGATGCAGCAGCTGATCTGGTGAAGCTACAGTTGTGATGGTTATAAAGGTAGGCAATGAGCACAGACAGCAGCTGTCAAGGAAACTACAGCAGTTTTATGGCCAGGACAGAGCTCAGAGATACTCTCATTATGACTATTGCCGATGTTTAGACAAGGATGTGCTGCTTATTCTTCACAATGTCTCTCCTGAGCCATGAGGAATTCTATTCTTTTTCCACTGAAAAGTATCTGGTTTTAAGTGGAAGGAAAATCTTCAAAGTAATTTTTTTAATGATTATTCGATATGTGAAAAAAAATTAAAAGCATTTACTTGAATATTGATACCAACCAAAATCTTTTAAGCATTGTTTTCATCTTAAAACAATTTTTATTTTTATTTTAGCTTAGGAAAACCCCTTTTTGAAGCATTGAGAAGCTATCTGAAAATAATACCAATTTAGAAGAAAACACTAGAATAGAAAAAAAATAGAAGTAGAGTTAAACTTAAGAGCATTTTTTCCTTTATTAGTACTAACAGCGCCAACTTCTATGTACTTTGATTCATGTAAAATTTTTTTGTAGGAAAGAAAAAGTATCCAGCTGGTATTATGGAGGAAAAATCATTCTCAGGCACATGAATGTTTTTTTTGTGCTCAAAAACGTTGTCTATCTTTGATTTCTTTCTAATAAAAGGTATCATGCATTCTACCTTTAGTTACTTATTCCTTTAAGGAAGAAATAAAAGAAATAAGGGAATCAAGTATTGAAGGAAAGCATATCTTGTGGCTTAGTACTGTATTATGGCTTAGAGTCATGAAACTGAGTTTCCATTGCCAAGAAATGTGGGTGTAATCAACAGGGGCTTGTGAATCCATAATCCTTTTGAATGAATATCAGGCAATTTACTGACTTCTCACATTATTACCAATGTAAACTACAACTGAGTTCATAGTCTGTTTTTGTCAGTCTTGTCATTACAAAAAGTAGTAGTTCTGGGAAGATTAAAGAGTAGGAGTAGTAGAATCTCAGGAAAATTGCAGTTACTTCATTTTTCAAGTGATATACAACTCTTAGACTAAAGGTTATGCCATCTTTAGCCACGTTAATGTAGTAATGATAAAATTAAGTGACCAAATCGCACAGGGAAAAAACATTCTAATGTTGCTTTAATTGGGTTGCTAACATTCATCTGTGTATGGGCAGCCCCTTTACTGCTCAGACCAGCTAACACCAGAAATAAGAATTTTTCTCAAATGTTTTGTTCAACATCTACAATCCTGAGTAATAAACCTTGAACAGATTTTCAATTGCTTATGTGCCTGCAACACACATAAAATCTGTTACAGGCTTTTAAAACCTATATGTGCATAGGACAGGCATGGCAGTATAACATACATATACAAATGAACACTTGCTAGCACAGTCCTGGTCTTAGCCTGCTCAAGTTAGCCCCTGTGAAAACAAAGAACATACTGTGGGCATTTGCATGTGAGCCTAAATGATAAAAATTAATATTGCTAAGCTGATTTTTAGCACCTATAATTAACATGCTTGGAGTGGGTGGACTTTACATTTGCCTGTTTCTTTTCACAGCTAAATCAGGGAAAAAGAAAAACTTGAAATGATGATCCTCTGCAAAGTGTTTTCCAAATTTCCTAGTGCTGTGGTAGGCTGGGTAGAGAGAGCCCAAAGAGGGAGCTGTGAACCTAAAAGCCTTCAGGTGAAAAGTTGCATTTTTGCTTCTGATGGAGTATAATTCATATTGTTTAGTCTTCTCTGAATATCTTGACCTTGTTCTTTTCAGCAATATCCCAAACCTTCTGCAGTCAGCCACTGTTCACTCCAGTAGAGCAGCATTCAGGTGTAGGAGTTGGACTCAATGACCCTTGTGGGTCCTTTCCAACTTGGGATATTTTATGATTCTAGGTGCTCACAGTGGCACACAGAATGCACGTGGTAAAGGTGTAAATTCCCTGGTTATTTTGAAGTGAACCTGCTGAGTTTAAGATGCAATCTGAATTTGGAAGGTGAAATTCCCATCAGATAGGAAAAATAAATACTTGCAGACCTGATCTGACATGTTAAGGAGTTACTGGAAATATTCCCACAATCTTATTGACTTCAGATGACCAGGCCCCCACTAAACAAGCCATAACAATAATTTAGAAATTTAAATCTTTATAGCCATAGTTTTTGTCAATGTAAACATCACAAAGAAATTCTTATATCTAGTGAATGAAAGTGCCAGAAGCATGAATCAAGAGAAAAAAAACATTGGAAAAAAGTTGGACACAGGATGGTGGTTAAGCAGTATGCAGCATACAGCAGAGACTGAAGGGACAGGTACAAGGTAAGTGGTGAAGATGCAGCCCAGTTTGACTGAGATGATTTCTCGAATTCTAGAAGGGGGAGTTATTGGCAAAATACAGAGTCACTGCAGACAGTAGCTGGAGCAGGTCCAAAGAATAGAAGTGCTCCCTGAGTCACTCAGGGCCAACTAAATGAGCACAGTAAGTTGATTGCAAAAAACTAGAATGCTGTAATTCAGAATTTAAAGGTAACTAAGTAAGTAGTGTATATTTGTCAGGAGAGGGCATCTAGCTCCTTCAAAGAAAAGCCAGTAATATTTTAAGCCTCTTAGCTTCTCTTCTGTTGAAGTGACTGGTGAATAACTGAGCTGAATCCAATTGGTGGCCTGTGTGATGTTGATGGCTGGTGTCATTGAAGTACTTCTACAATATTCTTTGAGTAAGAAAGCGGGAGCTCAATGCAGGCTCTTAAAGACTATTGTACATGTAATGTAAAGACATGTAATTAAAAAAAAAAAGTACCATTTGCTGTTTGCCCCAGAATGTTTCCTGTAGCCTGGACATGCATATAACAGAGCAGAAAGATTGCAGTTCATTGTGTTTGGGAGAGCTGGTATGTCCAAAATCCTCAAGCAAGCTTTTCAGAGGAGGCTGTAAATTACTTTTCTGAGGCTGTATCAATAACAAGTTTTTTTTTGAGAAAGTTTAATTTGAGAAAAGTGCCAAAGTGGATTAAATACAGGCTCAAGAAGGCCAGGAAAGGGAAACTGCTACTAGACAGAAGAGTTCTGAAAAAAATACACTGTTCTGTTTCTATTAATTCTGTGGTTTTTATAAACTCAGCAAAGATGTATTATATCTTCAGTAACAAACTTGGCTGGTGGCCTTATTTTGGAGGATGGCAGAGAATATAAAAAATATTTTCAAAGTAATGTGTACAGATGGGATTTGATACCTCTAGATGATTCTTGTATGCATTGCAAAGACAAAGGTAACAGGCTGACAATACAAAAAATAAGATCAGAAGCCAAGATGTTTAAATATTTAATTTCAAAAATGTTAAAATTTTAAATTTTGCAGGGTGACTAGGACTTCTAATGGACAACTTGGTAGACTTTTCTGATTATCTATCTTCTAAAGATCTTGTGAAGTGTGACCTATCATCACAAGTCATTAAAGTCAGTTTTGAAAACTAAGATCAGAAGTCATATCTAAGCTGACCAAGTGTCACAGCTGAAATATAGATTATGAGGGTGGGTTGGGTTGAATTAAGGAGAGATCTTGCTTGTAGAAGATATTACTTTCCCAGTGGATACAGTAACTGCAACAGCAAGTGTTGAAAACATCAAAACTCACTGAAATTGTTTGTTTGTTTTTTTTTTTTTTTAAAAAAATCACATGTAAATAAAAATAAAAATAGATGAGTGCTTTTTATTGAGTTAGTCATGTAAGTGAGGAGATGGTAACTGGGTCCTCCTGCCTTCTTCCCAGCCCTTGATACTGATTTCTTGTATGGATTTAGATAAATCTTTTAATATTTTCTTTGTAGTTTACCTCCCTGTAGAACTCTTATCTCTGTACCATGAAGGCATAGGGGAAATATACAATGCTGCTGTCTGTGTTGTGAACTATTTATAATACACTATAGACTTAGCTAAATGTTTGCAATGAAATCCCCAAATACACAAACCTTAGACTCATTGTGCACTTGCTGAAAGGTTAGCACTGGGATATGTGGGCAATATTTTTATCGAGTACTGATAAACACTGTAAGCAGCCATGGAGAAGTCACACACAGGTATTTTCACTTTCTGCTGACCTTTTGTGTGGCATAGGAAATAAATAATGCCGATGTTGGGCACTGGCACAACTCTATATATAAAGAGGAGGTTCCCAATGGACTTCAGAAAATCTCAAACTGCAGGATCAGCCCTTGAGTTTCTATAGATTCATGTGAATGAATTTAAAGCAGATTTTAAATAGTGTTTTTCAAAAGTTAAAAAGAAGGTTTTTAGTTTTGGTTTAAGAGTGGAAATTGATTCCTGTGGTTTCTACAGTTCAGAAACACTGTGAGGCTCCTTGCTATGTCAGACACATTATGGAGAGAGGATATTTCATTCTGCAGTGGTTTGTATCCCATGTACCTTAGTACAAGAGGGCACCCAAAAAGAAAAGATCAGGCTCTTGCTCCAGCTTGGGTTTGACAAGGAAGTTAAAGAGAATGTTGAGGCTGCCATCATACTCACCCTTTTTCATAATTCCAGCCTCTGAATCTGGTTAATAACTGCCATGGATGGAGACATCTTGTTCATATTCACCAATGTCCCTGTTTTCATTGGATTAATCAACTCGGATTACCTGATGCTTCTTCTGAATAGCTTTAATGGAGTGAAGACAGTAAATGATTTTATATAGACTGAGCTCTTATAATTTATTCTAATGGAAGTATCAAAACAAATTTATTATAGTGTTTTACCTCAAGTTTGTCTTTGTAGCAGTAGCAAGAAGTTGGGTGTGTGCAAAGAACCTGAGAGCGTTAGTCCCCAGTCCCTGATACAGAGACTTATTGGTGTGCCTCACTGCTGGTAGTCTCAGCAACCTCTGTATGAGTAATTTTAGCTCAATGTCATGTCTGTTGAGACACTACATATTTCACATTAAATGTTATTTACTGTAACTCTGTTCGTAAACGACCGACAGCATTATTGGGAACTGTCCTTTGCATGCCTTATATCAAATACGGATGCAGATCACATTTACAGCTCAAAATACATGCAATGTAGATTCATAAATTATAGAAGAAACAACACAAAGTAATGAGAGATGTGTCGTCTTTAGTTTCTCATTTGAGAGGCAGCAGTATGTCACAGGAGATTTATTTACTATCCCAGCAACTGGCTTTCTTGTAGGCAATAGTTCATCACTTTAGCCTGCACATAGGAATAAAGATGTTTTGCAAGAAGTAAAACAATAAGATAGCAGTCCACCAGTAAAGACAGCAAGGAAGAAGATGGAGGTTTCTATTCAAAAGTGTGCTGCAGGCCACAGTGAGCAGAAATTTAAAAAGGGAAGATATTTTTTGGAAACACTCAGCCTGTCTTTAGTGGTTTAAAATAATGTCTGTGTGTTCAAGTGCAATAGTCAGAGATGAAAAACTCCTGTTCCTCAGCCTAATATTAAATTAGCAAGGAACTGATTCCTTTCCACCTTGGGTGAAAATCATATTTGGGCTAAAGCTTCAGCATTAGCTTTGCCACCTATGAGCCATCCTATGGGATGTATCAGTGAAGCAATGTTCTTGAGGTGCCCAAGAGAGGAGCTAGCATGGGCTCCTGCAGTGCAAAGGGATGAGGAGCATGGCAGGCAGCAGCAGCAGTGCACATACAGATCTGTAGGGCAGCCTGGTGGGACTGCTATGGATTATCTTTTTGGCAGTATCATAGAGACTACTGTACATCTGCATTAGCCAGACTGAGTAGATTATAGCCCTCTAAGCTAAGGCAAATGCATATAGGCAGGGAATATGGACAAAACTGCATGCAACATGCATGTCTAGAGGCCAAACTTAATCGTCAGTTAACATGGACGTAGGCAGCAGTGTTAGTACACACTGAATTTAATTAGGCTAGAAGGTATTGTGGTTAATCCTGTTCTGTTTTTAATATTTTGTACAAGTAAATTTGAGCTGAGGATTGCAGAATAGTTCTTCAAAAGGGAAAAAAAGATGTGATGTGTTGCCTGGTTTTGTGTTTATTTCAGATGCAATAACCACTTAACAGTAGGGTTACAAGCAGAAAGACATTCTTCAGATTATTGCTTTTCTAGGGCGATGTTTCTTGCATGATTTTGTGTGGGCACATCCCTGTGGACACACAGAGCCCCGGCACAGCAGGGTCTGCCTACTGCAGAGCAATTCAACAAGATACAAGAAGGATCCTTTCGATGAAATACATTTCTTTACAGCCAGTAAAAGAGTTTGTTACATTCAGAAATGAACTGAAATGATTTTCTGCTGGAGTCACCTACCATTTTACCATATTGTGCCAGATCTTGCATGTTACTGATGAAAAAGTAAATATTTACGAAAGTTATGTAGGCAGAGAATGCTCAAAGTTGCTGGCTGTGTTTTAAAAGCTTGCAATCCTAAATGTCAGGGTTCTATTGGTTTTTGCCTTTTGTAATATCTAGTTTTATTCAATAGAATTTCCCATCTGCAAGGTTAGAAAACCTCAGTAGATGTCGATTTGTATGTGATCTGTATATCCAATGAGGGGAGCTACACAGTCAAATAACTAAAAGACTGATGCTCTCTTGCTCATGAATCTTGTATTACAGTGACTACATGCAAAGCAAAGAGAAGTGCATAGAAGTTTACAAAATTGGAGTTAATAGAAAGTTTATGCTTTTGTTAGTTTTTATAAGAGTTTATAATAATTGAGAGAACTTGATTAACTGAAATATCAAAAATATTAAAGCTTTTAAGAAAATAATATTCAGATTAACCTTAGAGTATTTTGGGAGCATTTGGATGCTTTAAATAACTGTATAAATTGTTGGATGTCACAATTTCTTGCATTATTAATAAAAGTAGCAGCTTTGCATCTTCCAGTTTTAATTATTTCTCTAAATATCTCCAGGAAATAGAAGTATAAAATAGCAAGCATTTAAAAACACCGTGTAAGCATCTTTTGGAGAATGTCTATAAAATGAGTCATGCTTATATTTACAGTTTTATTATTGATTTTCAAATCATAAAATGAGCACAAGATTAGAAAATGGCTAAATCATGGTAGTTACCATGGGGTCAAGATTATGAGTCAGTAGTATCTTGCTACACAAGTTTCCACTACTATCAATAGATAACTCTTGTTAATTGATAGACTCTTAAAAATAAACTGAATACATGAAGATCGCCTGATATTTCACAAAAAGAAGCCACACAAAAGCAGATCATTTTTGGCAACATTGAAGCAGTTTTCAATCATTTAAAAAGTTATTTACTTCTTAAAATTCACTCGTATGTGTATATATATGTGTGTGTGTGTGTGTAGTTGACACGTGTGTGTATATATAAAACCATAATTTTGTAGATGTCCTCAGGAACTCTAAAGTTGGACTTACAAATATTTTCCAGAACAATCAAACTTGGTTAAAAATCTAATTTGGCTCATAGTGACCTCAGAACCAAATTCTGTTCATTTTCCCCTTCTAAGGTTGTCACTGTTTCATGAAGTCCCTTACTGGCTATGTCGTCCAATGAAAAATACTGCAGAGTACTGATGAAATTTTGTGCTGTTGTTCTCTAGGACCAGACTGTAGGAACTCTACTTTTATTGGAGAGATGTACTTACAGGAGTTTCATTATTTGCTAAATATCCTAACAGGAAAGTGAATCTAATTTCTTTTAAGACAGGCATACTGCATCTCCTTACACACTTCTCTACACTGGATCACACATTTTACAATGTAATTTTAATATAATCAATATAACATCAATATCAGTTTGTTTTGTGTTTTTTTTTTTTTTTTTTTTTTTTTTTTGCAGTGATGTAGCAGAGTCACTTCCCCAAAACACCACCATAACAAGCTGAAATATTTTGGTGTTAATTTTCAGAAGATATGTCTGATGGTATTGAGCTGTCAGGAGAAACAAGTGTACAGTCTTGGTTTATAAACAAACATTTGTTACATGAAAGCTCACTACATTTATATCCTTGTATTGCTGTTTAACATTTTTCCTTGGAAATCAAAATATATTCAACTGTGTTTAACAAGAAATATGTATGAGTTGGAAGGAAACCTACTCCCCCACTTGGTAATTATTCTGAGGAAACTGTATACTTAACCTTCTCTCTATGCTCTTTCTTTTGAGATAGTATTTGTGTACAGAAAAACATGAACCCTTTCTCAACTTTGTGTTTTACAAATTTTATCACTGGTGGAACTAATTGCAGATCTCAGGTTTTCAGTGGAGGTCACCTCTCCATAGTTCCTGATCATTCTTTTTTTTTTTTATTACTGTTTTTATTTTTTTTTTCTGGGGACTTCATATATTTTCCAGAATATATGATGTAAAGGCTTACTTTATTATGAACTGAAAGTCAAAAATGTGAAAATTTCCAACTACATTTTTCCCCAATGAAAATGTATGAATTCAACACTGTAGCGAGTGAATCAAAAGAGCACAGCTCTACACAGTTATAATAATACCAGAGGCTCTTTTTTTTTTTTTTTCAATCTTCATATTGAAATTGAGTGTTATGCGGAAAGGATTTTTTCTCCTTTCCTGTCTTAAGCAAATGATACCCCAAAAGCTCCAGTGCTTATGTAAGAAAAGAATGCATAGAATGTGATAGCAGTTCTTAAAAAGTGGTTTTAATACAAAACTGAGATCTGACAGAGATCCAGTCACATGGATTTCAATGCATTTATAGGAAATGTCTTGATATAGAAATAAATAAATCTGTATTTAAGTACAAATAATAATTTTCTTAAAAAATCTCTCAATTTTAAGTAGGACGCAAGAACAAAACTCAATAGCTGTGAGGTCCTAAAGCATGAATGCTAATATTTCACTTAAACAGTCCGTTAATGGAGAATTTGAGCAAGTACAAATGGGTTGACATTGGGGTCCATCTGGAACTTTTTCAGTTGCAGGAATAACTTCTTGGCTACCCCAACTAGGCACAAGAAAGCACTAAGCCGGAGATATTTTTAGTTTCCAGGCCACAATTTCAGACTGAAGATCTGAATCTGCAGAGGCAATAGTAAAAGCAGACAGTGAAATCCTTCAAAAATTGAATCTCTGCTGTCTCAGAGAGGGCTGTTGTCTGAAAGGCTTCCTGACTTTATATAGCTTTTGTTGAAAACAGTCCTGCTGTGTAGGAAAGAAACATGGTAGTGGTCTTTCTGATTTAGGACAATTGCTGCGTGATTCTTCTAAGACACGTGTTGCCAAAAATTCAATATGTTTTCACCCTTTTTCTTTTCAATCAGATGATGTCATATATATTTACTTGAAAAGTCTAATCCTTTTTGTAATAACTTTTTTCTTACATATACTAGATCCAACTCTATGCATTTTGTATCAATTACTTTATTCATTCTGGCAGGGACAAACATCTATAATAAGTATTGAAGATTATGGTAATTAACATAATAGATCTCCAGCAAGGTTGTTAACTACACTGCATATTCTTTTCTGAACGGTAAAAGTATCCTGCAGGATGGAACTAGCTCATCACTTGAAGCACTAGCTGACCAAGCAGCATCTTGTTAAATTAATGGAAATGACTCGCAAACCTTAGTCAACAGAGTGTGTTTACATTAAGTGCTTACATTCTCATCATTATTTGGTGCTAACTGATGCCTTTTGGTAGCAATTATGCAGGGTAAAGGTCAGAGCAGCACAGGGAAAGAACTGTCCCTGCCTTTTCAAAACCAGCTTTCCCAAGGCAGGATTCAGAAATCTCCCAGTACTGTGGGTCTTCAATGTGCAAATGCCAAATCTCTGCCTGATGGGCTACTGCAAAACAGCAGAAATGGTTTTTCTTTGAAAAAATCTGTTTTGTTCAAGTAGTTTCAAGACAAACACTTTTTCTTTTTTTCCTTTTTTTTTTTTTTTTTTTAATTCTATTTGCTTTGAATCAATATGCTTGCGCAGTTTCCCCGCAGCAGGTACAGCCTGTTGGGGAGGGGTCCTGTGGGGTAGGCTCTGACTGCACATGGAGCAGTTCAGCTGCACGAGGTGCCTATAAATTTGATGTGCTGATTTTGCCTCACCCTTAGGAAGCCAATTGGTCTTCCTCCCATTTTACTGTAAGAGGAAGAAAGGGACTGGAAAGCAGCAGCTAAGGAAAAGCTCCATCAATGCTGCAAGTTCAGGGGCAGGTCACTCACCCGCAGAGCAGAAGCAGTGCCAGCAGGTGTGATACCGCTGAGTGTGGCTGCTCCCCAGGTGGGGAAAAGCAGCTTCCTGAAAGCCGTCTGACGCCTGAAAGCTCCAATATGAACAGCCGGAGCTGAAGGTAGGAGAAATGTCTGAATCCTTACCTGGAACAAGTAGCAAATCTGAAGACAAGGAGGATACTATCTCTTAGTGCAAGAGGATGGTGACAGAGGAGAGGTTAGCGACATATCTCTTTCAGTCTAGCATTGCACGAGGACATACATGTATCTGACACCAGGTTGTTTCTGTAAAGACTAAGCTGCAGCAGTAAGACCCTGGTCACAGAAAGAAGTGACAGCAGCTCTGAAGATCAAGAAGCTCCATGCAGCACCATCCATGAGAAATGGCACTGCGGGCTGGTGGCAGCACAGGTGATGGGCACCACTTACCTCCTCACCTTCCCAGAAAGAGTGGATAGATAAGCACAAGTCACCAAAATGCATTAGGGAGAATTGTACTTGTGATTTTTATGGAAGCCACAGCCTCCAGTGGCTGGCAAGTCCCAGCCTGTAAATTGAGAAAATATTTGGGAGTATCTCCTGATGGAAATTTTTCATTCAAGACAAAGGCATAGTCATTTGAAAGGTATTGCATGATCACAGTGTGATCACTGAGAGATTAGGTACAAATGGCTTTGTCTTGCTATTGCCAGCATAATTTTTTTATGATACCCTCTTATCTCTTTCTTTTATGACATACAGGCACTAAGCATACTTTTGAAACTCAGAGAAAAATTTGTTGACGTTGTACATATATTATCAAAATGATCTGACCAATTATTAATTACTGTGAAGTAATGAGAATTACGCAGAAATTTAGGTTGGGTGGGAACTTTGAAAGTACAAGTCTCTCTGAAAGCAGAGCTTTCTTCAGGGATATGTGAGATGGGAGGATGTGCCAGCAGGCAGAGAAGGCAGTGAGCACCTCAGGTTTCTGTGTCCTGTGTTAAGTCTTCTGCTCCATTTCATCTGCACATCAAAAATAATAGTTTTTATGCTTTCAGGATTTTTATTATTTGGCTTCCATGGCACTGATTATTATTTTGATTTTTTTTGGAAAATTAAATAGCTTTATCTCTTTCAGTTCCTCAGTTTGTTAGATAATCATGATTAAAAGAAAACAAAATATTCTCCCATTTAAAGAGACAACATTTTCAGAATGAACTGGCAACGTGCACTTATGTGACTTTCTATTTCTGACAAACCTGTCAGGTATAATTTTTAACTTGTTTCTAAGAAACTTTAATATATTAGATTTCCAATTTAAATTCCAATTTCCTCCCCCCCCCCCTTTTTATTTTATTTTTTTCAAATGTCATCCAAGCAATTGACTATGTCAGATAAATTTTTAATGTAAGTACTACTCTGTCCTTTCTCTTTTTTTTTTTTTTTTTTGTTTAAACAAGATTTAGAGGTGAGGATACACACAATATATATTTCCTCTTTTTTAAAGGTCTTTCATAATCTGTGTAACATTAGTCTGTTTTTATTCCTTATCCTATTCATCTTTTTTTTTTCATAGCTGGCCACCTCTCTTCCTAAAGGGCTGGAAAGAATGTCCAACTCTTCCTCTCCATTGAGACTGATAGCAAAACATGGATGTGTTTAAACCTCTGCAATGCATGCTGCACATCTGATCACAATCATATCAGGTTGGGTACATCCCTCACTATCTTTGCCATCAGTGGAAACATTCCCTCAACCCAGTGTTTGAACTGGTTTGAAAGGCTAATGGAGATTCAGCTTACTTTAATATTTTTTCATATTTGTAATCCAAATCAGAATTCAAGTTCTGCCTAGTGAATGGGAAGGTTGTGCAATTATTTGTTTCTGTTGGACTATGCAATAGATTCTTCTCCTTTGAAGCTCTCATGTATTTGCAGTTGTAGAGCCAAAACTCTACCATATATAGCAAGCCTATATTTACTATGATGGTATACCTGTTCCTCTGTTGTCTCCTATGTAATTAGGATTATCCTTGAATTTTACTTGTTTCACTATAACATCTCTCCTTAGATTTTCTTCATGCAACCTGCCTTTCACACACACCTGAATCTGACAGTTTGAATCTGGAGATTTTAAGTTTAGAGCATAGTAACTTACAAATCATGATGTTTGTTTGACCCATACTAATCATCCATTATGTTTTCCTCAGGAAGCTCACTTCAGTCAAGACGGATAGGAAACATTGAAGGCTTTTGCTGCTATACTTCAATAAAATACTTTCAAATTGATTTTGTTGTTGTAGTTATTGTTGTTGCAAGAGGATTGTTTCAAGAGAGATAACAAGTTAAAAAAAAAATAATAAAATAATGGTCAAGTGTTTAGCTTCCTGGGGTGAAAACATTAAAAGCTGATGTATATTTTTGTGTTAATAGCAGGTACAAGAAGCACTGGTGACTGTACTTTCTGTACCAAATAAAATCTTAAAAATAAATCACAAGAACAGAAGAAAACATAATATGATTTGCTATAACAGAAATAAAAACTTTTTTTCTTCTCTGTTGAGTCACTTGAAAGTGTGACTTGGAGTGGAGGATGTGGAGGGTGTTTTTTGTGTGTTTGTTTCTACTTTCTTGTGCAAAATGAGTGCAACTGCTATTTTATTCTGACTAACCCATAACAACAAAGGAAAGAATATTTGTCCAAGTAAGGACTGGACCATATTTGAACTGAGAAATGACAGGATCTCTGTTTTGGATGACTATCCCACTGAGGCCCAAAGCAGGATATAGCCCTCACAGTCAACACCATTTAGCTGAAAGTGTTGGCATGCCTTTCATCTTCCTTTCGATGAAATCAAGTGGCAAAGGGTGTGATGGTGTGGATTCTATCCATGAAAGCAAAAGTAGTAGAACTGACAGCACAGAACTAGCAGACAAATACAGAAAATGTACAGTGAAGCATATTTGAAATAGCCAATGTCATTGTGCGTATATACTGATAATTTTTCTTTCAAAACTCAGTTGATTTTTCACCTCTTGTGCAAAACCTGCTGCTCAATCAAAGGTTCAAATAATATAGGAGAGTTCTCTTTTCTTAGCTACCATCCTTTCAGAGGAAGTGCTGCGCTGATGCAATTTGAAAGTTTTCATTCCTATAAATGCATACTATAAGAAGAGAAGGGATACCTGAGGATTAACATTTGAGGCTTGTTTCAAGGATTAGTTCCCATTGGCTTAAAATCAGTTTCAATATACATTGAATGGATGAAATGTATATGAATAAGCAGTGTTTGGTTTTGAGAAAGTTATAAATAGGGTAATTTACATGGTGTTTTAATCCTGTTTAATTATAATGTTGTTTTTTTGTTTTGTTTTGTTTTTTGTTTTTCTTCTTGAATCTTTATAACTTAAGGGCTACTATTTTGGTAGGTCTGCTTAAAACCGGTAGCACTTCAAAGGAAATAAATTAATATATTGTCATGTTTCCTGAAATATAACCCTGAAGGAATTTAGGCAATATTCTAGGACCATTTTACAGAATTATGTCTCTTCAGATATTATGGCAATATTTCATTTGGAGTGTTGTGGTATGTAGCATAAAAACAAGTTTTTTGAGTAATACTACAGCTCAAACAAAGGATGCTGTAATGTATTATACTTTCTAAATCGATCTTGGTTCAAATGTTCAAGAGTAACTTATCTGATGGCAGCAAGTGTCTCCACAACAAGGTTATAGCAGTAGTCAATCTATTCCTTCCTCGGAGCAAAGCTACTGAAAATGTGCTCAATGTATTGCTAAATCTGTAAAATTAATAGGAGTGAACATCATTATTAAGTCAGTATTGATAAAGAAGCAATATTAACTGTAAAGATAACAATTTACCTAGTTCTCACAGAGCTGTTACCAACAGTTTGGTAATTTAAGGTGGCTTGCTTAGGGTACTTTTTGCTTGTTGGTCACTAAAAAAAATTGTCAAACCGTATTGGCTCAAGAATCACCCATAGCTTTCCTCTTCATCCAAGGATGTTGCAGGCACTCCTTTCTTCTGCAGGCAGAGTAGCAACCTTGGCTCCTTATTATATGAGTCACGTAAGTGCACATCATAAAAGTTATCTAGCTCCAAGAGATTAGAGAGTAATTAAAATAAATAATAATAATGATAATAAAAAAATAAACGAAACCCAGTTGTTAATGTGTTTCATGGCTAGTTTTGCATTCTGTAGAGACACTGATCTTGAATTATGAAAAGATGAGGTGTGGTTACAAACTCCACGTGTAGCAAAGTACCTTACATAATTTTTTTAGGTGTCTTTAACCATGAAGACCATAATTTATGGTAATACTACACATAAGTATACTGGTTGACATTCTGTTGTGTCCTCTCTTTCATGTAAGTGGTATTAGTGAGTTTATCTTTGTATATATATATATATATATATATTTTTTTTTTTTTTGTGTCCTTTTGTGCCAGCACAGAAGTATCATTTAGAAAAGGCAGTGTGCTGGTACCCATGGGCAACCTTAGTGAAGCTTAATTACATACATCGATGCTGTTTTGATTCATTTCTCCTTAAAAAGCATCAATTTTGTATAAATGGTCTGAAGTACAGAGCTGTTCATGGAATCATAGAATGGCTTGGGTTGGAAGGGACCTTAAAGATCATCTAACTCTCACCCTCAGACTGTTAACAGAGAGCAGTGTGAAGAAGTGCCAGCACAAGTACGTGCTTCATGTGGAGGCAGGGCTCCACATGAAGCAGATGCCTTCTCTATCAGCCCAGAACATGTAGCAGCACGCTGGGTGCCACGTGGGGCAGACAGGGTTTCAGCTAGCAGGTTATCACTGCAAGCACTGCTGCCAAAAGGGCAAGTCATGATAAACATTGACCCAGGGCGGCAATCCTACAAACTATGACTGGACTGAGCAGAGTCCCTGTTCTTTACACGCCCACAGCATCATTCTTCCAGGGAGCCTTTGCTTTCCTCTTGGCTTTCTAGCGAGGAAGTATGAGTAGTTGGATGTTCAAGTTGGATGCTCAGACAGTGTTTTCTAGATTTACAGTTTTGTCTGAGAACATAAAATGTTTTAAGCTTAGACTTTGAAGGGAATATATTACAGAAACAGAAATTACCTTTTCTTTATGTTGTTTTAAACAGAAACACTTTGGCTGCTTGGTTGGTTATTTTTCCATTAGGGAAGCAAAACAAAATGATTCAAAGCTTTTCTTTACTACTTACTGTTATGTAAGGCTTTTCAAACTGGAGGAAGAAAATTATCCAAGTAACACAGATAATATTGAAAAAAGGAAAATTGAACTAACACTTTTCACCTGAGGTTTACTTTTTATATACAAAAAGGCAGACTTAGAGCAGTAGATTTCATCATTATAAAAGGTGTTGTTATAACCATTTTATTTCGATTCTCATCATGTTCATTTTCGGAATCTTTTTCACTTAACCTATATTATGATCTCTAAGGTATTTAGGTATTTTTCTTGATGGGGATCAAGTTTTTACCTTGGCTTGGTTTTCCTGGTTCCCTTGCTCCTGCCTTTCCATTCTCTCTCCATGTCTTACCTGCAGTTTTCTCTTTCAAGAGGCACTCTGTACTACTGGTCATGTGGGACACAGAAGTGCACAGTTCTCCCCACATCACAACTCTGTTCAGGCCCTCATATGTGGCAAGGGGTCTCTTAAGTGCCAAGATTGTTTAGCTGGAGGCTGGACCAAAGGCTTCATTCCCCAGCAGCCTTCAAAGAGGAGAGTATTGGCTGTTGTAGTTTTTGCTGGCCCAGATGGACTCACCAAGATATTTTCCTCCCAGATTGATTACATTAATGGCAAGAGCTTGAGTCAAGGAATTCAATGTTAAAATGATTTGCTACACCAGTAACATAGTTTGGGCTCAGGATTCTGCGAAGTTGTTTCAAGGAGAGTAGATTGTAAGAGAGCACAGCACGTCTTAGAATGGAAATATAGTGGCCACGAGATCATATGCTTGTGCTGGGAGATTTGTCATGTGGAGAGCGTAAACAGATCTTAAGAACGAGGTGAAAAACAACTTATATTAATGGGACAGATCAATGCAAAACATTATGGCATCGAGCCTTGCAGTGACAATGATATTAAAGAACCTCAGATGAGCTGCAAGATACGTGAGTCTCCTGGTTAATGAATGATGGTGTTAATACCTCAAGGTGTAGAGGGCATGGGTGTATGCGTTTTTCCTGAATGTGTAAAAAAAAAAAAACTGTACCAGCTGATTTTGGAGCCACTTCTAATAATGTCCACTTCTTGTACCATGACGGGCTTTTTGTTTTGTTTGCTGTACCCAGGATGTCACCAGAGTGATGAGAAATAAGCATTACCAAGAGGGAACAGCAGCCCTCTTCACACCATTCACCTTAGTATTTTTTGCTGTTTCTGCCTTTGGATTCTTTTAGTGCTCCAGGAAGGATAAATGCACCTATGGAGTTTAGAGGGGAAGATCCATTGGGCCCAAGAAAAAGAGCAGATTTTCTGATCCAAATTTTGGTGTTTTCCTTTTTATTTTCTAATGAAATAGAAACATCCATTTATAAATGAAATGGCCAGATCATTCTTCAAGATTTAAATTTGTATTTGTAAATTTGAAGTGGCATTTTGAAACTGGCAGAACCTTGAGCTCTCTTTATGAAATCTTGCCTTCAAGAGGTTCTGCTTCAGAACATTAGTTTTATGTACTTGAGGCTTCACTGTTTCGGCAGCAGTTTCATCATCTTTACTTGCCCCATTCAGTGAGGGCAAGCACTTGCTGCTCTGCGACCCATCAGCCTGATTCTTGGGAGCACCCTTTAGTGTGCACTGGCACGTGTGCCCAATGAAACCTGGGCTGACCCTGATGTGCCCTCCTCACAGATGGACAACGAGGGACTGGCAGTGTAAAGGGAGACTGTGCTAAGGGAGACCTCAAGTCCCACCACCCAAAAGGCAGATATGGTGCAGATGCACACCACTGAATTTCATCTCCTCACAAACAGCAGCTACTTTCCGTGATTGACAGGGTATTTCCCACACAATGCATATTATCTAATATTTATTTCCAGCCTCAGGATCCGGCTGTGTTTGGAGCTGATTCAGTTTTGGTGAAAACCTCCAAACATTACTTTGCTATGCTTTGCTGCCCTACCTCTACACCCTCTTTTACAAAGCTCATACTCAAGGGGACACGGTTGTACGTCCAGTTTTGCACGAGTAAGTGTACCAAACAGCCTTTGTGATATTTTTATTAGGAAGAAAGGATTCAGACAGCTTGAATGTTGATAGGAACTATCCAAATAAGTATATAATTTGTGAAAATGCATGTTGGAATATATATAGAGAGAGACAACTTCTGAAATCATGAAATACCGTTTTGGAGTAATCAGAAGAGTAATCAGAAACCATCTGTAATTTCTGTATATATGCATATATTATTGTCAGTCACTCTTAAGAGGTGTTATGAAATGTTATTGCCAGCTAATCAAATCACTCTGGGCCATGATCTGTATATTAGAATGTACATTTCCTTACCTGGAAAACTCTTGAACATAACTAGGTCAAGAATATGTCAAGAAAAAAAAGGAATTTTCACCTGACACTTTTCAGTCATGATTCTAGGCAAACAGTACTTTGAAATACTAGGATTACTGATGATGGTCTAGTTCTTCAAAACCAGTTAGTGCTCTGTCTTTCCCAACTCCCAGGTTCTACTCGGATGAAGTGACGTGGGAAGTTGATAGGCAGTTCCTGTGGGGTCCTGGTCTACTTATTTCTGCTGTCCTTGACCCTGTAGATTTGGCTGTTTGTGTGACAATTTATTGTTCAGCTTGAAGATAATCATTCCTCTATCGTGTATGTATTTCCTCATGAAATCACACTTCCTCTCCCATTTTATGCTGAATAAGGTGAACCACAAAAATGGACTTTTTCTATTTCCCAGAGGAGCTCAGGAAATGTCCTCTGGTCCTATTCTGGTCTGAATTCTTCTGTCTTGAGCAGACGTTAAATGAAGATTGTCATATGCCAATAAGTTGCTCATAAGTCATTACTTTTTCATCACTTAAAAGTGAAAAAAAAAAATAAATCTGTTATTTAGTCTTCTTTTTTATTTATTTTTTTTCACCTGTGTTTTCGCTGTAGCCACAAATATGTTAAGGTTTGGTACATTAGCACGCTGACCGTTAAACTGCGGTGTCAAGATTGATATATATTCTGGTATAGATCCAAATTAGTTTCAATGGGTGCAAGAATGCACATAATTAGTGTTGGACACTACAAACAGGTAGAAAATGAAAAAGTAGCAATTTTTTTTAACTCTCTGGAGTTATTTAAATTACTTGTGAAAACAGTCAAGATTCTGTCAACTCAAAGATACAGTACTGAAGCCAAAATATTTCATGCCATCTGGTTCCCACAGCGCACCGGTGCACGAGCACACAAGTAAGCATGTACAGGCTATATTTGTCATGTTGCCAACCCCGCCTTTGCAAAAGCAATCAGGGAAGTTGTTTCCCCTGGGACAGTCACTATAATTATGCCAAAGCCTGTCAACTTCATCTCTTGTGGTGAACTGGCATTGATAAATCTTACCTCAACAGTTTTATTCTGTCAAAAATAAAATAAAAATACAAACCTCTAGTTCCTCTAGTTTACGGTCAGATTAATTTCTGTTTTCATGAAAATTAATGCATTTGGAATACATGCATGTCTAAGGAAATCAGTGTTAGTAGTAGAGCAGTGGAAGAACCTTGGAAAAAGTAGAAAGTTTTTTTCATTTTTATCTTGAAGGGAAGTAAGTTTTGAAAAATGGAATACCTTGAACCATGGGATTTTCTATGGTATTTCTGAGGATTTAGGTAGGCATTAGGTTTCCATTAAAATAAAAGGATTTGGGGTACTTCAGTCCTTTAGGCTGCTTTTGTAGCCTTTGTCCTTTATTATGTATATTTTGAGAGAAGTCAGCAAGCACTTTGAACGTTAATTCTGAAACATTTGTTTTGAAGAACATTTATAGAACACTGTATATGGTGTTAACATTTTAAGGAGTGTTATTTGATGGATTTTATTGTTTTCTTTGCAAGAAACCATATCATTCAGTGCAACGGATTATGGTTTATGATGGATGCCAGTTGATACTGCTGCAGTTCAGGCAGACCCAATCTTCCCTCTTTCATGTCCTATTGCATCCATAGACAGCTGTCCAAGAGAAAAGTACATGAGCTTTCTGTAGCTGTACTGGAATAACATGTAGGTGTGAACATAGCAAGAACTACAGCAATAACTACAAGAACTACAGCACAGCTAAAAATGAAGTCAGAGTAATACTACCATTGAGGTTAAAATATATATTTTGGTCATGTTCAATTCGTATTCCCAAAGATTAGGCCCTGGTTCTGCACACGGTTGCTCACAGAGGCAGTTTGATATTTTCCCATGTGAATTAACCTGACTACTGTCCATCTGTAGGTGGTACGTGCATTGGTCCAGTCCGTCTTGCCTCTGTTTTCTGATAGATTTTTTATTATTATTATTATTTTTTCTGGTTTATCCTCCAGTTACTAAATGCTACCTTTATCCTTGGTACAATAATCTGTTTTTCCACTCGTCTGAATCCCAAGGCTCTGAGTCCACTTGCATGAAAGCAAGCATCTGTTGGGGTTCAGAACTGCATGCACTTTTCCTAAATTCATAAATGCTTTGTGCTGTGCTGGCGGTCACTGTAACAAAAGCAGCAGGAGAGAAGATGTGATTATGCTTTGTTTCCCCTGCCTCAGCTGACACTGTGAGGTTCCACCCTGGGAGAAGGTCAGGACAGACAGCTGGAGGGAGCAAGGCTAGGGAACAGCTTGGCTCTATTGACCAGAGCACCTCTGTCAGAGCCTTCATATTCACTCGCGTATCTCCTTGAAGTAGCAAACCTCGGTCAGGTATTTCCTACTGGGACACATTCATCAGAAATCTTAGCTCAGAAATCTCTAGTTTGAAGGGTTTCTGCACCCTAATGCTGCAAAAGAAGATGCTGGTGGCGCATTTTCTGCAGTCTGTTAGGAAGAAAGCTACAGAAAATGCCAGAAAGTAACCTATTTGTGCTCCACAGGTAATGTGATGGCAATCCTAGAAAATCTGTTGGAATGAGAAAAACTTCATGCATTGGACTTGTAGGACTCCCTTCTATTATTTTAACTGTGCTAATTGTATCTCGGAAAAAAAACAAAAAACAAAAAACAAAAAACTTCGAAGCATCTAGTTTTCTTTAGATTTTTGTGAAAGTTTGGGATGCTTTTAAGAAATAGAGCTTTGATTTGGCTGATTATTGCAGCAGTAAATATTGAAGGCCTTGGGTGGCTGCTGATATGACAGCCGTATGTACTGCTTTGTCAAGATCTAAAATAACAAAGCTGTTATTGTACTCTCTTCTGTTGAGAAACAAAACAATAAAACATCTTGTGATTCTATTTCCTGGCCAAAACTTACAGGTTGCAGTTTTTTTCAGAGAAACCGTTTAAACTTTGCTCACATTTACGTTTTCTCATATGGAGAAAAGAAAAAAAGAAAAACAAAAAACGTTGTTGTAATCAATTTTTGTATTTCTTTTTCCTGGTGGTATGTTATTTTCTCTGTTATGGTTCCATGGCATACATTATTAACATTACAGTCATTTTCTGCATGAAACACTTACTTTAAATATTTTGAACGATTAACTGAACCATAAATCTACATTTAAGAAGATATGAGTAAAAAAAATCCCTACATTTTAGACATGTTGAATGATTTTTTTTTTATTATTATTATTATTTTTTGGGGGGGGGGAGGAAGTGGGGGGAATTTAGGAAAAGGGCAATATTTACCATGTTAAGAAAACAGTATTTGTTTACTTTATACTGCCCTGTGGAGAACTAATAAAATATATATATTAAGTCAGGAGAACTTTTAGCTGATTTTTTTTTTTTGATAATATATTGATGGTATGAAGACTAAAATTGTCTGTTAGCTGTTCCTGAAACAGCAATAGATGTATTGGTGCAAGAAGTTCCCTGAATATGTTGCATTCTTAGGAAGATTTTTGCAATTTTTAATATTTGGAAATATCTTTTCATGTGAAATCAAACTCTGTTTGTGTTATGGACTGTGTATGTTTTAAACACTTGCTCAAGTTGAAAGGTGCTTTGAGTTTGATAATGACAGGTGAATAAATATTCATTAGCTGCTTAGATGTGAGGAGCAGGCATAGCTTCATTAGAACAACTAGGCAAGATTAATGACAAGTATGCAGAGGTGGAAGGCTAATGCATTTACCTACATCAGCTCATCTAATCTCAGAATACCTACTCTGAGTGTTTCTGTTGAATTATAGCAGGAAACTGAAAGATGCCTGCACAGGACTATTGATAAAGATGGAAACACTCTTTTATAAGAAATCATAGATGATAGTATACATGCCCAATAGAGAGTGATCACAAAAGAAATCATGAAAATTAACAAAAATTAACAATATTTGTTATAGAATATTTCTCCTTTAAAAAAAAAAAAAAAAAAAAAGTCTTCTTCCCTTATCACTAGATTTGGGATATCGGTCATATGGTTTAATTGTCAAAACTCCACGGTCAGCATTATCTTCCAGATGGTACCCTGGTTAGAAGCGATGATGTCCACAGTCTTTACAGATGGTCACAAACAAACCTACCCTCGAGTAAGTGAGATTTGCATAGTTTCTTGCTATCTCCAAAATGTGTTGCCAAGAACAGCTCTTGTCCATATTCTTATGGCGCAAACCTGCCTGAGTCTCTTTAAGATGGCTGCAAAGTCTTCCTTTTCATCCAGTAGTGTTGATTCTGCCATTCTGTTCAAAGTGGAGTTTGGTGTTCAGAGTGTTCATTGGTGTTCACCAATGCTCTGGGTTTTGCAGCTGGCAGTATTTTAGCCACGTTCCTGCTCAGCTCTCACTGTGATCTCACCTGTGGTACAAGCAAGGTGGTAGGAACCTGAGCAAGGACGTGCAGGAGAAGGCCAGGTGGGTGTGTGCAGGTCTGAGCTGAAGCTGTGCTTCCACTGTTGCAGTGCAATAAAGGCATTCTGCTGTTGGAGCCAAGCAGAAAAGAACTAGCTCAAGCATGTCTACACCAGCAGCTGCATCACTCACTGTCTCAGGACAGGCAAAGCCTTCATTTCACTGACCCTGAGCAGATGCAATTTTCAAGGTACCTTTTAACAGCAGTTTACCCAAGTCTGATATTAAAGAAAGCTACTCTTCACCTAGCTGCAGAGCAAGTCTTTGTATAGCAGTTCTAAGGGTTTCATCCATACACATTTTACATTGTGCAAGCCCAACTACTGACCTGTATTATGAAATAAGTTGGTCACGGTGCTATTTCTCATACAGTTTAATTGGGATGTAATAACTTGCCACCAATCGTTGCCCTGTCCCAGTGTGTTCACACATAACACGTTGACTTTTCAGCAGAGGTTTCTGTTAACAGTCAGCCTGCAAGGCCATCCTGGGGCGATGCTAGGCATTGTAAATGGGAGCAGTCAATCAAAAGGCATAGCTCTGCTATTCTGTTACAAGGCAGAACAGAGAACAGGTCTGAACATTTGGATCAGCTGTTGTTAACAGTAATTACTCAATGACAGTCTCACCTAATTACTGCAATTAAAATATAAAACACTTTTTGTTTCTAGCTAGTGCTAGGATAGCCTCTTTTATTTCTAGCATTGATACCATTTTAGCCTCATACATGTAGTGAGGGAAAATGAATATATTTTTTTAAGAACATTAATTTCAGAAGGGCTCTGTAATCTTGGGTATTCAAAAATACTTGAGTATG
Source organism: Aythya ferina (assembly GCF_964211825.1). Taxonomy (NCBI): domain Eukaryota; kingdom Metazoa; phylum Chordata; class Aves; order Anseriformes; family Anatidae; genus Aythya; species Aythya ferina. Next base: position 25,066,826 of record NC_140305.1, read on the forward strand.
GGTGAAAAGAGAAAACAGTGACATTTAAAACACACATTCTGTTCATAAAGCTTTCCTTTTAGGAATTTATTTTTTCAGTTCCAAGGCAGATGTCATTACCTGTTCCTTAGTGAATAGGATCCCAGCTGACTTTAGATAATGTCTGATCTAATGATAGTATATTTGTGCTGTTTCGTTTCCAATTCAATGAGTAAGCAAGGCACAGCGTTTTGTTATAGGTCTTAATAATCTTAAAGTCCTTGGTAACTTTGATGTTGCCATTAGACAAGAAAATACCAAGGCTACTTGATTTTTTGACTGGGTGGATGCTACTGCCAGAAGCATGCATGGCACTGCTGTCGGTCAAGTAACACATGAGCCTGCTGGCAGGACAGGAAGGAAACTGATACCTCTGCTGTCAGCCAAATCACATGCCATTTGGATATTGTAAATAGGCAATAATTTAACACTGGGAGCAATATTGCTGTCATTCCTGCACATCAGGTGTGAACTGAAATGGAGTGAAATATTTTCTTCTCTGTTGAGAGGTACTGTAACAGAAATGAGTACGATAAATTACACAGCCTATACAGATATTCTCACAGTTGAAACAAACAGAAAACTGTTGTTTAAAAAAAAAATAAATAAGAGAGAGAGGTGACAACTAAGAGATCTCTCTAATTAGATCTCTCTCTAATACTCCTTACTAAAGGAGTCATTGTGATACAGAAGATGTGTAGCAATAACTTATTCTAAGACTAAACCATCCAAACAAGAAGATTGTTTGCATGCAAAAGTTACAATATGAAAAAAAAAAAAAAAAAAAAAAAAGCCAATGTAATGGAAAAGTAAGCAGCAATATTTTTTTTTCCCAATTTGATACAATTTCTGTGTGTACATTTCATGTACAATGAATTAGAAAGCGGAACCTTCTTTGTATCGGCTCAAGGCTATTCTTTTGTAACAAGGCTTTTGCACAGATGCGATAGCCAGAACCTTTAAGAGTGAATCTAGGAACCATTTTGAGGTAAAGGTTTAGAGGGCTTGGTGACACGAGGAATTGCTTTTCAAGAATCCGGCTTTGGCTCAGTCCTGAAGCAGAGAGCTGGCACCCCAGGTCAGGAAAACACTCAGGCCCTGGGCAGTTCTGTGGGCAACGTACACCTTCCATGGATTTCAAATTTTAGCAGGACCTTCCAAAGACTGTTGAAGGAGGGTAAACCAAGCAGAGGCTGAAAATGTTTGGTAATACATTACAAAGAAAGAAAAGGTAGTAGAAAACTTACTGTTTGTCTTGGAAGAAATAATTACAGCACATTAGTCTAGTTTAATTACTATGGTAATTTAAGTGACTTGTGTATTTTTGTTGTAATTATAGCATCACTAAAGCTGCAAATCCTGTCAAAAAATAAATAAATAGTGCCTTATTGAAGCAGCTGTTTAGGCAATTATTGTGGAGTTAGCATTGGAGAGCAGTGCAATTCAATCAGTGCAGCTTTCTAACTAGTATTGTAGTTCAGTTTTCTGCTGTAATGATTCACAGTATGAGTGCATGCCTGCAAAGGGATTCTTCGAAGAAACCAAGGCAGTTATGCATCCACACTAGGCACACAGCATAGTCCAGCAGTGGCAAGGTATGAGTGTCCTCTGCGGGAGAATTAGGAAGCACGAATTCCTCTCAGCTCCACAACTTTTTGTCATAAAGCCTGTTTGGTTAACTTTGGGGTATTTTGTGGCAATTGCCAAGGCTTTATTTAAAAAAATGAATCATATAACATATGAATCAAATAACACATTATTTGTGGAATGGACCTAGCTGGTGAATTGTTTTTCCTTCCAGCTCATTTGCAGAGAGATGTCACCTAACGCCAAGGCAGTCATCCAAACTGGTCTTCCTTGAGCTGTGTGGCCCATTACCTGGTGTGAGATGAAAACAACTGCTTTAATATGTGTTCTTCTAGACAAGCCCATGTCGGTCACTTTAGTCACTTCTCATCAAATCACAGAATCATAAAATTATAGAATATTCTGTGTTTGAATGTATCCACATGGATCGTCGAATCCAACACTTGTCTCCACAGAGAAAAAATTGAAAATCAAACCACGTTTGAGACCATTGTCCAAACACTTCTTGAACTCTTTTCTTTGTGTTTCTGACATGATTATAGCTCCATGTTTTTTTTTTTTTTTTTCAGGTGAGCTTTTGTTTCCTGCTGAACATCTTTCTGTGCATCTGACATCCAGCTCTCAGTTCTTTACATACCACAAAATATGAGAAATTAGAGAAATTGTGAAACACTGTTTTTTTTTTTTTTCTTCTCCTTCTTGTTCTGCATTATCTTTTCAACAATTAACATACCAAAGTGGGAAGAAAAACAGCTGGTAACATTGATTTATTTTTTCCTTCAGGTATGATGGACTTCAGTCTCTACATTATCTTATGTAAGTTAATGAGTTATTAACTTATATTCAATTATCTTGACACTGTACAAGAATTTATAGTATTCCAACTAGATTATTTGTCAATTTTCAGACAGGAACTGATATCTGTGGCTTCTTTAATGAGTCAAAGTACAAGCTGTGTCTTTGTTGGATGCAGCTGGGTGCCTTTTACCCATATTCAAGGAATCAGGATGAGAAAGGAACAAGGTTGAGTTGCAGATTTTTAGTGGTTGTTAATGGATAGACCTTTGCGATGCACATGTAGAGAACAGCTGGGGCATCACACAAGCCAGCCAGTATGAAAAAAAGTACCTTCCAAGCAAAATGGACATGAAAAGAATACCTTTTGCTCTTCATCAAACAAATAATAGTCTTTGTTTGTATGCTAGCTCTGTTGTAATCCTCCCCCCTTGCATGGGAGCTTTTATGCCTGAAAAGGGGCTGCTCTGGGATTTGGATCACTTGAAGGAAACATGTTCTACATTTCCTAAATGCTCTTAAAGGAGCAAAACTGACCTTGGAATTTGAAGCCATATTTGTCCATAATTGTTACAAGAAATGAGGAAATGGAACAGTGTAATATGACTCTGGAATAAGAGTCAGGAATGTATGTACTTTACACATTTGCCACCATCAGATATTGTATTTCCTTTAGGAATAAAGGAAAATAATTGCTTAAATGTAGGTCTGTGCTGGCCAAGGACTATATTGTAGAAAGCTGTAAAACTAGATAAGTGGAAAAATAAAAATTGAAACAGCACGTAGATTCCAATTAGAGCTTCAAGTCTAGCCGAGTAGTGCTATTTGTGTGGCACATGTCTAATGAATCCGAGTCTTCTTTTCAAAAACTATGCGCTTATCTTGCCACGGCACACCTTTTGATAGGACTTTGAAAGCCTTTAAAAATGCAGATGCAGGGTTATCATGTTGCTTGCAGTCTTAGCCAATTTGCCAAGGTATTGTTCAATACATTTAGTAAAGATTGGAAGTGCTCCCTGACATCAGTCATTAGTGCTTTGGTCTCTTTTTCCAAGTCCTGAGTGCTGCCCTGCAGAAGAGAGGGATAATAAATTATGTACTCCAGGATGCGTAACACCTTCAGGACAACTTGCAAGAAGTATGTTTTACAGTATTCTCCGCAGGTTTTTCTCATCTTCCTTCTTTCTAGTTCCCCTCTTAGGGATGACAGTCATACCTACTGTTTTTACTGTCACTTACTCCTTAACCAAGATCTTAGTGATCTTCTTGCTGTAGAGCACAAAAGCAGAACCTGCAATACCCATTATCATCAGCATTGCTTTCATTAGTTCATTCGAGTTCATTTAGTGTTGAATAAGAGGACTGGTAAAATATACAACAGTGATTTCAAAGAAGCATCAACATCTATCATTATCATGCATAATTGGACAGTGAATAGGTATGGAGATGGGAAATGACTCCTGTGCTTCCTTCAGCAAGAAGCAGTTTTCTCTTGCTGGTCTTAGCTTCCTTGATCTTCCTGAAGCAGTTTGTTTGCCTTCTTGTATTTTTTACCTCTAAAATTTGTTCTCATTTAAATAGCACACAGTCCAACAAAAATGTTATGTCTAAAAGCATTTCTTGCACAAATGCAGTTATACTCCATATACAGTGAGAGATATAAAACTTGTATGTTTGAGTAGAGCATACGGGTACTCTTCTTCAATCGAAAGTTTTATAATATGCTAACTGAACAACTAAACAGTGGACACTTGATTGTATTCTTTCTTTCCAGCAGATGCATATGAAAATGGTTCATATTTGTTAACATCATTTGCTGCTAAGCAGGTATGTAATGCTAGCTAACAGTTTCTGAATAATCACTTGAGGTGATCATTGTCTCATTCTTAACTACTACTATTTTAATTTGGCCCTTTCCAAAGTTTAGGTATTCCCCCTTCTCACGTTAATTCTAGATGACAGACTAGTTGTTATTCAGTAGGGTGAAGACTACTGTGGGTCTATACATGTTGCTTAAAAAAATTCTTTGGCATTCCAGCAGCATATATTAGTGCACACTAGAAGAACAAAATTGTTTGTCATTCTTTGTACTGGTATACATCAGAGTAACCTAGTTTATTTCAGTGGGGTTATTCCACAGAGGTGCGCTTTCATTTTAAGGAGTTGGTCCGGACTGAAAGCTGCAGGATGGATGTTGGTGCACATCCTGTAACTGGAGATGGTTTCTCACAGGGAACTGGGTTTGCAGCATAGGAGTAGACTGGTTGGAATCCTGGAAGATGTTAATTGGTAAGGAAGAGAATTGTGTTTTGCTAATATACACTATTTGCAGCTGAAAGGAGATTATGAAATAAACACAACTTTTCCTGCTCTTACAGAAAGCTGGTAAAGAAAAGCCTAATTAAAGGGGTCATGAATCAACCAAAAGTTAGAAATGCTCACACTAAAATAAACAGACCCATGACTACTGCATTAAATATGCAGAATTATATCATAGCACATTTAGTCAGAGCACAGTTAGAAGCAGAGAAATCTTTCTGATGGATCTAATAGATCTGGACCCTACTCAGAACCAGAGTCAATTCAAAACTGAACTGAAGCCCTGCAGGTGAAAATCTATTTTTATTTTTTTTTAAATCCTGGTTCAGGACTCATAGAAACTGGGAAATGAGGCATAACTGCTGTCCTGGTGACAGCAGAGGACAGGTTTGTCTAAGCAGCAGTATCTTCCTGTGACAAGCATGTGGCTGCTTTGCTCCTCACACTTTGCAGACAAGCAGCAATTAAAGACATAGCAGATTCCAGGATCTAGATAGATTAACAATGTGAAGAAAACTGAAGCATTCAACATTTGGAAAATAAATGAGAATATACAGATATATTTTCTTTAAAACACCTGAAAGGAAGGAAGGCAATTGAAAGGCTCAAGTGGACTTGAACCAGTCTAATGCCAACATCCCATTTACTTTTTTCTTTCAGAATTTTTTAGAGATCACGTTGTGCATCATGTTTACACTGATCATAGATGTCCTGGTTTCAGTTAGAACAGAGTTAATTTTCTTCCTAGTAGCTGGTAGAATGCTATGTTTTGGCTTAGGATGAGAAGAGTGCTGATAACATCCCGATGTTTTAATTGCTGCAGAGCAGTGCTTATACTAAGCCAAGGATGTCTCAGCTTCTTGCCCTGTCCTGCCAACGGGCAGGCTGGGGGTGCAGCAAGAGCTGGGAGGGGACAGACCCAAGACAGGTGACCCAAACTAGCCAAAGGGGTATTCCATACCATCTGACGTCATGCTAAACAATATATAGGGGTGGTTAGCAGGAGGAGGGGGGCCGGACTGCTCAGGGTTAGGCTGGGCATCGGTCAGCGGGTGGTGAGCAATTGTGCATCACTTGATTGTACACACTATTATTATTATTATTATTATTATTATTATTATTATTATTATTATTATTATTAAATTTCCTGTCTTATTAAACTGTCTTTATCTCAACTCACGGGCTTCACTTTCCATTTCTCTCCCCCGTCCCAGAGAGGGAGGGGGGAGGGTGAGCGAACGGCTGAGTGGTGTTTAGCTGCCGGCCGGGTTAAACCATGGCATTTTTACTGAAATTAAAGTCCCGGGCTGGCCACCAATGTTCACCAGTTGGAACAATTCCATCAGCTCATGTGCTGAGCTACAACAGCACCACCCAGATAGGAAGCTGTTTTTGGCATAATGGAAAATATTCACAACTTCACAACTTATGTTAGCAATATGCTCTTAAGCCTTTGGGGATTCAGCTCTCAGCTCTAATACCATATTTAGAGGATAGTTCAGCAGGACATACCATCATTAACTAACAGTCACTTTTAGAAAGTATTGTTTAATAGAGAGTAAATATTGTGCACGAGGTGCGGTAGAGCTTTTAAGCACAGAAATTACTGTAGAGGAAACCACGCTGCTCCTGACTGTGAAGAAATGTTGGGTTTTGTTTTGTGCTGGTTTCTATTCTTCCTAATAGCTTACTCACAGCCTGCAATTTGAAGGAAGGAAAAGCAACAAATGTTTCTGTAGTCTCTATGTGACCTTATTGTTGTTGGTTTTGTCTGACAACTTTTTCATTTCCTACCTCTGTTTGCCAATACCATTTCTTCTGACAAGTCAGATTTGAGCTGTAGGCAAGGCAGCACAGGGCCATTATGTGTACAAGTCCAATTCCATGCCTCTGAAGTTATCAGCTAAGCTTCTCACCAACTTCAGAAAGCCAGGCTTTCCATCTGCATGGGTCACATATGTCCAGGACATTTTTTCCCAGACAATAAAGTCAAGCACTGATAAAGCCAACTGAGACAAATGTGTAGAATTGTATCACCACTCAGGACAGCACTCCAATGGAGCATCTTTCAAATGCAAACAGAACTGCTGGGGCACTCAGTCTCACCACTTTTCTGGTAGAGGGTCTAATCTGTCCTGCTATTGGGATCTTACCACCCTTTCTTTGAAATTCAGTATTGAGTTAAGTCTCAGCACTTTCTGCCTTTCAGTGGAAAGACACAATTATGTAACTTTTGTACATAACAAAACAGATGAAATAAGATTGTGAAACAGAATGGATGTATTTCATTCTTGTTTTTATTTTGGATGAAAGAAAAAGAAATGGATATGCACAGCTGAAATGTAGTGTGTTCCAAGTTTTGCTGCCTTATATATATGTATATATAAAAACTAAATGCTAAAAGGTCCACCAAATGAAGTAGAATCTCTGTCTGGCTTCCTGTTTGTTCGTGTTTTTTTTTTTTTTTTTTTTTTTTTTTTAATAATATGCAGCATAAATATATATAACATAAAGATATTGCTTATTGCAACATAAAGAATACGTTACCTGCACGGACTTTGAGTCATAATATTACCCATAATAAGTTCTACCTTCTTAATTTTAACTCTGCCAATTGTAGTCACTACTGATTAAAAGTGTTTAACTATATGCAAAGTATGCAAAGTAAATGCTTTCAGATTATTATTTTAGCATGAAACAATGCTTCCAGTTGTTATCCATAAAATACTATGGTACTTGCAAAACGTCAGCCAGAACTTTGTGTTCCCCAATGCTGAAGGCACAAAATTAAACTTGAAGTTTCAAGGTTAACTAATAAATATTGGTCTCTGAGTTTTTATTTCACTAAAAGAAATATCATATATTTACTATAATAGTGATTCATGTTAACGGCTTTCTGTATCCCAAGAGTGCAGCATACAAACTAAAAGGATTAGTAAAGTGTGTTTACAATTAAATTTGATGGGAATAAACTGCTGTTAGAAGTTGTAGTAATCTCTACTGACTGTGCTTAAAAATCATTTAAAGGCTGCTTCTCTGCTTTAAAATTTTGTAGTAGAACAGCCAAGTAGCTAACATCTCATAGGAAGATCAGTGTTCTAATAGGAATGAATTTGCTGAAATTTGCCTGTAAAGTAAGGAAATTGGAAATGCAAGGAAAAAAAAAAAAGAGCATTTAAGTATGAATTCACTGTTTTGATGAATATTTTTGTCCAAAGGAACAAAGTACAATCTTGAGCTAGTGATGACCAGCTGCGTAAGCAAGCAAATATAAGAAAATTGCTTCAGAAAGGGGAGGTGCAGGTTACTAAGCCTTCAACCCATCCCCTGTCAGGTTATTGCTACCACTTGGGGCCTACCCAACTGATGTGGGAAACATTAGGCACAGACAAAAGCTTCCAAGAGGTTATTTTCATCATTTTTGGTAATACCACGTTTATTTGAGGAAATTCATCATTCAGTTTTCTTGGCTTTGTGAGGGCTTGTCAGAGCACAGCATGTTAGCTGAACTACTTGCATTTTGGCCAGGGGAAAGGCTTTTACTGAATCCCCAAGATAATAATTCATCAGGAACTCATTCAGACTTAGAAATCACAGCTTCCAACAGGTGTTGGCTGCTTCAAGGAGGTCTTCCCCACTGTGTCCCTTCCCAAGGGCCGAGGAAATGAGGATTGTGGCCAGGTTTTTGTACTGGGGACATCAGGATTGTTTTCCGTGAGGAGAGATCAGGGGCTGCCACTGCCAGAGACAGCCACTTCCAGCCAAACTGCCACAGCACATGGCCGAGCCCATCAGCAACATGGGTGGTGCCTCTGTAGTAACGCATCTAGGAAAGGGTAAAAACAACAACAACAACAAAAACATGGTGGTGCAGCTCTGAGAGAGAGGAGTGAGGAAAAAATGTGAGGGAACCAGCCCTGCCAACACTAAGAAAGAGGGGCAGGAGGTGCTCCAGGTGCTGAAGGAGAGGTTCCCCTGTAGTCCATGGAGGGGACCATGGCAGAGTAGGCTCACCCTCTGCAGTCCTTGGAGCAGATATCCACACTGTAGCCCATGGAGGACTCCATGCAGGAGCAGGAGAATATGCCCACGGTCTGCAGCCCATGGAAATGATCCATGCTGAAGCAGTTCGTGAAAGACCACATCCCATGGGAGGGACTCCACGCTGGAATAGAACCATGTGAGGAGGAAGGAGTGGCACAGATGATCTGCCTGTCTTTGGCTCACCCTATGAGCTTTTCTTTTCTTTTTTTCATATTTTCTCCTTATCCTGTTGAGGAGGGGGAGGGAGAGAGGTCTGGTGTTTGCCTATGAGCCTGTGAAGTTTTGCCTACCACATATACAAGCTTGATTGTGACCATTTGGGTCCAGGGACTTTAAGTTCATTGTACAGGAACTTATAGATTGTAACGTTTGTTTGATCAATAATAATCACTCATTATGTTTTCCTCAAGATGTCTGCAGCTGAGAAGGACAGGAATCATTGAAGGCCTTTGACTTTACACTTCAATAAAATACTTTCAAATTGAATTCTTTTTATCACAAAGGAATTGTTTCAAGAGCATCAATGAATAAAACAAACAAACAACAACAACAAAAAAAAAAACTGAGTATTTATCTTCCTGAACCAGTGTTAATAAGTGAAGACACTAAATAGTTGATATGTTTTATTTTGTCATGTACTAACATGTACACGCAGAAAGAGTGGCTATAGCTTCTATACCAAGTGTTACTTCAAAAGTCATAAGAAATGAAGAAAGCATCAAATAATTTACTGTAAGAGTAACAACTTCTTTCCTTCTCTCTGTCCATTCACTTGAAAGTGTTGGATCTTCCCCTCTAAATTCCATAAGTGCATTTATCCTTCCTGGAGCACTAAAAGAATCCAAAGGCAGAAACAGCAAAAAGGTGGATGGTGCAAAGCATTTCCTGGGCTGTTGTTCCCTCTTGGTAATGCTTATTTCTCATCACTCTGGTGACATCCTGGGTACAGCAAACAAAACAAAAAGCCTGTCATGGTACAAGAAGCGGACATTATTAGAAGTGGCTCCAAAATCAGCTGGTACAGTTTTTTTTTACACATTCAGGAAAAACGCATACACCCATGCCCTCTACACCTTGAGGTATTAACACCATAATTCATTAACCAGGAGACTCATGTATCTTGGAGCTCATCTGAGGTTCTTTAATATCATTGTCACTGCAAGGCTCGATGCCATAATGTTTTGCATTGATCTGTCCCATTAATATAAGTTGTTTTTCACCTCGTTCTTAAGATCTGTTTACGCTCTCCACATGACAAATCTCCCAGCACAAGCATATGATCTCGTGGCCACTATATTTCCATTCTAAGACGTGCTGTGCTCTCTTACAATCTACTCTCCTTGAAACAACTTCGCAGAATCCTGAGCCCAAACTATGTTACTGGTGTAGCAAATCATTTTAACATTGAATTCCTTGACTCAAGCTCTTGCCATTAATGTAATCAATCTGGGAGGAAAATATCTTGGTGAGTCCATCTGGGCCAGCAAAAACTACAACAGCCAATACTCTCCTCTTTGAAGGCTGCTGGGGAATGAAACCTTTGGTCCAGCCTCCAGCTAAACAATCTTGGCACTTAAGTGACCCTTTGCTGCACATGAGGGCCTGAACAGAGTTGTGATGTGGGGAGAACTGTGCACTTCTGTGTCCCACATGACCAGTAGTACAGAGTGCCTCTTGAAAGAGAAAACTGCAGGTAAGACATGGAGAGAGAATGGAAAGGCAGGAGCAAGGGAACCAGGAAAACCAAGGAAAATACTCAATCCCATCATTTTTGCTGTGCTGTTTCCAGACTCCAGACCTTTGCTTAAAATCTTGCACTATTTGATATTTTCATTCAGACTCCCACATGAGATTACAAGCAACTGTAAAATATCAGGTGTTAGGCTTTTTAAAAAAAAAGGGGGGGGGGGGAGGGGAGGAGTGGGAAACTTTCAGCTGTTGTGATCAGAGAGATCACCTTGGAACTGGTTTAAACAGAATCTTTAAAGGTTTGTAAAGATTCATGCATAAAGCAAAAGCATCCGATGGATTATTCATTTCAGGATTTTAATCCTTCATCACAGAGACAAAAAAATTACCACTAGGTGCAAGGCTGCAGCTTAGAGGTTATTGCGCAGGTTAAAAGACACAAATGGAACTATGCTAATAGAGATCATAAGCACTTTGAACTTTGAAGTTTCCTGTATCCTGAATGATGTGAGTATGAGCTGATCCATCCTCTCTGCATGAGCCCTCGTGTCACTTCTGCAGACCGGCCTGACCACTGAGTGCTTACTAAATGCCATATAGAAACAGAGGCTGAAGGCAATGAGATTCTTGGCGCTGATGTAATGCACATTTTGAAGTTATTTTTATAAATATGCGGAATATTAACTTTTCACCTTTTTAAATAAAGCTCCTAAGCATTTAATCATTTTTTATTATTATTATGAACTTCTATTATTTTTATTTAAAAAAAAAAAAAAAAAAAAAAACCCAAAGCTGAATAATAAACTAATAAAATGTCTAAATAAGTAAAAAAGTTGGCTAGGAATCAGTATATAATAATGGTGGGTTTGCTTTGTTTCCTGCTCAGTAGCAGCAAGAAGCACAGGCACTGGCTGGAGGACCATCTGCAGCAAGGGCAAGGAAAGTCAGCAGACAAGCTTTAACAAAAAAAAAAAATAAATAAATAAATAAAAATGCAAAGGGTCAGAACAGTGATTTCATTAAGCAGTTGTTTTCAGAATTATTTTTTCCAAACTCTGAAAGCAGGGAGACAATCTGTCATTTCAGCTTTTATTTGATAATGACCTGAAAAAATATAATAGGTTAGGAATTACAAATAATTAAGTTAGAACTTATTAAAGTGTGTTTGGAGTGTTATTTACTAACTGATTTTTGCTGTTAGGTTATTGTCAGTATTGCATCTTCTTTATTTAATCATTATTGTGTATGTTTTTATTTATTTATTTACTTACTTTAAATTAAGTTAAAGTACCAACATCCATTTAAAGAGAATAACCAAAGTTTCTGGCCTTCATACTTGCAGAAAAACTTTTCATGTGCAAATTCATAATCTAAGAAGGTCAGAAAAAGTCCCCATCTTTTTGCCTTTGTTTTTGCTGTTTGTTTTCAGATTGCATTAGAAAACTATAAAAATTGCTATTTTGCATCTGCCTAACAAATGACTGAAAAATTTTAAGAGTTTGTAGACTCTTGGGCTTCCTAGTGGTTTGTGCATATGCATCTTCAAAGTGCCACAAATAGGTAGTCATATAAGTATTTATTTTACATTAATGTGCATTTTGATTGCCAAAATGCAGAATGGGTTGATCAGAGTTCTTAAATCCAGACTAATTTTTGCCTTTGTTTTACTTGCTAGGCTATACATACTTTATTTAAGCACATATGTGTATTTGCCATATTCTAGAGAGAAAAACATCATGACATCAAAAACATCAGGAGGTTTAAGAGGCAGTTTCACCTCTTTTGTAGAGATTCAGAAGAGGGAGAAGGCCTATCTTTTTGAAGAGATTTAATACATGATACATGCATTTTTATTTTTGTGAAACTAGTCCATGATTTTCTCACCAATAGATTTCATATGAAGCCATATATTTTTTATTCAAAGTAATAAGCTGTACTTTGAATGTTAACCTTGACATGTCCTCATTCAGAAAGTGTTTCCAGTGTCTCCAGATCTGTTAACAGAAGTGAAGCTTTCTTTCTGCAGGTACATTTGAGATAGGAAGGAATACAAAAATAAATAAATAAATAAATAAATAAAATTACACAAGGCTGAAGAACTTGAGAAAACGAAGACTAGAGAGTAAAACTAACAGCCCTTCCCAGTAATGACTCCAGAACAAGCAACCACAATGGGCTCAGTCTGTCAGCTTGTGACATGTCTCATGAATAAATCTGATCTAACATGCTGCCAAGTTTCCACTTTCAATAATGCCTTCTTTTTCCAAAGTCAGCATTTCTTGAAAAAAGCATCTAAGCTGGGTTAGGTTGGTTCTGCTCTGTGACTCAAACTGCAGATTCAGATATTTGAGGAGAGGTGGGGGACCCAAAGAAGTTGGAGAGGATGGCACAGGGTTGGCCTTACATGCCTGTGAATACCATCAGTATTCCCTTTGGATGACAGAGCAGAGACGTGAGAATGCGTATCTGAGAATTACTGGTGGCGTACTTTTGAGTATTATGTACTATCAGGAGCTAGCAATTAGCTGGAAAAAAATACTTATCGTTTTTCACCCTCGTTTATAGGCAGCAAAGTATATCCTAAAGTTAACATTGTCAGCTACAAATAAGAGGTCTGAATCATTTGCTTGTAGAACCTTTTACAATTCCAAATATCCCTAATACAATCTCATTACAGTTTGAAGAAAAAAAAACAAAAAACAAAAAAAAGACAATAGATTTTGATCAAATAACTCTGTAAAACACATTTTGATATTTCCATGTCTTGAATCATGAATAGCCATATTTTTTAATTTTTAATTTTTATTTTTATTTTTTCCAAGCAAGCTTGTATTTCCTTTCTCAGCTGAAAGGACAGATAATAAATATTTGCAATATATAAGATTTGGCTCTACTAGCACCTACCATTTGCTAGCTTGAAGAACAGCAGTTACAGATATGATCAGGTAATTTACATTCATGATTATGATTCAAGCTCTCATGATGCTTCTTCTTTGGACACCTTCTCAGTTTCTGCTTTCTGTGTTCATTAACTATAAAAGAAAAAAAGGAAATGTTAAAATATTTTTTCTCTGATTTCAGTTCTTAACAGCTATCAGATCATCTCAACCATCTAAGAAACATGTACTGCCCTGTCTACAGTAAAACTTTCAGTGGTGATTGTTATATTGGTGTATTTTACAGATCCACAAGTATTTTCCTCAATTGTCCTAAGAGCTGTGGAATTTCTTCCTCTTTCTACAGTATACGTTCAGTTGGAAATGTTATTATTGCAGTCATCATCATGGCTTTTACTGGGCTGTAACTTGAAATAATAACTTATAAATAACATTTGGATTCAGTTTTATACCATGTTCGTTATCTTTGCCATACTTTCTTGGCTCAGAAGTGTTATTTGAACCAGGATAAAGGCCCATGGTTTAGGTACACAGAAAGTAATTTAGCTATGAGAAGATAGAGTTTATACAATGTCTAATTGCATTTCTCTTAGAAAAACTACACATACTTTGAAAATGAACTTCAAACATATTCTGGTTTTCCATGAAAATTAAATTATTCAGTTGAACTTATTTCTGTATCTGGTTAATAAAAAAAAAAAAAAAAAAAAAAAATCAAAATCTTTTGGCTGTCATTTACTATGAAATGAAAACTACCTCTGTTTGAGACTAAGCTCACGTGATCTGGTCTTGAACTGTGAGGCACTTTGTGCAAATGAGATTGCTTTGAATGAATTCAAATCCATTGTCTCCAAAGTCCCACTGGGGAAATAAATGTTTGTGATACATTTTGTGAGGCTTTCCCAGTTCTTTTACTTGCTTGGTTGAATTTTCATTAATTGTTCAGTGTATGAATGAGACTCCTGGGCAAGTATACATTTTTATTTATTTATTTTTCCCCATTAGAAGTTTTCTTGCTCAGTTTCTCTTTAAAATTGTTTTATATATACATATATATTTGTCCTAATCTGTAGGAATTTTCTATGTCCTTTAGAGAAACCTATAACAAATTGGAAAGCTGAATAACAGTATGCCTTCATTCTCAGGTCCAGAGGTCCAGTAAAATCTTCCCTGCTCCGGTAAGGCTTCTGCCTAGAAATTTCCACTGAAGAGCTGCCTAACACAGGTTTTCAACAGTCTATGCTCATCACTGTGCTTATTGAAGCTTAAAAGATCAAAAAGATGTCTATGGCATGGCATGCATTTACTTTGTTATAGGCATTAATGAACTTTCTGAAAATGTTTTCTTTGGAGTCCTCCACACAGAGCTCATGGGTGCTGGTAGAACCCTGGAGGCTGGTGATGCAGTAGGCAAAGCTATTCTGTGAACCACATCACTTGTTCCATGTGTTTGCTGAGGTCTTAGCAAAGTGCTGAAGATTAAGAGGTGCAGTGAACCTTTTTGAGGTTGAATTCCACCAAACTCGTAACACTTTTTTTTGGTAGTTTTCTGCAAAAGTCTGAGTTTCTATTTACACATCTCATAAAGACAATAAGGTACAATCTATAAAAATAAAAGGAAGGTATAAACCTAAATATTCCTTTGCTTTTGTTTAAACACTGCCGTAGTCATTTAATATTTCCATGCCAATCAAGCTAGAGAGAACACTAAATGATTTGAGCTCAAAGGCTAAAATACTGAGATACTGTTTTCTAAATAAGGAGTCCTAGTCTCCAGCCTCTGCTTTAGCACCACATATTTTCTTCATTGTTTATGTGAAATCAACGGTATAAACCAATTTACGGCAGCAGAGTTACAACAGGAAGAGATCAGATCTCCTGCCAATAACCTGTTCTGTCACCAAACTGTCACCAAAATGTTGATTTTACCAAATTATTTTGCTCAATTTTTGTCTTTTGCTCAACTAGGATATCTGTTTTGTCTAAAGAAAAGCAAGCAGTTACTCAAAGTAAGCAGAGTCTGTAATGGTCAGATAGTATGTAGACATATTTAGATACAAACCATAGTACAACTGTACCTTTACTGTCATGATGGGACCTGCACATAGCCCTCTTGTCCCTGTGCCTAGGAGAGGAGCCCAAGCAGCAATGCCAATGGGACACTCCTACCAGAGTAGGTGCTTGGGGACCAGCACCTCAGGGAACAGTCCATAAGACCTTTGTTCAATGGGGTACTGCAGCCAGAGTTTTCAGGGTGTGTATGGTTTCCTGAGATAGCAATTCAGCGACTTCTTGGAAAGGCTGGACACTATTCTGTTCTCTAGGTAAACCGCTGTATACATTGTAACCAAACCGTTTGAAGCATTTGAAGAACTATCATCATCTTCCTTATCCAGATGGAAAAAATCATGAAGCATGCAGATGAGTGTAGGAAAATCACCACATGACACTCAGCTAATGAGTAACTGAGCTGGGAGTGGGGCACAGGCATATGGGTCTTTGCTCTGAACAGGCATGTGTGCTTCAGTACACAGAATGGTGATAAGGGCACATATCTCGTTCTGAAGGAACAAGGGCTGCATCTTTCAGATCTCCTTTCAGAGAAGGGAGGCATCTGCCTTATCACATGCAGAAGGTAAATCAAGCTAGTTTCTTTTCCCAGTCTTGAGGGATGTCTTTGAGCACAGGATTCCCCACAACTGCCTCTAAAAAGTGCTCAGACTTCCTCCTTCTTTCTGTATGACCATGGCTGCACTGAAGAGCTCCCTTCTTGCTGAACTGAGATTGCAGAGTGCTTTCAGCCATGCAAATGCAGCATGTGGGGAATACAGGAGGGCCAGCATGTTCCCATTGGATCTTTGGTAGATGTTCTTCCATGGCAGTTAATCATTATGTTCTTGCCTGAACTGGTGATCTACAAGCAGCTTCTTGTAGGAATTAAGGGCTCCAAACTGTAACTTAAAGTAAATGTTTGATAATGGAGCACTGGGGGGGAAAAATAAAAATCTTGTGAAGGTGTAGAAAAGAACTTGCTCATTAGCACTACTCTCAGGGAGCCACCTATGACTGCCTAACAAGTTTTTTTCAAGTTATATGTGATTTAATTAAAAATGGTCCTGTTAAAAGCTGATAAATGAATGTTTCTTTCTAAATGACTACATTTTGAACAGTACCTAATTTCCTAGTTTTTTTCCTAGACTCTAGTCTAACCTATACTCCTGAACTTCTAGTAATTCTTCTTACTGGCTGTCAGAAATGAATCGGCTCTTAATTCCTGGAAACAAAAGCAGGACACAGCAGAGACCATGCTGTTCCAGCTCTTGATTTAATAGAATTCTTGGTTTTCTTTATGGTCCCTTGGTGTCCCCGACTGAAGAGCCTTCTCCGTTCCTGCTTCTTAGAGTTCAATATCACATCTTGACCTCAAAGCCCCATTGTTGACATCCTTTGTAGGTAAATTAAAATATACTCAGCTGGGAAACCTGCTGGTTAACCCTCTTGTGAGACCTTTTTGTTCAGTGCTTTCATGCTCTCAAGTTGCATAGAAAATATGTGCTAGGTGATTGATAATATGAGATTGCAGCATTGTGGAAATTCAGGAAAGCACTTAAGCAAATGGTTATATTGATGGTAATGTGATTGCAGACATGCTTAAACGAAACTCATGGCCATATGCTTTGCCAAACTGAGTACTTTCTTGGAACAGCTAAATGAAGATATAAAACTTAGAAAACAGACATGCACAAAAAGCCCCTCCCCCCCCCAGACCTCCAGAACCACTGGTATCTTCATAATTCACGTGAATTTGATATGTCTCAATATGCGCTCATAAAGCAGCATACTTAGCAATGTTAAGAGGGATGTTAGAATTAGATTTCAAGAGCTTGTTTGCACACATGCAGACATGCATGATGTTGTTACAGTGAAATGGAGAGGATGAGATAGCTAAATACCAGGGTGTGTCAGAAATGGTCAGTGAGAGTGGTGGCATTCAAAGATGAATGGTTCCAGGAGAGCCCTGTGTATGATTGATTTTGTGTCTTTTTAAGTACTGACTAAGGAGAAAGGAACCATTCATTTGGTGCTTAGAGGGGTCGCCAGTGGGAGGGGAAATATTCAGGAAATTGAATAAATTTGTGAAAAATTCAAACTACAAGTGACACTTCTCAGCCATCTCCTTATTACTGAAAAATAGGTTATAAGTACTGTAACAATATGAACTAAAAGTTTTCCTTTGGAAAATAGAGATTTAAGGTTATGATTAGATCTGTTGTAAGGAGAAGGCAAAACCTAATCCCACGTTAAGATTTCATATTAAGATTATGATTGAAGACTCTTCCATGTAAGCTCTTTTTCATGCTAATCTTTCATTGTTCTCTTATGATTTTGACATTTCTTGTTAGAATCCCATGAAATCTGTTTATATTAATATTAGAATTAATAATTCATGGTTCATTCCTGAAAAAGTTTCAGTGATCATAAATCTGATTCTTTCTTACAATTATTTTAATAAGTCTTTTCCTCATTTGGGGACATTTAATGACTTCATGGGGTGATTAAAGCAGAAATGATAGACAATGAGAAGGTTGCATGAAGGTTCTAGAAATAATGATATGGAAAAAGAACAGAATAAAACCACTAAGTCATGCAACACGGACAAACATATTGTCATTTTATTGCTGTTTTTGTCTTATTTGGAGAACATGCTGAGTAAAACTGAATCAAAATATTATTAATTAACTAGCCATTCCTTGGCTACAATAACCATAGTAACTATTTTTAGCCCAAAGAGTTTCTACAATCTGCCTGTAATTATGTATGGACCTGCTATTGGTAGATTGGTTAGCAAACAACGCAATGAGCTGATAAGAACAGAGAATAAAGCATTGATTTTGAGTTTGAGCTTTACAGCTAGGAGCAGCAGATGAAGGAAGCAGAGGGGCTTTAAGGTATGTCATCCCATTTATTGCATCCAAGTTACTGGAGACCTTTACTTCACTGCTGAGTACAAGTCATGCAGTAGAACTTTTATAAATTAGAACTGTTATAAATTATAAATCCATGTTTTTTAAGTCTCAGGTCTTGAGGGAGACCATGAAAATGAAAAAGCTGAAATAGAATGCTATGTTTGTGGGTGGTGGGAAGAGTTTGATGACAAGGACTTTAATAATATTCTAGTTTTCAGAAAAATAACTGTCACTTGTTAGGGCTCCTAGTGGACCTGTATTCTGACAATGTTAAAGGAAACTCAGGAGAGAAACTGTTGGAGTATCGTTTCTTTATTATAAAGAAGAGGCCTTAAATATATACTTCCCAATATACAGTGTAGTTTCAGACTTTAAATATGGTATTCCCTGACAAAGTAACAATAATCATAAAAATGGCTACCAATTTAGATATCACTAGAGAAAATATGAACAGCACTATGCTATTTAGAAAAGCTTTTTAAGTAATTTAAATCATTTTAATATAATTATTTGTAATTAAGGAAAAGCACTTGTATCTAAGTATTGCCTTCACTATTGTGGGGATTGTTGGTGTTTCAGTATTGCTTTTCCTCTCCATTCATTCCTGTGGCTGTGGGATTTCCAGGAATAGGGATGCTGGTGGGGTGATAGTATATATTTGTAGGAAATGAGAGGTGATGAACTGCAACAGATTTAGTGTTATTTCACACACACACACGCACGCACCACACAACTTTTACTAAAGTATTTTTCTTTTGAGTTATCACTAAAACCCTTGACAGTGTTTTCATATGCTAGTGCAATGCACACATGTTCCTTCACTTTCTTACTTGAGCTAAAAATAAGGTATTTCTCTGTATTTAAGGCTGTTTTATAAGGCTAAAAGTTTATAACCAAAGGTAAAAGTCAGTTGCTGCTGCCAATGTATATTGATCTGGATTCTGGAGACTAGTTTTCACTAGTTTTATTGTTGGTGTGCAGTTCAATATTAATAGTACCGTGTTGTTCTGTGCGTGGGGCTGAGCAGCTGGCTCTACAGACAGCACACCCGCCTTGGCACAGCACGCTGTGCTCCACTGTGCCTTGCAGAGAAGCGATACTGGGTACAACACAGTTTTTAAACAGCAGTTTAAGGCACTGACTCCACCTACATACTCTCCTTCATTTCAGTTGTGATTTCAGCAGCTGCCAGAGTACCTCCTGTGGTAGTTTCTTCTGCCTTGACTACCCCGCAATGTCTGTGAAATCCCATGGCTTTATAAGCATGCAATTTTCTTCCACTTGACAAATAAGTAACTTACCCTGGCTCCTATGGCTAGTCTTTGCCAAGTGTCACAAGTGTGATATGTTATTAGAGCTCATTAGTGTTTTTTGTTAACTACCTTTTTTTCACAAGCTAACATCTTCCTTTATAAAAGAGGAGGTAGTATGTGTTTGTTCTAAAGAAGGAAACAAGCCTTGCAGAATCAGACAGACAAACAAACAAAAAAAAATGCACACAGATTTGTTTTTAGTTTCTGGAGTTTCAGTAAAATGTAAGAAACTTCGTAGTTACTCTCAAGTGAAAACTCTTATTTGTGGGTATTTAAAAGTGGTATACAGTTGAATAAAACACATTTCTCAGTGATTTCCCATGAGTGTAATAATGTGGTACTCTCTGCTGTGTGAATCATCCTGAATAAGAGATTTATTTTTAACCCCAATATTAGGGTTTTAAAACCTAAAGAATGTGTAAACATATATTAATTAAAATCAATAACGTAATTTGTAGAGTTTTCAAAGCTATTACTTTTGTTTTACTTATGTCAATGGTGTTACTCTGAGCCTAGATGGGCAAGAGGAATTTCAGTGGTCTGGAAACCACCCTGATTGCCCTGTTCTGTCTGGTGACTGTGGTGGCCATTGTCCTCATTGCACTGTTAGCATCAGGACAACCTGGAGTCAAAGTAATAAGTAAGTACTTGCCATTTGTGTTACCAGATGGAAACTCTTCATCAGGGGGCTGCTCAGCTCTGCTTGCTGAGGTGATCATGAATCCCATGCAGCTCCAGGAGCTGCCTATTGGCATCATTTAAATCATTTGCATTGAGTCAGACTTTTCAAAAAACATTGACGTTCAAATGAAAAACAAAACAAAACAACAAAAACCAAGCAAACAAACAAAACAAAAAACCGGAAACATTGCTCTGCTCTTCTTTTTAAAACCAACATATTTCCTGTGGCTTTCAGTGTTACAGTTATATTCTTAATGGAGGCTTAAGGTGCTTTTGTCTGATGCTCTAATTCAAGCTGCCTCGATGAGCAGTATTTCATGCGAAGGAGCATACATAAAAGCAGTTACACACCACCATATAAAAAAAAAAAAATCCTTCTGATTTTAATTTGGTGTAAATTTTTTACAAGAAGCGATGCATATTGAGTTATATGACTTACCAAAAATAGCATTATTCAATATCTTAAGAAATAAATTTATCAGTGTTGCCCATATGTGCAGAAATAGAAAGTGAAGCTTTCCTATCTTTATCTAGAATGTGCAATGTTTCAAATATAAGGTAAATCACAGTAGCAATATATTAAATTCATCTGAGTCTATTTTAATGGCTAGAGTTTCCAGATAGTGTGAAATATTTAGCAGAAACACTTAATGATTTAAGAGGTAATACAGATATTCCTGATTTTTGGAAATCCTGTTAATAACCCCTTATTTTATTTTGGTAGCGGAATTTACACCAGTATGTCTGAACATATCAATAGAAGAGAGAATTGACTGCATCCCAGATCAACTAGCTACAAAGGTCTGAAAACATTATAGAAAAAATTACAAAATAGAATTTCTCACAAAAAGATTCATGTTTAATTATGAAAATTTACTTTGTCTCTACTATATTGGCGGTTTTATAACTTTTTTGTTGCTGTTTTTGTCTCTGAACATCTAAATGCTTTGTGGGGAAGCTTAGCTCCTGTATAACCAATTATAGCTCTTCGTCAGAAGGTCTATTTTTTCTAGCCGCTGTGGCAGTATACTGTGAGGGGTTGAAGACCACTGCCAATAGTGGTCTTCAGTTTATCACAAAGCCAAACTGCTGGCAGTTTGGCTTTGTGATAAGCAGGAACAAAATTAGGCAAACAAGATATGGTTAGAAAAATTGTTTTCAACAATATTGCCTAAGCAATTTATTTGTCTGGTAGTCAACCAGCATTTACAATAAAGCATATTTTAGAAATAGGTCAAGATGCACTTTACACAGATGAACATGATTTTTATAATGCAATGAACACTTCCAATTTCCTTTCAGAACTGATTTGAATCTCACTTTCTCTCTTTCTTGGTTGTTATCTCTCATCTGAGCAAACACAGAGTTTAGAAATGACCTTCTTGCTTAAGAATCCATGAGTTTATTTTTCCAGTGAAAAATAGCATCTTAATTTTTTAGTCCTCTCGCATTCAGAACATTTTGATGGTGGCTGTTATAGGAAGGCTATTACTGAGGCTATTATTGTTATTTTTATAATCATTATTATTATTCAGTTTATGATGGATGTTCTTAATTTCTGATGGAATCTGATGGGTGCCTGCCATCTTTCTTTTCTTCGTGGGGTGCAGTTTATAAGAAAAGACAGAGAGTATATTATGATATGTGATACTTACATCATTCACAGCAGTATAAAAAATGATTAATCAACTGTCTCAGTCTCTCAGTGAATTCCCAATCCAATTCCAGAAAAGACAGTTGTTAATGCTACTGTCATGCCATGGTTTGTATTATGATATATAGTTCAATAAAGTCTGCAGGTTAACAGATTAGTAAAGGCTCAACTCACAGCACGTTCCTCTTCTCTTTTGGTTCCATGCCCCAGGAACAAGCAAGCCATGATAGATGTCATGCAGATCACTTTAATCTTTAATTACAACCTTTGAACCAGTCACCCCACATTAAGTGCTGCACTTATCACAACAGAGGAAAATAGTTTTCCTCTGGTTGCAACTGCAAGCCTTTTTGTAAATCTGACCTTGTCTTTTGCCCTCGGTGATTAGGAATAATTAAAAATAATCAAAATACAGTTACCAGAAAAAAAAATGGAAGGCCAGGTGCAGATTAGAACACAGGGGTACTTGCTCTGGAATTAGAGGTAAAATAAATGATTCCTAAATCTGCACTTTCCTTGGTGAATACTAGGCAGCAGATTTCAGAGGATTAGAGTTAAGGATCACCTTTAATCTGTGCCCTGAGCAACGCTGAAGAAAGCCTGACAGAACCCAAAGTCCCACCCCGGTGTCTCTTCATTCCTTTATAAATTTTCTCCTGCAAGAATTGTCCTGCTTTAGACTTATCCTAATACTGTAACCAGCAGAGCTTTAAATCTACAGGTGTCTGCTTAGGATAGAATCCTTCTGTAGTGGTTTCCATTAGTGGTTTTCAGAATAACAAGCATCTGGGAACATTAGGCTTTCCCTAAGCTCATGTAGCAGGTTAGTGTCTGTCTTGATTTCTTTATTCACTAACGGTGTCCTAGATGAAGCTAGGATTGCAGAATAGAAAGACAGGAGTATAGAAAGCTAGTAGATATTGATTAACCAGCCACAGGATTGCTGAAGATATAAATGCTGAAAGAAAGGAGACATTTATTAACTATGTACTGCTGTGGAAAATTGTTGCAAAGTTTTATTAGACAAGGAAAAAAAAAAAAAAACAACAAAACTTTAAGCAGAGCTAGTATTGTTCAGTCTTAGATTGATCCCTCTGAAAGCTTGAAGGGAGACTGTACTGCTTGTTGTATCTTGTTTGCACAGGTTTGTTTTGATGCTCAGAAAATAAATGTTTTAGTTCAGCACATAGCTTAAATATTCTTTTAGTCCTTGGTGCTGAGATCAGAAACCATCTCATTGAGTACTCCACCATAAAACATCTCCCTGTATCCAGGATTTGAAGAAAGCTTTGACTTTCTTTCTGATTTTATTGCATTGGTTTCTATTATGCTGTTTATAGCTCAAAGGCTGTGATAACCTCCCATCTTTATTTATATTAATGATAACTTTTATAACAGCCTCAACAGTATCTTTGTTTGAACTCTGTTCCTTCCCCTGTGCCAGGTGTAACCAATCTATTACTTCTGAATTTACTTCCTTATGCAGCAAGTTTGGCGTGCCACAAAATACAGAAATGTAGTTTACACATCTGTTAGAATAAGATCTAGCTAGAAGGCCATCACTGCACTGTAAAATAACTGCAGAAGATATTCAAATGGGTGTTCATGAGAAGTAGCTGGGAAAAAGAAAAGTGTATTTATGAAGTTGGAGAAGGAGATGCTTGAACTACCAGGCTTCAGGTTAATCTGTTGTTCAAGCTATTCTGTGTTGCAGGGGGTACCCACAGGTCTAGAAAGGGATAAGAAAATTCAGGTAGTAACTCTGTTGCTGTGTGTTTAGAATACTTCCCCTAACTACAACGGAAATTAGGTAAATAAAGCTTCTTTGCTTTGAAGAACAAAGCTGCAATCTCTGCAGTTGTGGAAGGGATGGGTGCTTCTTCTCATTTACTTTGAAATAGTTCATAACCTGGGAAGTAGGGAACTCTCATGGTGGGAGTTGAGAAGGTGGAAAATGAGCATGGTGTTTTACACAGATTTAGAAAGTGCATTGATTTGTGGATCATGGGGAAGAAATCGAGTCACTGTATCTCTCTTCCAACCATGCTTTTGTTTAAAAACTAATGAAAATGACAGCATGCATGTTTTCTAATGTCAAAAGTCCATGACAGAGAGACAGACATTTATCTCTGTGGTGTATCTAGGTTTACCTTGAGTGGTTTTGTGGAGATTACTGTGCTCAGTGCAATCACTACGGAATAAATGCATAACAATGTCTCAGGCCAGTGAATCTGTGAGCTGTGATTTCTTTAGCACTTGTATTATTTCTGCACTGAACCTGGCTTATTTTTCTCTATTCAGAGACTGTATTTGACCTGTGCTGACTAAATTGGGCTCTATAACCCAAAAAAGAGTGGCACATGCATCAGCAGCAATAGTGATTTTCACACATCTCTACCTATACCATGCTGCAGAATATTTTAAGTAAATATGGCATAAAAAATATAAAAAAAATATTTGAGCACAAACAAACAGCTTCTGCTAGCACACAAGTGGAGACAGAGGTCTTGAAGACCTACATGTTGGATTTGGGTGCCTGAAATCACTCATGGACATGGCCCTTTGCCCTCAGTGGAGCTTCTTTTATCACTGCTGCACTTCGCCCCAAGTAATTTGTTGTTGTTCTAACATGAGAAAATGTGTGAATACTTATAGTAATCTATTACTCAGATGTTATCTTCAAACATAAAACTCATGCAGGCAATCTGTGAATAAGTTAATTTATAACAGCAAAGCAAAGGTATTCTAGTTTATTGGAATGCTGAGAGATAGTGTAAAGGTTGATGCCACTACACTGAAATACATGCTTTGAACAATAGGTTTAATTGCTCAGTCATTTTATTTTTATTTTTATTTTTATTTTTATTTTTATTTTTATTTTTATTTTTATTTTTATTTTTATTTTTATTTTTTAAGTTGATTTATCTCAATATAACGTTCCGCAGAAGCAATCTTTACATTTCTATAATTGGAGAATTATGTTAAAATATTTATTCTGTACCTGATTATCAATGGTGCATACGTGGTGCATTTTTTTTTTCCAACCAGATGTTTACTAGACCATAAATTTTATTGAGTTTCCAGTGTCTGTTGGTTTGTCTATACCACATCTGTCACAGCTCAAAGCTTTCAGTAGTTTTTTACAGGTTCTTTTGTCTGTGGTTATTCTGGTTTTAAGAAAAAATAATGTCTAATAAGCCTGTTTCTACTCTGAATACAGAAGAAAAAATGTTTGTTCTGTTCCATTCAAATTGACAATAGAATTTCAGAGAAAATAATAGATTTTCAGTTGGTCTGATTGCACATGTTACTAAGGTTTCTGGTGTTTGGGGCCAAATATGCTTCATGTGCGTTTTAACTGTTTTAGTATAGAAAGATTTATTTGTGTAAAATCAATTAATTTGTGCCCTTTGTGTCCTTGAATCAGAGCATCTGCACCTCTCGTGGCTGCTGCTGGAATCCCCAGAATTATACCAGTGTGCCCTGGTGTTTTTTCCCTAGTAACCATGGGTACAAAGTGGATGGGTCTGTAAGATCAACAAAGACAGGTAAACTGTGATCAGAGTTCCCTGGTTTTATGCACTTGTGGATATCTGATTTCACACAATAATGTTTCAACATGTTTTTTCTCAAGGATTTGAGGCCACATTAACAAGGCTGCCATCACCTTCCCTCTTTGGAAATGATATCAACACTGTCCTCCTCACAGGAGAGTATCAGACATCAAATCGCTTCCGGTTCAAGGTTAATCTTTTTCATATGCTGTTTTAAGGTTTATGTTTTGTGCAAGATTTTAGGCTGGCTGTTATTGTGCAGTAAGTTTAGGAAGGCTGATTTAATCCCTCTGATGTACCCTCATGACTTACTGAGAAGAGCTCATCTTTGCCTTTCTTTGTCCTCTCTGCTGTTACAATGCATAGGGTTAGCATTGTAAAAGCAGAGAGGACAAAGATTTTGGGGCCAGATGTATTTATTTCCTTTTTATATACGGCCTGGCCATATCTCTCAATATCTTTGTCAGACATCTTTAGGTCTTCCAAAGCTTTCTGTTCTTCATGGAAAATTCATCAGTTTGTGTAGTGAATGTGGGGTATTGATGGGATCTGGGGTCAAGCAGGGCTCCTGTGGGAGACCTTTCTCTTGTGGTGGGTTTCCCTGGAAACCAGGGAAAAACAGGGTCAAGTATAGTAGGGAAACAGTTGAAAATGTATAATGAAAGGGGGAAGAGAATAATGAAAGAGGATGGAGGAGACTGGGACAGGGGTGGGAATATGCTAAATCAGAGCCATGTGTTAATGCTGGAAAGTGTTTAAATTAGACATTAGTTTTTAAAGGCCTTACACTATTATTATTTAAATATGTGCAGATTACTGATCCTAATACAAAAAGATTTGAAGTCCCCCATGAGCATGTGGGATCTTTCAGTGGATCTGCCGCCTCCAATTTAAACTACAAAGTGGAAGTGAAGAATAATCCGTTTGGTATTGTGGTGACCAGAGCGAGCAATGGAAAGGTTCTGTAAGTAACACTGGTATTTTTTTCTGGGTAACACTGATGTCACTGGTTTTCTCTGAAAGTTCATGTTGCCATATAAGTAAGGTATTCCCCAGATGTCGTGTGTAAAGTGCCCTCTTGGAGATGTAGTCTACTTCTGTTCTTTTGACGAATGGATGTTGTGCAAGGGCTCTTGTGAGGATTTTTGAAATAAATACTGTGATATGGAGAGATCTGTCATAAAGGTTTTAGGTTTGGCTACCTGTTCTCTTTCCACCAGTACTAGGGAAATCTTTACAGCTATTTTGTTCCATCAACACAGGGAATCACTACTATCTGAAGACAAGACCTTCTCAGTTCTTCAAATGACATGTGAATACTCTTCATTGCATCTTTTATCTTAGTTGTTGCAATCGTGCTGAATCTTTGAATCACCAAAACCAGGTTGCTCTTTAGACCTATGGCACAAGAGTAGCTGTTGCAAGACGGTGATAAGTTGGTCATGTAATTCTGTAAAATATTTGATGTATTTATATATTGAAAGTTTTCATTCCATTTGTTTCCTAAGAATAAACAAACTTAGCTCTGAACTAACCGCATGGCTCAAAGAATGATTACCTGTCAGAGTTCTAAGATAGTTAAATTATCAGTGCTTCAAGTTTAATTAATTAGCAATTAGTTTTATGCTATTATCAGTATTGCTTTCTTATATAGAATCCTCTATAATGATTAATTTGCAATTCTATGGAGCACAAAAGATGGACATGGTATTCACTAGTCCGTGACTGATTAAGCAGGTATATGAAGGGAAATAAGCATTCTGGTTCAAAAGAACCATGTTGAAATATGGACATTTTTCTATATCCTCCCCTCTCCGGTGCTGGGGCCGGTCCTCTTTAATATCTTCATCGATGATCTGGACGAGGGCATCGAGTGCACCCTCAGTAAGTTCGCAGATGACACCAAGTTAGGTGCGTGTGTCGATCTGCTTGAGGGTAGGAAAGCTCTGCAGGAGGATCTGGATAGGCTGCACCGATGGGCTGAGGTCAACTGCATGAAGTTTAACAAGGCCAAGTGCCGGGTCCTGCACCTGGGGCGCAATAACCCCAAGCAGAGCTACAGACTGGGAGAGGAATGGTTGGAAAGCTGCCAGGCAGAGAAGGACCTGGGAGTGATGGTTGATAGTCGGCTGAATATGAGCCAGCAGTGTGCTCAGGTGGCCAAGAAGGCCAACGGCATCCTGGCTTGTATTAGGAACAGCGTGACCAGCAGGGCTAGGGAGGTGATCATCCCCCTGTACTCAGCTCTGGTGAGGCCGCACCTCAAGTACTGTGTTCAGTTTTGGGTCCCTCGCTACAAGAAGGACATCGAGGTGCTTGAGCGGGTGCAGAGAAGGGCGACGAAGCTGGTGAGGGGCCTGGAGAACAAGTCCTACGAGGAGCGGCTGAGGGAGCTGGGCTTGTTCAGCCTGGAGAAGAGGAGGCTCAGGGGTGACCTTATCGCTCTTTTTAGGTACCTCAAGGGAGGCTGTAGCGAGGTGGGGGTTGGCCTGTTCTCCCACGTGCCTGGTGACAGGACGAGGGGGAATGGGTTTAAGTTGAGCCAGGGGAGTTTTAGGTTAGATGTTAGGAAGAACTTCTTCACTGAAAGGGTTGTGAGGCACTGGAACAGGCTGCCCAGGGAAGTGGTGGAGTCACCATCCCTGGAAGTCTTCAAAAGACGTTTAGATGTAGAGCTTAGGGATATGGTTTAGTGGAGGGCTGTTAGCGTTAGGTTGGAGGTTGGACTCGATGACCTTGAGGTCTCTTCCAACCTAGGAAATTCTGTGATTCTGTGATTCTGTGATTCTGTGATTAAGCAGGTATATGAAGGGAAATAAGCATTCTGGTTCAAAAGAACCATGTTGAAATATGGACATTTTTCTATATCCTCCCCTCTCCTTCCTCCCCCTCCCCCCCCTTTCTCTCCCCCCCCCTTTTTTTTTTTCTTTAAAGATAGACAATTCAACCACTTTTATGAAATTTAATAAATTATAATGATGCTCGAGTCCAAGTTGATGAGTATCTCAAAGTAAGCCAGTGTTAGTATGAGCTAAGAGCAGTCCCTCAGATGTAAATCCTTGATAAGGTGAGTGCTTTTCCCTAACACTTAAACAAGCAACCAAAAGAGAAAGATTTTTTGGAAAGGAAAGAGTGAGGATCATTGTCATTGGAAATCACTACAAAAATCCTGGTCATCCAAATAATTATAAAGCCTACTAGCCTGCATTATCATTTGTTACATTAGAGCACCCTCCCCCCCCCCCCCCCCCCCGCCCCCCCGCAAAGATTTAGAGCTCAAATGAACCAATTACAATCATTATTTGCAAGACAATGTGAATGACTGCTATAGCTTCACTGGAAATACAGACAGACTTTCTCTCCCATTAGGTTCAGTAGAAAGCAAGCAGTTGGGCAAAATGGTGCTTATAGTCATTAAAAATGGACAGAAATATATCACATGAAGTCTTGACCTATCAAGGCTCTGTCAAACATAAATATTTTTAACTTTGTAAAAGAGAAATGGTAACATGGGAAATTAAAATTATAGCAAGCCTGAATTCCCCCTTTTCTGTCATTTGTTTGTGCAATGTTTGTAACTGATAGTAGGCTGTATATTTACTTTATAGGTTTTAATGGTAATTTAATATTTTTAAATTAAAATATTTTAATAGATTTTAATGATAGTAATATACTTATTCATGGTGATAAATACAGTGTATGAATACATCTGAAGTGATAAAGTCCCTGAAAATCAATGCAGTTGTGTTTGCATAAAGCTGAGAAAAAGTTGTCCTTTGACTCCTTCTTCATATGAATATCATGATTGTTAAATGGCACAGATATCACATGAAATTATAACTTTTAAAAATTTGTAATTAAAACTAGAGTGTGTAGGTAAAAGCATATTACTTTGAAACTGTGTATGATGTTAAAACGTATTGATATACTTTGCTTCCTCAAAGTAAGTCATTTTCTCTGCTTTTGGTGAAAATCTGTATTTCTGCATATCCCTGTAAACTCATGTTTTAATGAAGCTGAAGATAACCTTCAGATCTCAGGATCAGCTTCTTTCCAATTGCTTTGTGATTTAAATCTAGGTTAACTCGTCATTGTTACAATTAAAAAAAATGATGAAAAGGTAAAGCTACTTCTGGGTAGGGGTCAATTTCCATCCATTTGCCAGGTGTAAATATTCAGAGTCTTAGAACAATAAAAGAAGAAAATGACTAAGTTTAAGATCAATATTAATGAAATTCAATCTTTCAATTGATTAAAGGACTATTGTCTGACAGTAGGAATTGCTTTTTACTGTAGTAAAATGCCTTGCATTTTACTCCTTTCTGATTCAACAGATTTCCTCAGTTTCCTGAGCCCCTCTGTAGAAAAAAGGAATAAATTTAGCTTAAGACTTTAAAGCTCTCCTAATCTTCATTTGGGATAAGAATTGTTTCTAATGAAAGGTATTGGTGAAAGATACAAAATTAAATTAGCAGAAGAAACTTTATTAATGAAATTGGCTTTTACTGAGCAGATTCACAATTCAGTGCAAAAGATGCAGGGTGGAAAGCTTTGATCGAAGACGTGATGGTGAATGTATGTCCAAAAACAGATGGGACACTTGTATGAGAAGTTTCTATAGATCAATTGGCACTGCTCTTCTCATCCTGTGTGCAAGGACATCTCTGTCTGCTGCAGCTGCACATTGTCCCCCTCCATGTGTGTCCCCTTCGGGCCTCTGGATGCCTATCCATCTCTAGCTAAAAGGAGTAGAAACAATTATTCTATCAATTCTTGGTGAAATCTCTCTTTTTTTTTTTTTTTTTTTTTTTTTTTTTTTTTTGTGTGTGTTAATTGTTTCACCAGGTTTAATACTAGCATAGGACCACTGCAGTATGCTGACCAGTTTTTGCAGCTATCAATCAAGCTACCTAGCAGCAACATTTATGGGGTGGGAGAGCATGTACATAAACAGTACCGACATGATGTCAACTGGAAAACCTGGCCCATGTTCAGCAGGGATATTGGCCCCTCTGGAGTAAGGACTTATTTCATTTTTCTCTATTCTTTGCAAATTAATTCTGGAATCCAAAACTGTTATGCAGTAGACATTATATATATGTGCATATTTTATTATATATATAATATCTATATATTTATATTATGTATTATATAAATATATATACACATATATTTATATTTATATAAAAATATATTTCATATTATATATATTCTACATTATATATTATTTTATTTTTTATATAAGTATATTTTTATATAAATATACATTTATATATAAATTTATATATTATAAATAAAATATATATTTAGAATATATTTATAAATATATATAATATATATTTATATATATATTATATATATATATATAATATATATATATATAATATATATATAAATATATATATATATTTTTATATATATATAAATATATAATATTTAATATATTATATAATATATAATATATAATATTATATATTATAATATATATATATATTATAATATATATATATTATATATATATATATATATATAATATATATATATATTATATATATATATTATAATATATATATATATAATATATAAT
Organism: Aythya ferina; assembly: GCF_964211825.1. NCBI lineage: Eukaryota > Metazoa > Chordata > Aves > Anseriformes > Anatidae > Aythya > Aythya ferina. The sequence continues at coordinate 25,097,931 of NC_140305.1, forward strand.
ATATAATATTTAATATATATAAATATATAATATTTATAATATTATATAGATATGAGTCTTCAGTTTCTACTGATAAGCAAAATAAACAACAATAATTATAACAAAATAAATAACAATATGTCTTAATGCCTTGCTTTGTGCAGAGTTTGGTGTATATGACACATGCTGTTTCAGTTAACAACATTGTAGTTTGGCAAATGATGGCAAAGTTCTCTTTAACGGCTGTCTCCTTATGAGATAAAATAAGTCCGTCAGCAGTTACTTGTGTCTGTAGTTTTTTTCCAAAATGATTTCCAGGGCACCCATATTTTTGATAATTACAGAAGAATCTTACATCTGCACTGAGACTTCTCTAGGCTTTGATCCAAGTTCTTCTTAACACTGGTGTGCACAGGCACATGGTGTTGGTCTGTCAGTTCCTCCCTGCAGTGATTTGTTCACAGAGTTATAATGATTTTGTGTGGGTTAAACTCAGGTGAGATGTTGATTCAAACAACAGTAGTCATTTTCTGCTTGTGGTAAACAATCAAATCTTATTGCTATACTCATTAATATATTTTGCTTTGACTAGGGAAATATTTGCTAAAGCTTGTAAGCAGTCAGTTTAGCTAATACTATGAAAAAACAAAACATTCAAAGCCCTATGGAATCAACACATGGACATTGTGCAGATAGAAATCAATACAGAGCATGAGTGAAGGAATTTTTGTTAATGTGAATATTTTTGTGTGTTTTTTATTGATGTTCCTCAAGTAATTTATAACTCACCTGTGAGCCTATGACAGACACTGTTCGTCAGTGTTACCTCAGTATAAGAAAGCAACAATCCATATGATTTGTTTTCAGAGAGCACTTCAGTGTTTTGCTGAAACTTAAGCTATACTAACAGAAGCTAGAGGGAGAGACCACTATTCGTAATTAGTTAATAATTTGGAATTAGGAACTCAGGGTTCAGGACCAAAATCTAAATTAGGTCAGATTTGTCTCACTATAAAAAAGCTCTACTGTAGAAATCTTCCCATGTATTTCCCATCACTACTACACATTCAGCTTATAAACTGCCTGTTGTTAATGATTAGTACTTGAAAGTTTGAAGATAGTTCTTATCCAAATGGCTCTATTGAGTGTACGCTGATTAAGTTAAACTTAACAGTGAGCAAAATCAAGTTAGGGTAATTTCACATTGCTCAGGTTCTGTTCCTCTTTCATCATGTGTTCTGAGTTTTCAGCTGCAGGGGTGAAACACAGCTATGACAACAGCTGTGATCTTTTTTATTTTATTTTTTTGTTGTTGTTGCTAGTAATAATGTAAAAAACAACAGAATGGAAATAAGGTGCTCTCTTATATTTACATACATTAAATGTAAAAAATGGTTGTCTTGAAGGATTCATAGTATCATACATGAGAGGTAAAATCTTGTACCACCTGTCAAGTTATATTGTTACTCAATGTGCACATATGCTACACAGAAATAGTACTGCAATGTATACAGACTTGCCCAAAGTTCTATCATATCTGCTTGTTTATGTTACCTCTGTATTTCAGGAAAGCTTAGTTGTAATTGAAAACATTCTCATAAAGGAGAAAAATGCCAGGCAATAGAAAATAAAACTTCAGGAAAAGTGTTGTGATTTTTCTTTCTGTTGTTTGCTATATTTTAAACAGTTTCAAGTTCTACATGTAATATTTTGAAATATGTCCAAAACAGTGTTACAGTGTTATTAGATTTTAACTCCTCTTTTATTATTATTTATTTATTTATTTATTTTCTCCTTGAAGTCAATGCATAACTTGTATGGAGTTCAAACTTTCTTCCTGTGTTTGGAAGACAGCTCTGGAGCCTCTTTTGGTGTTTTCCTGATGAACAGCAATGCCATGGGTAAGAAAACTTTCTCTGTAACTCTAAGTATTGCAACCAAGTATCTCTTTAAGTGATATGCAGGATTGAGATCAAAACTGCGTTAATGTAAATATCCCTTTTAAAATCCTATTGCATAAAATCCTAATGAGTGTTGTCTCCAATTATCTGATGATAGTCATTGTAAGCATTTAGTAGTTTAGCAAATATGCAGTGTTAGCAGTGAGTGGCTCAAAGTTACATGCAGGCTCTGTTGGACACCCAAGTGTCAGAAACCTCTCTGAAACCTTGCACAGCTCTGAGCAGATGTGCAGGACAGCAGAATCAGAGCATAAACTTGGAGTGAGCATGACTTGAAAGTAAACAACACCCTTTTGTATTTGAAATAAACATGCATGCATGCATACTTTAAGAAAACTATTCATTTCTCTTGAGTCTGGACAGTTGTACTGAGAAGTTAAAGAGAAAAGGTCATGCCATTGGATTTTTTTCTGATTATTTTCTCTTTGTGGGATATAAAGAAATGCAAACATGAGCATCTAAAAGAGTCTTCTAAATACATTTCCCTTTCACTACCAGTTCATGTAATGGTTTTGAGTTCCTTAGGTATTTCTGTTCTGTGTTTCTGTTGTTCTTATTGTTGTTTTGTGTTTTTATTACTATCATTATTAAATAATCAATTAAATAATAATAATAATAATAATAATAATAGCAGTAGTAGTAGTAGTAATAATAGTAATAATAATAATAATTTTATTTGTCCTTAAAGTAAATTTTCTTGTCTTCAATATTAGTATGACAAACTTATTTATATTTAGCTGGAATTCAGAATTGGGTTTGTACGTTCTTCTCTGGCAGAATTTGCAGTGCAGCCTGCACCAGCAGTGACCTATAGAACCATTGGTGGCATCCTTGATTTCTATATCCTCTTGGGGAACACTCCAGAGCAAGTAGTCCAGGAGTATCTGCAGGTACCTTTATATAGAGAGACTACACAGCGAACAGATCCTTAAAAGTTTTTGTTGTGTTGTATTATTTTATTTTATTTTATTTTATTTTATTTTATTTTATTTTATTTTATTTTATTTTATTTTATTTTATTTTATTCCCTTCTTTATGTCTTTGCTATGTTATCTATTATAAAAATATGATTCACTATGTTTATTATGAACAGATTATGAAAATATGATTCACTATGTATTTATCTAAGAATAACTGTTATTATGTTGCTAATGTGACTGCTGCCCTTAGTAATAGCCAGCTGGGGTTAAACTGGGTTGTAGATGTTCTTAGCTGGCCTGTTACAGCCAGCTTAAACCAGAGCACTACTTTTGCTGGAGATACTGTTGCAGAGAGGATGTATCCGAGGCACAAGAAGTCTGTAGCTTATAGATTGATTAGTCTGTACACCCTGACTGATCTCCACAGTGAGATAGAGGTGGTCTACACAGAACAATTTATGCTTCTGTGCTGAGGCTTACCCTTGCTATAAGGACAAATTCTTGTTCATATGGCAGCGTTATAGGGTTGATATCATGCTTGCTGATACGTCATGACCTTCTGGTCATTAGATATCACAGACATAATTTATGTCTGTGATATCCTTAAAGAACAGACAAATGACAATGAACCCAACTTTATTGTCACAATATATTTGCCTTTCTTAAAAGGAAACATATATGTATATATATATATATGTATGTATGCACACAAATATAGTTGAAGGCAGATAAATATATATATGTTTTGGAGTGCACTGCTTATCTTACACACTCAAGCTTAGTGTATATTATTCAAATGGTTTGGGGCACTGAGGTGACACACATGGCCACTAATCATTTTACTCTCAACTTGCAGCTTGTGGGACTGCCATTGTTGCCCTCCTACTGGAGCCTGGGCTTCCAGCTCAGCCGCTGGAATTACGGGTCCTTGGATGAAGTGAAGAAAGTTGTGGAGAGGAACCGTCTGATTGACCTCCCTTATGTAAGTTCAGGGTTTGAGAAATTACCCAGAGATTATGACTGTGGTGTTCTACTGCGAGTTAATTTCACATAAATTCAGATGGGTAAATTTCTAATAAAATACCAAACATAGACTTCTGGTGTCAAAAGTTTTTATGTTTTTTAATGGCAGAGTCATTATCATAATGGGACACCAGGGGAGGGTTAATTACAATAAGTTTTATCTGTCCGCTTTATTGTAATATCTTTTCAGTTATATTTTCAAACTACCCCTACTTATTTTTTAGTGTTAGCTAGAGCACTGAAATATTTTTTCAATGTACTGTGGACAGCTATGGAACCAGAGATTATTTTTAGTTGATAAGCAAAGGTAAGTAACAAATAAATTTTAATGAGATTCCAGATTATAGTAGCCTGATGGTGTACAAAAGATGAATACACCTTATTTTTAAGATAGGAGTTGAGGAAGAAATGTTTGGATTTAAAGGATAGGTCTAGAAGTCAGGCAATTGCAAAGAAATATTCACCCATCCAGGGGACAGTAGAAAGGATGCCATTACACATTCATTTGAATTCTGATAATGTGAAATACAGTTTCTTTAAGGCACAAAAGATGTGTCAGTACAATACATTTGGAGTATAAGTGTGAGATGAGATGCACATATTGCAGATGGTCCTGACTGCATGTTTTCTGACAGGCTTCAGTAAAGTCCCAAAAGTGAATTCACTTCAGGATGAACAGGAATTGTTGTAAGAAATTAAATTGTAAAAATATATATATATATACAAAAAAAAAAGTCTTTACATGTTATTTCACATGTTTAAACTGAAATTTCTTATCTTTCAGGATGCTCAGATCACTGATATTGACTACATGGAGAACAGGAAAGATTTTACATATGACAAAGTGCTGTTTAAAGATCTCCCTACTTTTGCATCTTATCTGCATGGCTTTGGAAAAAAATATATTATCATATTGGTAAGAATTTAAGTATTTCTTTTTGCCTTGTAAATACTATCATTATAACTATATATCATCATACTTTGCATGTTTTTATGCAATTATTACAATTCCTGCTTAACATTCCACTATAAGTCATGGAGTGTATCTTGTTTTCTTATTATTGTATTTTATTTTATTTTATTTTATTTAACTGTTTTAGGATCCTGCTATTAGCACAGCAAATCTATCTGGCGATATTGAATATAAAACCTACACCAGGGGACAGTCTAAACAAGTCTGGGTTAATCAATCAGATGGAATAACACCATTAATTGGAGAGGTAAACATATTTTTATAAATTTTTAAACATGGTCAGTTTGGCTTAATTTGGTCAGAGGGTTCATTTTAAACTCTCTTCTTTCAGTGAAATTACCAGCCAGTGAGAACCAAGTTTATAAGATCCTACTTAGAATATGGTACATTTCAACCCTTCTTGATTAATTTTTATACATTTTTTTTTTTTTACATTATGTGTGTCTAATTTTGGTACAATCCTGTTTTATATTATACAGCTTTTAAGGAAAAATAAAAGTACATACCCTTTATAGTAGGGGAAAAAAAGCACTTAGCCCTGCCAACCCACTGAAAATTTATGCAAGAAAAATGATATTGTAATATGCCACTGCTTCATTTGATTTTATCAGGCATATCACAATGAGAAGAACAAAACAGATTATTTATATCTATCTATCTATCTATCTATATGTATGTATGTATGTATGTGTATATATATATATAATTATGGACTTCAGTTAATGTAAATCTGGGATCTGGGGGCTCTAGCTGACAGCAGGCTCACCATGAGCCAACAGTGCAACTTGGTAGTGAAGAGGGCAAACTGTATTCTGGGGTGCATTAAACATGTTATAGACAGCCTGTCAAAAGAGATGATTATCCCACCGTATTTAGCATCATCCGAAATACAGTGTACAGTTCTGGGCTCTACAGTTTTGCAAGGATGTTAAGGTATTTGAATGCATCCAGAGAAGAACAAGAACTATGTTTAAAAGATGAAAGAAAATGAAAAGCATGTCCTCTGAGAAGGGGTTGAGGACATTGGGTTTGTTAAGCTTGGATAAGAGGAGGTTGAAGTGTGACCTCACTGCTCTTTACAGCTCGAGTGATGGAAGTGGAGAGGTAGGTGTACTTCTTGTCTCCGTGGTGTCTATTGACAAGACACATGGGAATGAGTAAAAGCTGAATGGGGGGAGGTTCATACTAGATATTAGGAAAATCTCCAATTTCCTAATAAAATACCAAGAGGGTTGTGTTACTCTGGAACAGGCTTCCTATGGAGGTGGTTGATATGCAGTGCCTGTCCGTGTTTCAGAGTCACTTGGATGCACTTTGGGTCAGACCCAAAGTAGTCTGACAGTTGGGCTTGATGATCTTTGTAGGTCCCTTCCAACTGCAACTACTCTACTCTACTCTACTCTACTCTACTCTAGACTACTCTAGACTACTCTGGACTACTCTACTCTAGACTACTCTAGACTACTTTGATACATATCCTCATATTCTGCAATGTACTGTAAAAGGCATTGAAGAAAAGGCTTAAAAGTGGAAAAAAGGCAGAGAAAATCTAAATAAAAAAATTAAAGAATTTTGGTTTTGTTCACATTTTTTCAATGTTTGGCCTAGACCTGGTTCAAATTATTATTTGGAAAATAAAACAAAATAAAAAAAAAAAGGAAGTTTACTATATTATAAATTTTCATCTTCTTCTAATGCAATCAACAATGTAATCAATTATTTCCTTTTTAATGTTATAGGTGTGGCCAGGGACCACTGTGTTTCCAGACTACACCAACCCAGACTGTACCAGCTGGTGGGTGGAAGAATGTAGTTTATTTTATGGAACAGTGCCATATGATGGGATCTGGATTGTAAGTAATTCAGAACTTTCATTTTAAGATAAATGTTTATCAAATTCAGTTTGCATTGAATTTGAAAGGAAAGTTTACTGTTAGTAACCTGAAATCATTGCAGGATGTTCACACCTTTTGTTGTTGGATTTGCAATTCAAATTTGATATAAATTCAAATTTGATATTCAAACTTTCTTCCCTATAGTCTTTTTCTGCTTTTCTGACTTCCTTTTACATAAAAATAAAGAATGTTTTTGAAAGAAAGCAAGAATCTACTGAATATTTGGACATATAGCAAGCTATAACAATTTTAAATTACCCTCTGTGGCAAAGTTATAGTCCTTTGGCTGCTACATGATTGAATGTGTAGCTCTCACTTGTTTTGCTGTGGTTACACCAGGTCAAGCTTTCAAGTGTAGACTGCACAGCTGTCTCACAGAAAGCAGACAATTTGAGTGAAGGAAACTGGTCACTAGACTACAGTGCTTTCCATCCTGACTTTGCTCTCTTCCATTTATGGTTCTCCTTCAGTTACAGTGCTGCAGGGTGAAATATGCGTGGAAGAAAGAGAGCTAAGTTGGAAAGCATAATGGTTTGGAAAATCTTATAAAGGAGATGTTTAAGAACATCTAGTCAACTTGTGTATTTTGACAGAAATCACAGCACACATTTGCTGGTTCTGCATTTCTCTTCACACACTCCCTACTTAGGACATTAACTTGACCAATGAGTCGGTCACAGGAACAATGTATACATGAGCACCTCATGTATATGGAGCTTCTTGGAGTTTCATGGAGCTTTTTCTGGAGGGATAAGGTATAGCTCTCACAAAATGATGTTCAACAGAACACAGAATTCCACCCAACAGTGAGACCTGTATAATACAGGAACAGATCGGTTCAATATCCAAGTGCTATCCAAGTGCTATCATTATTACCTAAATGTATGGTACTAGTACTAAGTATTCCTTAAAGGATAACAGAATAGAACATGAAATTTTCTGTTAGGAATACATGGTTGAGGAAACTTTATTACAATCTGAATCTGCGTCTTACTGTCTGCATCTTACCTTTTCAGGACATGAATGAAATATCCAACTTTGTTCAAGGCTCAAATGATGGTTGTGCAAAGAATGACTTAAACTATCCTCCATTTACTCCCAGTAAGTCTATCTTTAATCATAGAGAAAAAATATTTAAAAGAATGAATTACAAATTACTGTGCAATTGCCTACAAGGAAGCAAAGTGAATTTACTCTAGTTCTTATGGATGGTGTATGAACATTCCAAATGAGAGAAAACATACATATGTCTTGGCTTGATTCAAAAGAGCAGTTTATATGAATCAGGAGAAAATAATGTGTTTTTACCACTTTTCAAATTATTACCGAATATATTTGCTGCCTTAATTATCCCTGAAAATATATTGATGTTCTTTCCCTCAATAGTTTTACATTTACACACAACACTTATATGGAATTCATATTTGCTATTAAGTACTAACTTCAAGAAACCATTGCCATCATATTGTCCAATCGTGATTCAGAAATTTAGGGTGCAGCTGTACAGTTCTTCTTTGCATGGGTAAACAGTCAGTTGCAGGACAAATGCAGATGGACCAAGGTTGAATTGTCAGTTTGAGCCAGTGTTTAGTGTGTCATTTTACTGTCAAATTTGGAAGTAAAATATTACTTTCTCTGACCTCAAATACAGATGAATGATTCAAATTAAACAAAAAGTGTTTCCATCTGTTCTATATTGCAACGATTTAGTATCCCCAGTTCTAATTTAAGATGGAAAATAGGCAATGATTACCTGTTAGTTGACTGAAAGTTAAAACTTTAAGTAATTAATTAGCTTTTGGGAGTCCCTTCAGCATTCGCAGGCCCCAGGTAGCTCACAGAGAAAATATGGGTCACTTGTGACCTTACAGGCATAGTCCGCTACCTTACAGTAAAGTGAATATTCAATACAGAGAATGCAGAGTCTGCTTACACCATCTTGTTGCTCTCAGACATATGCTTGGGCTCACAATAAAGCTGACGGTGAGTCCACTTGGGCATAGGTTAATTAAGAAAGGTGCCAGCAGAAAGCACTGGCATGGAAGGGATTAACTGTGGCTACCATTTAATCACACCTATGCAAAGATAAAGTGTTTGAGTTAACTATTTTATGTACTGAACAAATTGATACACATTTTCCATAAGTCTACTAAATTTCACTCCCTCAGCAAAGCTGCATTTCAGGAGCTGTTTGCAGTAATGCATTATTTTTTTTTTCCTATTTGTTTGTTGATTGTAATGTGGTACACAAAGCTCAAGAGCAGAAAACAGCACAGTTAGAGCAAAGTTGAATAAAACCAGCAGCCAACAAAATAATTGTGTTCTTGTAGTAGTAATAGTGATATTTGTTTAATGCAAACAGTGAATTTGTTTAACGGAAACATTAAAGAAAGAAAGAAAGGCTTTAGTGTCATGAATGTGCACTAAATAAAAGGTTGGAATATTCAGAACCAAAACATGCTTTAAAACTAAAATCTATGTTTCTTTATTGAAGGTATTCTTGATAAACTCATGTTTTCCAAGACACTTTGTATGGATGCAGTACAGAAGTGGGGCAAACACTATGATGTCCACAGTCTTTATGGATATTCAATGGCCATATCAACAAACGAGTAAGGAATGCATCTTAATATCTTTACAAAAAGGTTTCAGGCTCGCATCTTCCAAAATAGCAACTTCTAAATGAACCTGATTTCTGGACAAAATTAGACTGTATTTAAGCCACTGCAACAAAAGCAAAATCTACTAACTAAAGTTCTGGGTCAGGCATTGGTAGTCAAAGACTTACAGAAGGGTTGTTCAAATTTAACATCTTGAACTTTGCTAAAGGATGCCTGTTTAACGGTAAAGGAGTCCAGGTCTCTGGGATGACCAATTATAGTAAATTAGTCAGTATAAATCTTCTTTATATAAAACTACTGAAACTTCTGTTATCTTTATTCTGTTGTATAGTTCCAGTCTTGTTTCTTTTTCAGGGCCATCAAGACAGTGTTTCCTGGAAAACGAAGCTTCCTGATTTCGAGGTCTACTTTTGTGGGATCTGGAAAGCACACAGGACACTGGCTGGGAGATAATGCAGCAACATGGGAACACATAAAATGGGCGATACCTGGAATGCTGGAATTTAACCTCTTTGGAATTCCTTATGTATGAAATTCTAGTTTGTGACCTCCTTTCAAAACCAATGGAAAAACATTACCTCTTACCTCTGTGACAATGGATTGCCTAATGAAAGGCTATTTATATAACCATCTTAACTCTTCAGCCATGCCTTAATCCTCTTTAGGGATCTTTTTTTTTTAACATTTTTATTTTTTTTTTCCAATGACTGATTTTTGGTTTAGGCCATGTATTTTGGTTTCTGTGACTATATGTGTATGGTGAGACATGCAGGTAACAAACATATATGCCAAGCTACTTGTTACCTCTAGTATTATTATATCCATTAGTGATTCATGTGAAATACTTTGGTGTTTTCCTTTCCATTTTTGAATGAAATGGAAGCATCCATTTATAAGTGAAATGACCAAATCGCTCTTCAAGGTTTAAATTTGTATGATTTGGCATTGTTTTCCTATTATATGCCTATGAGTACCAAACAGGAAGGTAAGGGTTAGAAAGAAAAAAAGAATGATGGACTGTGCTAGGAGCCAATCAGTTTACCGATTGATTGATTTATTGATTGATTTTGTACAAAGTGTAGTTAAAGGAAGAAAGGTACAAATGTTTTCAATGCATTAGTCACCCTAGCAAAAAAAAAAAAAAAAAGGATGAATTGATACGTCCCTTAAATGTTATGTCTTGTGTAGAGATTAGAGGTGTGGTGTACTCTCTATGCAACAAATTCTGCTTTTATTTAAAGATTGGAGCAGATATTTGTGGTTTCTTTGATGACACGACTGAAGAACTTTGCAGGCGGTGGATGCAAGTAGGAGCCTTTTACCCATTTTCCCGGAATCACAATGCTGAAGGATACATAGTAAGTTGTAACTCCTCTTACAAACTGATTTGGATTCCACTGCCACACTTCCTTTGATAGTATCCCTAACGATCATTACCATCACTGGCAATTAGATAGCAGAGCAGTCTGAAACTGGCAGAACCCTGAGCTCCCTTTATAAAATCTTGCCTTCAAAAGATTAAGAGGTTCTGCTTCAGAAGGGTTAGTTTTATGTCCTTGAGGCTTCACAGATTTGGCAGCAGTTTCAGCACCATCAACATCTTCCAGTGAGGGCAAGCACTCACCATCACCCTGATTCTTGGGAGCACCCTTTAGTGTGCACTGGTGTGCGTGCCCAATGAAACCTGGGCTGACCCTGATGTGCTCTCCTCACAGATGGACAAGGAGGGACCGACAGTGCTAAGGGAGACTGGAGCAAGACCTCAAATCCCACCATCTGAAAGGCAGATACTGTAAAGATGCACACCACTGAATTTCAGCTCCTGAATTTCAGGGTATTTCCTGCACAATGCAAATAATGTAATATTTATTTTCAGCCTCAGGATCCAGCTGTGTTTGGAGCTGATTCAGTTTTGGTGAAAACCTCCAAACATTACTTGAACATTCGCTACACTTTGCTGCCCTACCTCTACACCCTCTTTTACAAAGCTCATACTCAAGGGGACACGGTTGTACGTCCAGTTTTGCACGAGTAAGTGTACCAAACAGCCTTTGTGATGTTTTTATTAGGAAGAAAGGATTCAGACAGCTTGAATGTTGATAGGAACTATCCAAATAAGTATATAATTTGTGAAAATGCATGTTGGAATATATATATAGAGAGACAACTTCTGAATTCATGAAATACCATTTTGGAGTAATCAGAAGAGTAATCAGAAACCATCTGTAATTTCTGTATATATGCATATATTATTGTCAGTCACTCTTAAGAGGTGTTATGAAATGTTATTGCCAGCTAATCAAATCACTCTGGGCCATGATCTGTATATTAGAATGTACATTTCCTTACCTGGAAAACTCTTGAACATAACTAGGTCAAGAATATGTCAAGAAAAAGGAATTTTCACCTGACACTTTTCAGTCATGATTCTAGGCAAACAGTACTTTGAAATACTAGGATTACTGATGATGGTCTAGTTCTTCAAAACCAGTTAGTGCTCTGTCTTTCCCAACTCCCAGGTTCTACTCGGATGAAGTGACGTGGGAAGTTGATAGGCAGTTCCTGTGGGGTCCTGGTCTACTTATTTCTGCTGTCCTTGACCCGGTAGGTTTGGCTGTTTGGTGTGTGTCTCATAACCACCTCATGGGGAAGGGGGACTCCTGAAGTCACAAGTTACAACTCCTTTCTCCGGTGGGAGACTACAGCGTAAAATGCCGAAGTTATGTTATTGCTGTTCCTTTATTCTTCTGGTTAGAAAACACTTTCCTTTTTTTTTTTTTTTTTTTTTTTTTTTTTTTTTTTTTTTGAGCTTTTGTAGTTTGTTTGTCTGACATCTTTGTTATTCAGCTTGAAGATTATAGCTCCTCTGCTGTGTATGTGTATTTCCTCCTGAAATCACATTCGCATTCCCATTTTTTGCTGAACAAGGTGAACCACAAAAATGGGCTCTTCCTATTTCCCAGAGGAGCTCAGGAAATGCCCTCTAGTCCTATTCTGGTCTGAACTCTTCTGGCTTGAGCAGACCTTAAGTGAAGTCATTTCACAAGAAAAATGCAGAGGGACTTGTCTATTAGCTGTAACACAGTTTGTTCTCTAGGGGAAGTATGTTTTTTGCTAGATGATTGTACATATTATTCATTGGTACACCACATTACTGACTGTCTTTGGACTCCTTGCAATTGTAAATTTGTTAGTCTTCTTTCCCTCCCCCTCCTCCCCTTCACTTATCACTTCCAGTGAGAGAGCACACAACATATTTTTGTCACCATTAAAATGGAAAATCTTACACTTTATGTATTAAATCCCATATAACCTATTACATTTTCCATCTCTCGTTTTCCTGGGGAACCAATCATCTGGAGAACCAGTCATCTGGTCTGATACACTGATTCAACTCATCTTTGCATCATCTCAGAATTTCACTCAAAATCAGAGCTTTTCTCATGTCACTTTATATTGTCTTACACCACACAAGAAAGTTTAGTCTATTAATTAATTAATTTCAAATATGAGAGATGTTTCTTTATTCATGTTTCAGGGTGTGGATGTAATTCAAGCATATATTCCTGATGCAGTGTGGTATGAGTATGAAACGGTGAGTAAATGCCCAGGATACTAGGGGGTGATTGTTTAAAGGTCTATGAGGTAGAATAAGTTTGTCAGGCCTGCTTCAGTGACAGAGACCTGAAAGAAAGCCTGCAGGGAGGAAATGGTGAGACAAAGGATGAAGTATGGAGGGGGTAAACGCATGAGTTAAAACCTCAAAGAAAGGACATGGAGGCATGGAATATAGTGCAGGGGATGAGAAGGCAGATTGAATAGAAACTTCAGCAAAGACATGCTTGAAGTAAAGTAAAACATTATGATGCATGAGCATTTGTGATTTTTCTTTATTAATCTCATTTCTGCAAATAAGTTTCCCACTGCTGTAATGATCCTTTGATCCTTTTGGCGGGTGTAAAAAAAAAAAAAAAAAAAAAAAAAGGCTTTGCTCACATCTGATGTCCCAACAGCCCAACAGGAGCTGCTGTCTGTGTTGACTGACCCAAAACTCAGCACTGTGAGGTGTTGATTTATATAACATATTGATATATGGTTATTTTATTTCTTGGGCCCAGTGTCACATAGATATTTACCTAAATTCAACCTCCTCTGAAAGGAAAAGTTAAAATGAATGCTGTCTTAAATCATGAGTTTGATAGCAGTGAGTAATGCCCGTTCTTTTACATCCCTGTCAATAAGGGGGCAAAAATACCAATCAGAAAACAGTGGACTGATTTGTACCTGCCAGCAGACAAACTGGGGCTCCATTTGAGAGGAGGCTACATTTACCCTACACAACAACCAGCTCCCACGACATCTGAGAGGTATGCTTCCAAACCAAATGCTTTCACCATTAGATTAATTTGAAGTATAATTTCAAGAATGGGCTCAGGACTGTCAAGTTACAAATCAGTAGCAGCCCATCCAATTTAGCACTCTTACTTTGAGACTTAGAAACAACAGTGAACAACAACTCACTTCTGCTACTGTTTACATATATAGGGAATGATTTATTAATGGTTTATTTGCATAATATTTTGTCAACTTGTCATGTATTTTAATCCATTTCCCTGAAAATAAAGATGACCAAGGACTAATCTAAGACAACTCCCCAGACATTGTAACTCTTCCAATTACTGCATTCTTAGCATGAACAGGAAGGATTTGTTAAGATTGTCTCGGTAGCTGTCTAGATACATGTAAGACAGAATGCCTTTCTTTTGATAGTCGCAAGAATCCAATGGGACTTATAATTGCCCTGGATGATGACAATAAAGCTTACGGGGACTTGTTCTGGGATGATGGAGAATCTACAGGTGAGCAGCTATCAATACTGAAATAAGTACGATAAACCAAACTTAAATACACTTACAGACTTCAATCCTCCAGCTCATTTTATGGAGCAAGAATAAGCTATTGTGGACATTGTTACAACCTATTAATAGTTACTCATATATCATGACTTTTTGATCATTTTTAAGTGAAAAAAAATGTTATTTAGTTAGTCTTCCTTTTTTATTTTTTCTATTATTTTCACCCCATGTTTTCACTGTGGCCACAAATATGTTAAGGTTTGGTACATTAGCACGCTGACTGTTAAACTGCAGTGTCAAGATTGATATATATTCTGGTATAGATCCAAATTAGTTTCAATGGGTGCAAGAATGCACATAATTAGTGTTGGACACTACAAACAGGTAGAAAATGAAAAAGTAGCAATTTTTTTAACTCTCTGGAGTTATTTAAATTACTTGTGAAAACAGTCAAGATTCTGTCAACTCAAAGATACAGTACTGAAGCCAAAATATTTCATGCCATCTGGTTCCCACAGCACACCGGTGCACGAGCACACAAGTAAGCATGTACAGGCTATATTTGTCATGTTGCCAACCTCGCCTTTGCAAAAGCAATCAGGGAAGTTGTTTCCCCTGGGACAGTCACTATAATTATGCCAAAGCCTGTCAACTTCATCTCTTGTGGTGAACTGGCATTGATAAATCTTACCTACAGAAAATGCCAGAAAGTAACCTATTTGTGCTCCACAGGTAAATGTGATGGCAATCCTAGAAAATCTGTTGGAATGAGAAAAACTTCATGTATTGGACTTGTAGGACTCCCTTTTATTATTTTAACTGTGCCAATTGTATCTCAGAAAAAAAACTTCGAAGCCTCTAGTTTTCTTTAGATTTTTGTGAAAGTTTGGGATGCTTTTAAGAAATAGAGCTTTGATTTGGCTGATTATTGCAGCAGTAAATATTGAAGGCCTTGGGTGGCTGCTGATATGACAGCCGTATGTACTGCTTTGTCAGGATCTAAAATAACAAAGCTGTTATTGTACTCTCTTCTGTTGAGAAACAAAACAATAAAACATCTTGTGATTCTATTTCCTGGCCCAAACTTTCAGGTTGCAGAGAAACAGTTTACAATTTGCTCACAGTTACGTTTTCTCATATGGAAAAATGTAACAGATTGTTGTGGTCAATTTTTGTATTTATTTATTTTTTCCTGGTGGTGTGGTGTTTCCTCTTTTATGTTTCCATGGCATACATTATTAACATTACAGTCATTTTCTGCACAAAATACTTACTTTGTATATTTTGATGGATTCACTTTGAACCATAAATCTACATTCAAGAAGATACATACGAATAATAATAAAAAAAAAAAAAAAAAAAAAATATCCGTACATTTTAGAGACATTTAATTAAAAGTTTTTGGAAAATTTTGTAAATTAGATCTCCTGGCCTAATCCAAAGAAGTTTAGGAGAACTGTCTCATCATCAAAGAGATGATAGTAAGGTCAAAATGGAAATCTGTTGGATGGAACTTGTAGTGAACATTTCACTTGGCTAACTTGTTTTTACCTGCAAAATGAGAATGTGCAGAGAAAGCATAGCAAGTCATGTTACTTTGGCATACACTTATCCTATAGTCATATTAATGTATATATAGTTTACATTCCTTCATTCCTATGGAGAGAGAGTTGTTGGCCAGCGTATGATTTCCTGGTGTTATAGCAGATCTGCAGTGAGTAATCATGCACTTTGTAGCTTTGGTGGCCTACAATCTGCCTACAAATTTCACTCTTCTGGGCAAATGTAGAAAAATAGGATACCATAAGACAGCAGCAAGAAAAATTACAAGTCTAGAAAATAGGTCTCATGGAAAAAGTTATGTGATCTAAATAGAAAGATGAGAGGAAGTACTAAATACTATAGAGATTTTGAAGATGATAAACACTTTTTCAAGGGCAAAAAAACTCCCACTTGGACAATAAACAGAAATAGTGAATGTTTCTATTGTTTCCTGTTAGAAACGGGAATCCTCTACAGCAATGGTTAAGATCATGAATCTTCAATTCTGAGCTATATGCAGGTTTTTAAAGAATACAAAATAAGTGTAAGGTCTTCAAAACAAGGTGAAACCAACAGTAATTTGTACATGATTTGTTCAGAGCATCTTCTGAATGGCTTTATGATAATTAGTAATTGATTGGTGACACAGTCTTGGTTCGTATGCATTCTTTTCTGCACTGCAAGTGTAACTTATTTCCTTTCCTAACAGGCACACTTGACAATAAAAACTACATTTACTATGAGTTTACCGTTTCTGATGTAAGTATTCTCTTTTAAATGATTATATTTTCATCTGTTGTTATTATCAGAAAGTATTGTCAAAGGGCATTCTTTTCTCCCTCCTTATTCTCCTGTAATATTTACTGAGAAGTAAAGTGTTTGACAAAGTCACAGAGGAGTCATTTCAAAAATAATGTAATTTAAATGGGATGAAAGTCTTTTAGTTGTCTTTTCCTCCCCTAATTAACTTCAGTGTCTAAAGAACTCTTAATTCCCTTCACTTCATAAACTCAACACTAATGTTTATTGAGTGAGAGAACTATAAAACATCGGAGGCAGTTAAAACAGTGCCAGGAAGGAGGTGGATATGTTTGTGATTCTGAAAAATTGTGAAATGGAAAAAAAAAATAAATCTGGGATACTGAAAAAGTGTAGCTGAATGTCTCTAAAAGAGGGAGAAGACCTATATCCTGTTTGAACCTACACCATCTGCTTCATGATTAATTTTCTATTCCATTTAGTCCAGAGATATCATATGATCAGGATGTCAAGTAATATGCTAAAGTATTCTTTTGTATAATGATAATAATATCTCTGAAATGTATTCTTTCCCTTACCATGGTGAAACAACAAGGTAACAAGTGAGAGAAGATGCATAGGCACAATGCATAGGGTAGAAGCACAGGAACAGAAGTGAGAACCATGTCTTTATATATGCCTATATATCTATTATATTTAATCGTATAGAATCATAGAATCAGTTGTAGGTAAGAAACTTTTGTTACTCTAGGAGTTTGAAAGTCTTGTAGCCAAAAGCATTAGTTTCTTCCTGTAACAAAGAAGAAAGAAGTATGATGATAACAACAAGCAGGATAATAGTTAATATGTTAAGAAAACAGTATTGGCTTTCTTTATACCATGCTATGAAGAGCTAATGAGAAAAATGAATTGGTAGGTCAGGAGAACCTTGGACCATTTTTATTTTATTTTTTTATAATAGGCTGATGACTACCTTATTTTTCAGAATATTCTACAAATGAATGTCATAAACAATGGTTATGTTGATCCAAACAACCTGAAGTTTGAAGAAATCAAAATTCTGGGAGTGCTCCAGGAAATAACAGAACTTAAAGTCACTCAGAACAATGTTCTGCAACCTTCTTTACATAATATCACCTACTATCCTTCAGATAAGGTAAATTATAACAGTTAAATGTTATAGTGGAAGTGCATCAATTGGATTTTATACATTGTAAAGGATAGTCCTCTGTACTAATACTGTTTCACCAGAATTCATTGTATGCCTGAATGCATGTGCAATTACATTAAACTAAGCTGTATAGGAAGAGCATCTAAGTTATGCTCTCAGACCCTCAAAATGACACGATGTTTAGTTGTGCACTTATTCCCACAACAACATTTCATGTGTCAGAGGAATACCTTTGTGATTTGGTTTGACGTTGAAGGAGGGTGAAAATTCTTACCTTCTTGCCATTGAGCATTAGTTTATTGATTTTTATGTATTTATCTTTGAACAAAATAAAATGCCCTTTTTGAACCTCCTGTATCTATTTGTACAGCATTTTTCACAGCATGAGTAGTGGTAGTCAGCAACACAGTGCATTTATGTAGTAAGTGAATATGCTGCTGGTAGTGGGGAGCTTTCATAGAAGTGCTTTTGCGCACTAAGGATTGCACTGACATTGATTTGAATCTGCTTTGAGCATGCATTGTATACACTCTTTAATTATTACATGCACTTGTGTTACCTTTTATCTAAGTAACTGACTCAAAATCAAAATATTTTAACCTTTTCTGACCTCTTGCAATCATATTTCAAAAGGTGAGGGAGCTGTGCCCTTGTCTTTATTCCTGTGTGCTTCCAGAGAAACCATGAGATTGGATCCATTTTCAATTTATTTATTTATTTATTTTTAGGTTTATCTTCTTATTTTCAGATGTCATTTGTAAGAATTTCAGCTGTGTACATTTATAAAAGTAAGATTATATCAAACGTCATGGGACAGTTTTTTGTGAGATGCCATGTGCAAAATGCATTGTTTCTGAGGAATGGTTTCTCTACTAACTGAAGGAAAGATTGATCTGATGTAAGCTTTAATAAGTATTTATTCTGTAATATTTGTAGGTTGTTCATATAACAGGACTTCAGCTTGAACTGGGAAAATCCTACACACTGCAATGGACTCAACAAGCAAGTATCAATGAAAGGTTTGATTGTTATCCCAATCAGAATTCAACAAAAGAAAAATGTGAACAACTTGGCTGTGTCTGGGAGGTAAGCAAAAATGATTTCTCTTAAATGGTCATGACAGAAACATTTCCAGAATCACACCTGTCTCTCCATTGTGGTTACAGTGGAAAAAGTAGTCAGGCAGATTTGTCAGACATAATTAGTATGGGGGCACTGCCATCAACTGACCTGTACTAGGAATTTTATTTACTTCAATGAAACTAAGGTAGTTAGCAACAATGTAAGTTCTTTCTAAGTGTATCAGTAGTTCAGGTAAAACGTGGTATTCTTTTCAAGACAGTAAGAAATAATAACAGTTGGAAAAAAAGAAGAGCAAAACAGAACAGAATAGAGCATCTTTAACTACTGCCTCTTTTGCTTCACTGGCACCTGCAAGACTCACCCCTTTTGTCTCACCTTCAGAGTCACTGAAGCACATTTTAAGCAATAAATAAATAAATAAATAAAATAATAATAATAAAAAATCCTTTAGATTGTTTGAGACAAAACCCCTGAATCCCCTGGATATTATAACTCATATGCAAACTAAATTGTTCATATCTCTGTTGATACTTATGTATCAATAATGACTGACATACAATTATTTATTACACAGTTTCATTGATAGATATCTTACGACTACAAACATGCAGGAGCTCTCTGCCTTGGTGGGGTTGATCATTAAAGAGTATCTCCAGCTGAATTACTCCTTGCTCCTATAAATCTAAATTCTATAGCCTGGACATATCTACTAAATATGAAGACAAAATTATCTGTTAGCTGTTCCTGAAACAGCAACAGCTAAATTAGGTGAAGTTCCCTGAATCTGTGGCATTCTTAAGAAGATTCTTTTTGCAATTTTGGATATTTGGAAATGTCTTTTCATGTGAAATCAAACTCTCGTTGTGTTATGGACTCTGTATGTTTTAAACACTTGCTCAAGTTGAAAGGTGCTTTGATTTTGATACTGACAGATGAATAAATATTCATTAGCAGCTCAGATGTGAGGAGCAGGCATAGCTTCATTAGAACAACTAGACAAGATTAATGACAAGTATGCAGAGGTGGAAGTCTAATGCATTAACCTACGTCAGTTTATCTAATCTCAGAATACCTAGTCTGAGTGTTTCTGTTGAATTATAGCAGGAAACTGAAAGTAATTTTGACCTTACTATCAGGAGATCTTTGACACATAGGATGTAATTCTCAGCGGATATTTTAGGGATAATTTATACGACTAAAGATATATGCAATCCAATGGAAAGGCCTGGTCTGCTGTTACCTGAATATCTAATGTGGCTTTGGCACATCCTCTTGAAGGCTGATGGAGACTAGAGGACAATGGGATTAGGAGGGAGGAACTTCTGAGAATTTCAGTAGGCCAAGACTCAGCCATGTTTCAGGATTCAGCAGAAGATCACAGATACAGGGAATTTAAATCCATCTTCATTGTGCATGGGCTCAATTTTCTGATTGAATTATTTGTACAGGCTTTATTGTTTAGTAGTTGTATTAATTTTTCCCTAAATTTCTACATTTGACAGCTACCTGATAAAAATAGTAGCTTTGGATCTCATGCTGATAGTATGAAATACAATAGGCCAGCATCACTCACTAACCTGCAACCTATTGTCATTTGCAGCAATCACCATCAAACCCAGATAGTCCATCCTGCTATTACAACTCTGACAACGCTTACTCTGTTGATGGAGTAGAATACTCCTCATCAGGTTTGGTAGCTAACCTGACCTTAAACAGCACCAATGCCAGAGCTAATGAGAAGTACACCGAACCAATTGGTACGCTGCGCTTGGAGGTTAAATATCATAGCAACCACATGCTGCAATTTAAGGTAATTTCAGGCAAGAGTTTTGTAGTTTGTAATGTCCCATTGTTCAAAATAGTTCTGTTTACATAAATTACATAAATGTTAAGGTTTTGTAGACCAGGCCATGCTGTTTTTTTGTTTGCTTGTTTGCTTATTTGTTTGTTTTTGTCCTATAAGTCTGTGCTAGAATTTACAATGAAGTTATATGAATCAAAGTTATAATGTCAATGTATATCTCTAATGTCAGACAGAAACTCTGGAACTAAAGACATTATTTTAGTATACAGGTAAATTATGCTGTAAGCATAATTGTGATTTTAATATTTACTTTTGCATTAATTCTTCCACCTGTGTTCTAATTTTTTTAATGCCCTACTGTTTAGACTATCATTTGCTACTTTGCATTTAATAAGACTGAAATAAACGTGATGATGTGATGCACAAAATGTGCATCAAGAAGTAAGCTGTGTGAGCTTACAGAATAAAGAAAACTTAAAAAGGAATCTCTTTTTCTGAGTTGTCTAAAAAATTACTAAAAGATTAATCAGAAAGGTATTTACCACACACATATATGTCTATATTTAAAATATTTAAAACATGTAAAATATCAATAAAATTTCAAATATAGATATAGACTTTGAATTAACAGATTTAAATAATTAACCAGACATTAATGATCTGCATTTCAATCCTTAAGCGTGTTTTTTTGTTTGTTTTTCACAAATACTGTGAAAGAATTGGAGCAAAAATATATGTTGAAAGAAAATACTCAGCTTGGCAAAAGTATTCAATAATTTACTGTTTTAATTTTAACTAATTCTCAATTCCTATACTATAGGTAAGATTTCAAACAACTCATTGAAATGAATTAATTTTCATTTTTTTCTTTCTAGATTTATGATTATCAGAATGCACGATATGAGGTTCCTGTACCATTAAATCTCCCAAGCTCCCCAGTGAATACAAACGAGAACCTACTCTATGAAGTATCAGTTCAGAGAAAACCATTTGGTATACAGGTTCGGCGCAAAAGCACAGGGACAGTCATGTAAGCCATATTCAATCTATTTTATTTCATTTATTTTTGCTAGCTTTTTTCATCCCAAACCATTTTCTTCATATTTTTAAATACCTCAAGACGAGTGTTTTTTTATCCTTCCCACAAAATGGCACTGTCTGCTAAATGCCAGGTGAAGCTCTATCAGAGATGGCTTCACCATTGCATTGTATGAGAACACTCACCAGGGAAAGGATGGAGAAGGTACCGTGAGCAATATCTATTTTCTCACCTTTACAGTTTTTCCCCCTGTCACTGTAGTCTGACATTTGCTCAGTCCTATGTCACATGAGGAAGTGCAGAACATAAGAAATTATTTTTCAGCCTAAAAGAAGTGTCTTCCAGTGAAACATGTCACTAAAGACTGCTATATTCTTTAAATTTATATTTCTTTATATTTATATATTTTTAAATATTTTTATTTTCTTTCTACTTTAGCTGGGATTCACAGCTGCCTACCTTCACATTCAGTGACATGTTCATTCAGATTTCTACCCGCTTGGCATCCCAATATATATATGGATTTGGAGAAACCGAGCACACCATGTTTCGACGCAACATGAGCTGGCACACCTGGGGAATGTTCACAAGGGACCAGGCTCCTACTGTAAGTAGAAATGAACCTAATGTGCAGAAATGTTCAACAGTACTTTAAAGTCCAGTGAATGTCTGCTGGTACTGGACACACTTATTTGCTATGAATGTATTTATTGAGACTTATAATTTGGACAGTGTTTCAATGGCAATGGTCTTCTCTAAGCCTATTTTTGCTTTGTGACCAGCAAAACCAAATGTGTGGAGCTCAGGCTCTAAGTCAGATGAATATGGCTTAGAAGTCACAGCCCAGTGCTCCTTTATTATGCTTCCTAAAAAATTATTCTGAAAGATGGAAATGTATGAGGAAGTTTTGGGGTTCAATTAGTGCTTAGAGGGGTAAATCAGAAATCTTATGTCGGTGCATATATGAGTGCTATTTCCTACAAGATAACACAATGTTGGCAATTTTCAGGGAATGACCAGTGAAATAGTGGCAGTTTATTACACCTATAACTTCTGGTTCAGATTTCAATATATTGAAATATATTGAAAAATAACATAATCTCCTGATCATATAGATAGATGTCTGCTACTGCTGGAAAAAAAAAAGAAAATTTTGTCCTGGGAAAGCTCTTTCTTATTAGTGAGTTTTAAAGGCAGTAGTACCTTTGCTTTCCTTCATGCTTGGTCACTCTGAACAAGACAGACTCCAGTTGTCAAACTGAAATTGATTTTCTGTAGGTGTGTTTTGTAGGTGTGTAGGTTATAAGTGTATACTTCTGAAGCTTTTTGTTATAGATTTGGAAGTTGTGTGTCTCATCTTTTACTAATACTTTTTAAATAGATGTAAACGGGTCATTGCTTATGATGCTTCCACTTTAGAAATTATTTTATTTTGTTTGCAGTATAAGTTGAATTCCTATGGTTATCAGCCATTTTACATGGCTCTTGAAGAAGACGGCAATGCCCATGGAGTTCTCTTGCTTAACAGCAATGCAATGGGTAAGAAAATCTTCATTTTATTTTCTCGATGTGTTTTATTTTTATGTTCAGTGGTTTGCAATAGCTGCTAATCCAGGCATCCTTTTCTCATTTCACTTTCCCCATTTCTAGATGTGACATTCCAGCCAACCCCTGCCCTGACATACCGCACCATTGGAGGAATTCTTGACTTTTACATGGTTTTGGGCCCAACACCAGAACTTGTTGTTCAAGAGTACACTGCAGTAGGATTCTTACCCTATTACAAACTAGCACTTTTTGGTGGACTGGTTGGTTGGTTTTCACCTATTCACCACAAATACTCTTTCTTATTTCTAGCTGATTGGACGACCAGTGATGCCACCCTACTGGTCCTTGGGATTCCAGTTGTGCCGCTATGGATACAGGAACGACAGTGAAATTTCCCAGCTGGTGGAGGAAATGAAGGCAGCTAACATTCCCTATGTACGCTGGTAGTACTTAACATTTGAGTTCATGTCTGAATTTCTGGCTTCAGAGTATCAGTTAATATCCTTTAAACACACACAAAACAAAACAAACAAACAAAAAAAACCACCCCACTACTGTGGTAGAGAGGAGCAAACTCTATTTTATGCCATAGCTGAATATCTCTGCATGCTAAATGTAGAATGTTAAATGTGGTTTTGTTAAATGGTCATGTTAAATGTGTTTTTTAGGCTGCTTTATATTATCTTTTAATCATTCGTAATAAAGAAGCACTCAGATGTCTCTCACCATGCTGATTATGAAGGAGCAGTGATAAACAGGAAAAGCAAGGAGGAAAGAAATAATGCAGCATCATTTCAATTGGATATTTCTCTATGTCGGGTCAGCTGTGTTTTGGCACAGTCTGTTTTTGTGAAAGGAGCAAAAACACATAGGTCAAACAAAGTTATAGTATAGAATAGTTCAGTTGGAAGCGACTTTCAAAGATCATCTAGTCCAATTGCTTGAACACTTCAGAGTTAAACAAAAGTTAAAACATATTAATGAGGCCAATGCCCAATTGCCTCTTGAGCACTGACAACCCTGGGATATCAAACACCTCTCTAGGAAGCCTGCTGTCAACCAGAACCCCCAGATCCCTTTCTGCTGAGCTGCTCTCTAGCCACTTGTCTCCCAGTCTGTACCTGTGTCTGGCATTACTTTGTTGCAATAGTTTAAATTGATTGTTACTTAGCAGATGTTCTATAAATATGTATTTGAGGGAAAAAAAAAAAAAAAAAAAAAAAAAAAGGAAATAAAAAGAAAATGTTTTTTTTCTTCATTGCTTTTGTGAATTGCAGGATGTCCAATATGTAGATATTGACCATATGGAACGGCAACTGGATTTCACTCTTGGTGCACGCTTTCAGGGATTACCAGCTCTAATTAACAAAATAAAAGCAGAAGGAATGAGATTCATCATTATCCTGGTCAGTTTGGCATACTTTTTTAAATTCGTCATTGCAGAATTAAGAATATATATAACAGCATTTCTAAACTTATTTTTTCAGCATAAAGCAAAAATTTGTTACATTTCATTTTAGGATCCAACTATCTCTGGAAATGAAACTGATTATCTTACGTTCTCGAGAGGTGTAGAAGACGATGTCTTCATCAAGTGGCCGAATACCAGTGACATTATATATTCCAAGGTACTATTCCTAGAAAATGTATGACCGTAGAGGTATGCC
The DNA here is from genome assembly GCF_964211825.1 of Aythya ferina. Classification (NCBI taxonomy): domain Eukaryota; kingdom Metazoa; phylum Chordata; class Aves; order Anseriformes; family Anatidae; genus Aythya; species Aythya ferina. Next base: position 25,122,772 of record NC_140305.1, read on the forward strand.
ATATCCAAGTGAGCATCATGTCAGCTTAGACTTCAGTGCTATTCATAGGCACAGTCTGCTAACATTATGTTCATGCCTGAATGTAAATGATACATTGAATAAATACTGGAAACTGAATTGTCTTGAGTTTATGCTGTCATTTGTAGTAGCAGGTAAGAATTGTTATATCTTTCTGTTGCTGGTGCTCAGTTATATTCAGCGTGGTTTAATTATTTCAAAATGTTCTTTGTCCTATAGGTCTGGCCATTTCTTCCCAATGTTACAGTCAATGAGTCACTTCCTGAGCAAACTCAAATACGGGTAAATATTGGTACAGTTTGGCTATTGTCTCAAATATAGAGGGAGAAGCACATTATTTAAGAAAAATAGCAGCAAACTAGTTGATAAAATCTCATGTCAGAAATAAGATGCAGAAAACGGCCAGCCTTCCTAACAAAGTAAAATCAGAAAACAAGTAATTATTTTTTGTTTTAGAAAATTCCAGCATTTTATCAATGGGATGCTTCCAGTGCTCTATCTTTTCTATTTTCCTATTTTTACAGCTCTATGGAGCACATGCAGCTTTCCCAGACTTCTTACGCAATTCCACAGTGGAGTGGTGGAAGAGAGAAATCATGGAGTTCTACGACAATCCCCGTAACAACTCACTAAGTGTTAAGTTTGATGGCCTGTGGATTGTAAGTGTAGAAATGTGTCTGATTTTTGGTGTGAATGTGTGTCAAGCATGTGTGGTGCTGCAGACTGAGACTGCAGCTGCAAGGGTTCTCAAGGGCATCTACAATACAGCTTGTTTGTAATTTAGAATTTAGTGTATCTTGTATGATTGAAGAAAATACAATCAGGTTTTGCTCTATATTTTTAGGACATGAATGAACCGGCAACTTTTTATAATGGCGCCCTTGATGGCTGTAGAGATGACCTCCTTAATTACCCACCATACATTCCTCGTAAGTCTGATTAGTCCATAAAATGGCGTTAGGACATTCTCACTACTATGAAATTTCTTACATATTGGTACAGGTGGCATGAATTCCTATATTTAGGTATATTAAACCACAACTAAACTCCTAACTGAAAGTGTCCCTTCTTTTCCAAGAATATAAGCACACAAATAATATATTTTTTAGAATGAGCAGTAATGGCACTTCTAAAAACTAAAGTTATTCATAGTTATGTGACTACATATAGATTTTGATCCCTATTTTATATGTAGGTGCTTTGTTTTAGACACGGTAGAGAAGGTAGTCTCTCTTCTGCAGTTCTCTCTGATGAATAACGCGATTAACTGAAAATTCAAAAACTATTCCTGTCTCTCCTCTCATTAGCATTTTTCTATACAGTAAAATACCTGAAACACTTGACTAGCATTTATCTACACATAAAAATAATTGACATTCTTAACTTGGCTTTACTTAAGTGCTGGTATAAGGCAGTACAACTCAGTAAATATTAACATTCATCATTCATTGCTCTGCTATTCTGCTATTAGAGTTGCTTACTGTTGCTTACTGTGGTCTTCAGATATAAATAGGTTCTCAGAATCATCAGGAAGTTAATATTCAGGCATAGGCCTTAACCAGCACATTCACTACCCAACCCAATTTATGTTTATATAGATGATAGGCCAGGGTTTACAAAGATTTGCAATATCTGCTGAATTAGGTTATATCCAGTTTATTCTTTGAGCTGCTCCAGAAACAGCATCTATAACAGAGCTATCAAAACACTTAGAAACCCGGATGCCTGAACAGGACTATTGGAGCTATCCCATTTGATAAAGATGGAAATGTTCTTTCATAAGAAGTCACACATGACAGTATAGATGCCCAAAAGAGAGTGAACACAAAAGAAATCATGAAAATTAACAAAAATTAACAATATTTGTTATAGAATATTTCTCATTAAAAAGAAAATAAAATGTCTTTCTTCTTCCCTTATCACTAGATTTGGGATACCGGTCAGACGGTTTAATTGTCAAAACTCCGTGCATGGAAGGTGAGCAGCGTCTTCCGGATGGTACCCCAGTTAGACACTATGATGTCCACAGTCTTTACGGATGGTCACAAACAAAACCTACCCTCGAGTAAGTGAGATTTGCATAGTTTCTTGCTATCTCCAAAATGTGTTGCCAAGAACAGCTGGTATCCATAACTATTGGCACAAACCTGCCTGAGTCCCTTTAAGATGGCTGCAAAATCTTCCTTTTTATCCAGTAGTGTTGATTCTGCCATTCTGTTCAAAGTGGATTTTGGTGTTCAGTGTTCATTGGTGTTCACCAATGCTCTGGGTTTTGCAGCTGGCAGTATTTTAGCCACGTTCCTGCTCAGCTCACGCTGTGATCTCACCTGTGGTACAAGCAAGGTGGTAGGAACCTGAGCAAGGACGTGCAGGAGAAGGCCAGGTGGGTGTGTGCAGGTCTGAGCTGAAGCTGTGCTTCCACTGTTGCAGTGCAATAAAGGCATTCTGCTGTTGGAGACAAGCAGAAAAGAACTAGCTCAAGCATGTCTACACCAGCAGCTGCATCACTCACTGTCTCAGGACAGGCAAAGCCTTCATTTCACTGACCCTGAGCAGATGCAATTTTCAAGGTACCTTTTAACGGCAGTTTACCCAAGTCTGATATTAAAGAAAGCTACTCTTCACCTAGCTGCAGAGCAGGTCTTTGTATAGCAGTTCTAAGGGTTTCATCCATACACATTTTACATTGTGCAAGCCCAACTACTGACCTGTATTATGAAATAAGTTGGTCACGGTGCTATTTCTCATACAGTTTAATTGGGATGTAATAACTTGCCACCAATCGTTGCCCTGTCCCAGTGTGTTCACGCATAACACGTTGACTTTTCAGCAGAGGTTTCTGTTAACAGTCAGCCTGCAAGGCCATCCTGGGGCGATGCTAGGCATTGTAAATGGGAGCAGTCAATCAAAAGGCATAGCTCTGCTATTCTGTTACAAGGCAGAACAGAGAACAGGTCTGAACATTTGGATCAGCTGTTGTTAACAGTAATTACTCAATGACAGTCTCACCTAATTACTGCAATTAAAATATAAAACACTTTTTGTTTCTAGCTAGTGCTAGGATAGCCTCTTTTATTTCTAGCATTGATACCATTTTAGCCTCATACATGTAGTGAGGGAAAATGAATATATTTTTTTAAGAACATTAATTTCAGAAGGGCTCTGTAATCTTGGGTATTCAAAAATACTTGAGTATGGGTGAAAAGAGAAAACAGTGACATTTAAAACACACATTCTGTTCATAAAGCTTTCCTTTTAGGAATTTATTTTTTCAGTTCCAAGGCAGATGTCATTACCTGTTCCTTAGTGAATAGGATCCCAGCTGACTTTAGATAATGTCTGATCTAATGATAGTATATTTGTGCTGTTTCGTTTCCAATTCAATGAGTAAGCAAGGCACAGCGTTTTGTTATAGGTCTTAATAATCTTAAAGTCCTTGGTAACTTTGATGTTGCCATTAGACAAGAAAATACCAAGGCTACTTGATTTTTTGACTGGGTGGATGCTACTGCCAGAAGCATGCATGGCACTGCTGTCGGTCAAGTAACACATGAGCCTGCTGGCAGGACAGGAAGGAAACTGATACCTCTGCTGTCAGCCAAATCACATGCCATTTGGATATTGTAAATAGGCAATAATTTAACACTGGGAGCAATATTGCTGTCATTCCTGCACATCAGGTGTGAACTGAAATGGAGTGAAATATTTTCTTCTCTGTTGAGAGGTACTGTAACAGAAATGAGTACGATAAATTACACAGCCTATACAGATATTCTCACAGTTAAAACAAACAGAAAGCTGTTGTTTAAAAAAAAATAAATAAATAAGAGAGAGAGGTGACAACTAAGAGATCTCTCTAATTAGATCTCTCTCTAATACTCCTTACTAAAGGAGTCATTGTGATACAGAAGATGTGTAGCAATAACTTATTCTAAGACTAAACCATCCAAAAAAGAAGATTGTTTGTATGCAAAAGCTACAATATGAAAAAAAAAAAAAAAAAAAAGCCAGTGTAATGGAAAAGTAAGCAGCAATATTTTTTTTTTCCCAATTTGATACAATTTCTGTTCTGTATGAATTAGAAAGCGGAACCTTCTTTGTATCGGCTCAAGGCTATTCTTTTGTAACAAGGCTTTTGCACAGATGCGATAGCCAGAACCTTTAAGAGTGAATCTAGGAACCATTTTGAGGTAAAGGTTTAGAGGGCTTGGTGACACAAGGAATTGCTTTTCAAGAATCCGGCTTTGGCTCAGTCCTGAAGCAGAGAGCTGGCACCCCAGGTCAGGAAAACACTCAGGCCCTGGGCAGTTCTGTGGGCAACGTACACCTTCTTTGGATTTCAAATTTTAGCAGGACCTTCCAAAGACTGTTGAAGGAGGGTAAACCAAGCAGAGGCTGAAAATGTTTGGTAATACATTACAAAGAAAGAAAAGGTAGTAGAAAACTTACTGTTTGTCTTGGAAGAAATAATTACAGCACATTAGTCTAGTTTAATTACTATGGTAATTTAAGTGACTTGTGTATTTTTGTTGTAATTATAGCATCACTAAAGCTGCAAATCCTGTCAAAAAATAAATAAATAGTGCCTTATTGAAGCAGCTGTTTAGGCAATTATTGTGGAGTTAGCATTGGAGAGCAGTGCAATTCAATCAGTGCAGCTTTCTAACTAGTATTGTAGTTCAGTTTTCTGCTGTAATGATTCACAGTATGAGTGCATGCCTGCAAAGGGATTCTTCGAAGAAGCCAAGGCAGTTATGCATCCACACTAGGCACACAGCATAGTCCAGCAGTGGCAAGGTATGAGTGTCCTCTGCGGGACAATTAGGAAGCATGAATTCCTCTCCGCTCCACAACTTTTTGTCATAAAGCCTGTTTGGTTAACTTTGGAGGTATTTTGTGGCAATTGCCAAGGCTTTATTTAAGAAAATGAATCATTTTTCATTATCTTATTTGCAGAATGGACCTAGCTGGTGAATTATTTTTCCATCCTGCTCTTTTAGAGTCACAACTTGGTGGCCTTAGGAGCTCCTGTCCAGCAAGCCACTGTCTCCCCTTCCAGCAGCAATGAATGAAGCCATCTGGGTTCTGTGACAGAGCCCCTGAATAGCCCATGACAGTCCTAAACTGGTGCTTGCTGTTTCCCTTTAACTCCTGACCCCAAAGGCTTTAGGTGCTGGTGATGCACAGCAAGGCCATGAGCTGGGAATCTTGAAGGGTACATTTGGTTTCTCCCTCCACATGGCTGATCTACACCATCCTGCCAGGAGCAGTCTCTGGCTTCTACAGTTGGTCACTTCACATCAATTTCTTACCGTGTTGGTGTTTCTGATGTGATCACGGGTCCATGCCTTGCTTTTTGCTCAGGTATCTTTCTGGTAACTGGAGTTATATTGACAGATCTAGTATTCTAGACCCCTTTTTATCTTCTTGGTTTTAGTTTTCTTCAGATTATTTTCAGCTGGTTCTGCAAGTTTTCTACAATAAAGGAATGATATACCACATTGCGTAGCCCTATAAAATGTGCAAGTTGGACTATATTCGTGTTTTCCCACAGAGTAATTTCCCTCAACTGGAAGTCCGCATTTTAGCACCTCCTTGTTTTCACAGGTTTGCTGACACTTAATTTTGACTTTCTGCTTCTGTGCAAATCACTGTGCACTAGCATCAAAAGTACATTTGGACTGTATGGATCCATAACAATCTGTACAACAAAAATTCTGCCCTTTGTTAGGAAAGTATAAGATGCTATATTTATTTTCAAAGACGATCTTATGCAATAAGTTCTCATGTAATTTATTTCTTCATCTGTTTTCAATGTCAGTGCTGTGCAGAATGCCACAAAGGAGCGTGGGATCGTCATCACCCGCTCAACATATCCCAGCAGTGGAAAATGGGCTGGACATTGGCTGGGCGATAACAAGGCAGATTGGGATCAGCTGGCTAAATCGATTATTGGTATGTAGAAGAAAGAAGGTCTCTAATCAGTATATTCTGTGCAGTAATTCCTTTTCCTTGACTTACCTGCATTTAGAATTTATTGGTTTTAACAGGAATACACTCTTTGTTCAACAACCAGAATCCATGGTCAATTCCTTTGTGACTTCTTCTTTACTTCTTCCTTGGTTGTTGGGAGCTCCTTTATTCTCCTGGGACCGGCCACCTTCCCACCTTGTGTTCTGTCACATCAGTTCTCATCATCTGCTGGTGCTGCTGTGCAACATATCTTTGTTTCTGACAAATCATCTCCCAACTCTTTCTTCTTTCTGTAGAAGGAAAACATGAGAAATTAGAGAAGTTGTGAAACTTTTTTTTTTTTTTTTCTCATTCAGCACTATAATATATGTTATCTAGCACAACCATTAGCATATGAAAGGGGGAAGAAAACCAGCTGGTAACAATGAATTATTTCTCCTTTCAGGTATGATGGAGTTCAGTCTCTTTGGAATATCTTATGTAAGCTAATCAGTTATTATATTTTAATTAATTATCTTGACACTGTACAAGAATTTATAATATTCCAACTGGATTGTTTGTCAACTTTCAGACAGGAGCTGATATCTGTGGCTTCTTTAATGACTCACAGTATGAGTTGTGTCTTCGCTGGATGCAGCTGGGTGCATTTTACCCATATTCGAGGAATCACAACGAGAAAGGAACAAGAGTGAGTTTTAGATTTTTAGTGGTTGTTACTGGATAGACCTTTGCAATGCACATGTAGAGAACAGCTGGGGCATCACACAAGCCAGATAGTGTCAAAAAGAAGTACATTCCAAGCAAAATGGGCATGAAAAGAACATGTTTCACTCTTCATCAAAAAAAAAAAAAAAAAAAAAAAAAAGTCTTTGTATGCTAGCTCTGTTGTAATCCTACCTCCTTGCATGGGAGGTATTATGCCTGAAAAGGGGCTGCTCTGGGATTTAGACCACTTGAAGGAAGCATATAATATGTTTGACTGAATTTGACTGAATCCAACTCCTACCTATTTTTCCCTGTAGGCCGTTTTGATTTAAAGTCACTACAATAAAGTACAGTGCTTTTATGGCAAATGCTGTTAAAGGAGCAAAACTGACATTGGAGTTTGAAGCCATAGTTGTCCATAATTATTACAAGAAATGAGAAAATGGAACAGTGTAACATGACTCTGGAATAAGAGTCAGGAATTTATGTACTTTACACATTTGCCACCATCAGATATTGTATTTCCTTTAGGAATAAAGGAAAATAATTGCTTAAATGTAGGCCTGTGCTGGCCAAGGACTGTATTGTAGAAAGCTGTAAAACTAGATAAGTGGAAAAATAAAAATTGAAACAGCACGTAGATTCCAATTAGAGCTTCAAGTCTAGCCGAGTAGTGCTATTTGTGTGGCACATGTCTAATGAATCCGAGTCTCCTTTTCAAAAACTATGCGCTTATCTTGCCACAGCACACCTTTCGATAGGACTTTGAAAGCCTTTAAAAATGCAGATGCAGGGTTATCATGTTGCTTGCAGTCTTAGCCAATTTGCCAAGGTATTGTTCAATACATTTAGTAAAGATTGGAAGTGCTCCCTGACATCAGTCATTAGTGCTTTGGTCTCTTTTTCCAAGTCCTGAGTGCTGCCCTGCAGAAGAGAGGGATAATAAATTATGTACTCCAGGATGCATAACACCTTCAGGACAACTTGCAAGAAGTATGTTTTACAGTATTCTCCGCAGGTTTTTCTCATCTTCCTTCTTTCTAGTTCCCCTCTTAGGGCTGACAGCCATACCTACTGTTTTTACCGTCACTTACGCCTTAACTGAAGTATAAATAAATGGAGGTGCTCTAGTTTGGAGGCAGAGGAATTTGCAAGGGCCTACTGAAACTTTCACAGGTCTGTCTTGCCAGGCAGATTTTGATGCATATTTGGTAATTACTACTACTACCACTGCTACTGTTAGATTTTATGAAGTCATGAGAAAAACATAAAATGAAAGAGATGCTAAATGTGAACTCTCTTGTAAACATCAGCATTACTTTTCTCCATAGCTGTTCTAAACACAGTAAGCCAGTTTGAATAGCAACTGTCTCTTCTCTTCTAGAGGCAAGATCCTGTTTCCTGGAATACAACATTTGAGGACATTTCCAGGAAGGTGCTGAATATAAGATACACTCTGTTACCCTATTTTTATACATTAATGTATGACGCCCATGCCCATGGCAGTACTGTGATCCGTCCTGTACTCCATGAGTAAGTGTGACTTCTTTGCTCTCCTTGTCAAGAATTTCATCTAAGAATTCTGGAGTTAGGATCCTCCTAATGATGTTTTTGATTATTTAGAGCAATTTTCTGAAAAAAAAAAAAAAAAAAAAAAAAAAAAAAAGCATGACATTGAGAATATGAGCTTTCAATATCAAGTTTTACTTTCACAGAGAACAACAGTTCTCTGTTTTATGCTATGCAAAACTGAAAATTTGCTTAGCTAGAGTTAATGTATACATTTTAAAGCTCACCTGTAGCCTCTTTAGGGATAATCAACAATGATGTTCCATTGGAAGCTAGACATATGTAGAATTAAAAAGCAGATGTTGCAAAAACTTTAAGCAAAGAAGAGGGATATAATTCTGCCACAAGTCATGACATAATTTTGCAGGGAAAATCATCTTTTATTTATTAATTTGTTTGTTTATTACTGGCCAGACTGATAGAATTGATAAAAAATAAAAAATAATAATAATAATAATAAAAAAGATAAGTTATTAGTTGTACAAAGCCTTCTTTGTCCCTGGAAGGACAAAGTTTATTTTTATCCTTTTATTATAAGATGTGCTCTAGTATATGTACACTTGTCTTGGCTAAAAATCATAGAGCTGTTCACATGTATTGTCTTGATTTTTTTCAAACCACTTGCCCAAGAAAAAAAGTGACACAAATTAGAAAGTGATTCACAGTCTGACCACTACCTAATCTTAGTATTGCTGATATCTCCAAAGCAAAACTGATCTTTTGAGTTTTGTGATCTAAATATCCCGAAACTCAATTTGCCAAAGAATGGCAAAAAAAGAAAACTAAATAATAGCCTGCATTTCTGCAATGATTTTCACATTAGGATCTTTATGCATTCTTGGCAAACAATAATTGATCTATTTAAAAGGAAACAGATAAATAAAAGATACATTTTAGTTACCTGTCTCAGTTATTGTTAATACTAGAGTAAATACAGATGAGGAAATAGCAGATACTAGGAACAGTAGGTTGAATTACCGATGGAAACTTCTTAAAAGAACATTTTGGAAAAGTTCAGCATTCAATGTTTAATCAAAATTCTGTTAACTTGCAGGTTTGTGACAGACAGAGCAACATGGGATATATATGAACAATTCCTTTGGGGACCTGCACTGCTCATCAGCCCTGTAATGCAACCGGTATGTGCTTAAGCACTGAAGTTATATGAAAGTATTAATGTTACTTTAGCTAAAAATTCCCTGTTTGCTTTAACTTCCCTAAAATACGTATCTTTAATTCCAGAATGCTGTAACAGTGGATGCTTACATACCTGATGCCATCTGGTATGATTACTACACAGTAAGTTATTTTCAAAATTGTACGTATTCCTTATAATGATGTTCAGATAGTGGCGGGGTGTGCTGAGGTGTGAAACCACTATCTCCTTTTTACAAACTTATGTTTATTATCATTTCTTGGCGTTATAACAACTACATCTTCTTGGCTGATTTCTTATAGAAATCCTTAGTTCCTTTTATTATAATAAATACTTGAACTATGTACTCCTGTCTCCTTCTTTCCCCCCACCTTTTATTGCAAAGCATGGCTATGGAATATCCCTTTGGTCAGTCTGTGTCAGCTGTCTTGGCTGTGTCCCCTCCACAGCCTACAAACTGGCAGGGCAGCATGAGAAGCAGAAAAGTCTGTGACTCTGTATAAGCACTGCTCAGCAACCACTAAAACACCAGTGTGTTTTCAACACAATTTCCATCATAAATTTGACATTTAGCACCACGCAAGCTTCTATGAAGAAAATTAACACTATCTCAGCCAAATATAGCATAAGAATGCTGGAATGGAGAAAAACAAACAGGGTTAGCTGCACCAGCCTTTCATGGAAGGTAAGAAAAAAATAGTAAGAAGGAGTAGGCATTAAAAATCACTTAATTAACCACGCGTTTGTATTTCACCTGAATGGTCACTTTGATTCAGCTGTTCTCCCCTGAGGCTGATAAACACTTTTTTAGATACATAGCTTTATGGTTTCTCTTATGTAGAGAGAGAAATGTGGAGCATAATGTAGTTACTCCTGTGTTAACATCAGGATTTTAAGAAAAAACTCCTAAGGAATCTGCCTAGCAAAATAAATAAATAAATAAATAAATTGTTATTATTTCTTTCTAAAATAACTGTAGAGGGAGATCGATTCAACAGAAGAAATTTTGTTTTATTATTTTTTTTTTTTCATAAATAGGATAAAAATATTGGTGTTAGGGGAAAATCAGTAACTCTATCGGCACCTTTGGACCATATCAATCTTCATATCCGAGGCGGTTACATCCTCGCGTGGCAACAACCTGCTAATACAACTTTTTACAGGTACAATAAGAATAACTGGAATATTAAAATTTAGTTGTAATTATCATATTAAATAATAATATCATATTATTACCAGTCTTTAAAGAATACATTTATAATAGCACCTGAGATTTGTGGATGCTTTTTTTCTTCAGTTTCCTCTTAACAGTCTCCTTTGAATATAATACTTTGGGGTCAAGAAAGTGAGTATCAGAGACCAGGCAAATGGCTGACAGTATTTCTAGAACAAGTTCTAACACTTGAGAGAGACAAAATGTAATTAGCTGAGGATATTAAGGAAAACATATTCTGTTTTTCACAGCCGGAAGAACCCAATGGGACTTATTGTTGCTTTGAATGAGTCTCAGTTGGCAGAAGGACAGCTTTATTGGGATGATGGTGTTCGCATTGGTATGTATAATGTTTTCTTGCCATCCTAAAAAACCTTTCCAGCTGTGAGGGTGGTAGAACACTGCAACAGGCTGCCAAGGGAGGCTGTGGAGCCTCCATCTTTGGAACTATTCAAAGCCCAAATTAAAACAGAGAAGCAAAAAACAATGAAATGAACTGGAAAGAGATGAAACAAATTACAGCAGTCCATGAGCAGCAAATAATGCTCAGCAGCTAGCTAACCACTTTTTGTCTGCAGTTCTAATAATAACATTGTTGTCCAAGTGGAAACATGAACCTATAAGAAATTGCAACCCTTAGCCATCACTTTGGAAAAAAGGCTTTTGTGGTTGCTTCTGCCTTAGAAGTCCTCAGTGTAGTAATGGGTGTTAGAGCATATGGCAGACTGCTGGCCAAAGCAAGCCCAATTCTGGAGGCCTTACCTGAGCATGCCCTCAGAGACAAAAATTAAAGCTCCAGATTAACAAAGTGATTTCTACTGATTGAGACCACAGAATGCTACAATTTGTAGAATTAATCTTTGGTATCAAAGAAAGGGTGTCCTGGACCTAAGGGAGCAAATATAACAAAGACTTGTCCTCAAACCTATGGGAGCCATAACCATAGGAAATGTGGGAAACTTTCACTAATTTCCTCAGCATTAGTAAATCTAAATCACACAGAATCACAGAATCACAGAATTTTCTAGGTTGGAAGAGACCTCAAGGTCATCGAGTCCAACCTCCAACCTAACGCTAACAGCCCTCCACTAAACCATATCCCTAAGCTCTACATCTAAACGTCTTTTGAAGACTTCCAAGGATGGTGACTCCACCACTTCCCTGGGCAGCCTGTTCCAGTGCCTCACAACCCTTTCAGTGAAGAAGTTCTTCCTAACATCTAGCCTAAAACTCCCCTGGCTCAACTTAAACCCATTCCCCCTCGTCCTGTCACCAGGCACGTGGGAGAACAGGCCAACCCCCACCTCGCTACAGCCTCCCTTGAGGTACCTAAAAAGAGCGATAAGGTCACCCCTGAGCCTCCTCTTCTCCAGGCTGAACAAGCCCAGCTCCCTCAGCCGCTCCTCGTAGGACTTGTTCTCCAGGCCCCTCACCAGCTTCGTCGCCCTTCTCTGCACCCGCTCAAGCACCTCGATGTCCTTCTTGTAGCGAGGGGCCCAAAACTGAACACAGTACTCGAGGTGCGGCCTCACCAGACGAGATATTTGCATGCTGTTTATCCTTCCTATGCAGAGTCTATTACCCTTGTAATAACAATAAGCCATTACCTGAGATTATGACAAATAATGCAGAAAACTGTTATGTTACACAGTGATGTGTAGGTAAGTTTGCTGTAGAGCAGAAAGGCAGTACCTTCAATGGTAAACTGGTAAATTGGTAAAATATACAACAGTGATTTCAAAGAAGCACCAACATATATGATAATCATGTGTACATACACACATACATACACACTTCTTCAATTGAATGTTTTATAATATTTTAACTGAACAGCTAAATAGCAAACACATTTGATTGTATCCTTTCTTTCTAACAGATGCATATGAAGATGGTGCATATCTGCTAACATCATTTACTGCTAAGCAGGTAGGTAATGCTAGCTAACATTCAGTTTCTGAATAATCACTTGAGGTGATCATCGTCATATTTTTAACTATTCGTATTTTAGTTTGTCCCTTTCCAAAGTTTAGATATTCCTCTTTCAGACTGATTCTGGATGACAGACTAGTTGTTATTCAGTAGGGTGAAGACTGTTGTAGGTCTCTAAATGTTGCTTTAAAAACTTCTTTGAGATCCCAGCAGCATATATGTGTGCACAATAGAAGAACAAACTTGTTTGGCATTCTTTGTACTGGTATACATCAGAGTAAACTAGTTTATTTCAGTGGGGGTATTCCACAGAGGTGCACATTCATTTTAAGGAGTTGGCCCGGACTGAAAGCTGCAGGATGGATGTTGGTGCACATCCTGTAACTGGAGATGGTTTCTCACAGGGCACTGGGTTTAATCCTGTATCAGGCCTCACAGCAGCTGGGATATGAGGCCTAACTGCTGTCCCAGTGATAGCAGGGAGGGTCTGTCCATGCAGCAATTAAAGACACAGCAGATTCCAGGATCTAGATAGACTAACAATGTGAAGAAAACTGAAGCCTTCGCATTTGGAAAATAAATAAAAATATACAGACATATTTTCTTTAAAATGCATGAGAAGTGAAGAAAGCAATTGAAAGGCTCAAGTAGACTTTTACCCATGTAATGATTGCATCCTATTTCATTCTTTTTCCTTTCAGAATGTTTTAGATATCACAGTTGTGCATCATGGTTACAATGATCCAAACAACTTAATGTTTACTGAAATTAAAGTGCTTGGCTTGAGCACAACTGTTGGGCAGGTGGCTGTATTGCAGAACGGTGGGACAATTCCATCAACTCATGTGCTGAGCTACAACAGCACCACCCAGGTGAGACACTGTTTTTGGCATAATGCCACCTTCACAGCTGAATATGTCTTCTTCAGCCTTTTGGGGATTCAGCTCTCAGCTCTAATACCATATTTAGAGGATAGTTCAGCAGGACATATAACCATTAACTGACAGTCACTTTTAGAAAGTATTGTTTAATAGAGAGTAAATATTGTGCACGAGGTGCGGTAGAGCTTTTAAATACAGAAATTACTGTAGAGGAAATCACGCTGCTCCTGACTGTGAAGAAATGCTGGGTTTTGTTTAGTGCTGGTTTCTACTCTTCCTAATAGCTTACTCACAGCTTGTGATTTGAAGGAAGGAAAAGCAGCAAATATTTCTGTAGTCTCTATGTGACCCTATTGTTGTCGGTTTTGTCTGACAACTTTTTCATTTCCTACGTCTGTTTTCTAACGCCATTTCTTCTTCTGACAAGTCAGATTTGAGCTGTAGGCAAGGCAGCACAGGGCCATTATGTGTACAAGTCCAATTCCATACCTCTGAAGTTATCGGCTAAGCTTCTCACCAACTTCAGAGTGCCAGGCTTTCCATCTGCACGGCTCATGTCTGTCCAGAGCATTTTTTGACATATTACATATGTCAAGCACTGCTAAAGCCAACTGAGACAAATGTGTAGAATTGTATCACCACTCAGGACAGCATTCCAATGGAGCATCTTTCAAATGCAAACTGAACTACTGGGGCACCCAGTCTTGCCAATTTTCTGGTAGACGGAGACTGTCTAATTTATTTTGCTATTGGGATCTTACCACCCTTTCTTTGAAATTCAGTACTGAGTTAAGTCTCAGTACTTTCTGTCTTTCAGTGGAAAGCCAAAAGTATTTAACTTTTGTATATAAAGAAACAGATGAATTAAAAAGAAGATTAGAAGAAGAAAGTAAGATCGTAAAACACAATGGACATATTTCATTCTGTTTCTTTTTTTTTTATTATTATTATTTTTAATTTTGGGTGGAAGAAAAAGAAATTGATATGCACAGCTGAATTGTAGTTTGTTCTAAGTTTTGCTGCATTTTATTTATATACTTATATCCATTTATGTATATATTCCTCAGCACTAAAAGTTCTTCTGAATGAAGGGATGATAGCTTCTTGATCAGAAATAGAAAGCCTATGCTGTCTAAACTAACCAGTGATACAAACACAAAAGAAAGAATATTTTTTAATTATTATTTATATATATAAAAAATTCACTACACTCTGTTAAATCAGAAAGCAAACAAACAAACAACACAAAACAAAACAATACAAAATTGTACCCTATAGTTACCATTTTTGTTTTTCCACAGGTCCTGAGAATCACACAGCTTCAACTTCAATTAGGCCAAACCTACACAGTGCAATGGAGTTAAAATTCCTTCCAAATAACATTGGCCATATTGCTGATTTTTTTCTTTGTTTTAAAACAGGCTTGAAATGTTCATACTGCTACTTTGTAACCTAAAAATACTTTATTCTGTAAAAACATACAACTTACATTCAGTTCATATCAAGGTATCATGTGTATAAAAAAGACATAGTTTAGTATTGTTGAAGGCTAACTACAAGCTCTCCATCTAATGCAAAACTTATGTTTTAAATACTATGGCACTTGTGTCATATTTAAAAACTGAAATCTGAATATAAAATTCTGTTTTCTTTAAGCAGAATTTCTGGCTGACTTCATGTTTGGTAAATTTTGCAAACCAAGATGCAGTTGGTGTTACCTGCATGAATTTGGGGCCATAATTCTTCCCATATTTAACTTCTGTCATCTTAATTTTAACTCTGCCATTGTAAATCACTATTATTGAGAAGTATTTAAATGCAGATAAATTAATGTTCTTAGATTATACTTTTAGCATGAAACAGTGTTTCCACTTGTTCATCTATAAAATATTAAGGTATTTGCAGAAGTCATGCAAAATATTTTGTATGACTTCAGCCAGACATTTGTGTTCCCCAGTGCTGAAGTTGCAAAAAATAAACTTGAAGTTTCAAGGTTAACTAATAAATATTGGTCTCTGAGTTTTTATTTCACTGAAGGAATTGTCGTATGTTTACTATAATAGCAATCATGTTAACGACTTTCTGTATCCCAAGAGTGCAGCATACAAACTAAACAGATTGGTAAAGCATGTTTACAATTAAATTTGATGGGAAAAAAATGCTGTCAGAAGTAGTAGTCATCTCTACTGACTGTGCTTAAAAATCATTTAAAGGCTGCTTCTCTGCTTTAAAGGTTTGTAGTAGAACAGCCAAGTAGCTAACATCTCATAGGAAGATTGGTGTAGTAATAGGACTGAATTTGCTGAAATTTGCCTGTAAAGTAAGGAAATTGGAAATGAAGGGGAAACAGGTAATAGAACAGATGAATAGATTATTTAGATCATTTAAGAATGAATTTACCATTTTGATGAATATTTTTGTCCAAAGGAACAAAGTACAATCTTGAGCTAGTGATGACCAACTGCATAAACAAGCAAACACAAGGAAATTGCTTCAGAAAGGGGAGGTGCAGGTTACTAAGCCTTCAACCCATCCCCTGTCAGGTTATGTGCTACCACTTGGGGCCTACCCAACTGATGTGGGAAATATTAGGCACAGACAAAAGCTTCCAAGAACTTATTTTCATCATTTTTGGTATTACCATGTTTATTTGGGGAAATTCATCATTCGGTTTTCTTGGCTTTGTGAGGGCTTGTCAGAGCACAGCATGTTAGCTGAACTACTTTTATTTTGGCCGGGGGAAAGGCTTTTACTGAGTCCCCAAGATAATAATTCATCAGGAACTCATTCAGACTTAGAAATCACAGCTTCCAACAGGTGTTGGCTGCCTCAGTGAGGTCCTCCCCACTGTGTCTCTTCCCAAGGGCTGAGGCAATGAGCATTCTCTCTTGCAGTTTGTACATGCACGGGGACCTGAGAAGAACACAGTCGACAACTCACTTCTGAAATACTTGTGAAGCATCACTGTTCTTAGCTGGAGACCAAGAAAGCTGTACACTGAACTTGGTGGCATTTTTCTGAGGTCAACAATAGCTCTTTGTGCAATGCTTCTCCCTGGGTCAGATGCATACATGCTATGAAACAGCTTCTGCTGCACCAAGTCCCACTGCTGCCCATGAGCCTTGTTGAGTACTGGGATAGTCTTCAACAGAATTAAGGGAACACCAAAAACACACTACTTGTATTAAGGATAGGATTATGTGAGGGTCTCACCTCAACCAAATTGAGGAAATGGTTTCTCAACCACACAAGAGCATTTGTTCTTTTATTAAAGGATGTTTTTCTGCTCTGTGCCAACAGTTGTTTCCTTTTTGCATCTTTTCAGTTACTGCATAATCCAAAAATTACTAGCAAATTTTGAATCCATCATAAAAATACATCTTCTTTTCACTAGAATATATATATGTGTGTAGGTGTGTTTATTCAAGCTACAAAGCTCCTGTTACATGATGCCTTTTTTTGGGTTTTTGAACACGTCCAACCTGTGACCAGGGTGGGTTCAGAGTCAGGTGAGGGCAAAAGCAACCTTCTGCTACATGTGCAGCTCTAAGTTTGTAAGGAGAAGTCTAGCATTTCTTGTCCTCAACTCAGGAATGATTGCATGGGGCCAGACCATGTGTTTATAAACTCTAAATCCATTATACACACAAAAATCACAAAATCTCACAAGGGTGTAGAAAACGAGCAAGCACAAACAATTCTTTCCCCAGTTGGTTTCTGTCTACCACACATTTTCATCTTAAGGGTCCATAAACTGGGTGTATATTCCAAAATTCATTTTCTTTCTATAACTTTCTCTACCCTGCCTTTTTATTCCATTTTAACTGAGAATATAGAGCTTCTTCTGGTGAGGAGTTCAATAATGCAACTGCTCACAAAGCAGTTGCAGTCCCACCACCTCCATTTGCAGTAGGAACTGTCTCCTTTGCAGACCCACCACCTCCCTTTACAGTAGGAACTGCCTCCTTCATTGTTCCACTTGGCAACACTGTCCCATTGAACCTGTCTAATTAACACTGTTTGTACTTGGTTTTCACTTTAAGAAAAAAAAAAAAGAAAAAAGAAAAAAAAGTCTGCCTTGTTTTCATTACACTTATTTTTTGTTTGTTTTTAATTAGATAAATAAATAAATATCAGTTTTATAAATTAATTGATGAAAGAAGACTGTGAAAGCACTCCTAGCAGGTGGCTGAGGCATCTTTTTCCCTGTCTCAGAAGCAGGGGTTCAGAACCTGTACGTACTGGCCCCACCTGCAGCCCTTCTCTGCCACAGTTCATCTGCAAGAGATGAACCTTGAGCAACAGTTGCTGATAAACAGGAGCAGTTTCTGCTTGAGTAGAAGAGTCATATATCTTTTCTACTGAGAGTGCTAGCATTAATAAGTAGTCAGACTATATAGTGAAGTAGTGCTGGACTGGGTAAGCTCATGCACAACTAATAGTCCCTAAAGCAGTTAACAAAGAATATTTTCCCCTATCTCTTCTCCCAGCAGATCAATTTTTGACTCATTCTCTGAGTAGTTTGACTTTCTAGCACTTAAAAGTATTACTTGCAGAATACCATAGCAACACCCTGAGGTTCGAGGTAATGCTGCTGCCTATTGCACCAAATTTCACTAGAAAATTCTTACTGAAGGCACAGCATCTTCCCTGAAAGATATGAAGTTCTTCCTTCAAAACCTTTCTTAGCTTTTTTTGGCTGTTATCCTGGGCATACTTAGAAAATAAATCCAGAGAAAACTGTACTTGCTAGAAGTCCTGTATTTGTTTGCTGCATTAAAAATTTCAACTATTTCCTAGTATCAGAATAACAGAGTTATGTTATGAATAGCATATGAAGACTAAATTTTGACTACCAAGAGAGAAGTAGTATCAGAGACCCAAAAGACTGCTGGAAGTTAAGAGAATATTGAAAACTCCACACAACATGCATCCTGGTCTGAAACCAGTGCTGATCATGGCTAGAAGCAAGCTACTGGGCAATATGGCTACATGGCTCCAGTAAGAACTTTTTACCACAGAATCACAGAATGGCCAAGGTAGGAAGGGACCTCTGAAGATCATCTAGATCCAACCTCCCTGCCGAGCAGGATCACCCAGAGCACTTATTATATGGGTTGTGCACCTGTCCACATTTATTTTAATTTATTTTAATTTAATTTAATTTAATTATTTATTTATTTGTTTATTACATCTGTTGGTATCTCCAGTGTGCAATGACAAACTCCCTGTTACATTAGGGGAAGCTTTTGCTTAACACACACACACACACATATATATATATATATTTAAACTGTGAGTTGTGGTAAAGATCGTAGCTCTGGGTCCACAGAAATTATTACCTTTTATACTGACTCCCAGCCGCCACTGAGGTGCCCTTCTCCATGCCCTCTCAGACACCTCCCTGCAAACCACCACCCAGGGCAAAGAAGACCTGGCCCTGCATGAGCAGGCACATCTTCTGGGTAAAGCACTGCTGCTGGGGTGTAAGACGAGGTGGGGGCTCTGTTGGGATTCCCTCTGGGCTCTTTGTGCCCTACTAAGAAACCTCTGCTTGTGGTCTTAGAAAGCAGAGAAACAGCAGAAATGGGTTTTCATTTCACTCTTTCTCCTTCCTACTTCTAAAATAACAAGTATGCTACACCTCTGTGCACCCTTCTGTGCACCCTTCTGTGCAATTTACGTCAGTAGCTTATCTCTGTGTTTTAAATATGGATACATGGCTGTAGTAATGTGTAGTACTCAGATCTAATTACCTTTCTAATGCTTCGAAAGTGGAAGAATCCAAGGATTCCTCAATAATAAAACACATGAAGTGCAAGCCTGGAAATAGCTTGGAGCTTTCTTTCTAGAAAGCAAAACGCAGTGAGCACTATTGGGATGACAGCTCTGTAAATTACATCCTTGCCAGACAAGTAGCTGGAGGACATTTTCAGAAGACAGCCCAGCAATAACCAGAGGGTAAGTTACCTTAAACAGATTCTGACTCAAAACCTACGGAAACAATAATAAAATACTGGTCTTTCCAGGATACTTTTGGGTCAAAACATCAATCTCCAAGCTGCAGGGTCAATTTCTGTAGCAACACACCTCACGTTACTGCTGTCTGGGAAGATGACAGAAGCTACAGATTTCAGCTATAGCATGTGCTACATAAGTAGTGGGTTTTATAATATTTTTATGTTATAGTTTTATGAATATTTATGGCTCTCACAGATTAAATGTAGTCAGGATGCTTTTATTTTTGACTTTTTGCACTTACTTTAAAGGACTTCTCTTGGCCACAATGTGCAGAAAGTGAATGGATGGGCTGTCCAGGGGTGAAGTATCTCTGCCGAACAGCAGCAGATATTGTAGTGCTAAAGAGACTGATGCTCCTGATAATACTATTCTGTTAATGTAAAAGACAAAACAGCATCACGCTTGGCTGTGCTTGTTCTAATGAAGCTGCCACACACACACAGTGAGTTGGATTTTTCCTTGGTGTCTGGATGTAGCAGCTGGCAACACAGCAGGAGCATGGTCAGTTTTTGAAAAGTGAGCGCTGTTTCACTATTCAAATGTCTTCACTCCTCCAGCATGAGTTGCTCACCTCTGTCTCCTGCACGGGAGGTGGAGTTCTTGCTTTCCGCATCCTTATGTTTTATTTATCATGAGGTGGTAAGAAAATGAGCTTGCTTGGATGTTTTAAGGCTTCTCCCGTCAAATGCAGGTGGTTTTTTTTTTTTGTTTGTTTGTTTGTTTGTTTGTTTTTGTACTATCAGTTGATGAATTTGGGGGGTTTGTTCATCTAAGGATATTTTGGTACAATATTTGAAGTTTGTACATTTTTCACTTTGCTGAAAATGCTAATATCTCATAGTGTTCTGAGGATTAAGACAAGTTTGATGGTGTTTTCACTGCTATTAGTAATATGCATATATTGCAATACCAATTATTACAAATTTTTGAAGAATAATGAATTGGAATTGAAATGTTAAAAATTAATCCAATGGAACATAACACTTCAGAGTGTCATATGTAGAAAGATCAAGTGTTCAAATTTACAGTTGGTGCATGCTATATAGAAGTCTTTAGTGAGTTTGCATACACTTATACACATACATGATATGCATTATTTAAGTTATTAACATTTTATATTCTCTTGTGTAAAATATTTTTTAAATTTTACTTATTATATGGTTATTCTCAAATTCAGAGTCTTTTTAGTTGAATTTTTAGTGCAGATGAGGCATTATGCACATAATAATTCTGTAATAAGCAATTTAGAAATGCTCTCTGACCAGTGGTTCCCTTTTAACAATCTCATGAGACCTTTCAGGCTAATACAGTGCACAATTTACTCCCACTGATAGAAACCCTGTATTCAGGGTCAGGCCTTAAAGCAGTTGATATTAACATATTCCTTTTTTTTTTTTTTTTTTTTTTTTTTTTGAGTATAGGCAGTATAGCGTATATGCAGTGTTGAACTTGGAGATTTTCAGTTCCTACCTCAGTAGCAGTCCTGAGGATTTTGTCCTGCTATGACCAATTCACAGTCATTGCCTTGATGGGCTCAGGACTAGGGATAACCAACTCTGATATTATCCTGACATGGCTTTATCATCCAGAAGATCCCTCCAGCCCTGATTGGCTTCACTGTGCACCTGTAGGGATTGAGGAGAGCAGAGTCTGGAGGTGAGATCTTCCAGCTCTGTGGCTTTCTTGGCTGCTTTGGGAAGAGTAGGGCTGGAACAACACAGAAAATTCTCAGCTGGGGCCAGACATGGGAGATAGAATTAAACTAAATGATGCAACATCCTTCCATTTTCCTATATTTGTGGATTCGTATACAAGATGCCATGAAGACTTTTCAAATCACTTTGAAACAGCCAAGCAAATAATAGCAAAAACAAAACAAAACAAAACAAAACAAAACAAAACAAAGAACAACTCATCTGATTCTGTTATTTGGATAAAATCTAGGACTGAGGAGTACAATCTTATGGTCTGAGTCCAGAAGTGCCGCTACCTAGAAATTACAGAACTTCAATAGCTTGTGTTATTTTTGTGAATATGGATTTTGTGAATATGGATAATGAATATTGTGAATAATGGAGAGTAACACATTGTGACTTACCATTGTAATGTTCAAAATTAGGCCAGAAAATTGAAATTTGAGAGAGTTGGTTTCAGGAACCATTTTCATTCCTTCATTTTATTATTGCTTTCATTAATATATTATATTATATTGGTTGTTATTTTTAAAATTCATGAAAAAACAAATAGCATTTCTTAACAATAGTTAGTCAGATATATATTTAATAAAGGTTATTTTTAATGACACTTTCTGCCTCCTCTGAAAAGACTGTACAACTCAGTACGTCCATGTAAAACAACAGCTGCAAACTCTCTTTTCTCCTCTGTGTTGCCTCCTGTTTGATGTACACAATCCTTTGCTACATCCCAACGTGTATCTTCTGTTCCGGGATGTTTGGATTAGGGCAGACAGATAAACCAGCTCCAGGAGGAGCTGTGCTGTTAGAAAACACAGTTGGTCTTGTTTAATCATGATGCTTTAGTTTATCATGTTGGGATCAATGCAGTCCACTCCCTCCACAGCTGGTGCCCGGTGCCATCTCCTGGGGATGAGCAATGCCAAGGAAGGACTTGGACAGCGTGAAGTGACCCAGACGTTAAAATGGGGTAAAGCTAACAGAGCTAGGGAAAGGTTTTCCTCCTGCATGAATACCTCTATGTAATATCTCCTTAGCTAATAATGTCATAACAGGGCTTGCAGCTCCTCAGGGAAAAATAGTAACCCTCATTAAAATGATTATCTAGGAACTTGCAGTGAATTCAGAAACTTTTGATCTGCAATTATTTTATTTTATTTTATTTTATTTTATTTTATTTTATTTATTATTTATTTTATTTTATTTTATTTATTATTTATTTTATTTTATTATTATTTTTTTACCTTTTCTTGTGTCTTGTCTTTGTGGTATAGAGAGGGTTGTGTACTTGCTGCACCCAAGTCTTTTCTGCCTCTTGACTTATGACTGTTTCTGCTTGATGGCTCCAGATGGCACCGGACTCTGAACTCCTTCAAGCCTCAGCTGAGGGCTGCAGAGATAGACATTTACTCTGTTTTCACTGATGATCCATTATTTTACAGATGGAAAGCAAACCATCAGAAGTGGGTGTTAGGGACAGTGTTGTCTGCTTGCTCCATTAGAGCACCGTTTCTCTGCCCATTTCTGCTGCTTCAGCTGTGCCACCCTCTTCAACTGGAGACCCTTTGCAATGGATGAGCTTCCTTTCTCCTCTTCCTGTGCCACCAGGTTTATCCCTCTCTCTCTCCTGACCACTCTTTCCAATTCCTGATGGTCCCTCGCAGTCCCATGCCTCACCCCACCCCAGGCCCCTGCCTCATGCCCACCTACATTCCCCTGCCCAATTCTGCAGAGGAGAGAGGAAAATGCCAATGCCACAGTTGCCTCGCATTGAGATGCATCAGCCAACCCCAAGCGCTGCTTGGAAGAAGCTCTGGAGTCCAAAGGCTAAACCAGAGGCAGTCACTTTCTAACTGCAGGGCATAAGTCAATCCCAGGTTTTTCTGACATTTAAAAATTCTGCATTATCCCCATATTAAATAAAGAATAAAAAGAAAATAGAATTTTCTACACTGCATATATGAACTCTCAGATTAATTTGTTGTTATCCAGTATTCCCTGATTCATTTTCTATTGAAGCAAGCAGTGATGCTAAGGAGGCATGTTTTTTTATTTTTCATACCAGGCAGCTCTTGCTTCCTCTACAAGTTTTCATCTGATTCCTTTAATGAAATACCTCTCACAATTGAGCTAATCTCTTCCACAACTCCTCCTTTTCTCATTTTCACTGCCAGCCTTTGCCTTCTGTTCACTCTATGCTGCTATCAGTCTTGAAAAAATGCTTTTAAGGGTTCTACCTGTTCCATCTCTAACTTGAGAAAACGAAATATTTTCATGCCACCTCTACACACTGCAATTTTAAATGAATCTAATCAGTTCTGCCCTCTACCTTTTATAACTAGAAACATTTTCAAATGAAAATTGAGATATCCCATCCTTCAGTGATAGCCTAATCTCTCACTCTTTCCATATAACATTTCAAGCAATAAAAAGTTTCCCTGACTTTCAGAACTTAGCCACAGCACAAAAGCTTTTTCCAAAAGCTTTAATTGAAACTAAACATCTGTTTAGGTTAACATGTCTTATCTTCAGCTTGAATACAATAATTTCTTTTTAGTATTTTACCTTTGATTAGCTGTGTACCTTCGAACTCTGGGATAACTACCCCCCTCTTGTATCCTTGTCCCATTTCCCTGTAACTCTTGCATAACTACACCTTATGTATGTAGAATTCTTCATAGGTTAAATAATTTTTTTCTCTAAATTTTTTTTTTTCCCAACAAGGATAGTCTCATTCACTTTGTTTTTCATTCACTAAAGAGATCTGGGATATATTATAGGATGTTCATAACAGTTTAAATTAAAATCAGCATCACAAAAAAAAAAAAAAATATATATATATATATATATATAAGCCCCGAATCTATGTTCTATTCTATGTTGATAAGAGTCTAGACTAGACTAGGAGTAGTGCAGTTAGAAGAGACCTACAAATACCAAGTCCAGCTGCTTGACCACTTCAGGGCTAACAATATCCAGATTACACATGAAAAGTCTATTTGCCAGTGATGGACGTTGTTGGCCAGCATACTCCATGGACTGCAGTCAGCTTGCCCAGATTCTTCACTTCATTTGGCCCCACTGATGAAATGAGAGGTCCAACTGGCACTGCCAGGCACTGGATTTCCTGGCAGTTTTCACAAAGAAGCATTTTTTTCATGTCACCGAGCAGTGACCCCTCTCTCAGAATACAAATATGCTCCTACACAAGTGATCAACACAGCAAGGTCCTGTTTTGCCCTCTGGGAATGCAGAGCAGGAGGGATGCCACTGCCACATCCACCCAGCTCTCCTGTGGGCTGCTCCCCAGGTCAGAGAAGAAGCAGCAGGCAGCTGCACGAGCTCCTCACAAGCTACTGGCATTGGCAAGCTTCGTCCCATACTGCAGACTAGGGCTTGCTCACGGGCATTCTTGTACATGCAGTGGCAAATAATCATATGACACATCTGCAGAACAGCTGGCTACATGGCTGCCCAGGTGCTGACTGCAGATGTGGCCTTTCCTTCCACACATGCCCAGTTTCTGAATCCTGTGTGGGTAAAGGTTTCACTTATGCCTCATCTTTCTTGTAAAGGGCTGAGTCTCTTCCCGGATTTACCTCCATCCTCCACTCAGAAATTCATTCCACATGGATGGGACACCAGGGCAGGTGTGAGAGGGATTGCTCTTCCCACTGGAAGCAGAGGGACAAAGCATCCCACTACCTTCTGTGCTCCTGGGTTACTCCCCTAGCTGACTCAGGAACCTCAAGATAACTAAATCAGCAATAAGAACTAAAAAGAAAATGATGACAAATTGAATATTTTGATTGGCATTTTTTTTTTGAAATTACACCTGCTTATGTCTTTCTTTTCCACCTCCCTCTGATCATGCAAACAATCTCTGGTGATGCAAGAGGGAAAAAAGTGACAGCCAGGTTGTTCTGGGTTTCAGCAGCCTTTATATACAAATAGAAGTGTGCTTCTCCTAGTGACAAGTGATGGGATGACTGCTATTGCAGAAAGGGCCTGTGCAGAAAAAATAGCTCTTAAATTGCTCAAATAGAGCAGCTGGAGCATGGAAACATGCAACTAATTTTGTCACTTAGTCTCCCAACTTCTGATGTAGGTACCTATCCCAAACTACCTGTCCAGAATTTATAGAGATGTTCTGTTAACAAATTTAATTCCATATCAGAATATACACTTGCCAGCACATCATCAAAACCTCCCTTGTATTAAACTGGTTGCTCAAAAGAACATGTGGTTACACAAATAATTCAAGAAAAATAACATACCAACATAAAGCAAAAATTAAAATAAACTTGCAGCATGGTCCTAAGTATTTTTTGGACATCAGCAATTCATGACTTGGAATATTTTAAACTACTAACTACCTCAGGTCTAAGTGTTTGTGTTCAGTGATTACTTACTTCAGGATAGACAAAGGTAATGAAATCTTATTAATATATCTCCAAAAGAGTTCAGAACAGAGAAATGTCTCTTGTCTTTGAACTTCTATATTCATAATGTATGGACTAGTAAATAGTTTAGTTATCAGTCTCCTATTGCTCAAGGTTTCAAACTAAGTACTATGCAGATCTAAGCAATTTATAATTATTATAATATTATGGCAGTTGCATATTTGGTGCACTTAAAAGTGTTTTGTTTTGTTTTGTTTTGTTTTGTTTTTTTCCTCTTTGTAAATGTCCTTTAACACCACAAATCCAACCCCAATTCTTTCACTATAATTTCCCAAGTGAAGACTATTTTCATACCTAGTATGCACATAAAAATAAATAAAAAGACAATTATAAAATTATTCACGAATCTTTCCACAGTGAGAATGGTCTCTCAAAAAATCAGAGAACAGAGTTGCACATAAGGGCAAGAGACATAGAAGGATGAAATGATGTGAACCAAAACTATCGAATAGAGACTTGGTTCACAGTGTATTTTGACGCTGACTTTATTACAGACATGGCTGCATATTTCATTTCAAAAAATACACTGAATACAACAAGAGATCCCACCATTTTTTCTGTACATATCTTCCCTCTTCCCCACTTATGTGAATATATATATCCGCATCTGAAATATTTCCAAGGATGATTTATTCCCTCTACATTTCTTCATTAATACAGCATTACCACTCAGACACTTCGAAGTTTCCAAACTGGAACTGGAACATGGAGAAAAAGTCTTGTCACTGGAGCAACCCAACAGTCTGGGTGGCTTTGAGGACTACCTAGCACAGGTTAATTTGATTTTCCCTCTACTGACTGGGAAATTCACAAATAAACAGTAACATTAACAAATGATGGTGAGAGACCTGGCATTAGGCTGAGGTTGCTTATCATCAAGGGAAGCTGTGCTGGTTCCTCCACCAGGAGGGTTCCTGAGGATGCTCAGCTTGCTGTGGGCTTTTTTCATCTCAGCATATTCTGACTGGCAGCACCTTCAAAGTAAAGCACAAACAAATGGTTTTAATAAAATAATTTGAGATTAAATTATTTCTGAAACTGAAGAACATTATCAAGATGATCATACATGAAGGAGGATCTTATTGAAACTAATATGTGGTTAATAATACTGGTGAGGAGTAAGGCGAGACTTAGGAGAGTCTGGAACTGCACAATTAGGTAAAAACTTTTTTTTGAGCATTCTTATTCTGGTTGTGTTTTACACAAAGAACTCAAGAGCCTCCTAGGTGATGTGCCATGTTCCACTGGGTCAACACGTCAGGTCCTTGTGATCAGGGCAGTATTTCATAGTGTGCCCTAAGTATGAGTCAAGTATACTAACATTGCTCAAGTACAGCAATGCTTGATGACACTTCAGTTAAGAAAAACCTACTTATGGTGACTGAAGGCTCCAAAAAATTCAGGAGAGTGTAAAGAATGACAATTTGCAATTAGACAATTCACAATTATAAAAACACCCATAGTAAAAATATTTTGCCTGATCCAGTGATTTTTACACCTGAAGATATTATTAGAACCTTGATTTAGCCAGGCTCATTCTAAGAGAAATCACAGGCTATTTGGTGAACAAGGCTGGGAGTATCTGCATGTTGCTTTATAACAGGCAGAAGATTTCTTTTGTTGTTCTTTAAGAAGAAAAATGGCCTATTTGATGCTTTTCCTCCAAGCCATGCAGATATGTAGGAAGACAACAGGCCTGCCCACTGATCAGCATCCCATGTGGTTTCATTTACACCACAAGCCTGTGCTGCCGAAGCCTGGCAGGGCTGCGGGCAGATACTGAGAGCCCAACTGTTGCGCGGAGGGTGAGAGGCTGTGCCTGTGACATGCACTGCTTCTCAGCTGAATTTCTGGTGCCTGTGGGAGCCGATGTCACTGCACTGTCCTTTGCTATCATTTGTACCAGCCACAGAGCACCACACATAGCTCTTTGTCCTGGGAGGTGGCCAAACCAGCAAAGATGTAAAAGATTCAGGTGGCTTTCTTGCAGTGTGGGTCCTCTGGCCACAGTAACTGATTGCCTCAAAAATAAACCATAGCACAGAGACATCGGACTTATTAGAATAATTTATAGCAGCATATATCCTGTCTATGGGAGAAAACAAACATTCGCGTAGTTCAAACTAATGAGGCAATCTAAGTCTCAGTGCATTTTATTTTCATTTGATGATTTCATTAAAAAGCTAATTTGCAAATAATTTAAAAATACGATTCAGATATACATGCACACATACATCCCACATGGAGACACAAATCTCTTAGCGTTATCTCTGTGCACAGTGATGCTGACGCTATGTACCTGGTGTCATGTGCTCCTGGATTGATGGGAGTACAAATCTTTGCTCCTCGCTGCCGTCCCAGCCTGGCCAGCATGGCGGGGGGAGGCTGGCAGCACTCCCCAGGAATCATCCCATAGACCTCAGCAAGTTTTGATCCCCTGAGTTTAATGTAATGCCAGCTACATGCATGGACAATACAAATAGATTTTTGTTTTGTCGGCATTTTAGGGGTTTGGGGGTTCTCATATTGTAAAAGGCAGGTAGAATTACACCAAAAATCCTACCAGAAGATGCCCATGCCCTTTCTTGAAGGCAGCTCTTCCAACAGTTCCTCAGTATTTGCTGTTTCTCACCTGTACACTGAAACATGGTTCCCTCGGATCAGCGCTTCCCCCACTGGATGTCTCCTATACCACATCAGACTGACTTCCCACAAGCTGAAGTTTTTGATATTTCTTCAGACATTTTATGCTTTTGTAACTTTCAAGAAATGAGTCCTGCCATCAGCCAGTGCAGGCTTTTGCTGGCAGCACCACATGCATGACCAGAGTGATTATTTAAATACTCTCTCAGCACCTAGAAAATAGAACCATTCATTAATATCTTATGAGAAGAATTTTGGGTCAGGTTTTTTGCCTCTCGTAATGCATTTTAATGCATTTCTTATTGAGTCTTCCATTACATCCTGGAGAGGTAATTCATACTTTCTTTCTATTCAATATTTCCTTGCAAGGGAAGAACAAAAGCTGGAATTATCCACCTACTGCTAGATAATTCCTAGGAGATTTTTTTTCATTTATTACTAATAGATGTTGGATAGTGAATACT
This sequence comes from Aythya ferina, assembly GCF_964211825.1. Classification (NCBI taxonomy): domain Eukaryota; kingdom Metazoa; phylum Chordata; class Aves; order Anseriformes; family Anatidae; genus Aythya; species Aythya ferina. Next base: position 25,151,501 of record NC_140305.1, read on the forward strand.
TTCCAGCAGACCATAAAGCTTATTTATGAGAATACACATGCATATATGGGTCAAAAAGGAAATTATTTTTCCTTAAATAAAGGCAAGAAAAACAAACAAACAAACAAAAAAAATAAGCCTTTCTTTTAATGACTACAGATTGAAAATGTCAAACTTTGAGGCTATATATTTCCAACACAGATTGTGTGAAAGTTCCGTTACATATTGGGTAATGAATCATAATGTTCTGGGTTTTGTTTTTGTTTTTGCTTTTTTTGTCATGTAGAAGCAAAATCCAGAGAGGAAATATTTCCAACTGCTAGAAAGGTGGATTTCATATTCATGTGTAGCATATACCTATATAAAAAGTGTCTACGATGAAAAATATTTACTCACCGAGACATTCATCTACATATTCTGCAAAAATTGATTATGTCAGCTGGGAAATATTTAGTTACTAGGAAAAAGATGCAATTTTTCTTTCTCTGGATACATATAATGAATATAATTAAAATACTACTGTAATGTTAAGATACAAACAATACTATTTTTGTATTACGGTGTCTCTGTAAGAAGTTAACTTGTTTAAAGATTTAAACTATTATTTATTTATTTATTTATTTATTATGGATATTTATGCTTAGGAAAAAAAACCTCTATCTATATACTGTGCATTCCCGTAAATAAGTTTCCAACTATCTGTTCAGTTGTGTAGATGCATGGGTACATGTCATGTGCTTCCTTTGTATTTGGGAGTTAATTTTAAGTCATCAAGAATTTTAATAAATCTGTACCTCACTAATGCAAGGCTTAAAGTAGTACATTCTTAATATTTTTGTAACTATCTTCAAGAATAATGATAAAGTAAAAACTTCAGTTCCCGTAGCCTGATATTTTATGTTTTTCTTTTAATAACTTTTGGACTTCTTGAATATGAAAAAATCCTTCAGATTGTTTAACTATCACATATAATAAAAAGTAGCAGCTATGCACTTATCACAAAATGTGTATGAGAACATCCTCCTCATGCTTAGATGCTCACAGGAGATAGTGCTAGATATCTGCCATGAAGGAAGATATTGTTGTTCTGTAGCAAATCTGCAGCAGTTTTCAAACACACTGCAGTCAAACAGCAGAGAGGACGGCTGTACACAGTGAGAAAACGCTGCTAAGAAACTTTAGTCCCTCAGTCCCTTTACTGCAAGTACCCTGCTTTTATTCTTATTTACTTTATAGGTACCTTATAAATATTTAATTTTAACAGGACCCATGGAATAAAATGAACTTTTACTGCAAGATGACCGAGTGGTTACTTGGTTTAACTTTCAGGTACAATTAAAGTTTTTATTGCTGTGCTACCAGAAGAGCAAAGACACGGTAAAATACTCACGACGAGGAGGGTCAGCCAAGGGGAGCCTTCCAAAAGCACCAGCAGGGCTGTGCCTCACCCCACTGCACCACCCCGGTACTGCCAGCATAAGGAAAGGACACCATGTAGCACTGCGGAAAAATAGGGACACCGAGAAACTTTTTTTTTTTTTTTTAATTTCAAGTCACACATTTGAACAATAGCAAAAAAGCAACGTTACAGTTGAAACAATAGAACTTCAACTTCCACGTAGTCTTTTTTTGTTGTCAGCTTCAGAAGTTTCCAAAGCCTAACAACATTACTTCAAAAGCATTTGGTGTAAAAGTACACTAGATAATGAAAGAACATCCTTTAAGAATATTTTCAAACACATAAAAACCCCCAGTAAGCTTACATCACTGACATTTTGACAAATGATGTACCAAAAAGGATCTGGTCACAGAAAGAAAGATGGTGGGGAGAGTGGCACTTTCTCTCCAGCTAATTGACAACTTGGGAAACAAACACATCAAAAGAAATACATTACGATATTACTCCAGTGAATAGTCTGTCAGAAAATGCAGCCTGTTTATTAGTTTGAAATCAGCATTCATTTTGATCTCCGGCAGGGCAGAGACATGGATTCGGGAAGCAGAAGAAATCTATCTGCAAGGCCTCGCAGCACAATGTGCTGAGGGAAACAATGAACGTGCTTCTGAAGGCCCATTAGACAGCAGTGAGAGAATCTGAAAAAGCAGCAATTTAAATATTTTTAGTGCTCTGCAGCTTCTTCCTTATTTAACAGCTTAGCTGGGCTGCATATATTAGAGTCAAGGGTTGGAAATAACTTCAGGTGGGGAAGTTGGAGAACAATATGTCAAAGGCGTCACTCAGCCACTTGGATGACTGGGTTCAGGACAGCATTGTTCAGCACAGATGCTATCTCCGAAAGGTGGGTTTGGAGAAAAATATCCAGAAATCCAGCACTTGATGTCAACTTTTTTAGATGCAACCAAGTTGCACGGAGCTGTTTCCCTCACTGAAATAGCAGAGGCATCTGCTCTGGACCGATCCGGTTCAGGGCCTGGTTCAGTGATTGTATAAATCCCACTCACCTCTCTGGATTTTCCAAAATCACACACACACACACACACAGTTAGATGCAATCTTATCACAAAACACTACAACCGTTGCATTTTTAACATTACTAGCCTCTGTAAATGCATTTATTGTTAGCAGTTTTATCGTCAGAACATCTACTGACTCTGAAAGTCCTCCCACTCCGCCCATTTTTAAAAATAAAATGAAGGAATTTAAAAATAAAATGGGAAAGAATGTAATAAATGTGACATGCCAGAACTTATTAGTGAAACGGATAAAGTATTATTATGAGATAGAAATAGGAAAAAATGAAAGAATATAATAAAACCCCTTTAAAGTGCAGAAAAGAGCAAAAAATGTGAGAATTTAAATTCATGCATGGCCTAACAACTTTATGACCCTTTCCAATGAAGTCAATAAGCAGATATTAAGACTTCCAGCATCAGATCAAATTCACTCCTAACATTTAATTCCATTAGCCACTGAGTTTTCAGACCCTTACTACTAGAGTGGTCTTTGGGGCAAATACAGGAAAAGGAGTGGAGGTGATTAAAAAACTTCTGTGATTTTTTTTTTTTTCTTAGGGGGGGAGGGGGGGTTGGTTGTCTGGCTTTTGTTTTCTGTTTTTGTTTGTTTGTTTGTTTGTTTTCCATATTTGTCCCTTTACAGTGCTGGATGATTTTGACATGGTGACTATTAGCTTCTACTTTGTCTCCCTGCTGCAGCCAGAGGCCTGGTAGAGAAGGAGCTCACCAGCTTGGAGGGTTGCTCAGCTGCCCCACAATACAGGCACACCTCAGTAGATGTAAATAACAATGCTAAATGCTAAAAAGTTTCATCTATTATTGTTGTATTTCTTACTTCACTGATCGCATCTTCTAAATAAGAACATGCAGAAAAACAAACAAACACTTTTTTGATGCAATTTTCCTTTTTCTTTCTGCAAGTACCACCACAAACAGGGCTGATGAAACTGATGTGACATTACTGATCTCAGAAAACTTCCTTGTGACTGGATCCAGGCCCTTTAGTCAAGTTAAATAGTTTGGAAGTTAAGGGCAGTCTTCCTTGACTAGACATTTTTAAATGACTAGACGTTCTTAAATAATACAGAATAGGGGACCTTCTAGTGAAACTAAACCCAGGAAGAAACAGTAATTTCTTCAGAAGTAAATTTGATTTTTTATCCAAGCTACAGAGCTTATACAGAGAAAACATGTCACCAGACTGCTTCATGAGGACCCTTTGTGCTCCTGCTCCCTGCCTGACTCGCTACTGTGACGACATCTTCAGCCCATTTGGCAAATCGAGCCTATGGTGGCTGACAAAACAACTGCTCCTGGAGAAAGGCAGAATATTTATCACTTGGAGTGGAAAAGAACCACACGTGAAAAGCCCTTGACATGGCAGAAGAGCAGCACATGGTGTAAAGGCACCCTCCAGCCCCAACAGCAACAGACCCTGGGCAGTGGTGTGCTGGCAGAGGTGCCTGCATCTGGTTGTGGTTTTGCTCTTTTTGCATTTTTCTCACTTGACAAATGAGAAATGAGGCAGATGTGTACAACTGTGTCTTACAAGTAAGTGACCTTTTACTGTTTTACTTGTTTTTCTTGAACTTAACACAAAGACCTATTCTGTCTGTATTGAGAGAGCTTTTAAAAATTGCCTTCTACATGCAAGAACCTGAATCTGGTGTTGATTTTTTTTTGTTGTTTTGTTTTGTTTTGTTTTTTTTTCCCACTTGCATTTCTTTCTATCACAAAAAAAAAGAAATCCAACATGAACCTATCACTGTTGAAGACAATAAAAGAAAACAAAATGCACTGGTGGAAACATTAGTGCCAAGTTTCAAGTTAAAATCCACCTTATAGCTCTGTTAGAAATGCTATAAAATACACCTTGTTATAGGAAAGCTGGCATATTCCTTTGATGCCAGTAGTCTCTGTAGGTCACCAATGCAGTGAGTAGGTTTGATGGTTTTACCATGGGAGCTATGAGAAGCTGTAAGGAAAAGGCCATGCCTGTGGAGAAAAGAGCTCCTGTGTGGAAGTTTGAATGCTTTTCATGACCACTTTGGGCAGCTCTTGATACCAAAGGCACCTCCACCACAGCTGCCCAGTAGCCACCCCTTTTCCCTTCTAATCCTTCTCTGGACATTTTCCATCTTTTATTTCTGCCTAAAGATTGTACATTTCAAAACTAAAAATGACATATGGGGCGCTAAAGTTCCCTATGTACATTATAGGCTATGGTAATCACACAATTTACCACATTGTTAAAAATAAGACAATTGCATAGTGAGTTCTGGGCATTTCCTTTGCAGGCTCAGCTATTATGCATTTTATTTCGCTTTGCAGAGAATTTTGTTTGGTCTACTGCAGAAATATTATCATCAAATATTAATAGTTTTTCCCTATTCACAGTCATAACATGCTAAGTGTTTGACTGTTTTCCAACATTTTAATAAACTATTCTGAAAAGAAAGAATTATGAATTGTCTTATATGATGAAGCAAGATTACACTCAGAGTCAAAAATGAAGTTCCATTTCTGAAAAGCACAATAAAGTCTACATGATTGATGAAGAAATGTTAGGGCTCTCGATATACGAATGCAATTTGTCAATCATTTTTTTTTTAAATACCAGAACACATCAGATATTCTTGTACCTTCCACACACAATTCAAAACCCACTTGAACTTCTGTGGGAGGCAATTAACAATAATGAAAGCTAACTTCAGTTTTTAGTACATTGTTTTTAAATGCCGCCCACATAAGTTCATGTAGATCTTGAACACTTTAGGTGAATAAAACTTCTGTTTCAAAAAAGAGATGGACAGAATCTACCCAATATTAGGAACTTTTGTTTGCCTTCACTGCAAATTCATAAACTTGCTCTTATAACAGAAACCGTGTTTGACTTCTAGAAGGTGAATATATGGGATACAGACTCATTTCATTTACAATGACAGCACGGATGTGGAGGAACTCAGCCTCCAGGTTCATCTCGAATTCTGAGGATCCAGAACTCACCTAGATTTCATGGGCTCTTTTCTTTTTTAACTGAACCCATCTAAATACAATCATCACAAGTAACTCTTCATTTGCAGTGTGTCTGAAGTTTAAACAGACCCAATTCCTCATAAATGTGCAGGTCCTTTTTTGAAATGCTTCTACCCAAAAGCTGACTCCAGAAAAAAAAAAAAAAAAAAAAAAAAAAGACAAATACTGTGTTAAAATGAAGACATTCTTTGTATAACATTTCAGTTCGAATTCATGAATCTTTAGTGTGATTACTGTTGCTAGAACCCCACCAGTTCGAAAAAAGTAGATGGCCACAAAATATAAAGAATTATTGCTAACAAAGATGTGGTGCAGCACATTTAGATCTCTTGCCAACTACAGAAGTAATAATTAAAGTTTGAAGAACAGAATACAACAAATATAATGGTTCGCTTTGCATCTTAAATAGATAATGAAGTACTACATCTAGCATTTAATGCACTCAGTACTATATAAATAACGGGTTACTGCAGTATTATTTAGTACACTAGTAAAACTAACAGATGACCAAATTATGCCTCTTTTACTCCCTGTGTCAGTTCCAGTGGGTGATATTCTCCCACTGCAGTTAACGGTACTACTCCCATTCATTAACAGTAAATTTTGGACCATTAGAGACAAACACAACTCTCCTTGAATCAGAGTAACTGGCTGTGTGACTAGGGTAAGGTGCACAGGGAGGGGAAATGGTCGCTATCGCAGCCAGCAGTGAGGAGAGGCTGAGCGCTCATTTTAGCAGGCAGCCAAGGCTAAATTAAACAATCTCATACCTGACTGCCATGCTTCTAGTCATGGAAAGACAATCCTCTTGACATAATTTAATTACACCTGCGAGGACATTATACCACAGCATAAGCAAGATATCTTGAGAACGCTGTGTCTTAGCTTATGACATTATCTGAGTCACTTTTGATGGGATTAATATTGTTTAAGTAAGCTGAAGAGAATTTCACTGTGCTAGATAGAATAGCAACAGAACAACAGGTCCAGAGGGTGAACAATGCTGTTAGAGACGAAAGCGGATAATTATGAAATGTAATTATACTTCGAGTTTCTCAGGGAAAAGGATAAGATCTGATAATAAACATTTTATCACGTTCTTGCTGTTAGGTAAAAAAGGGTATCTCAAGGAATTTAAAACAATGTGAAAGCAGTTTTAGCAGTAAGTGTTTGAGATGCTGAATCCTTGGATTAGACAGGTCATTTATATGTATGAAAAGATTATTTAATTCATGTGTCCAGTACCTGTACAAATAAAAGGTACTGCGAATATGTGTGCTTACATGTATGTGATGAGAATTTGGGACTCTGGAACTAATCACCCAGCTAGCACGGAGCCTCGCTCCCTGTGGCACTGTCTTGTCTTCTCCCCTTTGCTTGGAGACAATCCTACCACTTCTGCAGCACCAGGTAAGGAGTGGCTCTAGCTTGTACATGAGATGCTGAATTTTCTTTAGCAGTCTGAACAAACATATATAAAAAACAAAAATAAAAATCAGAAGATAAGGGAATAGCGGTAAGGGCTCCTATTTACATGTATTCTGCTTACTTCCCTTTACCTTTGTACTGGAATGTGTGACACTGTTGTTTACATTGACATTGCCCAATATGGACTGAAATATTTTTTTTCTATCACAAATTGTGAAGAAGATAGTGGAATGGCAGTAGCTGTAAGTGCCAAAATAGCCAAGCCCGTCATTGGATAAAGCAGAAAATATTTTATTCCATCCTTATACTTCTAGTGAATTACACTTTTCACACTAAGCAAATCATACATGATATTAATGACCTTCTGCCCCTCTTCTTCTACATGCACAGTAAGTGTGAAATGTGTTTTGCTGAGGAGTCTGAAAGTACTAAGAAGTTGTGAATTGGAAAATTTTTAAACAACTCCATTATTTGTATAATGTATTTTGAATTCCAAAAAAATGAAAAAAAAAAAGAACTCTGCAATACTATTGCAAGATGTGGTTTCAACAAAACTAAAATTGTGCTATACTTGTGCAAAACTTTCTTTCTACCTTATGTTTATCCAATTTAGGACAGGTATTATGGAGCCAGAAATACAAATTCGCTGCAGAAACAGGTGTGCTACAAAATGCAAAAATCTGTAGCTGCTTTACCTGAGATCCCTTGCCTTTTGTCAGTTCAAATCAAGGTTTTCATATATAGTTTTGGCTATTTTAATTAATATTTTTAAAAATCATTTTACATAAATAGAAAAAAAATCCAACAGATCAAAATTTTCTTATCCAATCAGTGACAGATTAACAATATGCTTTGTGAGGCTAAGAGGGAGTGAGAAGAAGATACATCTAATGGTACATTTTTGTCATTTGGTGTCCCCCTCAACAATAAAATAAGCTGTCAAAATGTCAAGGTGTGTTGACTTCACAATAAGCAAGGAAACAAAAATCTTGTGAAATAGCATGAGATGCTGTAATAGAAAACTTTGCTTTACTGTACATTTTTCAATATTTACTTAGATCAAATATCTAAAAATAAAAATGTCTGCCTTTCCCATTAAATTAGTCTCAGCCAGAATATGTTGTCAAATGCATACATTATATAAAACCAAGAGAAAAAGGTATTAAAAATAGCAGAATATAAATAAATCAAAAAATAGAAAGCAAACGAGTATCTTGCTTTCAAAAAAGAGATTTGCTTTCATATACATAAATACAAATGACACTTTCATCCTGGCATGTATATCATTAATTAGATGTATATGCACAGGTTTTTCAAAAACTACAGGGGAGCTGTCAATATAGTTTGCAATATATATATCTGAACACTAAATGTAGCTATTTCTTCTGTAGAACAACGTAGAAGTTTGCTTACAACAATATTGGCATAAATTTCTTTTTAACATGAAAAGCAATAAATTCTGTGTTATTGCCCAAACAGACCATCTAGATGAGTTCGTTGTTGTTTGTACTGGAAATCCAGAGGTTTGTATTAATTAGGAAGTGGAAGGTGAGTGGAAAATGGAATTAATTTCCACATCAATACTAGAAATACAGAATATTTTTGGACATTCAGATTAACTTCTAATGTAAAGTGAAAAGAAAGAAAAAGTAGCAAACTGTTTCAGTAACAGTCACTGTGAAGATATTCTGGTTCACCTATGTTTAGACCAACAAATATTAAACCATTTAATCCTTTAACTATAATATGAGTGCTCTTCTAAACTTAAGTGCCATTCCACATGTGCTGGACAATACTCTTAATCATGGCTAACAAAAGACCAAGTGTTGGTCTAAGAAACTATTTATTGAAAAATGCAGATTCAGGTCAACAGAACTATTTATAACTAATTCACAAGATTGCCTCATCTAAGGAAAAAAGTTTTATCAGACATCAAAGTGTTTTATTTTGTTTCAACATTTCAAAGCAAAATGGTTTCTATTTTTTACTTTCACTGTTTCATTTCAAAGTACTTCTTTTTAAAGAGTAAAACAAAAAGACATTTTTTAAGATTTCTGTTTTGCTAGAAAAGCTAATGAAAATAGTTTAGATTAACATAAAACCAGCCACTAGCTGTCTGGGGTGTTTTTGGCTCACCTGCTAAATCAAACAGTAGTTGTGCTTATTACTTCATAACTTCACAGTTCAAATGTAACAAGGCACTATGAGAAACTATATCCCATCATTTGATAAATAAAATTCAGTCTGATAGTTTGTATCACATATATGAGGGTATGGACTTACACTTAAATGTTGAAAAAGTACTCCCTGTTCCTCAAAGTATACAGTTTAATTTTCTTTATTTTTAAGGAATCTCCTTTCCTTTATATATGTATATATATGTGTGAGTGTATATACATACACATGTATATTCTCTTTTTAAGATTCTTTGACATATTTGCTGAGGAATGAGCCTACCTGTTTGTCAGAAAGGGATCTACTGCTTGACTCGCACAAAGCCATCAGCTTGATAACAGGAGAAACAACAGCTTCCCCTAGTTAGCACAAAAGAAACTCTACATCACATCATTTCTAAACATTCACCTTGAGTGTACAAACTCTATCATTCTTTTAAAGAAAAGGAAAAAAACACAACCTAAGAACACTCAGGGAACATACCAGATTTCAGTATCTATTTTTTCACTCAACAGAATCAAAACATTCAATCAATCAGTCATCCCCATTAAGATGATTTCATAAATGGTGTTATAAGAATGTACAAGGTACTACTAGCAACTTTTTTTTTTTTTTTTCTTCCATCCCAGTCATGATTTCATTGTGTGCAATTTGAAGAATTCACAAACAGCAGGGCAAGGTCTGGAAGAAGAAGGCACCTTGCCCACACTCTAGCTAGCCATCAAGAGAGAAGCTGCTTGGATAAAACCTTGGTCTTCAAAAGCTACATGCTTCAAAATTATAGCAAACATTTTGTTAGACAGATCTAGCATGCATTCTCATGATTTCTGCATAATAACAGATATAATCCCAAACCATCTTTAAAAAACTCAAAAAGTTAGCCCATTAGCATACACATTCTTTGAAAGAAGTCTGAAAACAAAACCACGCCCAAAGGATGTTCTTGTGTTCACTGTGCTGGATTAAGAACCAAGTGATCTTTTGTAATGAGCTCTACTTTCCATAGGCCAAGGGACAAAGTTCCTGCTTCCCAATGGTAGAGGAAAAATAATTAAAAAACAAACAAACAAATAAAAACTGAAGTCCTCTATTGTATTTACACTAAGGACAGCAAACAAGCCAACAGAGCTCTCTGGGAAGGACTTGTTTCCATAGTGCTACTAGCTTCTCAAATCAACACAATAAATCCTGTAACAGATCATAATTGGATTTCCATAGCAGAATCTTCGCATTCTGATATTATTCTGATTCAATTTCTCAAGTCACTGGTACATATTTCTCGGAGGGTCTCACAAAGACCATTTTTCTTAACTGCCCTGGGACTCATCTGCGGACAGGAAGAGCGCTGGGTAACAAATGGCATGTTTACTGCACTGTAATATCAAAAGAAGGCTTATGCTGGTTTTCTTTAGCAATTTGTTTAATTTTATAGATCTGTGGATATGCAAAATGAAATAAAACCTTTTCTTCCTTCTGCCTAATGCATAGTTATGATTTATGTTCTAAATAGCCCCCCTAAATGTTCAAAGACTCCATTACAGGAGCAACTGTTCAAACACATAAAAAATGACAGTCTTTGTTCCAAATAATTTATAATTTGAACAGAAAAAAAAAAAAAAAAAAAAAAAAAAAAAAAAACCTGTGAAAAATAGGAATTGTTTTCTCATTCCAGAAGTTGCAATAGCAGCTTCTGGTTCAGCAAAAGATGAAACTGTCTGTGCCAAGTACGGGACTGACAGCTCGATGAAGTGTTCCTCTTCTCCTTCTTACACTATTTCACTAATAGAAAACTGATTGCTGACACGTAATTGTGTGTTTGAGCCCAAGAGGGTAAAAGAATCCAGAAAGCAGCCAGCCTCCTGCTGCCCCATTACAGCACTGGGGTGGATGGGGCAGCCAGAGCTGGAGCTCATTGAAATCCAGCACTGCCCTCCCAAATCTGTCTCCAAAAACCAGAAGATATGAGACTGAGGCTGAAAAATATGTCAGTTGTATCCAATCCTCATCAATCCTCTGCAGACCAGAAGGGCTGCTGATGCACTTGGCATCAGGCACAGAAGTAAAGTTTTGCAGTACCGCCCTCACCAGCCCCGTTTTCGTAACAGGGTAGTCTGGTGGCGAATGCAGGTGGGGAGTTTAAAATCTGCTGCTGAGATGCAATTTCCCAGTCAACTCATGCTTTTTTATTTTGATTTAATGTAAAGGAATCGTTCCTTTCTGAATGAGAATCACCATCAGGCTTTTGCTTCTCCCAGCCCTCAGATGCATGCCACAGACTGCAGTGCTTCGCTCTGTGGTGCGATTTATAACAAGGCAGTGCATCAGTCAACGCTTCCCTGAGATTCACTGGAAGTATCTCAATACTGCCTTCAGCCATTTCCTTTAGTTTAAATATCCACCTTCCTTTATGGCTACTTTTTACTGATCTGAGGCAAGAACAGCAAGGCAGACCTGGTGACTGTGCTGCAGTGCCAGCCTTTGGCTGGTGAGTCAGGGAGCCAGAGCTTGGTGCACAAACTTGAGTTGGAGGATGATGGCCAAAAAGCATTAAGCACAGCAGATGAGTTTTGCAGGAGAGCAGGACAGTGTATCAGTTGATCTCCTACAAGGACTAGAATCCACTGGACTCAGCTGTCTTCCTGAACAGCAAAGCCTGAGCGTGGAAAGGTGACTGGGGCTCTTCAACCTCCAGGTAATGGAGCTGACTGCTTTGCCTGATCAGGTACACCTGTCCTTCCCCATGCAGAACAGCTAGCAGGTGAGAGAGCCCTGCACCTACCTGAAATGCACCTATCAAAGGGCATTTCTGGAAAACATGTGCCTTAACAACACAGTGTAAAAATTAGAGCAAACTTGGTGAGTGTGTGAAGTCAGGACCCCAAAGCTATGGGTATAGGAATGGTTTTTCTCTGCCTGCACCTGAGAGAGAACCTGGGCTGCACCAGAGGAGGTGTTCCACCAGCCTCCCCAGCAATACTGGACCAGGGGAGGTTTTTGGTGTTTTATGCCATGTGATACTGATAAACTCATTATAAAGCCACCAAAAAATTGAATAGGTTAGATCATATATGTGTGTGTACAAACGTGTGTGTTCATGTGTGTATGTAACTATCACAATTTGTCTCTCCTGAATGTTGTGAGAACTGAAATAATTACACTGCTCACAACTTGAATTAAAAGTCTCTGGTTTTGCTGCTTTTCAGGATCCGTTTCTTTTTAAAATTTTTAGGGAAAAGTATAGCATCATTCCTGATATTTATGCCATTATGGACATTTCAAAAGTATATTTGAATTTGCTTGCTGAATTTTCTATGTGTCCTCAAATTATCGGCAAGCTTGTCATGCAGATCTAGAACATATACTGCACAGCACCCATTTAATGAGACCTCTGCTCTGGCAGTAAATCTCACTTCTTGTGCAGAACTCTGACAATTTTTTCCCTTTTCAATACCTACCCAGAAAAGCTGTTGATTCGGGTTTTCTTTTCTTCTGCAAAACTCAGGCCCCTCAACTTTTAAACTTCTCTCAAAGATACATACTGATACCATAAGTCATCCAGAAGTCTATTTGGATTTAGGAAATGAATTTTGCCTGGCCTGTCCTCAAATCCTGGCAATCCACATTAGGCTTACGGGGTATCTACTCTGTGGAAAGTACAGTATTATTCTTCCCACACAAGTTATTCATCTTGCAAAGGAAGTTGAAGGAAAAGGAAAGAAACCAAAATGGTTCAAACAAGGTGCCTTTACAGCCACAGCCCCTCAACAACTTATTCCTACAACTAAAAAATAAAAAATAAATAAATAAAATATTTTAATAATCATGCAGAAAAATGTTTCCCTGATTACTGGACTCTTTATGTATCTAAGAGTCATATTATGTTAGCATACAGATGTACATATTTGCAAAGGAAATGGCAAATTTCTAATCAGGATTCACCTGCTGCCAGACTCAGCGTAAGAATATACCAGTGACTGTCAACAAAATGTCAAATGAAATTATGCAATGTGCAAAGTAAATGTAGGAAAAGATCATTTGGGAGACGTTTCTAATCATGTTAAATACACATAGCAACACTAAAAGCCTGAATTTCAAAGGCATAGAGGTGCCTAATGAGATTTTTAAAAATGCCTTTTTAGCACTACTGAAACATCGCAGGAAGTGCCTCACTGCACCTACGCACCTTTGAAATTATTGTTTTATGTTTCTATCTTCAAATCTAAAAATACCTTTTTTGAAGTTGCAGAATGAACCAAGAAGGCTCCAAGGAGCAGTGTCGTCTCTGTGTACTTGAGATTGAAAGAGCATTTAAAGGAGCTATCCTTTGACTTCAGCAGAACTTTATCAGACCAGGCCTGAAAAGGGGCAGAAGTGGTATTTCCACAGCTCCATCTCTGGCCTCACTTTATTCTGGTTCCTGGAGAGCACATTTTTGGAGCTGTATGTTTGCAGTGACCAGTGGTGGGCAGAGTGGCTTGGAGGTGGCCTCTTCTGAAGCCATCTGAAGCCTCCATTTTTACAGTCCCCAGCCTGGGCCATTTCTAGGCTAGACATTTTCTAGGTATCCCCCCTGTGTTTCTAAGAAAGGGGTTCTGTGGATCTTTCAGTCTGCTATACATCTGAAATGAGGGGAGTGCACTGCAGGCCAGCAGAACAGCTCAGAGCAGGACTCAAGCAGCACGGCATGTCATTAAGGAGTCCTGGAACAGGCTTGGACTACACAGAGTCAGTCAATAAAGAAAAAGAAGGAAAAAAAAAAAAGTGTTTTGGTTTACTTTGAAACAAGCCAAGCCCTACTGAGCAAACCCATGAATATTAACAGATAAGTGTGGAGGTCTGAGGCTTAAACCAGGACCAAACCAGGGAGCTAAGCTGTTGACAGCACAGATATACTTGCAATTTCAAACAACTCTCTCTCTCTATATATATATACTTCTTTTTTTTTCCTTTTAAATTTGCTGTTTCCCTCTTGGTACAAAACAGAGATAAATCCTCTAAAAGATGAAGGGTAAATACTGCATTTGAAAAATACAATAAAAACCCGTTTTCCATTTGCCATTTTTTCTCCCCACAAAAAGCCAATGATTTGCATAGCGATGCCCAGGCCCTTCTTTTCCTCCCCACGGACCGGCTCTGATTCTTCAGAAACACAAAAAGCAGAATACAAATCAGTTCCTACTTCCATGACATCCCCTGATTTCAGCTGAGAGCAATTTACTTAAGATGTATTTCTTCAGCTGGGAATACACAGCACCAGTTCTCCTTATTGTCCTGGACATTTCACCCACTACACCATTAGTTTCCTCTGAGGACAGAAGTAAATAGCACAATTTGTTCTCACAGAAGACTAGCTGTTTCTGAAATGTGAAGAAGCTCATGGCAAATGGGCAGAATGTTAGGAATAAATAAGAAAAATGGGGCAGCAGAAATAAATCTTTTATGATGACTTCTCTCATTCATTTAAAAGGGAAAAAGTCCTTGCTGTTGCTTGCAGGAGTCGAGGCACAGTAAAGTTGCAAGTACCAGAGAAAATATCTTCCGTTCATGGGTAATTTTCTACACGGGCTTGAAATATAAACTTTAAAGAAAAATGTGAAGACAAAGACTTCCAAAAACAGCTAGCAATTTAAGAAAATTATATCAGCAAGCAGAGAAAAGATGTGTGCTACAGCCACTTTAAAAATAAATTGCTTTAAACATGTAAGTAAACAAATTAAAACATTAAATCTTATCCTACTTTTCAGAAAGCTACTGCTATGCCAAGGCAAGAATTTAACCGTACATATTGTACCTCAGCTTACAAAAAAGTTTAACTACTTTCCTGCTTCAGACTTCCCTGAGACTCCATTTGCCATTCCACCTTTTCTAGGTATGATTTCATGCTTCACCCTGTTTATCAGAGAATTTGCACCCTCCAGTTTAATCTAAGTCTTTTTAGATGCTTAAGAATTAAATGCTCAAGAGGGTTGTTTGGAAATGGCAAGTCATTTCTTTTGATGCTTCTCAAATTATCAGGAAGATTCAGTAGAAGTACAGGTGACAAACCTGTACCAGACAGTCTTTCTGGGAATTTCCTGAGCAAAAGTAGAATTCAAATATCTCATCTAATTTTTTTCTTCAACTTTCAGATGACATAGCGATGCAGACAGGTCTTCTAGGAAGACTGTTTCAAATGGCTGGGGCAATATGAAGAGAAGATTCATCAATGCATCTGAGAGAAAAGGAAGTATTAGGCAAACAAAACCTTGGTTGGAAATACTGGTTTCTAAGCATTTAAGGATTTTTACCAACACCAGGTAGAAGATGGCTGAGGTCACTCAGGATTCACATGTGTATCTAAACACTTGTCCCAAGTAACGGATAGCAGGAGCACCTATGTAAAGCTCCAGCGTCCAAAGTGAATGCTTTATCCAAAAGGTCCTTCTCTTTCACTTTTATGCTATGCTTTTAGGGCAGAAAGGAATGAAACTTTCATAACCATAAGTGTCCATCGAACCTGGTCCCTCAGAAAAGTTTCATTTCAATAACAAAATTCCTTGAGTTTGTTGAATATTTTCTAACCTGCTAGATAATATGAGCTGTGATTTCACTTCCCAAATACTATTTTGTTTCTCAACCCAAAAAACTGATTGATCATTCTTGTTATCCATCTCAGAACTTTCTCATTGAGTTTTGAAGAGAAGTTATAGGGTGAAATACATTCAGAAGATAGAGTGGTTGAAATTAGAAACCTTGAGATTTAAGACTAACTTACAATACTTCACCTTTTTCTCTAACTTTAAAACACAGGGGATGTCGGGTGTTAAAGTGCCATGGAGTGCATATCACAGAGCAGAGCAGAATTTAAGGTAAAACATTACAAACCACCAATTTAAACATTCAAAATATTTAACACTTGTGTTAAATTCCTTACCAACCATGCTTCTTCCTCTTATATCCAAGCACTGTTACGTTCAGATTTTTAGTATAAGAGGGTAAAATGGGTGACTATAAATACGGCTCTATGTAGTGAAGGCAAGCCCATACATATATACGAAAATCAAAGCTGACATCTTGTATTCATGCAGGGGACTAGGAGAAAGCATGAGTTATGAATTACTTCTGTTTAGATTCCCTCTGAACATGGACACACTTAGGAATTTGGTCCATAAACTTTAAAGATTATTCAATTAATTTTTCCGTTCAAGTGAGCGCCCAGCATGAGCTCCATTAAACTTTTTGTCTGCAATAAAGTCACCAGACAGCCACAAGAAAATGCACCCCCAGAGTCTCTGCAGAGAGCACACAGCTATTTTTGTGACAATGATTGTCAAGGGAAAAGAAATGTCACATCACAACCGCAGCTTCCCGAGGCGCCCTGAAACGCAGCCTCAGAATTAGCAGACTTTATGAGCCCACAGGATCCCACAGAAGGAAGACTGCAGATTTTCCTTCTGCATGTGAAGAAGTAGTCTTCCCAAAGCTTTATAGCCAATGAAATATCCCTGACCAAAGGTCGGCCAGTGCCAGCACTGGTACCAATACACAGGAGACCAATGCATCAGCTGGGTGTGACAGCGCAGCAGCAGCCTGTCCACCTGCACTCAAAGCCCTGGAAAACAGCACTGCAGGGAAGCCCTTGGACAACCCTAGGAAAAGACGGAGCAAGAACAACTGAGATGTTTTTTACACGTGAATTAATATGGTTTTCAAGAAGCTGCAGGCAGAGCTATACAGTATTAAGTCAGCCTACAAAAAAAGTTTTGCTTACCTCTCTAGTCCTTAAAACCAGCAATAAGAAAGCAGAAATAGCTCCATGATGCGATCCTTGTAGAAGACGTAAGATATAGGAGGCTAATATGGGCTGAAGCACAGATGAGCCACTTCCACTGAAAGTTCAGGCACAGCAGTGAGTACCAGCAGCACAGCAAGTGGCAGTGGTGGCTGCATGTGTGGTGTCCATTGGAGCAGGGCAGGAGGTGCCTGGCAGGACATCCCAGTATATGCTGACCCCAGGATGGATCCCAGGGCTTGGCACCTCTTTGGTGACCCTCACTGATGCAGCAGGGTGAGGACCTGGATGGAGCACAAGTTAAGCCACATCGATTGCTCCCCCTGCTCCCAGGGTAGAGGAGCCATTGCAGGATGCAGCCCCTTCTGGCTTTCTTGCACTCTGCTGGTATTGTCATCCAAAGTGAGACCTTGAAAAGCCACCTGCAGAAATGGCTTTAGACATTTGAATGTCTACTACGTCAGAATTTCATACTGAATAACCAGGAAAGACTGAATAACCCAGCCATGGGACCAGACAGTAAACCAGACTTTCTGCCTCCTGATGCCAGAAGTGCCACAATTCTGCCTGCATTTTTTCTTTTATTCTTATACAGATGTGTTAGTACCAAAATGTTAACAAGAACAGTAAGTAAAAACAGAAGTCATTAAGGTACCTTTGGCCAGTGAAATTGGGAAAGCGGGTTATTCACAAACAGAGGAGAACTCCTTTAAAACATGTATTTCTCTGCCAAACAAAAAGCACTGAAGAGAGGAGATACCAGACCACTGCAAGATGAACTAAGCTTCAAAATATTTTTTCTCCACGGTAATAAAAATTCTGTCCGCACAATGTTGGTAATATTTTACATTAACTTACAGCACGTAGATCTGACAACCTGGCAAGCTCAAATACTGGTGTATGTAATCTATAATCTCCTTTCTGTTTATTTCTATATGTTTTTATTAGGATATTGTGGTTTTCCAAGCAGATGCCATATAGCTATACTTGAATTGATTTTATTCAGGACTTTTATTCAGGAATACATACTGCAAATAGTTTAATATAAATGTCAGGCAGGGAGAGGATTTCACCTTAGCAATATTCAGAGGTTAGGACAATATGTCACTGGAGATACTTCGTTAATGGCTACATACTTTGTACTTTGTACAATGGCTATATAAACACCCGCAAAAGAGAATCATGAAAATCAACTTTAATAAACTGAAAACTCAGTCGGAAGGTGTTTATAAAATGCATTAAATTTCTCTGTGAGTTATTCAGCAAAGAGAAGGAAGCTGTTGTTGGAGAAGAAAGGCCATTAAGTTGTTGAAAACAACTATTTTGAAATTGCAGCCAATGCCTAGGCTTCACGCAAAGCCTCTACTACCGCGAGTTTCTGTCTTGACCATTAATTTTCATGCCTGAGAGTAGCCTTGCATATTTTATTCTCATTTAGAGTACCTAGGAAAAATAAATGCCAAAAAAAAGAAAAAGAAAAAGAAAAAGAAAAAGAAAAAGAAAAAGAAAAAGAAAAAGAAAAAGAAAAAGAAAAAGAAAAAGAAAAAGAAAAAGAAAAAGAAAAAGAAAAAGAAAAAGAAAAAGAAAAAGAAAAAGAAAAAGAAAAAGAAAAAGAAAAAGAAAGGAATGGATGTTTTTTAAGTTTTTAAGTTCACCCAAAGTGATTAATACTTCTTCAGTGCTACAAAAGGACATGTCTGACCTACACCACTGAAAGAAATGATGCACAGACATGTAAATCTTCCTTAATTACCTCTCCTTGCAACATGGAAAAATGGGTGGTAACCTGAAGAAGTAGTAATCAGCCAGTCAAATCACAGAGTAGTGGAAAGGTCAGATTCTTACAGCCTAAACATTGTAAATTACAGGAAACATAATGCAATCAAATTCCAAACTGCTTCTTTTTGACACAGGTTATAAAGAGAATGAAAAAAGAGAAAGTAATCTGTCCTCATGACAAAAATTTTAATGAGAATATTCTCTTCCTCTTTAAAATCTCTTCAGTGAGGGAAAATATGCTTCTGTATCAGGGCCATGAAATATTCGATTCATGTCAGCAGATTATACATCTCAAGAAATGCACGTGATCAATCGATTTGCCTGTCAGATCTCCATTATGGAAGCAAATGTGCTGAATCATCCGGCGAGGCTTCCAGCTGCCCTCTGCCATGACTGCTGTTTCCCATTTGGTTTGTAAAACATACATCTGAGTTCTCCAGTGGGCAAGGAGTAATTAGGAAAGAAGTATGAACAGTTACAAATAAAAGCTAAGCAAGCCTATCTAAGCTACGAGATTTTAAATCTGTCATGAAAAGTATGCCCAGTAGTGAAAGCATCTTTTTTTTTGGTTTGTTTGGTTTTTGTTTGTTTGTTTTGTTTTGTTTTGTTTTCTCTGTAACACTTGGATGAAAATGCCCGGAGTTCAGGGTCATGTCCATCCCCACGTAGAGCCAGGATGTGTTGGGGCACCGGCTCCATCTTGCTCTAGTGGGTGCTCATCTGCTGCTCACCACAATGGGACTGTCTCAGTTTCCTTCTTCAGCTTTCAGTGAGCTCCACTATGGGCTTCTCAAGTCCCAGATGGCATCTCTGTACTTAACAGACCTTGTCAGAAACATGTCTAATGATTTTAATTCCATGCAAAAAGCAGCATTTTTAAAGCTTCCCAGTGTTTACTTGCTAACGTGCCTCTAATATGCCTTGGAGAAAAGTGGCTCCTGGGTGTGAAAATGTTGTCAGCTCTTCTTGGCTTCTCTACTGAGTAGTTCATCCAAGATGTGCAAACAAGTTTGGATTTCCATAAGAACTAGAAAATAAACTTTTTTTTTTTTTTTTCTTAATCCATCCCTAACCATTATCAGTTTTCAATAAGCATCAGATGAATAATAAACATTTCTTGCAGGTGGTTACATCTGGGGCTGTCTTTAAAGGAGCCTCACAGTGATACCATCATTACCACAACACATGGGTATAACAAGTTCTCCACGCAATGTTTAAAAATAAATGGTAAAAATACCATGGCATCATGGTATTTTACCATTGTAGCTCCTCTTTCTCTTGCTCTCTTTCTACATCAAGCCCCATAGGAAGCAATCATTCCTACGCAAATGCTGCATGCTGGAAATGTAACTACTCCATAAGCTGCCTTTCCTTGGGGAGACCGATCTGCTGTCTGTGTTCGGATACATACAAAACAAAACTGCAGTGGTTTCCAAGCAAAGCACTAAGCTGCAAAATTTTATGCTATTAGTGGCCTTCTGCATCATTTACATTTCCATGTATTGCTTCTGACTTGTGCACACTTTATTGAAGGAGCAATAATAATCCCATTTATGCAGTAACTGACACTGGCCAGATTCAATAATATGAGATAACTGGTACCAGCAACACACAGACTCATCAGCCATGCCACCCCTGTATTGCTACCTCATAAACTACTCAGAAAAAAAAAATGTTTCAAAGACGATGACAACTAGGAGGGAGAAAGCTGGTGGGGACACTTAATTGCAAAGTGTTTCCTATTCCTGATCTCAAAGTGGAATGCCAAACTTGCAGTGCCCAGTGACCATTTGGGGCTAAAACATGAGAAAACCATCTGCTCAGAGTGAGTTCTGCAAGAGGCCGGGGTGCACACTCTCCTGAGCAGGAGGAGTCTTGATCAAGCAAATTCCTGACTGCCTTGGGATTGCAGGGCCAGCTACAGCAAGGTTTGGGCTACAAATGTCCTCTCCATTCTGATCGTGGCTGCTGCTGCTGCTTGTACCAGGAGCCCTGTGTCAAGGCCAATGGTGTCAGTGGGATGCTGCAGGGGGCATGCATGGTTTCCATAGTGTCACACCTGGGAAGGAAGAAGAGGCTCTACCCAGCATTACCGATCTTCAACACAGACTTAAAATAAATAAATAAATAATGTGAAGCCTTCATATGTACTATAACATTCAGAATAGATGTATAAATAGTGATTTCCAGTAAGCCTGCATTGTTTGCTTTTGGACATTTTATAGTAACATGGTGGATTCGATCTTTCCAGATCTTAAAAAGGTTGCTATATCAATAAAGCTGGCCCCTAAGAGCTTCTCTCTGAACAGCAATCATATGTGGAAGTTTTCTTGATTGCCTTTCATGACTGTGCAAGGAGGATGTAACTACTAGCTCACTTCCTGACATGGAAAATGGGTTTGAACATGGAGAGAACACCTCATTTCCTTTAACAGCACCTTTCTGGCCAGAAGCTGCAGCTTTTGCTAGATGCATATTTTCAGAAGGAGACTCAGTTTATACCAAAGAGCTACAGGCAGGACCATTTGTGCTCATGATTATTAGGGTATCTTCAGAAAACAAACACTTTCCTATCCTTATTGCCAGCAGCAGAGTTCTACCTCTGGACCACCCATCTCCTTCTCTCTTCTGACCACCAGCACTGTTCATACTTCTGTTCTCCATCCAGGAAAAAAAAAAAAAAAAAAGTTGTGTTTGCCTGGTTGTTTGGAGAGAAAGTGCAGGAGAAGAGGAGAAGGTATGAAGTCTTGCAGACCATTAGATACAGGAGTTATATAGGATTAGATGCAGCTACAAAACAAGCACAAACTGCAGAGATTATGGCAGTCTGAACATCAAGATGTTTAATGTATCAGGTATCTTTGTAAAAGGAAGACATGGTGTGTTGGAAACTAAAAATAAAGGAATTAAATAATGCACCCTTTCAGAAAATGTATATAATCAAACAAAATCTGCCTGAAACATAAAATTTCTTTCAGACATGAACTGTTGTAATGTATTTGCAAAGAAATTCCTATTTTCTATAGTTTAAATGTGAAAAATTAGTAACTGCACAAAAATAAATAAAAGTTTTAAAAGTGGCTCATAAAATACCTCATAAAGACCTATGAAACATTCATATAAAATTCACCAGGTTTCTTTTTCCTTCTTTTCATCAAAGCCTGTTGTTGTACTTCACCTCAACCTGCTCATCTCTCTAATCTCATCCTTGGGGATGTCCATGAAACCAAATGCATCACTTCTGGTTCATGAAACATTTTAGCCTCCCTCAACAGGCAAATCCTTCCATTAATAACACACTCCAACCTCTAAAAAAAGATTATTCTATTTTCAAAGGAGAAAACAAAGAATAAAGAAATCAATGCATAGGCAACATTATTTGAGGAAGTAAACAGAAACAATCTTTTTGCTAATCAAACAGAAATAAAGAAAAGCAAGGCAAGAGTCAGCCACTGGGAGCCAAATCTCCATCCCTTTGTGGTTTCTTTACTGAGAGGCAACTGCCTCTCAGTACTTACTCTTTACTGTTTTGTTTTGCATTTCTTCTTGCATTTTAATCTATTTTTGTGGCTAAATAAGACTTGTGTTGCTAAATCAGCATATTCTTCAGACAACCTGGATATGCCATTTTTCCTGCTGCTACCACAGGCCTGGTTTTGGGAGAGCTGTGATCACTGGTGGGTGCTGCAATTGGATGCTCTCCCTTTTTCTAACTGGGAAGAATTGAGCCCTGATTCACTTATGTTAGGAATAGCTAGAAGAGTACTTTTATAACCTTGTGGGAATTTAAATACATTAGCCTAATTAAAATTGTTGTTGTATTTGTTTTGTTAGGCTCTCCCTTTCATCTGCATGATAATGATTTTGCCTCATCATTTCAAGAAGTGTCTGTGGGTGGAAACAGTGAGTGATATATTCATATAATGAGGCTCTAAATGACTACAAAAGACTTTACATCGCTGTGAATCATCCATCTGCAGCGCTGCATTATTCAGAAATTAATGCAACCCTATAAATGAATAATGATTTAAATGTACTTTTAAAAATTGTTAATGCTCCAGCATTTTTTCCTTCTCTACATAATCAGAAAATTGATTATGACTGTGACTAGACCTATGTTCTTAATTTAAGTTATGTAATGGTAATGGAAAAAAAAAAAGTCTTGTGACAACAATGAAAATGGAAAGATTTCCAGGAGACTAGAACTGGGTTTATAACCTTCAGAATTCCCTAGCCAAGTTCAGTTGACTTCAGAGGGAATTAACACCAAAAATCCTCCTATAAGGTTGCTGGGTCTAGAAAAAATTGAGTTATTACTGAAGTTAATGAAAAACATCCAAAATGGATTAGGATATGTGTCAAACTAAAAATAATATGACCATAGAAAACATTTCACTCCTTATTTCTTTTCTCCTATAACTCTTTTTTACAAACTGAGTGGTTAAGGGAATCGTAAAATGAGGAGCTATATGAGTAGCTGAAGTAACACAAATACACTTCACAAGCATTTGTCTGGGAATGATCTCCCATGTAGATTAAATGACGACCAAACCAGGGTGAATGTAAAAGGTTTTCATTCCTCTATCTGGATTTTTATTTTTATAAAAGACTAATAGTGCTATCTTTTTCTGAAACTGATAGGCTAATAAACAGATTCCAAGGGCAGGGAGTTAACAGATATGAATCATGACAAAAAGTTGGAGAGAACAGTCAAATAAGCCTTCAGAAACCAGGTTAAAGTCAGCATTACCTTCTGGTGTTGGCTTTGGTGCTTATGAGACTCAGGTACTCAGGTGGTCACTGCTGTAATGTCCTGAGGGGTCTGTTAGGGCACTGTAACTCCCGTTTCAGTCCTGTAAAGGTTATTCTTCTACAAGCACTACAAGTATGCTGCTTTTTTTAAGAGGATGGAGGATGCGACCAAGATCAGAACTGAGCAGACGCATATTTAGGAACATTATGGAACACCATATGAATAGTTTATTTAGACACACGTTTTAAACCAGGAATCACATACATTATTAAATGCTTTTCTACTCAAGTCATAACAGCAAATTTTCAGAAGCAGGTCAAAGATGAGAAATTGCTCTCTTAATATTAAAACAAATGTAATCTACTAACTTGCTTCACTAAGATCATTGAACAAGGTTCACCCTGTGCAATAATAAAAGCAGAAAGGAGACATATTTAGTGTTTTCAATGAAAATGGATACTTAAAAGAATCTTCAGTCACAGAAGATGGGTTCAATAAAGTCATCTTCCACTTGCATTGGTTTATATTCTGCAACTCCCTATTAAATTACTGTAAATTGCTGATGCTGTAAAGGGCATGAACTCTACCAAGGCTACAATCACAGATGTCCCCCTTATTAAAATCTTGTAAAAATCACTAGCATTTGAGCAGCAGAACTGAATTTGTATCAAAGATACACTGAAATATTGTTAGCCAACTATCAGACTATTACAACTTCCAATTTCTTGGAGTTTGATAAACTTACCAGTACACACCTTTGTTATTGTATAATTCTGCTGATAAACTGTGCTCCCAACATTTTTGTCCACAAATGATTTACTAGGTTGAAAACAATATTATCTGTCTTAATTCATCTTAGCTAGTGAGGCTCTGTTAAAGGACTAGATGAACATCATGACTATGCTGTTACATCAGTCTTTGGTGTGGGACAGCACAGCCTGCAAGGAAAGTCACTTTCAGGGGAAACCAAAGTGATCTGCCTTACACGCACTCACTCTAGATACTCTTTCAATTACAGGGAAACACAGCCCTGTTTTGTACCACATCTAACACTAAAAGCAATCCTTTGAAAATATTCAGACACACTAATAATGATGTTTCCTTTTCTGTTAGATGCAAAGCAATATTCCTATTTCTGTAATTTGCTTACTTGCATTGAGTCAAACCAAATTTCTCAATTTTCGTCTCTGGAATTCTACAATTTTCACAGATGGTGGACAGGATAAAGTGTTTTTTTTTGTTGTTGTTGTTGTTGTTGTTGTTTGTTTGTTTGTTTTTTTAATACACTTTAAGGAAGTTGTATCTTTGAATCTGTAAAGAAATTTTCCTCTTTTGAGAAGGAAAAAAATTAGATCTCGATGGTAACTATCAGCCAATACTGAAAAGCAAGTGTCTTATCTTAATTTTGGATAGGATCTTCAGTATCTCCTCTCACAGCTGACTAAACACTTATACTAACAAAATCAGGGTGGATGCCATTTTTTAATTGATTCATTTTTCTTTTTCCATTTTTTGCAAATGTCACTTTGTCTACTTTTTAATTACCAGTAGTAGCTTCTGAATTTAGTCCTCTCTTCAGTGAACTCATTAATTAAGAAAGGCAAACTTCTGCTATTTTCTAGAAATTGTTTTGGATCTTGTTCCAAAAGCAAATTTTGATATTTGGTATCAAGGAATTGAGTCAAAATCCCCTAAACTGCCTCACATCTCACAAGTACATGTGGTTTCTCTATTTTAAATATACACAATGCATGAATTATACTAGGAGATATATCGCTTTATACCATTCATTTTGACGATTTTTATGTAAAGCACACAAAATCTCTCATTTTCAGCATAGCTGGGAAATAGCTATTATTATGAGCATAAGCAGTGAGTCCAACTGGGCACATACACAGATGGAACATAACTGATCTGTCTTGCTCTGTCCTGATCTTCATCACTGAAAGCTGGCAACCTTAAAACAATGTTATGTTCCTTGTTTTTAAGAATTCCAGGTCTCAGTTCTTGAGATCTGATCTCAAAAGGTCTAGGAAGTGCTTTATCTAAAACTTATAACATTAAAGAGGGATTGCCACGATTCATAAATTATTCTCTTTTTAATTTTCAGGACTGACAAATGTGCCAACTTTTCAATTTAATTAGGGGAATTCTCTGTAAGAGATGTATTTTAGTCAAGTTCTCTTCTCCCGGTTTCACTTTAGGTTTCATCCTTTACATCAACCAAAGCAATACACTCATCAACTTGTTCTCTCAGAAACTGTCTCATGCAGATAATACAAAATGTTTCATTTTGTGTATTTACATTTATCTTGAAAGATGCTTTCAAATCCTCCTGTCTGGCAGAGACCCATCACTCTTCTGAGCTTCCTAAAGGAATAGCTTCCCAGAGCAGTGGAGTTAAAGGACACAAATTCATCATTATGAGCCACCTTTCACAAGTACTTCACCTCCTGCCTCCCAGCCAACAAATCCTGCCACTACCTTTCATTTACAGAGATCTGCATTGTAGAAAGGCCAATCAAAAGAGGGGCAAAGAAATAACCTATGAGGAAATCACAAGTTCCATACGGTGTTTCTGCATTAATCACGTATTTGAAAAAGAAATAGAAAATATCTTTTGAAAGGAAGAATGTCAGACATTAACCTTGAATTACTTCTCTGTATTTTTCCACAAAACCTCAAAACACAGAAGTCATTGGATCCCTACTCAATGGCTTGCAAGCTACAGTCTTAACTATGGATTTACTGCTATTGATTCATAATGTAGTAGCCTATGAAAAATAGACTAAGTTGATTAAAATTACCTTTTTTTATTGAATTCTCTTGTAATGAATTTTCCTCTAGCTGAACAAAAGGCAATTAATGCAATCTAGAGTTCTCCTATAGTGAAGAATCAGAAGCAGGAAAATGGAAAAATGACTGACTTTAACATGCATTGTCTGCCCTAATCTCAGATATGATTGAGAAAATAGTATTCCCAAGTTACATCAGTTGGACTTACATATTTTGAATGTATGTATTGCTGTTACTACAATGCAACAGCAGTATGCATACCGTACACGATCAATTATATTATTCTAATATGATTAATTTTATAGTTAGGGCTTCATAATATGATATAGTTATGATACATGCAAGGTTTTGAATCAGTAGGTGTGAAAAGGTATTATTTAAGACTAGTTTTTAAACTTTAAAAATATACAGAAAAAATATATACTACTTTTAATACACAGGAAATAAAATATTTGCAGAGGCCATAATGAATACACACACACACATGAATTCTATTCACTTTTTTGACTGTGAGAAACTGGGCAAATTAATTTCATTCCCAGGCACTGGACTTTTCCCTGACTTTCCTGTATTTTTGGCTTTCAAGAATTATAATGCTTTGAGAATTTTTGAGCTACTTTAGCTTGAGGTTTCTATAACTTAGTGAGCAGTAAGTGACATGACATTTAAAATATGATTTATTATATTCCTGAGTACATATGCATTACTCTTACAACTGGCAAAAACACAAAGATTTAATAGAGTTTCTGTCATCCTAGGTAACTGTTTAGTCAGGTATACTAGTGTCTTTTTTAACACCTATAGATTTTGGTGAGATTCCCTTTTGGCATATATAATTCTGCAAATTTTAAACATTGTAAGCTAACTGAATAGGTGCACGTGAGAAGTTAATCAACATCCTTTCTTTCTAAAAACACCCCTGTTGTATAAATGAACATAATTACTTCAAATAAAGAATCGTCAAACTGAAGCTCATGGTGTTGCTCCCTCAAATACTGAGGCACCGACAAATAGGCATGGACTAGATAATGAATAAAGCCTAGAGAATGGGACCAAGGGCACAGTGAAAGCAAGTACTTTCAAAGTTTTATGATATGAAAATAAATGTTCTATTCCCACATATGCATACCCTCATAGTTGAAGCATCATCATTCCCAAGTGAACTGGAATGATTAAACATCTCTAGCATTTCTAATGATGTCTATAAACCTCTGCCTTATTTTAAGGCTTCACACTTTCAAATCTAATAAACAATATTCCCCAATCTAATGATCTTTTAGCCAGAAGGTTTTCATGGCTTCCCCTTGAACTGTGCACCTACTGAGAAAGGTCAGCACTGCCTTGCTCTGCACATGCATGGACACAGCAACTCCTGCACACCTCAGGATGAGGGTGCTGAGACTTGATTGAGCCTCTCATCCTCGATGAACAGAACTTGTGAAAGTGTTCTGATAATGGCTTTGGAACTCATGGGCAACTTCAGCCTAAGAGCTGAATAAGATCCAGTGATTATTTCCTAAAAATTTTGTACTGTAGGTAGCTTAGAGAGGAGAAAAAAAAAAAAAAAAAAAAAAAAAGAGAGAGAGAGAGAGAGAAAAAAGAAAAAAAAAAGAGAGAAGTCTACACCTGTTCCCTATTCAATGCTCAATGAGCTCAAAGACTGCTCTTCCATTTGAATAGAACCATTTTCCAAAGGTTTGTAAAAGAACAGAGTAAAAATGTGTTTTCTAAGCCCAAGTCCTTGATCTGACTTCCAACAATTTTCTTTGTCTTAGTCATAAGCATTTCCTTCCTAATACTGTTATCCTTTTGGTAGTTTTCAAGATTACTCTGTGAGACATTTCTGGATTGCTTCTCATTATTCACACATTACTCTGTAGATTATATTGAAGGATATATTCTTATAGTACTATTTGGTCTGGCTTTTTTTTATTATTTTTTTTTTTTATTTTTATAGTATCATGGTTTATCAAGCTCATGCCTATGCCTGTGTGCTTTTCCCCAGTAAAACATAGCTGCAAAAGATGCAAAGAAGGAACTAAATTGTTACAATTTTGTAAAAGTAGGGCTTTAGGTAAAAGAGAAACCAAGTTTTGAACAATTTTGTCCTAATAACTTTTGTCCTGATCCCACTGGGGAATTTGAGCAGCAACCAGCATGTCACTGCCAAAATATTCTGCAGAAAGGGATTATAGGTATATGCAGAGATAACATAATCTTCATATAAATCATTTAAATAGTCAATCAACCAAGAGACACAAATCCATAGGAATCCTGGCTTCATTAGTTTCACTGCTCACAGAACTACTTGGATTTTTTTTTTTTTTAATGGTGCTTTAATCCTGTTAGATTTCAGAGGCAAAGCAGTTATGAGATTGAGCTAGAATCTATTCCTTCTTATGCATCATTAAACAACTCCAAAGTGAATTAATTATATCTGATCAACCCACCGAAGGCAATGAGGCCATGAAAGGTGCAAGTTAGGAGCTGCAAAACATTTATTACTGATGACAGGGCACCAGAAAGAAAACTCTTTGACTTTCAGATCCAAGTTTGAGCTAAAGATCTAAGCTTGAGTTAGTAGGGCTGGTTTTAGTGAAGTAACTCTTTTAATCTACAAAGTGGTTACATTTGAAGTGAAAAAATGGAATACAGAAAGCTCTGACATTATTTTCATTTTTACAGAGACATTCCTGAGCATGAGACTACACTTTGATGCTTCAGGTTCACCACCCAGCTCAGTTCCTGCAGGACTTTATTCAGTATACAGAAGTGCCCTGCTGGGCAGGATCTCAGGAGCCCCCAACCCACCTGGAAGCTCCTGAGAGGATGATCCAGACAGATACTTATGAATAGCAGAGGTCACAATGACATTTGCTAATCACAGCCTCTTCAACTGTGTGCAGGCTGTCAACGCATCCCCACCAGGAGCTTGTACTACTCAGAACCAAACTCTCACTCTCAATACCAAAGCTTCACAAATAAACACTGCAAGTCCTGTGAAGTGCAAAAGGCACATTTCTGCAAGGAAAGAAACACCAGCTGGTGATACTGGGTATTTACATGAAATTTAACTATTGGACAAAACTGTGTTTTCAATTAATGGTATAGCTGCGTAGCTGCATGTGGACATAAACCAGTGACATCTCTATCTTGTAATAATTTAAATCTAGCCAACTAATGCTCTTTTCTGTCCAGACTAGGAAGTGGCTAAGAAAAAATTATGATAAAGCAATTTTGTTGGAGTTTACTGACCTCCATTACCTGGAGATATTTCAGTGTCTCTGATGCTGGCAGAATTCACACAGCAATTTGTCTGACCAGCTCCCCAGCAGCTGTCTTCACCCATGGATAAGTCAGCTGCAGACACACACTGCCCAAGAGCTGCCTGTTCTTCTGCAAGGAATTCCAAAATTTGGGGTTTGCTCAGATCTCAAGTAGTACAGCTACACTTCTGTACAACACAGAAAGACCTGTATTTAGTATGTTAATACAAGTCTACGAAGCAGTCAGTGAACTCAAGTATAGGCTGCTGACAAATTTCTCTCTGGCCTAATAATTATCAGACTCAATTTATACACACAGCATACATGATCTTTGGATAGTTTTTCTCATATGTTTTGCCAAATCCTTTTTAATATATTGAAATTGACATTTTTTCTTAGTAATTTGAAAATGTTGATGAAAAGAGTTCTTTTTTTTTTTTTAAAAAAAAAAAAAAAAAAGCTGTGCTACAAAATTAACAGCTCCTTTCCTGGTCCTGGAAAGAGATAACACAGGAACAAAACACAGAGGCCAAGAAACAGAACACAGAGGAACCTACATTCCTCCACAACCCTGCCATTTTCTTGGTACTCCAAAATCCTGCACATCCCTACTGTGTCCATTCCAATTTTGTATCTCTGAACTGTAGAGGAGTGAAGTTTGTGTAGCTAGTGTAAAAGTACTGAGAAATATGCCCAGTCCCATGGCTTATTTCACATATGCAAGTTGTCTCACTCCTGATCTGTGACAGGTGAATAGAAAGAGCTTTCCCGTCCTCACAAAACATCAG
This sequence comes from Aythya ferina, assembly GCF_964211825.1. Taxonomy (NCBI): domain Eukaryota; kingdom Metazoa; phylum Chordata; class Aves; order Anseriformes; family Anatidae; genus Aythya; species Aythya ferina. The sequence continues at coordinate 25,181,747 of NC_140305.1, forward strand.
ATGTTGGTATGGAGAGATAATGGAAAGAATAAATGGCAGTTCCTTTATAACTTGGAATCACAGATAAGAAAACTGTCCCTCAAACCGTCACTCATCAATAAGAGTGACAGGACAGGCACATTATTGATAACTGCAATTATTCAAAGACTTTTTCACCTCTTCAGATGTCAAGCACTATGAAGAATCCCTCTGAAGGCAACAGTCTTTTTTATAAAATTAAGCATTGATGGAGGCCTAGAGCTAACATAACACAATCACAAAACAGATTATCTCCTCCAGATCCTCAGCATTTCCTAAAGTTTTTATCAATAATTTTTAATCCACCAAATGATCATACCAGTACTTGATGCTGACAGAGAATATTGAAATAAGTTATTTTATGACACTGATTACAACAGTGTGTTTTACATCCGAACTCCATATGAATACTCATGATTATAAATCTTATAAATCAACAAGCACATGCTCCCAGAAGCTTTAGCCATTATCACGTAATGGCTAAATGATGGCACACTCATGCAAGTCTAAACTTAACAAACACCAGAATGATACAAAATCAGAAATTTCTTAACTAGAACTAGATAAAACTAAAACTTACTAAAATTGGTTAGAAAAAAAAATGGTTAATACTAAGGTATTTATGCTTTCATTATAGAATGGACCTAGAAATACTTTCATGAATAAAAAGGAACTGTAGCTTATACAGTTATAGAACAGTAGGTACTGAACATTACCACTTGTAGCAGAAACAGTTTAGAGTCTTTGACTAAATCCATCATGCATCTGCATGTAACACGCTCAGCAAGCAAGGAATTACATTTAAATAGTCAAGATGCAGGCACCTGATCTCATAGCAAAGTCTAAAGCTACAGACAAAAAACGCTGACCCGATTTTACAGGATAGGCCCATTAAAATTCTGGAGAATCTCCATTCCATCAGATAATCTTCGCTAAGAATCTGAAAAAAATAAAATAAAAAAAAATCTATCTATGTTAAATATTCTCAGATATTGCAGCTGTAAAGGCCTACAGATCCTTTCAGCTTCATTTCTCTGTAAACTCTGCTTTTCTTTTTTTTTTTTTCTTTCTTTGTAACTGCTGTTTAAATTCTATTTACTATTATTGGGTCCTTATTTATTTGTGAAGTTGTTTGCTTACATTTCTAGATCTCAAATAAAAAGAAAAAAATGAAGAAAAAATACAGCTGTTACTGGATTTAGTTGAAGTAATCTTGAATGTGAGTTGGCATGGTGCAAGGTTCATTGACTATTCAGACTTTTTCCTGAAACAGAGAAAATTGGATTTTTTCTCCCTTAGGCTACGAGTTTTATTTATGGATACCGATGAAAAAAAAAAATCTAACTGATGTTCACTGGTTATTGTATATGTGCTCACAGGGCCTCCTCTTACAAAGTAAAATAAAATAAAATAAAATAAAATAAAAAAGAGCAGCATTAATCGGTTATTCTTGCATAAATGACCTAGCTATACTATTGCTGTAGTTGTCTAAATAGGTGTTAATGACAAGGCATTTCAGTATTTTCTTGGGAAATCAATACTTTTAAAGTAGAAATTGTGATTTTCTGCCAAAATTAATGAATCTGCTGCTCTAGAGGTCAGGATGTCATTTGCAGTGGAGACTGTGAAAGAAACCATTTCTCAGTGCATTTATTCACATTGAGTGATAGCATTGGCCCAGAGTGAATATTAATAGCTGTATGATCAAGAGGTTAGAAAGTATGGACTGGAATATAATGCAACAAATGCCCAAGTCAGGGAGATAGAGCTGAGCTAAAAAAGGCATTATTTAAGTGTTTGCTATAACAAGAATAATGAAACAAAGTATGTCAAATCCACAGAGTGGTATTTTTTCTGTAGCTAGCCCACAGAGAAAGGTAAAAGAGTTATGTGAACAGCTCATTTCCCCAGCTCGTTTCCAATGCTCCCAGCTCTAACCTCAAGTTGAACCAACACCAGTAAACTCTCCAGGCCTGCTCTGCTCCTGGATTTCATTTCTACCTTGCTGACCAGCACAATATTTCTGTTGTCCAACACAGAGAAACCATTAGTTATATTAATTGCTACAACGTGGGGCTCATGCTGGGAGCAGAGGAAGGCATCTTCTGTTCCAGACTGTGACTCCATGGTCTTCAGTTACAGCCTGGAATTACCCATGTAGTACCTGTTGTATCATGGGAGATGTGAGAGAGGACCCAAAATCTAGAACTGCATTGCACAAGAGCATGAAGGTTTTGTAGCTGAGGTCTGCATTGTTATTTTGCTATGAATCACTGTTAAAAGGCCTAATGCATACCTAACTTAAAAGACTTCCAGAGACAGTGACTACTCTAACTTGGATTTTAAGTGCATTCCTCCATTTTAAAGTAGTCTTCAAACTTCCTGTAAATAAATCAGTTTCCCTTGTCCCTAGGCATATTTTCCCAAGATTTCAAAGCTCTAATTACTATGAACAATATCTTCATGGTCTCCTGCTACATCTCTCAAAAATATAACAAAAAAAGATCTATTTTGAAAGTTTCTTTGAACTTTGTAAGTCAATGATTTCTTATATAACTGCAATAAAAACCTCTGGGAAAGAACCTATTATGAGTACTGTGTCAGCAATTTTAGCTTATTACAGATTGCTTGCTCCCCTTTCCACATAACTATTTAATGAATTTAAACTAAGGATTGTATAATTTCACAGCCAATGGTAGCCGTGAGTTTTTACCAGGAGGCTTTTAAACTGAGATTACGGACAAATTAGTAAAGGAATTTAATGAAGAAAATAATAATTCAATGCAGCTGAGCAGTGTTTGACTTCTGTCATATCAGTGGGAACTCGGCACCAGAGCACAGCTTTCAGGCACTGCTTCAGGGAACCTATGCTGCCTTCCAGACTGACAGAGATGCAGCAGATGTTGGCCAGTGACACCCTGGCGAGGAGGCAGCTGCTGTCAAGAGCAGTGGGACAGGTAGAGAACGGCTGTACCCTGGCTCTTCTGGAGTCAAACATCTCCGTGCTCTGAATTTCTCAGTTTTCTGGTTGTTGGTTGGAGTTTCAGCCTTTAACGGTGAACCTCCAGCTGAAGCTCTTAGGAGGCAGCAGATTGCCTCGTTCAAGCATAACTGGCTACAGCAACTCAACAACTGGATATTTATTATTTTCATTTTATTTCTAATTCATTTTTCAGCCATTTGTCCTCATGCTTCCAAACTGCTTCTGCAGGAAGCATTCCCTGTTCTCCCCTCCACCCTTCACTCAGTCCTAAGGCTGAGCTGGTGCTCCTTCCTAGAACAGCCGTTACCAATAAAACTATTTATATCTTTATGGTGTGCCCATTTGCTGGGCAAACTTTAATTGCAGTAAGAACTGCAAACAGAATAAAAACAAAACAAAACAGCATGCCATCTCCCTCTCTCTCCCCCCTTCCACATAAAAAAACAAACAAACAAACAATTTGCCACGGGAATCTAGTTTCTAGGATAATAATGAAAAACCGATGATGAAAGCAACAAAGTGAGGATAGAAGAGAGCAAAAATACCATATGAACATAATTCTTTACTCACACCATACCACCATTGCAGGCTTTAGTGTTGGTATGAAAAGAATGATTTTTTTGTTTTGTTTTGTTTTTTACAATATGAATTGAAACCCTCTCGCTTTCAAAATGATTTTGATAAACCAACAGCAGCACAAAAGAAAAAGGGTTGAAGGTTTACAAAACCTTTAGCTCTTAACTTCTTTCCCTGTAGGTGTTTTATATGGGACTGTTTCTGTACAAAACTTTTGTACAAAGTGTTAAAGATTTAATATTTGGTGCAATGCGTTAACTTTACTGTTGGCTAAAAATACAAGAAAACTTGCATGCTTATGATGACCTTATGCTTTTATGAATTTCATCTTATTTTTTACAGTTTTGACATTTGTTGACTTGAAGGAAACAGTAGTTTCAGTCCAGAAGATTTTGGTTCATATCTTACACTGACATTACCTATGCCAAAATAATGATCCTTTTGCTTTAGCGAAGTGATTAAAACCAGATTCGAGCACCATTCACTGCCACATCTTCTTCTTGTAACAGCTATGAAACAGGCCAAAAATATGGTGACACACATAGCATCACAGTTGGCACTTGCTTTTTCAAACAACGCCAGAAAGCAATTAAAAGGTGTGTCTCTGATGGACACGAGAGAGAAGAGATTTAATGAAGAGTGACGTTTTTCCTTTGACTAGTATGTAAGCAACAAAACCTAAGTGCTGCTGAATTGGACTGGCTCTGCAGGAGACAATGCACAATACCTGTGTGTTCCAGGTTTCTAGACTTTCCCTGTGATCGCGGATGGATTTCAGAGAAGAGAAAGGGACAAGTCATGCCAGATTCAAACACCTAGGGCAGTAAGTCAGAAAAAGAGATTAAAGCGGAGCACTCAATACACACCAGCTGCTTAGTGGTCTGCAATAGAACTGCTCCTCTGTGCAGCACAGCAACTTTCCTAGGCATAATGGCTTTCTGGATCTTGGAATATGTTGCACTCACAGTATGAAGAGGAAAAAATTATCTGTATTAGTCATAGGTAGCCGAGCACCATCTGTTGCCCAGCCTGAAAGTGAACATTCGCCACAAACTCTTTCATGATTACAGTTTGCCTTCTGGAGGAGGTACCACTGGGGGTAAAGCCATGCTGCAGAAATTGGGAGTTTTGTCGTCTCCCCCTGGTAAACTCTAGTTGTTCTATGTATTACAGTTGCCCTTGTTTTAATTATGTTGACTTTCTTTTGCATTTTATTGGGAAATCAATAGTACGTTTCAAACAGTATTTAAAAAAAAAAAAAAAAAAAAAAAAGGACAAAACAAAAAACAACAACCACTAAAACATTGTGCTTTTCTAAGAAAAAAAAAAAAGTCAATGTCAAAGGGAAGAACTGCTTGGTAAGTACTTTCCTTGTGAAGCTAGTTTCATCAGCTTATTTTTATGCCAGGCATACCTAAAAGTTACAGGTCTGCAGAATCTGGCCACTACCGCTAAAATATCCTGACTATAGTGAATCATAACACAGCGGAGAAATAAAATACTTTTTCTTGTCTGGTATCTTCCAAATGCCCCCATACACCATTACTTTTCCATTACTAACCATGTGAACACATACTTAACATCTTAAATTCCAGTACTTATTCCATCTATTGTTTTTGTAACTGGAACCTTCACTTCAAGTGAATTTATTAATACGTAAGTCATAAAGATGTCTATGATACTATGATAAAAGCAATTTTGTTCATATCTAGCGTAAGCTATACAGCAACATCAGAACAGTATGGACAAATTCCAATATTCTTGCAAACAGACAACTAAATGCAAACAAATCCATAAACATTACTGTTTTGATGACTTACATTCTGCAAATGATTTCTAAACACCATGATAACACTAGATAAAATGCCCAAGAGAGATTTCTTCAGCATCAGTATTATTAGCCTCGAATATTGCTGTGGTAGGACAACAACTAAAATTTATAACATTAAATATGTAACTAAAACAAAACAAAGAACTCATTCGCCTAGAAAAATCTGAACTGATTTGAAACAGAAAATCTTGTTTTGAATCAGCACTCTAGAGTACCACAGAAAGCCAATACCACTTACAACCTAACAACTTAGTTTGTCTTTTTTTTTTTTTTTTTTTTTTAATTATGGTATAAAAAATGAAAAATCAATTTTTGCAGAACAGACTCAACTACCAGGTAAGACTCAACAACACCTATGTTTCTCATAGTTAATTTGCACATCATTGTAACTTATTCCAATTTCTACAGCAACTGAAGCATTTAGGGGTCATTACTAGGAAGATGCTCTTTACTAGGAAGATAGCCTCAGGCCTCTCTATCTTTTTTCTCTCTCTATGGTATCTTTTATACCCTTGGTTAGTAGGAGGATCAGAACTTTACAGATCTAGAAAATCATTTAGGAATTTCTACTTAGAAAGAGAAAATTACTTGGTAAACACAAGGGAAGGACCACACAGCTGTTCAAGAAAATTAGACAGGAAAAAATAAAATTATGACAAGTTTCACTAACAAACTGAGCTAAATAAATGGCTTCTACCATTCAAACTTTTTTTCATTACACGGGAAAAAATCTCCTGGAATACAGGTGGTAAAATTCAGGTGGTACTGGGATGTGAGATAAATTGCCTTACTTATCGAATGCTTAGTGCAACAATTAGCATTAAAAAGATCATATGGAAAGATTACTTAGGATGTATTTATCATCATTTTTTTCAGAAACATGCCTAGGTTGAGAATTGGATTGATGCATTGCTTAACCTGTATCAGCATCACTGCATCCTTTAATGCATTTTTCAGGTGAAGTGGCGGTTGAATGCCCAATTCTACAACATTGCTTTCATAATATTAAAAACTTAGCTTCAAACATTATTTATGTAGCTATTCCTTGCCAGCCAGGGCAGACCCAGTCCAAGCCCCCCACCCTTCTGTGATGTGCGGCTGACCTCTGTAATAAAAATGAGTGGGCTGAATGGAAGAGAATCATGCTGGAAAAGAATCTAAGAATATCCCCCATGCCCAAAGACTCATGAAAATACATGAAGGATTTCCCTTGATATACATTCCGACACAGATTGTGTTTACCTCTCTAGGATGTGAAGCTGATTATTCATCATCAGCATCTCATCAAAAACAGAAGTTTCAGTTTCCACCCGCACGCAATGAAAATGATACGATCACATCAGCATATTTTATTATTATTGTTACATCAAATCATCATCCCCTGGTACATATAAGCACTTTTTTTTTCCTTTTTTTTTTTCCATTGAAATAGCTCACTAGGTATTCTTTATAAAATAATAAAGAACAAAGGTGTTCATAAAGACTTGTGTCAAAAACTATTCATCCATCCAAGGAATAGAATGAAGCACCATCTCTGCACACTTGTAATAAAATCTGCATGACTGTCTTGATAGCACTAAGTCCCTAATTAAGTAAAAGGGAGTTAACATCATTACATAGAAACATCCTGAGATGCAGTGATAGAACATACTCATCCTCTGTTCAACCCTCAGAGAGACATAGAAACATAATTTTACAGAATGTCAAACACAAGTTCAGACCGTCCAATATTAAAGCTAAAAAGACCTATGGGACTAAGAAACACCTCCTAACATATGACAAAAATCAATACATCTGTGGAATTTAACACAGTGAATGAATCCTTGCCATTCTAACAATAATGGAAGCTTTATATGGAAGACTGCAACTATTTAAAGTTACCAAGGCCCAAACCAAAACCATTCCTTGAAATTGATGCACGATCACCAAGACCTACACTAGCCTTTAATAAGAGCACCAGAGTTATGACGATGCAAGGCTGTAACAAGAGAGAGGCTAGGGCAGGGGATTCTGAGACTTAAAATGCTTCTGAGAAGTTCATTAAGGAGCTAAAATTCATAATACCACTAATAACAGAAATTCAGACAACTACAGCTGTCCCAAAGAGCACATTTGCCTCTTTTGATAAACCTCAAAGCGGAGAGTCCAACCACTCACTAGCCTGAACTGTCTCACCAATTAAAATAATTGAGCTAAAATTTCAAGACAACCGTTGTGAATTAAATTAGCTTTGCTGTTGCATCCACCCTCAGGGATGTTTGTCCAGCTCTGACAATACCCAGTGGAGTGGTGGCTTTAACCACTGTCTGTAAACCATTTGAGTCTTTCACTATCTTGAATGTCACTATCCTGAAACCATTTTTCCTAATGTTCAGTCAAAATATTATTTCTTGGAAATTATTCACCCTAATATATTGTTATCTGTTTTTGTAGAAGCCCTTCATTCGACAGCTTTCCTGAAACCTTCCCAAGATGTTACAGCCATTGCAAAGTGCATCCAACACATAAGACATCTCCTGCCATCGAACACTGTGTATTCCTTCCTTTCTATACCTGTGTGTGCATGAATTCACACAAACACAGGCAGCCTAGAGACTAAAAATGAAATATCTTGTTTTATGAAGCAGTCTTACATTCAGACTGAGAATAGTATTTCATGCTGAAATATTTGATTTTAAGAGTTCAAGGTATATACAAGCCATAACAATACAATCCATGAAATCAGAGAAAGCAAGACTCATGAAATGCTCATGAAATGCTGCTACTTACAAGTTTCACTTAAAAGCTGCTTCCACAAAACACATAAAAGCATTCCTGAAAAAAATATTTTATTTGGACAGAAACATAAACTGGATGATCTATTGTAATTTTCCCCCCATAACATCTCTCATTTTTTAAATTACATTTAATTACATTTTTGTATCCATATTCATTATTACATTAGCTGTCATTGTAATAATAAAACTAACTAAACAAAGGTTGACTTTTAGGACTTTAGCACCTATTAATCCATCAAATAATAACAATTTTTCCCATCTATGTAGATTTCCTGAGGATGATAACTAATGGCATTTGAGTGAAGCTGCAAAAAATAAAATGAGGAGCAGTTTGTTTGGATTGACAGAAAAGACTTTTTGCTGACCATTTATTGGAATACTGGGTGTATTTATGACAATTTATCATCCAATGCCATAAATAAAACCCATTAGATATTGAAAGAGAATTAAGTTTTCAGTCCAATTTTTAACTTGCTAGATGTACTTATTTCATTCTTTGTTTCCCTCTCTTAATCAGTTTCTAGTCCATGAAAGTCCATTATGTCCTACCCTGTGATTACTCTTAGCTTCCTTAATAGCCTCTTGAGCTTTTTAAAACCCCAAATAAATTATATCTATCACTTCTTGGTTATCTGTTATTTTGCTGACATCCAGGAGGAAAGAGAATTTTCCTTTTGGGAGCAGTGCTGTTTTGTCCTTATAATATCATGCTCATTATAACTCTATAGCTGTTTTTCAGCCAATGTTCCAAGTACGTTAGTAAAGTCCATTGGTTTATAACTCCTGAGCTCATCCCTAGCACATATTTTACAGACAGAGAAAACATAGTTTTCCCTCTGGTTGTCCATATTTTAGCAATCAGCTAGTTTGGGAAACTCATTCTCAAGTTTCCAGAGAAACCTTGAGGAAGAATTGCCTCCTATTCAAGGGATGCACACCAACAACACTCAGTCATCTTTTGCAGTTTTAATCTACTGCAGTCCTTGGTGCATCAACAACACATAGCACATGCAGTAGGGCTATATTCCTGGGAAGAAATGTGATTATTACAAAGTGATGCAGAACAGATTATTTGCATCTTTAATCAATAGTTTAAATGCTAAACAATGCATGTCGAGCACTTAAACATGGTGTTTACTGCTTTATCCCTTGTGGAGTATAATTATATTTTATATACACAAAAGCAATTTCATTTGTTTGTATCAAGAAATACACTTGTGTAATACTAAAAATAATAATAATGTGCACAATGATCCAGACAGGATTAAAATGTTTTTAAAAACTTTGTATTAAATAACACAGCCTTTTATTATTTTAGCAGACTCTACATTCAGTATTAGTAAAGAAAATGAGGAGTGGGCTCAAGCAGAAGAAAGATGTGGTTTGATTACACCCTGTGTTACTCCAGTCTTCCTCTGGAGTGTAACAGAGGAAGTTTCATTTCAGTGGGGCTAAAGAAATCAAATATATGATAAATCAAGTGTATCTCTCAAATGTTATGCTTTCATCTCTCTTCCATCCTCTAAACATGGGTTTTAGACTCATCCTGACCTGAGCCCATTGGAAAGTGCCCGTTTACAAGGAGACCTGACTGTACACGTTCGCCTCTGCACAGAAAACTGTTTTGCTGCCCACTTGGTTACTTTATTTAAATGTTACCCTTTGTAAGATTTGGGTACATCTGGGAAAAGAAAATCAATACCAAAAGATATCTACCTTTTACTCTTTGTCTTCATGGAAGTTCACTGCCATTCTGAGCTTCAGGACATCTGCAACAAAGTGGGAAAAAAATAACAAAACTCATGGATGGCTTCAGCAGAATAAACCTGTTTGCCTTTTATTTATTTATTTATTTATTTTTTTAATTTGATCTTCTTCCTGCGTGTTTTGTTAGTAAATAACTATGTAAAGAATGAAAGTGCCCAATGTTCACATCTATACAAAGAACATACTGCTGAACTCTCCTTTTCCTCCCAGCCCACAGCAGCATCACTCCTCCGACAGACACCCTCTGTGCACCTCAGCTCTCAGTCCAGCCTTGTGCGACTGCAGCAGGGTGGGTGCTGCTTCCCCTCCTCCCCTTGCTGGACACCCAGGTACAGAAAACCAAATAAAAATAGTCACTACCTTCACAGAATTTTGATAATAGAGTTCTGTAATGACTAAGCAATCAGTTTTGACATGCAATGCAAATCTGAAGTTAAAAATACAATTTTCCTGCAACGTTAATTATGAATCATTAGAAAGAATGAAATAAAAGCTCCTAACATGTTCCTCTTAGCTTTTCAGAGCAAATATGAGAAATAAAAATCACTTTAGAGAACTGTCACAACGTAGCAGACATTTGATGACTTTTTATTTTACAGACGTCTAGCGACGCCTGTAAATCATTTTGTTTTGTTGTTGCATCTGGAAGTACCACAAGCTAACAGATATAAATTACCTTAGTGGCTACAAATATCTTCTGAAGTATATTAAAACTACCAGGTATAGACACACATTTCGTTAGCATGCTAGTGATGAAAATTTGAAAATTGAAAAAGCACTGATCAGATACAACTAGCCAAAATAAAAAGAGAGCTTGTTTGCATGTGTACTTATGTTTAGATATGTTTTATAGGCTATTTAATAATAATTTAAATTATACCTTTTAATTATTATTATTAGATGAAAGTACTGTTGGACAGCTGTTACTTTCCAGTTACAGAAGATTCACTTTTTTCACATCTTCTAAAATCCAAAGAGAATTAGTGATATCTTTTTCTCTCTTTCTTTCAAGTCACCCAAGAAAGACTGATGTTTCAACAGCACCAGTCAGGGTTGTTTTTTTGGTGGCTGCTTTTCCTTAGATCAACAAGAGAAAGCAGAAATACTGAAGTGTGCTTCTCAGCACCATGTCTGAAATCATATATCTGAATTAAAACAATTAAGTTAAATTTTACTTTGAATAGAGAAGAAATTAAATAAATTCAGTTTGGGAAAAAAAAAAAAAAAAAAAAAAAAAAAAAAAAAAAAAAAGAATTGAAAGGGAATTGAAAGGAGAGACAAGGTGCATAGTATCAGTAACCTGTGACATTCTCAGACACAAATATCAGAGAAGTTGAGATTTAAGGGATTTCTAATCTCTAATCCCTTTGGATTTGCGCCAGGGAAAAAAAAAATCATGAGATTATCCCAAGTAGAGAAGAAAGAATTCAGTAAGAGGATCTACAAAGCCCAGGTGAGTCTGACCCAGCAGAGCTGTGACCCTCCCCACGTGAGCCAGCCGCTCTCGTCTCTTCTGCGAGACTGCACTGCTCCTCTGGATGGGACCATGCTGCCAGCAACATCATCTGAAGCTTTCAGAAACAAATCCACTGTATGCAAGCAGTATTTACTGCAAACACAACAACACTACTTGCTCATATTGACAAAACAAAATAGCAATGTTTGCATGGGAATGTTTGCAAATTATCACTGTCACAGTCTATAGACTGTAGCAGGCAGAGAGATGCTGAGCAAGACAGTAACACATTTTAACTCCACTCTTCCAAAACCCTCCAGGTCAGACTCCAGGGGCTAACCTAGAATCAGCTCCCACCTAAAATCCCCCAATGTCATGACAAGTGACATTGGCAGGCCTCACAGCTCATGGAGGTGCTGCTCCGTGGAGATCTCCAGAAAGTTCCTCTTGGGGTGAGACAGGTCCCGGTACGTGGGAAATGTCTGGTGCCTGATGCTCTCACAGACGTCCCTGCCCACCAAGGCCACCAAGGGAACGGCTCTTGTGTGCTCTAGAAAGGGAGGCAAGACTGCTTATTCTCCTTTCAGAGTTATGAAAGGACTTAAAACATGTTGCTCCAAAAATATAACCTGTATCCTTCTCAAGTGATGCAATTAGCATAACTTGTTGACTGATTTCCCTTACCATATACGTACGAAGCAATGTTACCCTACTCAATATTCCTCAGTAAGTACTCATCTCACTCTGACTCCCAGAATTAAATATCATTTTAATAATCATCTCAGTAATAAACACTGTTCCTCTGCTTTAAAAAATTCTTTGACCTCTTCATGAGCTTGTTTACCCCTTTACTTTTTGCTCTGGTGCAATTTTTTGACTTCAACAAGAATGGTGCAACATAATGGAAAATCAGGACCAAATAATATATAGTATATATAGTATAATATATTAAAAGAAAAATATCTCTTTTAGTATTGCTGCACTTTTGACTGGAAGAGATAAAACAATATGCCTAGTGCAGATTGCCCCACGAAAACCTCTCAGAATGAATGCAGTGTAGATGCAACTTGTGTGAGGTGTTACAGTAAGTGGGGAGGTAACATGTGCTGACAACACACTTAAAAAGTTGATTTTATTTAGAGAGAGAGATAAGCCTTTCTAGATTTCCTTAATTTCTCATTCAGCTTCAAGTATAACATACAAAAAGGATAAATAAGCGTGTCCTGCCCCTTCCCACTGTCAGTTCACATTTACTAATTTATAAGAAATAGTTTACCTGTATTTAAATGGAAATTACCTGACTCAAAACCCAGCCTCCCTGTGAGCTTAAAGCCTAGGCAGCCTCCACTGCCATGATAACCAGTGGGAACACAACAGCAGCCTGAAATCAGAAACACTAAAAATTCTAAAATCTCTAAAAAAATACTAAAATCTCATTTTATCATGTTGTAACACCTCCTTGCTCTCCAGAGTAAATTACCTGTAGAGAGTGCATTAAAAGAATTTCTGGGTACTGTATAGGAGAATAATAATGGCAATTTCATAGTGATTTCACACTATTACGCATGTACCACACAAGAAAACTATCACAGCAAAATCCGATTTGTTACTTTTCCAGAACTGAATTTTACTGCTTTTTGGTTTGCAATTAGTTATTATGAAAGTTTAATCAAAGTCTCAGTTTCCTCTTCCTCTCTAAATGTAGCACAGTCAGAATAAGATGCAACCAATAATTAAGTAAATTGGACTTGGCCTGGAACACAGGAGATTGAGAATAATTTGTAAGTATTACCCATTAGCAATTTGTATTTTCATACAGTACCTTAAATTGGTTATTTTTAGAAGAGATAATATTTAAATGTGATTAGGAAATAAAAGCATTTCTTCATGTTTATTTGAATGATAAATTCCTTCCCCTCCACACAGGGATGCCTGCACTATGATTTGAAGGGAAGCTGTTGTTCAAGTAAGTGGAGATTGATCTGAAAGATATAAATGTAAACAGGAAAGCATCACAAAATAACAGTATGATAGGATGGGGCAGAATCTTTTCAAAAGAAGAAAAAGCATCATGGATACAGTGAGAATGGGAATAGAAGTATCTAAAGCAATAGCAAAACTGAAGACAGATTTGGGTCTATCAGACCGTAGGAGAGGAAACAGTAGGACTGAAAAGAATATTTCAAATAGAAATTACATAGAAAATACTTCAGCAGTGGTTGGCTGGTTGCAGTTCCAGCACTTCTTTCTCAAGAAGGAACCTGGTTCATCAACCAGATAATGATGCTCACAAGTGCTGTTCAGTCAATTCACATCCTGTTCTGCACCTGAAAAAGTTAAGAATTGAGGTGTAAAACTGAAATATGTTAAGAATTTTGTCAGATGGGGTGAGAGCTTGAAAACACAGAGTCCATGATGTCAGGTGTCCTGTCCCACCCAGCAGCTAATAGTTGCATAAGTTTATAACCTAAACAACTATGAGGTGTTAGGTGTCCTGTATTGTATATTGTAGCCCAGTGGTTGAGCCATGCCCTAGGCAAATGTTGGGCTCCGATTCAAAGGATCCCTCCACCAAAGGAGGTTTAAGTTTAACCCCCAAATCCCAAAACATCCACAGCAACTAAATCCTATCCACACGCCACCTCACAGGCCCCCAGCCCCAGGACACCGTGGTTTTGGCCTCAGCAGCCTGATGGTGCTTTTTGAGCCACTTCCATGGGAGAACTGCCAGCAAATGACATCCACTGCCACCAGGTAATGGAAGACTGTCTTGGTCCTGCAGTGAGTTTATGCAGGTTTATGCGACAAGCTGCGTATACTGGAGTTGTTTTACCAGGCATAGAATCATAATTCTGGGTTCCTAGAAAACATAAAAAAGTGACACAGCAAATAAACAGTTTCTGTAAATAAGTGGTAACCAATGCATTTTGGGGTTAGCAACTTTTGATTTGAACTTCAATTCCATCTCAGCTCAGTTTTTCATATTGACTGGAATTACACTGGATTTTGTTTCACAGAATATGCATTGAGCCATTGAAGAATAGCATTCTGAAGATAAAAAACAGAAATATTGAGATTAACATCACCATAAAGAGAAGAGTTTCATGTGCTCTCTGCTTTGCCTTAATGGTCGGTGGATTAGAAGGCTACCCTTACGCTCAGAGCTGCTATCTTTGATGTGTATTTGCTCAATATGTATGAAACCAGACTGATCATTATGGAGCTCTGCTATTTCAGTCCAATTCATCCCCGTCTAGAAAAGTCTAAAAAATAACATGATATTGTGACTGTATTTCAGACACACACCCCCAGATATATAATTTGGAAGGAACTGAGGACAGCTAACTAGATTCCTGTATCAACCCTGCAAGTAAAACTATGAACTAAATTTTTGGCACTCCGTGAAGTTACAAAAATAATAAAGTAATCAGTTTGTATCTTATGTTTTATACTGCTATTTTAACATCGAAAATAGAATTTTATTATTCACTCACAGTGCACAAGAGTTACAAGGTTATATTTATGCCTGCACTTCTAAGCTTCAACAACAGTAAAACAGTAGTGAATTGTACTGTTGCACAAAGATAAAACCCCATGGTCACTTCGCTATATTAGCATTTTATTCTAAGGGTGGAATTAATTAATAGAGCATTAGAGATACACCAAACATATAAAAGGTTAAGTGGAAAGAATGGAGATTTCATTCAAAAATTCCAAAGCAGTTTAAAACCAGAGAAGTACAAAAGTGCATAAGCCCAGTGTTTTAACTGATACTGCACCACCGTGGGGCAATGACAGAAACACAGGACTGAGAGCCTGCAATTTTATTTTTCTTGCTTATTGTAGCTTTAATGGTAACATTCTTCAGATTTTTATAACACTGGCTATTTTTTATTTCCTGCGCAAAACACAGGTAGGCTTTAATCGTCATGATTATCCTGAAAAATGAATACTCACTCAAAGAAGAAAGCTATTATTACAGCTCGCTTGGTCAGCTGAGGTCACAGTGTGGGAGGATTCTGAGTCAAGGCAATTGCAAACGCTGCGAGCAGGGAGGGAGAGTCCACTGTGTATTGTGCAAGATTGAGTGCATCTGCCCTAAGCTTCTTGATCAACAATAGAATAAATAGAATAAGGGAATGAAATGTGGTCAACAGAACAAAAGTGGTCAATAGAACAATGTTGGGAAGTGTTATTCCAGAAATATCCAGGATCCTCCTTGGCTTTGAATTGTAAGGAAGCACTTTTACATTTCCAGAGCAAAAATAACTACTGAAATGTCAGAACTTCTGGTAGGACACAAAATCTAGATTTCGCTCTGATTGTTAAGGGTTATTTGTAGAAAAACTTTAGTTGTTGATGGGTAAGAAAACCCACACTAGTACTGACAGTGATACCAGTTTATACACATCTAGTCTCTTGCTAGTGGAGTCTATTAAAAATAGGTATGTTTTTTATTAGCTAAGAGATGATTAGTCTTTTTTTTTTTTTTTTTTTTTTTTAAGTCTTTCTATGTTGCTACTTTAAAATAACTACACAAATTTTTGTTAACAACACTTTGCACATATGGGATCATGTATTTACATAGCATAATGGCTGGTCACTGGAGCACAAGATCATTTCTTTATTTAGTTCATGCTCTATAGTACCGATTTCATTTTAATAAACAGTGTGTGTCCCTGAGCTACGATTAGTATGCGAATTTTCCAAGGTAAACTTTCCTATTTGAGGAGAATCACTTAATAGCTCTCTCCATTTTACTACACATTACCTTCTCTTTTTATGCCACTGCTCTCTCCTCTACCATGTGACATAAGCAATGGAAAAAAAAAAAAAAAGATTGCCATGGGATACCAAATGCACTTTGAAAGCTGTTAACTCTAAATGTGGATACTCACTCAAGTGACTTTGGGACTCAAGAACTTACATAGCCAAAATTTGGCTCTGTACATGCATTAAAAACCAAGTTATAAACACTTAGAAAGGCTATAAAGATTGCTATCTTAAAGTTTCAAAGTCATCAATACTGAGTCAGTGCAATACTGCCAAGAAGGGGATAGGAAATAAGCAAGTGGCATGAGTAGCAACTGGGTGAGGCAAACAAAATGCATATTGGAAGACATGGGGAGTTCAGTCTTTGATGTCAAAGGCAGTCATGTTCGAGGCACTTTATTCGTCTGCCAGATTATCTGACTGCCTGTATGTTGGGTGGTTTGAATACTTGAATGAAGCAGAGCTGACAAGCTATTTTGGTAGGTGTCTGGGGTTGTTACCACCACGAAGAAGTGCAGTATTATCACTGCTGAGTCTCTGATCAACTTGTTGCTTAAACTTTGAGTGATTTGTCATTTCTTTCTAGCATGGAGATGGAGACAATCTTCAAGAGAGTTAGCTGCTTGTCAAAACTGTGACTAATGAACAAAGGAGCCTGAAAAATGACTGAAAGAGGCTCTTCTCCTTGGCAGCTTTACTCCACATCGTGTGACGGTGGTGGCTGTGAGCTGCAGATGTGTCATGTTGTCTTCACTTCCTTTCTTTGCTGTGTAAAAATGAACAAGGACAGAACCAGGACAAAGTAAATGGGTGGGATACCCACATTAGGGTAGCACCACATAATCAAACTGCAGGGCCATTGGCTCTGTGTGTGTCTGGAAGCACTCAAGAAAAAGTATGCAAAGAAAAAGGAAAGAGAGACAATTCCACAGGCAGTACATTACCAGCTCACCCTTGAATATCCTGCCCAGGAACCTATGAGGATGTATGTGATCGAAAAGAAAGTTTCCAGTACAGAAGGTCAAAAGGCCCAGTAGTGATATGGTCACATGCATGGAGGTACCCCAGGCAGGCAGGAATGCAACTCTGTGCCACAGTGTAAATGGAAGAGCCTTCACTGGGGGCACAACAGCAGCATGATGGTTTGCTATTTCTCTAAAAATAAAACAAATTATTTCTGAACATAAATAGTTGTAGATTACTTTAGGGTAACTTCATAACAGAAGAAAACAAATATTTACATGACATTTATGGCATCATCCTAACTAAAAATTGCACCTTGAAGTACTGACTAGATGAGTGCTGTAAGGCAGATGGTTTTGATTTTGGGGCTAACAGTCCATATTCTCTAGACAAATATGGTGTAATAAGAATTGAATCTGACTAAAAAATCTTCTAGGAGAGAGATGGATAGAGTAGGTACAAAACCAATAAAAATTTTGGTACAAAGAATGAATGAATGAGCTCATTACACACAAAACCACAACAATGGAAAGAAAACTAAGCAAAATATACAGAAATCTTTCATTACTAGACAAATACGGTAGAAGTAACAACACAGATAAATTCACTGTATAGTAGACTACTCGTTATTCTGCTAAAAGCAGATTTACTCTGTTCATGAGATGATGAGTCAGTTTATTTTACAAAATTAATTGAAAATGCCAAGCAACTATTATTAAATACAGGCACTGTAAAATCAGAGTGGCAAAGTCCCGTTCCTTTGGTAAGTTTTAAACAAATGCAATTTATTATCACTATTCAATAACTAGCAAATTACTTGATTAGCAGAAGAAACATAGTGTTTTATCAATTTTTAAAGGGGATAAGCAGAACAACAAGGTAATTATACAATTATCATGATGATAGAGATTCCAGGTCAAATAAGGCAATGATTGATATAAAGCTTATCAAGCATAGAACTAAGAAAGCGTAGTTAATGCCAGTCAAACTCAAGTTTATAAAGAACTGATCATAGCCCAACTAACAAGGTCCTTCTTTGTAAGATTACAGGTTTATTAATAAAAGGTGAAAATAAAAGAAAAAGAAATATTTGGGGTCATAGTGCTTCATTTCAAGGAGGAAAGCTAGAAATGCACATTTCTAGCAAACAATGGAACGAGCTCTATTATCTATAAAAACTAGTGATTCCACATGGTCAGGCCGGAGATGATCATCCAGAGGTATGAAGTGTGTGGATCGCCACCACGTGGCAGTCAATTTGAACGAGCACATTGCACAATGCAACAGGAGCAGGAAGGGAACACACACACTGTGGTTATTGTGACCATGGTAGTGAGAGGTAATTTATTAAGCCACTATAAACTGACCATTTACATTGTTTGCCCATATTCATTAGCTCTCTATTTTTCCATCTCCCCTTCTCTTTCTAAGATCTGTATAGTTTATCTTTTACACCTGTCCCAGATCAATCATCTCCATTCAGTAAAGTTTTCCTATTTGTTCATTTCCAAATTGTTCATCCTTCAGTGCAGAACACTGCATTTCATGCTCTTAGGTTTTATACAGCCTCTACTATTTATTTGTCAAATGTCATCCACAAATTACCCTGTGATATTGCCACCCTCCTCTTTTTACAATATACATATATACATATATAATATATATATATATATATATTATTTTTTTTTCAGCCAATTTCATTAGCATACTTCCATTTTTCTCCAGAGGACTAGAGAAAACATCAAATAAGATCTGTTCTTGGATTGATTCTTCAGAAATTCTGTATTTGAGTCTCAGAGTTCCTTGCAGTGCAAATCAAAACAAACTTAAAAGCCTACCAGAAACTACATGGTGAACAAGATTGAAAATGTATTATTCAGGCCAGCAGACAGAGAAAAAATTCAATTCTTGGACACTGGTATATAAAAATATAGTTAAAAATAGAGATATTTTAAAAATAGTGACTAGAATTAACCATGATGCTTTACTGATTGTTTAAAGCTGAGAATTCTCTAATCCAGTCAATATTCCTAAATGTCATGAGTTAATTTAAACCAGGAAATTTAGTCATGGATGCTGGTCTAGATGATAACAGCATTTTTTCATGTTTTATTTAGAATCCCAGCTTGACTGAAGACAGGAGGAATTCCCAATGGACTGAGAATGCACCTACCCCTCCATATAATGCATGGAGCTCCACAAAGAAGCTCTTTTGCAGTCTGACCTTTAGTTGCCTCTATGTTTTCCATACAGTTACTTACAACTCACAGTAATTTTTTTATTTTAGATTTGCTTTCTAATATTCCCTCTGATGTTGCATGAAATGATCTAATGGTGTTAACTGCATATTGATCCACACCTATGGTCTTTTGGACTGTCCTAAGCAGAAACATCACTAATATATTAATATATTCTTTTTTCCTTTTTTTTTTTTTTTTTTTTTTTTTTTCTCTATGCAAGTTCTTTTTATACATCTGTGTAGAACCCAGTAAATTCTTTGCAGGAAAACTTTTGAAAAGGCTATGACTTCACTTCAGAGTTGTACATGAGCACCACCTTCAATAATTAAACCTTAGGATTTCTGCAGAACACATAATTCTCTGGTAAAATCAGCAACATTCATAAATCAGAACCTGAAGTGTGAAATTGTATGTAAAGTCTCTCATCTATCACCGTTTTACTCTACTTACTGTTTCATGATACAAAGTAATATTTTGTGAGAAATAATGCTTTGCTCTGGACAAGACATGTCATTAGCACACTTAGCTACCTGGTGCTGGGGATGTATCAGAGCCAGCACGTTTTCCCAAAGAACGGACCGTGCTGCAGGATGAAATACAAAGCAGAGACATACTGCAGAAAAAATAGCTCAGACACTGAGGAATTTGGATAAAGTAAGCTTTTGGCAGCTTTGCTCCACATTTGCTTTAAGGTGCCAAAAGCTCCCTCCAGACAGAGCCAGGTATTAGAGACAACTTGCAGACAACAAAGAGACAATTGCCAGAATCAAGTGCGAGATACGTATTTCATAAAGAAGTTCCTGTGATACTTCACATTTATTTTTCTGTTGAACTTTAAAATAGGATAAAAGGGGTTGTGGATACAGGTAGGCAATCCAGCACAGCGAGGACTGCAGCAGAAGACAGAATCCTCCTCGTTTTCTCTTTATTATGAAATAAAAATGGAGCTATGAATCACTGCAGCATAGACAAATCATCTGAGGCATCTTAAAACAGCCGCTTGACTGACTGCTGTAATATCACCTGTCATTCAATAAAAAGAACTGCAGCACATACTTACAAGTTGATAGAAATGTGCCTAAAGCCAAACTGAAACCCTTGGCTTCATAAAATGCCACGATTTTAGAAGCTCCTCAATTAAAGCACTTGAAGTCTCCTCAGAGCAGACACAGCAACCTCTGCGAAAGCCAGGTGGGCACCACCATGACTGACTGGGGCAGGCAGAGCAGACAGGGGCTGTGGCTAAACAACCACAAATGCATCTGGGAAGGAGCTGGAAAACAGACACAGATCTGCAAGGGCCCTGGGGCACCAGAGAAATTCTGTTCTGAACTGCTGCCAAGCTTAAAAAGTTCCAGTTGGAAACAAAATGGAAAAATAAAATTTTTTTGGCAACATCTGCTCCCCAGGCTTCCCAGCTCACACAGCCAGTGTGGACAAGGCATCAATACCACTCTGGAAGCCCACCTTGAATTTCTGGGCACTCCCTTTCTTGCTTGTACCACTGTCCCAGCAGGAGCAGCATCACTGTAAAGCCCTTCCCACAAATGTATCTCACCCTCTGAAAAAGCACAAATTGTGAGAAAAGTCAGGATACTCCAATGCAATCATACTCACTTTTTTTCCTGACGTCAATGTCTTTATCTTCAGAAAGTTGTCTATCTGCAAAAATACGCCTTTTGCCAGAGGAGAACGTGCTGCAAGAAGTTTAGATCACATTACTACCTCCTTCCTTCATGTTAGAGTTCTTACTCTGAAGACTAAAAATCCACAAAAGATTTTTTTTTTCCCTGTAAGGCTGCCAGTACACACCTCCCAGAGAAATTACACTTAATACAAAAAAAAAAAAAAAAAAACAAAAACAAGAAAACAAGAGATCTTGCCATCAATGTTAGCTCTACGTGTGGCACTTTCTGGGGTTTTGTGATGACAGAAGACAATTTCTATGACAACATTACAAAATATATATTTTTTTCGGTTCACTTAAGTAGGTACTCTTTGCCAAATTCAGCAGGTGATGCTTGCAACTGTGAAGCCCAATGCATATTGAAGTCAAATGGGATTTTAACTGTACTCAGATTTAGGATGAGATGCTTAAATGATTTTCAGGGTTGCAAGGAACGCTAGCCAAGAAATCTGTAACTCTCTCCTAGTTCATAACTTAGTCAAATATAAGAGATAAAAATACAGGATAGCATGAATTCTTTTGTATCCATAAAGACTTCTGGCATGTATTTGTGGATTAAGATACTAGACATGGCTCTTCTGTTTATTTCAAGGCTTTTACAAATATTCAATTGTGAATTTAGTTACAAATACTTTTGTGTAAAGGACCTTTCAGAGGAAGAATATCAGTCTAATCAAAATTGCTAAATAATTTTATCATCTTACACTGGTATTACATGTTTGTCATCATAGGTTTATCCTATGAGGCCCAACCCTTTTCTACAATGTGTGGCAGAGCCCTCAAGACTGTATGCAAATAACTGGTTCTTACAGGGAAGACACAATTACGGACCATAACTTGCAAAGCTGCAATATATCTTACAGTAATAGTCACCTTATTAGAAGTTTAAAAATTAAGCAAAAATTTTGGATTACATTTTTTAATAAATAAAATTATTGAATAAGTCTATTTTAAGTTTGAAAGACAAAAACTAAACAAAAGAACAGAGAATGAACCTATGAATCCCCAGTATTCAAGCACTTTACGTTAAAGTATTAAACATTTATACAAAAAACACCCTTTGACAGCAATTTCAAAAATGAGGTCACCATTACCCTAAAAAATGAATTTTTCTGCCCAGCATAGCCCAAACCTGAAATCTGCGAAGTTTGCCATCTGTTTCCCATTGAATCACGTGCTGAGTCTAACTTCCAAAGCCTTGGGAGTTTCTTTTGGCAGATGATGCACAGCAGTGGGGGAAAAGCCTTTCTGAATCATTGTCAACAATTACTTTGAATTATGTTCTTTTTCAAGGATAAGTCATATTTATAATATATGTGTTATGATATTTGCCATGAACTATTTATTAATGTTTCACTGAGAAAGATTTTGACAGAGCTATCACCTAAACTCCAGCTGAAGACAACATTTCAAAACAGCTATGAAAACTAAAGACCATGAATTATTTGCAGCAAAAGGAACTTTGCATTCTTCTACTCTCTGACAAGGCTTCTGACGGCAGAGCTGCCCACCAGTCCTCTGGAGCTGGACAAGCGCAGTGCTGGAGCACAGCGCACTTCTCACCAAGCCACAGGAGGAGTGAGGAGAGCATCGGGAATGCTCACAGCAGCACTGGAGTACCTCTGGCTGCCTGAACATCCCTTCCCTCCCAGACATCATATGGTGGAGCTGCCAGCTACAGTTCCTGCATGCAGAAGGCTGGAGCAGATGGAGGCTCCCCATGCTAGCTGCACAGTGCCCCAGTTTGACCTCAGGTCTCTGAGGATGGTTACACTTAAAGCAGCTTCTAGGACATGGTAACCACAGCTTCTTTTCTATTTTCAGCAACTCAGAGAAGTCACATAAGCCTTCCTCAATAAAATGGGAGGGCACCTTTCAGTGGCACCCAAGGATGCCCAGTCAATCCCAGAACCCCCCCAAAAATGGTTCCACCCAACCTCCATCACCTTCCTCATCCTGTTAAAAAACCTTCACCTCATTGTTGCATTTCCCTAACATTTTCAGCCAAAATGAGGCCCCTAGAACTACTGCTGGTAGAAGATGGTGCCTTTTTTTCATACAGCATCCATTGGCTTTATTCTCTCTTTTGTTCTTCATCTGCTTGTTTTTCTCACACTGCTGCTCTAGCTGTTTGAGTCTGTGCTAGTGCTGGGCAGAACCACAATTTCTGGAAGTTATAGTTAGCTGGGAGTACAGCCAATTTTTCCCCTTTCTATTTCTTTATTTCTTATGACTATTTGCCTTTGTAATAGAAAGAATTCACAGCGTGAAGGGCATGGTTGTTGATATGTTTCTAGCTTTGTAATTGCAGTGGAAACATGAACAAACTTTGCTTTTCAGGGTGACTGCATTGCCCTGAATGCTCAGCGCCTATGATGGGGGCCAGTTTTAATAGCCGAGCCCTCGCAGAGCCACTTCTCTTCTGCAAAGAAGGAATTTATAATATCTTGCCTGTAATCAGACTGAGTACAGGGCTGAGAAATGCAGTCTTTATATGCCACCTCTGCTTGTGTCAGTCAAAACCTATTAAGCTCACCTGTCACTTAGCATGTGATCTAATTCAGCTCTCGTAATTCCAGCACAGCCAGTTTCAGCATTGGCACAAGCTTTCAGTGTCAGATAATGATATTCTGAGACATTTAATTTCAACCCTTATAAAACCGCTTAACTGCACGTATCGTTCTCAGCTCTTGAGATACCTAAACGAACGCTCGTTTGAAACCCAGAAGAATTAAATTCCCTCAACCCAGAGCACTGCACCTAGAGCCTTCCACCTCATGGCTTCGCAGGGGCCCAGGACACCTGGACACATGCTAACACCGAGATCTTCTGCCCAAGTTGCCTGCTGCCGAGGGGTTTCAGTTCCTACTCTGCAAGAGCAGACACTGAGAGATGCCCATGCAGGTGGCCCCAGACCTTGCTAGCATGGGTTCAGCCATGGGGTGCTTTCACAGCATAATCAGAGCCCCTGGGGCAGAGTCAGATACTGAAACATGCTGGGAGGGAAGGGAAGGACAACATGAATTCTTCCTAAGAAGCATTGTTTATATATTTACACATTTTGTTACAAGATCTTCATTCTTCTGCCTCCGCTCGGGCTGCTGTGATTGATGGGGCTCGGGAGGCTGTTACAACCAGTCAGGGAGCATGCTATGTCTTCATTTAAACTTTAATAGCTTGAATGCCAAGGTCCTTATGCACATTCATTTTTTTTAAAGCCCACCACCTCAACAACAACCAACCAACACAATTTAATCAACAGAACAAGAAATGTGACAGATGTGAGACAGTAGGATAGATAGATATATACCCATCGCTCACCTTGCAAGACTTTCATGGAATGGGATGGCCTACACTGCTATATTTACCTGCCGGTGCCTATGTTCAGGGCACAAACATAAGATTCATTAAATTACTAGAATTATTTGATATATATAATATCCCTATATATTCATATATCTACCCATATGTGCAGTCAAAGTTTTAGAAAGGCACTCATTAGTACTGAGAGAGACTCTTTGCACCATCACTTCTGGCCTTAAAATGGATCAAGGGAGGAAAAAAAAAAAAAAAAAAAAAACAGTTTTATTTTGAAGTAAAAAGGTCTTGGAAGCTAGTATACAAAAGCTATCAAAATCCCTAATTAAAACCCCAGAGACCCCAGAGAACTCTAAAAAGCACTTATCTTCTCAGAAGGTAGATCTTTGTTCCCAGTATATCTGTGCTCATAAACTGAAAATAGGCGAATGCACTTTAGGCTGTATAAATTATTGTCTCAAATCCTATGCAACATGTACAGATATATTTCATTATAAAGGTATTTTTCCAAATGCAACAAACATTTCCTGACTTTATGTGGTATCTTCTTTACATGCCTAAATACTTTCTGGATGCAAGATGTTTAGTGGTTGCAAAATATATCAAAAATTTTTCACCTTTTCTTCTACACTTTCTTCAAAACCAAATGGGTTGCAAATTCAATAAGTTACAGGTATGAAGGCAAAGAAAAAAGAGAACTCCTTTAAATAAAAGGAAAAATCACAGCCTCTTATTTTCTGTGGAGATGCTAATACCCCTCTACATCATAAGGACTTTTGAACTACATTTCTATGGATGCTGGTGGGAAGTCAGTTTATTTCTCCCGTGTATTAAAGAGAATAATTTATCTTGCAGGAAAAAAAAAAAAAATGCATATGCAAATATCTTTTCCAAATAAAACATTCTATTAAAATTCATATTTGCGAATAAGGTAAATGTTGTGTAGCACTCGGTTGACAGCATTTATATAAGCAAAATGCAGAATAACATATTCCAAATGATCATTACATTAATTCCATTTTGCCTTTGCTAGATAGTGGCACACAGAAATTAGGTATTTTTCTCAAATACGTGTATTTTACCATTATTTCATGTACTGACACTTCAGGCAGTACCAATTTC
This sequence comes from Aythya ferina, assembly GCF_964211825.1. Taxonomy (NCBI): domain Eukaryota; kingdom Metazoa; phylum Chordata; class Aves; order Anseriformes; family Anatidae; genus Aythya; species Aythya ferina. Next base: position 25,207,258 of record NC_140305.1, read on the forward strand.
ACCATCTGTTTGTTTCTTCAGAATTTCAGAAACTAGATTTAATGAATTTACTTATGCAAAATCCTGCTCGTTTCCCTTTCACTAGATTCCTTCAAAGGCCACAGATGTTAGCTTGAATAGAAAGAGAAAATACAAATTAATTCAGACACTTGTGTTTCGGTTTCTGATTTTTAGGGGCTAGCTAATGTAGAAATTCAGCTTGGCAACTCATCTCCACCCTTGCAGTTCTCAAGATTTAACAAGACAAGGGCACAGCTGACCTGATCTGGTGGTGGTTGGAGCCGTGGTCAGGCGGTGGGATGGAGCAGCTGAGGGAGAGGTCTCTTTCAGTCAGCATCTCCATAAGCTACCTTAACTTTAAGATTTGTAATGTTTTATTTGTGATAAAATTGGTAATGCAAACCTTGAATTTCTACACTTCATACTGTAAAGTCTAGATTGGCATTTTTACAGCTGCACAATTAAAATGAAGAGCCAGTCCTTACTGACCACAATTCTGGGCATTCTGAGAGGGTTTTTGAAGTCAGATTTAATTAACAGCACATGACTTCAGAGCCCATGCCCACAACAAGCACTTACCATGTTAGTGAAGTCTAATTATTCCCTGGTGCCCCAGGCATGGGATGACCCATTCCTAAACTGGGCGGCTGTGTGGCAGCTGTGAGGCCAGAGTAATCCTTATCAGAGGGCCGCAGCTGGGCTGGGGGACTTCTGGGTTACAGGAAATTAGTTTGTTTAGAGTACAAAATTAGCATCAAAAAAAGTACAAAACCACAGTCATACGGCTGCCTAATGGCATGTTACTTTCCTAACTGGAGGCTGGCTACATTTATACTGCTGGACTGGAAAAAATGGTCAAGATATGTGTTGACTATATAATATTATATTAGCATTCCTCTTGATTGTATCTACTGGAAGTGTTCGTTCAGAGAGAAGCCACAACACATATACAAGAGCAGATCTGAGGTGAATACGCAATTGCTGATGTTTGTGAGGCAGAATTTTAAATGCTGGTGCAGGTGCATGTGGATGCAGTACTTGCTGTGCCGCACCTAAAGACACAAACTGCCAGTGGGACTGCACTCAAATAGGCCCCTGAGTGCGGGGCATTGAAGGAACCAAAGACGGAGACATTTAGGAGCTGAGGTGGTTTGTGTCATCTGATTCATGCCTACCTAAACAGCAATCCTTAATGCAAATTATGAAGGATATCAACACTAGCTGAAGTTCACAATATGTAGTCAAGATGTATTAAAAAGCCCAGAGTTAGGAAAGCAATGTTGAAGCCAAAAGACAAACTCAATTAAATACTGAAAATCCATCCAGTGCTACACATGTAATCATACGGGTATGAGATCTGCACATCTATGTACAGTAATATGCAACTTCTACAAACTGTAGACAGAGCCTGAATCTTCATTCTGTGAATTACTTTTTCACATAAAATTGGAAATAAAATTTCAAACAAATAATGACAGTCCATTTAAACTCCTAGTTTCAGTTGGATAACGCTACTCTTACTAATACGCTTTTGGTAAATTATTGTTTTTGTTACCATGGGAAATCATAATATTTACATCACTCAAAAAGTGAGACAGTTATCAGGATTATTAAGGATTTCCCTTCAGCCAAACTTAAGAATTGTCACTGAACTTTTATTTTCCATGAAATCTAAGTAACTAAAAGAACTGTGCACTTTCTAAGATGCTCAAAATCTAATTTTACACTTGTCTTAATCACTGCAAATCAGTTCATCACATGTACGAACTGCCATCTGCTCATCCATTTATCAAATTTCCAAACAAACTCATTTCGCTACTTATGCTCAGACGGAGTGCTGTGTGTAAGGGATTCACACACAACTCCACCAGTATGCAAGCCACTTCAAGATAAACCAGCCACTGCAGATGTACTGGGACATCACATGTATCACAAAAAAAAACCACAACTGTGACCTGTCCACAGTGACATCACAAACTACACAGACAGCAATGTCATACAACACCTTGGTTACCCCTTTTTTACCCTTTTTTTTTTTTTTTTAATCTATCACTCATCAGCCTCACAAAACAAGGCCACAGATTGAAATACCTGGCACTTAAATTTATACCAAGTTATCTTTTTCATATGTAGTCAGAAATATTCATGGAAAGGAATGAACTGATGCACTGAAAATTAGGCAAGATGTTCAGGGTGTAAGAAAGTATGTTGGGAGATCAGATAAGGGATGCATTTATGCTAATTCATCCAAAACTTATTTTATAAGCAACCAATTTCTAAGCATGGGAAAGTTCCATTAGAACTATCAGACAGTTGTTGAAATTTTAGCACAATTCCATTCATGAGACAGAAAATCTTAAAATATGACTTCTTAAATATATATATGTATATATTACTGTTGAAATGAGCCCCTTTACACACTTATCATCATAGTTCTTTAGCAGAGGAAAGAAAACAAAAGTAACGGGCTATTTTATCTCCTGTATCTGCTTTGTCACTAGATATTGAACCATCAGTGCCATTAATCATTTCATAATATCTGCCGTCATGTGTTGTCTTTGTGTATAAATCCAATTATCCTTGCCAGGTCAGTTTCTGGTTTAGGATTAAGAAACATTCTACTCTCATTGTAAAAGTCTGAAACAATTAAATAAAAAATTCATTTCATAACACTGTTAATTTTAAAATTATTTAAATTATATAAATTAAGCACTCACCATTAAAATTAAGAAGGAAAATAAGATTTCTTAATGAAGCATCTGCATAAAGTAATAGGATCATGCACATTTTTTTCTGTGTTTTAATTTCATAAAATAATTTTTCTACTATCAGTCTTGCTAATGGAATGAAGTGCTACCTGTGTGAGGACATACATCTTGGCACCCATGCTAATTTAGTTTCCTAAAATAATACTGTAATTAAGATTTTGTTTCTTTAAAAAAAAAAAATAAAAATATCCAAAATCTTCTTTGCATACTAGATACAAAATTAAAATGACTGACTAGAATGGGATGCTAGCTAAAAATAATCAGCTAATCCATATGTTAATATTATCAGTGTTACACTCATCCCAACTGCTGTATTTGTAGGAACAATATATTTTACATTACATTTGCTGTTTTAGTGTTACTCCTTGGCTCTTGACATATATGCTATTTTCAAAGATTTAAAAAATGGGAACTGTGAGGAAAAAAATTAATGATTATAGATGCTCACTAGCTGGAATAGAAGTATATTGGCATATGTGATTCAAATACTCTTACCTTAAGGAAGGATGAAGCTAAAAATACAGATCAGCCTTTACAAGCAGCTGCTGAAAGCCACTGTTGACTTCAATTTGCCTCAAACAGTAGTAACTAACTACAAGGTTCACAAATGCACAACAAATATCATGGGAGTTGAGTTGTGTGACCATACACTATGGCTCGTCAAGTCAGACAACCATATTACTACAGCAGTCTTCCCACTGACCTAGAAAATATATTGAAATTAAACCTTTTATCAAAAGAAAAAGGAGATACAGTAGGGGCAATATTGAATATTTCCACTTTTACTATTCCATTTAATATTATCAGCTTACAGCTGATAAATGAAAAAGGCAACAGGCTCATAATGCCATGGAATGTCTGTGTGATGACCTGTTTGGAAGAACCAGTACTTTGATCCGAAGTTATTTCTTTAAAATATTTAGAGAAGGCATTTTGTCAGGTGGCCTGACATGGACAACTGAGCTGCTCTGTCCTATGGTTCAGATCATTTTCAGAATGCATTTGTCAGAAGGAAAACTCTGTTGAGTTACCTGGATTTTAAATTTAGTAATAAGAAATTATAAAATAAATAAATACAGAAATAAATACAGAAATAAAAACTTGACCACCAAAAGAAAAACAACTGTCCGGATGATTTTCAGCCCAGTAACAAACTCAAAGCCAGAGATTCGCTCTCAGAGGAACCCCATTAAAACCCTGCTGAAACAAATCTGAATTTAATTCAACTCAGTGGGTAACAATGTTGTCTGCTTTCCTCTTTACTGCTACACTATAAAAAAACAGGAATGAGATTTAGGGCTAGCCACCTGCTTTCACAACAGACTGCCAAAAACGGAAAGTATTCTCTTTACTTTTTTTATTATCCTTTTTCAGGCTTATTATTGTTGTAGATATAATTTCATGAAACTTTGTTGCTTTGCTGATAGGCAAAGAATAGTAATAGGCAAAATACTACATGCATTTTTATTCAACCACATGAAAATCTCAGAGTTCTCCTCCTCCCATTTATCGGCCCCATGCCATTTAGCTGGTGAAGATGAAAGGCTGTAAGAATGAACAACGTATGTCCTGCATTATTAGTGAGATTAGCATGTAAGGAGGCAGTGGCAACTGGACTCAAAGAAATTTTGCAGGGTATTTGCATTTTCCCTACTTAGTCAGTGGGTTCCTACACCAGCTAGTGCTGTTTCATCTAAATCCCTGTGCTCTGCACTGCTCTCTGCTTGTGCCACGATCAGCTGCTAACCACACTGCCCCTAAAGCACACCTGAAGCAGGTGAAAGTCATTCCTTTTGCTGAGTGTAGCTTTTGCAAAAGCTGTAATTAGCTCTACCAAGACAATTTTAGCATAAAAGAAGGATGACAGATTAATGCACCAAATAATTCAGCTTTACAGCTCTTACCACCATTGTCATAGTAAATTTTCTTTGGAAACCTCCATGAGTCTAAAGCCCTCCTTTTATGCCTCTCTATTCATTACTATCACAAAATAATCATAAGTTTTGTAAAGCAATTTGATGATATTGAGATTAAAGACACTCTATAACATTTCAAATGTGGTAACAAAAAGCCACTGTGTGCCTGTTTACTGGTAATTGCAAAGCTTTTAACGACGCTGCAACTTGATGCCCCAAAGCATAACCTGTAATGGAAGTGCCCAGACACCTGGTGACTGCCCCTCTGTAGAGCTACAAAACTGCTAAAGAGCACAGTTGCTAGAAGGGAGAATGCTGACGATTTTCAGAGCAAATCAAATTTTAGAAGACATTTTACAACACAAATATATTCTCAAACACCAAAAGGACAGGAATACAAAATATAGAATGCTTTAAAAATAATTATCCTTCATTTTTAAAAACAACATTGAACAAACCTCACCCTAACCTCAGTTTCTGATCCTATTCAATTATGACATCATCCCAGAAAGGTGTGTATAAGGCCTGAGAGTGAACCATGATACAAACACTACTAAACACACATGAAAAAAATAGGGTCTGGTAAGCATCTAAAATGATGACCTAATGAATTACTGAATGTGCTTTAAGGAATTAAAATTAAAAATTATACAAAGGAATTAAAAAAAAAAAAAAAAAGAACCCCAAAGTCATAGCTCCATATGGGATCTGGTTATTTCAGAACTGTTCTGGTGAAGGGAGCTGGTTGTCGTCTTTGCCTGGCCACAAGTGCAGCTCAGTGGGCTCTCATTTCAGGAAATATTTTATTGCCTTCATATCTTCAGAGGGATACAAGGACAGGAACAGGAATGCCAACAATAACCTCCAAATCTAGCCTAACACAGATTTCTCTCCTCCTCAAATCTAAAGTATTTAGCAATTTTTGTCAGAGTATCTGCAGACTTTTTAAACAACCTTTTATAGAGGGAGATAAAGGTACTTTTCTTCTCTGGTAATTTTCTCTGCTGGTTATCCAGCAGATAACCACTGGCATTAGATGACCAGTTTCCACCCCCTCCCCCCCCCCCCCTCTAAATGAACAGCCTGTACTAAAGGAAGGCTGTTAAACTACAAAACAGCAAACAAATGGTTTGGTTTGGCTGTGAAACTCTTTCAACACTTTCTACTCAGATAAAAAGCTGCATTTCCATCATGGCTACCTCTACTCTGATTTGTATTGAACTAAAATTTGGCTCAGAATTGTGAGCAAGCCCTATTTGCAGGCAGGCAGGCAGAATTCATGCAAACAAATTTGAAATGATAATTGAGGGAGAGTTTTTGAATAAATGGTGTATTTGTCCTAGTCAATACCCCTCTGTGGTTCCAATCCTCCTTGTCAAAAGGAAGGATTATTTCCTGAACCTTTCGATTATGCTGAATGTGAATACTCACACACGCACATACACAGAGAATCCCTCACCAGGAATTGTTTCTCTTTATTACAGACTATGCAGAGTCAAAATGTGATTCTAAAAATGCTCGTCACGAGAACCCAGATTGTTTGTACAGGCCATGCAAAACTACTCGCAGTCAGCAGCAATACTGGCTCCCTCCAGACCACTTGCAGAGCCGCTCAAAGTGGGAAGGCACCAGCAGAGCTGCAGCAAAATTCCATGCCCTGACTCTACGCAGCACACGGGGATGCACAACCCCAGCCCATGCTCCCAGTGCATGACCAAAATGTAAATGTATGCAAAGTCTCTTTTTAAAGCATCCTGAATTGCAAATGACACTCCACGGTACATTTCTGTGAATTTACATTAGCAATGCTAGGGTGCAGTTTGTGGCTGGCATACAGGGGAACAGTACCTGTGTCGTCTCACCACAATGCAACAAAAGCAATGTTCATCCTTCCCTCCAAAAGAATGATGAGATGTGGATAGAAATCAGGTATGGATATAAAATTAGTCCACATAAATCTTAATGGTTCCAAAATTAAAGTGGATATCATGGGGTATCCGGTTCTGTTTCCTTATTTCACATCAACCAAAAGAGGTTTTACCTCTTTACCAAGCTCTGTGATTTTTTAAGAATTGGGGTCCATGTACAGCTGCTAAATGGAGCACTCCCAGTATCTACCAGCCCAGGTCTGACTCTTCTGGGTTTCAGTTTAGCAGTCCAGAGGAATGCAATGAAGTAAAACACAGTGCCAAAACACAATCATTGTCTTCCTTACATTGTCTGTTGCATTTCTGTGATGGAGAATTTAAAACAGTGTTGTCTATCATTAGCAAGGTGCCAGCAACCTCAGGAAAAATGAAATCAAAATAAAATGTAGCTGCCAAAATGGAGTCACTCTCTGAATCTGGTCTTGTATTGGTTTCAGTGCGTTTCTCTTTATGCTTGCAATGACTCATAATGGTAGAGGTACCTTCTGCTGCCAAAAGCTTCTGGCTCCCAAAGAGTTTGAGTATGTTCTTAGTTTGTTCCTAGTACATACTATAAAATAAGTTTAAATAAGTTTTAGCTGCCATTTAACACGAGGCAGGACAAGGAGGGAGGTGGCATTTCAATCTCTGCAAACCAAACCTAGAACAAACCATGCACAGATCTCTTTTCCATAAAGCTGGACAGAGCTGGACACAGGTAACAAGATGAGAGAGGAGCAAGGTCTCAGCACCAGGGACTCAAGGCGCACCAAGAGGTTTGAGCCTTCAGCACAGCTCAGCCTCGGCACCTGGGCTCATGCAGGCAGCTGGGAATGAGTGATTCTGTCATTTTTGCTGCATTGCCATTTTCTTCCATCCTTGTCATGCTCACAGCACTGCCTCTCTCCTCACGTCCTGCATGAAATAGTTTTTTTTTTTTTCTGCTGGGCTCATGCTGAAGGATGAAGGAATCTGGCACGCCTTCCTTCTCCAAGCAGAAGAACAAGCTGTGCTTACAGAGATGTCATTTTATATACAGAAACGTGCACACCTCCTCCCAAAGGTGAACTCAGCGCTCACACTTAGACTAGCATGAAGGTCAGTATTTTGAAAATGTACTTGATAGCAGGGTATGAAAATAAGTTTCTTAATGCTGTGGCCACTACCTTCTGTAGCCACCAACTGCAGCCATGAAAGGTGCTGTGGGATTCTTCTGAAGGAGTTTTGCAAGAGAAATAATCATCATGCAAAATCTCTGTATTACCTGACCTGTTACCTCTAACGTTGTTTAAATACAGTTACAGAATATTAGAGTTTTTTCTAGAAGTTTTCTTCATATTCTGGGCTTACAGGATTCTGTATCTGCAGAAGACAACTTTTTAATCTCAAAAAGCTGTACAACATATGCCAAGCCAGAAGTCCTGGAAGAGCCTCATGCAGTGCTGTCATACGTTGACATTAGCCCAAGTCCCAGGGATGTGCAGACGTGGGAAAAAGAAGCCCAGCAACAGAAATTGAACTTGTGAAGTCTCAAAATATTGATAGAGCTCTGAGCTGGTTCCTAAGGTATCTCAGTAACTTCATCCACACTACTTTGAAAGTTGGGGGATAAACTAAAAAATCATTCTTGCTTACAAGTCTCAGAGAGAAAGCAAGCTCCCACAAGACTGGGAATGTGCAAATCTCCAATTTCAGGTAGCAGGAGAGAGCGTATTGCTGAACACTTTTGGAAAGCTAAATTTTCCAGTCTAAAATAAATTAAAGACTAATCCTTTAGTCTCATCTTTAGGCTAAGAATTAAAGACCTAGTTTCACCTCAATATGCTTTCAGTGAGTAAACAGGGAAGCAAAATATATTCTGTCCTAAAGATTATCACGTGTATTTAGGCATTTAATGTCTCAACACTGCAAACATTTAAACAGGGAATCCACAAACTACAAGCAGCTCCTAATTTAACATACTCTATAGTCTCTGCAAGACTGGGACATTATTCAGGAAAATAATGGGGCCAGAAGTGTTAAATATGCATTAAAATATACAAGCAAGTTCATCTTTTTAGCTGTTTTTTAAGAGCAGCAGTGCTCCCGAAAACCATCAGACCCTTCTGTGATTAGATAAACAAATCACAGCAGGTCACTTGGAGGCATAAGAGATGTGCAATCACAATTAAACAAACCCAGTAAGAAATGGAGAGAGCCTGTTGACTAGGTAGCATCAAGCAATATAAAATACTTGAACACATAAGTTAATGCATCACCTTTTAAATCAAGGGAATACAGGGACAAGATGCAAGTGAAAATCCTGGGAAATCTCTCATGGAAAGCAATATCTGATCCATTTATCTTACAATCAAGGGTGGCAAAATCTTTTACTTCATTCTGAGACAAAAAGCGTTAGCTGAGGTTTGTAAGAGCTTCTTAGCTGGAAATCTGACCAGTCTTGAAGAGGCTGTTAAATGAAGATTACCGTAAACTGTGCTTCAAACTGTGTGAAATCATAGGAGGCAATCAAAGCACGGCTCGCAACAGAAAGTAATTCCACAGGGATGCTAACAGGGAGTGCAGGGAGAAGAAGCCAGATTTGTCCCATGGCCAGGAAGCAAAGCACTGATTCCCAAACAGCTGCTCCAACCCAAACACCCAGGCAGCAGGGCTCACCAAGGGCTTTTCTGTGGGTGTTTGGACCATCCAGCAGGGATTTTGGTGTTCTGAATAAGTAACCATGAGGGTGACATGCCCTCACATATATGAATACTGTAGATACAGTAATAACAATTTTTTTTTTGTTTTTTATGCAGGTGATTTTGAATGATTCCAAAATCATTAGCTTCTGATCCTGTCTCACTGTCGCTAAATGGATGTCACGCCCTGCACACAGCTGGACCCTGCTGAGTTTCTGCAGAGCAATGGTACCCCTCAGGGAGATCAAGTGGCATTTCTGTGCTGCAGAAGGTGGTGCAGGACAGCACTGTGCTGGGCGGTGGGGGCACAGAAATGAACATTGCTGACAGCAGCTGACATCACTCAGTACTTCCCATGCTAAAGCAAAACTGGATTAGCTGGGGAGTGAGGGGGCTAAGAGGGAAGAGAGAGAAAAAATCTGTTCCCACAATCTTCCAATGCCCTCCTGATATCATATCCAAAAGGTGACGTTATCATTTTCTCTATCACTGATACTACTTTTGTGAAATATTGGAATGATATTACCTGTCATTATGAATATAACGCACTCAGAACTAGTCCTAGTATTGGGAAAGAAATGTGCCTCTCAAGTTTATTCCTCTTACCACAGGATTCACAGGTATCTTTCCATTTACTCAAAAAAAAAAAAAAAATCAGAACAAACTTAGTATCTGTAATAGCAATCTCAAAAAAAATCTAACCAGGAGAATGAACACTGAAATTATAGAGCACAAAAATCTTTCAAGAGAAATTACAGTGCAGGAAAATAGCAGAATAATGTTATTGAACACAAGCTTTTATTTTAAACCGTAAATAACAATGTTTGTGTTGGGATTGTTTTTTAATTATAAGCCTAGTACAGTCGCATAATTTGTTATGTATTTAGCCTCCAGTATGAATTGTAGATAATTGCTAGATTGGACTAAATGAAAAACTCGGTAACACTCTGCACTACTGGGCAGTCCACTAGTCTTCAATCTCCAATAGCAAAATTCAAATGAAAAAGCTCTAATTATTCTATGATTAACACTGAAACATAACTTTTTGGCTCTTGGAGATAATCTTAATGCTGAAGTAGTTAATTAATTCAAGCTATATGCTAAATCAACTAGACCAAGCATTAAAATGGACAGTAAATGTAAGAACTGACATGAAACAACATGAAACACTCCACAAATGGACCCTCATGCTGTGTCACATAATGGAGTTGTAACTTGCCAGTTACAGCAAATACTCATGCATCTGCAATGAAATTTACGCCTTAACAGTTCTAATTTATTTTTATTATCTGGTAACAATAAATTCTGTCATTTAATGATAAGTTTTTCTATTTTTGAACTGGTAATAGAGAGCACTTTTTTTTTTTTTTTTTTTTTTTTCTTTCCCCCATATGCAGTAAGTGCTGTGAGTTTTCTTTCTGACATTTAACATGGTCTCTTTATCAGTTTGATGTCTTTTCTACTTGCTTTCGGCAATGCATGTTAGGCTCTTCACTGCAGGGCTTAGGATGATGTATAACATTTTACTTCAAGGAAACACAATATCTTTATATAAAGGCCAGGTTTTCAAATCGGTCTTTCATATTACACTATCTCAATTATATGCAGAATGTGAAGTTATTTCTATGTAAAAGATATGTTACCTATTCTTTCTGCCCTTGAGCCTCTTTGAGGGAACTCAGGTAAAATGTTTGCCACCTTAGGATTTTTCTAATACCCTCCTCCAAAATTTCTTATCAGATTTTGGAATAATTGCCTTGTGTCCATGCATAAAGATTGTTGCTACTTCATCTGAACTGAAATTTTGAAATTGAAATTTTTCCCACATATATATGATCACATATATCACAGGTTACCAATACAGATATAAATGGTTATTAATTTTTTCTGTTCCCATGCTGCTATCTTTTAATGCCGTACCTCATACAGAACTGTATGGAAAACAATAAACAAGGAACCTTCTTTAATAAAAATTCCTGACATCAAATGATAGCTTACCACTCTGAAATTTGATCTTGTATGAAAATTGCTTCTCACCCCAGTATTTGAAGTGGTTGAGCCTAAGGATATCAGCATCCTAACTAGTGTCTGAATGTCAACATATTGTAGAAAATAAATAAAATGTGAATCATCACTTAGTATGCATAGGCTATTTGACATACTTAGCATACTGATTTAAAAGTAATGGTGCCTCTCCAGTTTTTATTCTGCCCACCTCAGGCATAGATTTTCTGAGGGGAAAAAAAAGAAATTGAATATATTTCACGTGCACTAAATCAGGAGAACTGCAGTTGGAGCTACTTGTACGCCAAGAGAATGACGTTCTTTCCTACAAAAAGTTACACGATGCATTGCAAAGCATCATCTCTTTGCTAGCTTATATTTTTAGCATTAAGCAGAGACAAGCAGATTTGGCTATAGAAATTACATATTTCATGGGTCTTTTGGGGTCAGGGCTGGGGAATGATTATCAATTGGTGTACTTACACCAAAGACATCCTTCTGAATTCTCATGCAAATCATCTGGTTTTATTTTTACCCCCAGAGATAATCTTGCCCACTTGCTTCTCTCAGAACTGAGCTTCCAAGAGAAACGGCACTCTCCTGTACACCTCCTTTTGCTCCCCTTCCCAGCAAGCACTCACCTACATTTTCTTCTTCTTAAATCTAAGTATCTAAACCTATCAGACTATTCATATCCTAATTGCTCAAAATTAATCTTCTGCATCTCTTAAAAGATGCTGATAGCAGTCTGAATCTCTTTGGATTTCAAAGAAACTGGAGTAATTTCTATTGCATTTAATAACGTTTACATTCACTGACCTTCGCCTGCTCCTGGGGAAATTACCAGCAGGAGAATCAATCATTTCGCTGGTTTGGAAAAATGAAGGGCCTACCTGAGCTCCTGAGAATTACCTAGGAATTCCTAGCTGCATGTTCCCAGCACTCAGGAGCACCTTCCCACTCTGCTGCAGGCACCTGCTGCTGCTCCCACTGCTCGCTACCACCAGGAGAGGACCCCTAATGAGGGCAGGGGCAAAAGGAAAGAGCCTGACCTGAAGTGAAAGCTGCATGTACGAGCTGCCATTGTTGACAGTAAAAGCCCTCTTATCAGGCTCTACAAAACACTCCAATGTTTGTGCTCATCATGCAATCGATCTCTTATTTCCATCAAAATGATAGACAGAACAATCAAAATAAGAAGAATGTGCTGCATTGTACAGCGCTGTTTAATCATAAGGTTGGTTTCAGGCAACATGGAAAGCAAAGGAGAAAAGAAATGTTGAGATCTGGGGTTTTCTTCATAAAATACTTTGTGCTATGGCAGTTACATATGCACACCTTATCTTTACCCTTAAAATGAATTAGAAAGAATTAGAAAGACAAGTGTGCTGACACAGCATGTGAGGCACAAATCCTCAATTATCCTGCTTCACTTGCAAGAAGAATCTCCTCCAAGTATGAAAATGTTCACACTGCTTCCTTGGGATTAGTCAAAGCATTCAGGTGGCAGCTAATGAGTTTGATGAAAGAAATGATTTGGGTAAAAGTCTAATCCAGGTGCTCATGACACTTGAGAATTGAAAAGATCATGTTAGTTAGCCTCCAGGACTGAGGGGCTAGGGCTGCATCACTGTTCTAAGCTATAACTGCACACTTTAAAAGGAAATAATACAGACAGTGTAATAACTCCTGTTAAGAGCCAGACTAACTTACCTCTAGTTAGGCTTTTTGGAGGAGAAAAAAATAAATAAAGTACAAGCCTTCCTTTTACTGAAAAAATGGGTGCTTTAGCTGTTGACAGTGACAAAACCTTGAAGAATAATCCAGCAGAAAAAGAAAAGGGATGTGCTGATGTTGTGCCCATTCATATGCAAAGTACGTCTAGAACATCCTTTTCCTTTTGTGTATAGCACATTTAAAATTAAGAAATATGGAAAACAAATGCGTAGGTGGAGGAAATCCAACCCTGCACTCAGGTATGTGATAAAGAGTAAGAATAAAAATTATATATATATGCTCTCTTTGGTTTTCTCTGATATGGGGCAAGAAAGAGTTGAAAAGGACGGAAAACAGGACTACCCTGATACTCAGCCATGGATGGATTTGCCTTGTGAATTGGGAAGGAAATTAATAGTAGGAAAATTGTTTGAGTAATTATGGCACTGGTTGACCCACTTCCTCACAACAGGACAGGTTTTCAGAATCTCCCCTGACAGAGACTACCCAATCTCTCCTTGAACCTTGGTGTAAAAGTCCTGCCCCACACTGTTCATACTCCCAGGCAATTGCTTTCATCAAAAAGCGAGAACAGTAACAACTGCAAAGTACTTTAGCTAGTCCCATCTAGAGAGCAGATATGCTTACAATTTAGTACAAGAACAAGGGCTGCAGTCCCCTTCTGCTCCTCCTAGGGTGCATGGAGCGAGTCCTGGTGGCGTGGTGCATTTGGCCTGGGGGTGCTGGTTGACATGCGGCAAGCAAGGAGTGACCGTAACAACATGTCGCGGGCGGAAATCATTCAGAGAGCTGCCAAGGGGAAAGTGAAAAAGGAAAAAAAATTACCCAAATGGCACCAAGGTGGGAATGGAAAAGTAGCAGCATGCTTTTATTCCTACTTAATACTTCAGGATTATTAATGAAGGCTTCAGCCACATACAGCCTCCACCCTGCCTACCTTGTCAGCTTATTTAATGCAGCTTGGTGCAGGTTGCCCTGCCCGAGGCTATAGGTTAGGTGCTGCACCTTACTCAAGTTCTGATTATTTCTTTGGTTTTATTGCAAATGCCACTTTACAAGATGAAACATTGGTGGCAGTAATATATTTAATCAGGCTGCGACATAACTGTACAGTGAGGGAAAGGACAAAGGCGATGTTAGCTTACTGCGAGCCACCAATCGCACCATTTCCTTGGGTATGAAAGTCGTGGTCTGTCACTATTCTCAACTAAGGCTGCCTTTCCACTGTCAAATGCATGAACACCTCAGTCTACATACTAGAAACATATACAGCATCAGATTAGCAATAATGAACACCCCAAACTTCCTACTTCACACCCTAATACCATATCTCCCCAGCAAGAACATAACCGAAGCTTCCCAGTGCCTCTGCTGCTGCAGACACCTCCAACACTTCATTTCCCCAAGACTACCTGGCAGCTAACCAGACACAAGGTATCAGTACATCCTTCATCCTCCCCTCCACTTCTTTTATGTTTTTCTTCCCATCAAAATATGGTTTCCATATTTATGCCTAGAATTTTCCTTGACGTTTGTAACTGACTGAGGCTGAGGTGTGGCAGTGAGCACAGTGATGCACAAATAAAAGAGAAATCCTGCTGTGTGGATACAGGACCTAATTCTTCCCAAGCCATAGACTCCATATCTCTCCCTAAAAAGCTATTTTCATTAAAGAGTAATGCAGACCATGAACACTTTTGTTTGCTTGCCTTTTTTTTTTTTTTTTTTTTTTTAATGCATTAGCCATTTTCTTCACTTTTAAAATCCTATTTTGTATAGATAATATAATTTAAGTGCTGCTACAGTTCCGAGTCACATTCCCTTCACTATGCTTTTCTGCATTAGGAAGGAAGAGATAAATTTTTAATCTTTTATTTTTAATGAAGATTAAAGAACAAGTTCTGCTTGGCTTGCCTTGGCACACCATACATTTTAATGTATATTGATTTGTATAAATGTCTCATTTAGAACATATTTTTGTTAGTATTAATGGTTCTTGGACAGATAAGATGAGTCCTCCTGCAATAGTGCCAATCTCATTGGTCAAAGTTGAAGAACACATTACTTTGTTCTGAGATGAAAAAGGACGACAAAGAGACAGCTACTGAGACTGGAATATCAAAGGATCGATGTCCTCAGTAGGAACAGACAGCTATGGTCTGCAGGAGCCATTGCAAAACTCTTCCTTATATTGAGTAGAAGCGGGAACTTCATTCTTATTCTTATAAATCATTTTAGGGTTTGATCAGGAAAGAGATTTAAGAAACACTTTTGAAGGTGAACTGGAATCCATTAGAACTTCACTGCTAGCTAGATACCTGCATTTTTTTTTGTTTGTTTTGGTTATGTTGTACTATATGCATACATATATGCTTATGTATAGGAAGAAAACAGGAATTCTCATTTTCAAAGCCAGTTTTAAAAATACTTCTTAAACCACTCTCCTAATACAATAACAAAAATGCCACACATTTGATGAGCTTTTTTTGTTTGTTTGTAACCTACTGTGGGCCATTCAGACTTTAATGCTTGATAAAATCTCATATATAGAGTTCTAAACTATGTGGATATATAATCTGTCATGTCTTCCAAAAAATAATGCAGAAACTTGCTATAAGTAACACCATACACCTTCCCTACAGTTTAGTGACATGGTAAGAAAAGAAAAAAAATAAAAAGAAAAGAAAGAAAGAAAAAAAAAAAGAAAGAAATAACACCCAACAAACAAACAAAAAGAAAGAAAAAAAAAAACCTCTAACCCAGATATAACTTCCGCCCATCTGGCTACTCAGTAGATGCCATCTTAGACAAGTTCCTGCTTTCTTTTTCCTCTCTCGAGCCACCATCTTTTCACTTATGATATCAGATAAACACAACAATGGCTTAATAGTTACAAAATCCTGTCTGTCATGCATATAATACTCCAATAAATTGACAGTGTTGAAAAATGTGTTTACAGCTGCCATCAGAGCAGAAGGTTTTCCTTGCTGAGCATGAAGCATCTTGACTTTTCGTTTCTGACTGAAATCCTCAACATATGATGAGGTATCAGATGCTGAGGACTGGTGCAAATATCTTACAAACTATGTGAACACTACATAAATCCTGTTCCTTTCTCCAGTAGATGAAAAACAGGAGCTCTTCAGCTTCATCTGAACTCCTCTAAAGACATTGATACTTGCAAATGAAACCCATCAAACTCTACTTTCGAAAGCTGTCCTTCACACAGCCATCCTCTTCTACGATAAAAATTCTTATTTGAAAACATTAAAGTTGTAGCAAATACATCCTGAACCACTTAGTCCTATCCGTGCCTGTTACCACAGTGAAATTGTTTCAGGAACAAATTGGCTATTTGCAATATGATCCATGTCTTCTGTTTCATTTTCCACCCATACAATACAATTAGAAATCAATTTTTTTTTTTTTTTTTTGAACCTCACTCCTTTTAAAATGGATTTGCTATACTTAGTGACTCTTGAAAGGCACTATTCTTTCCTTTACAACAATAGATGCAGAGCAGGATCATGGGGTGTGGAACTACAAATGGAGGACAAGCTTTTAATACAATGTTCTGGAAAGAGGGAAAAGCAGGGATACTGAGGTATAGCAACACCACACTTTTCAAAGCAAAAGTCAGTATTAGAACCTCAGAACACCCCTGAGTTGGAAGGGACACACAAGGATCAAGGATCAAGTCCAACTCCTGGCTCCACACAGGACCACCCAAAAATTGGACCACATGCCTGAGAGCGTTGGTCAAGCACTCCTTGAGTGTTGCCAGGCTCTGACCATGTTCCTGGGAGCTGCAGGCCACCATGAGGCCTCCCCTTGGCCTGATCTGCTCTGGGCAGAACAAATCAAGGGACTCTCCTCATATGTCTTCCCCTCTAGACCCTTCACATTTTTTATTGTTCTCCTTTGGACACTCTCTAATGGTTTTATGTCCTGTTTATACTACCATGGCACCCCAGTGCTTGAGGTGATGCCGCACCAGCGCAGAGCAAGAAGGGGCAGTCCCTTCAGACAGTCAGGACAGGAATGATTCCCTTGACTGGCTAGCCATGCTGTGCCTGGGAGACCCCAGCTGGCCCTCCTGGCTGCCAGGGCAACAAAGATACACATATTGATGTAATCATAAATAGTTGAAAGAAATACCTTGACTTGTTTCATGAACTTGTCTCTTAACTCGATGTTTCTCTGGGTGTACAAGGACAATCCCCAATCCTTCCACCCTCCCTGCTGCACTGTACAGATCCAGCTATGCACCTGCACATGATGCCTCTTGGCATCAACATCCATAGTGAGTTGAAAACCTGAAGTCAATACCAACATTACATTTGGTAGGGTAATTTCCCCATGTTGGGAACAATAACTTTTATAGGGTAGCAATACCATGCACAGAAAAATAATTTACTTTTAGAAAAAGACATTTTTCAAAAACAGTTAAGTGCTTTGCAAAACGTAGCAGATTTTGTTTTACATCCTCACTGAAAGCTTCAAATTAAATCCTACACAATGATTTCAGTGGCATTGGGTATTTACTTTTGGGGAAGGACTTAGTATGAGTCTTTGTGAACACAGAGGAAACCTCTGCCCCAGAAGAAAAGCAGACACAGCCCTTATATCCTTCTTTTTGTGCCCAGCCCAATTCTCTGAAAGGGCTGTCTGTGTTCAGGAAACCTCGGGCCAGTGCTTTGCCATAGATAATACCTCTCACCATCAACATTTTGACATTTCTCTTTTTCACACTACATGGATACCCTCATTATTCTATGTTTTTATTCATGGCAAAATTCAACAGACAGGACAGGAATGATTCCAGTTTGTAGACACACTGGTCGTTCTGCCCAGAGAAGCATTGTCACTCAGTGAGCAGATGTCAGAGTAGGCACCATGTGGCCACCAGGCTGAGCTTCCAAGATACAAAAAGTAAAATTCACAATTATGGTGTTTTTTTTACACTTCGTTTTACATAGTATGATATAGTAAACCCATAGATTTTTCTACCAGATATGTGCCACTTTACCCTGGTGTTGGGTCATTGGTTTCCTCCAGCTCCACTGCTTCTGAATTTATCAGCTCCACACCAGCACAGCCATACTGCTGCAGGTTGTGAAGCCAGTTTATTTAGCTCTAGCTAAAGCAACAGCCTCCACAGTATTGTGCCATGAGACAAATAATTAAATGCCTGTCCTGCTCCAGTGCACTTCTCCAATGGGTTTCTGCCACCGACTTCTGCAGAAGCAGAACCCGCTGAAGGACTGAAAAATGTGTATTAAATTGACCACAGACTTCAGGCCTGCATTTTTAACCTATGATTCTAAAAGGCTTACTCCTGGTATCTTTTGAAATACTGTAAATCAAAAATCAGAAATTAAAATAATGTGAAGGAAAAAAATCTGGAGATGCAAAGACCAGCATGAAAAGAAGATAATGAGTGAGATTTTTCTGATGGATTATGGAAAAGGTACATCAATATTTTAATGTATTTAATACAAGGGAAAAAGGTTTAGAAAACTTTACCCTCTATCAACAGGCACTTATGATATACTGGCTTGTCTCTCAAGACTGATAATGCATAACTATAATGCATAGCTCATTAATTTGATTGCCACCTGGATAGTCTAAAGATGAAAGAGAAGCAAGGTTTTAGGAAAACTGTTCACTTAGTTACATTGTATGCTGTAACAAAGGACATGATCTCCTCCTTGAAATCTAGACATTTAATTTTGGGGTGAAATAAAGGAATTTCTTATTTTTAATCTCTTGTGATAAGAAACACAAGTTCACTGCTATAAACGACATACATAGAGGTCAGCTAGGGTTTGGGGAATAGTGGTTCAGTCGAGCAAAGCATTGGAACATATGCCTAATTCTAAGTATAATTGACTAAAGTGGTTAAAATTGAGCACCTGCTTAAGTGCTTTCGTGGCTTGATGCCTAATGAAATATTAATCACAAATGGCAGAGAGCCATTATACCAAGAAGGCCTTATTTATATTGAATTAAATTATATAATAATTAAGGTATATATAATCAGCCTTCATAGTAAGTCTGTCAGTGTTCTCAACTGAATCAGCACATTTTAAGAGTGCTAAACCTACAATTAAATATTCCTGTTTGTAATTAACCTTGCTAGCGGTTTTATTTTGAAAATAAACTTGCAAAGCACATGAATTGGTCACTGTGACTGCCACACAACAGCAGCAGCAGACTAGTGAGACTAATCCACCCCCTTCTCTCACAGTGCTACAGTGAATAATGGGCTGTAGGATAAGCAATATATTAATAAATGATAAATAGGTATAACTTAAAAAACTCGCAATGATAAAAATAGTAATTATGCTGTTCATGGGACTGATAGCAAACATACACATTATACCAGTTCCTTACCCTATTTCATCCTTCTAGTTCTTGATGAAATTCAGGAATTACAACAACAGTTTTCAAGTCTAATTTATACTGGTTCTCTAACCGCACTGAAATGATTTGTTAAATTGACAAGTGCCACGTTAGACTTCTTTTAATTCTGTTTGATCTTCCTATTACTCTGCTGAAGAGACAGAAGACAGAAGAATTTGTTTTTTAAATTTTGAGACTTCTCAAAATATAATTCATCCAAAAGGATGTGGATTCAGTTTTCTGAAAATTGTAAAGTTCTAGCTTTTCTTTATACCTCTTTTTCAAGGAAAAAGAGAAGAGTGGTATTTGGTCAAGACTTTGCCTGTACATATTTTTAAATGGTATATAAAACAACGTCAACGCATTAACTGCTTTCTTAAATACAAGTGAATTATCACAATGATGAGCAGTAGCAAAACAAAAATAACATTTTTATGAAAATATCAGTTTCACAAAATGAGGATATAGTTATTACTATTATTATTATTATTTTTTAAAATACTGAAATATATAACAATGAAAATTTTGAAGGAAATTATTTTGCTTGCATTTCCTGGAAACAATTTAAATACAGAAAATATCATAAAACCAAACAGATCAGAACAGCAAGTGGACTTGCATTTTTGTTTTAGTATTTTTTAAATTGGTATTATGGCAATTACTGCTCCAACAGATTCAGAATAAAATTGGGCCAATTACACAGGATTCTTGGTTTATCAGATCACAATTAAAGGAGTCTGATATTTTCCATGAGATTTTAATAAGTCCAAAATATTTTTAATTAGGTCTGAGCATCTTGCAAATAAAATATTGCACTACAATGAGATGAAAACAAATTAATGTTTGTCAAATGCCGTTTGGCATTTCCAACCAAATGGGGACAGTTTTGCTCCGTATGCTTTTAGATGCATGTAAGCACTGTCTGCCAAAGTAAAGACTGATGAGAACTTGTGCGTGTGTTGTATTTTGAATAATCTACTCATTCATCTCATTCTGACAGAGCATTTAAATTTAAAAAGATGAGAATTTGGTCAATACAAACTTATTATAATAAGCTTTCACTTCACTGTAATAGCAACAAAAAAAGTCTTGCATAAGGATAATTGTTGATGTTACCATTTTCAAATGTTGATCTTCTCAGAAAACAAAACAATTCAGGACTGGTACCTGCTTGTAATCACATTCCAAGAGTAAACAACAACTTAGGGCAGAAGTGGCTGCATTTACATAATGTGATACAGGTGCCCTGGGCGCTCTGTACAATAAATCCACCCTGCACAGACAACGATGTGAATCTGATGACCCAGCTGTCAAGCAATGACCATACTCAACCGTGACACTGGGGGTGGACTGGGTATGGTGGGACCAGGCACAGAATACCAATGTGCAAGGCACTGCCCAAATACTGAATGGAAAATCTCCAGTTGGACTCTATGGTGATTCATGACAGATGAGGCAAATCCAAGAAACACCTGTTAGCTTTGAGAAGAAGAAAAAAATTGGCACCATAATGCTTCACCAAATGAGTCATCAGAATGGAGAGGAAGAAACGGCATTAAAGGGAAAGAATGAATTTCACTTTCAGATCTGCAAGCTACATAAGAACATTTAATATTTCTTGCATCTTATCTAGTGGGACAGTGACTCATTTGGATCAGGATTCTTTCATAATTTGACTTCAAGTAAATTACAAAAGCAGCTCTCAAACAAAGAACACATAAAAGATAAGTTTAAAGAAGACAATGCTTTAAAGGCACACTCAGCTGTGCATGCTCCCTCAGACAATGTCAGTCTCTGTATAAATATAGCTTATAATGAGGTGTTACTGGTGCATTTTCATCAGCTGGAATTGAGAACGCCTCTGAGTTTAAAGGAGCCTCTTCCAGACATAGAAGTGGCTCCTCAACATGGACTACAAAGCCAGCAGAGCTTGCCCAGTAAAGCTCAGCAGACCCTGCTGAGGCAGGATGGTGACTGTTCCCACATTGGAGAAAGAGCAAGCAGCTGAGGAAGCAAGCAAGGACGCGAGGGTGAGGTGGAAAAGGTCCTCACAGTGGCTGTTGGACTGCTACGGGCTGCGAGTACGCCTGGAAGGAGTTTTTATTTAGTACATTTTCTTTATCCTGCCTATAATTATCACATTTCAAGCTCAGGGAAGGCTTGTAAGTTGAAGTACCTAGTGAATCTTATTTCTACCTACCCAAGCAATTTGAACCATAAATACTAATGCTGGTTAAACCCAAACAATCTTCAAAATCTGCAACAATTCAAAGCTGTGAGTCAGTCTTAGTTTCTGACGCAGAAATAATTTGTTACTCAAAGTTAAAATATTTGCTTTACAAATGGTGATAGCATCCAGACTTTGTGTTACTAGAAGAGTAACACAAATTACAGTTTAGACATGCAGCTGTGGGGAGGAAAAGCAGCTACTGAACTACCTTACATCATATCCATCATGTTTTAGAGCTTTCAAGTATCATCCGGAATGAAGCAGGTCATAAATACATGGTCTGGGAAACATTTAAGATTGCTGCAAAATCAATTGAGCATGAATGAGAAGCCTTTTGCAGCATCCCACAGTGCTGAGGTAGAATTCCTGCTTTGATTCAAAACAGTGATGATGAACCAGAAAACCTACTCGCACAAGCAGGTTCATGAAGACCATCAATGTAGGGGTCAAAACACCCTGTGCTCCTTTTGGCAGAGATCCTGAAAAGGTTAATGAACAAAACAGAAGTGGAAATCCACCTCTGACCTACCATATGTCTGCTACATTTCTGATCTTCTTCTGCAACATCTGTGTTTAGAGAGAACAAGTCCCCACGTGCACTGGTACATCACTTTGGAGAACCTAGTTTAGATAATGATATTAGCAGCAAAGGGGGAAACAGGCTTAATAATTATGTCATGTAGGTCATCAAATTGCCTTGGTCTTCTGAATATTGGCACAGATCCCTGACAAGAAAAGCTAACATGGATTATTTTAGGAACCCAATGAACTGTGGACAACTTATGTCTGTAGAAATTATGTTATTACAGGATTTAAAATGTTAGTGCCTCAGAAAAATTCGATACACTAAAACACTGGATGGGCAGAACAGCATGCACAGTAAGTCAATACCAGTAATACTGTCACCATACAGTTCCCATTGAACCACATCTCATCTGATGGTGAAAATTAATCTGGTTCTCAAAGATGAATTATATTTATTTATTACACGTTGCTGCAGGAATGCTGTGATAACAACTGTATATGATAACAACAGTCAGTTTGCTCTAAATTCATTTTCACCCAATCTTAAAACCTCTATTCTTTGGCTCAGTTGGGGTAAAATGAGTACAAAAATGCATGTAATTTTCACATCACCTCATCACAGTGTAATCTCCTTCAGGAGAAGATGAAACAACCATATTTACCCAAATGAAATGAAAAATTATTGAAGGGTTACTCCCTACCTCAGACATTTTCCTCCTCCCCGTGTTAGTTTGTGGTTTGCCGGTGCAGTTTGCCTTAGGTTTTATACACCTCATCTCACTGTCACTGTCTTCAGCAGGAGCTGCAGTCCCGCATTCCCTTTATACTCCTCACTCCATCCAATGCAACTACAGACGTTTCCATTATCCATATAAATGTCTAATCCTTTTCTGAACCCCACTAAGCTCTTGGCTTCACTGAACTCTTGTGGGAATTAATTCCACAGGTTAATTATGCATTTGTGTAAATACTTATTTTCTTTAATGGTTTTAATTTTGCTGCCTTTCAGTTTCATTATAAGTCCCCTGGTTCTTGTATTATAAGAAAGGATAAGTGAAAGCACCAGATTTACTTTCTGTATAGGCAATTCATTATTTGTATATCTCCATCATGTGCCCTCTTTATGTCCCCTCTCCACACTAAACCGTCCCAGAGTTTTAATTCTTTCCTCACACAGAAGCCATTCAAGCCATTTGCCATAATTAAAACAATTAATTTCAAGAAAAATCCAGACTGTTATACAGAGAATTAGGAGAGGAATGAGGAATAAAGTTGAAAGAATGACTAAGCTTTCTCCATCTACTGGGATTTTTGCAATCCTTATACAGCACACATTTTCATACAGAAGCCCTATGCTCTTAGGCTATCTAGCTAATAATATTTAATTGTTTTAATTTCACTATACCAGATTATTAATGTTTTTAATTTATTAGGCAGCAATGCTGGGTTTAAATTCACAATTACAAGAATTTCAGTTCATGATTGAAATTCAACGAGCACTAACTTTCTTCCTAAATTTATAAGCCTGCTTTCCTTCTGAGCAGAAAGTTGAGAAGAAGAAAGTAAAGTAAAAATAACAAAAAATTCCTTCTCCCCATAAAGCTTTGGGATACATACAGCACCAAAAAAGAACAAACAAACAAAAAAACATAGTTACTTATATTGATACTGAGAAACAGACTTTTTCTAATTGAATTTTAGCCTATTCATATTTTAAAAGCATCAACATCTAATTAAGATTTCAGTAGAGGTGACCTTTCGAAAAATTAGATATGGGTGTATATATATATATTTGGCAGATGATAAGATAGTAGGGATGGCATAGCTCCTTCTTTCTAGAGAGAGTTAACAAGAAGGAAAATTCTTATGCCTTGTGCTTTGGTGG
This sequence comes from Aythya ferina, assembly GCF_964211825.1. Classification (NCBI taxonomy): domain Eukaryota; kingdom Metazoa; phylum Chordata; class Aves; order Anseriformes; family Anatidae; genus Aythya; species Aythya ferina. The sequence continues at coordinate 25,231,316 of NC_140305.1, forward strand.
GATGAGTCCCTTACTAGATTGCAAACCACTGAGGTAGGAAATACATTACATGTCAGTAAGCCCATTCTCTTCTTCTATCAAGGAAACTTTGGGAGTAAACTGAGTTTCTGCAAATGTATTTTACACCTGAATTTCCTCAATGCATTTGTTGCTATGTGTACATTATAACTCTGGATTCATCACAACCAGTTCAGTAAAGGCAAAGCTATTACACAGTCTGCTCTAGAAGTAGATGGGTCACCATGACTGATTATTTATGTTGCCCACTACAACAAGAAGTGGGAGTTACTGCAGCATTACCCACAAACTGAGGGTGATATCAGTCAGCAGGTCTAATAAATGTTGTTTTTAACAACACGGTACATGGTGTTTTAGGCATACTGGTATGGAAATGTATTGTATTTCAGTGGAATATAGCTTCCAGATGTACGCACGTGTTTGGACAGTTATCACCCTGTGAGAGGCTTGTAAAATATTCATTAACGTTTTGCCTCCTGTCGGCAAGGTGATTCACACCCCTCCAAACACACGCACACAACCAAACACAAGCTGAACATAGGCAGCCACCCACCTTGTTGAACACGTAAATGCACTCAAAACCAGACTGCATTGGTTATAAAGTACAAAGTCTTGTTTGCTGTAAGTGCTAAATGTAGATGCTTAGACCAAACTGGCATTCAGTATGTCACAGTCAGCCATAAACTGGAATGCTTGGCGTAGCTATCATGATAGCATCTACTGTCAAAGTCCATCATGTAAAATATGGCCCTTCTTGACAACCGACTCGTACAATTTTTCTTTTGATCTCAGAGGAAGCAAGGCGGGAGCACACACCATGGCTGCCCAGTTCTATGAGCAAGGAGCACTCCTGGCAGGTCAGTTATCAATCCTTTTCCTGCTATGAGGATGTCTTCCTCACTCTTTCTGTGTTCTTAAGAACAGACGTATTTCTGAAGATATGTTCATGTAACTATTTGTTTGTAAACTGTACGGAACAGTGTTTGGCAAGATTAGTGAAAATAAACAGCAGATTACTGGGGGGGGAGGGGGCGTAACAGAGGGGTGAGAGACTTTACATCCTCACACACAGATGGAGACAGACAACGCAAAGCAGAACATATGTAATTTACATCTCACTCAATTCAATAGGTAAAAAGCCCCAAAATAAAACAACAGAAAACCCTGTGCTGATCTTCCTTGATAAATACAAGCAGCAAAGTCTAAAGTCGTGATACAAAGAGTTCTACTCTGGTTAATTAGTCTGGCAGCCAGGGGAAATCCCCAGAAGAACCCTTTGATACCTTCCTTTTATTACACTGAAAGGAAAGCAGGATGTTATTCTGTAAGGGACATCTAAAGGATAAGTAATACATGTTTATCAGGCTCGGAGCCACCTACTACTGTGATACTGATGACTACCCTTATGATTCGTTTTATTGAACTAAACTCTTAACTAAAGTTCTGCAGAGGGGTCAGACATATCCTTCAAGTTCATGACAAGTCCTGAAGCTACTGAACAAAGATATTTTTCAGCTGAACAATATATTTATTTCTCTCACTGTGTGTATATATATATATATTATTTTTTTTCCGCCAAAGTCTTTGCCTTACCCCTTGTTTAGATCAACTATCCTTTACCATACCCTGAAAATAAATAAGGATCTTTCATGAACACATGTTCTGTTGCACAAGGGCAACAGAACTACACACTGACTTGACAAGCATCATCTTGAATTGTTTAACATTTAAAAAAAAAAAAAAGTGGCTGCGCTCCATTATTCACTTATTTTATGCCCAGCTGCACTAAATCATCACTGGGGAGAACTGTCTCTTTTGGTAGGCAGCAAGCAACAGTCTTAGGGAAGGCATTCAGAAGGTGTGAGCCAGTTCAAAGTGTTGAGTTTTATTGAATTTTCTTTAAAAGACACATTTTTGGTATAGAAAAAAAAAAAAAAAAAAGAAAAAAAAAAAAAGAAAAAAAAGTCTCCAAAGGGAAATCTGCATAATTTATGTGGTATCTAAGGTTTCTATCACTGAAGTCAAATAAGAAGTGAAGAGTCTACATTTCGTAAAAAGGATGTGATTTAATTGCATGCAGAATTCATGTTCCTTTCCCCCTTTTCCTGGCTTTTTTTTTTGTTTTGTTTTGTTTTTGTTTTTGTAGAATGCAGGAAAATTGAATGAAATATTTTATGTGACAGAGGAATAATTATATACCGTGTCTGCATTTTGTCTTGTCATTTCAGGCTCTATCCCAGTTGTGAGCATAAGTTTTTACCTTCACTTAAGGTGGGACTGGGAGCACCATCTCTGACAGGAAGCCAGCCTGAAAAATCCCACCAGGATGTCAGCATTTCGTCTTGTGATTTGCTAAACAGCAAACTTTTCTCCCCTATGTTTTGATGACAATTGTTGTTCAGTTGTCCAGCCTCTCAATTCAAGCTATAACAACCTTCTGGACAAAATGTTTAATACTGTTGCTCTTGCCAAAAATTTAATTGCATCCATTGATGCATCAGAAACAAAAGTGTTACCTAATGAATTTTTCCTTAACAGTGGCTTTATCTTTCCTTCTCCACTAATTTCTCAAGGTTATTGGACTATAAGATCCTTCTGCCTGCTATATCAGCACCTGGCTTTCAAGTAAGTAATGCCTTGGCTATTCTTTTTGAGTATCAGAGCTCCAGAGCTAGGCAGTAATACGATTCTCCCAGTTGGTTTCTAACTTTTTGGATGATTACAAAATGTTTGAGATGGTTGACACAAAGATGGATACCTGCCCAAGTGTCAGATGAACTGAAGAAAAGAAACCAGCCTACAGCTTCATAGCAAAGAGATCTACAGCAAGATAGGTATATGCTTTCTTGGAAGAGTAAAACCTAGGAATTGTAATAACGCTGATGGCAACTCTGGGGACTGATAAGCAAAGTACTTGGGCATCTGCCCAAACTTAACAAAGTCAGCCTGACTAAAGTTAGAATTGCACTTAACTATCTTGTTAAATTGCCTTTTTTTTTTTTTTTTTTTAATAACAAATTAAGTACCAGTGTGCTTTGTTGGTTTGCTGGCTCTTGTGAACATATCTCTAAATTTTTGTTGTACCAAATATATTCTTCCTGGTTTTCTTGCACAATTTAGGTTTCACAGTAAAATTTGGCACGTGTTTTTTTTTTGGTTTTTTTTTTTTTTTTTTTTTTGTTTTTTGTAACCTAGCTGGCCTGGCTCTCAGCAAAGCTTCCTCAGTTTGTCATTACTGATGAAGAAAAGAAAACTGATGGAAGTGCAAACCAGAGATTTCTAAGGAATTTAGGTGTGTTCATAAAGAAAAACAAATAATTAGCATGATAATTTAGTTGATGTACTTCACAATTAAGGTTTTGAGACCACAGTTACTTGTATGTGGCTATTTGAATCATGTTGAGCATCTGAGCTGTGAGACTGACTTCAAGCTTGCACTTTGTGAGGTCATACAAGAAATAGCTGAGAACCTGACCTTCCATGAACCAGCAAAGACTAAAGACACGGCTATGACATTTAAGTAGATGAAATATGTCTCTGCTGTAAGCAAGAATTTTCCATTTATCCAGCATATGCTGTCATAATTCTGAAGTGTCAAGGTCCGATCTGGATCATTCTCTGCCTGATGACAGATGAGCAACTCCCTGAGCAGCACGCAGTACATGGGCACTCTACAACTCATGCTTGGAACAGTCTGCTTGCCACTTACTTGAATAGGATAAAATCCATAGAGGCCAGCTGTGTGTAAAACAACGCGACATCTCCACAACAAACCTGAAAATAACATTGTCATTTCTACCTGCACCAAGAGTGGTGTCAGGCCACTGACCTTTTCTGAATATTACCTTGGAGCTCTCCAGTAGAGGACTACGGGACTACAATTTACAATGGCAGTTAAGAACTCTTCAGCAGCACAAGTCTACCTCTAACTCCCAATGACAACTATTTTTGTTTTTCAGCATAATACTTATATATATTTTTTTAATATCAGAGTAATTTCTGGACTCAGAACAATGTCACTAAGGAGAGCCTTTTCCTACTCACCTCCCTCTCTGATGAGCTCAGAATGAGCACAGGCAAAGTGCCTTCTGTTCCTGCCCACAAATCAATATTTACTGCAATAGGGGAGGGAAGGAAAAGAGGAACAGAGGATGAGATGAGGGACTGGAACACAGAAGGAAAAGAAAAAAAAGCTTCTAATGGCATTTCTCCTTCCTCACCCCTATTCTTTCAGGTGCTATTAAAAGCAAGTGAATAACCACCAATGTCTTCACTCTGTTGCCATAAGACCTTCAGCAAACTAAACATTGCTATTTGCTATTCAGTTCACCTATATAATCAGTCCCTCTGCTTTTCTACAATTCATGAGCATGGACTTGCAGAGATCTCAAACAACATTTCAGCCATACAGTATAATCAGTAGAGGAAGCATATTTATCATTGCTTTTATAATTGCTTTTTACTCCTTTACAGTAAATGTAAAGGAGTAAAATTCACCTCAGTTAGAAACTCACTTCTTCTTCCTGGAAAGATATTACATGAAAGTACATTCACTGGTCTAGATTCTAAGTTAAACGCGATGCTCAGAACTACATCGGTGTACTGGAGCTGAAATTGTAGTCCACAAAACATCCCTAAATGAAGCTGTAAGGCCTCAGGTCTGTCACCTGCTCTATCAATCAGGAGAGATTATGTTGTTCGTAGGATCTGGTCTGCACCTGGTTAATGGAAGCATTGATACTGGTGATAATGACCTTAACTAGAATAATTTTCCACTTTAGCAGTCTCAACAGTGGAATTTAAAATGATGATAAAGTTTTATTTATTGTGAATGGATGTCCCACTGTTTATGAGCACTGATTATTCAATTGAATTGTCTTGGAATTGAAGTTGTGTTGTCTTCTGAACCATCTTGTTATTCCTTCCTAGCACTTTTTCCTTTGGTCTTGATGGAAATTAATGGGATTTGTCCCATAAGTGTATAACCCACAGATGATTTTCAAGCCATGAAATCTCATTGCTACTCTATAAAAACATATCGCTGTAGTCAAGGCACTGGAACGTTTGTGGACATTGTCCATTTTATTTATTTTGCTGAACCTTTGCTATATGCTACTTAAATTCCCATATTCTTTGAAACAATTCAGCATATTCATCCTGAAACAGTAAATCCTATTTTCATATAAGAATCCAAAAGAAATACATATTTTCTCAGTTTAATAGACCACTCAGTCTACTCATTGGTTTTTAAATAATTAACCTTTTAAACCTTTTACTTTTTTTTTTTTTTTCCTGATTCAGACTAATAGAAATTCCCAGTCTCACTTTCTATAATCTGGATTATTTAAAATTGATGGTTGTTATTTTATATTTCTCAATATAATTATTCAAATGACCGTCTAACTCTCTTTATCTTCCACTGTTGTTCTAGAATCAGTCTTGTCAGCATTATCAGTGCCAGTAATAATTACATTAGTCTTTCAGAGAGTGCCCTTGAACCCAGACAAGCCAGACATGAACCCAGACATTAGAAACCACAGTAAGCCAGTTCTGAGTACCCCCCTTTTTCCTGTCCAGTTACTTAAAATACTGTTATCATCTCCGTTTTGTGCTTTAATAAATTGCAATCTATTTACACATTCCATTCACATGTTAGAAAAGCTTATCAGGAAAAAGCGATAAAATTTTGCCTTTTACATTTATGCCAATAACAGATACCTACTGGTTCAACTCCTGCACTACCCACTTTTTTTCTCTTATCACTGTTTCTAAGTTCTTCCTCACTAAACACCATAATCCCAAACACATGCATGCAGGCACATACACTCACGCAATGGGATGCAGGTAGAGAAGAATGCCATTACCATATTTTTCATATTTACCTATGTGTAGGCTCCTAGGCAGAATTTTACATTTAAGATCACAGACCTCCACCTTCATCTTTTGCATTTTCTACATAAAAGCACTATGATCTCAGCAATTTATGTTCTTTCAGCACATGCTTGTTTTATTCTGACACTGGCACTGGCAGGTTTAACTTCTGAGCACTAGCCAGTGCTCAGAGGGCAAAGGACCTTCATTACAAATGGAGAAAAGAAAAAAAATAAGACTCCTTAAAGCAAGAAAAAAAAAATTTGTAAGGATGTCTCAAGTATTAAGTGGTAATTCATATTCTGCATGAGGTAATTAGCTTGTCTAAAATATTTCATCCCTACCCAGAGAATCTCCTTCTTGGCCTTTCTAGAGCCTACCATGGCAGTACAGCGATTTAGTACAGCTTCAGGTCTCTTGTGACCTCCAGAACTGAGAAGTGTGGCTTCCTGCCCTTGCCGCCTAGCACTTGAAAGTCTTGCTAACCTCGTGGTTTCAAAATTGAGGATTAACCTTCATTACTCCTTTCTTCTTTCATTTCCATCTTTAACAAATATATCATGTAGCCAGTAAGTCAGTCAAAGCTGTACTCATAAAAGTGTACACACAGAAGGAGAAAACCAGTTTTTGCCTGCTCCTGCTTCCATCGCACCTGTCTCAGTTACATCACTGTTCCCACCTCTGCAGATTAGCAGGGAGATCTGAAATGCTGGTGTTTGTTTTTCCTTTTCTGGAAGATAAACAAACAAACCACACATTAATTTTAATGAGTACCTCTAGGTTCTTCTATAAAAGAACTCTCAAGAATATTTAATAGCTGAGATAAACACTCAATTAAAATAAGAAAGTTCTCACTATTTGGATTTCTTGAACTCTGTCCTTATGGGTATCATACTGATTATTAAAAAATGCAACACATGGAAAAGAAAGGAAATGAGTAGAACTGACAATGGAGACACTGGGGGGGGAAATGTAAGCATGCAGGGGCACTGAGGACAGGGCAGAGCTTTGTCCCAGGCACAAGAGGAAAATCCATCTTTTATTTGAGATGCTCCAGCTTACGTTGTTCCACATTGAAAATAAATAAATAAATAATAAGGGAACTGTAAGCAATTTTTTTAACTTGGTCTCTACAGGACTTAATAGAGCTGCTTCTTTGGTGTAATCAATTATTGCTGCCAAATCCATCAATGTTTCTGGCATTAATACAGTGGCTACACTAAGAAAATCTAACACTCAAGTCAACACATTAAATGAAGTTTTACAAATCTCAGAGATTTGTGCAATATTCAAGGCAGCCGGTGGTGCAGAAAAGCCCTCACTTCATGACCAGGACCTTCTTATCATACACAATGACACCACACACGGAGACTGCCATGACAGAAATAATCACCATCACTTTCCAGATCAAGGCTCTGACTCAGCAAAACATTTAAGTGGTTTAAGTGGTTGCTTCACTGTAAATACATGATCAGTCCCACCAGTTTCAGTGAGACTTCCACATATTTAAACGCTTTGAGGGGTTGGTCCCAAAACATGGCAGGGTTCGTTAACATGACCTAATGCACATGTACACTGCCTCCAGGTACCTTGTAACAAACCATCTGAGAAGTCTAAAGGAGCAAGAGTTTTTTCTGAAGACACAACAAATGCAATCAAACGTTCTCTAAGTTGACACCAAGCATGAACTATGACAGGATGAAGAGAACCTATGCTTTTTTCCCCTACCTTAAGTCTTAAATTGGTAACGTAAGTTAACTAACTGGCATAGAAGGCAACCATGTCCATACTAAACTGAATGAGATGTGTTGAGAAAAAAAGTATTTTTAGGCAACACATTCTTATCACAGTCCATTTAGGACAAGTGGCTTTAACAGAAGGAGAAAAAGCATAAGCCAAAATATTAATTTCATCAGGAATTCCAGAGAGAGTCCAACACTTTTGAACCAACTCTTAACTCTGTATCTTTACTTCTTTAGGTCAACTTTCACTTTGAAGGTTGTTCATTTTCCTACACAGGATAAACCATACATCATTAAAAGGAGTTTTAAAAGTTACGAACTTTCAGAAATGCCTCATTTTATATTATATGCAATGATGCAAAAGTGGGGCAAAATGCCAGAGCAAGAATGAAATAGAAATGGCCAACTGTTTAATCTACAGAGCCTTTTATCTACATTACCAGCTGAACCATCTGTTCTGCAGTTGTTTGGGTCTGCAAAAATAAAAGCCTATAAACTAAAACTTGTTCTGTCTTTTAAAGCTTAGACAATCTGCTGGGCAAAGGAGTTTCTTTCTATATTTAAAAGTAATAATCAATATTTGGCGTTCAGCAATGTAGCCAAAATAAGCCTGCAGTACGAACTGTAGATGAAGATAAAAGATCCTGAGACTAAATACAGCTTCAAAGAAAGTCTGGTCTTTCTTCAGCCCAGAACATGTTGCAGAAAGAACGTGCTATTTATCGTGGACTGTACACACAGCCATCTGCATGAGTCCCTTGCTGGGTCCTCACAGACACTGGCCCTTCCTGCACACATACCCCTTGCTGGAGAGGAAAAATAGAGCAGTGATTGCAGTGCTAATCTTGCGTTTTGAGATATTGTTTTTTTGCACTTCCCCAACAGAAACCTCCTAGGCTATCTTCAGGAAGCCATTTACTCCTTCTGTGCCTTGCTATCTACAGACAGAGAGAGATAAATGCGGTGCTGAGAGGATAAAACCACTGAAGACTGCAAGCACTCAGCCACAGTGCAGATGACAACCATAAAAGTACCTTTGATAGAGAGGCAGATGATCTCTGCTGGGACTACGCAGATGAGTAAAATGTTCACTAGGCTGAATAAAGCCACATTCACTCTCAAAATAATCCTTTTACTAGATCAATAGAACCACTTTACGGGCCTAGGTACTGTTCAGCCACGTGTCCCACCCAGCCATTAGTCGGTGCGGTGCCAGGGCAATGCGGAGACATAGCACTACGCATTCCAGGGCTAGGAATGGATTGTACCTGAACACAAAAAGCTACACATCTCAGCCTATGCTGTTGTTCATTGGACTTCATACAGATCCACTCGCATGAAGTTCTCGTGGGATTTTAAGCAGTGCAGCAGGACCAGCTGCCATGGTCTCCAGTGGAAGTAAAGCGTTTGTGTTTTGAAAAATTGCTTTGCATACTTACTGCTGCCCTTAGGCTTCTGAACACCAGGCCAAATCTGGCCCTCGAGATTTCCCATTCAACATTCCTGCTGACATCACTGGGACTTATTTACAAGAATGGACTATTCAATAAAAATATTTCAGTTTCGGCAAACCATCAAGACACGTTAGGCTTATTCTATACAGCATATCTGATAATGTTTTAAAATAACGTAAAATGGGTTAAGAAGTGTAACAGGTTTTAAGAAATGGGCTCAGTGACCTGAAACCAAGAGATTCTGTGACATAAAATACATCTAATTTATTTTCTTGACCTAACATTTGACATAGATTATAGTTCCAACAGCCTTGTTGAAGCTCTTGGGTTATGTACTCTACTGTTTCAAAGATGACATAAATAGGACATTTGTGCATGTTTGTTTCTGCTTTACGACTAAAGCCAAAGACACATCCCTAAACCACAGGGAAAATGCAAAAGCTTTTTTGGAACAAAAGAACAAATTAATGAAGGATGAAGCCCAACTGGTACAACACTTTACCCTTCAATTTTTTTAAATTAACTTCCATCATTTCTATTTTCCTGTATCTTGTCATAAAATAAAATAAAAATACTGCTGCCCACCCTGAACAGAATAAACAGTTGAGTTTTGCATCAATTTCACAAGCTAAGTGTTTGACAATGCTCACTCTTTTTCTTTCCCTTCTTTCCTCTTTTCAGCAGAATATGTCCTTGATCGCATAGGAAACAGTTGGTACAGGAACAACTGAACCCAGCATTTTCCATTTCTGACCTGCCCTCACTGAGACACAAGCAGTAACTTCCACTGAGACACAGCAGCTTTCAAACAGGACTTTGAGATTCTTGAAGATTCTTTGAGATTCTTGATATATTCATGAATATATCTATTCATGATATATGATTTCACTTTGTCCATTGATTATTCAGTGAGTCTGAAAAAGACAGCCACTCCCCAATTCCTAAAAATTATCTTTCTTGGGATTTCATTTAATACAAATAATATACATTAACAATGCATATTTTGCTTTTCTAGTGGGATGATGCTCCATAACTCATTCATTATTTATGTTATTTTAATATGCTGCAGACAGCTGCTGTGCATATACTAGCTTCACCACTCTAAAATCTCTTCAAAAGAAATGCTGAAACCTTTCATTTCCCTTTAAGGGATTTGGAGTAATATTAATAATACACATTAATAATTCAATTTTTTTCTTTTTGCCTGTTGGTGGATGAGCAGTTTTCACAGTAGCTGAACAGTTTTCACACAGTATTACTGATCTGCATTAATAATGCCTTTTTTTTTTTTTTTTTTTTTTTTTTGTCTTTCTAGCTGGTTGATGGGCAGATTGCTTATGAAGTAATGTACTTTGATAATAGCGAGTTTTGCTTTGCCATGAATCAAAAATAGGAGACACTCACAGGGTAAATATTCACTAAAGCTAACATCTATCAGCATGGACTTGTTAAGAGGAGCACTGGAGGTATACACCTCCTCAGTACTTCCTTCTCTGCTTCAGTACTGTTTGAAGAAACACTGGAAATGTTGATTCCCACTACTAAGCAGTGGTGGGAATTGCTACCTCCACCTGCTGGTAAGAATACAATTTTAAATCCTTTCACATTCATGAGAGAGAAAAGGAGAAAAGTGATTATTATCAGTGATAATCACTACATCACTCTTATTTAACATCTTGAGAGGATCTAAGGATATGTTATACAGACCAACAGGTCCTGGGGACCTAGTGGAGTAACTCCCATGGGAGTTACATTCAACTCAAGGACACTCCAAGCACTAAAATTCTTTCCTTGTAATTCCATGATAACCCATTTCCATCATTCTTCTGCCTGACCCCCTTTCTGGTTTACAAGAAACCTGGTTAAAAGCATTTCCTGTACTTAATGGTTTCCTGACTATTTTTTTCCAGCAGCATAGGGCAGCATATTGTTACAAAAGCATATCGTTATGTGATAGATTTAGGTATTGATTCTCGTTAAAGCTGGTTTATCAGATGGAAGACAGATTTTCATTTCCCAGTCACCTCAGGGCCAGGAGCTCTTTTAGTGCATTAACAATTATGAGTTCAAACCTGTCCACCTAAAGAAGATATCAATATATCATACTGTGTTTATAAAGTAAAATGAGTTTAAATGCCGCTTAATTGCATAATGTTTACAGTTGCTGGAAATGTTCAAAATATTTGAATGCAAAAATGTAGTCATTCCAAAAGGACAAAACAAGAATAAGCAAGAAAGAGAAAGTAGTTTTATCTGCCTCTACAGTTTAACTAGAATTTATTTTTAGTTAATGATAACAGACTCAAAAAAAAAAAAAATCCAAGCACTGAGCAATACCAGAAGTGTCATTTGGAACAGAGTTAAACACACTTTCGCTATCATTAATCATGGCAAAAGTGACAGAAGAAAAATGAGCTGGCTTGGTATATCTAATATATTAATTCTCCCTGCAGATTGGCTCAATGCATGAGCAAATAAAAACAGGTAAACCTTTGGAAAAAGAAGGGAATGTCAGTCTAAGATTTTCTGTTAATAAGAAATAGTATGATATTTTGATTTCTCCTTAAAGAAACTAGAAATGTTTGAAAAAAAAATCTGAAGACTCTGTTTTTCAAAATGGTTGAATAATTACAATAATAAAAACAAACAAACAAACAAAAAACAACTATGCTAGAGCAGCTTAACCACATTTTCACAGTGGCTGAGCACAGATTTTCCTTCCAAAGATCCTTGCAAAGGATCATTTCCTTTGCCAGACATTTGGATAACTTTCTCCCTTACAGCTATCCCAAAGTTGAGTTTCTTTTCCAAAATTATTTCATTTTATTTTTACTTCTTAATTACATTTATAAAAAGAAATTTCATCTGTTGTTTTTTCCCAGTTTCAGCAAAATTATGGCCATTCAAGATACTCTCTGTCTAATGGTGAAACACACACAAGGTAAGAGGAGGAAAGGATGGGTAAAGGAAACTTTTTTATTTCAGGCAAAATACAAAGGCTATGATTTTAGATCTGAATTTACTCTTTATTTTATTTTCTGATATGTTCTAGCAGTTATGCTGCACATATGGAGCCCTTTCTAAAAATACCAAATGGAGACCTACTTACAAAACTGGTGACTTTGTTGACATGATGAAGAAACACTACTGTGCAACTACAGGAATCCAAAAATAGTGAATTAAAATCTTTACCATTAAGTTCAAAGTTGATCCAAAGGCACAGGAAGAAAACCAAACCAAAAAAGTTATCACAGTCTACAGATTACATCCTGTCTGTTGGAAACAGAGAAAGCTCTTACTCACTTCATCAAAATTTCTATATACAGTTATTTTACTCTAACTGATCATCAAATGAGGAGCTCCTGGCAAAATGAGGAGCTGGAAAACTCCGTACAACTCACAGACTGTTCTGTCCCAAGTTATTCATGTAATCCATCTGCAGCTTGCTTCTTCCTTTCCTTGCCTGTTTTTTTGACTGAAAGTTATAGAAAGTATTTTACTGCTGCATAAAGAGCTAAAAATAGGGTGACAAAAGTAAGGGCAGTAATGTATTACAAATTGAAAAATAACAATAAAACACTAAATTTGGTAAAACCAAAAGTTAGGGAACAGCTCCAGTGGAATCTTCAGATTTTTTTGTCCTGGGTTATACTGGTACTGTCATCTTTTGGCATTATGAAATATGAGGCAATTTACTGATTTAGTTGGGATATCATCTGTTTGCAACTGAGGCATGGCAATGTGAACAATGCACTGGGGGCAAAAGGTAGGATCACAAGAACTTCAGATAAAGGTAGCAGGTAATGACTACATCCAGGCAGTGCAATGGAAGCAGTGACAGGAATGTACTGAGTGAAATAGTTCACAAAGAGCATAGGACCACATTTTCAGTTTCCAAGAAAGCAAAATTAAGTCACACTGAAATTACAAACAGTGACATGAAAAAATAACAATGAAATGACTGTAAAAACCAAAAGATGCATCATGGACTCCCTATGATTCCAGTCGCACCTTTCATTTTACAACCCAACGTGTTAAGAGACAGCTACTTTAAGGTTGATTTACAGCAAGCCTACAGCCCATCTGCTTTTGGGAGCCAAGACACTAGATATGATTTTAAAATTAAACAGAAAGATAAACATTGATCAAGGACAATTTTTTTTCTTTTAACCTGATGAAATTTTCTTTGCATCCCATCTGCTAAATGGTAGATGAAATAAAGAAAATTAAAAGAATTGCATAATTTAGTTCAAAAATTATGTAAGCTATCAATCGTTTTTATGAAGAAAAAATCAGTTTCACCAGAAGTAATTTCATTCAACTGGGGCAAACTATACAGTGGTTCTCCAGGTGAGAAAAGAACATGGCCCATTACATTAGCAGCTGCACTTTGGTTTTATGAGAAGACCTACAGCAGTGCTTAATTACCCTGTCCTCAGGGATATCTTCTTAAGAACCAGTATGCCTCAAAGACATCTCTCTGAGTCATAATTTTCTTTCTGTTCACCTGCAACTGGGGGAAAACATTAATAAATCTGGAGTCAGGATATTTTTTGTTTCTACAAATCATTTTAGTCTGAAAATGCTGATGCTACCAAGCCAAAACTTTCTGCAAGACAGACAGTTCTGACAAATTTCCCAGACTATTTCTGGAAAACATTTTAATTTGGGAATCACACTAATTATAGCAGCCATAAGATTGTTGAAAGTGAATGGCAGTGTTCTTTGTCAACTGAAGCAAGACACTCATATGACTTGAGAAGATTCATTTATTTTTCATTCTCCCTTTTTTTTTTTTTTTTTTTTTCCCCCTGAGATTTCAGGCTTTCATTCTGACTTGAGGAATTGTTTGAGTATACGTTCACTACTGAATTGTACGTCCCAGAGGAGATAATTGCAGGAAATTCAAGGAAAACATAACATAAGGAATGAGCAAAGGAGGTTTACTTAAAGCACACTCTTATTGCAAGGAGCTGGAGCATATTTTTCAGGCATATTTTTCTTTATTTCCTGTGTAATGGGAAGGACTGTGTCAGTTGCACAGGACATACATACAAACTGGTTTAAAGCTCAGGATTGTTTTCTGTGGTTAAACTACAAGTAAAAATTGACAGCAGCTTTTAAAGCCTAACCTTCAATTTAACCACAGAAACTTTTTCTTTCCTTTCTAATTCTTCTGGAATAAAAAAATTACCTGAAAATGCAGACTGACCTCACAAAAGTAGGTAAACTTGTATGTTTTTAATCAGCAGCAGAACCCAATTTATTTTAGATGTCACCTTTCTGGATAAAATATTAGTTATAAATCCTTAAAAATAGAAAAGATGCATAATTCTAAACCATTGTCCACTTCAATATGATTTTATAGGCAGATGGATCACTGTAATTTAGTTCTGGACCTGACCTTCCCTGTCTGTGAGAAGGCTGCTGTGTGAATCACGAACACTGGTTCAGGTTCATCTAGTGAAGAACTCACATATGAAAACTTGTTTGAACAAAATTACAGTTCTCTCTCCTAAATACCTGTAACATACCACCACAACGTCTAGTGACAGTAAAATAAATATGCATATACAGTTAATTATTTTTTTCTCTCTCTTATTTAATGTTATGTGGGTCAAAATATGGTGTGAAAGGTCATTTCATGCTTTTCAAACTGATGAGAGACCAAACTCTCAAACTCTATAGCATCTTTCCCAAATTATGAACCTTGATGGTTTGTATATCGCTGAATATGTGAACACGAAGGCAACTACTGGTGGTCTTGGAAAGGAGCCAGCTCCCAAAAGGAGCACTGCGCTGCAAAATGCTTAATAACAAGAAATACTTATAAATCTTCATTCACAGTTATCAAACCACTGTTGGCTTAAAAAATCCCAAAGAAATATTAATCTAACCTTTTGGCACTTCACAAATATTTATCTTCGTTGGTATTCCATGTTTCACCTCTTATTCACTAGCTATAACCCAACATAGAAAAAAAAAAAAAAGTATCTTTGCCAATTAATAATTGTATTTGAAAAACTGCTCACTGGAAAAGACTTCTTCCTAAAATGAGATTAGTCATGTACTAAGTTATTTATTTCCTTACATAACCACAGAGGAGTAATTATTTGATTGTCAGTCTTGTTTATATGGAAGAATGGAAGGAAAGCACTTTGTTTTAATAAGGTCATGATGCTTATTAAATAATTTGCATAGTGAAGGTTAAATTCTTATCTCTATACAGCAAAAAAGTATTTTTATCTATCCTTGAAAATTGGAAAAAAAATACGAAGGTTTCAAGAAAACAAACACATATTTTGCGTACTTTTTGACACCTGTAATTGTTCCCCCATACTGCACATTCTCACCCACTCAACATGAGGTAATGACTGCTTAAATTAAGCTCCATTTATCCTTTTCGATTTACTTCTAATAGACACATCTATAGGTATAGAAATTACCTAGATAAGGTAACAAAGCTGAGCCACAGTTTAAAATTGTAATCATCAGCACAGGATGTTAATTAGAGAGAGGGGGGACAGAAGATGACAGTGCATTAAGATTGATTCTATTCAAAAATCACTTAAATAGAAAACCAAGAGGATCACTAAGCAGTCTGATGCAGATTTCAAGCCTAATTCCTGCAAGGATTCTGCATGAAAGCCACCCAACACCCGAGATAGGCTGGCAAAACCTCATCTTTAGGCTTTGAGGGACCTCTCTCTGCCCTTTTCCCTAGCTAAGTAAAGATGGATCCTTTTTTCCCCTTCTTACCATTATTTCTTTTTGTATCTATTTATGTCAAAAACTTGTGACTTCACAAGGCACGTGGTATGCAGATTTTCACATACAGAAAGATGATAACATGAGAACAGGAGCTGTCAATATCTCTTCTATTTACAATGCATTTATGGGCAACTTTTAAAATAAGATTTTGGAGTTTGACTTTTCAAAATATTTTCCTACTAACAATTGTTATTGACTAATATATCAAAGAATACAGTTCCCCTAATGATGCATCAATGCGATACATCATTACAAACGCACTACCATCTTGATGATATATTACTCAATAACATAGTAGCAGCTGGCAAGAACTTCCATCAAATCTTATGATGCAAGTTTTATCATGTTTTTTTAATTTACACCAATAGAAGTAAAGAAGAAGAGATGCTGATAGACAAAAGAATGTTCACATGAATATATATATATATATATATAATTATATATATATATAAATTGCCTTAAAAGAATTTGACAACTGTGATATGTTTGTCTGGAAAGACAGATGCTACATTCCAACTTTCCAAGAGTTTCTAGAAAAACCCATGTATCATAGCTCCGTACCGTTCTTCTTTCTGATTTACTATTACAATTCAAGGAGTTCACAGGTATTTTAGCACCTCCAACACAGCTGCAAGGAGTAAGCAAGCTCCTGTGCTTCCCACTGCCATTTGCAACTCTCAGTCCAGACAGGGCCAGTGTGCCCAGTAACTCATTACTGGGAACTCATGGGTTTACCTATCCTAAACCTAATCCTTGGCTGCAGCTCCTTATCTCAGTACCACCAACTGCAACTGCTCTCCAGCACCTTCCTCTCCTGCCAGACCACAGTGCTTACCATACAAAAGAAAGGATAAAGCACAAAAAAATGTTGTTCTTGTCATTTGCATTTTTTGTTTGTCTTTTTCTTTTTACATAAGAGTAATTTCTCCTGGCATGAGAGACTTGATTAGTTTTGTTCAAAGACTTAGCAACACCGCTGTGCTGGGAGAAGCAGCGTGTCCTTTAAGTAGCTCGTACCACTCCACCAGCCTGCTGCTGGCTCTTCATTCATCTCTATTTCCTTTGCAAGGCCCAAGGTCTTTTAACAGTTTCTTTACTCTTTTGATCCTCATCTCAGCAAAGATTAAACCACCAACTTTACCCGGTGAGAGCCCAGCAAAGTCTTTCTGTTCAACAGCTTTTCCCATTCTGCCCTCATCCCTGCCAAGGCTTTCTGCTCTCCTGTTCCTCAGCTACATTTACCGTAGCGGCACTATTTGATTTAACTTCATGAAGTCAGCAAATGTAATATAAACTGAAAAATAAATCTTATTTTCACATAATGATTACTCTTCCTGTTAGTTTTGAGGAAAGTTTAGATAACTGGAATTAGTGTTTAATCTCAAGGCAAAGCAGCTCTGTCTGGATGCTGTGGTACGTTTTACAATTGGAAAAAAGGCATCTGCACAGCCACACACTGTTAGGTTCGATCACAATGTACCACTTGAATTATACTGTATTTTTGAAAAGAGAACTTGATTGCATCAGTTTCGAAACAAACAAAAAAAAAATAAATAAAATTAAAAAAAGAAAAAAGAAAAAAGAGAGAGAGAGAGAGGAGAAGCAAAGGAATAAAAGGCTGATAAATAAAGAGGTTGATAAAAAAGAGGTTTGTGGTTTAGGCAGAAGAGGAATTGTGAAAGGCTACTGAAATTTTCCAAGGAGTTTGCATGTTCATGGAGAAGGCTGAATATTAAACAAATATCAAAAGAGAATGGAGAGGATGGATAATTTGGAGAGACCATGGATGTTACAGTGAAACACCTTTATCAGTGATCAGCTGATAAAAACAGACATCAGAGACAGCTGAAGTTTCCAAATAAGAGCAGTGAAAAAATGATATAAAGATAGGTAAGATTTGAAGATTCTGAAAGACTTCTTATTGAGGCACTTAACAGGTAAAAGAGCTTCTGATAGCAACGGAGAAACAAAAGGTTAGGCACCATTACAACAGCTCTTTTCAAAGAGATTGTTTTGAAGTGATCCAGACATGACTACACAGGATGATGTTTATAGAAAAAATCCATTTGTAACAGCAATAGCTTCATGGTTGAATGAATGAAAAGGTATTTTCTGTACTAAATGAAACCGGGATGTAATACAATGTAACAGGGAAACTGAGTTCTGCAAATGCTTTTATAATAGAAAAAGAGAAGAAATAAAAGCAACACAAGGGGTAACCTTTGCCTGTAAGAGTCTTTTTGATTTCTGGATTTTCATTTTTGCTTACTGCTATGGAAAATAATTCTGTGCCAAATTTTATAGCTGTGGTATCCATGAATCAGAAATGTAGGCTTATTGGAAACTGTCAAATGCAGAACAGAAGACTTGGAGTTCATTCAAATAGCAATCTAATCACGGTGCTCAGATAAAAAGCCAAAAACATGAGATCAAAAAACAGGCATGTCCAATGATGAACACAAGTTATCTGGGTGTTTTGAATGAGCATAAAGACCTGTGACCATAATCTGGAGTTAGAAATGGAGTGGGCCAGAAATACTTCACAAACTATCCGCTCCACTCAGGAAAAATAAATAAATAAATAACAATCAACAAACAAACAAGAAAACAAACTGAAGTCAGTTAAGACATACCTCAAGCTGCATCTTGAGCACATCAACTTCAGATGGTGTGAAGTC
This sequence comes from Aythya ferina, assembly GCF_964211825.1. Classification (NCBI taxonomy): domain Eukaryota; kingdom Metazoa; phylum Chordata; class Aves; order Anseriformes; family Anatidae; genus Aythya; species Aythya ferina. The sequence goes on from NC_140305.1 coordinate 25,249,850, forward strand.
CCACATCTTTGTATTCTGCTGAATGCACACTTGTTCAGAAGCCCATGCCACAACCTAAGATTGGAGACAGCATGACTACAGACTGTGAGCATGTCTCAGAGAGAAAAAAAGCTAAAACACAGATGCCTGGTGTCATCACACAACACTCTTCGTATTTCTGCTTGGTTGTTCCACCACTCTATGCTAATGAATCATACTAAACATGGTCAGAGTGGGACAGAAATACCAGCATCACAGTCCTGAAACAAGAGCTATGTCTCAGTGCTTTATTTCTGATGCTGAAAAAAGTTTGGTCTGCAAGCGTCTTATATCACAGGACCCCACGAGGCAACTGAAGCCTAGAAGTTTGCATTGCTCTTCCCTTATCCAGCCCCCACATTTCTTTTTAGTCTTTCCTTCCCACTTTCCTGTATGAATTAAAGTTCTTTCAAATTTTTAAGATATATTGGGGTACTAATTGAAACTGTATATCTATGAAATAAATCCCAAAATTCAATCTCAGGTTGAGAAACAAGCACTGGCCTTTAGTGAGGCTAAATCTATCTGTTGATGAAGGACAGTAATTCTGGGGGAATACTTTGAGCAGTGATTTATTCAAGTCATTGCAAATGCTCATGAAATAAAGACTGCAGTATAACAGAATGAGATTGGAGGCCCTTAGCACAAAACTAAGCATATAAAGTAAAGAAACAAACAGAAGATTTATTCAATTTCTTTGATTATTTTCAGTGATAGGGAGCTTGGATGGCAATTCTATACCTTTCTCAATTACTAGTCATTTCAAGTTTACATTTAAAACAACTTCTGGCCTTTCTATTGTTGAAAGAGTTTGATTTACAGGGGTTTCTTCTAGAAGACAAGATGATTGGTGGTTAACTGCTCTTCAAGCATAAGTCACTTCCACTCCACGCAGAAGACAACGGTACATGGAATGAGGTGACAGTGTTAATCAGATCTAGAAAATCTTTATTTGTGAGTATATGAGGACTTGTAAATACTGCTAGTAGATAATTTTCAGAGGACTTAGAGGACCAAGCAGGTTATAGATATGTTTATCTGATAAATCACAGAGACTGCAGGGGAGCTACTATCCTACTCAGTATGTGGGTCAGCATAGCTGCAAAAATAGTCTACCTGGGTACCAGAAAGAGCACGGTTACAATTTGCCCTGGCTAAAAATGTTTTGCAACTGAGGTATAACTAAATCACATTTAAACCATGTTACTTAATCATTCCTATTTTTATGTCTAAAATGTAACTTGACTTAGGGGCAGAGTTATAACACGGTACCATCGACGCTAATAGACTAAATCACATTATCCATTTCAAGTGATGATAATGCTCTAACTGGATTTTGTAGTACAGAAGAACCCCTAATATTGAGAAACTGGTATTAAAAGACAAATGTTCATGTGAACACAAATATAGAACCACGTCACCTGATGAACAGCACAGATTTACCAAAGAAAAAAAAATTTGTTCATCTGAACAGTATATTATTCTGATGGAAAATAGGGTGGTGGGTCAGATGAGTGTTATCTGTACCGTAAAAAAAGCCGTATATGCTTTGAGAGCATGAAGCAGAAAAATACGAATTTCCATGGATAAATTAAAATATTCTTCCATTTAGGCAAGGCCAGAGGTGCTGGCAAACAGCAAAATGTTAGAGAGAAAATAAGCATTGAAAGGAAAGCTGCTGGGTCAGCATGTTGGAATTAACTGGTATAAAAATGAGGCAGAGAAGTGTTCAGTTTCCAGAATGACTATGTTTAACGATAGCACAAAAATAGTAAAAAACCAGCAGAACAGCCAGATACACAGTGATTGAGTAGATTTGGTTTATGGGTGGATACAGACGGCCCAGTGCTGGCAAAAGCAAGGCAATAATCTGGGTACCAAAAATAAACATGGAAATCATTGCTGAATACAGAAATCAGAAGGGAGATCCTGTGGTGATTGCAAATAATAAAACCATCTGTCCAGTAGCAAGAAGCACTACACTGGGCAAACAAGAGAATGAAACATAAATGACGGAAAGGCACCCTGGCAATGGGAAAGATGCTCCTGAAGGCTCATCTGGAAAATCATGTGCAATTCTGATTACCACATAAAGACATTGCAGAAATCAAGCAGGTGCAGGCCAGAGCTATCAATTCCCACAGAATCTGGGGTAGTTTTAGCTAGGAAGACAGATTCACCAGACTTGGCCTCTCAGTCTTAGAATCTACGAGGAGTTTTTGGCTAACATTTATGAGATCTTGATACCAGCATGAATTTTAAAAGCAACAAATTAAACCTATGCATCCCAGGACAAGAACAGAAGGGAATAGCATTCACGGAAATTAATAGGTGTCCTTAGACAAAGGTTGATCTTACCCAGTATAGAGAGAGCTTTCTCTCTTTTTATTTAGGCTCCTGTTATGTTTCTAGCAGTATTCTCATACCACAAACATATGGGTCTATACGTAGAGATAGTCATATACTGAGGGGGATTACCAGAGACAAACAGCTTTCCATGGACCGAACCTCCTTTGATGTTTCTGTTTTGTGTTTTCTAAACACAGTTTATACAGACCAGATGCCACACACTCTTCCTGGTCTGGGTAACCTGCTCTGTGGCAGGGCCCACGTCCCCCAAACCCACCTTCTGACTGGCCAGTGGCAAGTAAAGATGGAAGCACAGTGACCAAGACCAGCATGCTTTCTGGTTTACTGAGCGGGCTAACAGATGATAGGAGCGAGCTGAGTTTTGACAGAGATAAGGTTTACAGCATCTGCATCCTGAACAGGATGTATTTTATATAAGATCTGCTCCAAATCTTCTTAAGCTTTAACAAAAAAGAAAAAAATAAACTAACATGAACATATTATTGCTGGAAGAGTATTCTCAGAGTTTCTGCAAGTTTAGGGTTTAATCACTGGTTTCCTTCAATTTATTGCTGCATTCTATTTCCAGCAAGGGTTGTGGTCTTGAAAGAGTTGGAGACCTTGGAACCCATTATCTCTGTAAGAACACTTAATCAATTTTACCCATCACATTTGAAATTTAGTTTCAGCCACATGTTTAGTGATGGCTTCACAGTTTCAATAATACATACAAAATAAGAAGTAGGATGAAAAACTTTATAAAGGAACCGCAAAATAAATTGGGTAAAAAGATAAGTAAAGCTGCCTATTCTTTCTTTTGTATTTATATTTGACTTAGATGATGGCAGTGACTACTGGGAATACGGAATGGCTGAAAGTATTTTACAGGAGCTAGCTGATAACGGAAAGAAAGATCCATCTTTTCATCCATCTTCTTTATTTCTGCTAGTCTTTTTTCTATTAACAATACTATCATCATAAAAGCACACAGATGATACTGACAGCACTAAAAAAAAATCTAATCATTGTGCTATGACAAATGTTTTTTTAAACCTGCATTTTTAAGTAGAATATGAAATAATAATATACATGTATAATCTTCTTATTATACCTAACCAAATTGCAATGTTTTGACAAAGAATAAATCTGTTGTCTCAGAAGTCAGTAACAGCTTCTCTGATGACTTTAAATGGAGCATGGGTAGGCCAATGTGGCTTTTGAAAACTAGTTTTTCTACTACAAACTGATATTATTAGGAGCTCAAAAGAACCTAAAAACATCTATCCTTCCATATGTAAATTTTTATCTTTGAAAGATAATGTATCAGTAGCAGTGTATTAAGTTAAACATAGAGTTTTGTTACACAAACCCTTAATGGCCATCTTTTGTCCTCTTTCCCTTGCAGTACGTCTTATAAGAAGTTACATTATCATCTTTAATATTGCTAGACTCAACCCAGCACTTAAATTTTGTACCTTTCTTTTTAAAAAGAGGTTGAATGCTTGAAAACTAATTCAGTATATAAGTACAAATGCATCAAATTTGCATTATAGAGAAAAAAAAAATCAAGAACTTGACTCCATAATCTTAACATAAGGAGTATGCACTAGTATGCACTAGCCACTAATGCTAGTAGATGTCATTTCCTATGTTCTCTCCTACAATGCTGCACATACACATATACCAATGTTTTTTTTCTTTTATCAAACTTTTTCTAACACAGTAAACATCAGTTTGCATAGGTTAATACCAAATAACAGTATTGAAAGATATGTTTCTAACTCAGGTCATGTCGTCTTGACTTTGAAAATTTTAGCACTAATATAGTTATTTTTTAATGATTCCAGATAATTCATACATTATTTAGGAAGTGAAATCACTTTTAAACTTCATTTAATCTGCAAACGGCTTCACTGTGCCTATTCATTTCACAGTGAAGTATGAAGCTTTGAAAGTTTCCATCTCGCCTGCATTTAAGTTTATGTGTGAACAATTCTGGGTAAGATTTACAAGTCTGTCAACTATCACAAAGAGCGACCTGGAAATTGGATCTTTCAGAGAAGTTCACAAGATTTATGCTCTGCAGGGAAAAAAAAAAAAAAAAAAAAAAAAAAAAGTGGGAATCAGCTTGCCTCACAGGCACAGCTTCAAAATACGAATACATCAGTGTTTAGAGAAAAGTTCATAACATAATCATGTTACTTTCAAGAAAAACATTTCTCGGTATTTCTTGATTATGAAGTACTAGAACCTCATGACAATCCCTCTCAGAATGACACACAAGAGTGACTGAATATTCCCAGAGTAGAGGGCATCAAGTAAATTCACTGCTTTGGAGTGCATGAGAAGATGAGAAGTGGGTAAAGTCTGTTTTGCTCGAGTTAGAAGAGGGTGTCTGTTCTCCAGGGATAGATATGAACTCCATGGGACACCTCTGTAGTCTAGCTGGTAGTAAGAGATGCATAACTGCTGATTACATTGTAGTATAAAAAAAAATGGTGAAAAAAAAGTAAGTAACCTACCTACTATTTTTCAACAGTAGGAAATACAGAACAACTATACCTCTTCTCCTTAAGAGAGTCATTTTCAATTTCAAAAGGGTACATAACTCCTTTGCTCTCATTCTGCAGTATTCTTCAAAACAGTTTGACTAAAGAAAATTTACATATTTCAGGGAAGTAAGCATCTAGACTTCAACAGTTTGCCAAAGTAAGCAAAAATCAAGTGAGAACACACTCTAAGCTACAAACTACAATCTGTAAAGTAACAGGAACCCATAAAGACGAAACCCCTTAAATGATGCACAGAGCCAAATTCAGAGTTCAAGCTGCATCCGCAGCCATATAATTTTTCAAAAATTATGAACTTTCATTCTCTGCACAAATTCAGCATACAGTGACTTTCTTATTTGTACTCACAAGGCAATGTCTTCAGAGCAGATGCTGTCTATCTGGGCAGAGTTATGTCAAAAAAATCTTGGCACACTAGGATTCTCATTACAGCCGAGTCTGTGGACTTACTGCAAGACAAAATAGTTGAAAATATACCAAAAATTTTAGAAATGGCTACTGACATTTCATATTACTTTAAAAGTTGCTTTAAAGGGAATCATACTGATGACAGGTGCAAAGTCAATGAAATAACACAACCGTGCCATAACAAGCTTGAGAATTTTACTCCACAGTTAGGTAACCTCAAACAGCAAATTATCAGTGAGACATACTGACATTTACAGTCTCTGTTAGGAAATGATGAGGGTAGATATAGAAGGAAAAAGAACAGACTGTTTTAGGGAGGCAAATATGTCAAAGAAAATGCTAGAATGTACTTGACCCAGACAACTCAGGCATCCTGAAGATGTTAAATCAGAGCTGCTAAAGAAAAGCTTGCAAATTTAGAAAATTTAGTGTATTGATACTAACGTACTACAGCATGAACATTGCAAGTGTAGTGTCAGCACTTATTTTTCATCTGCCTATTCTCCTTTTTCTTTGTAACGTCAGGAATGTTTCTAGGGATGGTCTTTCTGAGGGCACACTCCCCAAGCACTCCTAAATTCAGGATTTGTTTAGTACCTCTCCAATCCTCCATTTCTCTCCAAAGAACAAGGTGGACTTAACTGAGACAGCAAGATTGAAGAGAATGAAGATCTAAATCTGGTTCCTCATCAATCCTTTAAAATCATTAAAAAATAACAACTATGAAACCAAATGCTAACTTTGTACTGTATGACCTCTTCAGCTGTGCATGTTAGCCATAGCATAACCTTGCATTAATAATGAAATCAGACAGTTTCATACCTTTTTAATAATGTATGCCAAATATATTTGGGTTTAGGAAAGATAGTATTCATTTATTGATCACGATGCATTATCTCCACTCTGGAAACTTCTAAGAAGCTTTCATCTCCTGTGTGATTCTAAATAATTCAGAATGTAATTTCAGTTGGGTTATTTTGTTTTTATTTTTTTCTTATTAAAATTGTATTTTTTAATCAAAAGAAAAGCTGACAGACCTATAGCAAAGGGTCAAATGTCCATCACAAATTACTCAAAAAGTGCCAGTGAAATCATCTTGAAAAGTCCCATAAGCAAGGGTATTCCAGTCTAATTTGTATCTTTTAGAACACCAACCTTTGCACTCACTGTATTTGTGTAGTTAGATCTATATTTAATAATGATTATAATCACAGTAGCAAATAACTTTGAGTTCTTGTTAAAAGGACACATTCACATTATAATTTCTTAAAAGTTATTTGTTCATTTTGCATTAAGATTGGAATGGTTCATCCCTGACAATTCTCAGCATGAAAACAGAGATTTCGTTAAGGTTTCTAAGTTGAAAAGTAAATTTAAATATGCAAGAAGTGATTACTAATTTGTACTGAAGATCTGCATTCACTCGAAAGGTGAATTATTTTGTAAGGAACTGACAAACTATCCGGCTTGGAGATTTACAGGCTTATCTAGGGAATATTTTAATATTAATGAATTTCCTGCAAGGTTAGATTTCTGTTTTCCCTATCTATAATTAGCAGGGCAGGGGGGAAAGGATGAGAACAAACAGATGCCACGGTGACAATGAAAAGTAAGAAAGAAAAAGACCAATGAAATAAACAGTGTCTCAGACAAGTTAATTAAGAGCGTTCTGTAATTCCTAAGGCCTTTGAATGGTCAGTTCAAGAGATAATATTATCATAAAGGGATTACTGTAGGATTCTACAGATCAGAGGTCAAGGATTACATCAGATTTTAGGGTGACAAGTTGCGCTACAAGAAACAAATTATGAAAAGTACATTTTCATCATTACAATCAGTGAAGGAACAGGGACAAATTCCAAAGTCATACATCAGCAGATGCAAATAAATCACTTTACAATAACTCCACAAATCCTTTATAACTTCTCAGATCATCAACTAAAGTGATATTTGGAGTGCAGTAAGAAAAAAAAAAAGTCAAAAAAAATAATCCAAGGAATTATCAGATTGTGACTCCTACCAGCAATCTGAAAGCCTCTACACGCTTCCATGGCTGCTGGGAGCATTGGACACCTTAGATCACCTTGAGAATAAGCTCTCAAGGCTCTGTGACTGGCCGTTGCATTTCTACGGTAAGAAAAAAAAAAAAAAAAAAAAAAAAAAAAAAAAAAAAAACCTACAAATATTCAACTGCTTCCCCAGGCATCCAAGTGAGCTGTAAACTCAGATACAAATGTATGGATATTCCAAAAAGAGAGTGTGACTCTCTGGAGAGGGATGATCTACGGTACAATTTAGCCTATCTCAGATAGGAGCCAAGAGACCGGCTAAAGCCAAGCTCTCTGATTTCTTTCTTAATAAAGACAAACCCCAAATGATCACATTTTGAATGTAATAACCTAGTTTTGTTGGGGAACTGCGTGAAGGCTCAAAATAAAAGGAAAAAGTGAAGACCCCTTGCTATTATCCACATTACCCCTGCACATACAGAAACTTGCAACTGCTTTGCAACAGTATTTTGAGAGGAATCAAAACTGTGCGATGGTTCAGTAGGAGTCTTGTTTGCCAGCTGTACACATCCACACAGCCCCAACTGCACTCAAATTTAATTGCTGCGTGTTGGGTTTCACAAGGTGGTACCTTAGTCATATGCTGTAAAGAAATTAGATAGAAACAGTTGAAAGCATTCTTGTTCTGTTCTTGATTGTGTCTGAAAGCTCCAGCACATCAGTGAAGGCATATTAACGCAGTTTCTATTCTGGAAATTCAATTTTCTGCCCTGCTTCCATGTTCTACAGGCAAAGCCTGTTTACAGGACATGTCAGAGCCAAGCAAATCTCTGCAGAGCCTAAACCACCCTTAACCTCCCAGCAGTGAAGCGCAGTGCCATGCCGAGGGCCCCAGTAACTCCCTGCTGACACCAAGGATGCAAGAGTGCTGCCTACAGCTTTGAGCTAGGCCCACAGAAGACCCCGCAGACAGAGCAGCATTTCCAGAACAATGCTTATGACACCATCCCCTTCCACTCCTCCTCTCTAAAACAATGCAACCTTCTCATTATTGCATGCATGGGAGATGCACATTGGTGGCACCAGCATCCCTCGGGATGGAGAAGCTGTGTACAATGCAAAGCCTTTCACGTACACAGTGGTGCAAGGAAAACTTCAGAGAAGTACCCATTTCATTTCATTTTATTTCATCATTATGGCAATGGACATCAATTTAGCCACACGCCATTCAAGTCCTGTTCCTGGGACTTACTGTCACTGGGCTTAATGCTTAGAGAATGGAAACAATGATGATCTCTGATTTTCTACCTGCAGTCTGCTTTTCCAGCAAGTATCAGAGGAAGTTTGATCCTACAAGACATAAATCTTGGCAGATAACATCCAGTTGTACTTTTAATGAAAACATTACTTATTGTCTTGAGTGACTCTACAAAACCATTGTTGCAATTTTTCTGGTTTCATAAGACAAGGAAGTAACTTATATTGCTTCCCCCCCACTATATAATGCTTGAGTAGGGTAATGCACAAGTCTTTCCTCAATATGATGTAGCACTCACATAAATAAGGTGAAATATTAGCTCTGAACACTGCACAGTGGGTTTAAATTTCCTCTCCAGAATTGATTTTGCATGGTTTTATTATGTTTAAATGAGCAAAGCCAAACTCAGAACCCTGCTTTAGGTTAAACAACATTTAATAATGTAAAATCTACGTGCAAAAATTTGTGCAAGAACTTTTCACAATTGCATTGATTTCAGAAGGTACTTCTGAAGGCAGAGAACTTAAAGTCAGGTGCACTGCAACACGTTTGCTGTCTCAGAAAATAATACATGTATCAAAATTCAGAATGGCTACACCTGATGAAAAGAGAAGAAATGGCGAGCAAAGAAATGGAGGTGTGAGCTATGAAACAAACAGATTTATCATGGCACAGATAAATAAGTAGTAGACAAAACTAGTGAATAATAACATTAATGCATGTTCAGTCAATGTAAGACCTTTTCCCAGGACAAGAAGAAACCGGTGGGACATGGCAGGAGTATGTCAATGCCCAGGGCCAGGAACCACCCTTGCAACTGTCTTTGGATTTTTCTTGTGGATATGGTTGATGGCTTCCTTACCCACAAATATTTGAAGTTTGTCTGGATTTTTGCAACTTCAGTTTCCCCCTGATTCTCTGTTCTTTGCCTTCAAACAACAGAGAAGATGGGAAAGAAAGCTGTGCAGTTCTTTTGGGGGGAGTGCAGGGTGCAGAGGAGGAAAATAAAAGGAAAAGAAAAATGCTGGGGTATGAAGTCTGGCAGGTGTAAGTACACAGTAGATTTCAGTGACTATTTTGCAACAGTACAACACAAAAGAAAGCAATCATAATGTGCAATGCTGCTGCATAATAAAATACAATAATCAGGAAGACTTGCTTTAATAGAAAGGCATGGTGATTTGCGATATACTGAACTAAGCAGAACATCCTCAGATGTAATCATCTTTTAAGACGTTATTTCTTCAGAAGAAACTATGCAATTATTTACAAAGAATCATAAGCACACAATAAAAGTCAGACTTTAAACTGCCCAAGCATATGCCATCTGTCAAAATAATTTTTCAAAACAAGTCAAAGTTTGTAAATTTATTTCACCACTGATAGCATATGCGAGAAGGCTGGGATCAGCGTGGTGAAGCCCTGTATACATAAACACATTCAAATCCAATTTCTCCATCAGTGCCTGACCCTCACAGACTAAATATAAATGAAGTAATCTTCCTTAAAGAGCTCTGCTTTCTAAAAGAAAATAATTTAAAGAACCCAAAGTAGCAGTTACAACAATTAAAATATCCTATCCTATTGTCTCACTATGAAAAATGCTGGTATCCCTGGTTGACACACATTCCAAAGGACCAATAACGCACGGGGCCTCCATCTTGAGAACAGTACTCACTGTACGTTAGGCTGTCATTTTGATATTAAGATGGACAAACTAATACTAATTCTCTTGGGATATTTACTATCCATGAAGCTGGCTGTAACACAGCCCAGCAGAGCCCTCTTCTGACAGGGCTGTGGGACAGGTAAGGAGATTATGTGCATGCTACCAAGGCAGAAAATTATAATAGCAAAAGGTATTTAGCAATGGGAATGCCAGTGTTCTTCTGTCTCTCATCCTAACTGTATCTGCAAGAAACTGTCTTTCATCTCCATGGAGTTTCATCACTACTAAAAGTTATTTTCATTTTTCCATGCCTCGGCTAATATACACTGAAATTCACACAGGTGATGACAATCCCCAAACAAGCAAACGTAACAGCCAAAAATGCATAAAGGAATGTTCCAGTAGGACCCACGGATGCTGAAACATCCTCCATTAAAGTCATAAATGGGCACAATAACCTGTAAGATATATTGCTCCACTCATTATTAAAAGCTGCAAAGTAAAGCAACTGGGAATTTCTTCCTCACCAGTAACACGGAGTGGCTCTGCTTTGCATTCAAACATGCAAGGTACCATGGCAAGGCTGATGATGCTACCTGTGGAGATGCTACTTGAATTTGGCCTTTAATGCCCACCATGAAAATACATAGTCAAAATGCAATTAAAATACAGAATTTCAGCCTGTTTGAAGTTCCCTCTCTAGGTCATAAATCAGTTTAGCTGCTGCATTGAGAAGTACTATTTTCATTGCTGGTATGTCAGAACAGGCTTTCAGCTAGCTTTAAAAGACCCAATGCCAGACTTTTTTTTTAAATTAAAAATGTATGAATTTAAAAGAGTACTGAAATAGGATCAAGCAGGAGGTGCGGTTATTTCTATGAACTGATTATGACACTAATTTCTCTTGTGAATTTCATTCCAAACTTTCTGTTAATTAATAGAAACAGGTCACTACATACAAAAATACAACTCAGGCATGGATGACAAATTAGAGAGAGCACTGAACAATGAACAATTAGGAGCAAAATCTCAGACCATTTCATGCCAATGGAAATTTTGTTCCTGAACTCAAAGCAACAGCACCCACGTGTAGCAACTGCAGGTTGCACTCTTAGGTGCACCTTGCTTAGCTTCAATGAAAAGAGGAAAGAAAGGGAACTGCCAAAAATATAAACATTCATTTGCTATTTTCCCATGTGAGCAGAGGAGAGCATTAAAAAAAAGCATCTGTCACAGGTCACTTGAAAGGCAGCTCTGTGCAATCATGCAATCAGAGAGCAGAAAGCCCACATTTTGTTCTTGACAAAGTGATATTTAAGTTCCTTAGAGTCCTCATTCATCTCTTAAATAAATTATTTTTTGTAACCAGATGAAAACACACCTAACTCCAGAATCAAGCCCTTTAATTCAGATTATAAGATTTTAATTCAGATTAAAATTCAGGTCACAAGAGAACACTGCAGAATCTGTATATATTTCTAATCAAAAGAAACTACAAAAATTCTTTTCCAAACATTTAACAGACCCATGTTCTCAAATGAGAAGCGTGCCGATGGCTTGTACAGTGCATCCATCAGCACCCAGCACCCTGTAGGTTTGGGTGCTGTACTCCAGGTACCGCTCAGTGGGTCTGGGAGCTTTGTCTCTGCAGCTGTGCGGGAGAGGAGGCATAAAGCTGCCGCTCACCTGCAGCACAGTGCCAGCCTACTTTATGGGCTGATGTTATGCTATTCTAGAAGCAGTATATATAATTTTTCTTTATATATTCACTCTGTGTTTCTCTGAAGGTTTCATTAGAAATTCCATTGCGTTTAAAATATATATATTTTTCCAAACTATTTGAATAAGTAATGAATAAAAGAAAATTCATCTATCTTTATTAATGAGGTCATAAATCAGGAGATTAAGTTAAGAAGAGCTTGTACTTATTGATGATGTTGCATTACAGGCATGGTGGAAACTACTAAGCAGTTTCCTCCTCCTGCCAATAATCTAAATAATTCAGAAAGTAATCTCAGGTTAACTTTTCATCTAGGCATCTCCCCTTTTAAATATATATATTTATATAATTTTATCATTGTAAAATTAGCAAATCTATGCAGGAGTTTTCTCATATTATCAGCTCATATTCCCAAATCATTGAAGGAAAATTTTATTATGATTTGGGAAAGTTTTGGTATGCTGTACCCCTTAAAATATATGTTAAACAGGGGCATCTCAGTTACATTGGGAACTATAACTTTCCTCTGTGACACCTTTATGATTCTCCTCCCCATAACTCTCCTTTGGTGAGGGTTAAGGAGACATTTCTTGTTCTTGATGAACAACTTTATAGTTGAACTTTTAACTTATAGTTCTTGAAGTTTTCCCTTAATGATTTTTTTTTTTTTTGTGCCCACTGCAGATGATGTGTAGAGAAGAACTTAACCCTGCCTCACTTCAGCTGCTCTCAATCTCCATAACAGCAATTTCCTCACCAACATAAACCCAGCACAGACATGTTCTTGAAATGCTAAACAGATAGTCAGGTAATGCAAAATTTTACATACAAAATTTGTTAGGACTTGGTTAGATTTGTTTAAACATATGGACAAGAACAAACTAGGTGGGGATTTTTTTGATATTAAAGTAGAAGCATTGCTCTGGAGACAGAAAACACAAAGATCCTTGCAATAATTAAACATCACTGTTCAGTATAATTATTTATTAATGAAGACAAAGTGTGCTATCGCCAGGACCTTGAAAATCTGTTTTATGATTATGACCTAGCTGATCTCTCCTTGTACCAGCTAAAGGTGATCTGTCTCCTTCAGCTCCGAGCAACATTTACCACCCTCCCCCAGAAAACACCAACAGGAACCCTGCAGCCCAGAGCGCTGGTTTCACCACGACTCCTTCCCCGTTTGCCACTAACATCAGAAAGGATGAGGGTAAAGGAGCTAGACCTGTAAATGCAGACTGAGCTGAGGAACAGCAGAAGCGATTCAGCAGCACTTCAGGAACATGGGGATGCACACAACTCTGCTGGAGCAGCCGGGTATGGAGTGAGCCACGGGCTGTGCCAGCAGAGCGGGTCTCGGCACTTCAGAAGAGAGTGGATTAAGGTTAATTCCCTACTGCTCAGGGTTTGGAGACTAATTAAAGTGCAGGGAGATCATCCAAAACCTCCAGCACACAACCTGCAGAAAACGTTGCCCGGCTTTGCTGAGGAAGAGAGAAACTTGCTCCTGGGGGATGGCAGTGCTTACCGCAAAGTGGGAAATGCTACAGGCGAACGGGCTCCATGAGCGCTTTGCATTTCCGACCTGTTTTCTTTGATGTTTGATGTATTTCAGTGCCAGAAATGATACGGATCTGTTCCTTATTTCTACACAACGCTAGTACAACACTAATGGATGCTTAATGGAATTATTTACAGAAATACATTATTTTTACATTTCAGGCTTTACTTACTAGTTAGACAGTATTATATCTGCTCATGTTTTCATTATTTAATGTTAATTGTAAGGGAATCCATATGTATACACTACCTAACAGTAAATTAAACACATTCATTTTCAAATCTCAAACGTTTTATAACACCCAAATACGTTAAAATATTTTCTGGCAGATTTTTTCAGTTCATATTTCTTGTTAATTAGAATCAGTTTGTTCTTTTTTTTTTTTTTTTCAAGAGAGATAATCATTATGAGCTGAGCAGAACTGATGCATACACTCCAGTTAAGTGTATTAGCAGAAATATATAATAATACTTTTAAGTATTTCTTTTGTGGGTAATTTTTAGCTTTAATTGCCAAATATTTCCCCATGATATAATGAACCAATATTCTCTTCTTGGGGCAAGGGAATGGAGATCCCTTTGATCTTTGTGACTGATGGTGTTCAGCACATGCCCAGCTCCAATGAACAGTGTTCAGCTCCCTGATTGAGGACACCAGAGGCACCCATGGCTCTTGCTGTCTGCTCCTGAAAGCCAACTGTCACACTGGACATTGTCTTTGGAAGACACACAGCTATGGCTGCTGTGAGTCTCTCCCTACATCTCAACTGCCTGAAGGGGTAGTTTCAACATGGCCATTTTACAACCCACTGATCTGCCCAGTTTCAACGTTTTGAAAAATGTGACTTAACATCTCTATCCACTTATAGTTGATTAAGATGTTCAAGATGAGCCAAAGGATAGCCTCAAAGACCGGGCTGAAATTAGAAGGAAACAAGTCCAGGAGTAAAGAATTCTCTGAATAACCCGCTAGACCTTGCCTTACGTTCCCTGTCCCATGATCATTGTGCAAGCACCAGAATGGGGAGAACCAGGAACGAAATCTTTTGCAACTGGAACTCCACACCACAGTCACCCATCAAGCGTCACTGCACACGGCAGTGCTCCCCGCACCCCTTATCATGTCTTCATTTGGGGAAAAAAACATTTTGGTTACACACCTGACCTTGGGCTATTTTATGTTCTTAGTGCAAAAGCAGTTAACATCCATGGTGCTTTACAATGCCTGCTGTCACTAAATCATGCTACTCAACAGTAATACTTCTTCCATCCCTTCAGACATAGCACTCTTCTCTCAGGTTCACGTAGCGCACTTGGAAAAAGAGACATCTTTCTTTGGGTTATATTATCTGGACCTGACAGCAACAGCAGTAAAGTGACATAGCTTCTCCCTGCTGATTTCCATGGGGACAAGATTGAGATTTCTAACTTGCCCATACTACTCAGAGAAATCATTTATTACATTTTGGTAAACACTATTCCTATTTCCTTCAGAGTATAAGCCTAACACATACCTTTCCTTCATAAAAGCTTGTTGCCTCTAATTTTATTTTATGCTTTTATGGAAACTCTAGGCTTCCTATTAAATGGAAGTTACTCTTCAGCGTTGTTTTGAAAAGTACTGCAACATCAGTTATTAGCAAACAGCTAAATGCACTACTGACATCTGTTTGATATCTCTGTCTCTGAGGAAAACATGAGTCTATAGACAAAAAGCCTGCTGCTCAGCTTTGCTGTCAACTTATCATCAAAGAGTTGTCACTTACCACATAATGACTATATAGTAGGTATTATCTATAAATTGTAAAATACAGCACTGCATCCCTGCCTGAAATGAGGAAATGCAGAAGTAACTAAGATTCAAAACACCTCTGTGGCACAAACTCTCTATTTACCTGCGCATGCATCAAATGGGTGCTGAATAGCCATTAATGAAATCACAGCCTTTTAATGAAACTGGCAGACCTTTTTCTGTAGTTTGGAACTATTGAAATGAGCCCTCTGAGTCTTCCCATCTATTGTATATTCTCTTATTTTTAGCACAGACAATTAGTTGTATGCTTATTTGTGACTAAGCACTTACGCTCGCTTCCAAACTTGCACTAGCACTGAAACCTGCATATTTTAAACTCTCCAGCATGGTAAAACATAGCCTCTGGGAATACACAACACAGACAGTAGGAAATCAAGCAAACGTAGCTGTGTAAGCAGTATCAATAATTTTCTCTGAGTCACTGGCTCATTTTATGCAGACGAGATCCAGAAAACACAGGTTCATTCCAGTACATTGGAGACATCCCAATAGCTTTAGGTGAACAGAAATAGGCAGCTGCATATGCCTTGGAATTCTCCAGCATCCTATATCGCATATGAATGAGCTTAAACAAAACAAAAAAAGTTTTTGCCTGATCCCCTGTGACAAACAGTAATTTTGAAATGCCTGCTGCGTTGCATTAAGCTAGCCTAAAAGTCCACTGAGAAAGACAGTTTTACTTTTTAAATGATGGCATCAAAGCTGGTTATAGTCACAACTATTAAAAGTTGATCTTTACAAATCTCAGCAACAAGCATGTCTTATTGGTTCCCATCTCAGAACCCTCATTTCATCCTGGATTTTATAATATCAGTTGAAAGGTTTAGGACCTAGCATAAAGAAAAGAAATGCAAGAGACCAAAGATGAATTATACATGGAAAAGTTAGAGATCAGCCTGAAATTTTTATGAAAGTTTCCAGTGTGACCTTCTCGGGAAATGGATTAGTAGCCCTAATAAATCTGAGATAATTCTTCTCCCTTTCTCTCAGGGATTCACCAGATTGACTTCCTTATATAAAATGTTGTGTATACTAAACACCAAAGGCTCAGTGGTTTGTGTTGTGGTTTTCTTGCAAACTCTCTTGAAACTGTTTAACATGACCCACATAGAACAATGCATCCCAGTATTATTTTACTTGAGAAATTAAAGTCATCCAATTATTTCACTTCTAGTCACTTAAACGTTAATTTTTTTTTTCCTACAGACATTCGTAAGAATCTATATTTTATTACAAATGCTACAGTAAATGATATCATCAGATCTACTGGCTTTAAAAAATATAGAAATAGCAATAGTAACGTGGATTTCATTGCTGTCTTAACTCCTGCTTCTTTATTGTTTGTGCATGATGTACATTTTCAGATATTTGCCAGCCATAAAAAGTGATTTACTGAACCAAGGGAAAGAAAAAAGGAAAAGACAATCGTTCAAGAACTTAAGCTTGTTTCATCTAGTTACTTTTCTAGGAGCTTTCACTTACAGCTTTCAGCTTGTTCATCTGCAATTTTTAAAAAGTGTATATTTAGTCCTAGTATATAAAGTGAAATTTTGCAAACAAATCTTTTATTTAAGTTTTTCTAAGTCAATTATATTAATTATTAGAAAAATCTGGAGCAAAGCAGTCATTCATAACAAACAAACAAACAAACCCTACTACTTCAGGACTTCAACAGGAGATTTTTTTAAATGTATTTTTTTTTGCAGTTGTTAACAGACATTTTTATAGAATTGGCTGAGAAAAATAAAGCCTCCATGCCCAAAGTGCACAAAGCAATGGCTGACCAGGCATTAATTTAACATTTGGGATTCATGCTGATATCTACAGATACAGTCCAAATTTGGTGGGGAAAGTGTGTGTGTATAAACTTTAAATCACTTTAACTGAAAAATTTGTTGAGAAGAGAAAGGAGCTGATTTTTTTTATTTTTTTATTTTTTAAAGTTTATTTAATACATCAGAGATTTAATATCTTCATTTCAGGCAAGCACCTGTGAGCTCAGAGTTTTTGCATATGATAGAATTGCATCAAAAATTATCAAATCAGATATATATAGCAGATTTGCTATTTATTTTGGTAAATTAATAAATGATGCATCTGTTACTCTAAAGGGGAAGAATAATTTAAGTACGTCCTACAAAATAAGTATAAAAGCACCATTTTAAAGTAAACTGAATGGTACTTGAACACTTTTGCATGGCAGAAAAAAAAATAATAATTTGAAAGGCTTGGTAAGTGAACTATGGGAGAAACTTAAACCCACGTGATTGACTTAGAAGCTGGCATACTAATCTCTTATTATTTAAAAGGAGAAACAACCCGGTACAGAAGATAATCTACTTGTCTTATATTCTACATCTCCTGCAATAATTTTCTTGCTGCTCATGCATAGATAGGGTCTTATCTAGTCCTTACTGAAGTCAATAGCAGGTTGCTTGTTTGTTTTTTAAATAGCAGCTGCATTGGGTATCTACAGGGAATGAAAAAGTGAAAGGATTACAATTTTGACCTGTTAAAATTGATCTATAAGAGGGATTTTTTTCTCCTCTTATGTCCAAGTGATAAATTGGTCTTTCAGTTAAGGCTGTGTGAAAAACTGATTTGTCGATTGTAGTCTGAACAAAAAATTGGAAAATTACCCACTTCATTTAAAATATGCCATGATTTTGGTGGTTTGTCCTTTCTTCGTTGACTTGAAAAAGATGTTTTCCTGGAATGTCTACTGATGGGAAGCAATGGAATGGGAAGACTGAAGGTGGCGGAGAGGACCTCCAGGGTCCTGGATGGCACCAGTGGCCTCGCAGCACTGCTGAAATCAGTGTGGTGTCACACCTCTTCTGCTTTCCATCTCCTGCTGAAATACTTCACTAAAGGAAAGCAGTAACTAACATCACCGTGGACACTGAATTGGGTGGGCATTCACACCTATTATGGCAGGAACTTGAAGCCAAAACCAAACAGGCCTAACCTTCGTGAGAAGTAGAAGGAGCCAAAAGCCAAGAACTGATGCCTGCATCTCAAAATATATATTAAAATAAATAACTTGTTGCCAACAGCAGTACTTCCCCACAATTCTATAACCCTGGAAGATCACAGAAGTTTCAGGAAGCAATGAAGCACTCAAAATTTAAGATGCTGAAAGACAGGATTTGAGAGAATATTTTCTGAGATCCAGAGCTACTGATCAACGTGTCTCTCAAAGGTCCTGTTGCTCAAAGAAAACAAATTACATAGTCAGATCAGGTAGTGTTTACATGCACTGGTAATGAGAATTCAACGGGCAAACATGTTAACATTTCATACAAATTCAAACTTCAGCTGAAGCCCTTGGATCCAGCTGCGGCCTTGCAGCTAGGCCAGGCAAGCTTAAAGCAGGCATTAACCTCCTCCACTGGAAATTCGGCCTACTGCTTCAGCTGAAGCTTGCAGTACCCTATTTCCTAGGGTCCTTTTTCTTTCTATTGTGGGTTAGAGGAACGGTTTTGCTCCCCGTCAGAGGTCAGAAAACCTGTAAGAATCAGGTCATGGTCTAGAAGGAGCCCCAGGATGCACAAGAACCCAGCAAATGGCTAGTGACGGGCCTGTGTGCTGTGAGTGCCACACTGTCAGGGGCACACATCTACCTAGGCACATTCCTTCTGAAAGACCAGTGTGTAAGTGCAATACAATGATAATAGCAAATCAAACAACCTCCTTTAAAGAGCTAGAACTTATTTAACAGCTGAACAGCTCAGAATACCCCTTTACTTTAGCTAAGAATATCACCCTGTGAGATTCGTATCTATGCAGTCTGCTAATAGGAAGTCACTTGAAGTATTCCCACCCAACCCTCTCAACCCTTTCCAACCCATGATGAGCTGTCACCAGTGAGACATGCCTGCAAATGGCTCCTGTGTCCAGGGGACCACGAAATCCTAGCACTCCCTCCCCCCTCCCCACCCTCCCCCCTTGGGCTTGTTAGCAAATACCCGTTGCTTGTAACAAGCCAAATAATGGTCTTGCTTTCTCTAAATGATGAATAATAAGAAATGTGAGGACAAACAAAGATTATGTGGTAACAGCTCTTATATCATACCAAAAATAATAAAAATAAAAATAAATAAAAATAAAAATAAAAATAAATAAAAATAAAAATAAAAATAAAAATAAAAATAAAAATAAAAATAAAAATAAAAAAGCACTGTCTGGTGTCCTGCCCAGCTCCACACACCAGCCAGCCCCAGCCTTGCCACCACCAGCTCTGCACCAGGGGCAGCAAAGGGCCGGCCACTTGCTCCACGCTGATAAACCCTCTGAAACCACTTCAGCCTTCTGTGCAGCTTTGAGTTCATTAAAAGTGGGATCTCAGTCACTGTATTTTCCTTTTTCTTCTGATGTATTTCATTTCAATAAATATGAATAATCTGAAATTAGTTCTCTCATCTTTAACAACAACAACTACTTAGAGGCGCGCTGAGAGGATTAATTCTGAAGTACTCTGAAAATGTCAAGTGCTTATTAATTATAAGTTAATTGGAGTAAGAATTACAGTTTGGTAAATAATAATAAATTAACATAGCTGATGGGCAAGAAGGAAGAAGCAGAGTGAACAGTATTGTTAGGGTTTACGTTTTTAACAAGCCTTTTGAAGAAAAATTCTGACTGATGATGTCCAGTAAATTGACTTCTACAGATAATTTTAATATATGCGGAGAATTTAAAGTTATTTCTTTTAAGTTGTCACCTCTGATTCACTGTTGGTTTCCTCTGATCTGTGGCATGGAGTAAAAGGCCTCCATGACTTTTAGAAGTACATGCTTTAGCATCCATTTATCTCAGCTGAGAGGCGTTTAAAGATGGCCAGATTGCTCATGGAGTATAAAGTAGATATGGGCACTGCCTATATCCTGTGATGGGAGCAATAATAGCTTTAGCATCTGTGAGGGTAGATGGGTGTATAATCCAATGTAGTGGTCAGAGGTAACTGGCATTGAAAGAGAGGAGTTGAAATTTTTCCTCTGCAACCAAATTCCTGTCTTGAACTTCGTCTACTTAAAGGCTTCAGTAAGGAGAGTCAGCTACTTGCTCAAAATAACATGCAATTAATGAGTTTGTACTGAGGCTCTTCCAGGAGTTTTATCACCGAAGAGGGGCTAAAATCCTGGGCCAAGGTAGCTACCTGTCTGCCAAAGAAACCCAGAGGTTCTCCATACTGGGGGAACCTCCAGCTCTTCCAGCCCCAGCTTAGCTCCTGAGGGTGCTGAGATATTTCCCTGACCTGAGCCTTAACATTACTTCAGGGAAATTCTATTGAGAGATTAAATAATTTCAATTCTACCTTGCCATTTTAGCTCGAGCTTTAAGCATGTAGACGTATTAGAGATCCATTCTTCCCTTAATATGCTAACATAATTGGCAATAATAAGACTCAAATCATGTACTTTCATGTCAACGCTGGAATAAGAAACCTTTATGATTTTACTACATTTTTTTTTCTCCCCAAAAATGATAGCACAAAGTGTTAGGTTTCACATCTATCACAAATTGGGATTTGACTGTTTTACAATTCCATGTAGATGTCAAGAAGGATTATACATTTATCATTTGCTGGTAATGCAGACTGAGTTTATTTTTCCTACTAAGTGAGCTCATGGGAAATTATTTCAGACAATGGGCTACCATCATTCTGGAGAAACTGACTTTTTAAGTCCCTTCTGGCTTTTAAAATCATACAAGACTTTTTATATAGCCTTTGTTACCAGAAGTTTTTATCTTAAGAGGCTTAATTACTGGTATGTTTAACAGAAATAATAATAAAAACTTTTAAATTTAAAGGTTTTTAGCATTAATATTCTAAAATCACATTTTAGACCACATGAACTTTTTAAGTAAATGTGCTGATTTAGCCCAATAACAAATTTAAATACAATATTAAGGAAAGATATACTGTTCCTATATGTTATAAACTGCTACTGTTTTGTAAAGATATTCTGAATGAGGCCTTAAGTGACTTAAAATTTCTTTTTTTTTTTTTTAATAGAATGTTACCAATAATACTTAATGATTTTATTTACCTTTTGTTTAATTTATGACTGCAAAAGAAAGAGCTTTTCATTCTAATTCTTTCAGTCGCTGAATTGATCCCTTTATTTCTAAAACATCACCAGCTGAATCCTCAGTGCTCTGCCAAGGGCCAAGCAGTCCTAACTCAAAAGGGATCGACAGGATCTGTCCACAGGATCAGAGCCATAGCCCTCACTCCCCAGGTCCTCCTGCCAGCCATGTGCTTTTCCCTAGAGATTTTCGTGGTTTCTGCCATGTATGCACCGTACTTCCACTGCTACAGCTCTAAAGGCCTATGGTCAAAGCTTTAAATTATAGTTTCCTCAGTGCTGAAGAAAACAAAGTAATCTCTCAACAGTTAACACTGATTTCCTTGATAAAGATCTGCTTTCTTTTCTAGGCATCCAGTTTAAAATCCGTGCCTGCTTGGTGTAATTCATGATCTTATCAGAGAAGTAACATAACACAAAAGCCTATTTCCTTTGTGCCATATATAAATTGTCTTGTGATTTTGCAAAATATAAATGCAATGGTTTACCAAAGCATGAGCGACATCGTAGATTAATGCGTCACTACTAATGCATGATGCCTTCACCCCAGTAGTGTGAAATCAAATGCAACTCAACAGAAATTACCAAAAGCTATTTAATGTGAAGGCTCTAGGTATTGTCTTCTAAAACAATGGATATATTAAAACTTAATAATGTTCTTTGAAAAGCATACTCTGTAACCTGAGAGAAAATGTACCGACTCTTCATAGCAGAGACAAGTAGTTCCAGGCTACTTTAAAAAAAATCTGAACATCAGAGCACCCTCAGAGTACACAAGCTTTTTAGGTTTTTGCCTTGTGGGATTACACTCCACCTGCAGCTTGCATTTCCCAGCTGGGTATACAACCAAGAGCAAACCTGAAACAAATACTAACACATGCACCACTGAACCAAAAGGAAATTTTTAGAAGCAGAAGAGCCAACAAAGCCAGTAAAATGAGAAGTCGTTCTAAAACAGAATCACTGAAGATTTTGTTTAAGATGCTGAAATCCATGCATGAAGACATTGTTCTGGAAGTTAAATCTTAATAAAGTAGCAAAGCTTTAGTTCTGGATACCAAGTCCTCCAAACTCAGACATGACTGACATTTTTGAAGTGTTCTGTGACACAGACTGAGCTTGGCTTTCACCCATTAGAGGTTAACCAGTATCTGATCACTACCTTCTGTAAGATAAATCACAAAAGGAGGAATTTTAAGGAAAAGATGTATTTTAAGTAGATAGGTCTCATCCTTTTGATTAAAAAACTTCTCAAAGAAAAAACGCGATGTTCCAAAAGAGACAACAGGAAATCCCCTGTGGCCCCTATTTGGCCACGTACTTACAGTACTGACTACATTCAGATGCAGCTGAGGTGTAACTGCTGATTTGGGATGCAGACAGTTTCACAGATTGGTCTTCCACTTGGAATTGTACTACTGAAGCTCTACAGGTTCAGAAAGCATGTGGAAAAATTAGACATCTAAATTCATTTTGGAAATTATTTGGGGAATATCGTACTTCCAGTTTAAAGTAGCACAAAATTTGGCCACGTGCTATAATACTTTGTAGTTTTCTAAGGCTACAGAATGTAAAAGCAAAGTTCAGCAAAGTTCTAAGCACAGGAAAGTTCACCAGCTTGTCTTTGTACTTAGACTCAAACTTAACACACATTTTTGTAAGGCAGTAAGAATCACTTTTTCCCCCGTTGTGTTAAAGAAAAATTACAAAAAACACAACTGTTCTTACAGTTTTGAGACATAAGAAACTGAAGGCGTAAGTCCTAGTCTAGATATATTTTTTCCTATTTTTAACCAGACTTCACTAGGCTTGGAAAACTCTCTCCATCTTCACAGGCATTCTACAAAAAAATTAGTATCACACCAGCTCCCAAATCTTAAAAGCAGCAACAAAAATCAATACTACTCAACCAAACCCTCTCAGTAAAACAACTCTGCAACACTCCTGAAACACCACAGAAATGTTATTAAACTCAACAAGAGCCTCACTCCACAAAACGAAGGCAATGGGGAGCAGCAGCATCCTGGGGTCAGCAGGCAGGGCTCGGCTGTTGGATGTCCAAGTTTCTAGGAATGAGGTTGTTCTGCCATTTAGAAAGGGGAAGAGTACGAGGATGCTTTGGTTCAGATTATACAGCAGAAATTGATGAAGGATAGGTAGGTGGAATAAGAAAGCCTAAAGGAAAATACATCATTCAGAGGAAGAAATTCATTTTGAAGAATACAGATTATGCTGAACTCTCAGACTCCATAAGAAGTAGAAAATATAGTCTGTTACAAAATCAGTCTGATGTCTTTGGAATGAGCAAAGAGAAAAAAAGACAAAAACAAAACAAAACAAACAAACAAACAAAACAAAAAAAAAACCCCACACATATGGACCCAGGAGATCCTGTCTCTCTCTGACATACTGTGAGAACACCAGGATCCCCTCAGCATTACTGCAATCACCGTTTCTTTTCAGTGTTCTCTCAAGCAAAATTACAGCATTGGTTTGTTCTTCCTGAGCTGACACCACTGAATTCTACAACTGGTGGGGTTACATTCATGCCTGTGAAAAAATGCTTCACTCATTAGTGCTTTTTGTTTTAAGTGACGAATCCTATTCATCCTTCCCATCTGCCTGAGGATTTATATGAGCACAGGAACAAGCGAGTACATCACACTGCCTGAGTGGTCAGAGGTTTGATAGCAGGGCTGCAGGAACTTCTCATGTGCCCTTTGAAGGGAGGGGTAAGAGCCATTGCAAGGTAGTCCCGTATAACTCTGGGCTTTAACAAACCTTAGAAAGCAGCAACATCTCAGCATCACAGTTGAAACTTCTGCAGGTTGTAGAATTATGTGGTGAAACAAGGATGTTCTTCCAAAATCTATTTGCCAGTTACACCATGGAAATAAACATCTGTAGGGTACAACTCCCTGTACAAACTGATCATGGGGCCAGAAAAGCACTTAAAACCAAACAAACCTTCCATTTAAAATTCCATATTTTTAATCCAGATACCCAAAACTATTCTTACAATAATATTCCATTATGCCACCTCAATAAATAAATAAATAAATTTCCAATACCTATTTGCTTCCAGAACCATAAAGCCTCAAATATTCTTTACATTTCTTTACACATTTATGTCCCAAAACAGTCTTATGGTTACCTGAACAGCACAATCAGTGCCTACTTTTGTCTTTTTAACTCCTTCTTGAATCAATTGCAACTTTTAACAAACCCTAACGACTTGTTCCATATATATTTATTTGTAGCATCGCAGCAGTTGCATGGAATTAGAAAATAATAACTAGTAGGGAAGATGATATAGCCTTTTAGATTAACAGGAAAAAAATGCTGGTTTTGTTGTTGTTGTTTTTTGTTTGTTTTATACTGGCAGAAAAAGTTTCTTGAGGTCATTGCATCACAATTGCCATTTCTAATGGCAAAGTATCTCCATCCCCAGAGCTTATCTGCTTGGGACATGGAGCTTGAGAAAGGGTTTTGTTTCCTTTTTTTTTTTTTCTTTTTTTTTTTTTTTTTTTTGAGAATTAAATGCACTTCACTGTTATATTTTTCAGTTAAAAATAGCTTCAATACTCCACTCCAGCACACCACATTGCTGCACGGAGCTAAAAGCTCTGCGTGGTTTTGTTTCTTCTGCCCCCTGCTCCTCCCTGCAGCACTGCCCTCTGCTTTCCCACCGCTCTCCTCCTCCACAACTGCAGTTCATCACAGTGGGAAGGAAGAGGAGGAGAGCAGAAAGCAAACAGCATGCGAACCCTCACCTGCTGTCCACCTCACCACACCTTTCAGTTAAGGAAAAAGAATTGAAAACAACAAAGCATTTGCATCAACTTTTCTTAAATAAAAAGTAAAATTTGGTGGTGAATAGGATATTAATGGAATTCATTTCTATGCATTCTTTTCACTTCTGTTCTGTGCCTCAACACATACCACATAATGAAATAATAGTTTTGTTACTGGTAAAGCAACATTTTACAGTCCCCATTTCAACATTCTCCAGTTGTTTTTGGAGTTCTGGGTTGTGCTGTTTCAAGCCTCTCTCTGTAACTGCAGCACCTGTTAAGCCTGAGTGGATTTACCAACTTCAGCCGAAGTACTCATCTGTTCAGGTTTGAGGATGTGCCTCAGTCTTCCTTTGAACTGGAGTCTCATTATATTTTAGGTTTGACAAACATGCTTTTTACTCTCTTTCGAAATCTACTAAAAAGATAGCTTCAGGACTTCTCAGTACTACCTGAACATTTTTATTGTGACTAAGTTACTGAAGAACTTTAAGGTGTTTGCTAAAAGTAATTTCTTGTGACTACCGAGTAGTTCCCTTGATGAGTATAACAACTTTCATGGTAAAGTATTTATCCAAACAGAGGAGATTTGCTTTGCTTCTCTCTGCATATTTGAGATTTGAATCTCTGCAGATTTGAGAGAGCACTGATTCTGCAGTTCCTCTGAACTGTGGATAGCTCTCAAACAGCATTTAAGATACCACACCATGGGATAGTCTAGAAGATGCTGGAAGAGCCCAGAAGGCTCAGCTGCACAGAATGCCTGGTTTCATTCAAATGGTAGTGAAGGCAGAACAATTTTCTTCCTCGGGTAAGAACAGGACTAAAATTATGGAATAGTACAAAGAAAATGAGTTCAAGCATTTTGTTTTATATTTAGGAATGGCAAGAAAAATAGTAAGCAAAAGATCCCATACAAAACTTGTTCCTACATGGTGTGACAGGCACATTTACAAATCATTAATAATCCCCTGTCAGAAAGAAACCTAGAGACATGATGAGATACTAGCATCAGGCACGCTACAAGATGCATACAAGTGATCCTAGGCACAAACACGCTGGTGACTGTCAGCATGCAGGTGAAAAGTTGTGAGTGAATGACAGTAAATATGAGCAAAATTAATTTTGATTAAATAAAATAAAATCCTGCATTGAGTTTTGCTGTTCAAATTTCCTTTAGTAGGATTCACCAATAAATTAGCCTAAGAGGGGAAAAAAAGAAAAAAAAAAAAAAGAGAGATTTTTTATCATTTGACCCTAGAACACACTTGATAGAAGGTAAAACCCAACTTACAGTTCACAAAATGCTGGAGGTGTGCCAGGTGACCTGCCAATTTCCAAATGCCTCTTTCTTGACACCAGGCCTTTGCCACATGGAGAATGATTTACACATTAAGTGGGCAAGTCCTCTAAATTTCCCCGATTCTCTTCCTTTCTAAAATCACTTCTATAAACAAGGTGAAATATGTCCAACAGTGTCTGGGGAGGACAAAATAGTGGGGTTTGGGATGTTTAGAAACAGTCAAGGAGAGTGATCTTCAAGTGAAGTGCTCACATCAGGATGAGCAGTTGAGTGAACATTTATGTATTCAGTGATCTGAAACCTGCATCAAGGCATGGGGAAAAAAAATAGATTGAGGTGCAATTCAGAGGCATGAGTTTAATACTCTGGTGATTTAAGCACTTATCCACACACACCTTTGCCCCAGCGTGCAATGATCTTCAGTCAGGGCACTGGCAGTGACCCCATCACTGCCAAACTTCCACTTGTTACTGGGAAACTAGGGAATTTAGCCATGGCTTCTGCATTTGGGGGACAGCTTCTCCATCCCACTTGAATAATTCAAATTGTTTCTGAAATAGCAGCTAAGAAAGTTGCGTGTGGAAGTCTGAGTAAATGGGATTTATCTATTCAACAGGAAAACCTGCTTTTCCAGCTATACAAATTTAGCAGAAGACATTGAGTTCATTTGGCTAATATGAATAAAAGAAAGCAATATCTGAAAAGAGACAGGAATTTCAGGGAGCTGGGGGTTTGGAATATGAAGGTCAAACTGAAAATAGGCAACTGCTCTACATACACAGTCCTTAAAGTCAATAAAAAAATCTGGATGGGGGGACAAATTACCTAAAATGCTACTAAAATAGCTATAAAAAATAAAATAAAATCAAATCAAACAAACTTACTTTAGCTATATTCAATTATGATGCAGAAAAATACAGCTCAAAGGATTATATAAACCAGAGATACCCTAAAACAATATCCAGTGGAGCAGGCAAAAAGCACATATCTACAGCTTGTTGGAACTCAAAATGAAAAGGTCTAAACTGAATAACCAATAAAACGTTCTTGGTTTATTTAACTCACAAGATGAGGTTGTTAATGCCAGACTGCTGCACAATTTATTTTGCGCTCATGACATCAGCTTTGGAAATATGAGTTGAGGTCAAAAACCACGACACATTCTGGATGATATTTAAAACAGCATTTGGTATTGACTGAAGTACATTATACAACAAGGAACGCAGAAAAAAAGAAATATAGTTTAATATATCTTCTCTCTGGTACTTATCTGGACTATTTTTTATACGTATTCAAAATTTATCACCCTGTGGTTTTGTTTGCAATAGGAAGCAAATGGTAGCAGAATTTGGATTATATTTTTAATACAAGAATTTAGTAATCGAATCTGGTTTGTACTTTCTTCATAATCTCTACACAGAACTGGAGGGCAAAATGTTAGCTGGTTGTTAATGATTATTTTAACATTGAACTCTGTACATATAATAATTTACAGTACCTTAGTGCCCTACAGAACCCTTAGTTGTTCTTATCTTTGTGAGGTGGATAGAAGTAGGGATACAGATACTGGGTCCTCTCAGAAAATCCATATTTGATTGATAGGTGAGAACTGAAGTTCAATAACAACTTAATTTAATACCCCAAATCAAAAGTATTCACCTATGAGACATAGGATATAGGTACAGCAACAGATCCCTGTGCTATATTGCTTCGCCAAGCAAAATGCAAATGCCTCAGTTGGTCACGGTCACCCAGCAGTAAGAAACACATGATCATGAAACACAAGATCATGAATAAATCATGCATATTTAAAGCTACACATTTCAGTAGTTACAACCAAATTCCCTCCCCTGAGGGAAATGAAAGCGTGCTGCAAATCAACAAATTCACATACATGTCTTCCTTCCTAACAGTGTAAGTCACTACATACATACAAGTAACAGCAAACAGTGTCTCATGCTATGATTCATGATTACTGCAGTGCAAGAGTCACTAAAGGTTTTCCTTGGTTTTGTCACCAATATGACATAGATGGAGACAGCAGGAGACAATGATGAACAAATGATGGGCTTTGAACTTTTGAAAATACTTCCTTTTCCCTCTTGTGAATTACGATTTCCTATTCGCACTGTCATAATACCTTCAAGTCCTGGCCTATTATGCTATACTTGCATGATAACAAGATACTTTTATATTTAATTTGTCAGCAAAACGAATGTTCCCTCAGTTATTTCATATGCATATAGTCATTAACAGCAAGTCACCTTTACAGGATCAGAACCAAGCCAAAGAACAGGACTAAATAATTCCAACCAGAGGCTACTGTTAAGTTGCTAAGAGTATGGAAAAGCAAAGAAATAAAAGATGGCATACAAATATTTAGAACATTTTAAGAATACTTAGAAATTAAAAAATAGATTGGGAATCCTTCATACATAATCATGTCTCCCATGAAAGTCAATGGAAATTCCTGAAAGGTGACCCAGAACCATGCTCTGAGCAGCTACCTGGAACAGAGCGATTGTTGAAATCTATCATAGTAATGGTACCATTGCCTTGCAATATTTTAAACCTGTTCTTGTTACCAGACAGACCTTCTCTGCTAGCTGCTTTGTGCGTTTATTAATACATGGACTTCACCAATGCACTAATGTCTGGCTTGATAAAGCATCACAACACTAAAATGATATCCTAAAAATCCCTTTTAAAGGCTGATATTCCAAAACAAACAAGGCTGAGTTACTCTTCATTTGGCTGTAAATGTAAAACACTTGCAATTCTATATGAAAAGCTACATAAATATTTTCATTATAAATGGCAAAACTGGGGGCTCCTTCCAAATGACCTGACAACTTGCATTCTGCTTTCAGAGACACTGGCTTACTTAAACCACACTGATAAAGGATCGCTTTCTTGCTTGGGCCCTGGTACAAGTTCTTCACTTTATGCATGTACGTACTTGACAGGTTTCATACCAACCCTCATACCTGGGGGCCCAAACCCGTGCCTTCTCATTACACCAATGCACTTCAGCAGTCACCACTGCCTAGAAAACACATCAGAAATACCTCAAACCAGAATAATTTGACCATTCTAGAAAAAAAAAAAAAAAAAAAAAAAAAAAAAAAAAAAGCCTCTGGCATTTCCCAACTATTTAACAACATTGCCAAGTCCCAAACGCTTGATTTAAGTATAAAGATATCTTCCAGTTTAATACATCTTGTTTACACTTTAAGAGAATGAAAAGCCACCCTTATACAGTGTATTTTCCTCCTTTAACATAATTAATTTTATATTTGCAGTAGAAATAGAAAAACATTCATGCATCACTTGATCAACAATGGGAAGTGAGAGTATCAACACCCACTTGAAACATTTTTGCTAGGCTTAAGAGTCCCCCCCGACTCTGTCATAATCCATTTATTCAGATTTCTTTAATTCAGTGCTTCAGTAAACACTGTGAAATCTAGATTTTCTATTAACCATAGAAATCTGCCCAGAGCTATGGCTCACATGTCTCGTCTTCTACATTTTAGCAGCTAGCAAATGTGAGAAAGTCAAGCCAAATTCAGTGTCTCCCCCAGAACAACATCCTAGGAGCCTTTTCAGTGGAGGTTTCAAAGGGTCACCAATGAAGCAATCTCCTTCTTAAAGTACAGACAATTAGTTACTCTACAGAGGGGTCTGTAACACCTCAGGAGAAGACTTCCAAAGCTTTCTCTACGTAGCCTGCTCGGGTGAGATGAAAGACTACAAGTATTCACAAGGATTTCTGTCCATTGCAGCAGGAAAACAAATGCAGATAAATTAAAATAGGCATGCCTGCACAAGTAAGCCGACGCCCTCTTTTCGTTTTCTCATGCATTTCTTTATCTTGCCAGTGGAGGGAAAGCCTCAAAATGTTTCAGCAATAGGACACTTGGGAAAGTTTTACACGTTGCTAATTGTTACCATGACATTGACTTTTAAATCACTCAGTACATCCAATTAATTTGCTGTCTTAGAAGTGAAACTTGAAAAAAGCGCAAGTGGAAGGAGAATAATTCACAGTTTTATTATTATTTTCTATAAGCATATAAATAGTCAGATAATCTAACGAAGGCAGGGAGTTCCACCGTAGGAACATCAAAGGAGAGTAAATCCCCATACAGAGAGATTACAACAGCTTTGATGTTCCTGAAAGAATCTGTATTTTTCCTACAAGTTTAAAAGAATGTTTTAGTGAAAAGGAAACCTTTGACAAATAGCAATCTTCAATTGTTTTTTGATAGTATCTGTATTTGTTATGTAAATTATATATTAATAATGTAGCAGTTAAAACATGACTATTATTGCTCATGACAGATAAGCAAAAATGATATTTATAACAGAAACTCACACAGAGACTGAACTTATAAATATTCCATTTAATTGGTACAAGTTATGTTTTGTGACCACTCACCTCTGATTTTCAAATCAGTTCCAGTTGGGTACAGCCTAACAATTATGGTAAAGAAAAAAAAAAATGCTAATGGAAATGCCCAACAATAAAGTAGAGCCTTACAAACCTGACAGCATACAAACTTGCATTATTTGCTTATATTTTCTACCAATCTGTCACTCAGTATATTTTACTTTTTAGAGAGAAAAACTTGTAGAAGTTTCTACCCTATCAAACTGCCTGTTTTGATGGATTTTTATTTTTATTTTTTTTTTCATTTATCACATCAGAAATCCCTGTGGACTTCCAGAACTGCACTGAAGACAAGAGGTATTACCAGACACTATTAACCACAGCAGGGTGGGGATGTTTGCATTAAAATACTGCCTTTTTCCCCCTTTTTTTTTTTTTCAGGTCAGTGCTCCTAAGAGTTGATCCATGAAACAGTTTCAAATAGATACTTTACAGGCTGTGCTAAAAGGAAAAGCAGGTTGCAACATTAGGCAAGGTGAGCCTTTACTGCTGAACAACTGAAACACAAAAGTTTTCATGACAGCCACCTCTTGCTGCACTGCAAGCACAGCCATTTTATAACTACCATCAGACTGTTACATGGAAAGAAAAGCTAGGTACGTAGCTCAGAAATTAAAAGAAATTTTGAAAGTACAAAAATAGTGCTGAGGGTGCTGCAGCATTAAATGTATCATATTTAATTATTTTAAATAAATACTTCAGAAGTACTCATAGCAGACGTGACAACATTGTAATGTGAGGGGGAGGAGGAGCTGACAAGATCAACACA
Source organism: Aythya ferina (assembly GCF_964211825.1). Classification (NCBI taxonomy): domain Eukaryota; kingdom Metazoa; phylum Chordata; class Aves; order Anseriformes; family Anatidae; genus Aythya; species Aythya ferina. Next base: position 25,281,635 of record NC_140305.1, read on the forward strand.
TTTTTTCAAGCCGCTCTAAGCCAGAGATATTATTGTTATTATTATGGAATATCCTCAAACTCAATAACTGTATTTTAAACCAATGAATTTCCTATAATGTGTCATTAATAAAGCATTACTTTAACAAAACATGATCCAACTTTTTTTTTTTTTCTTTTATTCTTCTATTACAAGCTTGAATAACAACTCCAGTAATTCTTGAATATCCAGAGCTAGTCAATGAAATGCCATGGATTTTCTTATAAAGAAAATGGCTTTGTTGGGCTGAGCCATGTGTGCACACAGGTGACAACCAAAGCTCTGCATGCACTGGAGGAGTGATGCCAATAAACCTTTCTGGTTCACACCATGGAACAACAGCAGTAATTCAGCTACACTTTCATGTTAGATCTCCAAATAACTCAAATATTTTTCTTTCGGTACTGAAGTGTTTTCTGCTGCTGGCCTAACAGTTCACACATTCACCCTGGGATACCTGGGCTCAAAGGTATCCTTCTGAAGGGTCTCGTATCTACATCATCTTTTCTCAGTGAGAAGTTGCCCTCATCTTCCAGCATGGGGATGCTCAGAAAACCCTGCTCTCAGCATTTGAAACCACAACATGAGGCAGAAACGAATTAAAATGCAGTGAATCTGAGAAAAGGAGCACCAGAGGAAAAATATCCTCATCTTTAACAGCCATATTTAAATTAGGAGCCATTATATCTTATTATCCTAAATCTTCAGGACAAAGTTATTAAGAGAATCTATCTAATGACCCACTGCTGGGTTGCTGGAAACTTACTGACTTCCCACAGCGTGTTATAAATGACCCACCGAGACAACCCACGGCCTCCAAACTTGGGCATCAGATTTTGATCTCTCGCTCTGTCTCTGAGCTGAGCTGAGCACATTTCCAAACAAGAAATATCACTGGTGGTGCAAAACTCAATATGGGTAAACTTACAGCTCTTGCAAAATGATATCCAAGCGTGCCTCAGGCTCCTAACTATTCTTACAGTCCTCAAGATCCTCAAGCAGGAGGGAGCAAGCTGCAGCTGTGTCTTGTGTACACCTGTGTAGGGCAGCCCAGGTGCTGCGTCCCTTTTGACGGCAGCACTTGTGCCAGCCAGCCAGCACAAAACTCAGCCAGGCTCCTCTTCCCAACCCTTTCTTGTTGCTCTGAGAGTAGAACCCAGATCTAGGTCCCTTTGCAAAACAAATTATTTGTTGAGATGTGTCAGCACCCCAACTGTTCTACCTCAACAAAGGGCCACCAGAAGAGTGAGCACAGTGAGAGCCCATGACTGTGGTCACTGCGCTGCTGCTGAGACAGGCTGTGGAGCTCACAACTAGCCCAGGAAGCTTCAGCCTTTGTTTCAGGTTATTCTCTCTTTAAAATGCCATTTTTACCTTTTTTATTCTTATTTGAATGCCTGAACTGCAGTTATTTAATGCTCATTTTCTTCTTCTTCTTTTATTTTTTTTTTTAATATAAAATATATACACACCTGCCTTTTATTCACCCTATTAAGGAGTTAACTTTCTACTGATTTGCCTAAAAACTAAAATTGGTTATACATCTGATAATGCTGTGAACACTGCAGTGACAACCGCAGCCTCTTTCATTGACTTGCCCTAAGATGCTTCGCAAGTTCTTCCTCTTCCAATAAAATAAGTACAGGCCACTAATTATCTGTTCAAAACAAACCCCATAGAAACATCGAATTTCCTCATACAGGTTTGCATTCCTCAAATGAAGTTACAATATCAATTTTCCAATTTTATGGTCTGCTGCACCTCACAAAATATAATACGTGGGACTTCAGCAAGCCAATCCATGTAGACATGCAACTTTCCTCATCCCACTAACGCACTGATATAAAGCCTAAACCAAGTACTTTGACATCTTAGGGCTGCAGTACATTAAACCTTGAAACAAATGGTATTCCTCTCTTACAGCAAAAACACTTCAAGTGCTGTTCCTTCACTATAACATCTTAAGTCCCAGTAGGGTTTAAATCCTACAGGATCTGATCATTCCCAAAGAAGTTTAAATCTCATTCCAGATCGTTTAGTCCTTCAATAATTTTTACATTCAATTGTTTTTACGTTCACAATATGCAATCGTGCTCCTTCCTCCTATTCTATCACTGACTCTCACATTTTATCCTTTATCTCAAAGGAATTTCCTTTGAAGCCAATGCAGGGCCACCAAGCTGAGGGAGGGCCTGGAGCCCTTGGTTGTGGGGAGAGACTGCAGGAGCCATGGCCACTTGGCCTGGAGAGGAGGTGGCACATGGGGAGCTCTCCCAAGGACAGAGCAGAGGCCCTGGGCACAAACCAGAAGCTGGGAGGCTCCCTCTGGCCACCAGGAAGCACTTCTGGGCAGGTGCCAGAGCCAGACCCAGGTACCACAGGGTGCTGGGGTCTCCTTGGGGACCTCCAGAAGCCACTGGGATAAGGCCCTGGGCTGCCTTGCTGGGGAAGGCCTGGGGCAGAGGCACCCAGAGGTGCCTCCAGTCTCAACCATTCTGAGATGAGATAAACTGAACAGTGTGCAAGTCATAGTACATACCAAATTAACAGACCATTGCACAGTGCTCAGAAAAACCCATCAACTCCAGTCCATCACTATCTTGCTAATAAAAAACAATTTCTTTGTCTTCTCACCCTGCTCCCCAGCTGAGCATGATTGCAAGGACCTTATTTTCGCTTACATCCCCAGAGCCCCAGATGTCTCTCAAATATTTCATAGCACGTAAGCAGTGAAATTACTGCTCATTTCCTTCCCTTGTTTCCACCTCATGGTTCCCTGACATTTGCAATTCAGTCTCCTGTCCACTTCCTCCTCCTTTGTACTCAGTCCAAGATTGAGTGTCCTGACATCTTAGGAGCAATAAACATCTTTCTCAAACGCAAGAGGCTGTTATACAGAAGGCAATTACTTGTAGAACTTAATGTGGCTATCTACTTATTTTCTTTCCTCATGACATGCTTTCACTTGAAAATCTGTGTCTTTCATCCTAAAACTAATTATTTATCTAACCAAGAAGTTCTACTGCTTCCAGTATCAGCCATGCAGCTATTATGCGATCCTGTGTTAATTTTGAATCGTACAGGTAAAGTACATGAAGTACTTACCATCTGCCATGTCTCTGGTGTTTATTGTCAAGGGTTTGGCTCTGCTAGAAATGGCCAGTTTTGGATGGCTTACTGGATGGTTAGGTAACCACAGCTTGTGGACAACCCTGAGCCTCTCTGTGCTTGAACCTTCACAACACAGATGTCAAGATAAAAGTTTGTCATTCCTTGGAATGTCCTTAAGGGCTCCTCTGTCGTTTGCTGAATCAAGAACGTGCGTCTTCTTCAGACTCATCTCTTCCTTCAAAATATTGCAACATTTGGATGGATGCAAACATTTCAATGGCTTTGAGTTACTCCTATTTTTAGATGCCCCTTTCTATCATGATATAATTTCTGATTAATATTATTATTCATCATTGGAAATTCCCATTCAGTTGTGTCTTTTGATGCTTGTCTTTCTGAAGACAGACAAAATGTTTATTTTTATGTTTTATTTATTTATTTTTTAGCAACATCTGCCTTCTTTGAAGAAATGTCACTCTCTATTATTAAAGGCCGGAATGTTTCCTTTGCTGATTTGTTATGTACTTAAAATCCAATCTCTTTTAAATTCTCTTTGTTTATATACTGTAGCTTTATGTTTCCTGCCATCTGGCATACTAGTTATTCTCCACCCGTGCCATATTTCTACTTCTCTTCTGTACCTGGGTGATGTGTTTGGATTGAAAAACCACCATAAAATCTGTCAGCTGCATAAAAACAAATAGAAACAAGGATGGGGGAAAAGCCCTAGAAGGGTTTTGTTCTTTTTTTTTTCTTTTTTTTTTTTTTTTATTGTCTTCTAAAACAAAACAAAACAACAAGAAACTAAATCACGTTCACTTTCTTACCAACTGAGCCTGAACTCTTTTCTAAACAGCAGACAAGCATTTGGTGTTCATTCATGAACCTCTGAAAAACTCACTTTTTTTTTTTTTTTTAACTAAGGTACCATCGTGTCATCCTGCTGTATACTCCGAACTAAAACATGCTGCCAGTTTCGAGTGCTTTATGTTTGCAATCCAGAATCCACTCTGTGCCTCTAAAAGATAGGCAGAGGAAGGCACCAAGTCAAATATCTTGCTAGATGGCTAAAACTCCTGTTGCTATCTCTATGAACTTTCTGACTTCACAGTGAAATAATTAAAAGAACTAGATTGATCTCTTGCCATTTTCCAATTCTAACAAAATAATTGTCAGAGGAAACTAAACCTACCATGTTCAGGTTGTTACCTCTAGCTTCTTGCTAGGAATGGTAGGGCTGTTACTAGGACAGTGAAATACTAAAGACCAAAGCACTGAATAAAAGCCACTGCTGGTTTCTACATTTTCAACTCCCCAGCAAAAAATTAGCTTATATATATTAAATTAAGACTGCCAATTTCAGGTAAAATCTAAACTAATATATATATATATATAAAATAAAATAAAAATCTATATGTACAAAGGCAAACGGTGCTTAGTTTAACTGCATTATAATTTTAGGACTATAGCAAACTCTAATTTACTGTATTTAACCATTTAAAATATATTTCCTAGGAAGGCTTTGGTTACAGCCTGTAAAATTTTATATCCTATCATTAAGCAAAACCTCTCTTGTTCAAGGAAATCATTAGCTACAGAAAAAGTAACAAGCTAACCTGTCCCTGTTTCCAGAGACTACCCAAACCAACTCACGTACTGAAAGCAACAACAAATTTGACTTAAAGAGATTTCTGAAGGCATTTGGCTAGTACATCTTGACAATTTATCCTTGACACACAGCTTCTCTCTGTTCTGAGGTGTTACGTTACCTCTTCTTGGAAAGCAGTGACAATGCCAACTCTGCTCCTACCTACGAGAACTGAGTGTGCACAAGAGGGAAATAATCTGAGTGCAGTGTGGCAGGCAGAAAAAAGATAGCGTAAAGGAGATAAAATTAGGACCTGGGAGCCTGCAGTTCCCACAGTCTGAAAGGCTGATGGAAAGAGAAGGGTGATGACAGGAGCTCTCAAGGGTGATGGAAAAAAAAATGTCCCTGAGAAAGAGAGCATATGGAACTTGCTGCAGACCAATAAGCTTAAGAAAAAAATAAATATCTAATGCACTGTTTTAAAAGTTTCTACAAGCAACGGGTTTAATACTGGTCATACAAATAAACTACACACACAGTTGCATAAACTGTGCAAGGAGCCATTACAGAAGAGAAAATCCCTTCAGAGAACATTTGGCAGCACAGCTTTCCCCAAGAAGCCCCAGCAATACTGCTCACCTTCACATGGACAGTGCAGCTCCTCCCTATGCATGCTCCTAAATCATCATTCCATGATTTCATTTAAATTAGTAGGCCCCCATTTCAAACTGATTTTGAATGGTTCGAGATAAATTATAGTTAGCATCATGCTGACTTTGGATACAATTGGCTTATTCTGCTACTAGAACGAGAAAAAAAAAAAAAAAAAAAAAAAGAGAATCTGAAAAATTGCAAAGCTGATGAATGTCAAACTACAACTTCTGCATGCCAGCTGACTTGTTCTTGGGCCAATGAAGTTAGCAGTAAGATGCCTGACATCATCAAGATTGCTAGAAGGGACACTGAAAAGTATGAAGGCAATTAAACAAGACTTCCTGGCAGTGTGAAAATAGCACCACTATGACAGTCATATTGTGGTTTTGGCAGGGGGTTATTAATGTAACTGATCTGTAGTATTCTCTACAGAGAATATTCACCAGAATTATGCAAAATGAAGTTTCTGATAATCCTTCTTGGAAACTCAGTCTTCCGTTCTGTAATACAAGTCTTTCTGTATTTCTGCTCTGATCTATTTACCTGCAGTATTTCTCCTCTTAACGCTTTTAATTGTTACCCTTCCCTTCCAAGCACAGGGTCCCTTCTATTTTTCTTAAAGATACACTTCTGCTTTTGAAAAAAGGTGGAGAAAACCTAAAGACATAAGAGACAGTTTGGCAACTAAATGACTCCCCCACCTGCACAGCCTTCACCCTGCCCCTCCCACTCACTCATCCTCTTTGTGCTCAGCTGGAAATGTATCCCCCAGCAACATTCAAAGCAAGAACTGAAGAATTAGCATTGAAAATAGACTTGAATATTTTAGTATCCAGATTGTAGGAACAGATTTTTCCCCAGTGTGAACAATAAAGTCATGGAACTTTTTCGTATAAATCAGCGTTTGAGTGATGCTCATTTTACAGAGGTCAAAAACATGCCTGAGTCACATATCAATGAGGTTTCCCCAAACCTTTGAACAAATGATCACTTGTATTGCTCAAACAGAAGCAAACTCGTAAATCTTTCAAGGTTGGATTTGATAACCACCTTACTAGATCATGTAGGGAAAGGCATGCCATCAGTCAGGCCATAAACTGGAAGCAACAACAGACCTTGTCTTAGGGGATGGTTTTGTGTTTTTTTCAGACCCTTACATGATGTCATGGAAAAAAGATCTTTGTATGTACACCTCATCTCCTAACATGGGCTTTTTAATCACAGTTGTTAGAAACACAGTTCCAAAGCTCACATAGTGTCTTGCAAAGAGAGAATTTTGTTTCTCAAAGAGCAGTTAAATGCTGCCACTTACACATCATGCATTCTGCACATCCTGCAGGAGGGGCTCCAGCTGCAGGAGACACGAGGACAGCAGCAGTAGGGATGTCCTGTCTGCACTGAGCTGCATTCCCCCTGCTGTTTTGTGAATGTCATTTTATGGGGTTTATTATTATTATTCAATAATAATAATAATAATAAACAGAACAAAACTGAATCATCAGAGCCTGACCTTGACAAGAGGTTTTTCATCTTTCAAACTTTTCTGCCTGGAGGAGTTTATCCGCTAGCCATTGACTCTGACAAAGTCTCTGTGAGTGCCTGACCTCGGCAGATGAAGTTTCCTTCAAGCTGGCACCTGTGTGCCTGCAAATCTGAATGCCCCAGTCCCACCCAACAGAATTTTATTCTGCTACAGGAAAGCAGTGAAGACCCAGCACTGTCTGGAAACCTGTGATTCAGAAGGACAGAGCTGCAGAGGGGATCTCAGGACATGCTCACTGGCAGGGGAACCCAGGCCTTGGCCCACCTGGAGAGCAGCGGAGCAAGCAGCACGGTAATGGAGCTGCAGGAACAATCCCTGAAAAATATCTCCACCTTTAGGGAACAGAAACTGAAAATCGAAAACAGAGTAAGGCTCTGCAAGATCCCTTACCCTGCACAGATTTGTGCCATTATGGTACTGAAAGATTTTTCCACTGTGCACAGTATTTTTAAATCCATATTCCACAAGGGCTACAAACAGGGAAGAAAATGTTTTGACATATACCACTCAAGTGTGAAAGTAACCTTTAGCTTTAATAGTTTGTTCAGGAACTATCCTGGTGTTTTTAATTAGCTAATGCTTCACTAAGATCTGCAGTCCCCAAAAGAACATAATAGTTCCATGAAATGGCTCTGTTTTAATTTCTCTAGTTTTAATGTAGCACACAATCTCCCATCCTACATCCCAACTGTAATTAGCATGGCTAATTACCGAAACTGTATGAATCGTGGTTGGAGTTGCTACAGTAAGTACATTTAGGGTATTTCTATGTACATTACTGATATTGCTGTTTATTATCAACATACAGTAAGAAAAACAGGGTGCTAATGCCACTGAACACTCATGGGTCTGGCAGAGGGGGGAAAACAGTGATTCTTATGAAACTTGCAGAATTTCTTAATAAATTGGGTGAATTCCAGGGTTTCAAGTGCTTAAGGAATTGTTACATAAAAATTTGCTCATAAAAAAAAAAAAAAAAAAAAAAGATAAGAAAGAGCACATAAACAGCTGTTAAAGCACTAAAGCAATTGTCATGAAAGTGAAGAAAAATATTTTACAATCTGCAAACCACATCAACAGTATCATTTCCTGACAAAGAGACTACAAAGTCCAAAACCTATTAAAATAGTTCTCACAAGTTTGAGATTTGATAATAAATTCCAATGATGTGAAATCCTTTTTTAATAGACTTTGAATATTAGCAGTAATATTTCCCTATAGTAAGAAAGATTATAAACTGAATTTACAGATCTCAAACAATTTCAGAATGAGGCAAACAGGCAAATCTCTCCTCACCCAGATCTGTGCAAGTGCTGAAGACAGCTACCTATCAATTTACCTTTCATCAATAAATATTAATTCCTGTCACAGATCACTTAAATAATAGAATAGTTATTCACCTTATTTTCATCCTACCTTTGATGTAATACAAAAATATCCCAGAGAGAAATTAAAATATCTGGGTACACTTCATAGATTGAAAAAGAAAAATAGGAAGTTTATTTAACTGGTGACACTACAGTGTCTTAGACATCCTACCATGATATTCATCAGCACAGATACTGAGTTTCACAACTCTGAGCTTGTTTGGTTGGTTGGTTTTGTTTTGCCTTTTTTTTTTTTTTTTTTTTTCTCTCCTTAGAATATTAAGCAATTTAAAAATATGACCCTGGGAAAACATATGAGCTCACATATCACAGAATCACAGAATTTCTAGGTTGGAAGAGACCTCAAGATCATCGAGTCCAACCTCTGACCTAACACTAACAGTCCCCACTAAACCATATCCCTAAGCTATCGAACAGTGCTTCCGTGAACACAAGGAACCTCATCATGCCAGCATATTCAGCCTCAAGCCACCACTCTCAGACCATGCCAGCCTTCAAAGAGAATCAGTATTGTGGTGAAGGAGAATCTCTAAAGAAATTGTTAAGAAAATGCAAAATAATAATAAGAAAAATAATAAATAATAATAATAAAAAAAAGATTAATACTAGGTGGGCTGTCCAGCAACAAGCATGAGCTAAGTTTTTATTACGTACAGCGATCAAATAGTCTAAGGCAATTTTTCCAGCTCTGGAGACACAGCTGGTTTCTCAGTTCTCATTAAAGGGTCACAGAATCGCTGACCCTCCATCTCGTGGATGTTTCTGTGGGAAGGGAGGCAGCGCAGGGCCGCTGCTGCAAGCCCCCCGTGCAGAAGCGCATCACATGCTGAGCACGCTGCAGGGACCTCGTGCTGCAGGCTGTGCTTCCTACAGGCGCCGCTTCCTCCGCTTTCTTTTGTGCCCAACTAAGAAGTTGTTTTTCTCAGAAATTGCCTTGAGATTATTTCTTTGCACTTTAATTAATGCAGAGGCATTCATTACTGAGTGACTTCGATGACTACATTTTTAGGAGCCTAATAATCTTTCTTACAGTGCCTGATTTCTTACCCTCAGACTGGAGCAAGAAGGTTTTTACCACTACATGCCTTTGCTTGTCACACCTTTTACTGACAGCACTGTCCATCATGCTGTCTTGTCTTGACTGCTGCAGCTACACCACCTTTACATGCAGCCTGTGCTAAATGCATCTGGGATAAACGTGCAAGTTTCTGGCAACCTCTTCACTAAAGCTCAAGGCATCAACTCCAGCATTCCTCCTCAGCATTTTAGATGGTGAATGAAGACAAACTGAATAAAGATATTGTTCTGCAGTCACTGGCTTCATACATTTGGCATCTGCATAGCAACTTTACCAAAGTTATTTTTGCAAGCATTTAATATCACACTTTATTTCCTTAAGACCTTCTTTTGTATACTGGTAGCACAGCTAACATGAGATTTCCCTAGATTGTTCACATACACAGTTTTATAACACAGAATCATAAAACCCAATATATAATCATGTTTTCACCAAAACGCTACCTAACAAGCCTCAAAGATGCTATACACCTCAGAACTGTATTGTAGAAATGCACTGAATTACATAGAATACAGCGGTTTTCATTAGCATTTCCTTTAGGTTTTGATAATAAAATATTTCTTGGTAAATTATGCGTGCTGGAAAAAAAAATGTATTTGTTTTTTTTTTTTTTTTTTTTTTTTTTTTTAAATTTAAATAGTCACAGGGTGAAGAGAATCAGAAGAACTGTAAGCTTGGTACTTCATTCATCTTCCTAGCTAATAATTGGATGTGAAGAAAACCAGAGATTCTAACTCTCATAACTACATACCCCCTACCTACCCACTGAATGACTGACCTAACAACAAAGGCACGAGCATGTTAATATACATTTTTTTTTTAGGAAAAAAAAAGTCATGTATCTGAAATGAAAGATAGGCTTGCCATTGGGAACACTGCAGGATGTAATTACACCTCAAACTGGAAGCAGTAGAAATTTGAAGAGATTTGTACTGCATTTATAGTCACATAGCCCAAACAGTGACTCCTTAGAGCCTCTACTTTTCCATCAGATTGCATAGGTTCTTCCATGAATAACAATAAAAATGCCAAAGCGGCTTGTTTTAGCTAGTGTCTTGTTGAAAAGCCCCTCTACTATGGCAGCTGAGAAGCTCCTCTAATGAGCTGGTGGTCACTTAAACGTCACATATGAGAAGGGAGAATGACATTTTAGGAGTTGGCACCACTTGGTACAGATAAACTACAGGTTCATGAAAACGGAACGTGCTTTGCTTGGATATTTCCCGATGCTTACTCCCTGCTATATTTATCAAGCGTTACTGCTAAGACAATGCATGTTGGACATTTCTCAGTAACTTCTGTTTTAAAGCTTTATACATTTTCCTGAGATGTCATTTTTTTTTTCTCCTCCAGATAGTCACAATACTTATGTCTTCCTAGCACATCACAGGCTGTGATTTTTTTCCACTATGGTTTGAACAGTTCATCTTAGCACCCTGAGCTATGTGAAATCTGCTGAGCACTACTAACATTTTATTCTGGCATTTCTTTCTCTAGATTCAACCTGAATCTGCCTTCAGAAGGCTCAGCCACCAGCAGGGTAGGAGCTGGTCATCGACTCTGTGGGTCTTTCGCTGGGGTAACTGCAGCAGCGTGGTCATGGTGCATTGTGTGCTCAAAGAGTTCCTACCTCAGCACTGAAAATCCAGCCACACCTGCTCCATCCCCTCAGCTGCTCACCTGTCTCCAAACACAAAGCTCACATCAGCATAAATATTTCAAAAAATAAATAAATAAATGCAGCCTTATGATGATCCATTTGACGCAGCATGTTATTTCCTCTCATTTTCCCAGTGTCATTTTTTTCCCCAATCAGACAAGTCATACTGTTCCTGGTGGCATAAGAAAGCCTCACCTTTCTATGATTTTTAAAGTAAATAATGCTCTAACAAGCTGACACTGTAAATTTCGGTGACAGAAAAACAGCCAGCATTTAAAAAACACTATTCTTAAAATTATCCATTTGTTTTGTGGAAGCAACTGCAAGCAGATTTGCCAGCTGCGCAATTCCACACAGTCTTCATGTCTACTGTGCTTTTTGCAAATTGCTTTACTTATGAAACCCAGACTTGAATCTTGACAGATGAGATCCACAACCTGCCTAGGTGAAAGAGAATTTTACCAATGACATAAACAGGCAGTGGATTAGGCTCCATGTGAGACGTAAATTAACTGAGTCTGATTAAGAGCAACACTGCACTTGAACCTGATCTTGTGTGGGTGTTGGCACTGCCCAGGCAGCAGTTCTTCAGTGAGAAGAGCAGCTGTTGAAGAGGGCAAAAATCAAAGAGAAAACCAGTCAGAAAAAATCCTGGGAGAGATCAGCTTTCCGTGAATTCATTCAGTCTCCACTGCAACACAAACAGGAGGCTCTGAAGGAGAATATAAGCTCTGTATCTGCATGCCTTTACACAACTGTTTCTCCAAAACAGAATATTACTGTTTCATGGGAAATATGGGTATGTGTACCCCTGACTGGAAGGTAATTTCTCTAAGTTAATGCTATAAAATACCTTTTCACTTTAGAAACACAACTGACAGATTTGGAAAATAATTTAAGATGCCATAGTCTTTAACAGTAAATGTTAAAACCAGCACTGGAGAAGCTGTTCATCCCACCACACTGTCAGGCTCCAATCTGGCAGAGATAAATGTGCTTTTGTGCACCATGAGTAATTTCACTGACTCACAGGGGTGGCTCAGACAATATTGCTAAACAGATGCATGTTTATTGTTGATTCTGGGCTTCAAAATACACATCGCTCTGATTGCTCAAAGAGGGTCTGAACCTGGTCATATTTCAAGGCTTGAGTGTTCATAGTTGGCCTTAAAAATTGCAGCAGCCACTTGGCAAACAGCAGTGAATTGAGTGAGGAAAGATGTACCTGAGTCCCAGCAGGACAAGGGGTAAAAAGGCACAGAACTGGAGGAAGACTGCTACCCAGGAGGACCACCACATTCCCCTCCATTACAAGGAGAGCTCTTTCACAGTCCTACCCTGACTAACATCACTGGGACCTGGTAAAAATCACTCACAGGCTTTGTTATCCTGAAGAGATCAGTTTGATGTTCCTTTTCTAGCAGCAGGCCTTCCCTCTGCAGCTCAGCTTCAGTGGTTTGCTTCAAGCATAATGTCTCTATCAGACCTTCCCAGTCTCCCAAAGCCTTTCTCAGGTCAGAGCCCCCAAAACCTTTCACTGAAGGCACAACAATTACATAGAGGCAGCCAAAATATTTGAAACCCATCACATTTGTTGACAGGATTACAAGAGGAAGCCATTCATTTTCCACGGACTTCTCATGTTTGACATGCATTACGGGTGATGATATTTACTGTACTATTTCCACAACATGAGGGTTTCACCTCTTTTCTGTGCCTGTCCGAGACAGCAATTCTGTCCCTGGGGGACTGGGTTTTGCTGGGGACAAGCAGAGCTGCGGGGCACTGCTCTCCCTTCCCACTCTTGCCCTGATCCCCAGCTGACTGACTGTGCTCACAAAGGCCTGTGCCATCATCATGCAGGCCCGTGCCGCCATTATACAGGCCTGCTTCATTCCCTGGGCAGGTGACGCTCAGCTTCTCCTGCTCAATTCCACTTCATTCTTTCCTTCCCCATCTCCAACCTGGTATAACACTAGCATCTAGTCGTAAGGGTTCCCCGGACTCCTGCTAATAGTTATCCATGACATATTCATAAAACTATGAATTTAGTTAAGGTCATTTTGTGATTTTTTTTGTTGTTGTTTGTTTTGTTTGTTTGTTTGTTTGTTTTGCTTCTTTTATTACTTAATCTTTTAAACTACTTTTCTTCACATGGAGCTGATAGAGCAAATGTGTTCTGTAAAAAAATCCTTTAGTGCCAGAGTTTTTGTAACACTGCAAAGGTAGACACATGCAAATTTAGTCAACCTCAACCGGAGATAGCAACTATTTAAAAGAAAACACATTTCTGTATTATTTTGTTTAGTGCATTTTTTATAGTCATGAGGCGATCATAATTCTGGAATTGTTTATTTTTTTTGCTTTTCCTAAAATATTTAAGATTCAAGTTATTTGCAAAAGAAACCAAATAGACATGGTGACTGATTAACATAATCCTGTGAGGTAAGTAAACAATATAAAATACTCATCCCCATGCCTGTAGATTCAGATTTTTACTTCATTTGCCTCACTAAGAGGTTTTCTGTAATAAACAGCAAACAGCCAAGTTCACTTAGAGGCAGAATTTCAATATATGTGTTTGCTGAAGAGTGTAATCACATTAGAGTTTGAACTACATGAAAGAGAATATTTCTATGGGTCACAGACCATTCTGCAGCTGTGTTACTCCACATAAATTCATTCTATGAAATACCTTCTGTGGGGCTAAAACAGCAAGACTTCGACAAGGACTATGAATACACAGAGAGTCCATAACCCTGCAGGTATTTTGTACAAAACCTGCAGAGATATGTGAAGTTCTGATAAGCTGAGGAACTCCTCCGTGTTCAGCAGAGCCTTTATCTTTCTCTTTTTGATTGTACCTAGATATAACTACAAAATCTGTGCTGGATTTAAAAATAAAAAATAAAAAATAAAAAAAAATGAAAAATCCCATTCAAGGTGATCATCTTGATTTTTGTATTAGACATGCAAATACCCATTTAAATTGTTATTTTTACAGTTAATGAAAAAAGCTTGTTATAAAATATAATTAAGAGCCAAATAAAAGGCAATCAATCTGCATACTTCACAAAATGAATCCAAGTTATTTTGTCAAATTTTTGAAGTATCACACATCCTTTTTTAACATAACATTCATCAGTTTGGTATTTACATTCCAATTTTCACCTCCTCATTAATAGTAACATCTCTTTACTTTGGAAGAGAAGGGTTAAACCCACTGTACACGCACTGCAGAATTGGAAGGGAGCATCGCATTCTGCAGGGAGGTAAAAGAATGCACATAGTTCATTAAATAATGTGAGTAGTAATGAGGGTTTACACAAATCAAACAGTGTGTTAGGTAATTGTAATGTTGCTTTGTGGTAAACCACCTGTCAGGAAGCACTTCCAGCCGAAGTCTCAATCTGCTGCAGTGCCTCCAGATGATTTCTAATTAGTGTAAACTTCATCTGTGGCACTGAACCAACATATTAAAAGGTATCCATGTTTTTTTAATAGTTTCTATCACTCTCCTCTTCCTAGCACAGTGAAAATGGCTTTTTCATACGATCCTTTGAAGATAGCTCTTTTAAGAGCTAGGAGAAGCCTACCATGCTCACCTGAGGAAATCGACATTTTTTCATACAAAGAAGTGAAAAGAAAAAAAAAAAAAAAAAGAGAGAGACCTAAAAAGACTCAAGTTTGTCACCAGATATAATCCTTGACTTCTTTTGCACTCTTCAGTGTTTCCTTATAATAGTAATAAATAACAACAACAACAACAACAGGATTACCAATCAGACTTTAGAGGAAGAGATGTCCTAATGAAGCTTTTAGACAAAGTTGGGAAGCAGCAGCACTTTCAAGAAACTTGAGTAGGTCAAGTATGCTTTTTTTTTTTTTTTTTCCTTATTAAAAGGAGAATGTTAGCATGAATTTTAGTTTTTGCTCAGTTTAATCAGTGGGGTAAAAAAAAAATCTTTCTAGTCCAAGTTACCTGTTTGGACTAGCATCACTTTACAGAATGAAAATCAGATGCTGTCAGTGTTTACTGGGTTATTCAAGTAATGCCCAATTATAAAAAGGCCCAATTCCTTTCCTCTGCATAATCAACCTTGCTTTTAAGCATCCAAACACCTTAGCTAGCAGTAGGTAACTATCTGAGGCACAACAAAAGCTGTCTGAGATTTTCTTCATCCCTAGAAAGCAATCAAGATGTGTGTGCGTCTGTGTTGCGTTTCTCTGGAATGATTGGTTATATTCATTAACTCAAGCTGCACAGAGAGTATCTTTCACTCAGTTAATCTCCAAGTATGGGGATAGTACTTGTGAATCATCTTGCCACTTCTCATTGCTTGGTTAGCTATAATTTTGTGCTCCACTACTGCTGGCTGCTCAGAGAAGTTACAACAATGATGAATGGCAGCCACTCTCATTATGGCTACTTTGGCATTCTCGCGACAACCTACAATAGGGTCTTTCTAATTAAGGCTCAGGAGAGTGAAGCTTGTCTAGTAATAACAGATGTCTTACACACTAGCTAGTAGTTAGATTTCTTTAAATTGAGTTTGAAGTTACATTTTTAAGAGAAAAGATTGTTAAACTATTTGGATGCGTCAACATGTAAGTTCCCAAGTGCCCAGACACACAACTTTGAAAATCTGACTCGATTTTGATTTGGTACTTCTCCAACCCCCTAGGAAATAAAAAGTTAGTACCTGTGTTACACAAATGCAGCAGGAACAACAGCAAGCAGGAGATCTCTGTTCTTTAAGAACAAGAGCTGTGATCATGAATCAAACGAAAAACAGTCACTACTGCTAATGCTGTACAAGGCAGCAAAAGCCGTCAGAGACCACAATGTTGAAACTGTGTCAGTCACCATCCCCATGATAATTGACCATTTAACTTTAACATTTAACCACTTAACATCCCATGGTAACTAACCATAGTAAACATGGTACTTTTGGTAAAAATGGTACATGGTTAAAATGGTACTTTTCATTTATTCTCAGTTTTCTGACTGATAACATGATTATAGTTTTTGGGACAGGACATTTCTGAATTTCATTGGGGCCACTCCCAAGAAAATATCATGGTCCAGCTATGTGGGAATAGAAGAAGAAACATAAAAATAGAAGAACAGAAATAAAGAAGACAGTCACTAATATCTTCAAGAAAGCTTTTAAATTCACTTTTAAAAGAAGTTGGTCCTCCTGCCACATAAAAGAGCATAGGCTTCACTGTAAGTAGAGGCTGATGAATTTTAATCATTTTCAACCTGCGTAATTATTACAGAAAATGATTTACAAGCTCCACAAATTGAACAATCCAAACAGAAGCTTGCAAGTTCAACCTGTTCCTAAGCAATACCTGGATTTTTACCTAGGAGGACCAGAGAGCAGGTCTTTAAAATGATCTTGTAGGTGCAGGGCAGCTGTTCAACCCTCCAAGCCTGGAGGCACAGCACCTGGTTCTGTGGCACCTTCCTCCCCAGGCAGTTCCACAGAGCCCACCTGCAAGCAGCAGTCACTACAGTACCACAGTTCCTGGATGCTGCTACAAGCCCTGTGGGACTAGAGCCACAGCTTTCAGCTCTCCCAGCTCCACAGGGGCATTTCCTAGATGTAAGCGCGGTTTCCTCACTGCAGGAGGCAGCTTTGATCCTCAGCAGCAGATTATGAAAACTACGGGATCCTTGAAAAACATTTCTCAGAATTCCCAGTTAAGTAGGAATGAGCAAACCGCAGCACGACGACAGCTGGAAGTAAATGTTACAGTTTAAAAAACTGCAGCAGTAGCTCTCAAAGTGTTTTGCTAAGGATGGAAACAGATGTAGAGCCCAGCTCCTCACCTGGCACAAACCCGCAGGTTAAAATACCATTGATGTCAGCTACGTCTTTCACGTATTGCAGCACTTAAAAACACTCTAATATTAAGTTTAACTGGAAAAGAAAAAATAATTTTAATTTGCTATGGCTTGGGGTCATACCTCCCACATCTCTCTCTACTTCTGGTGATACCAAAGGAAGACGCCTCCTGGATGCTCAAGAATTGAGCAGATCATTGATTCCCAGGAAGCTACTGATGTCCTTACATATAAGCTGCCTCGCAGGGAAGATGAAGTGAAAGGAAAATAATGTGCAAAATAGGATGTTTATTACCAGGTGAAAAATCCTCCCAAAGTCCTTATGAAGTTAGAGGATGAATCTTCAGGAGGAAAATAAACTTGTTGCTCAACTGATTTTAAAAAATGAAAGAAGAAAGAAACCTTTCTGGGAACGATAAGCAGGCAAATCTTTTTTTTTTTTTTTTAACAAGCAAACAAAGATTTTGTTTCGTAACAGCTAGCAATTCCGTATTTACTGTCTACCTAAACTAAAAAGACAATCTTTACAGCAGGATTGGAGTGTATGTGGGTTTTGTGATGACATCCAGCACAGAACTGCAGGACTTAAACAGAAAGCTGTCGTTTCCAAAGTGACAACAATAAAGTCTGAGTTTAAGTCAGAACTATCATAACATCAGATTTGGGAAGGAATTATAACCAATACCAAATAATTTTCATACACTTCAGCAAACTTTTCCAGTCTTTATATGGCTGAGTGGTATAAATTCAGGTTGAAAATATCAAATCTGGAATTACCGATTACAATGCAACCATTTACTCCCTTATTTCCTAGTACATAAGCCCTCCCAGGCTTGCTTTGCCAATAAACATCATTTGTCTGTAACTTATCTAATTCTCAACGTGTCTATGGTTTGTTCAGTTTCTTTGTCTGTGATGTTGCTTTCCCATTTCCTGCTGTATGAACATAGTTCATCCTATTCAGTGGTCACAATTTATAAAAGCTCTGTAGCCCAATTATCACGCCAGGCTTTTGTTTTGCTAGGACTCTAACAGGAGCACATGCATCGTCTTAAATGGGCTTTAGATTGGAATTGAATGTATAATCCTATGTGCTTGGTAGCACAAAAATAAAGTGTCCAGTACTTCACAAAGTAACTGCAAAGCGAGTCATTCAGTTTTGACCATTTAGCTAAGTTGCTTACAATTCATCAGCCACAAAAGATTTTCACTTCTGATTTTAGATAATGACTTCCTCCATGAAATTTTCTAGCACAAAATTTTATTTGTTAATAAAACATTTCTGCAGAAGAAACCATCAAATGGCAAAACATGAATATAAGAATTATTTCTGGTTTATAAGATTTTTATTGTAGCACAATTCTTTATACATGACTGGGAATTTATGAAGTGCATAAACGAGAGAAGGAAAAGCTCCAAAGCTTCTTTTGTATTAAGATCCAACTAAATAAGTTGCCTCAGATTTTGGTTTCCAAGTGCTTTTTTTTTTTTTTTTTTTTTTTTTTCCTTTCTTTCAGTCATTGATGATGAGACCAGGTGCAAAACACTGTGCACTACAGGCATCTCCTTGCCTCATTTTGTTCAGCATTTAGAGGTCTCCACCACTCCTCTTTGTCACCTCACCTTGCAAGCAGCCTGGTGTTCCCCAAGCAGCCTGAATAGATTTTTGCTCCATCTTTTTTGGAGCATCTCTTCAAGCTCAACTGGAGTTTAGGACTCAAATTTCAGTCTGGCTTACTCCCGCTTACTCACATTCAGGATTTGATTTGATTAACCCATTTTGCTTACTTCTATGGAGCAAGAAATAGCCACAAGCATATTCCATTGGAAGGAAAGAGTGTCAGTGGGTTACAGCAAACAAGCAAGGGCTGTGGCACCTTGAAAAAATATTCCCTGTTCTGTGGCTATGTAATTACAGCCAACGTGTCCCCTGCTGCTATCAATAAAACAGTTTGTACCTCCATAAACTGCATGAGACAGCTCGGCATCAGTGCTCCCATTGTTCATGTTTATAAGCCTGTCTTCAGATTCAGATTTATTTTCTAGCCTCTGAGGAATACGGCTTATCTAGGCAGACACCCCAGTGTCTGAAGCACATTGGGGACCCCACCTCGGGGGTTCTTCAGCTGCTGCTTGTGCTACCCAGGTCATGCAGTTGTCTGTACCCTTTGGCAGTGGCCAGCAAGGCAAGGGCTCCAGCCAGCAGCGTTCCGGCCTCTTTTCCTAAATGGCATCTCACTCCCTTTGCCCTCCCTGCAGCACTGCATAAATCCAACAACTTCTGGAGAAGCAGGACATACCCAGCCTGAGTTCTCGGCAGATGAAGATCCATGAGTGTTGATACCAACTGAGAGCATTAAAAAGAAGTAAAATAAATTATTTTATACTTCAGTGATCTCCACTGAATTAAGGAAACCAGCATTTAAATGTCAACTTGTATAAAAATAATGAGACACGAGCAGGCTTTAGAGACAGCTCAGGAGTACAAGGAAATCATGGATTTTTCAGTGCTTGTTGTGGAGCTGGATCACTCCCCCCACAATACGCACACACACAAACATACATTGTGATAACTTCATTTTGTGGCAGATCTATTTTTTATCCAACACACTTCTCAAACCATACTAAACTGACAGTCTGTGGTTTGCAGCATTTCACAGCACTGAAAATTTTTCCTGACTTGTGCTGTGATGTGATTTATATAGGGTATTTATTCTTATCTACGGAGAATACCTTATAAATTATACACATCTCCGAACACACTTTGTCTTTACCCTGCCAGGGGAAGGTCATCTCATTCATTTATGTCAGAGAGAGCAGTCACAGTGGAGAAAAAGAGAAACGTGTGTTTACACACAGTCATAATCTCATTCATAAACATACATCCACTTAGACCACTTCTTATTCTTTTCCATTTTTATACACTTTGGAGAATAATAGGAGTCAGACTGAAAAATGTATATAATTTGATGTCCTTAGATATGCTAAAAAAAAATACACTATTTTGAGATAAATTAAGTAGCTTGCTACTGAGACACACTAGCACATTAGCAAAGCCATTACAGTGGAATTACAGTGGAAAGCACTGGAATAATCACCAAATCAACAGCGAAATTAAGAAGAACAAAATCTGGTCTGAACTTCCAATTAGCATAAATTGAGAGGGTACAGGGAGGGGGCACACAGCCTCCACTCTTTGGAAAAATCTTCCACAAAGTGATTGGTACGTAATTGTTCAGGCCATCCATAACTAACCAGCAAGTCTCAAAGCCCTGGAATATGACACCAGAGTTTCAGCATGTGACATACAACTTGGGATTTGGTCAGAATTGGAAGCTGAGGGTGACCAAGGAAGACCGCCCTGGACATGATCCACTTCAGACGGTCGATAGAATCTCCCCAGCTGAGGTCAGTGGGTCCTAGGTAAAGCCCACCCATGGCTCGGGCTCCAGCAGGAGCCCAGAAAAGACAAAGGCAGCAGCCTTTGTTAAACCAAATTAAATTTGCTCTGCAGATTTGCACACTCTTCCATGCTTACAGGTCCAACAAACCAACCTTTCTCAAATCACCACCAAAGCCATTCATCCTCTTCAAAACACAATATTCCTTACCAAACAGTCAAAAGCACATATTGTTGCTTACTATTACTCACTAATCCTCTCCACCAGCACTGCTACATATTGCAAATGCAAAACAAAATTTCTAATAAGCTCACTGCTTCCCATGCCAAGTAATTGACTGTATATCAGATGCAGCAGAGCTGCCTTGTCAGCACAATACAGCATGATCCGAGCTATCACAAAAGAAGGCTCAAGACTCTTTTAAGAGACAAGGGTGAATACAAACCTCAGTTTTTAAACTCACATTTTTAACTTTCAAACTGAGATTTACCAGAAACTACTAAAAAAAAAAAAAAAAAAAAAAAAAAAAAAGATTTGAAAAGTTTTCTTTCCTCTAGATCACTCCAACCTGGACATCTCACTTAAAACACATTACCCAAACCATAAAAGGAGAGGATATGCCATGTGTTTTATGGGCACCACAGCAAGGACAAACATGGCCTCACCCTGTAGATTAATTGCCTCATTAAATGAAGCAAGATGCACCAAAAACTGAAGGACACATGACAAAGTTTCTTAGCCCAGCCACAAATTTAGGAAGAACTTTACTGGAATAAATCAGCCAGAAAATCATACACCAAGCCAAGTTGTTTATGAATATTTGCACACCACTGAGGTAGAATACCTGTTCCTCACACAAACCATGCTCATTGTGCAGTGATCTGTGTTTACTCTAACATTTTTATCTTTGTATGATAAAGCTTTCATGAGTTATTAGTTGGTATTGAAATTCTCCTTACCCCACCAATAAACACAAAATTTTCCTACTAGCTGTATAACACTAGCGTTCGAATTAATCTTTTTCCAATTCTATCAATACTCATTTCTTTTTCATTGATCAAGAAGCAAACACCCGCAGGCTGAAACCTTACAAACCTTACAGCTTTGCTCACTATCATGTAAACTAACCGACTGCCTAAAGTCAACACAAGCTGCTTCACAAACTTCACTGGTCTTTGGAGCTAACTCTTGATTTCTTTACCACACCAGATGAGATCCTGTTGCTGGATCCCTGACACACATTTGAAATTCCTCTTAAAATTCATGAGGTTATTATTTCTGAAGGGCCACTTTGTTAGGACTGTGTTACGCAGCCACCTGTTGTGATGGTGAAAAGAAGAAATCCCACTTGTCTTATTAACAGGTTTCATCATATTACATTCAATTATAAACTAAGATGACTTATGAATATTTCCTTTTGAATTAAAATACCAGTTTCTCATGCGAAATGGACTTTATGATAATTAGAGCTCATCTTCACAGTGCAATGTTTTTATCCTTCTTTAAATAAATAGTCTGCATATTAAAACTGATAACTGTCCTTTGACCTATTCACGAACTTCATTGAGTATTCATTCATTCATTTGTTTTAATTACCTTCACCTGGTGTTTAATTGTTGGTATCCCTCAAAATTTCATACCAGATGGCGTAGAAATTTTAGAGGCATTTAACTGACAACAAAAATATTCCTCCTTTTCAATCAGAAAATGGAATAAAATTTAAAAAATAAAAGCAAACAATGCAGCAAACAGTGAAGGCTCAGATGTAAAGGTCTGAGAGTGCAAATATCCTTCCTATTTAAACACAGTAGTACAAGCACCTCTTTTGGCTGTTTTCATTGAAGCACCATCACCAAACCCGCTGCCCTCCTCAGCAGGCCAGCTACAGGAAACCATTTCTCTTCCTTCCAGTGCTGTGGGGTCAGGTCTCCATCTCTTTGTGAAGCAGCCTCTTGTTTCATACACACTTATCATATTTTCAATGCAAGTTCTCTACAGGTGGTTCAGCAAAGAAAAAGCAAACCATATTTTTTAAGAACTTTAATTTCCCTCATTCTTGCATTTTTCCTGGATCAAAAAGAAGTCGCTGCTGACTGAAATGAAAGTAGCAGGTACACCCTTTGTGCAAGAACAAAACTGCTTTCTCTTCACTCAAGTCTCATCCATCTGCCTCTTAATCTCCAGTAGCTCAGAGACCACGATTCCTTTTTTAATCTCCATAGGGATCATGCTGCTTCTTTGATAAAACAATTCTCTGCAACTATTTTCTGTTGCAGTAACGTCACAGCTAGACAAATCATGTCAGGTCTCCTTCCACAAAACGTTGCCATTCTACAATATTTCCAAGTGATCTTTTTTTCTTCTGCATGAAAATACTCAGCATTGTCTTTTCCATCAGGGCTGCAATCTCCATCGCTTCCCTTTCTCCCTCCAGATAAAAATATATCAGTAGCCACCAGAAGCTTCCTCTCTACTAGTTTTACCCTTGCTACTCCACATATATATAAAGCTAATATGAGGACTTAATAGCTCAATAATCCTCTCAGGCATCTTAATTACCTACTTAATGGTATTCAAAGCATTCTTATCACTACCATGTGGTCTCCTGGTTACTCAGCCAAAGGCCAAAGATAACAGTTCTGTCATTTTCTTCAGTTATCTGTTTTGATTTATCACTCAAATCAGGTAGGTGTTGACATATATTTACCCACATGAAGTAGAACAGAAATAGTAAAGGCCATCATCTTTTTTTTTTTTTTTTTTTTTCTTTTCTCTCTCCTGCACAACATCTGAAATAATACCTGCTCTTCTTAGGCAGCTGACAAGCATTTAAATAACATCTTGCGAGCAAATTGAAAAGCTAGGAGGATCAACATGTGTAGAGATTTGAGTAACTGAAACAATGAAAAGCTCTGCAGGAAAATGAATTTAATTAAAGTTACTCATGCAGCTTCTTTGCCTTATAAATCTATAAATCTGAAAAAAAATCATTTCCCTTTCAATTAAGTTTGTATTTGTCATTTCAGAGAGAGAAAAACAACTCCCTACTGACCAGGTTTTTCAATAGTGAGCAATTAGGAGGAATACATAACACAGGACTGCAAAATGCTTCACAAGAGGAAAAGAAGCCAGTGACGATTTATATTTCTCACAAGCCACACTTGCAAGTCCCACCACAGCCAAGTGATTCCGTTTTAAAATACAGATGTATCAACTGGAAATGTTTCAAGACAGAGTCTGCACTATGACTAATACCCTGAGGAGGATTCACATCACTTAACTTTCACTTACATAATCACTGGAAAAAAAGTTTATTTCCAAGGATTTTTTAGAACACCTGCATTAGATGCCTGATGTGAACTGCACTCTCATCCTACTTTCCCCATCGCTGTCCAGAGCGGGCAAACTCCCCTCTGGCCCTGCTGCCTCATCTCTCCTCCAGGATACAACACCATACAGCAAAGAACTGGAACCAGAGGAAATGCTGCCACTGGCTACAGTCTCACTTATTTCCACAAAGTTTTGGACAAGCACATTCAGCTACTTTCTGATCATTCCCACATGCCAGGAGATCATGAATCTTGGCAGTAGCCACAGAGATGTCTTCACTGCTACACGCTGGTGGGAGAGGCTCTTCTACAGGACGTGGATCCAAGTTAACTTTGCTAAGTCTAAACCGAGCTTCTGCTGGTTTCAGTATGCCACCATCCATTTTCCTAGATGTTTTATCTCTGCCTCCCACCCCACTGCTCCTGCAAGTTGTGCTGCAAGTTGTAACAAGCAAGGAGTTCAGCTGAACTCCCAAATTCCAATTGTTGCAGTCCAAATGCTTCCTCTTCGTGCTGTCAGTGATGGGAGATGCTCAGTATGTCAGTAACAGCTGCAATTAATAGTTTGTTGTTCTGTGTGTGCTCATGAAAACTGAATTAATTCTAGTGAGAGGAATCAAGGGCTTATACTCTTTACTGCTAAGATTTTTCAAAGCAGTTTCATGGTAATCATACACGGTAAAAACAGCCGTTAGCACTCACAGATGTGGTATTCACAGTATTCTGGTGGATCAGCTGTTTTTCCAAAAATGAGCTTGAATGAAATCAAAGTTAATGTGAAGGTTCTGTTTTTCCCATAGGCGAAACTCCTACTGAGCTTAGCAACAACTGAATCGGACTCATGAAGGGTTTAACATTGCTGGTTTTATTTGAAAGCAGGGATCCAATCCTACTATTTAACTGTGCACACACATACACAGAAACACAAAAACAGCCCGCACTCCACTTGACCTGGCAGAAACTTGTCCATTCTGAAGAAATACAACATTGTCTCCAAAAAAAAGCTTCAAGCAGTAGACAGGAATAAGTATTTCACCTCATTGACCTCTCCAACACAGGTAAGAGTATATAGGAGTAGTATGTTTGAAAGTTTCACTAAACCACAGAGAAAGCCAACCTTCCCTGCTCTGAAGGAAAATTTACACCTCACAACTTTTCAGTACTCACTCCATAAGTACACTCGTATGCACGGAGGGGTACTTTCTCCAAGCAACATAACCTCCTAGCTCTAAGAGAAAAAAGCAACAATATTCCTTCCCTGTCTCCTCCTCCAGCTTTCATGCAAATGAAACAGGACTTGGTTTTGGCATCCAAATGGCACAGTGAAGTTTTAGTTTGGATTATATGTCAAAATTTATCAGTGAAAAAATTATTCTAGTACTCATATATTTCAGATTTCCTTCCACCTGCATCTCATGATTTCATTAATATCATCTGCACTGTATCATGTCCTCTTTCTTCCCAGTTTTGATATATCTTCTCCTAAGATGATCATCACTGCTTGAAATTTCTGTATTCTTCTTCCTCTTCATTTTTACCCTCTCTCCTATTTCTTGACCAATGTCTTGTAGGTACATATACATATGCATTAGGGTAAAAAATTTATACTGAATAGCTGCAGAACATAATTTAAAGAAAACAATGAAAAGAAACCCCTAAAGTAAAAATGAGCATACACACACACAACAACTTTTTTTTTTTTTTTTTAATAAAATCTTACACCTGTGTGCTTAGACTGCACTACCATAAAATTTTAGATTTCACTTAATTTTCAGCTAGCACAAGAAAAAATCTTTATGTTATCTCATCTGAAGAATGCTAACACTTTGCACTTCAAAAATTAAAGAAATTAGAGAAGACATCATTTGGTGTTTGGATCATTTGCTTATTTCCACAGGGGGCAAAGCTCTTGTACAGCTGCTGTCAGCTTTGCAGGAAGATTCCCAAGCAAAGCAGGGAAGTTGGAACAGCAGGCAGTATATACTGCCAAAGGTCCCTAGAGGGGCACAAAAGGGCTCACCTTCTATTTGCAATTGGACTGGTCAACAAGACGAGATAGAAGGGACAAATTCAGTAGACAGAGGAATTACATACATGTTATGTACAGAATAACTACATTAAGCAGCATGGATTACTGGCCCAAACACAGGGACTGCCAGAGCAAGTGATTCATTGTCCTCTATTAGTGATCTGACGTACAACCTCAAGGCATTATATATGCTCCAAGTTATCTACCTGAAGATCTACCTGATTTGCTTGCCTCAGGAGGCTGCAGTGATGTTGTTACAATAATTCACTCATTCTAGTTTCCAGGGCCTGCTCTAGACAGAAGCACCACAATAGCCCCAGTCCACTCCCCTAACCTTCCACAAGCTAGCTTAACGTAAATACTCTAACAATTTAATACGTTCACATTCTTCTATCAGTGCCTGACCTGACGTCCCCATGATGGTCACACTGCTAAATAAGGCAATACAGTTTATCGAGGCATGTGCTCTTATTGAGAGTTGTTTATACACATGCAGACTTTGTGTAGACTGGTGGGTACAGTTCATTAGCAACTCAAGATGCCAACAATCCCTCCGTGCTCAGTGAGCTACACACATGTTGACAAACAATTAATCAGAACTCAGCACTGCATCTGGCTTGTATTTACAGCCAAAGAATGAATTGGGTTGAAAAAGCATCTGAAAGGATAATACTTCAACCTGATAACTTCGTAGTTGGTTTTTGTTTTCCTGGAAGGAATCCGCTAACATATCATGTTTGAGAGACCCAACAGACATTGAATTTATGAGCCTTTAGGTAAACAAAACATATGGTGCTTGCTATGTTCCATCTATCTGGTAATCAGTCATTTAGCAATAAATGCAAAATAAAATTTGGCCAGCTTCTCAAGACATGACATCTGAGGAGATCAATTACAGACTTAATTTAGACAAATATTTCATAGCAATCTTTTTCTTTGTATTACATTATCTTTCTTGTTCCATGAAGTTTTCATTAATTCCTGTGGAAAATGAGACCTGGACTCTTCAAATCATAATATGGATGTAAAATATCAGTGAGTTCAGGGCATGAAATGATGGATTAATCTGAGATGTCAACCAATAATAGCTCCAAGTTGTTCTGCTTGTAATTATATTGTCAACAATGCCTAAAAACTACACACTGAAGACTGTTGTTTTACTACTTCTCTAACTAAAGCTCCTGAAAAGAGTTCCCTTTTTCCCATACATCCGTCCTCAAGCAGTACGTGAAGTCACAGAAGGGAGGTGAGGATTGGTGCCAGCACCTGGGCTTGGACACCCTCCTGCCCATGGGGAGACATTTTTCAGCCCAGGCAAGCCTTCCTCCAATTTTGAATAGCAACCTGATTCTTTGGGGAACGAGGAAGGGAATGAAAATTTAAAAAAGGAGAACAAAAGAAGTCTGAAATTTGGCCTCGCTGCAGGCAAGCACTGAAATATCCCTTGCAGTAAGCACTAATTCCAGGCCTTCCATTTTCAGACAAGACTACAATGTCACGTCCTGGTTCTGTTGTGCAGAGACAATGACCAGTCAGTTTTTCCATACTGACAGTAAAACCTTCAGAAGGCCAAATACAAAGGTCTCTGATCCTGTGGCTCACCTGGGACCACAGAATAGCACACTGACAGCCACAGGCCCCCAAGGCCTCTGTAGAGGCCCAGCCCCTGGCCTCCTGGCCCACCCCGCCCCACAAGCCTTGACAGGCAGCTCTCAGAGGCAGAGCATGGCAGGAACCTGTCCAAAAGCCTTGAGGCAGGGCTTTAAAAAAGCTTTTGCCAGCTTTTTTTAATAGCATAAACACATTCAGGGTCAAGCAACCACTAGAGACAAGTTTGGATATGACTGAGATTATTACAGAAATCTCTGGAGATCCACATACCCAGCAGAAGGGTTCAGTAGGCCCTTTGTCTTCTGTGGGTCTATTCTTAAAGCTCCAAGGATTTATATGCCAAACTTTGGACAAGTCTGTTGAACGAGTTCTTCCACTCACACATTTCCTGCATGATTAAGTGCCTTACTGAATCAAGATAGCTAAATTTATTACGGAGATGCATTAAATAAGGGTGATGACTTGGCAGTCATGTAGAGTGGAGTGTGTATTAATAGGTTCAGAAAATATTCAGACCTTATACTAAGTAACTTGTCTCTGCTCCACAGTCGGCGCTCGTTCCTCAGCTTCCCTCCACATCCCTACAGGGCTGAAGTATGCACCCAGCTGTAGCACTCTCCCAGAGTTTACCTAAGGCCCAGGCAGCATTTTCCCAGCCAGTTTGCATTAGAAGTCCAACTGTAAAAACAGTTTAGCTGGCCTTACATGGCACAATACAGTTAATGCTTTTCTGCAAGAACTAGCAGCCAGCCATTGCTCATTGCTTTGTGTATACATTTCTGCTTCCCTTTTCAGTAAAAAAAAAAAAAAAAAAAAAAAAAAAAAAGGCTTAATGGGCTTAATGTAAGTCTCATTCATTACTATATTGTAGAACAGTGACAACAGTGAGAAATTATTAAAGACTTGAAGAACCAATTTAAGTATTTTGAGACCCAAATCTTCAGCTACTGCAATTTGTGCAACATGACAGAACTCCATAAAGTGAATTAGAGCAAATCATTTCTCTGTTCAGCTCAAATATGTTTAGAAGATGGCTTCTGTATTATATTACATCAAGGGAATTTAGCTTGAATACTTCAGTAACAAAAGCTGAGAACATAGGAGAAGTTGTGGTAAATTAGAGAAATGAAGATTTGACCCTGTTTTTATTGTAATAAACTTTCCTTAAAATAGTGTTTCACTAAATAATATATATATATATATATATTTACAAATAATGCATTTAATTTAATCTTCCATATGGTGTTTAGAAAGTTGGGAGTGTGGAGTTAGTATTAAATATTGCATTCAATGTACAAAGACTGCATACAAAAGAACTGTTTTTACATATTGTGGATGTTTTGTTTTCAAGCATTCATTGGTTCATTTACAGTCTCTTCCATCCCATACAGACAGATACTCACGTTTTTGAGAGCATTTTCAATGCTATAATACAGAAAACAATCTATATTTCAATATTTGCAGTCTGTGAGCTTGACATAAAAGGTAAGAAACAGGTGTTGGCCCAGATGAAGAACTGTGTCTATTGTGAAGTTTAAGGGAAGACTTGGCACAAAAATAATTGAAATCAATATGCAGAAAGAAAAACTGTCAGCAAATTGCAATGCTTGACTGAAGTGCAAATATATTCATTAAAAAAAAAAAAAAAAAAATGGAATTAAGTGAAGGCTACATGTGGTCTACCAGTTTAAATGGATTAGTACTACATTAGAAGTCTTCTACTTTACTTCAGCCAAAATACTAATGCCAAATATAAATGAAGAAAACACTGAAGTTGACTGATTTTGATTAGAGAAGCAGCGCTCAGCAAAGTGGCACAGAGCTGCATCATCACAAGCACACCAGTAAGAGCAGTGTGCTGTGGCCAGCCCCACACAACCCATTCCACAGCACTTCACATGTGTACCAGAATCACATCCCCAACAATGTGGGTCAAGGCAGTGATGAAGGGAAGAATGAGTTGTGCTTCATTAACGTTTCAGACAGCAACAAACACCTATGGCCTGAAAGAGTCCTTTCAAAGGAAAAAAAAAAAAAACAAAAACAAAAAACAAAAAAACAAAACAAAAAAAAAAAAAACAAAAAACAAAACAAAAAAAAAAAAACACAAAAAAAACATGTGCCATTAAATTCAAGACCCCAAAGTTTGATGCTCTCACTATGGCAGCGGAAACATCAATATCTTTTCATACACAAAGTAGTCTGCTTTTCCATGCTTCACATTCTGAATACCTTTCTCCCATTACCTCCGCCATACTCTAAGACTAAGTGCCTCAGATTCTGCTGCTTCCCAGTTCAGTTGATGGTAGCAGCCTACAGTGTAATATGAACTGAACAGTATGTATATTGTATATAATCATACAACGATTATTTTTTTTTTTTTTAGTTCTGTACATGTCAACATTTCTATAACATTAAACAAGTATTAGGAGAGGAAATCAGTTTGAAAAAAAAAAATACACAGAAAAGAACATCTTCAATATCATTACAGAAATATAGTAACCATCAGAGAAATAATCTTCAAAACATAAGGCAATTGGGCATTGGTTTTCCTGAGTCCAATACCTTCTTGAGTAAAACCAGAACAGATTAAAGTTGGAGGAAGATTTTCATTGGTGAAAGTAGAAACTGAGGTCTCTGAAGTAGTCAAATTCTAGGCAAAAGTTATACCAAAGAAGAAATACTGTATGTGCAATGTGTGACACTGTAGATAGAAAATACTGATTTTGATTACCTTATTTCTTTAGTTCTAACGCATGTCTAGGAAATAAACATTTACTTATCCTACAAGCACACCTCTATCCGTTCACTGCTTCTGTAATAAGTGAAACAGTCCAGAGAATTTTATGATTTTTTTTTTTTCTGAACTCATGGGCACTATAACTGCAGTTATTTCTATTTAACAAGTTTTAAGCACAGCCATGATGGATAAGCCTGGCTTCAGGCTCTACGAAAAAAACACTTTATGAAGGAAGTTACACTAGGACTGATGAATGCTCAGCATTTCAACACAGTGCTAGTGTGGAAGATTCAGACTGAAATTTTGATTTGAACTACATAGTATGACTAGGGCAGGAAAAAAAAAAGTCATACAAGAGAAGTAGGTACAAGAGCAACCAACCACCATTGCTGATGGATAAACATCTGGAAAGTAGCCACAACCATCCAACAGCAAGGTTTAGTGCCTGTGCTGCAGAAATTAAAAGCAAGACAAGAAAAGCTAACAGGGATGTAACAAAGACACTTTTGGAAGAAACTATGAAGTTTTACTCCACTAATACATGATGGATTGCACATTATTGAGTTCACCTTAAAATATGTTTGGGGAGGGGGGGAACACTTTCTGTGCAGCTTTTGTTAAACACCCATGAGATTGGCTCCAGATTTAAATAGCTCATTTAAACACCTCTTATTTAATAAATGAATGGGTCAGAAAAAAACAGGTTTGCATTTTCAAATTAATAGTTTTTTCTTCCTTTTTCCTTGGAAATAAGAGTTAGCCCTGACTGTTTCAGATGGCTTTTTTTTTTTTTTTTTTTTTGTAGTATCAGTTTAACTGCAATCCTCGATCATTCCCTGCTGCTTGAGGCAATTTCAAACAAGCTCACGCATTTTAGCACAATTCTAATTAGTTTGGTTCTTATGAGTGTTGAACTTGTTTCACTCCCATTACATACATGTTAATTGTTATCTTAAAGAATAATGAATTTGCAAAAGTAATGGTTGTTTGACATCTACTTAAAACATCCTTTAATCTTTACTCTGACCTAAAAATAATTGAAACAGGCTTGGCTTTAGAATTATTTTTAATTATTATTCATATGTTGTATTTATATTTAGATATTGCTACTCCTTTATGGCATTGTTTTCAATGTAATCACCTCAACAATGAACCTGGGGAGTTTTAGGGGAGGCAGGGAAGAGTTGTTTTGTTTTTGCCTTGTTAAGCACAATACTTCACTTTATTTTTTACCCATTACTTGTTTATCCTATGAAGATATATGTACAAATGAAAATTTCAAAACCTAGTAAAACTCTGAGAATTGTGCTTGACATTTTTCTGTCCCTGGGCCACCTTTACAAGTTTCATTGTTTGCTACAGCCACAACAGCACACAGAGCTCAGAAGGTCACCAACATAGCTCTTCAGGAGCTTGAGTAGCTTCCTGCATTGCAATTCACAGTGTACAGCCAAATCTGCAGCCTAAAAGGCTAGAAAAAAAAAATAAATAAAATCTACTATCAAAATTCTATGTACAGTAACAACATGGTACTAAAATACTACACTACAAGATAGTGACAGCTGGCCATAAATGCATATATGTCATTTTTTCCTCTCAGAGAAGAGGAACATGATTGTCTGTAGTCTTAAAGTTAATTTCCCATCTCATGGGGTTAAAAAAAAAAAAGTCCTAAAAATGTTGAAAACCTCAAAACTTTGGACATGAAGTTCAATACACAGAAACCCACATGTGCACAAGGGACTTTTAGTCAGCATCTCATTCAGTGAACTCCAACTTAATTGCTTCTTCAAGTGTCATCACTACTCCCTTCAAACACAATACAATTGTTCCTCTACACATTTATTTACATGGAAATAATTTACTTTCTGCATTCAGGAAGATACTGTACTTGTTATACAGCTCTTTGGGATTTTACTATACTCTAGGAAAGAATAGGAAAGGCAGCAATCACAAAGTCTCAATATTTTATACTACATTCAATAGGTGGGGTGTTAGTTCCAGTAGAAGTGTATATTTTAAGTGAAGAAAATAATTAAATATGAAACAATACAACAGCTGAAAAGTTCAGAGCCAAACCCTGCCTTACTACTAGCTTCTTTTTCTATAATTAGGCAAGCCCCAGGAAGCCCAAAAAGAACAATCATACTTGCTTGAACCAATTTGGATGGAACCTGACCTGATTTAAGCACAAAGGAAAAATAGCTGAATTTATGATACATTTCCTTCAAAACAATTATTCTTTCTACTTTAATTCTCTGCAAAGCCCTTGGTCTCAATACATTCAATAAACTATAGTTTTCACATTCAACATTCATGAGAATAACAATATAAAAGCCAATACTGTGTTAATTTATCTCAAATTTATCTTCAAAAGGTTGGAAAATTATTACTTACCTACTGATTGTGTAAAAATAAAAATGCTTGGTTACATGACTGAGTCACCTAACAAGTGTGAAGGCAAATATTGCCATTCTGAGTTGTTTGCTGTAAAAATAAGCTGAATTGGTAGGCTGAAACCATTCCATTTCTTATATAAATGTTGCTTATCTGGTAACACATCACATCCTAAAAGTTACAAACAATGCTCTAGAATATTTATTTTATTAGTGCCAATACTAATAAAGCTCCTCGTGCATCAACAATCCTGCATCAGTTGACAAACCACAACAGGAGTGAATCTTCTTTCCATCAGGAAGTTCTGAAACCATGAAGTTCATCCTCTTTTGCTCTTAGTCACAGAAACTAAGGAACAACTCTACATCGTGCTCAGAGAAGAGTTTCAGAGCACCACTAGTATATTTTTATTAAAATATTCAGTATTCAAATTATTTTTAGTTATTGACTGAACTGATGAAATGAAAATCTCTTCAAGATTTTCAACATTTTAAGGATCCTACCCAAACAAGCAGAGGAAATCCATTATAACCCTCTCAGCACCTTGAAGCAGGCTATCCTCACAACTGCAACTGAGGAAACTGGTAATAATTTATGATAAATCTCACCTCATCCTATCTACGTATTATCTGTAAACAGCGAAACATTACCTGAGTATTTTTTGCCACATCTTTACATCAACAAATACCACGTGACAAGCTACAAGTTAAAGACTGAGGCTGCTTTGATCACATCAGTTCTGGCACAGATGAATGCTCGAACTGGGGTCTGACCATGGGGAACATTTGTTGACCTCTTCTCTATAAGGATTTTTATGAATGCACATTTATTATATGAGCAAGAAAGCATCTGTATACGGCTTCAAATGAACTTTTTTTTTTCAGTGTTTTGCTTCTTGTGTTCATAAATCTCACAACAACAGTCAAACAACCTTTCTGTAAATAATAATAATTAAAAAAAAAAAGTACTTGATTTCTCTTGGCACTCAGCAGCTGAGGTGATCTGTCATCTGTAAAGCATAATGATAAAACGCCATGATCATACAGGTCTTCAAAACACAACTCCAAAAGCACTCTTCAGAGTGGACTTTGATCAAAATGTTTACAAGGCTCTCGCTTTACAAGAAGTTCATGAACATCAATCTTTATTAGTGTTATTCACCAACACTGAAGTATGAGGGTACATACCTATGTAGAAAAAAAAGTTTCAGGGAAAGCATGCGTAACTCACATGTACCTTTATTGGAAAAAAAAAAAAAAAAAAAAAAAAAAAGGAAAACTATTTAACACTGGGGAAACTAAGAATATACACAACATGCTTTAACATAACCACAGGCAATTGCTGCAGCAAACGTTGATTAGATCTGTCTTTCAGTGTTTGCAGCTCTGTTTTCTAATAGTGCAGAAGAGGCTAAAATTTTAGTACCAATAAATAAATAAATAAATAAATAAATAAACCCAGCAAAACAAAGCCTTAAAAAATCATTTTAATTTAAGTATGATTCAGCTGAAAGATGTGCCAAGATGCACAGCAGAGCACATCAACTAGTTAAGAGGAAACAACCCGGAATACAAACAATGAGTCAGATGAGAGACTTGACTGCAAAACCCTAGCTGTTCTTTAGGGAGGGTACCAATGAGGACTGATTTAAAAGCTGACCAAGGAGAAAGCTTTACAAGGTGCCTGTGCTGAAGATTATTATTTTCTGACTCTAGTGGCCATTACAGAACCATTCATCAACCATCAATATTCTGCAATTCATCTTGTGACAAGAAAATAAGGCAAGTAGAAGTGTGTTTCTACATAGAAACATTATATTCAGAAAACCTAAAACCAGGCAGGCCAACCTGCCTCCACACACTCCCTTTCTCCTAATTCAGGAGCAACTTCAGACTGCATTTTCCTTTCTCACTTACCAGAGGAGTTTTAGCAAACTTGCATCTACACAAAATGAGGGCAGAAAGGTTTTATTAAACAAAAATGCACACCAGCTCCATACATCAGGGTATATTTTATGTACGAATTTGTAGCAGATCAGCAAGACAGATACCAAAATTCAGTTCTGTCCTTACTCTATTTGCCTACTACAAATCTCTCTACTCCTTTTACCCTCATCGCA
This sequence comes from Aythya ferina, assembly GCF_964211825.1. Classification (NCBI taxonomy): domain Eukaryota; kingdom Metazoa; phylum Chordata; class Aves; order Anseriformes; family Anatidae; genus Aythya; species Aythya ferina. Next base: position 25,316,155 of record NC_140305.1, read on the forward strand.
GGCTTAGTCTGACAGCCATCTCCCCTCGGTTCACATTGATTTAATGTAGCTGCAGCATATCTCCTCTCCATCGCTCCTGAAATCTTTTCTAGCTCCTTAACAACATCCAACTTCCTTATCGACTTCTTATTTAATTCCAACTTCATCACCTTTGGAAAGCATTTGGGGTACACATTGTACTAAATACTATTGCTGAGAAAATTGTGCCACAACAAGAGGAAAAGAGCATAATAGCTTTGCGTGCTACTGAGACGAAGCCACTAAAGGGAGAGTATTTTTATCTGCAAGTATTATGCATTAACAAAAGGAAATATTTTTAGTGTCTGTATTCCCCAGCCTATACTGAGAGGCTCTGTTCTCTGATAAAGAAATACAAAAGCACTTCTCACAATTTAAATTTGCTTACTTAGAGTAAGTTGTATCTTAACAGATTGCAGATTTCCCGTCCTTGCCTTGTTTCATTAAAGACCTCAGCACATACCAAGTGAGATCATTATGGGAAGAAAACAACAACAGTGGTCAGACTCCCCACAAGCTCTCCCCAAACTACCTCACTGCCAAGGTCACCATCAACTCAAATGTATGCCAGGTATGTATTTCAGATATGGAAAAACAACGGCAGTTTATTGAAGAGATGGGTGCAATTTCACAGAAATAACAAAGTCATTTGGTTATTTATCTGAGCAGTGGAGTAATTTGGAGTGCAGAAAAAAAAAAAAAAAAAAAAAAAAAAGAGGAAAAAAAAAAACACAGTGATACTGAAAACTGGATAAACTCTGGGGATATTTCAAGGCATTTGGTAACTAACTCATGCCACACTGTCACTGTCAGCCTCAGTAGATCACCTGGTGACAGATTAAGTAAAGGAACCAAAATCATATACTAGTCAAAAAAAAGTGGTAAATGCATCTTATTAAATACTTCTATTCAAGTCCAAAATAACATGCATTTGATACAGCAAACCCATGACGTCCATTTAGGGTGTTGTGCTTTTTTTGAATGATTTAAAGCTGAAAAGATCTAACATTTATACCAAGTTTCTTACAGCCTAAGGAAGTTCACTGCAGTTAACTACAACCTCTGGCTATTTTTCCAATACTAAGCAATTTAACATTTAACTTTTTTTTTGCTGTGATTTTAGACTTGAAGAATACAGTTTGTTGTCATCAGCGTTTTGCATACTGCATCCTGATTTATGTAACTAGACATTTTTGTGCTTCTCTGCATGCACAGATGCCTACTTGGTCATAAAGGTGCCAAACGGGGAGAAAAAGGATGTGCAACTGTCCAGTCACATTCTAGTTATTAAAAAAAAAAAAAAAAAAAAGTCATACAAAAAGGAACTGATTACAAACAAACTTACGGAGACAGATGCAGCCCTTCCATGGCATTATGGAATGAAGCAGAGTTTTAGTTTCATAATTTCTTTCCAGAGTCTGAATTTCTGCTGGATCCAGACCTACACTTAAACTGAGCCAACAAAGCTTAGGTATCATGACTTGCTTTTGTCTACCTGGTCCTCTTCCAGAAAGCAATGAACTTTTCTATTGTAAACTAAGTTCACGAGGACAAGACTGAATTGAGAAATCTATTCATGGCTTCCTACCAATAACACGCCATTTTTCCTCACAACGGTGCTGTTTTAACTTCCTGACCTTTTCTCCCAAATCAGTATAAGCTGCCATAAAGAAGCCTGCCCTTTTTCATAAGGACATTACGAAGGAGTAGAAAAGAGATACTAAAAGCAGAAAGTTCAAAAGATATTCATTTCAGAAGCGAAGATTTAGAGGTTAACAATACTTTTTTTTTTTTTTAACTTTTTTTTTTTTTTTTTTCCAACTTGGACTGATTCAAAACCTTTTAAATAATTGCCATTACACTGAGTTGAGAACAGTTCATCACCACTTGGAAAAAAAGCGTCCCTGATGCTTTCAGTCACACTTCTCAGACCTTGCACTTTTTCACCCTTGAAATCAAGAAAGAGAAAGACAATTTGTGTGGCAAAAAAAATATAAAAACAGTTTCTTCACTATGTGTTGCACTAAAGACCTTCAAACAATTTCAGAAAGCTAATGCTTTTCTAAGGATTTAAACAGATATATTTAGCAATTTTCAGGAAAACCTGAAAGGAATCCTAAATACAGCCCAAAAGATCTCACTCAGTTAATTGTAAGGTTCAGCTGCAAGTTGTGGTCTCTTACACATCAGTCCTACTGGCAGGAGCTTCCCAGACAGCTGAGTAACTCCAGGCTGCTGTCACAGAAATGCAGTTGCACAGAGGTAAAACCTCAGAGCAGAGTCAGATAAAACATATACGGACTCTAGAGGGAGTTCTAACTTTGCCATACTTTTCCGCTTTCCTTCCAAAGTTTTTAGCAGTAGTTTAAAACAAAACAAAAACAAAAAAAGTAAGCATGAAGCTTCTGGATGTCTGCTTCTTTCGCTTCCCATGTTGTTGGGCAGAGTGGGAACTGACTAGACAAGGTAAACATCTCCTTTCTGCTGACACTGACAATATTTCAGTTTTCCTTCCTAGCCTAGCATGATGTACAGGAACTTCGGTCATTTAGTTATTCCTAGGTGACTTTAGTGTACCTTCAGTCTGAATACTGCACTAGTCCATGCAGCATCAAAAAGACTTGCTATATTTAATGAGGCCGGACCACACTCAGCTGCTCCTTAAATATTTAACACAACCAACAATTTGTAAGGATATTTTTACTAATACAATTTAGCTCCTTCCTAACACAAGTAATGCTACCTGTGCATTCCTATTACCAATTCAGGGAGCATGAGTGCATGAAACACACACACTGGAATATTCCAGCACAAGAACAGCCAGACCAGAGATCCCCAGCACTCATCAATTCCTGATCAGCTTTACCAGGCCTCATGAAGCATGGGGATGTGCTTAGCATCATGCACTTGGCAAAGTTACCCCTGGGTTGTAGAAGGAGCTACTCCAGAGCAGCCAGGAACCCAGCCGTAGTACTCGCATCATTTGTCTTCATATAATGTTTACCCTTGCCTCCTAGGGTTGATACATACGTGCTTTATTTATGGCTCTGATTGAACTTTGCTATATTTCTGAGCTGCTAAACTGACTACTGGATATAAGGAATTCCAAGAAAAAAAGAAAAAAAAAGGACAAAAAAAAAAAAAAAAAAAAAAAAAAACAACAACCAGGACAATATACATCTTCGATATTTCTTCATATTGAAGGTAAGGCTAAGCAATTTAATATTGTAGTAGTTTTCTGCTTTAAGGCACAGCATCGTGTCAGTCTCATCATAGCTGAAGAAATTCCTAACAACTGCAATAAAGGATGGTAATCCTTTGTTACTGTACCTTCCTGTTAATCTAACATGTACTTTCACTGTTATTATTATTGTTTCAAAAATAGATTAAAACTTTCTCCTTCCACTTTTGGTAAAGACAATTTATAGTGAGTGAGAAAAAAAAACACACCTAAACACACATTCCTCATTGAAGTCTTCCATCTATCCAAAGTTTCATTAACAACAAGCTAAAGAGAGATACTTGCCTTACACATTTTTCTGTGGTGCTGGTAGAGTAGCACATGGCATGGATATAGCAGTAACCGAATAGTAGGAAATCTCAGATGACTTCTAACAAACTTCCATATGTTACAAGGGAAAGAGGGAGCACACTTAAGACACCTGTCTCACTCCTTGTCTCCCTCCATAGCTTCTACACTTTCACATTGCTACAGTGGCATCAGAATTTGAAAAATAAAAATATATTTTTTAAAAAGTGTATACAGCTATGAACCATAGCTGCCCCCAACCAATCACTTTCATTCTAATTCAAGAAGCAAAAGCCTTTAAAACATAGACTCTCAAAGTATTTATAAATAAATAAATAAATAAAGATAAAAATGAAGTAAACTGCATCTCAAGTGATTCTTGAAGGTGTGTGTGTGTGGGGGGGGGGGGGGGGGGAAGGGTGACCTTAGCCAGATACTCTTCTTTTAACGTACTCCCAAACTTGCTATCTCCCAAACTTGACCATGTTTCAAGTCAGTATTGCAAAAACCATCCATACTGAATTCGGAACATCTTCTCGGGCACCAGAAATGCTCTGCTTCTCGGTCATTTCTGCTTTTCTGCTGCCCTTTGCAATAAATCTCAGTGGATAATCAGGTAATGACCTCCAAGAAAAGCTTTAGAAGTGTTTCATTGGTGAATTTCCCCTCAAGTATACAACAGGCAGTACAACAGTCAGAAGGAGAAACTTCACAATCCTTTTACAATCTTTTTTTTTTTTTTTTTTTTTTTTTTTGTGTGTGTGCTCTTTCCATGTTTTCAAACCATCTCCTTGGACTCTGGAATTTAAGCATTTATACAAGGTATATTTATTTATTTCTTCCTCCTCAGTAATGATTTAGAACTATTTTTCATAATAGGCTCTGAATAGCAGGGACGAAAAGAAAACCTTTCTGACAAACATAAGAATAATGGGATAATGGACTGGCTGAGCCCATCCACGCTCTGCCTTCTACGGCTTGGACAAAGATGCTTACACTTAAGTGAGCCACGTGAAGTAAATTGCCTATTTGCGTAAATATGCCAAATGACTACTTATACACTTCACGGCTGGTCACAGGCTGAAACATTTATTATAACCCTAGATCACAAGTGTTTTATTGTTGCTGGTGCAGACTGTAACAGTGGGAAGGAGTTTTCAGGGTACTGCAATGCTGAGCAGTGCTCTACAGAAGGGAGCACGTCATCACTTTACAGAGGGATGGATTTCTGCCTGAGCAAGCATCAGAGAGCTGTTACGGACAGTAAGAATAGTTACAGCTAAGGGACCTTCACCACCAGTAATTCAGATTCCTAATCAATCAGTAAAGCAAACGTACAGTTTACTAGGATGTTGTATATTAAATGGGAAAGGCACTTTTCATACAAGGCATCATTTGTTAGTATTCTTGACTACATCCTTAGCACTTACAACTTTGCATGCAAAAACATCACTACACCTGACAGTACACAAGCACATGGTGATCATTACATGAACAACTCTGCCAAACAATCCATAACAACATTTGGACTTTTAAAAACAAGATTGGATTAATGCTTTAACTGTTTTGTTTGTTTGTTTTTCCCTGCACCCACATTTGTGGTATCTGTGACTTATCTGGCATACAGCAGGTCACCTTTGCTCTCAAGGAGCAACATCGCAGCCACACTCAAGCTACACCTCCAGCGGCAGTGCTAGCATGCTGTAATCCAGCTCCCTAGCTGTCTATGACCACACTGTGACATTTTGACATCTCTCACAAAGCCAAGAAAAAAGCAAGCTTTATTTTCCAATTTATTTTTACAATAATTTTGAAGTAAATTGTGCTTGTGTTTGAATTATTTTACAATTAAGCCTGTGTATTTCAGTGACCTCTGATGAATTCTTGCACTTTATCATTTGCTACGAGATCCTGATAGCTGCTCAATGTCCTAAGCATAACCTTGAGACAACAGAAGTCAATGGACTTTGGAATTACATTCTTCAAGTTCCACAGCTGACATACAGGAATTGTGAACTGTTCTTCCATTCAAAATAAACAAAAATATTTATTTGCTGTTCCTTCAACTGTTAACTACTGAACATTTTAATTGTTTCACTGTAAGGAACTCCACGACTTCCAGAAGAGCACTTCACCATTTCCTCCTCACTTTCACAAGGATACACAAGAGGCGGAGAAGTACAGAGCTACAGCTGAAGTAGAGAGACAGAGAGAATACTCAATATTCTGAAGACTCCTATGACTTGTAATCACATCATGATTACTATCCAGCATCGTTGAAATGGGGTAAATTAATTCAGCCTGTCATTGAATCAGACCAGAATGATATGCTTTATCAGCACCTCCCAGGAACAGCCTTCCCAAAACCCCGTCAGTTTAAACAGCTGTGATTTCAGAATATAGAGACCCTTCAAGATGTGTAAAATTTTTCCTATAAAAAACAACCAGTTGCTCATCACACAGATCTACTGAGGTCCTTACAAAAGTTTCATAAATAAATGGATAGCTGTGGCTCAGGCACCATAAAGCACAAGGCTCACCAGCTCCCTTCAGCTGGGAAGTGATGGACAGAAATACTCTGACTTGCATATGCACAGGCAACACTAAATCAGCAAGACTGCCTCTGACCTTCTCTTCCAAGCCTGCATTCAAACAGTACTTCATAAGCTGTCTATGATAAAACAGTATGCAAAAGTTTCTTAGCCCAAGAAGGGACCTGTAGAAGCCAAGCAGATTTATAAACTGAGCAGCCAGTTGTCAAAGGGAAAGTCAGTGTACTCATTAGTCTGTCTCCATTTCAGAGGGGAAAAGAAAGGAGGGAGGGGGAGAGAGAGAAGATACACACAAAAGACTTTCAATAAAACCCAAGTACATTAAGATTAAAGCTTACTTGCACACCATCTTAGCCTCTAAAATACATACTTTTATGTTTAGGGTGTCCTTTCATTCTGTTTCCCAAGCTTTATTTTTTTTTTTCCTCTTCAAATCAGCATTGCAAAATCCATCTATGTTGAACTTAAGAGGATTTCAGGGACATTAGAAATGCTCTGTGTGTTGGTATTAGACTACTACTAAACCCACTACAAGTGCTAGGGTTTTCTTCCCTACATTTCTGCTCCATATCAAAGTAAAGCTGAGGGAAATGGGTGGGTGCATTTAACACCTAACACTCAATGCTCTGTTAAACTTGGCATTAGCCCATTTCCAATAATAGAGATCTCAATATCTTTAAAAACACTGAAATCACTGAAATCCCTAGCAAAGGTAGCTGTTAAAAAAAAAAAAAAAAAAAAAAAAAAAAAAAAAAAAAGTCTAAGCAGCAGATCTGCATAGAGTCTAAGCAAGCAGTTTTGTGGTTTTTTTTGGTTTTTTTTTTTGGGGGGGGAGGGGGAGGGAAAAAAAAGAAGCCTGAAGACACTGGAAATTTGCTTTCAAAGAGATTCAAATAGAAGAGAGAGGAGTAAGAACGAAATGAGGAGCTGAAATTGTTCAAGGGAAACAAGTAACTCTGCTAAAGTAAAGAGGAGAATGGAATCATTTCCATGTCTTTCATAAGGCCACAGAAAACACTCAGAACTAAACAGGAACCAGACACAAGCAAAGCACCTAAGGTACAAACTGTTTTTTCTAGCTACCTCTGTTGCTTTACTAGGTGGACAGAGCACAGTTCATACAGATTTCTCCAAAAACACGGTTAAGGGAAAGGAAAGAAGGCGTCCATTCCAAGGAAGTCACCTTCCCAGCTGTCAGTGGGGCAACACAAAGCTTTGTCTCCATGCAAACACAGATAGATATTTGAAAAAAAATAATAATGATAATTAAAAAAAATAATAAAATGGCAAGAAGATGAGGTATTTGTGGCAAGCTACCGAGGAGAGCATGAGCCTGAGCAGGGACCACCAGCCTGGCAAGAGGAGCTGCACCAGAGTGAGGGGCCTGGACGTCTCTACATCCTCCTGTGTTACATAGCTTAAATATTTATTAAGCAGCATGCTAACGATAACTGTATTCTCCTGTTGATTACCTCTCCTGGGCAGCTAAATATTAACATGAGGTTGTTCTTCCTAGCTAATTTAGTAAGCATGAGCTAATTTAAATGAGCATATCCTTTAGGAGTAATCCGTGTGAATAACGATCCTAACTGTTTTCATACAGTAGTTGCAACTTATTTAGGCTTCCACAATACTTTAGGGTTTCTAAAAGAGGCACTATGCTAATTACCCTGCTTAGTAACAGCATGCTGGAGCAAGTTCCTCCTGTTTGTGTGTTCTTTATTGACTGTTTTACACCGCTTCACAAATACACACTCCTACATGTAGGAGGGAGTTCAGGCATACCAGATAATGTCTTATAACATCTTCCTACTCGAGCATCCTAAGAGATGTTTTCCCTTCATTTGTCCTTTTCAGATAAGCGCGTTGTGCTTTTTGCTTTCCAGTATCAAGACACTCAATGACGCAGGGACCGACGTGGTAACGGCACAGCATCTATGAAACAAATTCACACTTTTTTCCCCAGCCAGTATTTACTTACTTTTTTTTTTTTTTTTTTTTTTTTTCACATTTTGTAGGCCTCATCCTATTGGTGTTCAAAACCTGTGAACCATCCAATTCGCTCAGCAAACTTCACAATGAGGGAACACAACCCAGGCAGGGGATCCCAAAGGCCCTGTAAGCTGGCAGCCTGGCCAGGCCTACCTGGGTGCTTCAGTGCAGCTCCCCTTACAAAACATGACTTCATCACCCACTGAGGCCTGCTACCATAGGCTAGGCATCCGAGAAGGCAGCAGGAGCTGTTAATGAGCTCATTAACAGTGAAAGCTTATTTATTTATTTGTCTGTTTGTTAATTTTTTGCCTGGCCCTGCTGCTGAGAGCTCTCTCACCTCCTGTACCACTGCCAGGTACACATTCCCAAAGGGGCAGATTTTTTATTTTTTTTTCCCCCTTCTGTCAACACCATTTAAAGAAATTATGAGCCAAGTTTAATGACCCCTTTGTTACTGTTCTTCTGGCAGAAGCAAGAATCATCCCCTTCGCACAGGTACCAGCATGACATCAAGCATAAAACCCATTTTAAAGATGAAGGCTCTGATTCATTTCACCTGACATCTTTATCAGTTGTGTGGGGCCTAGCTGAAGCTTTGACAGCTGAGGACCTTACTCCTCACACTAGGATATTTCTTTCTCCTTCCAGTGACCACGGCACAAATTCTACCTAACAGGGAGCTATGCTGCCCCAAGGCTGACCTGGGATTGGGAGGCTGCAGGATTGGTTTCCAGGCTCCATCCTGGGCCTCACTCCTGGAAGTGGCTTCCATTGAAGGAGTAAAACCAAAGAATGAATTTTGCTTGTGTAACATTTCAGCCGGTCAGGAATATTCTATAAAAAACAGGGCTGGGAGGAGGGGGAGAAATATATATTATAGTTTTTCTGCAAGCTATATGAAGTATTGTGACCAAATGATTTCTGCTTCTCAAGTAATATGGAAAAGGGTCACTACCTGACATTTTGAAAGTACAGCAGTGATGACCACTTTACTTTATCTTCTTAGGGACTTCCAAGCAGATTGCTGTGCATTTCTGTTACCTTAGTAACATCAGATTGCATGTGGATTTGCAAATAGTTGTTATGTCAACTTGCCAATCTGCTGGTACACCTACCACAAATGCAGAACATGCAATCAATTACAGAGGTATTACTCAAACACATTATATTATATGTAAAGAAATAAAAATAAAGTTACCTATTTGCTTATGAAATTAAATTAATTCCAGTGGGAAACACCACATCTTTCAGGAAGAATTATTTTTCAGTGAAAAAAAAAAAAAAAATCCTAGAAAGAACTAGTTATTTATTACTTCTGTTCCTCCTGAAACCACTTTACATAAATGATATGACACAACCCCAAAACAATGCTGTCCTGATTTTTAATATTACAGAAACTTAATTTTCAGTTGGGAATTATATACTGCAGCAGTCTTTTTTTGAAATATTGGAAACTGGTGAACCTTACATATCTAAAGAAGGAAAATGCTGTTTTCATAGAACATCCTGAACTACAGATGTTGAAGAAAAACTAGTCTGGTATTCATTGTTCTGCAAGCAAATAAAATGCTCAATGAAGACTTTTAAAAAATATGTTTTCTAAGAAATAGGTATCTCTCCATCATAAATGTAGCAAGAAAGAAATTAATGGGAAATGTTGTCTGAAATGTGATACATATATCACATATATATGTGTATGTATGATACACACACACACACACAGACACACAAGACATACTCAAATTTTCTTTTTCACTTTCTAAATAGCAGAAAGAGACAAAATGCCTACAATTGTCAGCTGATGCATTACCGTGTGCTACGGTAGTACTGGAGATCTGAAGAGGATTGTGCTGTGATCATCCAGATATTTTTTTAATCCATTTGTCTTCCTCCACTATAGCAGACACCAGAAAACTGAACACACTTGTAGGCCTATTACCCAGCAGACCATCCAGCATGTTAGTTTAAAACATTAATAGTGCTGACCCCTTGCTAAAATACATCATTTGGGGAGGATGGTGATTTATGTTGGTCAATGTGCAATTAAGATGATTTGTGCCATCTCTCCAGCAGACAAGTACACTGGCAGCTGGGGTAAAAACATCTTAGATCACCATTCTTAAATGGATGAGATAGAGCACATTTGGTTTTGGGGTCATCTCTTTTTAAAAGGAAAGTATGTCTTGAAATGACTGGATTCTCTCCCACGTGAAAAATCTCCTGTCTTGAAAGTAAAGTTAAAAAAACCTTTATTTTTTAAAGTCGTTGTTTGGTTTTGTTTGTTTTTAGTACTGCCACTAGGACATCAGCACGTAATATAACCGTGCCACCACATATTCAGGTGTGGAGCTCATAATATGACAATTTTTCCATAAGTTTTCAGCACCCAAACTTAAACTACAACATTCTCAGATTTTTCAGGCAACATTGTGGAAAGCTTTAAAAGATTCTTCAGGAACTGTAGACTGGGGCCCAGAGTCAAAAAAGTGTTTAGGTGACTTAGGTTAATCAGCTAGGTAGATAATATTGACCAGACTGGATGCTGAACCCTTCCTGGAAATGTGGCCACAGTTGTAAAAGTAGGAGCTAAGGCTGAAGGTTTGTGTTTCATTCCTTAAAAGGAATGGAAGCAGCTGGATATTCATCTGGTAGCCCCATTACAATCCCAGTGAGGACAATACAATTATCCACCTGAGTGGCAAATTGCAAAAGTCAGACTGCTGTGCACAAGTGTGTGTATTTATTATACACAATATATGGATATGTATACTAAATTTGTGCCAAACAGCTGTTTATTTTAGAGGAGGCAGCTGTTATTGGGATTCAATTTCTGTTTTTTTTTTCAAATGCCACAGGAAGAAATATTGCATGTTAGCTCAGTTGCATAAACTTCTCACTAGAATTAATAAACTTTCTGAAAACCACATATAGAACTACATTATTGAGGCCTACTCCTTACCATTTCAATGTTTTGTGTTTTCACCTGGCAAAAATGTATCTAAAATGACACATTATATCACAATTTTTTTTTTCCATAATCTTGATTTTCATGCATAATTGTATGAAATGCATAAGTTTCAGTTAGCAATCAGATTAGTATTCATTTAATTTAAAATTATTTTTAATTCCAACATTAATTGTATAATATCAGGAATAAAAGTTTAGCAGGCATAAAAGCCCAATTTTACAAGGTGTTGTACAAACGCAAAGTGAGAGACAAATATAAAATTCAGACTCTGAAATGCTACGCTAGAATGAAGACAAGTAACACTCCTCTTGTTCCTGCAAATGGAAAGAAGGATACGTATCCAAATTTCAGAAATAAAAGTATTTTCCAATTCTCAATGAAAAAGTAGTAAATGCATTTGAAAGCACAGTGATAAAACTTTGCCAAACCAGTCTGAGCTTTTTATAAAATATGTTAAAATATGGGCTGTAAATCATTTTAGGTTTTCCCAGGTCAGAGGACATCCTTGGAAGATCAAGCAATTTAAATCCTTAGTCTTTTTTTTTTTTTCCCGTGTATCACAAATAAGCTTTTCTTTTCTGCCTGGTCCTCTTTTCATCTAGACAACAAAGGTTGAGTTTTGAAATTTTAAGTATTAACTGCATGATATACTGGAGCCATAATTTTAAACATAATATGGCTTAAAAATATTTAAATAGAACCGTGAGGGAATATATAATTTTATTGCCATTATGCCAGGCTTACCTTAAAAAATCTTTGTTTTAATAAAAAGTAATGACACGAGACTACACTTAAATAGCAGAGCAGCATATTCACAATTTGCCATAATTAGAGGGAACAAGGCTCATTATGAAGATTGAGTAAAATACAATAAGTATTTAATTTTTCATAATGAATAGTAGATCAGTTTGAAAGTAAATAGCACCATGAACTCTGAGAGCTCTCTGTTTGTTCAGTGTGCACTTTCTCCATTGTGTGCACTCAGAGTTTGGCTGCTCCCATGCAATGACACCAATCCACTACAGTGCAGCCTCACACAAACGTACCCAAATTAGACCCAGGGGAACAACCTGGCTACTGCAGGCATTGCAGCAGAGCCAACATTAACACTCATTGTGCTAATTAACCCTCCTGAAGAAAACTAAGATGAATTGACTTCCTCCAGAGTGTCTATGCCTTTCCATGCCACACTTGGGTATCTATCTCCATGGTGTCATGTAGACATTGAAGTTTAATTTGATGCTAAAAAGCCAATAACATAACTTCCTTACTATTGCCTATGCTGGGCTCACATCCCTTGTTTGCCAAAATGACAGTGGTTTGCCTGTGTTCCTCCAGCTTCACACAGATACCCACTTTTCACAAATCCTTCACCAAGGGAGAGCCATCAGCATGTATAGAAAATACAATCCAGATTATTAAAACCAATAACTACTCTAGGTTGGCTTGTGCAGCACAGAGCCCGGGCAGTGGGGTGGTCATTACTTTTTCACTTAGGGATGTAGGAGGCATCGCTTGCCCTCTTCCTCTGTTTGGTACAGCCTCCCTCCTCCTTGACTGCATGTATCAGTGCTGGCTGCAGGCACAGTGCCCCAGCTCCATGCTGTTTTCCTTCCCCAACTTCTGTGCTTCTGTCCCCATCCCCATTACTGTCAGGCATTTTGCCCACCCCTCCACCTGTCCTGGTCCAGCTCCTGCCCCCAGCTGTGTGCCTGCTCTTTGATCTCTGCTTTGGGCCAGGGATCACCACCTGGAGCCACACTGATAACATCGTGAGATTTGGGGGGAAATTTGGCCTCCTGCCTGAATGGGAATCTCAAAATAGCCATGAGAATAGGAAAGACAGACTACCTAGTCTGGGCAATCAACCGAACTTCATTTGATGAATAATGAAGTAAGTGAAAAGAATTACTTGAAAATAAATCACAGCATTTTTTTTAATTGCAGTTACACAGGACACATAATGTGTCCTGTAGCTGAAGCCCCCACACACTATATGGTCATCTAAATGTCAAATTCCTTCCCCTTGGGCCAGCAGTGGAAGCAGATTTTTTAAAAAAGACCTTGGAAGGAGTAGACAAAGCAGAGCCCAGATCTCCAAGGCACAGAGACAGGTCAAAGGTTGTATCGCACCTGCCAAGTACTGGCAGCAATTAAATCTGTGTTTGACACAGGTCTGACAGACATATGGATCTTAAGTTTTTTTCCTTGCTGCTTTCCACTGCCAACCTTCCCCAGTCCAGGGACCCCCATGGCTGCCAGAACTGCTGCTTACCGTACCCCACCTACACACTGCTGCAGATGACTGTGATATGGGGCTGGACAAGCCTGATTCAAGTAACTACTTGTAATGTAGCTATAGACCATTCTAAGTACCAAGCAAGGTTAAATACATAAATAAGTCCTTTTTTTGCACATATGATACATCTTGTGGGAATGAATCCTGCAATTTTTGTAATTGTGGTTACACTTTAGAATCAGAAACCTTGAAGATGTGTGTTATGCTCCATTTTCTCTAAATGAATGCATCAAATTATGTGAAATATATAATAACAGTTCTTAAAATGGCTGTTAAATGCCTTATATATCCCATTATCTCATACATTAAAATGAGATAATAGATCGAGCCTGTTCCTACAAACTATGAATTTATAGCACTTATACTTTTGGTTAGAGCTCCTTCCTTTAAAATAAAAAAATGATACATCTGTGATTTCTGCTCTTGGTCATAACTTAAACTTTGAAATAGCAAAAATACAAGCTGTGTAAATATCAACAGGGAATGCTTTCATCTCATTTGCACTTCATGGGTTAATGCTTAATTACTCTGAGCACTGAAGAACTCATACCAGCACAAAAAGGAAAAAAATCATTAATACCTGAACTTGGGGGCATTACAAGCATTATTTACTTAAAGTGATATAGCTCTAAAGGGTCACTTAAATGTAAACATATATAACGTATAGTTCAACATGGGACTGTAAAGTAGAAATGCTGGCAGAAGCCATGGCAGCTGCTTTAGTATGTGATACAGATAGATGTTCCTACGGGCCAACCTTTCAGCCTTCAGAATGCCAAATGTAGATCTGATCCTGGATGTGCACTTACTAATGGGATAAGTTTGAACCTAATTGCCTCTTTGCACTTTCAATTACCAGATGGAGCATGTGAGCCCAGGGTTTTATGCACACAGCAGTGTCTTGGTTAGGACCTCAGTGACCCTTGGGAACGACGTAGCTGTAAAAGAGCAGATGAAAAGACAGATTCACACACTGGTCTAGCCAATTGCTCCTTCTACTTTTCAATAATCTGATAAATTCAATCAAAAGCACTTGGTATTTCTTCCCCTAAAGTTTTAATCTCTTCATCCTTGATTTTCACAGCTCCTCAGCAAAGTTATTTTATAGCATCATTTTGTGACTGAGGCACTGAACTGAGAGGCAAATGAGTTCATTCAGCTCTCGCTTTTGTTCCAGACTGCTTGTGTCATGTCAGGCAAGTCATTTAACCTCATGGAATCTCAGGTCCCATCTGTATGGTGGAAAAAATACAACCTGCCTGAGAGAGATGCTGTGAGGATACATCTATACCTCAGGAGATTCTTAGATACACCAGTAATATGGCCTGAGTAAATACACAGTGAAATTGGTTTCCATCCCTCCTGCTCGTAATTCGTGGGTTGCTACTTTTTACCTTTAGCACTGAAGGACAACTTATACCAGCATGAAATGGAAATAAACATTAGTATCTTCATTCAGTAGCATTTTATACATGGTTTACTTTAAGATAGCATTGGACTAAAGACCCAAGCAAATGCTAAGTGAAAGGGAAGAAGATCCTTTGCTTTTAACTAATTCAACACAAGTGCTTAATTTCTAGCACTCCAGAAGGATGGTTTCCTCTTAAATCTACCATATTTATCTTTAAAACCTGGTAAAACATGAAAAGTGAATGTCTACTAGCATGTCTGTGCTACATTCACTGCTCTGACTCTTCAGTGGCGCAAGCATTTCTGAGGTACTTTTAACTTCCAAAACGTACTGCACACTGGAAAACTCCCCCAGGCCTGAGGGGTTAATCTCTGGTAACCCAGTCCTGCCTTGGCCATTTATCAAATGATTGATGTCCATGAGGCCCATTCAACAGTTGATTAATTAGAGGCATAGGTGGCTCAGGTGGCAAGGAGGCTTACACCCTGGGCCTGTCCTCAGAGCCTGAGGGATGCCATCGGGCGGTCCAATTAGACTGGAATATTATAGAGGTAAACAGGTAGTTTGCCTATTGTTAAGGCTTCTCTTGGCCATAGAGAGATCGAATTAAGCTGGATAGTGACAAGGAACAAGCAGAAAAGAGACACGGACATTTGTGAACCTTGCAAGGAAACTCTAACTCTAGGTATCAGCCAGGCCTACTTAAAAACTGGACAAACTCCCACGCATATGAAGAAGGCCATCTGCCCACAGGGCTCGTCTTTGTGGTGGAAGCTTCACAATGAACCTAGTTAAATGAGAACAGAGGAAGGATACATAGGGCACAAAGTTAAGGGCTGTCACTGCAGTTTGCCTCTTGCATTCATCACAAATGCTCATCAGAGAAGGGTTGCGTTTAAATCATTATCTCCAAGAAGAAGGCAAAAAAATATATTTGAAGATAACCAGCAAAAAATAAAATACAGCTAGTTTATAACTACAGCAGACAAGAATGGTAACCTAAACTGCCTGCTGTTCAGCACTATCCGTGAGCTCCTCAGGTATGCACTTGTCTGAGAGATGACACAGACTCAGTACTGACATATGTAGCTCCCACCACACACATTATAAAGCCAAGAGAAAAACAGTTCAGATAGAAAAGCAGCGTACCTGGCACAAAGACACTGTACGCACCGAAGTCCCATGGTCCACAAGATTTGGGGAGATCAGAGCTCCACCAAATCCATTTAGGCAGCATGCTGACTGCATGAGATGTTTTCCAGCAATAACCAATAAAGAAGTGAAGTTCTTCAGTGTCAAGACACACTGTAAATGCCTACAGTGCATCTCAACAATATATCTTTACAGCCAGTGATAGATATTCACTCTTCAGGATTTTTGTTTGTTTTCTTTGTTTGTTGTTCTGTCCCCCAAGGATGCACACCCATTTTATAGTAAACTAAAAACATATCTTCCATTTGTGAGTTTTCAAAGATAACAGACTAAGTGATACAAATTTAGCTTTAGCTACTTCCTTAAGTGCACTGTGTATGCAGTCTTAACCTACAGTGCAGCACCCTTTTCTTCTTATGTATCCATTCTAAGCTACACACAGAATTATATAACACGCAGTATTTCAGATTTATCCCTGTGATCACAAATTTCTGTGCCAAAGATTAAACCATGGTCTTAGTGCTTTCCAAGTTGCAAATTCCTCCTAGGCATTGAGGCAGCTCAACAGGCTGCTCATTACAGTCAAACTTTCCTCTGGTGATCCCTCTCCAGTTCTTATCCTCGTGAACAAAATGCCAGCACTTTGACCAGTTACATGAAATGGAGCATATTGTGTCTAGCCTTTGAATAAAACATATCTGTTACACTTTCCATCTTTTGTGATGTATCACGCTGGATTGTCATCCAGATGCTCAGGTGGTTTCTGGCTCTGTAGGGCCGAAGGACATGCATAGCTCTGTAGGATAACACTGTTATCAGCATGGTAATTAAGGTGACCTTCTCACAGGCTAGCCCTTAACACTAAGGGTATGAGGGTGCTCTGCTCAACGTGCCCGCCTGCTCCATCCAAGCCTAAACAGGAGCTGCTTCTCAAAGCCAAGAAATGTCAAGTGGGATGTGAGATTTATGGGGTGATGAGCTTTCTTCTTGAGCATGTATTAAAGAAATATTAATTAAGAACTTTTAATTAAATGTTTGTGGTCCACTTGTGAAAGCATTGTTCTCTGATGTTATGACATCAGCCTAAGATTAAATCTCCTACTAAAGATCAGATTATGAGGATATTTTCACATCCCTTTTTGCTGCTGCTGGTTACTGGTGTTTCTCTGCATTGGCAATAAGAATATCCTGCAATAACAGGATGGAGCACCTTTCCTGCATAAAGGTACCCAAAAGATAATTGTATACACTAAAGGAGGAATGCAATTACATATAGCAATGACAAGGAATGGACTTTTTAATAGATGTCTAACACCGTGGATATTTTAGCTAGTATTTGTATTGCCAACTATAAATACATATAGTCAACTGGGAGAAAAATCCTCCTTCCTCAGCTCCAAAAATCAGCCCATGAGTTACTTTTTTTTTTTTTTTTTTCCCTCTCTCTCTAGCATTTTGTTCTATTCTCTGGGCTCCCGAGAGGAGTAGAAGAAAACATCACCTCCATATATATCACAAACACTAGTGTGGTACCTGAGAGCACTAAATTATTTCCAGTCATAGTACCATCACTAACGATATAGGAATGAGGAGAAAGCAATGAAGCTAGGAGATCAGAAAAACAGCAAGGAGCAAAACAGACACATTAGAAATGTGAATGAGATTGAACTTCAAATGCTTCAGAATAACATATCTTTGGAAAAAAAAAAAATAATTGAAAAAGCATTAATGGGAAGGGAGAACATGTAAGTGTAGATGTGCTGGAGCAACGAGCAATGACTGATGGAATATTCCTTGGCTATGATGGCAAGCATGAGAACTCTATGACAGCTAAAGGAGATCAGCAGTCAGCTAAATGAGCTGAATACTAAAATGTTGGGCCACAGAAATAAAGTTTTCACAGCTATAACAGTATTTCAGAAATCTATGCTATCTGACCTGTCCTGCATTTACAGAATGGTTTATGACAGCAGTAAAAAAAGAATAAATGTAATTTTACTTGAAAACAATGATAGCAACTCTAAGGAATTCAATATTTCCATTTATAAATAGAGTATTAAAAGATGGAATCAAATGCATTTTTATACAAAGCATTTTCTCAAGATAAGCACTGCTCATAGTACAAAATATTATTTGCACAGTGATAAAACTGATTCTATGATTCTGCAAAAATCAGATGACCACAGTCTCTCTTTTTTTAATCCACCCCCAACCCCCGGTATACAGGAAGGAACAAGCACAGGCACAGAGAATACTTTTGGGGAACTACACATGGTTGGTCAGTTTCTCAAGAAGGAAAAATGTCATTATTAAAAGTACTATAATTATAAACATCAACTTATCTGCAAGCATCGAGAGATCTTAATAATCAAAACCATTTTTCAACAGAACTTTGAATATAGACTTAATGAATTGTTTTTAATTCCACAGAAAAGTCAACCCAGCTTTCCCAAAGGCTGGAGGGGAGCAGGGATAGGAACCAAAATAAGACCTCAAAGAAAATGGATATTCCCTAACTGCTATATGGGAAAAAAAACTCAGATTTATCAATTAAAATTATTGATAATATCCAAAAAGTCTAATAGAATATTTTTTTCTATTTTAAACTCATTCCTCCCAACAGCAGCTCGAAATAAAGTTTTCATGTGTATTTTCATGTCACAAGGTAATTGTTCAAAAGAATTTTAATTAAGATCATTTTGCCATTAACTATCTGAACGTTAATGAAGTGTGAAAAACATTGTTTCTGTAAAATGTCTTTTAGCATACAGGTGGCCTAATTACAACACATTGCCTGGCTGCTGCATCTACTACTTTAGCTTATTCAAGCTCAGAACAAAAAATATATTTAATTCTATCAAAGGACTCCTATCTGCTAGAAAAATACAAGGTAAGATGTGAGCTTATAAGGAACATTAACATTCAGTGCCAAAAGGTGACTTTAAATTTAGGTCTAGGCAAACATTTCTGCTTTAATATCAGAAGCTGCTTGCTTTTGCTTTCTGTTTTGCTAGTATTTCTCCAGGCTGCCCAAAATTACCTGTTAGAAACATTTGATTGCGCATTTGCCATTATTAAAATATTTTAGAAAGAAATGTACATGTAGTTAGATATGTGCATGGTTTAGAAATAAACAAAATAAAACACAACCTGATTATGACCAAATCAGTTTGGGAATACAGAAGCCATTTTCTGGCAAGAAACAAAAAATAATTGAACCTGCAAATTCCCATTTTCCTTTCTCTGCAGTCAGGTCTGCAGCATTGTTGATCTGGGCATGCTGTCCACCTTGCAAAAATTGCTTCATCGCAGCAATGACTTCTGAGGTCCCTGTGCTGCTGCTGCCGGCAGGCCCCGCCACCCACATTTCTAAATCGGAGTCAGAAAGTCAGTGGATGTGTAGGAATGGGCCTTTGTGGGAACATCTGTGTGACCTGTACAGAAATTATGGGATTCCATTTACCCTGCCTGTTATAGGATTGAGATACACGTAGTCTGGGTGCATAAAAATTCTTTGCAGAGATACTTTGGGAGCTAAACAGACAAGAAAAAGGATCTGCATGACAGACAGCAAATATGCTGTCCCTGAGCTAAAAAACCTGTCTCTGAAGTCCCAGCAAGTGGAAGAATGGAAAACCTCGCACAACGAAGTGCCCCAGAAAAGGGTGGGAGCCGACAGCAAGGACCTCTAAAAGACTGGCCCAGCAGACACAACAGCCCAGCAGACAGAACAGGCAACAAGGGGTTGATCTGAACATATTTTTTTTACTGCAAAAAATAGTACAGGAGCTTTCCTCATGCTCCAATTAAAACTCTGTATGTCACAGAGCTCTCAAGTGAAAGCAGTTAAGAATGCAGTATTGCTTTTTCATTTACCCTTTTAAAATGATCATCAATGGCCTAAATATACTCTCCAGACAAGTTTTTAATCCTGCTAGAGGTTTTATTTGTTTGTTTGCTTCTTTTTTTGCATATAGAACAGCCGATCCTTTCAGCTTAGTCCTTAGCGGATGGGATACCGTGTGCTCTTTGGGGTGGGACATTTGGAGACCTCATCAGCATCCTGAGCAGCCACAACCCACTTCGGCATGTAGTTTTTATTTCCTACAGAATGCTATTCAGTAGCTATTTTATTACTCTGGATATTAAATGCCTATGGCTCACAGAAAACAAAAACCTCCCTAAACAGTTAACTTAAACCAAGTTTTTACATCTAAACTATTTTCTTACTAACATGCATTAGCTGTAACAGATTTCTCTTCAAAGAAAAATACAAAGCTCAGTTTCAATATGCATTTAGCCAAATTATCAAGCCCATATTGTCCTGCATGTAACATTAATAAGTAAATTATACAAGAGACAGTAAAAATTAATCATTTTTACTTCCATCAGAATGCTAGATAATATGTGATAGATAGCTCCCTGTGGCGTATGGCTGAGAATGACATTATTTAATGACCTTTGCATCTGTAGAGTTAAGATCATGCAGGGTAATTTAAATTTATAATATGTTATGCTTCTTTCATTGTTCTAAAGTTATAAAAATTGATCTGCTGGGGATCGCACAGCTCATGCCTGCAACTGTCATTCCCGTTCCCAAAGATGTCCCTGTGTTTCACAGGCAGCCCCACCGCGAGAAGGCAGGAGCCATTGCTCTTGCTACACTGGGTACATCCAGGTCACCGTTGTGTTTAATATCAACCTTTCCAGCCCTTGGTATATTTCACTATAAAATAAAATTTATTTAGTATGTTATTAGCCATGATATATTGTCTTCCCATTATGGCCTCTTGGGATTTTTTCCACATCATTTTGATGTACCCTAAAGAAATTCTTTTTGATTGCACGTTACATACAATAATCCTGCTCATTATTTCCTGCCTCACTGTGCTGTTCCTAGTAGCAGAGGTACAAAACTACATTGGTCTGGAAGAGATGCCCACAAGCCCCAGGCCCATGGGCACCCCTCCCTCAGCCACCAGCTGCCTTCTTACAGTTTCACCACACTGGGATTCTCTCACATCTCCCTCCCAGTTTGATGCAAGAAAGGGACTGAATGTGAATTTAAAAAAACACGTCTAAGAGTCTCTCAGGATTTTTTATGAAAACACAGAAAGAAATAACATAGAAACAGGAGCGAACAGCTGGACCAGTTCAAACTGAACATGCACATAGTCCTGTGTCCTCCAACATTGCCCACAGACAATATTTAGAGAACAGAAGAACTGGGCAAGAACAGAATAATTCCCAGGATACCTTCCAGAATACCTTCCCAGCCTGCAGCTATTTGTGGTTCAAGAATTTCCTCAAACTGAGGAGGAATCTTTCTATGTGACAGATTTTTTTCCTCCGAGGATTTTCTTCAGTGTTTTTTTTTTTTTTTTTTCCCAGTCACTTTTTGAACCCATGCAGATTTTTAGCATATCTTACACCCTATAAGATGGACACAACACCTTACATTAACAAAACAGTGAAGGCACATCATATCATTAAAAGTTGAATGCGTAATTTTGTTTCCCAGGGCTTACAGAATCAATTTATATATATATATATATACACACACATATACACATACACATACTTATTACTAATAACTAAGTAATAACAGCTAGATTTCTCTATACTATCTTTTAAGAGACCTATTGTCTTTTTCACATATCCTTTGCTTGAATAACAAAGAACAAAAAGAACTCTGACTGGTGGAGCTTCTCTCTTTGGTTTCCAAACCGTCAGCAGTGATTTGGGTTAACGTACAGATTGTACATGTAAACACATCAGGAGAGAAAAATAACTAAAATTTGATCTGAAATTTGAAAAAAGTTGAAAGATAACTCAGTAAGTCACCATTACTCAGTGTTAATTATCTTAAAACAGAGATTCAGGAGAAATGTGGAGACAAATATATACTCTAATTATAAACACTTTTCAAGATTCATAGTACAGAAATCCTTTGCAGTTTACCTATCTCATTAATCTCTAAAAATATTTTAGCTAGGGTCAGCTTTTTTTTTTTTTTTTTTTCAAGTGCTATACCTTCTATATCTTAACTGTTTATTAAATAGCCTATAATTTATTTTTTTTTTTTAATTCCAAAACTAAAAAATGTGAAAAACATCACAGTTTCTACATGAGGACAGCAATCCTCCTCACACAACTACATCTTAGGCCTTGGAATCATTGCTGTAAAAACTGGTAAATTTGAATATATGTAGGAGAGCTATATATCAGGGTTCTTTTTATTCAGAGAAGAGCAAACTATGTTTTAGTCCAAACATAGTTGGACTATTATTCCCTATGTATTTGGAGCACAGACAACAGCTCGGATGGTGCCAGTTCTGATATTGTTCAGATAGGTGAGGCAGAGCTTGCGCTATATAGCTATTGGGAATTTAAACTTGTTTTCCTCTGTCAAGTGGAGAAGTTTGAGATATTCTTGAAGACAATAATTTTTCTAAAATGGCTCATTACATTCCTGAATGCTGACTGTCAGTTAATTATTCAGGAAGACAGCTGAAGTACATAAATCTAAAACAGCTTAATGTAGCCCCACGAAATTCTGCAAGAATTGTGCAACAACATAGATTTATATTTTATATACTTATGCTGAGCTTGTAAACAACTAAGATAGAGAACATGTTTTCCAGTTCTTCCATACACACACTCTGTAACCTGTCATGACATTTGCAAAGCTCTATAAAAATCCTTCCCCACACACAGAAGACTGCCAGCTTCATCCCTGCCTTCACACTTCCTCTGCAACACACCTTGTTCTTGACAATGCATCCGAAATTTGGGGAAAAGACATTACTGAGAATTTCCAATGTCAGTCTCCAAGCAAGTAACAAAGCATATGTTAAGGTCAAATCTCTCTCATTTTTAATATTTGCAATTTTTCATAAACATACCAGTAAGAAAACTGCATTCAGTGTGGAGGTGTAAAACTTATGTATAAAATAGTTCAACAAGGCAATAATTCAACAAGTTGTCATCTGAAACTGACAACTGGTACCAGATGTTGAGGAAACAAATAAAAAGTGTCAGTAGGTGATTTGCTCATGTTTTATGCTCTCTATATTTATATATATATATATATATGTATATATATATATATACACACATGTATATGCACACACACCTTTGACACTATTTAATCTACTATAAAACAAATACACATATCTTTAAAAAGATTATATAACAAAACTGGAATAATTCTTACCTAGCCCTCATGATCTCAGCAGTGTACATGACTGAAAAAAAAGAGCTAACATTTGAATACATTTCAATATTTTTTGGTCAGATGAAACAACATAAAATATAATGCTGCTTCAAGAAACTTTCTTAAATGGCCTGGTAGATGGCAGAACAAGTTTGTTTGTTATAACTCTTCCCTCCCTCTCAAAAACAAAGCAAAACAAAATAAAAAAAAGTCCTACACCAAAATGTCAAAGAAAATAAAAGGATTGGAAATCCCAATAAAAGGAAAAAAGGTGGGGCATCCTCAAAGACCGTTGCAAAGACAGATATAGTTTGACTGAACATTAACAATCAAGCAATAAACAAAGGGGGAAAAGTTACATCCAGACTCCAGAAAAAAAAAAAAAAAAAAAAAAAAAGTATGTCTTTCAAGCAGTTATTGCTTTGTCCTCATCACAATAATTAACATGAAGTCATTAAAAAATTGACAGTGGTAACCTTTTAATATATTGCTATGAGGATTTAACCATTAATTTCAGAGTATTTCCAATTAGAAGTCGGATTAATTTTTAATCATAGTTTAATGCAATTTCACATTACAAAAGCAGTTCTTTCCTTTTATAGCCTGAGCAGCTTCGTGGTGAAATCAGTGTACGCCACCACCAAACGCTTCAACCCTGCAATGCGCTGTGGCTATTTCTCTTCCTGTTACTGTAAATGGGAGCATTTTCCTGGTATCCTCCATATGACTAAATGAATGAAATCACTCATATGGCCTTCATGGAGTGAAGTATGCCTAATTAGTTATTTGTGCTCTCACATAAATGATCTTGAGGAGGCAATAATTGTACTGAATATGCATTAACTTCAAGAAAGACCCTGAAAATTGGCTAGAGAAGTAATGGATTAGATAGCAAATATTTCATTTTAAAACTTCCTCTGAATTAATACATGCATTAGTCATTGCTGTGATCACACGGGGCCAGTGTGGTGAGCTGTTGTCACCGTACCCTGTTCAAACATCACATGCCATTAACAGAAAGTTTCTTGATGCTTTGATTTCTGTTTTCCTTAGTCAATCAAGTACCAGCACTTTTTTTTTTTTCCCTTACTGAAGTTAATTATGTTTTTAAGTCTTGAAATGCTTCCACCTTCTGAACAGAAATATTTATTTTAGAATCATTTTCTCCTCAATATCCAATTAGCCTTTTCACAAATAAATAAGCCATGGGGTTAGATTGTAGCTGCTGTTAACAGGAAGATTCAGAGGAAGAAGAAAGGACAGAGGATCCCCCCTTCCCCACGTTTGGCCAACCAAACCCAGCTGGCAGCCAGAGGCACAGGGGATCAGGCAGAGGCCTCTTTCCCCAAATATTTTCTCGCCTGGGGTTTCTCAGTCTTCTGGTGGCTCACTTTCCAAAGTAAAGTGGCAAATTCCAAAGCTGAGTTCAGGTGGGCATCTCATTTAATGCATGTGATTAAGCCAGCACTAATTTTCCCAGCCATGCCTGCCTAACGTCCCCTAGTGATAAATAACTTACCCTCCAGTATTAAGTATAGGACATTATATATGCATAGTTTCATACACATCCCACAGCAATCTGGTTTTGATAGCTAGAATACATATTTAGCTCTTATCTTGTGGAGTGACTTTTAATGACATTTAGAAGTGCTAAGGTACTTTGAGGATTAGGCTGCTTATTAGTCCCAGTGTTCCCTATAAGTGGTTGTTCAGATATTAAACATTCCCTCTGTCAGGGTACATAAACAGTGAGCCCATTTGATACGACGCAAATTTTCCACATAATTCTGTTTGCTGAGTTTATTCTCATTACCTTTACACATTTATCTGCATATGAACATTCATGGTATAGTAATTATTTACTTCATCTTCTCTTTAGTAAGTGCTGAATCTTAGGAAGCTGCCTCAATTTTTACTCAGACCATCCTTGTTTCTCAGCCAGTCAAAACTGCCTTTGGAAGAATGCAATGGCACTTTTAATGGCACACAGAAACCTATGGCACTTTTAATGCGACTCCTTTGGCAGTCTCCTGTCACCTTTGGACAGAAAAGGACAGAAGAAGTCCTTCTGCAAGCAGCAGACATAACTGCTGAAATGCAGAGAAGAGATTTCACAGAGTGGTGGATGGGTGCATGGGGTAGATGGCCCCCAAGGTTGTTCCTGCTCCCACCCATACGCACAAGTGGTACAGTTATGTGTGCTTTGAGCTTCTTCAGTGGAGCACAAGATTAAGGAGATGAATCCTGATGTTCTCCATGCCCTCAGGTTCAACAATGAAGACAGCAGTGGTGCCATTATGATGGGTTTTCCAATGATTTCCCAATGAGGGCTAGTTTTTAAAATAAAACTTTACATAACTTCCCAGAGTATCTGCCTAAAGAAAAAAAAATCCTGTCCTTTCTTGACTTATCCACCTCTCTTAAAAGCCAACAAATCCACCCATACAGCCCACCATGGATCATGTACAAAGGGACCATCACCTCCCTAAGCATCACGTGGATGCTTTTGCTGCTTCATTCTTCAGAATCTGCTATTCAAACAAGTTTGTGGATTTCCTACTGTCACAGAGATCCCACTCATCATAATTGGCCATAACGTCAGCTTTTAATTTTGTGCAGAGAAGTTCAGTCAGACTGCAGAATACTGAAGTCTAAACATAGAAATTGATAATAGGAGGTTTGGGTGTGGGGAAGCCAATTGTTTTCCTCTTGTGAGTTGATTTAATGTTATATTTCAAAGTATAAACACAATAGTTCCAGCACTCTTTCTTCTAGAGGAAATGCATGCAGCTTCAGATAACAAGATAATGCAGAGAGGATTCATTTCCTACAAGCTGTCTTGGTATTGTTTATTGAGCTAAATAAATGTGAGGGATGTGCAATACATAATCATAAAACATCTTTCTGTGGCAAGAGGAGCTCGATTCTACATGATAACTGATAATGGCTTTTTGTTCTGGTTTTAGAACAAGAATTAGAGCAATCAGTGATATGAAAAACAGGACAAAAAACAACTCAGAACTGATTCTGCATTTAGTCATACATAAGCTTCCTCATAAGTTTTACAAGGCAGGCTGTGACAGGATGTACAGACATATCTCAGAGGTGTTTCATTAGATTAAATTAGTATTTCTTGATTTGGATATGCTTACAGAGTCATAGCTGATGATTTACCTTTAATTGTTCCTCATGCAAGCCAGTCTTTCCCTCTGCCTACCAATAGTGAAGGTGCTATACAATTAATTATCCATTTACAAATATTACAGGCTCTGCTTTAACCACCCTGTGTCCTCAGTATATCCTAAAGCACTGTCTGTTCGATTGCCAGACTAGCTTTCCAGTTTCAGAGTGCAGTTTCAGATCTTTAATTTTCTACCAATTTAGCCAGATTGAAGATGGCCAATTTCATCCAGATGATGCTAGCTGCCTTTTCTCAGTGACTTAAAAGTAATAAAGAAGTCTGACCTTCGTATTTCAAGTGGGGGTGAGGGGGGAAATCCACACCAGTCCTTGCTCTAATGAGCAGCAGTTCTATGATTGCACAAGACAACGGCAGTATCTCAAAGCTTTTGTGGCTGCCAAGTAGAGTGAGGCTGCTTTAACAAGGAGCTGAAACACCTGCTGAAGCACAAGGCTGGAGAAGTACTTGAGCTGCAGCTTGTTGTTCAACACTTACCATTAAAACCATGGTTTCTTGGATGAAAGATAACTGAAGAAATGTCTCTTGGAGTATGCCAGGCAAAGGAAATGCATCCCCTTTTCCACAGAGAGAGGTTTAATTGGAAATTAATGCCTACAGGTGAGGCTTACATAGCAGTGAATAGCATTACATAGCTGTAGCTCTCTTGTTAGTCATATAGCATGACTGTATTTGCATACAAGGAAATGTGGACACACCAGAGAGCTTAGGAAAGGATCTGCTCGAAAATCCCAGTATAAACTAGTGCTGCCACATCCCAAGATATCCCTTGCTTTAGAGGCTTATAAAGCAAGACTTTCTGTACTCTCCTCCACCTCCCTTCCTGCTACCTGCATGACCCTTGCGCTGGGGCAGGCACGGAGGATAAAGCAGGATCTGGTACAGGAAACACATCTGGACTGGATTATGATTTGTCTGAAAGCACCAAGGTGTAATTCCCAACTCGGCTCAGAAACAAGGCAAGAATTTTGCAGCTTGTGTGTGGAGCTGGGAGCTGTCAAGCTTCTTCTTGTATTAGTAAGGGTCTGTTAATATATGAGCAGACTATGTCGCTGCTTTCAGTGGGAGCAACTAGTAATTTGCAATGAAAATAACACTCCATTTAATAAAAACATTTCTGATTTCCCTTGAAATTCACCTTCTACCTCAGTTGCACAGAGTGCTCTAATTTAAAAAGGCTCCATAGAGTAAAGGGCATTTTCCTGTTCTCTTATATGGACACAGAACTGTGCAGACTGGGCAAGGAAACACCTCTACTAAAACTGAAATTCCTGTGGAGTCAAATAATCCAAATATTCATGCATTTAAAAAAAAAAAAAAAAAAAAAAAAAAAAAAAGACAATGTTTTAAAACTCTGCAGTGCTGTAGATCTTATGTCTCTTATGCAGTAAAAGTAGGAACAATTTGCAGGCCAGCAATCTTGCTGCAAACCTGTAATGACTAAATCGTGATTGATAATATCAATTTGTGAGCAGAACTGCCACCACAATGTCCCATAGCAACAAGAGGCATTCTGCACAGGATTTCCCTCTTGTGCAGTGATTACAGTAATAATGATGAAATTGTTTTGAAAGGATTTATAAGAGTCTGGTATTCCAGCTGAGTCTGGAGCCTGAAGGAAATAAAAGCTACTTTCAAACTTCTAATTCTATGTGTAAGTTGGGACACAGTCAAAAATTAGCCCAAAATGTTTTAATGCACTTAAGACATGCGAAACCTGAATGGTAAATTTTCACCTTTCATAGGTGGCTCATTACCACTTCAGTCACTTGGCAGCAAATTGCAGAGGTCAATAGTGTGCTTCAATGCCTACTCAGAAGGCAGGGCACAAACTGCAATCAGCAGTATTTTTGCTGGGCTCACGCATATCCGTAGAACATGTCTAGCCAATACCATAATTTCATCCACAAAAGTGTTATAATATTAAGAGATTTTATCTAACATGGATGATAAAAGGTCATTTATGAGGATGGGATAAAATGGTAATGTGCTACAAATTTACAAGTGAGCCTCACTTTCTTCTTTATGCATATACACACACTCACATGTTTCCTTATTAGCTTACCAGGGGAATAAGCACACTAAAGTTTGTGTTGAAAAGGAAGGTCATGCTTCACTGTACAGAAAAAGCTACATAAACAATCATCAAGAAAAAAATCCAGAATGGGTGCAACTGAAAATGGGATTTTACAGTTGCTGTGTAACAACAACCTTCTATATTTTTGCTCCATTTCCTGGAAAAGGCATTACAAATCCTACAGCATACCTAAGACACAATTGTCCACTTGTTCCATGGGTGTCAATAATTATCCTAATTGCTCTGGATTGGAGTAGGGCTTGCCCTATATCAGGGCACAGGAGAATATGGAAAGGAGAGGTTTCTTCTTTCTTCTGTCTGATTACCAGCTGTGGGAGTGACTGCAAGGAAGGAACCTCCCTGGACAATGCAAATATACTTGCTTTACACAAACTCATAGCTCAGGCAGAGCCCTGTTTGTTTGAACTGGCTCCCAAAGTCAGCAGAGATCCTCGTTGTACCATGTTGTGTCAGAGGCAGTGGCAATACCCCAGTAACAACCTTATTGAGATGCCATTAGGGACAGCAATAGCTAATCATTTTAGTCCCTCATCTATTTCCTGAAGTTTAACTTCTCTTTAATCTTTAATTATTTACCATAACTTTGAAGAATAAAACAAAGAAAAACGGAACCATTGAAGCTGCCATGCTATCTGCCAAGCTGAACTGCTGCAGCAAACACGATCGATGCAATACAGCCCCAGCCAAATCACCACGAGGAGCAACTTGTCCCTCAGGAGAGCTCCTCTCCTCTGCTGCTGCAGTTTAAATACAGTTATCTTTTAGAAATTACTTTACTACCCCTACAAAATGCCTTACCTTTCAGCCTAGCCTCTGATCATCTGCAATAAACACGTTAAAGTTCCAGACTTTAAGAGCAAACCAGGAAGGTGGTCTACTCATATGAAGGTTTAGCTGACAGTGGCTTAGAAATTTGCAAATGCAACAGAGCACAATCAAGGAATGTGAATTAAAAAGCCATCTGCAGATACAGTCAGGCTCCTTGCAACAGGCGTTGGATAAGTAAAACCCACTGGTCAAAATATAGCATCTTCACATTTACATAGAATGAGTATATCAAGAAAAATGCAATAGTTACTGACAAATAAATTGCCGAACAACAAGAAAGTAATATTTGCCTAGAAGTGGACTACTAACAGATGAGTTCAGTAGTCTCAGATCATGAAATTTGTTTGTCTTCTAATGTTTCTGTAGAACTTGAGCTAAAACAAATATATTTTGTCACAAAAGACATTAGTGTGTAAGCTAATAGTACTGCCTGGAAGGTTTGGGAATGATTTCTTATTTAAAAATGATAAAATTGATCTGAAATTAATTTGGTGTAAACCTGGATCTTTACACCTCAGTAGCAGGAAGGAATGAAAGGAAGAAAAATAGCAGTCAATAGCATAATCCAGTTTGGATGTGTTCTGTTCTGCCCTTGCAGAAAGATCACTTCAAAAATACATAGCCACAGAATTTTCACTGTATTGGGTATTATTATCAGTAAATCAGACTATATTTGAGTATGTGGATTGAACTACTGAACCATTTCATACATGATATGGGATCTTGTGGTATGAAAGTAAACAATTCAACTTTGTATAAGACCATTTTATTACTCTTCATTCTTTAAAGTAATACATAAAAAGCATTAAAGGGTGGGTTTTTATCTTTTTGGTTTTGTATAGTTACATGTAAACGATTTTAGCAATGAAATACACTTTTTAATATTTCTGGATTACCTGAAATTGCCAAAAATCAGTGGAAAATGCCAACAAATTCAAAGACCCATTTTAAATATCTTTCCTAAAAAATAATAGCAGACCTACCCCTCTAGAAACAGTTGGATTTTGGTACAAGATGGTTTTGATTTGCTAAACTGTTTTACTGCATATACTATCAAGTGGGAATACTTTTAAACTGGCCTAATTGTTTTAGCCCTGTTTATTAAAAGGTGTTTAACAAAGTGTACTTTCTGAGATCCTTTAGAGCTGGTACAGATGAGAATCTGCTCTCCTAAAGAAAAAATAGACATCAAAACTTCTCTTAGAAACTTAAGTGTTCAAAATTAACCTTTTGTTCAAGAAGAAAAGGGTCATCAAAATGACTAGATTGTAGCTAGCTTCTTGCTAACAAAAGGAAAAGAGGAGAACACTTGCTCTCTATTGAGTGAACAGCTCTCCTTCCCAAAGGAACACAAAATCAACCTTGGCAGAACTGTGACTGTCCCCCCTCTTGTAGCCAGAGGGGAAAAACAAAAAAAAAAAAAGAAAAAAAAAAAAATGTCTACAATGAGATTTAGACCTATCTCTCTTCAGTGACTCCTTCTGTAAACATAATCAGCACTTAAACCATGTCAGAAGAGTTTTGGGGGGGGGGGGGGGGGGAAGTAGAAATCATTACATGGGTCAGGAGTTATTAGCATCTTCAGCAAGACCAGATGCTGTGGTGAAAAAATGTGATCATGTTTAAGCCCTGCAAAGGGTTACATATACATAAACACTGAATCCTCAGTCACAGTTTTTAATATCTTCCAGTATTTCTTCTGCTTCCTGATACTTCTCTATCTGCATTATTAGTGTTACTCTGCATCTTACCTGCTGTAAGTCCAAGTCATTTTGTTCTCATATAATTTCATAAAGCTTGGGTAAGACTTTGAAAGACACGTAGACATGTCTTTCGGTATACTTTTCAGATGCTGAGCTCTCTAATCAGTTGGTCTAAAAAGGCCAGGAGTAGCAGCAGTAACACAATCTACATTGCTTAGTTGCAGACATAAAATACAAATATATTCATTTTGAAGTTTTGTACCATTAAATATTTGCTCTTTCAAGATAATCTTATTTTTATTGCCACTATACTTTTTCATGGAAACATGGCTTTGCGACACATAACATATTTAGTTAACTCCAGGTCATTTTTTTCAGTTCATTTCACTTAGTCGTAAAAATCTTATAGCCAAATCTACCTATCGATTGATGTACATGAGATTCCTCTTTAAGTCAATAACAGCCCTTAGCAAGAATCAGTGACTCTTTGCTGTTATTTATACATGAAGAGTTTTATTGAACTAAACTGGTGTTCACAGTTTAATATTTCACAATTTATCTTATTTATTTATTTTAAAGGGTTGTCTTCTCAACTCCATTGGAATCCCAGAATCTACTGCGAACTAAATCAAACCAGAAGCTTACAGGTCAATGATAATCAAAATCCAGTGTTTACTGCTTTGTTTATGGATCTCACCATTTTACAAGCAAAATTTCTTATACATGCTTAAATTAGTTTTTGGTGGCATAGCAACAACCAATATGCAAGTAATAACAGGACTGCGTTAAAGGGAGCACTGAATTTATGATCTCCTCAGTAGAAATCCATCAATTTTGATTGGGTTCCAGGCACAGTTTCTAATATCATTTCACACTATGCTGCACAGTTTCTCACCAAGTTTGTAAATTGCCTCATAAGACAATGTAATACTGAAAGAAATAAACAGAGCTAAATCATGGAATAGATTATTTATTCATTACTAAAGAATGTGTTTTGATTGGCAAAAATATGACTAAAAGCAAGTGTTCCCTACTTTGTTCCTCAGACTAATTCTGAATCTTTTTTAGTATATTGTTATTACTATCACAAAGTCCTCAAATTACAACCGTAAAAAGAATAGCAGGATTGGAAGAGGCATGCCTGTATATTATTGTCCTATAAAATCCTTCAGTTTGGGGATAATTCCTCTGCTTCTCCCTGCCTAGGTGACAGCGATCCACAAGATAGAGATTTGATATTAGACTATGTCCAATTTCACCTGTTCCTGATTTAAAATAAAATAAGAAAAAAAAGTCACTGCAAATGAATAATCATGATCTATAATAAAAAAAAAACTCCAAATGGTATGAAATATTTTCTATAACAGATATAACCGTATAACAGATCTAAGTGTGATCTTGTGGATTTCACAGCAGGTTGGGAAACC
Organism: Aythya ferina; assembly: GCF_964211825.1. NCBI lineage: Eukaryota > Metazoa > Chordata > Aves > Anseriformes > Anatidae > Aythya > Aythya ferina. The sequence continues at coordinate 25,348,550 of NC_140305.1, forward strand.
TCAACCTCTACCTGAAACCTGCTAAAGATTGCATGTGTAGTACTGTAAAGTAAAGCCTCAGGAAGTCTGAGAAGGAGAAAAACGTGGACATTTAGGGGTCAGTCATGGATGGTGCCAGCCAAGATCCCAGTCCTGCTCTGGCCATCCTTTAGATTTTATAAAATTGGCCTTTCAGAGCTTCACTCTTGGCCACTACCTGCTGGTTAATTGAGCTGCTGAAGTTCAGAGGTACCTGCTGAGCTCCTGGTGCCTGTTAAGACTAGAGCACTTGTAAGAACATGCAGAAATAGGTGTTGAAGTGTCTGGAGGAAGCTTTAAAACAAGACCCAAAGCATTTCTGAGCTGCAGGCATTTCTCATATTTTTGGAGCCTCAGGTGAAAAGATGTGACACCTATGCTAGGACTGACTACTAGGAGTACTGTAAGTTTTGTTGGAAATCCCCCCACATCCCATTTTCCATCTTGAAAAATTTTGACCACAATTTTACTACATCATTAAACAACTTCAAACAAACTTTCACAACACTGTAAATGCTTCTAAATCCATGCCCAGAACAACTCTGCTCCCACCAGCTGCTAGGGATCTAAATTTTGTCATGAATGTTTTGGTCTCACAAACTACCCACTCTTAAATCCTATCTGGGTAGCAGTAAGTGTAATAATTTTAAAAAGGGTGCTAAAAACTTAATGATGAAAAAACTGCCCTCAGGGAAGCTTCTGACCTACTCCTGTCAGTTAATTCCTAGTGATCCCATCAATTACTTTGAATCCTGAAAAAATTAGGATTTCTCTTATAGATTCTGATTTTCTGTAATAAATCTTGATCTTCTCATTATCTACATGAGTATTATATGATCCTTTTTGTTGTTGTTGTTGTTGTTTTTAATCCTTTTAAGCTTTTATTCTTAAAGTTATCTAGTGACAAAAAGCTCCAAAGGTTAATTGTGCATTGTGTAACCATTTCCCTTTATTCATTTCAAGTGTTACTTTTGCATTAAGCTACATATTCCCATTTGAAAGCATAAGTGGAAGCATCTGATAAACCCTCCTTACACTCCTTACACTGTCAGTTACACTGTCTTAGGACTCTGCCACTTTTTTTTTTTTTTTTTTTTTTTTTTTTTTGAATCCAAACCATGCTCATCTCCATCTTTCTTCACATACAATATTCTTTAAGTGCCAGTTTTCATTTTTGCTATAAGGTCTTCCTGAAATGCCAAGAACTAAGTAAATTAAACTTACTAAATACTGTACATGAATAATATTGAGTAAATTACTGCATGTTATAATAAGCATCATGCTCATCAAGCCACCCAGATCAAGACCTTCCTCCCCAAGCCAGAGTGACTACCCTTTCTTCTTCTGTACATTGAAAAGGAGCCTTGTACATGTTCAGATCACCAAACCTGGGGTGCCTGGGCAGAGTTTACATCTGTGTTTCAGTTTAAACTGAAAAAGATGACAGTGGTTAAAATGATCAGCCCTCAAACAGTATAGCACAGCTGAACTGCAGAAGAGGAAAGCACTACTTCAGTTTATCACAGGGGAAGAAAAGCTTGATAATTCAATCAATTGTATTATTGCATATAATTAAAATGCAAAGTGATTGACTTACAAATAATATATGCATTAAATTTATAGCACAGGAAAAAATGTTTAATAAAATACATTACCTCCATTTTTGCCCTTTAGTAATAGAACAGTCGAGGTGATTTTACCATCTTAAGTTATGATGTTAAAGAAAATTATTTCATATTATTATTCATAAATGGGCTGAACGCCTTGATCCTTCCATTCTGAATTTGCTTCATGGCAATAGCCTGCGGTGATAGATCACTTGCCATTGCTGTTCTAATAATGTACTACTGGAAAAAGAAATAGGCTGAAAATGACACGTCCAAGGGTGCACTGCAAAACAGATCTAGGCGCACGCTGCAGCAGGATGAGCACACTGACACATTGAGGGGACTGTTGACCACTACAACCTCCTATTTTCTAGGCTTCGTGGTTTTGCTATTTTAAAGAAAAAGTCAATCCAGACAGAGAGGAAACCTACAATACTTCAGCAAAAGAACAATGTATGTGGTAAGACCTAACATCCAATATCAGTTTCCTCCTGAGTAATGGTAACATGACAAAGGTAAAGATCAAACAAAAATTGTTTTACAGAAGTTCCTTCCACTGCTTTTACAGCCTGCCCTAGCATAGATCCTTCTATTGCTGTTCTTTCTCAGAAAACTTTTACCTTTTAATGGGAAGCAGTCTTTCTTCTTACTAATGGGGAAGTAACTCATTAAGTCTGGAAACCAGATGAACTCAGGTGTTTCAGCAGATGCATACACTGCACTTTTCAAGCCCTGTGCTCATTTCACTGCAATTGTCCCTGGTGATGGAGCACACCCAAGGGGCTGTGCCACTAGCTTGTGAGTGGCCAGAGGCAGATAGTGACCTCACACTCTTTAAAAGTTTAAAAAGTTTAAGGGACACGGAAAAGGAGGTGTACAAATGATTTATGCCTGGTATATGAAACTGTCTGAACCTGTAAGCCAACATGGATGTGCTGTTCAGCCTGTCCCTGGAGATGTGCAGCTTCCTGAAAGAAAATTTTAAGGTTCCTAAGAAATTTTGCTTTCTGCTCCTCTCATGAATCACCACAACAGAAGGACTACAAGTGCTGCTGCCAGAACATGGGGCTAGGAGGACACAGGAGGAGTCGCTGCTTCACTCAAACCCAAGCACACCACCAAGCTCCAAGTTCTCCACAGCTCATAGAGGCTCCTGCCAGCGGATATGGCCGCTGGGGGTCTTGCTGCAAGGCACCTAACCCCACTCTTGTTCCTGGAAGTTACAGATACACCCTCGGTTCAGGTCAGGAACTGTCATTAGGCAGACAGAAAAACTGTCAAGTGTCTTTGGGTTATACAGTTATATTGCATTAAAGTACCCCTAATTACTTCATACAACAGAAAAAATATTTTTAAGACTAATTCCTTGTCTAAAAGGAAAAAATCCAACAAATTAAGTGTGATTGGACAGTGAAAGTCTGTCCAAGACAGCACATGGGCTGTTCCCCGTTGGCTAGAGGTGTGTTTCACTGCCTCTGCTGGGGTGAGGCCCACAGCTCTTGCAGAAAACGGTGGGACACACCTTGTGAAACAAAGAGACACCCGCACATCATCTGTTCTGTCCACCAAGGTGTTTCCGTGGAATAATAAAAACAAAGATTTTATAGCTTGGGTTGTCAGAGTACAAAATGCAAAATTTTGTAGAAATTGAGAGCATCTCATTGTCAGATTCACCTTGGGTAAGCAGCTGTAACTAAAGCATAAAGATACCCAAGACCCACCCACACCAACTTGTCTTCTTAGACCTGAGATCTGTTCTGAATATAACAATTCGCCTTAATTGGCTTGTTAAAAGTCATACTGTGCATCGGTACCTGGAGGGTATAAACCCAAAGGGACAAACAGTTACACAAGGGGTTTTGTACAGCCCGAGAGATTATTTAAGCATTAGTAATTGATGGCCAGAAAGAAGAGAGACTGCACCTCCCAATTTCACACAGCAGTGTTCTCTTTCTGAGACAGAAGAGTCAGAAATTACATTTGGAGCCCCCAGGGAAGGTGGTATGTTTTTCCCCTGATTCTTTCACTCCAGCTACTCGCTCTGTGTATCATTTCAGCTCCACTGACCCCAAGTCCTACAGCACATATTACTCCTTATGAAAGAGTTTTAAAATATGAAATAAGTGAGTTATATGCCAAGAACATCCTCGGCTTCTGAATTTGCAGCAAGTAGCATCATGCAGTTTCATGTCAGATGCCCTCAGTGGAGATCTTGGATTCACTGGTGCAGAACCTTTCACTAAATATGAGGTTAAAATTAATGTATTGATTCAATTCTTTTGTAGGCTTTTAAAAGTTCAGACTTTCCATACTCATTCCTTCTCTGTAGTGTAGAGATTCATTCACTTCATACCCAGTTTTGATGCTTTTTGACTAGCTCATGCTTTAAGAACTGTGTGGTCAATATCAAATTAAGTGAAATGTTGCCATACACTTCTAATGCTCAAGAAATTGATATAGTCGATAAATCAACACATTTGATATTTCAGCTAATGTATGAACTGATACCTCACGTTTTCTAGAGCAAAACTTCTCTGAATATTTGAAGAATAACATTCTCAGATGACCTGGAAAAATGTGCTCATCTCTGGCCATTTAGCTGTTCAGTGTAAACGACATGTGTGCTGTTGCCTTGCTAAAGCAAACAGGAAGCATGTGAAAATTATCTAAACATGGCTAACAGACCAGAAGGACTACCTAGTAGTACTGTAAACAGTAAACGTACTTCTAAAATATTATAAAATGGAAAATAAAGGATATTGATTTAACATTTTTGCCTGGTCACCTTTACTCGGTCATTCATTCTAATTTCTTCAAAACATCTCAACCATTTTATAGGTCTTGAAGGGAGTCACATGGAACAAGAGTAACTTGTATTTCAAATATTTAGTTCACCCATTCAATTTTGTTGGATGATATATTTGAAAAGAAACAAAGAAGAGGCCCAAATTAAATCTTTCCTTTTCCAGAGTTTGAAAGAAAAAGAATAGCAATTTAGATCATTAGAAACTGAGAACCTGGGTCGATTACTACAGCATAAGTACAGATATATCTCAGATATATATTTTAGACTAAATAGTGGTTGCTGCAGAAATTAATAGGTAGAACAAGAAGCAGAAAAGTCCTTTACAGACTTGCTTGTGATTTAATGTGTAAGTCATGGAGCCCAAAGGCCACATCACTGCAGTTAACAGTTCATCCCTGAACTTGATCAAATCTCATGTTCTTTTTAAAACCCAGTTAATATTTTGTGAATGGGTGGGGGAAAGAAGAAAAAAAAAAAAAAAAAAGAGTATTTAAAGAGTTAAAATTTCAACCATTTTAGTTTAGAGGAAAACAGCTTTTAAAGAAACCAACTCTAGCCACTTGAAAGTTAAGAATAGCACTGTCTTGGAAAAGGTAGTGCCTAACAAATGCTGAAATAAGCAGCACTGTATTTCTACTTCTTGTTAAGATTATAGCTCAGGCAGTTTTCATTGCTCCTTCACAGTGCTCACAGTAAATCTTGGCAAATAGCCCGTATATTGCACAGCATAGACTGTACCGGAGCTGGTAATTACCCCTTCACATACCGCAGCCTAAAGTTTTGAGAAGTATTAATTTAATATAACAGTGTTCTACTCAAGGCCATATATTCCTAGGAAATAGCGTGATAAAAGGGACAGAATTTTGTTTAGCCAATATTTTCTTTTAACAAATCAAAACAGAAAGCACATGTTGTTGATTAGTTGGTGAGATTGGTTTGTTAAATCCTCTTTCACTGAGTACAGAAATACAGACAGCTACATTAATTTCTCCTGAAGCAAAAATAAATAAGATAAAGCTTTTGTCTGGCTTAACCGTTATTACAAAGCAAAGTCTATTCCTTATATGCATTTGCTTGGTGACCCTGTCATAGGCAGCACACTAGGTCCTCAGACAAATCAAGCATGTCTGGCACCCACCAATGCAAGTGAACACTTATGTGTCAATAATGCAGAATAGGCACACAAAAAAAATCTTCCTAATCTTCCAAATAAGTATCACCTGGGATAAACACGACCTCCCCAAGGTTGTTTCAATATCTCACTTGCAGTGAGGGCAGGATAAACCCCATTGCCAACACGGCATTTTGATCAGCCCTGGCTGATACACAGAGCCCGCAAGCTTTCTGCTCTAAGGGGGTCTTGTCCTGCCCAGCTCCCGTTCTCCTGGTGGCAGACTGGGCACACAAGAAGCAGCCCCACACCCAGCTTATTTATCTGTGCCTCTTTCCTTTGTCCTGTGCTAAGGAGGCGTGCTTTGGGTGAGATAATTGGGACATCTTTATGCTGCTCCTACAGCATGAGTCAGAAAAAAGAAAAGGATGAACACATTTCCTTTCTAGCTATGCAATCTCAAAGCAGCAGAGTTTCAGGGCCTTATGCCTTGGCAAGGAAGAAATACACATTTTATTGCTGAAGAAAATTCCTCAGGAATCGAACATGGCATCTGACTTGTCAGATAATTACTTGCTGTCTGCACCAGCCCCATATTCAGCACTGTTGTTATGCTCTTGCTTACTTAGATGCAAAAGTTTCACTGTGAAGTTGCTTAAACCTTGCTATAGGAATTAAACTTCAGTGGGTCTGACAAGGGAAGAGAACAAATTAAATGCCTTAGAAAGGGGAAGGATTAGACTTTCCAAAGTCTATTTGGAGACAGAACTTGGAAGGCAATTTATGTATTAAAACAGATTTCTAACATCAGGGCTCTAATGCATGTACATTTTAAAGACAAATCTTTTTCAACTAAAATGAAAGCCATCTTTTGTCTTAAAAAAAAGCTGTATTTATGAGTTATTTACACTTGCTTTAGCAGAATTTGAAAAGCATAAGTTGTAGATTCTACCTTTTCTTTCCACTCCCCACAAGCTGTACTGAGCCAAGTATTGTCCTGGCACAAAACTTACCTCTTACAAGAGGCAGGCAGAAGTAAGATTTCCTCTCTAGGTTCCCACAGTTGGATGTGTTGAAGAAGGGGGAAAAACAGACCTGACCCGCAAATATTTTGTTTCATCATTCATAACACAGTGAATTTTTAGGGTAGATGTAAGAAAAGGACCAAAGCTACAACACTACCAGGAAAGGAAAAAACAAAGCTCCTTCCCTTGCTGCTGTTATAAAGCTCAGCAGCTACAGCCCTTGGGTGTTTTCCCTCCCCTAACCCTTTCCAGCTGCCCAGGGGTGGAGCTCATTTGTTCTCTTAAGACATTAACTAAAACCCCTTGAGATGATGGGGACAGGAGGAGCAGCTTAAAACTGTGAGGATAGAGTCTGACCATCCGGCTTTTACATTTCCAAAGCATCAAAACATAACCGTCTTGGAGCCTTACATTCTTGGCAAAGTGCTGCTTTCACCAGCGCCAGTAACCCCAGGTTTCCATCCGTTATGTTGAGAACCCAGGGTAGGAAAAGCAACGACCTGCAGACAGATTTGACTTTTGTGTAGGATTCGACATGACAAGCAACAAATGCCTAGCACTTGCAGCCCAAAAACTGTAAAAGCCAATTGTTTTCTTTGCCACAGCCGGCACAACACATTTCCCCCTTAATTAAGTTCCTAGACCTAGCCTGGTTTCACATCAGAAAAGTGATGTTTGCAAACGGAGCAAATGGATCAGCTGGCATCGCACGGTGCAGCACACCGTGGGCTGAGCTCCAGCTTGGCAACGGGCCCCAGGATTCCCACGTCCCTCGGTCGCACATTCAGCTGCAGAAGTGCTGATTTAAGCAAGGGGAAAAATAAAGGGTGTCACTTCCTTCCCAAATGGATTATTTCATCAAGTTCAGTGAAGGTTTGTTGAAGTTGGGGATGGCAGGGGAACGCATGTCAAGAGAGCATATGCAGAGTCCCATCTGCTCCTTCCAAGAAAAATGACAATAAAGAGTATGAACTTCAGTTTTATTTGTTCCATTTTATTAAAAGTCTACTGTTTTCAAAGTTTTCTGAGCTGCAGGCTCCTCACATAGCTCGCAAAAGCTTCAGTTGCTAGGCCTTGGCGATATCAGTTATGTATATACTAAATCTCATTAAAACCAAATGGATTAGCACCACCTAATTTATGGTGCTTCCATTTGCAGTACCTCACAAAGCCTTTCAGCTAGCCTTGATTTTCAGAAATACCAAGCACACATTTTTTTAAAACCAGCTTAGCATTAAGGTGCTTCAGCTTGGGCATGTAAAAGAAAAAAAGATACTGAAAATCACGAGGTGCTTCAGAAAATAGGGGGAGGATGAGTTTATGATAGAGGTTTTGCATTTGTAATTTCTTTTATTATTAGTAGTAGTAGTATTAATTCTCAGCCTTTAAGGATTTTGAGAAGAGTCAAAGGAGATAAACTAAATAACAAAACACATTACACAGACACATGGCTTTGTACTAGGTGTCATTTGTATTTACTACAGGATCTTTGCTTAGGAATGTAGACATATTTTAGGGGCAGTGACCAGTTTCTGAAGAAGTTTAAATTAATGTCACAAAACTCAGTAATAAAGTGTCTTGTGTAATTAATTATTAACACCTGAAGTGGGAGACCATCTTTCTTCTACTGGAAGCACTGCTTTTAATTTCCTAAATCATGTACATTAAATACTGAATTATAATTTTTAAACACAGTAAATATTATAAATATAAAAGCAGCCACAGTCACAGCTGTCTTGCTTTGAAAACCTTTTTTTTTTTTTTTTAAAAGAGAAACATACAATTCCATAAAAAATATCACAATCTCCCTGCAAACATCACTGAAGAATGGAAAATAATGGATATGATTTTTTTAAAAAAGAACAAAATAGAAAGATTTCTTTCAACAATATTCAGACACCCCCTTGGAGAAACCACAATGTGGCCTCTATTCTTTCAATTTTGTTGCCAGTTGTGTTGACGCTAATACAGTGGTGGATGCAAAAGTGTGCAGGTGCATGTGTGCATACAGTAGACAGTGCAGTCATGCTTTTAAAGAGTTGTTCCTGTGCAGAAGCATTCATTTAACCCCAGAGTTTAACAGGTTCCACAAGGGCTACAAAGCACCGAAGCGACCAAACAACTTTCTGTGTGACACAGTAGCTTCTTGCACATTAATTTCATTTTATATCAGTAAAAGCAATAATATATCTAAAGTATAGCATGGAAATTTGAAACAGGTAATTTTCCATGCAGAGAGCATTGGTTTGCTCTTCAACAATTTGCTGAATTAATCTACCGGAGACTGTTTTGTTGTAGCACATAAAACCTGATGGAATATTTTATTTGCAGTCCAGGTGGAGAGGTTCTGGGTTGCAGAGGGTGTTGGGACTCCAGCAGCAGCCTGAGATGGGCAGGTGGGTCCTGGGGTCCCAGGGCTGCTCCAAGGGAAGATGGAGGTTGGTGCTCTCCAGCAAGGCAAGAAGCTGGAGGCTGCTGGAGGCTTTTTTAAACTGGGCAAATTAGATGAACAATGTCTTGACATCTTCAGACATCAGGTACATACCACATTCAACATCTTGACATCTTCAGCGGTCAAGTACACGGCCTGTTCTGCTGTATTTTCCCAGAAACTGATCACAGCAGTGGTATTTACAGCTTTACAAACTGAGGATGCTTTTTGGTGTTTTGCTGGTAACTACTTGCATTCCCTATTACATTGCACATCTTATCATATCACTTTTACCTTCCTTGCAGCATCACTTCTTATCCCTGTCCATTTAAGAGAGCAGGTGGTACTTTCTGAACTTCACAATCCTCTTGATGCGATGAGTGCAAAGTCATTTCTCCACTGATATTAAAAAGCAGCAACAGTGGTTGACCCTGATTCTGCACTGTGTTGCACCACTTTTTGAAAACCAAGGCTCTAAGTGTGTGGCAATAGGTTTCTGTCCTGTTTGGGAAGCAAAACAAGTAACAGAAATAGCTCTCTACAAACCTAAGTAATATATATATTGCCAAGCTATGCACAAAGCCATACATATTTTATGTGCTGCTGATCTACATTTAGTAATTAACATTCATTCACTTATTGTATTTCTCTTTTTCTACTGTATTCTCATTTACCTGTATTGTGCTGTCTACATCCTTTCTAAAATATCACTTCTGTTTACCTAAAACTTAAAATCTATTGAACTAATACACTCATCTCTATGTTATAGCTCTCTTATCAGTTCTTAATTGCTGCCTTTTTATCATTCTATTTTTCCTGTACTACTATTTTCCATGTAATTACCTCCACATTTATACTTAATTCTTCCACTTGCTATGAGCATCAGAGCAGCAGGGCTGGTCTGCTCCCACAGGCAGAGCAGGGGGCCTCAGCTCTCAGCTGCAGTACTCCAGCACTTTTTGGGAATTTTGGACCCATATGGAAAGGGAGACCTCAAGTTTTAAAAAAGCATATGTGTTTTACTTGGTTGCCAAAATCAAACAGCAATTTTTGGAAAATATTATTTCAGAGTGTAGTACAATTTGCTCTCTTTTTGTGAATACAGGCAAACGTTGGGTTTAGCTTTCACTTGAAGTTTGTGGCAGCAGCACCAGCCTGATACAACACAACCGGAGGTGATGGGCAAGAACCGGGGGACACAGCCCACAGTTTTGGGTAATTTTGGGTATCATTCCATGAAAAAAAGCTCCCTGGGTCTCTATTTGCTGATATACTTCTGCACAGCCAAAAACCAAAATAGAGATGAGATTGCCACCATACTTCACCCTTCCAAGCAACACGGTTCACCTGTGGTCTGTTACACCCACCTCCTGCTGGAGGCAAGGACAGTCACTACACCCACCAGACAGCTCAGGTCTTTAACCAGTCCTGAACTGATGACCTCCCAGGATGCAGATGGCACACTTAGATTTATTGTACTGACTCACCAATACAGTTATCAACGTTTAACCTTCACTGCTCTCACTATCATCATTCTCCAGGCAGGACACTTCTAACAGGAGCTTCATTGTCATTCTCCATCAGTATTACAATAAACAGCCCTCCCTAATCAGCATTCCCTCGGTGCCAAGCCCAAAGGCAATCTGCTGGAAAAGATGTGATGAAACCAGAAGGGATCAATACCAAAAAGTTTTCACAAACTCAATCTGGCAAGGTTAGCGTGGATAATATTGATAGATAAAGATCTAACTCTATCACACATGACAACAGGATGAAAATAAGAGTGCGCAGTGATGTGCTACTTAAAGTTGTACCGTTGTGGACTTGGAAAAATGTACAGGAAACTGTTGTATTTTCCCTAATAACAATAACATCAATAAAGATTAAAATGTACTATGGGTAGTACTGATTTTAAGGATAAACTATAAAATTATGAAATAGCTACTGTACTTTTAAAATGCATTTAAGTAACTCCAAGAATTAATTCAATCTGCTTTATGAGCTGTGAATTGAATAGCAAATAAAGATGAATTACATAAACACATAGATTTTTTTGTTGGTATAATGGAAATCAAGTTTCTCAGATATCCTTTGAAGTCCCTATTAAATCCCTACATCTTCCCTTACTTGCAGGATTTCTATACAAGAATTAGTTTTTAATACAGAGAGACTGAGGGCTTTATTGTGCTAGTCACTATAATAATGTTGCCCTGCCATATTCACATCAGGGATATAAAAATCAAATCATCGTGAACAGGAAAGGGTGAGGAGAAACAGCCCTGAGGATGCAGTTTCCTTAATCTCTCTTCCTCTTTTTACAAGTCTATATAAGATAGTATTTCTGATTGATTTCCACCAATATTAGCGAGTTATGGTTTTATTTGTTTTTAATGTCATATTTCAATGATATAGGAGAGCAAGAAGGAAATTAGAGAAAGCTAATGATCACCACTACCTTTTCTTGATAGCACTGAGAAATTGCTCATCTGGCACAAACCTGTGCCTGCAGTCATCTGCACCTCCAAGGAGACCCTGTTAAATCTCTGAAACCTAGCCACAGTTTGCAGAAATAGGATATATATATTTATTGAAGGCAAATGAATGGTCCATAGTGCTTCCATTTGTTTATTTACCATTTCTTTGATAATGTCGTAGATTTAAGTTCCTTTTACTCAGTGAAGAAAAAAATCCCTATGATAATATTCTGGCAGAAACATCACAGCAACTTGAAGAACACAGCACAAAAGACATGTGCCACACAATCTGTAGGTACTAGTACAATACATCCAGGCAGCAGAGCTGGCAAAGGTATGACTGCTGAAACATCTTGCACCAGCAGGTGGTCTGTGCAAACCCTTGCAGTGCATTGCTGTGATGCTAAACAACACATGCGACCACATGGGTGTCTGTCTTGGGGGTCTGACAGCTTTCAGAAATGAAGCAGCTTTCCCCAAGGCTGGTTAAGGTTAAAGTTGCTCTACAAGTTTTGCAAAAATGAAATAAGAGAGGGTAAGGTTGTCTTTTTCAAAGCCCTTGGAGACTGAGGATGAAAAGTTAAAGGGTGGTTGCTGGAGAGAATTAAGGACACTCTGTGTGTGTGCAAGTACAAAGTACTCAGCCAGCAGATCACCTGCCTTCTATCCCTTGCAATAACGCTGTGGGACACCGTGATTTGCCAGCACTCAGATTTTGTGAAAGGGAGAATCTAGCCTCCCAGATCAAGGGTAACTTTGTGCTATGCACATATATTCATACAGGCAAGTCCTGGTTTCTCATATCAGAAAGAGTTCAGGAAAATACTAGCAAAGGTTGTGCATCAACTTAGAATTTATTTACTTATTTATTTTCATGACTGTGATCAGATCTTAACTTTAAAATGCTGTAATCTCTTTTAAAACACACATAGGGAAAGCATTTCATGGGTAACTGTAATGTAGTGTACCCACAGCTGCCAAGCCAAAGCAGGACAAAACAGTTATGAAAATAGTGTTCCCAGATTTTAAGAGGATATTGAAAAACAGAATGAAGGAAAGCAGATTAACCTCTGTAGGGAGAACTTGACGGCGTCCATCCTGCCTGATTTTGGTATTTGTCTGAACATTTTACAGACTTTCTCACATTTTGTGTGGATGTGTGCTTAAACAGATTCAGCAAATATTCACCAATAAGAAGATGCATTTCCACTCCATAAGCTTCAGAAGATGAAAAATTTTCAAGAAACCTTAATGTCATCACCCTTTCTGATAAGCCACAAAGACAGACGTGTTTTCAGATGCCTTGGATTCATACTGTATAAATCAGCACCCGAGAGAGGAACGGCGACAGCGCCTGAGGAAGCTCTGCCTGCGGCTCCCAGAAACCAGGCTGAGTGAGGACGCCTTGCTCTGAGCACCTGAACAGCAGCAGCAGCAACCTGGGGCTCAGATTATGTATTTGTTGGTGTGTATCTGACCGGTGTAAGAATGTGATTTCATGCAAATATTTTGGTGGAGATTAGTTGATAGCAAAACAGAATTGGAATGCTAATGACTTTTGGCAGCACATACAGAGGATGAAAACTCATTCAATCCAAGGCAAAGTGTCAGCTTTAATAAAGTAATGTCATGCTATGCCTCCCCCATAGCTGGCCTATACTGACATGAAAAATTGTAATGGTGGAAATGCAGAACTTTGGAGATATAAATAACTTGAGACTATGTTATAAAATTTCCAACTGGGGCGGAGGAAAACTGTAAACATACATTAAGTGACTGCAGTGAAGGATATTATTGCCACCTATTGACAGCAGAACCTTCTGAAATAATACAGCCTCTTTGCTGCTATTGAATTGAAATTCCTCCCTGGTAGAGCTTTACAACAGGCGGTTCCTGCTGCATTTGTATGGTGGGGGATACAGGCATTTTGAATATCATAAAGATCTGGATTTAATGAGCACAATACTATCTGAGGAAGTTACAAACAAACAAAAACACCCAATCCACGAACAAAACCAAGCCCTTAGGGGAGTAGCCTAGCAGCAATTCCACACCCTGTGAAACAGGGACTGGCACTCATGGGGCACTGTGGGTGGTGCCATCAATGCTGGGAGGGATGGAAGAGGCACAGAGGAAGGGGACTGTCACACATCCACGTGGCCACAGAGCACACGTTGTCATCTGCTTGCAAGAGTAAGTGTATTTCTACCCTGGGGCTTATCTGCAATGTCTCAGAGCCCCCCGCTGCCCTCAGCTGCACACTTCCCCTTCCTCTAAGGCTCCTCAGCTGGAGACACCTCAATAGCTTCCTAAAGCTTCCTTGCAGCATTTATTAGAAAACAAATGTAAATTCAAACTGCATCAAAAGTAAGCAGTGTTCAGCCATACAAAACTTAAAAGCTGGACAATTGCTTAGCCAGAATTGCCAGGTCTGTAATTAGCCTAATTTCAGCAAGTACCTTCCACCATCTTGCCCTCTTTTTTGGTGTCCTATTAGCATTTGAAATATGAACCCCCTCCCACCTCTCTTGTCAGGCACTCAGTTATATTATTAGGTACTTCAGTGTGACTCATTCTTGACAGCCCACTGATTTCTGATCTAATTTGGGTCAGACAGTGCAGATGGAGACCAGCATCCTATTGAGTCCTCTGATTCAGTCACTGCTCAGTGGAAATCCAAGCCCAGAAACATCCATCTTTCACTGGCCCTCAACAATACACACTCTGAACCACATGCACCTGAAAGGTCCTCAATATCATTTCACAGCTTGGTAGAAAATAAAAACTCTATAGGTCAGAACAGTTTTATGCTGCAGAACAATTTTTGGAATACTTTTGTTTAGGTATTAAAAATATTATTCATGTATGGTTTATGTATTCAATTTCTAGAGCAGGGTGAAATGAATTTTGTTTTTGTAATCTGTACTATGGGAGTGAATTTGTGTTTGAGTCATGTTCTGTTTCCTTGGAAAAGGGCAGATTCATTATACAGGGTCTTTTGAAGTCTCATCACTTTAAGAAAAAACTGAATATAAACAAGAAAAAATTAGTTACAGTATCCAATAGAAAGAATAACCTGGTTTGAATAGTTAATAGTTGATATTTCCTTTTGGGAGTTCACAATGAATTTAGTTTATAGAAATTTTACTTAGACAATAATAAAGTCTCAGCTAAATTTAGGAAACTTTAAAAAAACTGTTCAGAGATGTTTTTCTTCAAAATCAACATTAAAGCAATAATCAACTTTAACATAACAGAAAATACAGGACCTAACCCTTGTTGAAGACTTTTTTCTAATAAAAAAATTATCTTGTACAAAGCCTCTGTAGGGAGAACTTTTCAGAAATCATTTTGAGTTTATGCTCCTGGTTAATGGTCCCTGTTGCTAAAGAATTGCATTTGCAGAGTATGACTGTCTGCATCGATTGCTGACTGAGCAGTCATCCTTTTTTTCCTCTAGGAAAATTCTGTACTGTCCAGTACATCCATCACCAAATCACTCCCAAGCCCTTAGATCAGGAAGTGGAGTTTCTCTGAAACCCAAGTTGCTTCTTATTTCCTTTCATTATTTCAAGTCCTGTAACCATTCTGTCTTTCTTTATACACTTCAGTTATTGAAAGCCTTCCCTGAAGCCCTGGTGCCAAGCACTCACCTGCAGGAGAAGCAGCACATACACCACTCGGAATTCCCCTGTTCTTCCTCTTCCATCACAAGATGCTGATGGTCTCATTGGCCTTCATGATGGCATTTCTACATGGGCTCACGTTTACCTCTCCCTGTGGGCCATTTCAGTTTCTTATTCCCAGGACAAGCTTCCCAGCCCATGGGAAGGCCACCTTCCTTTCCACAGGCATAGTACTGCATTCAGCAGTACTGCAATATGTGGTGTTTGAGCCCAGCTTACTAACCCACCCCACAATGTCCTCTTCCTTATATGTGACCCCAAAGAACATTCCTGTCTTCCTCAGTATAAATTCTTTATTACTTTGGTTTTGGTCCACATATTGTTGCAGCTCTGATGTTTTTAAAGTATCAAGCTCCTGGACTTCATTCTGGTTTTGCATAATATTTATTATCAGCTCAAGAGGACTTGGAGAACAAAGAAATAACTTTTCATTTCCTTAGCATACTCAGCATTTTATGTCAATAAGCACTCTATAACTGAGTCTGAAGATGCAGCATATTTCAAATTAGGACTTCTCTCCATCAGTCCTCTGAATTCAGTGGTACATCAGTAGAGTGATATTTCCACTCCATACCATCTGCCCCAAGGCCTCACATGGTGGCAGAAGTTGCATAAGCTTTTATTTTTTTTTCCCCCCCATCTTTCCCAACACAATTGTCCCAGGTGTAAAGAGATTGTTCCAGCCATTTGGGTGTGGGATCCTGCTGTTCACAGCAATTCTGACTCTTTTAGGCCACTGAGCACTGAAGATAATCTACCCCTAAGATAGGAAAGAATTAATGTCACTTTTATTATAAAATACTACTCTTCTTACTTTTCTCCCCGAATTGATTCATCTTAAATAGGTTCTCACTATTGATTTTATCATTCCAGCCATGCCATCCCTCCTGCTAGGTCTCAGTAACATGAAGTGGGTCTAATTTATACTTATAAATGAGTCATTCCAATTACCCTTCCTCATTATTCTCTCAACATAAGCTATTTGATTCCCCCCCCCCCCCTTCTCTGTTCCTTTGTTTGTTCATTTTACTTTCCACTAGCTTGATTTTATGCTAGAAATGAATGTTTATTTATTCCTTGTTTCTTTTATTCCCTTCTCCTCCGTGACTGTAATGGCCTCTGCAGGAGTCCTTCAGCTCCTGTCTCAGCGCAGGCAGAGGTCACCTCACCTGCCTGTTCCCCAGAGGGCTGCAATGTGCAGCTTTCTGACCCACTTCCCAGTGCTGAACCATGATGCTGAGGTGTCAGCTTAAATGGAGGGGTGGCCAGCTCTCCTGCCAGGAAAATTGGAGTTCCACTGTTCTGGAACATGTGGGAAACCAATGGGGAAGACATCCCACTGTCAGGGGGCGAGCTGTTGGGGCTTTTCCAGCCAACCTGCACAGGCAGGCATGTTTTTATTTCATCTTGCAATGAACATAAATTAGCTCGAATTTTCTATTATGCACCCACTTTCCACACTGTTTTGATTGTTTATAGTTGAACATTTTAAAGCGTGTGCAACTTCATTGCTCATTTCCAGTGTATAACTATACTATCTGCACAAATAAATAACTCCACTACCACTCAGTCTTCAAGGCTACGAAATAAAATGACAACATTGATTTCAGCCAGCTATAAGATTTCTGAACAGAAAAAACACAAAACAAATCTACACAATGAAGACATATTTAAATGCACAGTAACCATCCCAAGAACATCAGCACTAACCACCGCTAACACTCACCAAGCCTCCCGCTTGCCTGTAGCTCGATGCCTCAATTACACAATGCAGAGGAACAAAGCTTTGTGCATCCTTGTGTGTGTGTATCATGTTCAAAGGTGCCATTATTGTTAGACTGTGCAGAGAGATGAGTAATCACAGAAACAAATGAGCATCCTGACAACCCACCGGATGCATTGCAACACCATAACTGCTGCTGCAGTCTTGCAATAAGGAGGAATTAGCTCATTTAAGTTTCACACTTCTCCTGACCTGGGTTCATACTAAGAGGAGAAAATAACTACTGAAGTAGTACCTGCTTTTGTATGATCTTCACACACTTGGTGACAGGCTTTCAGTCCACAGAGGGAATCATTTCCCTTCCAGAAACACCATACGAAGTGCTCATCTTATTATTTTTATGTTTTTAAAGGTTTTTAAACACTACCACACTATCAGCATCAGCAAACAAGCTTTTGTAGGCACTTTTTCAGGAAGGGGTCCTTAGACAAAAGCTTATGCGCTCCACATCAGATCACAAAGCAAACAGGGCATTTGCCAGAACATCTTAGCACAGGAGATCATTTCAATGTACGCTTAAGTGCTTGCTAGTTGTCAGCTTAGTTATTTCAAGTGATGTATCTACAAGTGGACAGCCATAACCAGGAGAGATGAGAAACTCTGGGACTGCATTAGGGACAGAGTGACCTGAGCTAAGGCTTGCTGATTGTTGCAGGAGTGCATTCGCTTATGAAGAACAAACAGGTCAATTCTGGAGTGATGGGCCACTTCAGGATGCAAACATTGTTGACAGGATAGGATCTGCACAGTCCAAATCTAATCTTGTTCAAGAAAACAGGCAAAGGAATTCAGTATACCTGAAGATTACCAGTTCAGAGGCACACCACTTTTTGCTGATTTAAGAGAAGTTAAGGCCTTGATTTGAAAATCAATTTAAAAGCACAGTTGCCTTTTTTTTTTTTTAAACCTCTCCCCATGCAGCTCTCACACAATGGAATATTTCTTCCTATCAATACACAAAACTGCCAGTTCTGGATATCAACACATAGTTTCTTCTTGGTATTAAAATAGCTTCCAATATTTTTGTGTTCCCAATATATTGATTTATATTTAATAGAAGCACATTTGTGCCTATAGTAGTAATGGACCCTTAAGAGTACGTACATTATTTTAATACTTGATTCAACACACCAGTGGGTACTGAAAAGCTCAGTTGTCATTTAAGATAGAAAAAGTATTCCAATATATAGCTCCTTACCTTCCCTACAGCAGCTTCCCACAGATGTAGAAAACCTGCTAACATCTCAAATCTACAATAACCAAGAAACACAGACAAAGAACTGTAGGAAGGAATCAGGTGGGTATATATATACAAAATCTGTTATGAAGTTGTTTGATTTTCACGGAAAACACTTGCTGTTAAAAAGCCTTCAAAAGCACTCAAAGATATGTTATTTCCTAGCCAATATTTCTTCTTATGACAAAAAGAAAACAGAAGCAGTAATCTCCTAAGCAAGGAGCTCAGCTCCTGACATAAGCATCAGCTTGTTGCACTCGCAGGGCTGTTGAATTCTTTGGGGAGGGAGCACATGCTGGAGCACCTCCCTGATTTGACACTCATGGTTCTAAACAGAAGCAGGGCTCTGCAAAAGCACTGAGCACAAAGTTGTGTTTAACTGGAAAAATATTTATATGCTATTACTTCATAAAAAAAATCAGCCTGCTTATTTAGAAGCCCAGAAATCAGTATTTACCAACAGAATGGTACTTTAAAAAAAATGCTACCTTCTCACTTTTGATAACATTTCTCTATAGACCTTTGTGATTTCCTGTTTCAATTTTATTAGCTATTATATATATATATATATATATATTTTACCAAATTCTACAATACAGAATTGAGTTTTTGGTTATCCTTATTTTTGTAATTCAGTTTTCAAAATATATCAAGTGGGATTTTCTACTTGTATGATTTAGGCAATTCCCCATGTGCCCCAAGATACCAGCTTTCATCACATACACGGTGAACAAGTGTTTGAAAACAAGGAAGGCTAGTGTCTTAGTGAATTTATTTGCTTTACTGCAATATATCTTGCTTTCAGATTAACTCAAATATGCACAAATCCAGCAATAAGTGAAAACAAGAAGGAAAATGAAAACAAGGAACAAAAAGAAGGGATGAGCAACCGAGGAAACTGAAACAAATGAAGCTGGAGTCATAGACGGAGTTACAAAAGCGTAGTAGTAAAACTTGCTAAAACTACAGTAAATAAGAACCATACTACTAAACTGACCAAAAGAGAAAAACACTGGAGAAGAGAAAAAAACTCAGTGATCAAGCAAGTTTGAGAAAGCCATGACATGACACCCAATTGGTAACTGCTCTAGCTTTCTTCATTTATTACATATAAGTTTAATTGACAGACTTTCATCCCTGGAAGTCTTTAATCATCCCTGGAAGTCTTTAAAAGATGTTTAGACGTAGAGCTTAGGGATATGGTTTAGTGGGGATTGTTAGCGTTAGGTAGAGGTTGGACTCGATGATCTTGAGGTCTCTTCCAACCTAGAAATTCTGTGATTCTGTGGTCTCCAACTAAATGCTAAGTGAAATTTGAGTTCAGTGTGAATCAGAACTACAGATATCTAATGAAGAGAAGTGTGTAAAATTTGTATTCTTAGGTTAGTTAGGAGATACAGTATTTAATAATTTTGAAATAAGAACTCTGCAAGACTAAACTCTGGATCCACCTACTTTCCCAATTGCTCTGTATGTTTCAAAACATATGCATACCAGATCTGAAATGAAGAGCACCTAGAAGAAGTTTTGTTAAAGAGCAGTGCAGATGGTAACAGATGTGGACAAAAAGTAAACTGAAGTCACACACAGCAGATACCAAGCTTAAATCACACAGAAGTGTGAGCTGCAGCTTCTATGCAAGCCCACAACATATTAATTGGACTCTACGCATTTGCCTGGAAACTCTGCTGGTCAACAAAATCAAAGTGAATGGTGAAGTAATTGTACTGTTCATGTAGCAGGGGAGACTAATTAACTGACTTCGTTAATGGCTATAGTGTGCCACAGAACTTTTACAAATAGAATTGTACAGCTGATAACTACTAATAGCAGGTACTGAAGGTGACATTGACAGTCATCTATCTGCAATTGGGAAAGAAATATTGCCACATAAGCTGACATCATTTGATATTAGAAGTTCTGGCTTCTAAATGTCATATTTTAAATGTCATTATATTTGTAGAATGTAAAAATAAAATTTTAATGCTATTTTAGTCATATACCTCACACTGAACCTTAAAATAATGCCATGTTTTTATGAACACTTAATAGTATGAAAAAGTAATTATCTCTAGCCTTTCGGGCTTGGTATCCTTTAATAATGAACTGAGTCATTCTAGAAGTACCATACCCCAATTTTATAATGACTGTTTGCAGACTAGAGGAGAACGTACAGATGAGACATAGAAATACTCAACTACTCCAATATTCTGTGACAAGTAGGAGATTCAAACTAACTTCATCTATGAATTTCTTGGGTTGTATATACTGTTCATAGAACTTAATTTGACTAAAACATCCCCTTCGGAGTCCAGAATGGAGAGTAATGATTAGTTTATTATTTTTTTTTTTTTTTAGGGGGGAGAGGGAAGATGAACCACAACACACACTCAGATTACTCAATAATAAAGGTGTAAGCAACCATATAACCTTGATTTCACACTCAACTTTAATTTCATGGTGTCAACACTTGTTAGGCTAAGTTATTAGTGATGGCTTATACTCCACTTAGTTTAAGCCAACTCTGCAGTCAGAGACATGTTACCCAGTGGGTGATTCAAACCATCCTGAATGTGCTGTCAGGAAGCCATTTTAATCATTTTATATATCCACTAATTTTAACCAGGATCCAGACAATTATTTTGCACTAAATATCTAATCTTACTAAACTAGGAAAAAGTAAAATCAAATCTCAGATCGTAGAAGCTGTAGGAATTCATACTTGGTCTTCAAAAGAAGAGTGGTCTAGACAAAAACCCATCATAGCACACTTTACTCTTTTTATTAGTTAAGAGGCACAATCTGCTGCTCCATATGGCCATTCCCCTCCCATTGTCTGTGCTCTACACACTTTACCAGGACTATGCCATAACACCATTGTGACAAATTCAGCTTCCAACTCATTCTTTGTGTGTGCTTCACTTTCAAATCTTCTGAACTTCATAGCTAAACTGTCCCTCAATTTTATCTACTTCTGGTGATTACTTTCCCTAGGAGCCATACTCCAAGCAGTCTTGTTTCAATGCTAAGTGAGACAGTTAAAAGCTAACCATACAAAGAGACCAAGTTTTCCAAGACTGCATTCATGAGATGCACTAAAGAAAGCAAGAGTGTTTTAGCATCATCTTTTAGAAATGATGAGAGGAAACAGGAGAATCTTCCATCAAGATAGCCCATTCATTGCTCCACATACTGTGCACCATGATGCTTTTTAGATCATTAGCTTACATTTTTCCTATTTTGTAATTTCCTGCAGGTGTGCTTGTTAGCAAGCCACTGCTCACAAAACCATCATCCTGATGTTTTGTTGTTACATGGATAGTGTACTGCCATGCTCACATTCACAGATCCTACAGGATGATGTTCAAAACAGTATTTAAAACAGATAGCAACACAGACTTCAGATATGCAGCCCAAACAAGGTAACCTGTAAATGAAAAGCTATCTGGGGTAGCAATTAGAGAAAAAGAATGAATGGATGTGGCTTTTATAAAAAGACAAAGAGCCAATTGGTATTATCTTGCTCTGTTAGTACAGAGCCAGGATTCCGGTTGTTTGGCAATGAGCCATAATGGATGGTTTTAGTTCCTTTCTCTCTTTGATTGCCTTTAGACTTAAGACCCAATATAGTAGCCTGAAATATGCTACTAGTGTCAGCAAAACAAATGTTTGCTCCAGCAGACTTGCACTCTGAATATCCTTAGCTGCTCTGTAAAGCAGAGACCCCACAACATGTGCTTTTGACATTAATTCCTACTCCTCTAGGAAACTCACTTATCACACTGAGCCTACCTGCTCCTATAAAACAACCTGCTCCCACTAACCCTGGAGTTCACCTGTGAATGCTCTTTTCTAATGCCATAAGCATCAGCAAGCATCTAAAAAGCATTCTTGTGTCAAGGTAAATATCTCATGCTGAAATTATGTATAATGCTAACAATAGCCTTTAGTGTAAAGGGAAATAACGTCTCAGTGTTTAAGATATTAAATGCATGTCATGTCAACTGAGCATGTTTCATACGATAGTAATTCTAAGCAAGAGTTTAACTTGGCTCAATTAAATGATAATACACAACTTAAAGAAAAGGAACCAGTCTTTTGTCTCTTGCTTCCCTTGGTCTGCAAAACAGCTTCTGCCACAGAAATCAATTCCAGTCTTCCAAGACTATATAATGGGCTTCAAAAAACAAGACTGTGCCAATTATTTATTCATCATAATTGAAGGCCCTAGAACCAAAGAAAACATTTTGCAGTTTCTTCCTATAGAATAGGAAATTACTTTCCTGAAGCTGCTACAAAGACCTGAATTAATTACCACTGAGATGCACATTACTGGATTAGTATTAACTTCCATTCTGCTCCCTGAGTTAATTGACTTTCTAACTAAGACTATGACCTTACTTCAGTTTGCATCTTAGAAAAAAATGCATTGTTAAAATGCAAACCAGTACTAGTCAGCCTTCTACTTCTGTGCTATACTGAACTCAATGATATCAAACAATAAATAAATAAATAAATAAATGCAGTGGGATGCTTGTATTTAGTTTTTTGTTTTGTTTTTTTTTTTTTTAATATATTTTTATTTTTTAAATATTAATATAAGCTTTAGATAAAATAAGGACTTGTTAAAATAGTGTAACTAGTGATACACACCCTGATTTCCTTTAAGATACCACATGTATATCACAGTACATAGTATGAGTGATTATATGATGAACTACAGTGAAGAAAGATGGATTATCATCAATAACCCCACAAAAGCACTGCACAGACACAGGAAGTCACCAGCTTGCTTGATCAAGTGTACTTTACAAACTGTTTTGAGTTGTTGGATGCAGAGAAACAAAGGGAATGCCACACTGCAGTAAGTCTTTTTGCCTACCTACCCCAGGACAGACAGTGAAGCTTTTGGCACATTGTCCCAGACACGATGTGAACATGCACACCAGCACCATACATACAAATAATAGTCAAACAGCTGGACTCTGTCTGATTTGACAGCTGACAGTGAGGTACAACAGCCAACCCCCCTCCCAAAGCTGCTGTTCAGTCTATGGGAGGTAAATGAGAGCACCACAGATGAAGGGATGAAGCTCTGCCACTGTTGCATTAAACATCATCATGCACTAGTTCTCCAGTGCACCACAAGAAGGGGAAAGCTCTGGAAGCCCTCATTTATGAAGTTCATACTTTTTCCCCACAGTAGCTTCAAGACCACCCCCTCAAATATATACATCAACCACACGACCCTACTCTGCATTTTACCAATATTTTACTCTATAGTTTTTAGCTTCTCAAACCAGAAGGTTGCTACAGCTTCCTTCAGAGAACTGTTCCACAACCCAGTAAGTTTCACTGCCAGGGAATTTCTTCATGCTATAAAACTTACATTCTTCTTCCTTTTTTATTTTTTTTTTTTTTCCAGCCTATTACCTCTCATAATACCTCAAGTGAGACAGTAAATAATCCTGTGTTCTCCTTGACACTCTACATTTATTGGAAGACTGCTATCTTGTCCTAGCCTCTATGGTCACCAACTAAGCACCTCTGGCTTACAGTCCATTTTTACCATCCAGCTTCCTAATGCTGCTTGGAAATTTCAAGCTTAAAAGTATAAACACAGAAAAAAAAAAAAAAAAAAAAAAAAAAAAAGTATATACAACAGCAGCTTTTAAAACACAGTTTGGTTTTGCCATGCACAAAGGGAGGGCTTTTAGTTGGTTCCTCCCTGTTGATATATTGGTTTATTCTAACAGAGCAGAGCATAATTATAAAATAATGAGTACTGACAATTACTGGCTTTAAAGATCAGACTTGTCAAAATAGAAGCAGGAACAATCATGTGCTCTTTGGCAGACACATACCTGCTCAGAAGCATCCATAGCTCTCCGCTATAATTCCTTACAACCTGCCTTTTTCCTGAGGCCACAGCTCAGCAGGCCTTGAGACATAATTTTCCCCAACACCCACCTGGAGTTGTCAACCTGCTTCCTGTGGCACTGGCCCACTCCTCTCCCCCCTTGAAACACTTTGGGTAGAAGATTTTGAAGGATCTCAGTGCTTCTGAACACCATCATCCTCCCCCAACCAGAGCCTGCCACCCTCAACAGGAGGCATTAGCAGTAGTTCCAGGCATCTACTTAAAGTAAAAGAACAAAAACCATTCATTTGAGATGTACCCATGTAGGTGGCCTTGGGGTTTTACTGTGCTCAGCTTGATTGTCATTTTGTGTGATTAAATTAGTTGATGTTACCCATACAGTATTACAAGAGCTTCTATATTTTAAATGGACTAGGACTTAACAGATGTACTCATTCTGCTTCCTTCCAGGCTCTGAAGCCATACCCTGCACTTCTTCTACCAATCATACGCTCCTTAATTCCTCTCTTTAAGGGACCTTCTCAGCAGGAACCCAAGCAAACACAAGTTGATTTAAGCATCTACACCTTACCTGGGGCTTGAATGTCTTCTCTTCCTTCTTGCACAATGCTTTTCAGCTACTCCACCCAGACAGCAGCAGTGGCGGCGGCGGCAGCAGCTAGTACCACCACCCCTATCTTACTCCTTCAGCTTCATAGCCTCTCATGCTGGGCTTTGCAGCTCCTTTTCAGGGCCAGCCTGCAAGTGTGGCCAGCCCTCCCCTCCCTCCCTCCCCCCCTCCGCCCATCCTCTGCAGCTGGGCTGATGTCCCACCTGAGTCCTGCTCCCCCAAGGAGCTCCTGCCACCAACACACCCGTTCCTTCTTAAGTAAGGATGATATGAGTATGCTGCCCCCACTATTAGATGTGCTAGGCTGAAAATTAAGTGAGTTGCTCTTCAGCCTTAAATATTTAACCAAATTGTTTTTAATATTACATTAGGTTATTATTTTTATGATGAGTGAAAGGGATTTTTTCCTTTGTGAGTGTCTCACAAAACTCTTATTGGAATATCCCAGCTGTGGAAATTATTCCAACAACTTTATACTCCACAAAAGCGTGGGTTTTGTATTGCTCTTTTAAATCTCTTCCAAAAGCATACCCAGGAAAGGCCCCAGGCTGCCACAACCCCTCCAAGTCCAGACTCAGTCCTAAGCAGAACTCTTGTCATCAAGGACTTAGTACTCAAGACAGGAAGCAAGTATTCAGATGTTATAAACTACCTGTCCCTGAAAATTACAGTGAGTTTAAGAATTTTAACGCTAATGTCAATGATATATCTTGCTGCATAATCCTAGTTGCAGGCACAGCATCTTCTTAAATTGCAAATGGGGTTTGCAAACATAAAGGTTTTTCATTCCCTCCTCTTAAAAAAACTGTCATGTCATTTGTAGCTAAAATCATTCTTCATTTTCTTCCTCTCCCAGTCTCCAGTAGCTTTTATCCAATACTCTTTCCAGCATCCATCTTGCACTTTTAGTGAGAAATCTTCTGAGAAATATGTGTGGTTCTGTTGTGGGACAGAAACAGGTGGACAGGCCACACAACCTTTTGAGCCTTTCTAGTTGTGTTACTCTGATAGTAAAGTCTTCGGTCTGATTCCTGACCCAAAGAAAAAAGTCATTTTGTCCCTGTCAAAATGTCAGGTGTGCCATGAAGGACAGGCAGTGAACTGTGGCCCCTGTCTTGCATATTTGAGGTCTCTTTCCAGGCTTTTTCTCCATGGCTTACAGGCGGGATCGCCTACCTCCACAGTTTAATTCTGCATAGCAATGCTGCGTAACAGTGTACGAAGCAATGTCGCACCTCTTCTGCCTCCCCCGTTTCTTTCAAGCATGCACAAAACAGCTGTCTTTAAAATTCCTTGAAGTATTGTGTAATCTTAGCAGTAGCAGAGAGCACTTGGGAGCTCAGTGCATTACAAAGTCTAATAACAGTAACAATAACAACAATAATAACAGTAAGGCAGTGAAAGCTCAAGGATGCTGTGACTTTCAGCAAGCTGTAGTATTATTTTGAAACAGTCTACTGCAATGTTGGGAAACCTCGCTCACCAGACAGCTACAGATTCAAAGATGTCTTAGGGGGCAGGTAACAAAAAGGAGGGCCTTTTATTCCCAGATTGTGCGCGTGAATCCGGCTTGTGTTGACTGCAATAAAGGTGCTTACAAGCTGAAGACTCTTCAGTACACTAAACCAAGATTTGCACCTTTTCACAAATCTGGGTTTAGCTCATTAGACTTTCTATGCATTTGCTATGATCTCACCTTGAGAGCCGTAAGCAGGTCAAATAAAGAGAGAGCTGAGGGAGAGTCTCCTTCAGTTCGAGTGCTGCCACTGACACCTGTAGCACTGGGAACTGCAGTGACTCAGTGAGAGAGCTCAGCTTTGCACTTCCTTCCTCTTCTTCACCTTCAGGTTGTGGCCAGGATATGGTTTTGTGTCAGAATAACTTGGAAGCTGCTGATGTACGCTTTGGACATGACAGCATGACAGCAGATGGGACATACAGTCAAGGACTTCATCTCTAAACATTGACAAAAAAAGTCATATGTGATAAATGACAGAAGTTGAGACGAAAAATGCCTTGGCTTTTAAAGCCCATGAAATTAATATGCTTTTAATGGGAAGCTAACCCTGAAATATCATGCACGGCTCCAGAAATCTCTCTCCGTCGTCAATATTCACTACACGGATATCTCTTGGGACAGGTAGAAGCTGACAATTTAATAAATGAAGATGGAAGCAGAATAAGCTAATGTCTTAATCAACTCTACATTCGGAAACAAAGGAGATATGTAAAGTTCCTTCTTTATTCACCCTTTCCTCAACACTAGTTGATCATATCTGGTCATAGGAATGAAGGATATCTTCACCTTTCTGGCAGCCTCTCCTGTTTACAGCATTTTGTTTTTTTCTACAGAGCATGTTTCCAGGGAGAGAAAAAAAAAAAAAAAAAAAAAAGCAGCGTTTCACAGCTCTTCATAAAATTGTCGCCAACCCAAATGTATGAATGTCATTCTCTCTAGTAAGCCCTTTCTCAAATAAACAGTCCTCAGCACGCCTGCAACTAGCAAGTTCAGCTACAGCAAGAGCTCTAAGCAGCAGCCGCTTCCCTAATTGCTTTCTACTCCACCAGCAATCAGCATGGCTGCTGCAGACTGGTGGGCACCGAACAATGTATGGGCAGGAATTTAAAATGCTGCCTTCCAAAGCATGCTCTGCTTCAAGCTGGTACTTGAATTCCTGACATTCTCTAATCATCGTAAATTCATAAAGCTTTGAGGGTGCAGGAAAACATGTGCCAGCCTGGGAGCCCACACGAAGCCTTGCTGGAAAGATGAATGATTCACTTGAAAGAAGATCCTGAAGCACAGATCAAATTTTAATAAGTCTTTGACTCTCTTTTCTAAATGTCATCTCCTAATGACACTCTGGAAAGATGCCGTCTCTCCTATCAGATTCCGTCTTGAAAACGCTCAAATGCTAAACTCATGGTAGCTGATAAGTTATCAAACAACTTTGCTTACTAGACCTTAAACTGCAAGGAAAGAATGTTTTGTGGTTTGTCTTTAGGTTGTGATGTTGTTTGGATGTGCAGTACCTGCTTCTGTGTTCAACTGCTAACTGAAACATTTCCCTGTCTTTGCAGTCAGGTGAGAAACTGAAACTGTTACTGATTTGAATCTGAATTCCCCTGAAAATAAGGCCAGCTATTCAGCAAAGTCCTGCACTCCTCAAACTCAAAATCTCACCTTAGACATTGTTTTTTCACACAACAGGCCAGTGCTCAAGGAGAGGCAGGGCAGTGGTGAATCCGGGGCAGGAGGCTCTGTGCCATGCCAAGCACCTCTGCAGACAGAGCAACCCCAGTGCCTGTGATTTACTGTGAGTGCAGCATTCTGGCTGCATCTGGATTTCTTTCAATACAAATACAAGTGCACACACATCAAACCAAGCATAAATTATGAACTGGAAATGGTGAGGTTTACTTTTTAATGGCCAGAAAGAGCCAACCTGCAATAGATGCCTGCACCCTGTGGAAGGTGACTTTGGGGAACCATCTGAGTTAATAAAGAAACGGCTGCATGAGGATGTCACTATTTGCAAAGGGTAATGGCAGCAAAAGTCTTTCTCTGCCAGTCTAAATCACATCTCAGCCTGAAGCAAGTATGAGCTGCAGGGTTTTCTATGGCTGTTGCTGTTAGTCAAGGATATATATGCAGTGAGCATATACCCTTGGCTGGAAATCACAGAGCTCCTGTGACAAGGAAACAAGGCTTTTGCCAGCTTATTGCCCAGGGCTACCCCTGGCATGTGATATAGCATTACTGGTGCAGGCAAATGTAAATAAGAAGATACTAAAGCAAACTTTGTTTACTGATGCAAACTGCCAAGCATAATATAAGTTTTCAGGGTGAATGCATGCCCCATCATAGAAACTGACAAGACTTTTTTTTTATATATATATTTTTTTTTCTCTTCATTTTGGGCCCAAGAATTTAATGGGCTTTGTGCTGAGCAGCACCTACTCATGACATTTTTTTAGTCTCTGGGAAACCCCGTAATATGCCCAGAGAACACTGTAATTCTAATCAATGTAATGTACCTTTGTTCATTACTCACAGACACATTTTATTTCAAAATCCTAGGCAACTTTTCATCCCACAACATGTTGATAGAAAATTCTCCTTAGTTATGGGCTGATCTTTCCTGTAGCAAATGGGACAATAAACCTACCTATTTCTGCTCTGACAATTTCTGTGTTGAATCTTATGGGTTGTGTGGGTATTTTTGCTTTTACAGTGATGCACAATGTGGATGAACACAGAAGAACTTACAAACTTTTGCCACATGTACTGAGTTCACCCAAGATTAACCTTAGTGCAGGAGGAGTTTATCACTATCATAGGAAGTACAGGCAATGCCATGGTAACAAGAATCTAGCAAAGGATAACTAGGGATGTTGATAGACATCATTGTGCACGTGATTTAGTTCTAAGACCATTTCATCTATACTTTCATATCTGTTATGTTTTCAGGCCTACTTTGTAGTGAATTATAATTTTGGAAACTCTAGTTTTAAAGTGATCATGAGATACTTGTGACCGGGAGTCACACTGGGTGATTGAAAACAATCCCACGCAGGTTAATAAAATGTTTAAATTTAAAATTAATATTGGTAGCAAGAAGTGCCGTACAATCTGCTCTGCACTTTTTTGACAAAAATAAATAAATAAATAAATAAAATCACATGAATTTTGAAACAATTATTTTCTGTTGTAGCATTACTATTGAAAATTTGAGATGTGTTCTTTGGGGTTTCAGTTCTTCAGTTTTGTATATAAATTTAGTAATAAGGTTGTACAAACTGAGTAATAAAGTTGACTGAGATAACATATTTGATGTACAAACACTTTCTAACAAAATATCAGTAACATTTTCCCTGATGTATTATTGTACTATTAATGTATATTTTCTCATACCTAATGAATCCTTCCTGAATTATCTTTTTTGCTTTTTATTGTTGTTGTTTGTTTGTTTTTGTTTGTTTGTTTAGAGCTCAACATGGTATCTAGGAGAGTTTGTATCAACTAAAATGGCACTTACTATGTAGGTAACATTTATAAAATTCTGTATGTAATTTTTATCATGTTGTTCACAGTATGTTGGTAAGAGTTAATTCAGTTCAATTAAAAGCCAAAACAGAAATAGCTAATAAAGCATTGACAGTAGAATATATGAGTTTCTTTCTATAAAGAAAAAGCTGAATGAGGAACCAAATATCTAAAAATAGGTTTAAATTTTTGAATGGTATTGAATTATTGAATTGCGTTCTAGTGGTGTAGACTAAATAATGGATTCACTAGATTCAGCCCTAAAGGATTTACCAGAAGATCAGATAAATATAGTTAGGGACGTGAGTGAAAATATAAAAATGTCATCAAGAACTTTCAAATAAAATCTTGTTTTTAAAAGCAGACTAACTGGAGACAAGCTGAAAGAAAGAGATGGATATTGGCTGCTTAATTAGATAAAGCCAGTACCTTAATTTTAATGAACTTTCAGGAAATACAAGTGGCATTAAAGACCACAGCAATTTGCATCAACAAGTTCCTAATGGGTCTGATAGATAATATTGCCTTTAGCTAGAAAACATCTACAATAAGAGCTACTTAGCATTCCCCTTGTATAGAAACACATTCCAAACATTTCTGGCCAATTTATTTTAAATACTTTGTCTTTGTTTTCAAAATCTTCACACTTACACTGCAGAATGGGCAGGATTAATCAGTGCTGATAAGCCTAATTGAGGGCAGTTAGAGATGTGAACGTGAATATATAGAAAGCTGCCTTTTAATGATCCCTTTGTAATTATCAACGGAGAGTTCCCATTACTTCTTGGCAAACTGAAACAAATCAAAGACTCTGCTTATTGACAACCTGTGCAGAAACCAAAGGTGTAAGCTGCTACCAGATCTTATGGAGGAAAAGCTTAGCAATGAGAGGAAAATGCAGACCTTTGGAAATTTTGGAACAATATAAAAATGTATTTCAAAGCTATTAATAATTTTTCAAGCAAGATCTGGAAAGATTTATAAGTTGGTGAGTTTATTGCAAAGGCACACCTTTCCTGGACTTCAGCTGTAGAGGAAGAAAAATGAGTTTTGTTTCTACTGATTAAACTCATCAGAACAAGCTGTATACTTCTGAACCTGCAAAATCTGCTGCAAGCTTCCGTAACTCATCATTTGGCCAGATGTCTATTAGCTGCTAGACTGCAGATGGCAGCAAGGGGGGAGGGGGAGTGACAGTCATTTGCCATCTTCCCAGATGTTGGGAACAGGAGAGGACATTCCAGAGGACAAGAAGACATTCCCAATGGCCAATTCTCTCTTTCGCCTTCTGGCACAGCTGGTGCTACAGGTGTGCCTGGACCATGGGCATTCCTAAAGGCGTCACAGCAATTTTCACTCAGCTATTAGGGAATTAGTTGGAAACTACAATTTGCTGTCATATTAAAGGTGGCCTGTGGAATCACTCCATGTCAAACAAGAGCTTTGGAACTGCATGTGGTCCCCACAGGCATGGAAGTAGACTGTGTAGATGGGGAATGGAAAGAGAAAATGAAAAAAAATCAGAAAAAGAAGAGAACATAATGGCTAGCCATGAAGAGTCTGGGAAATAAAGTAACATGAGAGAATGAATAACTGTGAATGCTTGATGAATGTCAGCTGACACCGCACTTGATAAGTATCTTAAAGAAAATGCCTTCTGTATAACGTGCCATTATGCATTAATGCTACCACGCTTTATTAGCTGCCAGTTTGGGGTCATTTCCTTTTGAAATGCTGCTCAGGTGTTATTCCTGAGCCTGCATGGAAACTACCAGTGAGTGCTGCAGGGGCAGATGTGCCTCCTGAGCTCAGTTTTGGTGGATGCGCTGTGAGGTTCTCCACCCAGGTCCAAAAATGCTTTCATGTGACATCACTCACAGCTCATATAAGCTCAGAAAGCTTTCAGGTGTGAGTTAGAAAAGTTAACTTTAGAAAGTGACAGCTTGCCCTTTTTGTTATCACCCTAGACCTCATACACATATCTCTCACCAGCTTTTTATTATTATTATTATTGTTATTTACACGGGTACATTTGGAAATGTTCATCAGCTCAATTTTAGTCTTCTGAAATGACTTTGTTGCAATGCCTATAAATGGCTATTGTAGATAGCTATGCATCGTTTCAGGAATTAATTGCTTATTAAACTCTTGGTTTGGGGTGGAAATGTATGGAAGATTTCTGCAAAGGCTGATGTTTGTGATATTAGCTGACTGCTTACTGTTAGAAAATTGAGAGCAATTATTTCAAATTAGAATCCACTGAGCCAATTCTTGCATGTCCAGATACGCGCCAAGTAACAGCTCTTAAAGGTCCACAAAGTGCATTTAACCATCACCGTGTTGTCATGCCAGTACATAGAATGCACACAAGTTTCTACCTGTTCAAAGATACTCAAAAATATACTTTCTCTGAAAGGAGTATAAACAGTGTCTGTCATTTATCACTGCATGAAGCACATGACGCAGGAGGAAAAAAAAAAAAAGAAAAAAAAAAAAAAAAAAGCATGCATTTATTGATAACATAAAGCTTTATTATGTTTTTAGGTACACGAATTGGAACTTGAAAAAAAAAAAAAAAAAGATTTAATTCAGAATTAAATCTTTGAAGAATTAAATCAGATTGAAGAATTAATGTAATTCTTGAGTCTTGGGCAAGGAATAAGATCCTGAACTGAAGGACTAGGTCTGCATGGAGAATACAACCCTGCAAACAACTTCCCAAAGAAGTACAGCCTGTTGTCTTGCTCCCCAGTGGTCAGGCAGTGCTGCAGGTTCTCTCTTTGCTGCCAACACCAGCACACCTAGGTGCGAACAGTAGTGGCTTTTGAGGACATGAATGGCTTCTGCATCTCACAGCACAGTGTTTCCTTGGCAATGTCTTGGGACTTTCTCTCTAGAGCTTTTTTTTGATAAACAGCGATAAATAAATATAGTTTTGCATGTCAGTGAATTGGTGATGTATTTCAACACCTACATCACTTCTTATTAGACCTACTCATTCTCAGTGCTTGTTTATCCTGGTGGAAATCTAATAAAAGACTTTTTCATTCTTTTCAATATCTTCTGTAACAATTACTGTCTATCCGCCCTTGGTGATTATTTCGCATATTCTCATACATGGTCCAAATATTACCTTTCAGAGCTGGATATTTAGAGGCAGTTCAGGATATAAATTGTATAGGTAATGTAGCTCTTTTAATTGCATATTTTTCTGAATTTAGATTAAGCTAAATAATGGGATGTCAACCATTTCAAATTCAAATTAGGGTAACTTATTCCACCAACAAGTGAACTTTGTCTTCATAATCTAGCTCAGCAAGTAAGCATGATGTAACATAGAAAGTAGTAACTGAGAGTGCTTTAACTAATGAATACACCATAAGAAATGCAGCTCCATGTTTGACAGCTAGACCACTGAATTTTTATTTTTATTAATTGGGAGACCCTTACAATAACCTCTGTTAATCAGTGCCTAAGCAGCTCACAGCACACTGTCAAGAGAACCCTTACAAATAAGAATGCTGCACTCCCCTTTAAAGATATAAATGTAAAAGTGTGCTGTAGTCCAATATTGGTTGAATTTTGCAGAATTAAAACCAGGCCACAACATTTTCAGTGCACAATGTGAATTTATAGAATTTCATAACAAGTTTCTGTTCCACATAGCAATGTTTCCTCCTTTCTCATAGTAAATTTTATAAAGGCAATTGTACCAAGAACAATTTGGGCTATGTGGAAAATCTCATTTTATGAAATACCTGTAAAAAAGATGTGTCCCGTCCAATCCAATATTCATTTTGTAGAATTGCAGTCCCCCATTTCCTTTATCACTCTTTAACAGGCTGAGTTAAAGTCACTGGGAATCTGAGTGCTCCTGTCCTTGAGCAATTTTAATTGAAGATGCTCTGAAGGGGTGAACTGTGCTGACACGTACTCTGCATCGGGGTCCTCTCCGGTCACTGACAATTACAATTCCCTCTGAAATGTTCTGTAACACTCTCCATCCAAGCATGTTAAACCACTTTTCACATATCATATACTGACTAATTAATGAGGGCATCTTCAGAGATTTGTAAATATGATCTTCAGGTTATCGTTCAGGAAACTGAGGCACAGAGAAGTGAAACCCCTGCAGAGAGGACCCAGCTTGCCATCACACGATAATGAGGAAGGAGCTCAGGTGTCCAGCTCCCACCACAGCTGTGTGCATACAAGACAGCAACCTATTCCTCACCACAGCAACACATCATCAGCATCATTTTACTACTACTTTTTTTGTTTTCTTTCCTTAAAAAGGCTGTATTACGGAGGTTTGAATGTCATCATGATAAAAATTTGTTTAAACACTGTTGAATGTTTGACAAATCCACAAAACGAAGGAAATTCAGACTTAAGGCTGAAAATCCAGACTGACACTCCAGCCTTACCAATACTGCTACAAACCTCCTTGCTTTTGTGCTTGAAAGACAGACCTCTTATTTTAGTAAATGCTGTTTTTTGTAGTTAAATTATAGTAACAAGTGCTCCAGTTTCACTAAACCCCACTACCTACAAGATTTGGATTACTGAGATGTAACCTAAATCCTTTCTGCTGGTGGTGTGTTCATTTGAAGATAAGTAACAGGGTAAGTAGGCTAATATTGGATCGGAATCTCCTATGGATAATTCAGCACATCTCTAATTTTTTTGCGACTATTTTTCTAGTTAAATTTAGATGAAAGAGGAAGACGTTTATTTCCTGCCTGCTTGTTGCTTCCCCCTCCTCCACAAGGTATTGAGAATTCTGTTGTATAAACTCATATATGCAGAGAAGTTACAAGTGGCAACCACAGCACCATATTAATTTCCACCATATTTCCAGTGAATTTGATTATCCTATGGATGGCCCACAATAATTAAGGTACCAGTACTGTAACTTAAGCTTGGTCCTCAAACTCACCTTGTTGCAGATACGGATCCAAAACATATTATTTGTTTACTGTGATTTTAATAATGTTTTGAACATTCAGATCCTACAAACATCAGTCTTCACGTGGAGAAAGCTCAAATCCAGCCTTTTCTGGTAGTGGAAAATTGCTCACTATATTCACACACAACCAACCCTATCAGAAAGCACCTAAACTAGCCATGAAATTTATCACATTAGTAGACTTTAAGGCATCTAGAATTTTTCCATGAGAAAAGAAGGCTTTACAAGGCAATGCACAACTAGGTCCCATTTTGTGCCTTCTGGAAATTTTAAAATACTAAACTTAACTCCTTTGCCTTTGATTTCTAGAAAAATAAAAATAAAAATAAAATAAAATAAAATAAAATAAAATAAAATAAAATAAATAAAATTAAATAAAATTTAAATAAAATAAAAGGAAAAAAAAGATTGTTTCTCTTGATGAGAGTGAATAAAAAGAGTGCTGCTATATCCTTTTCCCTTTTGGTTTCATCCAGCAATATGAACAGAATATGGGGAGGGAAAAAAAAAAAAAAAAAAAAAAAAAGGAAGGTTTGAGTAGGTCTGAGATGGAAAAGAGGCATAGGAATTGTGAACAAACAGTTCACCCACTATATAGCTTTCTGGCTACAGCTTTATTGGTTTGAACTTTCCGTTTGGCACAGATCTTACCAGAGTTTGTGAATATTTGTCACCTACATTTTCTAGGGAAAAAGACCAGTGGGGGGTGAAGGCTGACAACACAGATGAAAATACTGAAACAACTTTAAAGCACAATAAAAGCCTTACAATGCAGCAGATGAATTAGGAAAAATTTTGTGCGTACTAGCCTATCCTAACAAAACATAAATTAGAAAGGACTCATAGTGAGGATTTATGTCTGTCAACATGGAACTTAATGAAAAGCAAATCTTGCTTTATGTAAGACTCCTTAATGCTAGAAACCAAATCCCCGGCTTGGTTACAAGAGTGTAAATACAAAATAACTCCACTGTGCTTGATGATCCTGTGGTGGATTTCCAGTTTGCTCTTGAGTCCAATAATTTATAGTAGAGGTGGATCCAGCTGTCAGTTAGCAATTTGCCTAGAACGAGAACAATATGTTCACATAAGCATAAAGATGTCCTAAACTTACATATTGCGACTCAGCTATTATTCATTAATGCTTTCCTCAATGATATTCATTTATAAGTCTAGCACCTTACTTTTTATGCTTGAGGCATTTGCCTACAAAGTCATTTTAATATTCAAGCTACAAAGGTGTTTGCTGTCTTTGACTCAGTTGACATTTACTTCCGAGAAACTGAACTAAAGTGGCTGGTAATTTCTATAAGAGGTGTTGGCATTAATTTTCTTGCTGTTATGCCTTGTTGCTCCAGAAGATGTTTGTAGATGCCAACATTGCCTAATTTTTTCCACTTTTACTTATGTTTGACAGGTTACTTATTGCTTATTGACTGTAGGAGGTTTATTGTGCAATTTTGCTTCCTCAGCCTTAGTATTCCAGAAAAAAAGACTTTATTTGTCTCATGACAGGATGTTTATCTGACACTAAGTCCTTTTGTTACAAGTAAAACTTTCAAATAAATTATTATAACCTCCACTACTTAACTATTAGCAACCTGTGTACACTTTCATTTCTGATTATATGGAAAGAAGAAAATGTAATAATTTGCTGAGTGCCACAGAACTGTCTAAATAACGTTGTACTCTTCTTATCTCTTATTCCTGTACTCTCAGACGAGGGAAATTACATATCGTTCATAGAAAAAAAATCTATACTCATGAGTGTGAGGATTAACAAGATATATTTTATACTTGTATTACATATTTAAAACAGAAAATGATGAGTACCTTATGGCAAGTATATTTTCTAAGGTCATAGTCTGGCAGCTGAATAAGAAATAAAATTATAATGATTGGAGACAAACAGTAATTGCAAAGACAAATATTCATAAATGTGTTAAGATCGAGCTAAAGGCTTGGGTCAGTAATTATCTTTGCATAATATTGTTCAGTGTTAATACCCTGTTGTATTACTCATATAGACAGATATTAACACACAATTCCTTTCAGATTTATGGATCCAGACTATAAACAGAGCTGCTTCATCTGACTTGAGAGAAACTTACTTTTTAGAACTCTGACCATGGTCTGTTTGAATAAAATGGCATGATGTGGAAAAGTCAGGAAAGACCCGATATCTTCATGATGTTTTTCTTCTTCAAACTCCCACTTCACATCTTTTGATTCTTGCCAATAACTAGCACCGAATATCTTACTGAGGAATCATCTACAGAAGGAAAAAAAAAAGCTGAAAAGTCATTTCAGCCAAAACACTCTATCCCTTTCATGAGAATAATTTGGAGGTTTATATCCACAACCCTGCTAATCTCAGTATCTCAATGGCCATACTGGTCTCAAGCCTTCCTGTACAAAAGTCACAGTATATTTTGGAATTTATTCTTTCTGCCAAGCCACCTTTGCAAGCACACATTTCATTTTTTGCTGCAAGAAGCAACTGAAGAAGCTCAGGCCTAGCCAAGGTTGTGTTTTGCCTCAGTTTGAGGAGAGTGGAGCTTGTCCAGCTCTGGAAATGCCAAAGGAATTTGTATAAAGACTGTAAAATGCAAGCAAAACTGGGACATGATAATACCATACCTTTGTGATCTTAAAACTGTGGCTCTGTGCATGTAGATAGGGAATATAGGCACTGCCTCTGAAGAAAGTCAGTTTTGTTTTTAATGCCCAGAGTTAGCAGACAAAAATAGAAAGAAGATAACGTTGGATCATCTGAAAACACTCTCAGATGCATGCTTTTGGCAGGTAATTGCATTTTCTTGCAACATGATAAAGAAAATCAATGAACTGAATACAGAAAGTGTGAAATGAATATCTGTGTCTTAGTATTCACAAGAAAGTCAGCAGAATCTTGGTCAGCAGAACCTATTCATGTCTTGTCAACATACAGGCTGCATGCTTCTCTGGGGAGGGGAAAAAAAAACATCCAAAATTGAAATATGCAATAAAATTATGAGAGTCCCATAATCTGTTCATCCCTTTCCGAAATTCAGTTTACATACATACTATACTTTGAAAAACAGAAGAGAGCAGAAGAATAAGTTGCTGATTTGAAAAGGCTGAGAAATGAGTTCTACAATTGCAGAAGATGAGGTTGATATGGATATAGAGTCTTGACTTCATGAACTTCAGATTTTTTCAAACACTTATCCTAATCCAAGCATCCGTCACCTGACTCCACATCAGCAGGGTCACTGGAACAAAAGTCCTCCATTTGTGCAGTCACAGTCCAGTCCAGCACGGTGGTTTAGAGACATCACGGGGTTGCACACTCACCACTTGCACACAGGCAAGATGTACTTACCAGCTTCCCAGCTGCAACTGCTGCTGAGCCCCTCTGCTAGGAAGGTACTTCTTGGTTCACAGTGATATTGTGTAATAAGGGAGTTTATTTGGCTATCGGCAGCATTTTTGTGATGGGTTTTGGGTTTTCTTCTGTGCTGATAAAAATGGAATTAGCAGGTATTAGCAACTAAATTAGTTAGTTGGCATTAACAACAAAAGGAGTTGTTCAGGCTCACTGAAGCAGACATAATTCTAGTTACAGGTAAAAGATTTTTTTCTTCAATACATTGTTTATTTGCATTACTTTTTATGTATTATCTCTTAAGAAATTAATTCCTCTTAACCACAGCCCAGCGAACTTTGACAGTCTATTTGCCACTGCCTTAGACTATTGCTCGTGGAGAAGAAACCCTTGCTATCTTCTCATTTACTCTCAGACAATGTGTCTGTAATCCCCAGAGGGTTTCTAATTCAACCTCAAGAACAGCATAATTTCAAATGTCTCTAGAGAAAATGGAGTTACAGAACACCAGCTGCAGAAAAGTATATGTTCAGGCTCTTCACACCTGTGTAATTAGTGCTCTGCTGAATTCGTTACAAATTATGAAAAACAATGATCTTATATATCACAGGATGTGGCAATGGCAGTTTCTTACATTAGCATAGAACATATTTTTCGCCAAAACTTTATTTTGATCTTATATTTATTTGTTTAAATGTTCTCACCAGATAAACCAGTGTTCAAACAGTCCCTGTTTGGAATACAAAAACACATGGAACACCTCTCAAATTCAAGACTATAGGTAGATTAACTTACTTGGTTGCAGTATTTCTTCAAGCCTTCTATAGAATATAACATTAATGAAAGGGAGACCATCTTAAAATTAAATGAACTGTCATGCAACTGTAAACTCGGAATGACTAGTTCAGATTTTTCCTTCAAGCTTTTAAGCATCCCTACTAATAGCTAAAATATTTCTGAAACAGTTTGACCTTTAAATTCTATTTGAAAAATGCTTCTTTTCTTTTGGGAAACTGCCTCCACTGAATCATTTCCAAGCCTCTAGGCAACTTTCAGTATCAAATAGAGAGTTGTTACAACTATTTCTAAGATAATTTTAGAAGTGAACAACGAGAGAAAATTAGTCTTAATGTCCAAAAAGAATGGTAAAAAATATACAGAAACTGTCTTTGTAATGTCTATTTCATAATCCAAATATAAGTAATTTGATACAGACCTCCAGCTTTGTATGATTTCTGTTATGGAAACTAACGTATTTCAATAGTAAGGTCTTTTGAGTTCCGAGCCCTAACTAATTGGGTTATAAACCCCCAGAGAGATTATTAATTTTATTTTTTTTTTTTTTCTGGTATTTGCATTTCAGCTACGGTACTCATGGAAATATTTGTCTAAGCTAGCTGAGAATAATGATTAAAATAGACAGAATGTTCATGAATGTTCATCATCTATATATATCTCATAAGACAAACAGAGATTAAATGTCAAATTTTAATATTTATTTTCTTTGCAGTACTGTACATTTGATACAAACTAATAAAATTATATGACAATTCAGTGAATTACTATGATAGCAAATTGATAAATTTATTATTTGCTACTCTTAAACAGGTAACAATGAAAATTTCAGCTGCCATCAGAGTTAATGAGATTTCTATAACTAGGTCTGGCTACGGTGAAAGTGGACTCTATTAAATGAGTAACAAACAGTCTAGAAGCTTGCTATGCAAAATGCCATCTTATGTCACTTGAATTAACATACATGTACTTTGAAGATAAAGAATGCATTTTTGCAGTTTCATGTTTGAACTCTACAGTTTGGAGCGCTGTACATATGGGTAAAGGATAACCTCAATTACCTGGTTGTGATCTGAAACACTAATAACAATGACAGCTCGAACCTGGTAGACTGGAATATCTAAATTGGAGAGAACCATCAAAAAAGTTTTCCTCAACAAAAGTGGACAAATAAATGAATAAACAAGTGAATAAATAGCATTACAAAGCAAAGCACGTTGACAGAAAAAGCATTATTTTATTGTTTTTAAAGAAAACAAAAGAGTCAGCACCTTTTAATGGACAGAGACCTTAAATGTCTGTGAGGAACATCAGATGATGAGCCAAGCCATATTCACATATGACTTCTCTGTTCTTAAGCAGAGTCAACACTGGAAATTAAACTCTAGGATTCGTTAAATTGTTCAAATACACAGGCCCATTGGAATTTGCCTGAATAACTTCTCAACAGGTAATTTCATTGTCTGAATGTCTGTATTAGATTTTATCATGTAACATGATATACTCATGCTTTCTATTCATTTTAGACCGGTTTTGAATATTGTTTATATTTACCTATTTTGGTGTATTCAGTTTGCTTCAGCTCTTGCTTCCATGGATGAAATTATGAATAAGCTATTAAAAATATGATCAGAAACTGTCTTTATCACACATTCATCCAATAAAGGTTCCTCACTGTGGCAATTTCCAGTCTCTACACAGAAATTTTTTGAGAATGTTACTCTGTTCCAGGTGTTTACTAATTTTAAATAAATTTAGTATCTGTTTAATAAAGCAAAACCAGAAATATCCAATGACAGCCTTGGTTGATCTAAAAGACAGACCTCCGTAAACCTTGTTAGCTTCTCTCCTAGGAAATCTAGGAGTTGGCACCCGCTCTAGGAGCAGCTGTTCTCACAAGTCTTACAGATGGCTGCAGAAAAGGAAATCAAATCCCCGCTGCACTCAGACCTTTAATGAAAACTGTAGAAAATCCTGAACCAGTCGAAATCATCTCCAGGACCAGACTTGCCTTTTGTACAGACACGAAGCCTCAAAGAGGGGCCAGATCCTGCACGTGCCAGCTGAGCGCCTCACCAGGTGCACCCTGACTGCAGGTACACTGCTGAGACCGACCCTCCTGGGAGCCATAGCACTCATCTCGCCATCACACCTGTGTATAACAGCAACAGCTATATAAATGTTTCATATCTCTACATTGGCATGAAAATATATAGATAAAACACTACCTATATGTTTATATAAAAACTATTCTACAAGTTATACAGAAAGAGCTATTCCCACTACTCTGAGCATACACACGGAGCTTAAATGACTAAAAATAGGAGACCTAACAAGGAATGCTGGTTTAAAAAAAGAACAGTAAAATGTTTTGATGATGTAGCAGCATGTTGGGTAGATAAGCACAAGCCTGAAACAGTGTTGAAAGTTAAATGATGTTAAGGGCAGTGTGGCACGTGGAAGTTTTGCAGTGCAATTTTCAGTGGCATAATGCAAGAGATGTTGGTTTCATAATATCATCAAGGTCTGAAAGCATTTTGCATGCACTATAACTTCAGAAAGAGGCTGATTTATAGGGTCTCTGTGATGTATCTGAATGTCAAAAATACATAATTTATGAATTCATCTGTTTAGAGATCTATTCTTTTCCAGATTATGTATACTAAAATGACTATATTCCATGTAATTCTGCTCAATTTCTAGCAGATTACTCATTTGAAAAGAGCTGAGAAAATAAGTGTTTGCTATTCGTTTTGCACACAGAACAGATGTCTACAATGTGCTTTTGCACATCCTAACATGAAAATTTGGATTTGTCATCAATGATTGATCATCTCAGTGCTGCTCTCCAAATATGCCTTTGTTATTTCTGCTTGTTGCCTTTTTTTTTTTTTTTTAAGTAGTGGCCTTGAAACTTTTAAACCTTTATCAGGTGAACTAATTAGTGTAATGGTGCATACCAGAAAAAAAAACAGTTCTTGCAAGAGTTCAGATGCAAAAATGAAAACTTAGCCTCAGACATCATAGTCCCCTTGCCTGTCTGCTTGACACTTATATAAACCCTAAAAAATTATACAGTGGGATGAGAAATTTAATAGATAAAGGTAGAAGCATAAATAAAATATGAATGCTAAACAGACACAGTTATTATACCATGAGAGAATAATATATAAGTGCTCAGGCAAGGAGAAAGCTGCATTACCACATCCACTTCAGTGCTGAGGGGGAGGAACGCATCCTGCTGCCCTGTCTCAGAGGGTCTCTTCATGCCTTAAAGCCACTGTCAGAGGAAAAAAGTCATTTCACCCCTTCCCCATAACACCTGGGACTGGCTAGCTGAGCCATGAATCACAGCATGGTAGCAGGAGGTAGATTTCTGATATGGGTTTCTAAGCCCGTGTGCCTAACACCCATATTATGTTATTTCTTTCTAGAAATATTGTACTGTGTTTTTCTTACAAATTGTCTATAATAGTCAAGAAAAAAAAAAAAAAAAAAAAAAAAAGTCTTTTTTGATCTTTTTACCCATCTTACACATCCTTTTAAAGCTTCTTACTACCTTATCTAAATTCTTCCTGAATCTCCATTATGCTCCTGTTGGGAAAGTGCATATTCAAGTAGTAATATTTGGATTTTTTTTTATTTTTTTTTAAAGTAATATTTGTGGGTTTAGTGCTGAATCTATGAAAAAGAAGATCATACATTTAAATCTGAGAAGTATCTCGCTGAACTGGCACAATGTATGTTTTTCTTTAAACAGCTATAGCATACGGTTACCTAAAACAACCATTGTAAATCACAGTCCCCAGCAGGGAACACAATCGTTACTTTATGCTCTGAAAATGGATTAAAATACACAAACACAGCTGAATTTTAAAGGGTTGGTCAACATGATATTGGGCTCAGAGTCAAATTGGCTCCTAAAGCAGACAACTCAGGTTCTTTTTATCTTCAGAGAATTTATGTGCACATAATACCATTAGAGGATCCTATATCCAACACCCAGCCCCATGGAAATGCAGAATTCTCTTGTTTCAATCCAACACACTTGATTATTTCAAAATTTCACTGGGGAAAGTGGAGATTGTTTTTTAAACCAAAGAATGCATTACTTCGTTTCCCATTACAAGGACCCAACAGCAAGGAGTTTTCCTGCAGTTTAAGCAGGAGTCATACATTTGCCCAAGGCAAATCCAGACAGCTGTGTATCAGTGAAGCTCCTGGCACTCCTCTGCTGGGTCCCAGGCTTTCTTGCAGTGTCCAGGCACAAGACCTCAGCACAGCCAAGGGATAAATCATTGCCTATGCTTAAGGCAAGGCTATAGCCATCTCAATGCTCCTGCTCACTAGAAAAATATGGGCAAGAGATTAAATACAACCTCTTCTTTATTTTTGTCATTAGTAGACAACTCTCTTTTTTTCTTATGCTTGCAAGTTTTTTTCTTCTAGATATTAAATAACATAGTTAATACAGAACTTCAGATTTCCGTTGGAAACTATTTAAACACCTCCCGTATGCCAGTATTGCTTACACAAATGATATTCAGATACTCAGAAGTATTCTACTTCTGTACAGACTTCTTGAAGTAGTGGAATATACAAATGTATTTAATTGAGCCTTTACAAGGTCATTAAACTGTCTTACAATTATCAGTTTGTGGATGTTGCTTTGGTTGCATGCTTTTTTTTTTCCCCCCAGTAATTTGCATAATCATAATAAATATATGTAGAATTGTTTGAGCCAAAGTACTGTCCTCAGTTATAAAGAGCATGTTACTGCCATCTGGGTGCAGGAGATATATTGCAAGGTATGCCAGTAGTTTTTATAGAAAGCCTAGCATATGGAGGATTTTTTTTTTTTCCTGTGTGCACCCGCTGCAGATATTTCATCCAGTTGTTCCTTACAGGGTTAAATCAGCAATAAACTTGGTGATAAACACGGCACCTCTCATCTTCAGGAATTAGAAATGAAAGAAGGACATTAAGCAATGTAGAGTGCTTGTATCAAATTTTGCATTATTCAATCAAACTGGCAATTGGAGAGGTGCACTGTAGGGTTTAAAGCTAATAGGCCTGAGTGGAAGAGGAAAACAATCTTATTACTGGAAGGTCCCATCATATTTTGCCCACTTACCTTATTCCTCTCTTGGAAATGAGAGGAGAATTTGCTACATTTTGACAAATAAATGCTCTTCATTGTGTAAAGCAATTCTTTCCTTACAAAAATGGGCCATGTTTGTCTGTACAGTGCAATTTCACATTTCATTTCTTATAGAAAAATTTCATATACAAGTATATATTTGCATACATATAAATGTGCTAAAATTATACAGAAACAAATTTAATGGCTGCTCATTAAAATATATATATATATATATCATAAAAAGGGATCTTATTACAAACCAAAGGTGGTAATGTCTCAGATGGAATAGCCTATCTAGCCAAGTGGCTGATAGATATCAATGAAAAAATGGAAAATAACCTTATCATGAAGCTTTCATACAATAGTCTTCCAGCCTCTGGCAGCTTGTGGGTCAGACTCCCTGAAAAAGCTAAATCTAATAGCAACAGGCAGGTGTCACTGATTACAAGTGCAAAAAAAAAAATGATTTTTGTTGATGAGACTTTTAGTTTGTATGGGTAATTTACCTATATACAATTTATTTATTTATTTTAAAGAAATGTGCACAGAAATAAATATCAGGGTAGAATTTAGGCTAAATGCCATCTCAAAGTATGAAGCAATAGCTCAGGTGAAGCAGAAAAGTTTTCACCTGGGCAGACTGAAACAACCTGAGATATTCGAAGGCAACTACAACCTCCCTGATTCTGCATAAAAGCTGCTGTTGGGTAGGGTCATCAAGGCACACATAACAGCAGGGTTCCCTTCCACAGAATTTACTGCCCTTTTACTGCTGTGAGCACTTTCTTTGCCCAAGGAGCTTAAACCCAGTGGGAGTTGGCATTATTTCTTTGAAATTTCTCCCTCTGCATTTACAGACATAAGGCACTATCAGTGGCCAGAAAGATCTGTGTCAGGGTCCTGTTATAATTTCTGTATTATGATAGTTG
Organism: Aythya ferina; assembly: GCF_964211825.1. Classification (NCBI taxonomy): domain Eukaryota; kingdom Metazoa; phylum Chordata; class Aves; order Anseriformes; family Anatidae; genus Aythya; species Aythya ferina. The sequence continues at coordinate 25,393,469 of NC_140305.1, forward strand.
TTGTGCAACTATTTTTAGTTTCAAACCTGTCACAGTCATTCACCTGCAAGAAGAAAATGGTCTAAACATAGTACAACCTAGATAGTTTAAAAACTGCCCATTTTTGAGTTATTTGAGTCCCTAAAATAACCTCTTTCAAATATAAAATAGAATGTATTTTCCATATTCTGAAGATAGTAAGAAGCCAGCTGAACCAAATTTGTAGACCTTTCCCAAAAGTTCATTTATGAACTACAGAATGAGATGCTACATAATACAAGGATCATTTTTAAAGTTACCTGGAAGTACAGAAGGAGATATAGAACATCAGAACTTCTGCTGACTTTTAAAAAGCCATGATGATATTTCCTCTGACAGAAAAGACAGCAAGTTTGTAGTTTGGACTATATAGGACACCAATTTGTCTCCCAGATTATTCTAAAGTACAAAAATAAGCCTGGGAATTACATTTTATTTGTGACACAAAAACGAATGTTTCCACGTAAGCAGAACCTTCGCAGTTCATTTTTAATAATGAATGCATTGCACTTGAGGGCAAAACACTTCTCACACAAATTTGGAAACTATAAATTGTCTCCATGGTTTCCCCAGGAAGCCACTCTGAGTCTGATCTCTCTGGGCAAGTTTAGTAGAGGAGTGTGTAGTGCCAACGCTTTGTTACTGGCACGGATAAAGAACATCTCACATAAATTATCATTTAGAAAAGATTGCCATAAAAATCAAATCAAGAGACTTGCAAGGACCTCCCAGGTCTCAAACAACAGTACAAACAGCAGTATTAGTAACAAATGAGGTTCTTGCACCCTCGGCAGCTCCCAGGTCGCAGAAGTTAAAGCAGCCAGCCAAGGGGCTCAGCCACCCAAGAGCCCCCTTAGGGCACCCAACAAATAGCACAGGTGAGGAACCTGCCAAGGAAATTGTCCCTGATACAAACAGGAACATTTTGTGCAGATCAAGGGATAATGAACACCACAAGGCAATCTTTGCTCTTCCAAAAACCTCCCTTAGATCGTTCAAACCCATAAAGAGCAGCATGGCTTCATCTGACCTCATAAAAGAAAAGTCTTTTCTTTCAAGGTTGTCAGCATATTCCCATCCCACTGTTTATGCCTGCTAGGGCTCTATAATCACGGTTTGAACTCCACGGTCCATCTCTCTGCTTTCTTCTCTTTGCACAGCTCGGAAATTCTCCTTACTGCTAAATATTTTGGACAGCAGCATCTCCTCTGTCTATGAGATATTCATTTAAGGGTGGGAGAGTAGTACAGGAGGCTTACAGAGAGAGATTTCCACATGACATCCTCCCCAAATGCCAAGGGCCTGATCTGTGGTGGAACATGACATTTTAATAAATCCTATAAAAATTCCCTTGACATTCTGATTGGTGTTATAGTGACACAGAAGAAACATGTAACATCTGGAGATGAAAGTTAGATCGCAGCCCTAATTTTATAGTAGCAGAAAATAAGCTTTCCTTATGATAATAATATTCTTAGACTTATTGATGCATGCATTTAAAAATGTAAAAATGTTTCAGATCAATTAAAATATTAATACTGCTTACAGCAACCCTTCTTTTGTTCCTTCAGACATTTTGTGTGGGTGTTGTATGCACAAGAGTGAATCTGCTGGCCAGTTCTGTCCATCCACTGGCGTTGTCCTGCACAGGTGCCTGTCCAGCCCTCTCAGCTGGCTGCATTTTCCTGCTGAAATTGCTCTTTAAGGCTGTCACATTCTCACATTCTTACATTCTTTTTTTCCTCCTCCAAGAATTTGTTTCCAGTACTTTCTGCTAATTCCCTCTCTCAAATGGCCCCGCATTGACAGCCCTTGCACCCCTCTTCCTCTCCCATCCTTCCCTTCCCATCAGAAATACACACTTGGAAGGAGCTCAGGTCTTGTTTTGATCCTCTTTTGCTGATAATAGCCAGGTCCAACTTACTTTTTTAATGTCCTTGTTCAACCCACTAGCTCCTTCCTCTTGGGAGAAGGCTCAACCCTGGGATCTTCCTCCTCAGGCACTGTATTTATCATTGCCACTGAAATGACAGGGATGGCTAGGGACAGAGCTGGTGATTGTAGAGTATCACACTTTGTCTTTTTTTTGTCTCATCTCCCGTTATCCAATGCCCAGACATAGTCACTCTCCCCCTTCCTTCCCTGCAGCACTGACAGTACCCTAGTCCTCTTAAGGGACTGAAGCCTGTGACCTGCAAGCTCTGGTTTATTTTGAATTCTCACACCCAGCTATGTAAATTAAGCTGTAATGGAAATCTGGAATGAGACTGTTCCTGATACAGCCCTCTACTGAAGAACTCGAATATAGCCCTTTACTCAGAGAACCTATTTCATCTTGTCATCTTGAACTCTAGCTTTTTTTTTTTTTTTTTTTTTTTTTAAACAAGTGCCACGATTCTCTGGCAGGTGCCATGCTTGGTTATTGTTGCCAGAGGAAGTGAGACTGTTCCCTTCCCTATCTCATATTGCACTGTCAAAGAGAATTTATCAGCATTTGTCTTGCAAGAACTTATTTTTTTCAGGTGTTGCCACACTGCCAGCATCAGATTTCTAGCAATAAAGCCAAAAGAATCTGTGAAACTGAGGACGTTCTTCACATTATTCCTAATTTGCCAATCAGCACTTTGCAAAACCTTGATTATTCTGTATATGCACTACATGGCCACTTTAACACAAAATAATTTTGTTATGAATTTAATACTATTTGAAAGCATGACTTTTGAAATGATGTGTAACACAACTCTGCAATTCATACAACAAGTTTAAAATAATTACCAGTCATTAGCCAAAGGCAGATTTGTCTACCTTATGCTTTTTAGTTTAGACTTGAGTTGCATACATTACAGGTAGAACAGGTGATGTATGTGCACATACGTAGACACATACAGCAGGACGACAGAACTGTAGTATAGACAGAAGCTTATTGGAAGAGAGTCAGAACTGAAATATCAAGTATCGAGTATTGTATCTAAATCAGATTTTGCACATTGCTCTGAGTGTGGAGCTTTCTGTGCCATCAGGAAGGTGAAAATAATATTTTGGTAGATTCTTGCCTTACTCAGAAGCACAAAATACTACATGACACCTAATTCCCTTTGAGGTTTTTACAGTGTGTACTGACTGAATATTTTGATGTAGTTAAATGGCTTTTTAGGGATTTCTAGGGGTTTTAATTCACTGCATCTGTCCACAGTGATTTTCCCCTCACAATGCAATATCCTCCACAACAGCTCCTGTCTGAAGTTGTTTTAAGGACAACTGTGTAGCTGATATTTTTCTTACTGAGTCTTGCAAGACAGATCTTGTGTCTGACAAATAGAGCAACTACCCTAGAAGCAATGCATAGAAAGATATAGGTAACAAATCTGTATTCACATTTGCTTTCCTATGTAACACCTACTTACCTACTTCAAATATTTTATGCATAGGGCAGTTACAACAAGCAAATGAGATGCTATAGTATGGGATTAATAGTAAGAATGATTTTACTCTTATGTATTATTGAACTAGCTGGACAGCAGGTCAAATACTGCCAAAAACCTATTTGCTAAAGAATTTATCCAGTGAAACGTTTACTAGCTGTAATCAATTCATAAATCTATGTAGAACAAATTATTTGCTTGTTTAGAAGAAAAATAAAATAAAATGCAGGTTACAAAGAGAGCTTGAGAATTAGCTTTCATGTCATATTTTGTAGCAAATTGACAATAATTAAATATCTCCTCTAACTTATGGTAACTCATAAGAGTCCCAAGATAATGGCAATAGAAGTTTGGAAAGATACACAGTTGAACCATGACACTAAGGGGAACAAGAAAAGGATGTGTCATGTTCTCTTTCTCTTCTGACAGCCTACACAAATTTTGGTTATTATTCTACTAAGAGAGGTGCTGTTTTGATCAAGACTGTGTTTTCTCTAGTTCTCCATCACCTGGCCAAGTCTGTTATCTAAAGGTGGAGCAGCTTTCCATCACTGTTGACTTTTTCATGGACACATTTTTTATTTTGTAATTCCTTACTAACACAAGTTATCTTCTCTCTTGAATTCAGTATTTAAGACTTCAATAATTCACCAAAATCCAACTGCTATATTCAAACATATAGGCATGGAAAACATTCATAAAAACTAGGAAAAGCAAGCTAGCTGTTCCTCTTGACATACCGTACCCTTTCTGTCTCCTAAACCAAACAATTCACTTCTCACAACTACCTGTTATCCCTATACTGAGGGTGGAGGCTCAAGTTTATTCCCTTGTCTATCAATCATGATTTCCACAGACACACTTGGACTTAGCAATTTGTGCTCTTTGGAGTCAAGGGCTGTAGTAATCACTGAACAAAAACCTTCCTTAAAAAAAAAAAAAAAAGAAAAAAAAAAGACAAAGAAAAAAAGGTTATTTCTGTAGAACACAAGAAAGTCACAGCAGATGTATCATAAAAACTATTCAGCAAACTATACACATACCTAGTTTAGGAGGTATTTATGCAGGGAAACCATTTAAATTTAATGTCCTGTAGATTCTTCACATAACAGCTTCTAAATTTGGTTCATTGCTGGAGCTGGCAGCCCTGACGTGGGCTGCCAAGTCTCTTGGTTACTTTACTTTCTGAAAAAGAAGAGCATTATTTTAACCTGTCTTGTATCTTCTAGTTCTAGCCAAACCAAATGTTAAAAGTGAGACAGAAAAAACACTCAACACAATCTTATGCCAACATGATCTTCCACAATGTACAGTGTTCTTCACAGTCATTGTTTCTTGACAATATTCCTACTTCAGATTCATTTTAATTGTAGTTACATTATTAATTGCAATTATAGGGGATGGTAAACTACAGCAATATTATCCTAAATAAATCCTTCACACTATGCATAAATTTATACATGTGTGTGTGTGTGTATATATATGTATAAATAAATTACGCTGGGATTTACCAGGAGTTCAGAAATACTTTACCTAATTTATTTCAAATCCAATAGGAATAAGACTTAATCCTTCAAAACTAATGCCAAAAGCTGGTGTCTGTTATGGTTTTGGATATGTTATAGAAAGGAAGAAAATCACAACTATAATACAATTTCAAATGTAACCACCATGGAATTATTGCTAATGCTTCACGGTACTTACCAAGCCTGAACAAAGGCAAATGCATTAGTTTCCACAACTGTAATTTACGGCACTAGAATCAACAGCTTTACAGTAAGGATTTTGTAGTTTTTCCTACTGCATATTAATGATTTCTACAAAATCACTTTTCTTCATTATACTGGCTCAATTTTTGCTGCTCCAGAAGTTGTCTCCAGAGATGCTTCAAGGAAGAGCCATGGGGAGGAGGGAAAAGATTGTCCCTTTCATTACCAGTCTACATTTAAGCTAATTCCCTTGACTCATCTATTTGCTTCTCTTTTAGGCAATCAGTCCTTTGCTGTCAATGCCAGCATGCTGCTGGTCAATGGCAAATACTTCAAGATTCATTAGAAGGATCTAGCTGATTAACTTGTGAGGCTTTGCAAGGAAGAAAAATAGCACTTTTTTCCTTTTAGGTTTCATCACCTTTAATGGAAATACTTTATTTCAGAATCTGAAATCTATACGTTTACAAGAAATTCAAAGTATGATGCTTTCCTTGTGATTTCCTAAAAGGATAAGAATACACACGAGTATTTCTCTGTCCATGGCATCATAATCATTTGATTCTCATCTCTCCCATTCTCAGTATGAAAACGCTTCACAAATGAACAGCAAGCAGATGGCATATCATTTTCTCAACTGGAGATCCTTGGATTTGATTTGTCACTCATAGAATGCTGGCAGAAAATAAATTTTGTGCCCCAGTGAATAGTTTGCATAGTTTGTTTATTCTCTGATAGTATTTAAAAGCTGTGGGTAAACATAATAAGGGCTTATATCACATAGATCATATTTTTTATACTTTTTTTCTCTCCCCCTCTGCACCCCCCCCCCTTTTTTTTTTTTTTTTTTTTTTTTTGCAATTATAAGCATTGCACTCAGAGATAACTTCACTGCTTTGATTTTGCTGCCTCTGAGCTGCGTTTTGGTGCATTGCTCCATGTCTGTTTGCAATATCACTGTTAGCCACATCCAAGCATCTCCCTCTACTGGGTGCCCCCGCTCACACAGCCCACCCCCTAAGACACCCTTTCCAGACTAAGACTATCCAGCAGAATGAGTACATCCAGAAAATATGCAGTTCACCATTTGTATTTAGTGGATTTATTTACCAAGAGGCAGCTGGACACCAGGCCATGTCCGCCTGACCAGAATGTATGTCAGAGTTCAGGGTACATTTGATTGGTCACCCCAGTATTAATCTCGATAAGCATACACAAGAGGGTTGGCTTTATATTAGCATGCACCTCAAACACAACTAAACATGCCTATTAACCAACACAAGTTTTCTCAATTCCTTCAATATTTAGTAAAGTTTGGCTCAGCACCTATGCTATTGCCATGGCAGCTGAGGTAGGTGTTGTACTCACAGCGTTCATGCAGGACACAAAGTGGACATCATCACGGTGGTTTGGAGACAAATCTACAACCTGCAAACAGAGATGATGCTCTGAGACATGGTGCCTTCATTGCATAAGTTCTCAGGTGCTACCTAGAAGATCAATAGAAATATATCCAGTTTGATAGCACTATTTCTTATTTCAAACACTACTTCAGGATACACTTTTCTTTTTTTTTTAATTCAACTTTTCATTTTATTAAGCTTTTATGCACAACCTGTTGCAACCTTATCAACAGACTGCAGTTTGACAATCCCATTTTCCTGAGTTATGCAAGTAACTACCAGCGATGTTACAGTGATTCCATGTGATATATGGGTCAATGCCTCCCATTTTCAATACACAGCTGCCCATCTATCAACAGCTTAAATGATCTGTTTGTAAAATAACTAATGCACAGGGAGATTTATCTAAAATACTTAGTATATTGTAAGATGAGAAATTTAGAAGCCATTATTCCTGCTGAAGACACCAGAAACGCTAACTCACAGCCTGCACAAGGTGGAACTATTTTCTGTCAGCGTTACATATTTTGTGTCATTCAAAGCATCCTAGGACATTAAAAAAAAAAAAAAAAAAAAAAAAAAAAAAAAAAGATTTTGTAAGGAGCTTCTCAAGTAGCACCAACTTGTTTTTTTGGGGGGTTGGGGTATGAGAATGCTCCTTTTTCCAGATTGTTCTGCTATCTCCAACACAGCAAACAGATTAGTAGGTTCATTGTCAGAAGTACTCTACTCTAAGCAAAAACTTTCCAAAGCCTTGATACAGTATTAATCAGTTATCCAGGCTTTGCTGCTATCAGAGCAGATGTCTAAAGCACAAAATCCATGTAGGGAGCCCTTAGAAGTTTGTATTGTTTCTACCGCCTAAGGGGTAGATATTTAAATTTTCTTAATATTGAGCCAACTCAGTTCTTATCACAGTTACACAAAGCCACTACATAATTCAATAGAAAAATTATCTGAATCTAATTAATCCCATAAAATGACAAATTATAATATTTTTTAAAAATCTATACTTAGTAGATAGCCAAATGGCTACAAACCACATTACACTGAATGAATCAGATACCATCTGTGATAGAAAGCCTGCTGAATAATACAGTCTAGATGCAAAGCATATTGAACAGAACAAAACATACCATATAACAGATTTATAGTCTTAATCCACACAGAAAATCTGCTAAAATAGATCAGCTCTGTCACATAACACTGCTTTCATCTAGTGTCCAGGAGCACAGTACCACTTTGACTCATTTAGCAGATCAGTTACATGCTATTCCTGATTTCATGCAGTGATGATTAAGGATGAAAAATACCACAGACAGTTGGCAACTGCAATAAATCAAAAAGCTTTGCTCAATTTTACTTAACATATTTGTATCAGAATTTTAAAAAATGTGATTGACTTAGTGATGTACAATAATTGTTTTCTGGGAAGAGTGTACTATGATAACTTCAGGTCTTCAGATTTCATAAGCATTTTAAAACATGAATGTAAATTAAGCTTCAATAGGTTGTTATGAACTTACTGTCAGGAGATGTTCCATATATACTAAAATTAGTTGCTATTGAGACTTTTGTTTGTTGAGAAAAGGCCAAAATTGTAAGCCAAGTAATGGTGAGATGAACTATATTAATCAAATGAGATTTGGCACAATTACCTAAGCCACTTAAGGTATATTATATATTCTGTTCCAGCCTTTGCACCATAGACTGTCATCAGATACAGTAAACATCTGCTGGTTTGAGGATTATAGATTATATTTTCTAAATTTATAGTGCTTGGATAGCAATTTCAAAGACCTGACTTTGAGTTTAAATCAAAGCTTCAGCTGCCCCCCAAAACTGAACACATAAAACCATCCTAATGAGTGCTACCAGTATTATTGTCTGTCAGATCATGACAAATACCTCCTACTAAACTGCACAACAGCTAGATGTTGAACAGTAAGGCAGTATTAGCCAGTTTCAAGTTTTCTTTTGTCTGTCATATGCCATAAAACAGGAAAAAAACAAAGGTTATTCTGAATTCAAGTTGAATCTGTTGATTAGCTGTCCTCTTATGCGAGCAAAGAAGCAGAGATGTGGGTATGTAGTAAACAGGCTATATAGTCCCTGCATATAGCTGCCAACACCATTACTGCACCCTGAATTCACTCCACAGTGCACACTTAAAAAGATGCTTCCTGGTTCAGATTACTTGCATCACATCAGCCCCAATAATAGCCTGGAATAAAATATACATCACAGCATTTGTCCATGGTATCAGAAGTTTCTAGTGGCAAACAAACTGCAATATTTACAATAGTTTTCAAAAGTGGATCTTGGGAAACCTTCTGTCTTAGTACTTAATCTGATCATTTCAGAAACTATAAAATCAGAAGCCTCCAAGGTCTCATGCCTGTGTAGTTTCATTTATTTAAAAATTAATCACAGACTGAAGGAAAGAACAGTAGTCCATTCCCACAAGAACTGACTTAAATTCTGCTGCCTTGAATTTACTTTGTTGTAGTCTTTCCTTTTAATAAAGTGCTCCCAGTGATTTAAGTGTGACTGGTGGTAGTAAGAGAGATTTATTATTATTATTTTACTGTTATCAAATTAAAGGGTATTTGGGGACAGAAAAGGTCTTTCTTATATAGTTGTCATACTGGAGTTTTCATTTTTATGTGTGTTTATTTAGAAAACACATTCAAAGGAAACATAATAATATAAACTCTAAAATATTTTAATTTAATAAATATTCTCCCCAAGCCATTAATAACAAACCCTGTAAATAATAAAGCTGTGCTAGCACATCATTAGACTTGCTTGCACTTTTTTTTTCTTGTTCCACCTCTGCACTTTGCTTTTTTTCCACTGCTGAATTCCCTGAATGAAGAAATATCCTTCTGCTGCCTTTGTGCATGGAGTCATTGGTTCCAACTGAAATATTTCAGAGATCTCACATGCAAATATAAAAGTGTGCTATGTGTACTTGTTCCTGTGTTTGGGCTAAATCCACTAAGTTTTAATGTCTGTATGGCTCAGAAGTGAATCAATGTGTAACCCTGACTTCCTATGCATATGCCATAGAAATTGCATTGCACAAAACTATTTGAGAAAAGCTCATGTGTTTTATAGGAGATAGGCTTTTTTTTTTTTTTTTTTTTTTTTTTTTTTTTTTTTTTTCCATCTGAGGGAGTATGGGCAACAAGCAATCCTGGAAATACATCAGTACATCAGCTTCACCAATAAAGAAATAAAACATAAAGATTTCAAATACACGTGTCCTCTCTTGTTTCCTGGAGTTGCAGGAGTTTATCAAAATCTTTGCACAAAACAAGAAAACTCCCTTTACATGATGATGAGGAAAAGCCAGGAAGCATGTACTGAGTATAATAGCTGCAAACATCTTCTAGCTTCTCAAAAACCGTGAAGGGCCTTGGAACAATAGGAACAGCAATTCACACAGAATCACAGAATTTCTTCAAGATCGAGTCAGTAGAGCTGACCTACCCATACCTTCAACTTGGAGAACATCATCGTGCACATGTAAGCAAAGTAACGCCTCTTCAGCTTCTCTGAGAGACAGCCAAGAACAAGAGATGAAACATACTGTTACATCAAGACAGAACAAGAGAAGGTCATGGCAAACTCTGGGTCTTCATGTCGCTGCAGAAATGAATTACCCAGTTTCAGGCAGCAAAGGAAGCTGCCTCAATATTGGAAAATACTTGCAACTCTGAGAACTAACATTTTCATATCAAAAAGTATCATACACTTCCTAAATATATATATATACATATATATATATATTTCATCCATGTAACACATTCAAGTATTAGCGTTTTTGCAAATGTATATTGTTTGGTGACAGTACTTGGGAAGACAAAAATTGCTTGTTTTCACACCTTTGAATGTTGGCAGTTGAGGTATTTGCACTGCTGTCACTCATTGTTGAGCAGCCTTTATCACTTCACACAAACCCCAACAAACCAGTCTTTCTTTGTTAAACCAGTTCAAAAGTTGCTAAGTGGAAACTAGCAATGCTTTCAAAGCACTTTCCTGTCTTTATTTCCAATGTATTTTTATACAGAAATTAAAAATAAATAAATAAATAAATAAATGATTAAAGAGTTTGCCATAAGAAAAGGTAATTGCATTAGCTGCAGTGGTTTTCCTCCCTCTTCCAGAGCTGATTCTGACTCAGAACCTCCACTGCAGGTGAGGAGCAAATCTCTCACTTGCTTGTCAGCAATTACACGGTGGTTCATCATATTGATAAGAAGTCACTCCCACTAGTTTCTTCTATACAGATGCAGTCAGAGCTGGCAGGGTAAACCTACCCCCATCACTTCAGAAGGACACAGTAGAAACACACAAAGGAATTCTATACATGAATTATACTTGGATTATATAACTATTACACAATTAAGTACTGGAATTAATAGATCCAAACTGATTGTACTTAAAATCAGAACTGCATTATGAGAGAATCTTCTAAAACCTTTATTCAAAACATGCCTAAAATGTGAAATGCCATAGGTTTGTCTTTCCATATCAAGTCAAAATGTTGTGTCAGGAATAATAATTAAAACAACAAGAACAACAACAAAAACTATATTTTAGGTTATACATTACAAATATTAACTTTACGTTAAGCTCTCGAAATAGTTAATAAAAATCCCGAAACTTGTGGAGAGTAAATACTCTACATATAATTCCATAAGCTAGTGCTCATTAGTGTATTCATATTTAGTATTTCTAGCTTTGTTCTCTACTTCTGTTTAATTTCTCTGTTCTACCTAAAGAAAAGGAGGCAGTTTTTCTTTAACCAACATCCACTGCTGCATTTGACTTGAATAATAGCTGAAAGAAAAGGAACAATTATCTCCTCCTCTTGAACCACACAGGCTTTCTCATTACATGATAAACGCATTGTCATTTTCCAATCCCTCCACCTTCACCACCTATTATTGCACATTGAAACACTCGGAGCAAAGCTTCTTTAATTGTTTATCACAAATACACACAACCACTTAGTCTAAAAGGAAGGTCTATAAATGTGAACTCCATCAGCCCTGCTTATTCAGTGCTTAGGCAGTACTGCTCCATTCAAAGAAGGAATGTGAGATGACAGCTTCATATTCCCATCCTGTAAATACAATCTTAATCCAGGGCACTGTAAAGAGTCCTATTATGATATTTTGTGTGTGTTCTTTGACGGAGATGATGCAATAAATACAAAGCTATTAAACAATAAAATAATTATACAATCATAATCAACGTGGAGAGACTGTTCCTGACTGATAATATGAAAAATGAAGCATCCTTAGCTACAGTAAGAATGGTTGTACTAAGCTTCCCTTAGGAAACAGTCTACTTTCCAATACATCAAGTAATGTGTCCTCTTCCACTTTCTCTCATCCTGAAGAAGGTTTATCTGATACACAACCTAAGCACCATTTTTATTTCCTAATTTCATTCAGTTTTTCATAGCTGTGCTCCCTGTCATTATGATAAGTAATTTTCTTTCCTAAATGTTTGCTGTAAAAATTACTTTTAATGTGTGAGCAACATGATATCTGAAGAAATCATTTATACAAGCCAGCGTGTAAGACTCAGGCATGGTTAAGAAAACAAGTCACCTTTAAAGTATACATATTAAATTCTTTTGAAATATCAGAACAGTATGTACGTATCAGATGATACTATGTGACCCATTTATAAATCAGAATCAAAGAATGGATGAGGAATTATATCTTGGTCTAACAAATCTGTGATCAATCACTGAATGTGCAAGTGTAGCTTGTTTCAATTCAGAAACTTGGAATGAATTAGAGTAGTTGTAACCTTGAGAAAAGCACACTTCTCTATCTTGATAACTAAATAAATTCATGTTGCATCTGTTTTACCAGTAACATGAATGTTTCTACTTTTTAAAATGATGATTTTATTTTATTAATGTTCAGTTGTGTACTAGAAAGAATTCTAAGATGTAGCTTAAGGTTGCTTTAACCTTCATGATCTACTGAACTGGATAAGAATGCAGTAAAAAAAATTAAGGCACAATTACATTGACAGAAGGTGTGAATAACTAACATCTACAAAAGGCCAGTATACATCTATGCAAAGAATTTCAAAATAGACATTTCAATGCTTGTAATATGTAGCAATCCACAAATTTTGCTGATGTATACATTTATATTTACTATGACCAACGAATAACTTTTATATTAGGTTGTTCATAGCTGCAAAATCCAAAGCTGTGATTGGCTTACACTGGTCATAAAGTGATTCATTGCTTAACTTCATTTTATTTCATCAAAAATGATGGAGCATAATTTGAAATGTCACTACTTATACTCCTATAGGAAATGTCTTGCACTTGTCTTGATTTCTTTGCAGCTGACCTGCTGAAGGTCATTTCATTTGACCTTCATTATGGATCATGGGTATATGTGAGTTTCAGTAAGCTTTGATTCCTTTAAAAAATAAATAAATAAATAATTTATAAGTTGAAATACTACTTTATATAACAATATATAAAAAACCAGTATTGACTAGGTTAATATGAAGTGATTGCAAGTCAAATTGATGCCTGAAAAGAGGAAAACTCTACTTTGACTACATTTTTTTTTTTTATCAATGTTCAATTCTGGATAATATTTTGATCTATTTTCCTAGTTATTTCCCCTTCAGAAGATTAGGGTCCTAAACAGAATCATAGCTAAAATAAATCAACTAGTGTGAGTGACTCTTCAAATATTTCTGTTTTTAGAGAGAAGTACTAAGGGAGAAGGAATAAACTCTGTTGAGATTTTGAATTTCAGTTATATCTACATTACTCACTTCCTACTTGCTTGTTGAGAAAGATCGTCATCTTTCACTGTTTGGAGAACACTGCCCAGCAGGATCCACATCCATGATTAAGGTTTCCAGGCAGTATTACAGCACAAACAAACACATCAGACTAAGCATTTCATGTCTGCGGTATCCCAGAAAAGAGCAGTATGCCTACTTTTTTTTTTCCTCATCCCACAGCATCTTTTTATTTTGCACTTGTCAAGACATCACTACATTCCTTCCTATTTTTTGGGGCACAACAGACACATGGTAACTTATAGAAATTCTAAAGAAAAATATTAATATATGGCAGCAGAGCATTACAATTTCTTCAGTTCTCAACATTTCTGTTTTTTTTTTTTTAATGAGAAAACTTAATTCTGATCTTAAAAACGCACTTGAGTTAGAGATATGATTTTCCAAAGAAAAAGTTGCATTTTGTGTGTGTGACTGTTGAATCTCTTTAAAACACATGATAAAAAGGAGTAAAAAAGAAAGAAAATCTTCTTGATAGTAAATAGAGGAAATTCCTCAAACTTTAGTAATAGTTACTTTTGATGATGTGATTATTTACTTGTGTGCCTGTGTAATTCAAACAGAAGAAAATATCAAACTTTCAGACCTTTTCCTTAAAAAAAAAAAAGAAAAATATTCTTCAGAGACATGACTAAAAGAAAATTACTTAAAATATTTTTAAAACTTGTTTTTCTTTTTCTCTTTTTCTTTTTTAATATAGCCACTCATGACAGGTCTTTTTTTCTAGCTTGAAGCTTAGTAGCATGCCTGTGTACAAAGGACATAGCAAATAGCATAGCATAGCACAACGACATTGGTCTTATCAAAGTATCTGTTTATCTGGGCTCTGGGCAGGGATTTTTCTCTTTCATACATCATTCACAGCTAGCCAGACTGATTTCACAATGTTAACTCAAAAAACAGCCTTAGCATAAAGAAGAAAGAAAAAATTATATTTTACTACTGTTTTGAATATTAGCCACACTAGGCCTGGATTTCATTTTCTCTGCCCTACTTCAGAGGTTTCATCGATAGCAAAGGCCACCAAGCAGGACAGAAAAATAAGTAACATTTTTTTTCCTTGTTTTTGAAAGTTCTTCTATGAACACAAAACATATAATCTCTGATGCAACAAGAAAGGCACTGATTATAATGTTTCATTACCCAATTTTCTATTTGAATTAAGAAGCTCTTTGGGTGTTACCTTCAAAGCCACAAAGAGCAGTTAAAACATTTAAGTCCTCCTGGATATTAATGGAAAAAGGGAACCTCATATTTATTCAGCTTTCCCCCTTTGACTTGTTTCTATAGCAAAGAAACAAAAATAAGGCAGATCATAAGGGCCAGATAGTAAGCTTTACTTTAGAAAGTAAGCTTTATTTAAGGGCTCAAGCATCTTTCAAGTAATATGGCTTGTTCCCATATTTATCATGATTTCAAACTAGGAAAAGGAAAGCAAATTTCACTACTACTGTTACTAACCAGATGAAGTGCAAATGACCACAGAGGAGACAAACTAACCTGCATGCAAATCATAACTGAAACTCAATCAAACTGATAAAAAGCAACTGTGATTGTGTGGACATCATCCATATATCTTACCATTATGTACATAGAGCAAAGAACCAACTCATGAAGTTGATCAAAAATTGGCTGTGAATAATCCTTGATAAATCAATTGGAGAAAGGCACTGTGCTGTTTTAATCTGAAGCATACCAGATAAGATCTCCATTCACAAGAGTGAGTTTTGATTTGACAATTAAAATATCTTGCTGTTTGGCTAGAATGAAAAAGACTTGTTTTAGGATAACAGAGACTAACTTGATTCCCATAACCACAATAACTTAATAATTAACATCACTCTTAATTCCTCCACACAAATGAATCATGTGATCTTTTCAATTTATTTAAATGAAAGGTGATTGCTGAACAATGCTTAAAGCCCACAGTAGGAGTCTTAATTACAACTAAGATTCAATTTAATGAAGATTTAATCTTCAGTATAAAAAAATCATTAGTGACACTTTTCTCCCAAAAGAACAAAAATGCACAATTTTATCCAGCTTGACGTCAATGAAAGACAGGAAGAAAACTGAAAATTTCTCACATACCTGCTTTTGAGTTTTGCCTTGTTTGTCCCAAGTTACTGCAATTGTGTGGCTCAGTCTCTCAGGCACAGTATTTCCTTCTATGATGAGTATCACAGACAGCAGTAGAAAAGCAGCATAACTACAATTTTACCACCTTGTTCCTGTGGATATTTTGCTGAAGGGATCTGTCACAGGTGTTTTCCGTAGATATTGTTGGTGAACCAAGGTGTGAAAGAGGTCATGTCTCTTCTACCCTGAACTAACCTCTATTTTTAGCAAGTGATTTTCACCTGTTCAGGTCAGACACCTGTCTTCATAATTTCAAGTCTGCTTAGGTGGTTTCCACATCCTGAAAGTCAGTTGGTGTCTTTCAATTCTGCTGCAGCAGGCAGATGTCAGGCCTCAGGTCACCAGTCCTCCTGCTTGGAGTGACGGGCGTCTGGATAAATCTGCTGATGCATACACATGACATCTGTTCTCTAATAGACACAAAAATAGGATTTGTGTGGGCTCACTGTGAAGGAGCTGCTACCAGCCTTCAATCTGGGGTAACAGCTCTGGGGCCACCTTCATGAGCAACATTTGGTATAGGACTATGCCCTTTCTTAAAAAAATCTCTCAACTTACTCAGCAACATACATTCACTCCTACAGATTTGCAACAGCCTTGAAATGAATCTAAGTGGCTCATGAGAGTTGACATCCTTACACCAAGAAAAAAATAAAATGTAATCATGGGGCTTTAATTTCATAGCATACTCCCTTACTTTTGCCCTAGAAAGAGATGCATTTATTCCATACTGCTTCAGACTCCATCTAATGTCAGAAGCCAGCTCTGGGCAGTTGTAGGCTCACTACTGTGAAACTTATGGGTCCCAAGTCAGAGAAATTGGAGGAGACCTGGGTTTTTGCAAGACCACAGTCTCATTTCTCCAGCTCATGAGCATTGAACTGTGTTTCAGAGGAAGAAAACGTCTTTCATTACAGTTATTGCTCCAACCTTCTTCTCTTGTTCTTTCTTTTCTTCATCCAGCATTCTCTCTTTGGCAAACCAGCAAAGGACAGGAGGAAAAAAAAAAAAAAAAAAAAAAAACGAAAAAAAAAAAAAAAACCTACCACCAAAACAAACAAACAAAAAAAAAAAAAAAAAAAAAAAAACAAAACATAAATCACACCAAACCAAAACCCACCAGGGAACCACCCAGTTTGCCAAGCTGAATAGTTCACTGTGACATCCTCTCCCCCAGTTTCCATCTGCCTCTGATTCAGCAAAAGCAACATCTCTTGTCTTTTCAGAGGTAAACTTATTTCTGATGAGTCTCCAGGAACTCCCTAAAATGGTCATCATTATTAATAATGAAATCTTGATCTGTGGTGCAAGTAAATTGCTGTAGCTTGCACTCCTAAAAGTGGCAGCCCTGTTTTAACTCAATGAATAGTTTGTCATTTTGTCCTACAAGGGCAGTAGGTTGATTTAGGTTCATCAGTCCTTCCTTATCCACATTGGGGATTTATACTACATTAATGGTTACAGTTTTGCAAGAGACAAAAATATGAATAGCTGATTATTTTTGTTTTGGTCAAAAACTCTTTTGGGAGCCTGACTGAAGTTGCTGAACAACCCCGACTTGATCAAAAGCATAATAATGTATTTTTACAATATTAATTACTTTACATAAAATTACAGCAGCAAAAAGATATGGTTTTGGTGTGTTGCTCATCCTGCGTACTCAGTATTATAACTACAAATGCTTTGCTTCCTCATGTTATCAGAGAATGTTGTCCAACTGTGTTGCGAGGTCTCAAAGAGGAAGAAGCTTGGAGGGAGGGCAATGAGCTAGAAGAGTTGTTGGCTTAGATCCCAATTAACTGATCTTCTGGAAGAAAATATATCTCAGTGAGGGGTAACATTTTATATTAGGAAAAAGGAAGGAAGAATGCTGCAGAAACTGAGATTATTTTCTTGCTCATACTGAAGAAGTACTTAAAAATGAACTCATTAGAGGCCACTGCATTGTACATAAATGATCAAAGTTCTCTTGTATGTTGAACTAATCTGTCAAGCAAAGGTCCAGAGTTAATCCATCTTGCAAAGGGCCAGATTTGTAACGCACTAAGACAACCATTACAGGGTAAAGCTCTACAGAGACGTCAGACATCAAATCCCTCAGAAAACAGTTAAAAGCAAAGTCTCTTTACCTTGCTGAGTGCTACACATCAGCTTTGTTAATCCCTTACTAAAGTTAAATATTTAGAAGCCAAATTATAAATTAGTATAACACAGTAATTTATTGTCTTATTATCAAAAAGTAATAGCAGAAAAAAATCAATTTTGAAAGGGCTCTTTTCTGTGTCTAACTTGTCAATTTTGCAAAACTGTAATTTCCCTTGAGGGAAAGCCATTATATTGCAAGTACACTACTGTACATATTGGCTGCTTTTCCATGATTTATATCCAGACTTTTGTATAACATACTGTCATTTCACACAAGTAACAATCTTTAGTGGTAGATGAGATGTACAAAGTAGCTTCTTCCTCTCCAATCCTTTGGAGATGCTGCTTAACTACAGGTTAAACCTTAACTAAAGGTTAATTACTTAAAAGAAAGGAAGCATCACAATAAACAGTTATTCCTGTAGACAAAGTTGTTGTCATTACTTTTTAAATATTTTTTTAATAAAAATGGATTTTAAAAATTCTAAATATTTAAATAATATGAATAATCTGAACTGACACACAGTAATCACTGCACTTTCCATACATATTTTGCTCCAGATAAACTTTTAAGGCCACTGTAGTTTCCTTGCTAAGCATTTCTCTTTATTTTAGATTTGCTTTCCTCTGCAAAAGAGGAATGTGAAGTTCACTTGGAAAAAATATATGTCCTGGGGGCATTCTATAATGAATGACTTGGCTTTCTCTCTGGAAGTGTTTGTACTATTTTGAGAAATGGATATATAGTGGGGTGGTTACCAGCAGTTCCTTTTGTTGTAATTTCTGAAATGGAGCTTCTCATGTTTCAGAGAATAATTGATTTTTTAAAATAGCTTTCCTGTAGCTATACAACTCATTTTATTCTGACACTTTTTATTTCTGCTTTCCCCCTCCCCCTCCTGAAGCTTAATTACCTTTTGCAGTAATATACACAATCAAATCAAACAGCCAGAAGATAGGTAGTTTCCCAGTATCCACAAGCATTCACAGAGAAAAAAAAGTTTTATAATTTTGTCACAGACACTCCAGTTATCTTCCCCCACCTCCATTATCATATTATTAAAATTGTGCTTTCAACAGAAGTGATAAAACAATGTGAAATCTTTTTATTGCTCACAACAACAAAAAATGTCTGCATTAACATCCTGTTGTGATTACACGCTTCACATGACTCACTGGTATAACACATAATATTCTTCATAAATATGTCTTCAAGACTTCAAATCTCATATGCGTATATATACGTGCATACACATATGCATACACACACGTCTTCCATGGGTTTCATTACAAACAATGCGTTCACAGCATACGGTTTCTCCTTGACTTCTTCCCTTTAGGCAAGTAGATGCAAAAGGAACAAAATGTTCATAACTCAAAAAAAATACAATCTACATTTTTCAGGTACTTTGAGAAGGATACTTACACAAAACTGTGCACATCTACCTCATCCCTGTTAATATTCCTCTCTCTACAGCATGCCCTTCATAGAGAGTTTTTACCAATATCTCCTGCTGGAAACTTGCCACTTACTTTTGGCAGAAGCAAGCAGCTGTGGCCTGTAAGTGGATACACCTGGCTGCTGCCCGATTGCCCTCTGTTTTAGTTTGTGGGGCCTCATAGCTTCCAGACAAGGGGAATTAAGGTTCAGAGAACCTTTGAGACAGGTCAAAGCAGTACCCTGTCTGTGGTGCTCTCTGCCAAGAGAGGTTTTGGGCAATGAGAACGGAGGAGGCAAGTTTAGTTTGAAAACTAAGTACAGCTCACAGACATAACACCTGAACAATAGCATCGGGTAAATAATTGTGGTTTAGTTACTAGTTCTGAGTTGTGGGAAAAGAAGACTAACCCTGAAAAAAACAACCACCACAAAAAAAAAAAAAAAAATCAAATCCTTGCCTTTGCAGAGTGTCAAGTCTTACAGTCTAAATATTAATTAATAATATTGATGCTTCAGTTATTTTATTAAGGTCAATGAAAGCTTTTTCTAAGCAAGGATCACATTTATAGGCCCTGACTCCCTGAGCTGCCACTGCTTTGATTGATCCACTGGGGCATCAGCAAGCAGGAAAGCAACTTTGGGAAGCACACTGGATCAGACTGCTAATGAAGCTATGTAGCATGGCATCCAAGCATGTCACTGGTGCCACAATATATTGCTATGTTTTCATATGCAACACACACCACCACCAAAAAACAAACAACCAAAAAAACATTCTAAAGGGAAATTAGAATATCTATTTATACACATATGCTTATATGTATACATATTTTCAGTAGTCTACATACACTGATGTACATTTGTGAAGATCTCTGTGGTGGTTGGCCTTTAAAACAAGACACCAAAGCAGAGCTTTGGGAGCCAAATCTCAAACATGGGGATACAGATTTACATACTCATGCCACAAACCCTTCAAATAAAAACAAAGTTGATGACTTAAATCCCCCCCCAGACTACTAGAGGCAGACTTTTGGTAATATTTCTGACATCAGTTCTATTGTTTCTCCTTATAATGCACTGACCTAGATCTTTTGGTGTAATTTTTCAGCTTCTAATACTGATAATATTGCTTTTAGACAGTGGTTTCAGGGTCCTTTTGAGATGAGTTCTTCAAAGCTGTAGCTTAATCCATTCTTTATTAGCTTCTGTAAAGTGATTACTTCTTCAGGGCTGGATGGAAGTACTTAAAGGAAATGAGCATTCTGTTACCAAACATCGCTGCTCTACTTCCAAAGCATTTGCAGGATTTTTAACGCTTTAGGCTTGAATGATAGGGATATAAAACAAGAGAAGACACTAACAGAAAAGTTTTATATGGTAAATGTGTTGACACCCTGACATTTTTTTTAACGAAATCCCCAAATGTGACAGGTGCTCAGGGACTGATGGCCTGTGACGGGCAATCTTGAGGTCACTGGTGCTGATGCTGCTGTTGAGATGTCATTTTATTTTTTAGCTCAAAATGAAAAATTGCTCTCTGCATGTAGTTTATTAGAATCCTGTTGCAACTAGGGGCTAGGGAAAAGTCACATCACAGCCTCAGATTACCTTTACAATGCTCCTTCCATTGTGCACAAATAAAAGACAAACAAGTTTATTGCCTCCGCCAGGCTGCAATTAAAAGATGGGGACTTTCTCCTTTGTGTCCATGCGACCTTGTTCCTCTAATTCCATGAAACCTGTGCTGATTAAGACTAGTTTAGCATTGTTTCAAAAAAGTTATTTGATGAATAGCTACAGAAGATAAGTACCACCTCATGTCAAGGAGAAGTATCTGCTTCTATGGCAAAAGCAAACCCACCATCTTGAACACAAAGTGCAAATCCAATACAAAACAGAAAAGATGAAAACAAAGAAAGGAACAAGTTTCAGAGCTGTTGAAAGCCAGAAGTGTTAAAAAATATCTCCCTGGCATTATTTTTATGGATGCTTGCATTCCAGTCCAGACAATGGCATCTATTAACTTTTGGAAAGAAAAAAATATATATATACTGTGAAGTCTCTTTAGGAATAGAAATAGTCCCCCCAAACCAAAATGGTGACGACAAACCTGTGCTAAGAGTACAGGGCACATGACACCACTGGCAAGAGAGTTGGGACCTGACCTACCACAGTGTTAATAAAGTGGCTTTGTTCCTAAATTGACAGGAGAGAAACAGTCCCCTTTCATCTACTGTTCACGTGAGCAGCAATGAGGTATGGTCAGACTCGGAGAAGCACAGGTTGTAAGGAAATCCTAAACTAACATCAAAGAGTGCAGAGACTTGCAAAAGTAGTTTTGAAGGTAGACAAACTTTTGATCCCATTTATCAAAGTACTTGCTGTTCCCATCTCAAGGTGAAACAATAATAAATAGATAAAAAATTAATTGCCTTCCAAAGCCTCTTTAAAAAAAATTATATTGAATTTTTTTTTTTAGGAAAACTTGGCATAGGGCAATAGGCTCTTGAAAACCCTTATTAATTAATCATTCCAGCCTCCCATCCTTCACATGCTTAAGGAATAACCAAGTACAGAGCCAAGACATTCATTTTAATAAAAGAATATATACCTTCCAAAGGAATGCAGATACCTGAGAAAACATATTTTGGAATAAGAACTAGAAACAGACCTGCTGCTGGGGACCACTGCCTGCAAACTGCTGGTCTTCAGGGAAGGGTCAGCAGTATGTCTAGGAGGGGCAAGCTCCCTTCTGTGGGGAGATCTAGAAAAAAGTGCTGGGGGCACATGCAGGATTCAACAAACTCTCTGCAATAGCCCCTTTTGACTCCTGTTTTGGCAGGTTGACACTCTGGAATAACTAATAACTTTGTAGAAGTGCTGTGTAATCTGGCAATTACAAAAAGATAGCATAATGCAAACATGTTACATTTCCAACTTCGACAGAATTAATTTACATTTCTGCTAGTAATTTCACTCCAGCAGACTCAGTTTATATATTGGAGGTAGCATCATACATTCATAAAAGTCTCCCTCAAAATCTTTTTTAATTTATTTTTTAAATTATTTTTAAATTTTAAAGCTTAGTGAGAAGACAAGAAATAGTGGTATAAGACAGTACTGAAATTCAGATGTGAGAACTGCAAGTTGAGCACAGACAATGTGATGGCCACTTTCTGGTTTCCTATATACCAGCTTCCATAAAGGAAGACAAAAGCAGTCCAGGCCATTCTGACAATTATAGTACCCTAATAAAACCAGTCAGTTGGATTTCGGAGCATACTGCACCCACCACAAACCTTACAGCTTATTGTCTGCAGATTGAAATGTCTTTCTAATGAAAATAAATTCAGTATGAGGCTGTTGGTGTACTTCAAACCATTCCAGGCATTCTCATTTTGACAAAGCTTATAGAAAGGTGTTCTGTGCAAAAACGCTCAATATAGGGAAGGAATAAATAGAAGAACCAGGTTTGAAAGAGTGACAACTCATTCAACATTGATTTATAATCTAATAAAAAGAACAAGTACTTGTTCCACAGGAAATGCTCTTACCTCTACATCAGGATTTTTTATTTTTTTACACCTTTGTTTGCTTTCCCATGTACTTGTCCTGTAAATTCAAATTCATGTTCACCTGCTTATGACCAGAATTATTTTCTCTTGTTCTTTTCCCTTTATCATTCTGTGGCCTCTCCAAGGAGGGGACAGGAGTTAACCTTGGATAAGAAGCACAAGCATCAGCCTTCTCTTAGAACAGCTGAAAAGCCTGTCACTGCTGCAAGGGGCCCAAAGCTGAACTCTGTAACTTTGCCAGTGTGTTTGGTTTAACTATTCAGCTGAATATTTTGAGATGCCAGATGTCAAAAAAATGAATTCTCCATGCCTTAGCAAGTCCACACTAAAAATTATTACTTCTATTTTTGAAATGTAGACAATATTATCTCAGAATTAATTCTATTTTTACTTAAATTGTACTAAATTATTTGAATTTAATAGAGACATTACATATTATCATTCATGATATTATTAAATACATCCCAATCTTAGCCTTAGATTCTTAAAGATTACTTGTACAAAGCTGTAGAAAAAAAGTCATCAACTCAAGTCTGGGAAACTCTGCAACCAGCAGAAGCATTCATCTAGTTAGGCAGTACAAGTCCATTGAGAGTTGTGTCTTTCCTGGAGATTGGCTACTTATTTCACCAACTTCTTGGGACGCACTGTCACATTCTCTTAGGAAAAAAAAAAAAAAAAAAAAAAAGTTCTTATTAAAAGTCCAAACATTTTTAATAAGATTAGAGCAATTCCTCAATTTTATATCTTGGAAGCAAGACCAAATAAAGTTTTTTTTATTCTCTGCCTTTTTTTTTTTTTTTTAAATTTTAAATAATATAACTTGTTTTCCTAAGTATTTGTTAGTGTTATCAACAGGAAAAATAAGAAAAATAACATGGTCTATATGACACAGCTTGAAACCTTGAGTTCTGTATTTTGCTTTGCCAAGCACCTGTTTTGAGTTGGTCAAAACATTTCACCTCTCTCTTTTCTCATTCTTGTTTCTTATCTGCTTTATTTTGGCTACCGCCTCTGCAGAGCAGGAGCTGTTTTCTCTTTTTGTGTTTGTATGGTGCCAGCCACAACAGGAGCATGGTGCTGCTTGGGGCCCTGCTGCGGCCACCTTGCTGGTCAGCTTTTGGGGATGCTGGGGAAGATCCTTTTGTCCCCCTGACAGCCTGGGGTGCGCCAGGTGCTGTGCCTGCTGGCTCACTCGTGTGTTGGCCACGCTACTTCTCGGCAGCCCGGGGGGGCAGGAGCAGGGCAAGATCTGTAAAGTTTTGGCACACTTTGGCCACTGCCTGCACTTAACTGTGGTTTGGTTCTCAAAGAAATCAGAAATGTATGAGGAGAAGGAAGGGAAGCCCACATTGCATGTCCCACAATGGCACAAGAGGCATGAGATAGCCAGGTGCCAGGGGAAGTGAGCAGGTGGGGAGGGGACTGGTGATCCCCCACCCCAAAATGAGGCATGGAGGAGGAAAAGAAGGGCGCTGCTCCTGCCAAAGCTCTCAGAAGAGATAGTCAAGAATGTTATGTCTGAAACTTCATTCCCATCTAATTTCGGCTTACCTTGGATATTCACGTCACAAAAGCCTGAAGTGCAAGCACAAGATTCAGCCAAGATTCAGCCAGGACTGGGCTTACTTTCCTTTGGAAAGAAGCACTTGTCACCATTCCAGCTTTCCCTCATTTCGAAATATTTTGCTCCTCAAAGCCCTTGGGGTACCAGAATCAATATCCCAACCAAATGCAGCCAATCTTACAGTACTGAATTTAAATGTGCTGTTAGCAGTACCTCTGCTGCTGAGAAGTGTTACAGCAGAAATACTTTCAGAAACAGGTGTAAGGAACCACTCTAGCTGGGCTTGCTTTGCACAGCTTAACGCTCCTGAGCGTTTTCCTGGGGAATGACTTTGAGAAACTTGTCTACTTCATTTTTCTTTCAAAATTTTCTTTAAAGGAATGCTGTCTAAGGATGGAGTGAATTTTATACCTTCCAGCATTTATTTGGAAAACATTAAGAACAATGTCCCAATACCGTGAACGTTTATGTATGTCACATTACACTTGCAGGTGACTCACATAAAATTATTACCAAAGTATACACAGTCAAGGACTACAAATATTTAGGCATTATTACAGTTTCCTCAGGTCACGTATGCACTTTGTTTGTCCTGCTGTCAGGACATCAAGCAACCATAAATCTACTCCAGTATCCACCATCACTCCTCCAGCACTGATAAAAACTTGTTGCAGTGTTCACTATTTGATTAGTATTCATCTTTAATACTTTATTTGATCCATAGCACCATTTAGTTGTTAGCCATGCAAAAATTATTTGCCATATAAATTATGCATGGGAAAAGACCGGAATTGATTAAATACGATTCAAGGCAAAGTTGTTAAACAAGGCCATTCCTTTGGCATCCTGAATGATGACTGTGTGATAGCTGCTACCACAAGCACGATGACTCAAATCGTTCATACCCATCAAGCCACTGTCCAGGTTGCCATTCTCGCTGTCCCTGAGGGCACGTTTCCTTCTCATGCAAAAGGAATCCGGCTCACATTTACTTTCAGTACTGCTCACTCAAGACCTTAATAAATGAAGATCTGCATCCTCATTTTGTCCTCACTGCATTGTGTTTACAGCAATTGTTCAGATGCTCTGAAACCAGTTCAGTGAAAGCCACTGAGCACCTTCTGTGGACAGGTACCTCGCCAGAGCCTTATTTTTAGATCCCATTCTATTCTGGCTCTTGCTCTGCCTGTTCAATGTCAACAGTATGAAATGAATTCTGCTGGGCTAAGCTGTCCAAAAGCTGTAAACACAGGTATGTAAGCTGCTTTACAGGAGCTGTTTTAAATGTACAGCTGGTTTACAGAGAGACAAGCAGTTGAAACCTGACCAGGCTTTAAGGCTGGCTGAGAATATTGCTTTACTAATCTGCTTGACTTCCATGACAAATAAAATAATAGAAACTATGGTGAAGGGCAAAAACAGTTGTGAAATGAAAAGCAATGATATAATTTGAGGTCACTGAAATAAGAGGAAGAATATAAATAACTAA
Organism: Aythya ferina; assembly: GCF_964211825.1. Taxonomy (NCBI): domain Eukaryota; kingdom Metazoa; phylum Chordata; class Aves; order Anseriformes; family Anatidae; genus Aythya; species Aythya ferina. Next base: position 25,419,238 of record NC_140305.1, read on the forward strand.
CAACCTTGACATTTTTAGGAGGTTACAGATAAGCATGATAATGGAAGTTCACATGATGCAATTTATGTGAATTGTCACAAAGCCATTAATAACATTTCACATGACAGGAGCCAGCTCACCTTGCTAATAAATCTCAGCAACCCTGGGCATTTCACAGGGATGGATAAAGACACACTTCCAAAAAATGAAAAGGATGCGGCACTGCTTGCACAAGAGCATTCCCAGAAGCAGAATTTCTGTTTCATTTACTAGCTTGTTTCCATCAAAGGCATCACTGATGTAAGAGTTTTACAACCACTTTTTTTTTTTTTTTTTTTTTTGCCTCTGTTGACAAAATGAAAACCAACCTCTCTAATAATTATTAAAAATACAATGGCATGAAAAATAATGTCTCTTTTTGCATAAGTAGATTTTGGAGTAAATAACTTTTATTCCCCTTTTCCTTCCGTAAACTCCTTCTGACTTTGAGAACCCTTTAAAAAATAATACCGTGCTTACCTTGGTGTGAGAAAATACTGAGATTCTTTTTAATGGTAGTAAAATGGCAGTCTGCCACTCACTTTTTTGTGTGCGCATGCACACTTGGGCCACCAACAGGGGCCAAAGGTTTACTTCTCTTGGTGCAACCAGTAACATTCAAGCATAAATTAATAACAGGCAAGCCTTTTCAAGGGGCATCAACTGTTGCATTGCAAGGCTTGCAGTGTCAGCTTTGCCCTGGTCTTTTCCTTTCTCCCTGCTGTGGCATTTTAACGTCTTGTTTTGAAATTTCTGGGGCAGACTTAATCCAATGAACCCAACGGGTTGTGTTAGGAGTGGATGCATCACTCGCTGGACCTAGCCCCAGCACTCAGGTGGGTCCAGCTAGAGCCTGTCCCCTGGGATGCATCCCCCTTCGCACCTGCTTGCAGCAGGTAGATGAAAATGGGAGCGAATGGCAAGGCTGAAGCCCTTTCTATATCTCCTGAAATGTTTATTCAATATATCAACCCCTGTGCTGTTACAAAGTCTAAAATATGTTGCTAGCAAATAGATATGCACAGCAAATACAAAACCATGTTGCAACAGGCTGAGGCAGAAACGTGGAGCTTTTAAGATCCATGATTGTTTTAGAAAAACAACACACTGATGAAAAAAAAAAAAAAAAGGCATTATCACTGAACTATTCATATTCAATTTAAAATGGATTAGAGAGCACTCTGAGGGTAAGTGCTGTACTTTAAGTAGCAATGATATTTCAACCATGTATACAGCCTATTACATTTCATCTCTGTACTTCTTATGAAGGCTTCAGTTCAGCTTCTGATACCTACACCGTTATTAAAGCTGCTTGTTGTAATAAATTAAAGGGTGTCAATGCTCTTTTATATAAATCCTTCACATGCTGTCCCTCTCACTACCTCTTCAACAACCTTCAAGAGCGCAAATGCAGCCAGAGATGCAAGAGTGCTCCCACTAAGAAACCCAAACTGATATGGCTACAGGGGATATCTGGAAGAAATAGTAGAAAAATTGGACAAACTGAGTTCTTTGGCAATGCAGAGAAATGAAATTCACCTTGCAGAGCTTTCTGCTAAAGGACACAAGCTGGAAAGCCTGCATGGGAGGACTGGAAGCAGCACCAGCCACAGGATGTCCATCATGTTCCTTCATATGGGATGTGCACGGCACATACCCACAGGCATCGCAAGTGGTTCAGTTTTAGTGTTGTAACTGTTACAAAATCTTTGTCTGTAGTAAATTTAGTAAATGCCTTTGCTCATCTCACAAAACAGACACTACAGTCAACACTGTCCAGATTGCACTAATCTCTCTAAACCCATTGTAAAACCAATTCCCATAAAACCTGCATATTGCATATTGATTTTTCTATTCATATTTTATTATAGCAAGTTCTTTCTGAAACCATACCACCGCTTTTTGATCCTTCCATTGTAGCAGTTTGTGCAGCTGTAAGCTGTAATTTAGTTTTCCTTTGCATAATCATGCATATATATACACACATATTCAGACATATTTCTTCCATAAAACATCACTGATTTGAAACAAAGAAAATATCCAGATTTCCACAGTTCAGATGACAATATAGAAAGTTCTTTCACAGAGCAAATCTCATTAATCCCCTCAAAGGCAGAGTTACTGGTTTCACCATCTAACATATGTGATTCCCTAACTCCTTATCTCCATCACATTCACATTCACATCTAAGAGCACATGGATACCCTTGAACTAATGACACCATACAAGACTTAGATCTTTTGCCATAAGGCAGGATAGTCTTATTTTATTGACACTGGGACAGCAGAGGTGCCTCCATGCTGTTATTGTTACCATAAGGACATACCAGCCTGACTAGCACATGCTCACAAACCACCCCCTTTTCCCTCTATGAGCACCAAGTAGCTCTAACCTCAGCCAGCCTACGTCCATCTTCTCCAGAGACAGTGGAGACACTCTGAAATGTCATTCATTTTTGAGATTATATACTTTAACTTGTATTTCAAATAATGAAACAACAAAACCAAATACCAGTTATTAGGAATAATTAAGTTTTGGTTAATTACCTATGATTTTTGTCTTATGGTTATTGACCATTAGAAAGCACGGACTCTTAATTGGATGTCTGCTTAAAAGCAGCAAATTAGTATCTGGTTTTGTTTTAGTTTTCAGTTTACTAAAAAGAAATAAGTATAAAGTTTAAAAAATAATGAGTGAGGAAAACAAATGGAATACAAAAGTATATACTGAAAATAGGATAATGAAATTAAATTTTATATTAAATCACCAAATTGGGAGTAATATAACAATATATAAGTATATGTACATTAAAGAATTTTGACCAGCAGTTTCCAAGTAGCTAAGCTCCAAGCACCTTAAGAAGTAATTCACTAATGCAGTCAAAAGACTGCTCTAGTCAAGGCATCCCACTACCAGAGAAAACTGTACATTAAGTTCTAAAAAAAAAAAAATTGCATAGTGAAAAGTCTCACTCTAATATCAGATTTGTTTCAAGCCTCTATTTTTTACTGCCCTAGGGACTAATCCACTTTTCTCCTTAAATGGAAGAGTGATCTAGTTTAAAGAACAGTGTCTTCCTAGAAAGCCTCGGATGTGTTTGAAATTACTCTGGTTTTGTCTGAAAACATTTGGTGCAAAATGGTAGCTTCCCTCCAATTGCTTTTTTTTTCTTTTTTGTAAAATAAAATAAAATAAAATAAAATAAAATAAAAAAGGAATCAGAAAACAAGTGGTTTATTTTTTTATAAGTGAAATTAAAGAACACTTCTACCAAATATTACACAATTCATATTTAAACACGGGTTTTAATCCATTCCTCATTTTTATTTTGTAAAATGTTTCATTGTATTTAGAACACTATAGTGACTTCTTTTTCCCCCTCACAGGACAGAGTATTTTCTGATATTCTGCATTTGAATAGCAAACCCTTTAAGAATGAATATTGAAAACTGTAGTAAACTTCAGAGCAATCAACTCCAGATTTGGGCAGAGCATGCGTTATGGTTTTACACGTAAAGCAGTATCAAAACAATAAGAAATAGAATTGTTTCACTGAATTGCCATGGCTCCTGCTGCTTACTTGGCTTCCTCACAACATGCTCTTCTTGGCCACAGTGGTAAAACAAACCGCTTTGAGGAGTATCTGCAGTGCATGATACCAATACAATGCCAGTGCAATTGGGGAGGTCATGTATGCTAAAAGACATTTAAGAAATGCTTTTACCTTGCTAAGCAGATTTGTTATGAAAATCATTTACATACTACAAGAACCAAAGATATCACCATCAGCATGTAAATCACAGCTACAACCAGTGGCAATAATGTCCTTATATCAATGCAATATTTTTATACACTCCTATCTCTTCCACATAACAACATGCAACAGTGACAGCTCCAATCTTTTATTTAATTTGTTCCTAACCTTCCAGATAATGCTGCCTGTTATCTGCCTGCATTTGTTCCTTAACTATAGCAGTGACACTGTCCTAAGAAATTGTGTTTGCCCCTCTTGGAGCTGTGAATATTGAATTCAGACAAAACTCTTTCAAGATATTTTCCTAAAAATGATTAAATTACATAGCTCTATTTATGTATTTGTGTATTAAACTCTTAAATATTGTTTCAACAACAAAACAAACAAACAAACAAACAAACAGCAATTTAAGAGTAGGCAGGTATACATTTTTCTAGGAAAAATTTCCCAAGAATTCTCTTTTTAGTTTCATTACAGAATTCCTGTTAAAATAGTTTAATTTTCCCTGATACAGTCAAGAGTAATGATACAGAACTGCAATTATTTCTTCCTGTAAGTCCTTCCTTAGATCTATGCCAACACATTTGCCTTTAATATCAACATGGCTAAAATTAAATGAGAATATTTTCCTTATTTTAATATTTCTACAAGTAAACATATTTATTTCAGTCCAAAAAAATTTTTTGAAAAAATCCACTTAAAATCTAGATGAGTTATTAATTTAGCATATATAGAGGATATGAAAATAATATTTTATCATGGTGTGAAGGTATAGAAAAAATGGCACACTGCAACAAAAAGCACCAATCCTGCAACATATTTCTTTCAGCCATTTTTGATTGTCCAGGTGCTTGCCAAAAGCCATATGAAAAAAGTGTTTTCTAGAACAAGTTGCTTTACACATATCCAGATTAGGTCTCGGACATTTCAAAGTTAGGATGCTTCTGTATCATATATAATTCAATATTTGCAAAACTATCTGCACCTTCAAGAATTAATAACAAGTAGGCAAATAGATCCTGAACCTATTAAACAAATCTAGATGAACCTGAAGGAACCAATTTATTCCTCCAATTTTAGCTCTCAACTTGGCAATTATCTAATGATCTCCCAGGAGGTCAGCTCAAATGGGAATTCACCCATTCTCCCCCCCTCCACACCCCCCTCCCCCCCCCAAAAAAAAAAAAAAAAACAAACATGGAATTCTCCAAAACCATTTCTGAATATCCCCACCTATGTGCCCAAGAAAAGTATTTAGAAGACAGAGGAAATATTCAAACACAAACTTATTTCTGGTATATAAAAGGGAAATAGATGATATTTTCCATGCCAGTCCTAACAGTAATTTACTCATTTTATTTGTCACTGATGGTTCAGGACCTGTCTCTGACTTTGTTTTCCTCGGTTATATTTCAGCATCATCCTGCACCATGAACTTGAAACAGGAAGAATTTTGTTTCACTTGTTAACAGTAATCAAAATAAGTCACTTTTGGGTTCACTAAAGGTAACTTTCTTTTTTACGATCTCTAGAGAACAAATGACCTTTATTGCTGCTATACTGCTCCAATTTGTCAGTGTTTGTTTTACATATTGCAAAGTGTGTTTACTCTCATCAGTCATTATTGCTTTCATTTACAGTATTTAGCTGGAAAGCAAATAAGCAAGATGGACAAGGGTTTAGGGAAATGTAAAACTGAAACCATTGTATTAACCAAGCTACATCTTTAATATCTTTCATTAGTTTGCATGGAGTGGGTAAAACTGACACCTCATTATATTTTACTGCAGATTGCACTCAGGAGTGGAACATTACGGAGAAAAGTTTGGACTCAGAAGTGTTACATCTGACAAACTTCACCCTTGACTGCATTTGGTTAAAAATTATTTTCAGTTTTATGCCTGGTCGATTAAACCAAGTTTTAGTCCGTGTGCACTACTTGGTTCAAGGCACTAGAAAGGGGGAGATCTCTTTAAATATGACAATGGGGCAGTGCCTTTGATTTGCAATTTAGCATGCAGCATGGAAAAAGAATTTTAAAGTCTGAAGATATTCCCAGATGGAGGTATCAAACTATTTGTGTATAAGTATATAGGAATCTGTTTGCTTACTATGGACAACTCTGATTAATTTACTTTGTATTGTAGTACTTATACGCAGATGACTGACAAAGGCAGACTGTTGGTATCTAATATGGTTCTAGAAAAGCATGTACATCTCAAAGCAAATTACAGCAGTAAAGTGTAGTACAAAGCAGCAATGTCAAGACTATGACTGCCCGGACATATCTCAGCAAATAACTCAAAACTTGCAATTCACTAAACCTGGAATTGCAGCCATCTTGTTTTGAAGCTGGGTTCCTAGAAGTCCCAAGGCCCTGGCTTTGACTAAGGCTTTCAGAGCCTTGGAGACAGATTTCAGAGGTGGTAAATTCTGGAATCAGCTCCAAGCTTCACTGGCTTGAGGCATTTCACTCAGAAATAGGAAAATAGGTATGGAAAAAGGAGTTCATAAGCTGTGGAGGGCATCACTCAAAACCAGGTACATGACAAAGCCAAATGCAGCCATCAGCATCAAATGTCCTTCTCAATAAGACAAGAAGTCAAACTCCCCCCTAAGCTGCTAAGTTCCATCCTTCTCGAACACACCATGAAGCAGCAGTCCTAAAAAAAAAAAAAAAAAAAAATCCATTTTATAAGGATCTTCTAAATGGACCTCTGCTGAGCTTGAGTGAAATAAAAGTTTCTCTTAAATTGGAAATCTTATATTTTGGCAATCTTGCCATGTGATTTAAAGCAGGATACCATCTTATAGAGAATACTGTAGTAGAAAGCATTTGTCACCCCAATACATTTCTAGATACATCAACACAGTTTCTTCCTCTGGGTCCTCGCTTGCTCTAAAATACTACTGATCTCTAGTCTACCCAAAATGCAGCTATTAAAATGACCTCCCCTGCCCATCAATCTGATACACCACTGTCTTCTTCAAATTCTTCCACTGTTTCCTATAATTAGGCACATCCACCATAAATTCCTCAGCCTTGCATTCAAGTTCAGCTCTGCCAGTGCCTTCTGCACCTCAATTTAGTTGAAGGGCATCAGGACAGCAAGAAGTGACCACTTGCTCTGAGCAACAGAGCAGTAACTCACGTAGTATAGATAGGACGTATCAGCCAGATGTTCCTTTTTGTTGCCCAGTGGAAAGAGACAAGTGATAAATGGAGAAGAAGCATGTTGGATTACAAACCTGATGAAGAGTTTACTAATGGTGTGGAACTGGTGTGTGACAATAGATTGAATTAATTCTCTCAGGACAGAAGCAAAAATAACTGCAATAAAGCTGTCTAAAATACCCAATGAAATATTATGAAAATGGAGTGTCAACTTTAAGTTATAGCAGAAATTATCATTATTCAAAATGAAAAAAGCAATGAGGCAGCAAAAGATAACTGTAAATGTTGACAGTATCCTCAAGATGTTTCCCTTGTAAGAAATAATTTAATGATAACTAAAACACCCCCTGAAGATTCAAGATTTGGAAGAGTCTTGATTTATACACAAACTTGTTGAAATACTCTTTGATGCATAGGAATGATTACGTATTGACAAGAAATATTAACCTGCTTGTTAAAGCAACACGATAAACATCTGCTTAACTCACCCAGCAGGGCCCAAAGTACATTCAATTTTGCATTAAACTGTACAGAATTTACCAGCAGCAATATGCAATTAGAGCTGAGCTACATCTCCAACACTTTGTCCTCTGCTTAGATATACAGATGCGCTGCTGCAAGCACACTGGGAGAGACCAAAACATGTGTGGCTTGTCTCCAGGCCCTGCAGGGTGCATCCAGGGTATTTTCATTAGTTTTGTGTTCTCACTTCTCCTTTAGCTGGTAAAGCACTCAGGCACCATGTGTGGCATTTGAGGGCATCCCCAAGGAAGTCTGACCACAGCCAGAGCCGCGCTCTGTGCAGAGTGTCAGGTCAGGAGGATAGACCAAGCCCCTAAATTCACTACACAATAGATATTGTGCAGGCACTACAAGGAGTGCTATGACTTAAAATACAGAGCAAGTCCTAGTAGCCTGAAGGCAAATTTAGAAAAAATAAACAAACAAACAAACCACAGATCCAAGATGTTTTGAAGGGACAGTATGGGCCAATTGCTTGGGAAGGACTGCAGGAGTACATTCAGCTGTTTCTAGACTGGTAGCTAGCTACATTCAGACAAATGCAATGGTTTTGGAAATCTGCAGTTACTATTAGAGATGTATTCAATCGATCCATCTCATCACCTCTACCTGCATCTGCTTTGGCTGAGCCCCAGAAATATTTGATTTCTTACAAGACACAAAACAATAAAAGCAACAAGAGTAGGCATATCTCACTTGGTCCATTATTCATACTACATATAGAAGAACCGGTACCTAAAATACTGCTGATCTTAAATTTCTTGCAAGAATGTCAGAAAATAGTAATAATAAAAAAAATCAATAATGGGGTGAGGAAACAAATTTACAATAATCAGGAAAGTCTAAAAGGTGCTCAAATATTTTTCTTCTTAAACTTGGGAGATATGAAAGTTGTCCTCAGCAATAGGTTCCAGAAATAGTTTGTCTAGCATCAGCATTTTAATTTTGTTACATATATACATACATACACATAGACATATGTGTGCGTATAAATAGGCATTTTTTTTCAAATATAAAACAATTTTAAGATTAAAAATAATTCCACAGCTGTGCAATACTTGGATTTAAAAAGGCTGACTCTTTTGTCCAGCTTCTCACATGACTCACTGCAGAGGAAAATGCTTTCTTCTAAAGCATGTTCTTAGGGAGCGTAAAAAGAGAATAATTATGTCTCAACTCCTTTGTAAGCTGTCCAGAGATTTAAGTATTACTATTAACAAAAAATAAAAATGGAAGGGGAAGTACATCCTGGCAGAACCTGGAGTCTTCCTACCTAGGAGACTGACTGTGTGTGCATGCGTGCATTTTTTTGACTGCTATTACCTACTTATAGCATTGCTTGCAGTCAGCTGCGGGATCCTGCCCTGTGAGCATGGATCAAAGGATAAAGTGACTCTTAACTCCTCACAAAGCATTCAAGCTGGTATAGTTTAATGCCTGAAAGCATGCCTTATGTATGATCCAATATTTGCATCAAAAACTGATCGAAAACATGAGCCAGCTAAATTAAGAAATATCTAAAATTAAAGGAAGCAAACTTAAGATGTGAGCACCTGCAAAAAAAATGATTTCAGCCTCTTTCAACCAGATCACTGCAATTCGTTTCCCACAGGTGCTCAACAAATCCTTCTTCCCTGTTGACAGCCACGCACGTTGTCTTACATACAATTCCATCCCATTCACTCTAACCTGAAACATTCTCTCCACAGTGAATGCAATGTTAGATTTTCTATAGATTTCATAGTTTTCAATTTTCCTGCATAACTCCTCAGTAATCTCGCTCTCTCCTTGCTTATTATATTTCAATACATGCCACCTGTAACTCAATTTCCCTTTCTTCAAAAATTGCTGATGCCTTCCAAAATGCCAGCATCTCTGCAACTGCTTGAAATTTCAACTCAATCTTTGTGGCATTTGTAGCTCACAATTCTGTCTTTGAAATGATGCCAAACTTCAGCCAAAATGTATTGCTTGCTGCTCCTGTCACTTTTACTTTTTTTTTTTTTTTTTTTTTTTGCTCCTGCTCCCCCCTTACTTAGAGGGATTTATATAATTGTGTGAGGAAACAGAATTGGGGGGGAACAAATTACCCTGTCTGCAGCTGAAGGCGTGAAACACGTGTTACACAGAAGAAAAGAATATATTTAAGTGCACACATCTTTTTAATGATGGATTTGCTGCTCTAGCAGTAATAATGGTGGAAGTTTAAGAAGCGCAGTGAATGATGAGATACACCAGGAAAGAGAAATCTTGCCAACCACGTGCCATATTTTAACATCTGTACTGTTATATTAACTTCTTTACAAGAAGACTCATGGGTTGATCCACAGAGATGTACTGATATTGCCCTTCCAATTTTCTTCAGTCATGTTCAAAAAGCAGCTATAGAACAGAGCTTTGCGAACAAAGGAGTTTTGCTTCCAGGAAACCCTCACTGACTGCTTCAACCTGGAATAATGGTCCTTTCCCTGGTCAGCTTTAATTAAAACCTTCTTCAGGCATAAAAGAGGGGTCAGGATTTACTTAAGAAAGCAAAAACATTCATCTGAAAGGGACTGGAGAACGAAAAATGTATTAAAAAGTTTGACACAGAACATGAAATAGATTTCTTCACTCTTTTCATTGTCCCTCATTCTCCTTAAAGTGTACTGTAGAAGTATTGTCCAGAGCATTTTTCATAAATTTCTTTAAAAGATTATTTCACTGATGTCTGACCTGCCAGACTTCTCTAATATAAAACCAAATTATTTTCATTTTTACTGAATTCTAAAGCTTTTTTTTTTTGTTTGTTTTTAAGTAATACTTTAGGGAGAAATAAAAAAAAAAAAAAAAAAATCAAAATAATTAAGTTTTCAGTAATCGCTGTATCACAGCATCGTATAGGTTGGAAGGGATCTCTGGAAGTCGCCCTAGCCCTGCCTCATGTCCCAACAGCTTCCTGGAAGTCCCCAAGGAGACCCCAGCACCCTGTGGTACCCAGGCCAGGCTCCGGCACTCACACAGCACAGAAGTGTTTCCCGGGGGCCAGAGGGAGCCTCTCGGGCTCCAGTTTGTTCCCAGTGCCCTGCTCCTGGTGCTAGGCTTTCTTGAGCTTGGCCCTGTCCTTGTGGGAGGTCCCCCAGGTCTGAGGCACCTCCTCTCCAGGCCCAGCAGCCCTGGCTCCAGCAGCCTCTCTCTGCAGCTGAAGGCTGCAGGCCCTGTTTGATAGCCCTGTGCTGGGCTTGCTCCAGTACATCCATGTCTCTCTCAAAACATGAAGAGATTTGATATTCCCCGTCCCTGGGTGGGCTCGAACCACCAGCCTTTCGGTTAACAGCCGAACGCGCTAACCGATTGCGCCACAGAGACAGGTGTTTTTACTGGATCTGTTCAAAACAAATAATGAGCAAGTTATCTAGATGTATATTACATATTTGGAGCTCTTTGGAGTGATTTTTGGACATTATACCAGCTCCCTTCTGACCAACACTGCCTGAATCACTCAGTGACTCTGTGACTGCAATACCACGCAATGTGATGAAAGAATAACACCAATACATACACACACACACAAAAAAACAGAACAAAACAAAACAAAACAAAAGTAAATTATCTCCTGTTTTTCCTTTCTTGACTTTTAGGAATTGTGACCTAGTAACACCTAACACCTTGACATAACTGATAAGAAGTTTATCAGCATGAAGTTTGGCTAGCAAATTTAATTTATTTTGCAGTGACTGTATATCATCAGTATCATTCAGTGAAGAAGGACTGACAGTTAACTTTCCCATTGCATATTTCAGAAACATGCATATAGAGAAACTGTAAATATATATTTATAAGAATCAGCTTAAATGTAAGAAGCTCAAGAAAAGAACTGAAAACCAGCTTCTCCCCCCCACACAGCTTAGATGTTTACTCCACTAGAGAGAGAAATCTCTGGGATATTAGCTTTTATTCATGGGATCATCACTAAAGAAACTTTGTGGAGGATAAAGATGCAGATCAATGAAACCATGGATTTAGAAAAGAAAATTAAACAATTTGAGAAGGATTACCACAATGGACCAGCTAATGGAGGCCTAACACAGCTCTGAAAAATAAAAATGTGCCTGATTTACATTTATATTGTTGTGTTTTGTTGTTTTTTTTTTGCAATTGTTTTTGTATTCATCCTCAATTATTCCAAAAGGCTGTGTTTTATTACTCTAAATAGAGAAATAATAAAATATGGAGTCTACTCTATATTTAAAAAATGAAGAGAAAGATGCAGACTCTGACAACACTGTTGGTTTGCTCTGAGATCTGAGAGAAATAAATAGAGATCTGAGGAAATAAATAAAATTTTAAAACTGAAAACAATCTCTGAAAGCTTTGCTGCATCTCTGAATATTTGTACAGTTCAGGATCTCAGGAAAACAAAACTGAATTCAAACAGAGCAGGGAAAAAACATGTTTTTCATCACAAACAAATGCATTCTCCTGGTCCCCTGGGGATGGCCACTGCTTTGCTGGCAGAGATGTGACAGTGTGACACCACTGTCCGCATGTGACACTGGGGTCTGGGCTGTACCGCGAGCAGGACTGAGGTCCCATACAGGAGGGGGCCCATGGGAAGTGGTGCTGAGCCATCAGCTGCCAGCAGACAGCCTTCCCCTGGTCAGGGCACAGTTTTGGTATGACAGCATTCATAAGGGAATCACGTATACAGCCGCTTTCCTTAATGAAGCAACTGAGACCAAGATCTTTAAATCCTGCCATGATACAAAAAAAAAAAAAAAAAAAAAAAAAAAAAAAAAGTCAAATTAAGTGATTTGTGACTCTGCTTTGTTTTCCCCTTTCTGACAAGGATTTTAGTGACAACCCCAGCTCCCTCATTACAGGGTAGAGGCGGTACAGCCCCCTCCATACAGGGTACAATGCCAAACCTGTATACAGGCTGCAACCCACTCTGGAGCTGGTGGAGAGGACATGAGAAAAGCTCACGAGTTCTCTGAATGTTCCTTAAGCGTATAGCCAGGAACTGTTCCTAACTGCCCTCCTCACCCTCACCACCCAGCCCCTTCGCCTTGCCAGCAGACACCCTCCCCTGCCTTCGGGTCAGGTGGCTGTGCTGGCAGCTCTCTGATGCCTGCACACAGTGCCTGTGGACATGAAACAGGGATGAGGCCAGCCTCATAGGAGGTACTATCAGCTCTCTCACAGGATTCTGATTTGCAGGTAGCCAAGCTAATGTGCTTAAAAATGATACCTCCCTCAGCTGCCTCGCTCTCCACCATAGCATGAGCAAAGAGCAGACCGCAGCTCGTCAAACACAGCCACTACTTCTCTATTGCAGAGCTCTTCACACAGGAAAGGCAGGCTTGCAGGTTTGCTCTGTTTTCTTCCTCAGCATATCTCAATCTAAATGCAAATTTGTTCCCCTTCCTATCTTCGGCAAGAATATCTTCATAAACAATATTTTTTTGTTGAGGAAAAATTTCCTTCAGTTTTCTGGAAAGTGATCTCAATTTAAGCTTTAAGTTACACACTCTTGATTTTTATTTTTATTTTTCCATAGTCCTATCAATGTCAAATGAGGTTCCTTGTAAAATGACGAGGCAGCCCCATCGCACCCAGCCTATCTGCTGCCATTCCTCCTGTCAGTCTGCTGCCTAGCACCTTGCACAGCCACCGCTGGCTTCCTTCTCAATACTGAAGGCATTGCTAAGAACAGCATGGTTTGAAATAAGCCTCATGAGTTTATACCTTTAAAACATGCCATGAAATCTTAAATTCAAAGGATTAAGTGTTTACCTACATGATGGAAAAACAAGCTTTTGAACCAGGTTTCCTTCAGTCACTTGTAAGGTCTTTGCTGGTGTCAACTCCAAACTGTCACAATTACATTAAAAAAAATCTTGCTTCCAACATCACATTGGTGCTCAAAGCTGGAATTTACTAGACTACTTTAATATACATACATATAAAATAATTTGGTAAAATGGGCTCCAAATATTTAGTAGAAGCATTTTATGCCATAGCACAACAAAACATACACAGGCCTAAAACCTTTGAGAAGAAAATATGTACATCTATGAGGGTTCTATGACCCAGCTATTCATCTACATAATAACTTTTGCTAATTAAAAAAAAATCCAATGAGGTAAGTCAACAGCTCTCTACTGAAAACTGAATTTTGTTATTTTGCCACTAAAAAGGCTGAAAAAATGTGCTTATAGCGAGGTGGGAAGCAATGTGGCCCACCATCTCCTCACATGGAGATATATGAGGGTTATACATAGGTTTAGAAATAAAGGGGAGAAAAACAAAAAATCAAAAAACCACCACCAACAACAGGCATTTTAGCTAGGCTGACTAGTACCAACGCTTAGACACACTCTTTCGTGGAATGAAATGAGGCTCTCCAATGTGATTTTGTACTTTAGTGACTTCAGTTTATTTTACTGTCTTACATTAGCAAGACTTTCACTGCATTTTGTTCCTTTCATGCCAAAATATGTCACATCTTCAAAATCCATCCCTGGTTTGAAGAGGTGCTACTCACACAGGCACGGAGATGCTGCTAGTCCTTATAGACGTGCAGAGGCTGCAGTGAGGCACAATGTGTTATCAGCCTGCACACTTAGTTTACAAGGCGCTGTACGAGCGATAACATTTACCTCTGCATGAAGTGAGATAAAGTTACAAACCTGCACAGGTTGAAAGAAAGATGAAATAACCTGTCTACAAACCAACCTGAATTTCAAGCAGCAACATGAAGGAACACGAAGAGCTCCCTTATTTCTCCTCCTTGCTCCAGACTAAAGGAAGCTGTTTGAAAAACAATGAAGTCCAGTTCCTGTAGCTGGAAAACACAATGTGTGTCCTATTCATCTGGACTTACAGCAGATCAATTATATGTCATTAGAATTTTAAAATAAACAAGTTTTACGATATCTAGAATATTATTTCTAAATTAACAAAAGAGGCTTCCATTATTTTTCACGGACATCAGAGAAGCTGGATTTCTATTTATTTATTTTAAAGTAAGAATGTGCATTGCTTTAGTTGCTTGGAATATTATTCCACAAAAGTTTCTTCATAACAATATCTTATTGTCTTGAAAGGGGAATATTTCATATGACTAAGTTTTGAAAGCAAAGTTTTCCACATCCCATAAAAACAGAACACACAATATCAGCTCTCTGTACAATTCCATTCTATAACATAGAAAAAGGGAATCCCAGAAACACTAGTGCACATTTCTGATACGAAATTATCCTCTTCAACCTTGCAGTTGCTCAGTAAGATGTTTGTCAACTTAACTAAGGCCAGGTTTCTGAATGACCAAAATCTCATAGCATCATGTGTGTTCCACAAAGAGATATTTTAGAACAAAAATCTGTTTTATCCAGTGAAAGTTCAACTTGCAGCCTTCTGACTATATTAGGTGTCCTAATCTTAAAATACATTTACTCACAGCAATGTATGCATGATCTATTTTCACATTCCAGTATAGATCCACACACACAGTAAAGATTTTGTTTTGTTATATTGAATCGAGTCCTGTTTAGAAAACAATATATTCATAAAGTTTTGTTCACAACTTTCTACCCAGAAACAAATCAAAGTTAATTTGGAGCCCTTGTCATGCATTTCATCTTTTCCTGGCCCCTGATGATTTACTAATGAGAGCCTAAGGAAATGAGAGCCTAAAAGGAAAGAATTTTGGTGACAAAGATGAAAAATCTGTCTAGGTTTTGGTGACATAGGTGACATTTGTAATGGAAGCATGTCAACAGAGTCAGATATTGAATCAGATATCTAAATTGTAGTGTCAGATATCTAAAGGGTTTTCTGTATTCATGTTGAAGAAGAATAGGTTGTAACAACAATCTGAAAATTTATAGGGTGAGGTGTTTTGTGTTTTCCTATCAAAAATGTCTTTATTGTCTACACACACCAAGAAAAAAAGTATTAAAAACATGCTCTTGCTGACAGAATACGTGTTCTCACCACCACCCTCCAAAAATATAAATAAATAAAAATAATTCTTCCACATACAATAGTAGTTTAAGACACAGATTTTGGTCTGCCATTAGACAGCACATTCTGGGAATGGCCTTCCAGCTAGCTCCAGGCATCAGACCAGTGCAGCTGTATCTCAATTCCGTCCTGATGGCTTGGGCATATATAATATATTGAGAAGGGACTTCATCTCTTTATATCAGAATTTTGACATAAAACTGTCATCCTCATTCAAGTCTCAATTTCTTCTTTTCCTCTGCTAAACTTCTGAATATATCAGAAGCATATATTAGACTTCACTTAATTGTGATTAAAATAAATTGGTTAGAAAAGTTAGTGAATGCAATTAATGTAGGGCTGCAATACCAACATTGTGACAGATCTGCAACCACAGCCCAAACAACATGTTGAATTTGGAAAGTAACAGTAAATCTTATTTTCTGTATTTTTCCCCCTCTGCCTGAAAGATGCATCTTCAAATCACCAAGATAAGCTGAATAAGGTCACGCTGAATTTATTTTTAGTATATGACTAATTGATGCTATTATTGTTTCAGCTGAACCACTGTTCTCAGTGCTGCACCCAGTGGGGGAGGTGGGTTTTGTCTCTGGAAACAGATGCTAAAGATGATGCACAAAAATCCAGTCAACACCTACATGCTCAGCAGTGGTTTTAAATAAAGGCTTCTTCTTATATCTCAATGCCAGCTCACAGCCTTGCCGGTTGCTTGAACAAGTCATAACAGGGTTGTACAAGCAAAGCTCAGGTACAACAAACTACTTTGCTCAAAGGCATCACAGGTGCCACTGCGGTTCTTACCTGTCCATAACTTTTGCCACCAGACCGTGGAAGCTACACTTGTGTAAGTGCCTGCCTTCTGATGCTGAATGTAACGTGAGGCATCTGCAATGATTATAAAGTCAACTAATGCTCTTCTACAGGCCAGGAATTTCTATTTAAGTTTCATCAATTGGTTTAATTTTAGATTTGTGGTGACAGAAAGTGAGCAAGATGTACGTTATTTACCAAGTCTTAACTAAAGTTAAAGCTTGGTCAAAGCTGAGACTTGCAGGCACGTCAGCATTTCCTAATGCACGCACGCAGCAAAGATAGCAAACCTCTCCTTGTGACGTTTCTCTACCACAGATCTCAACTCAAGATTTAAGGCAAATCTAATGGAATTCTGACCAGTCATACCTATTCCTGGTTTTACTACACCACACATCCGTGTTTTATATAGCAGCCATGCAATTACTGAACTGTGATAATGACCACTTGTTATTTATTTTGCAAAAGTTTGAACAGTACACTCTGCCAGTAGCTGGACAAAGGGGTAGGAAAACGCTGCAGCAACAAGGAGATCTTGCAATGTAATTACCGCTGTTAGAACACTTCATGCACAGTATTGTTCACAAATTAGCTTGATAGTCCAAACTTTTAATGACCTTTTACCTTGCGTGGGAATAATTTCTGCAGCAGTCCTTCTTAGTTTCCATAATTAAAGTCACTTAAAAGTTTTAACTAGAAAGCACACTCACAGCACACAAGCTGATAAAGGGAAATGTAGCTTCAAGAGCTATTTTTTCCCCCTGTGCAGAGCTCCCACTGTGTCAGAAAATTACAGAATGTCCATCTTTCAATTTGGCTCAGCAACAAAGGATTTCCACCTACTCACTCCATGCTTTTCATATTTTTATTTTTAAGTCTGGATGTTTTAATGGGAAAAAAAAATAAATAAATATATATATATACACTGCTAAGAATAAGTGCCAGTATTAAATGGGAAGGGAGAATTGGAAGAATGTTTGGGGTACAAAGAAACCAAGAAACTATATGGGGCCATTCTCATAGCTAAAGTGCTGAAACATCTTTGTGCCCCAACATTCCCCCCATCTCAAGTGTTATGCTTCTCTAATTAGTTTTCAAGGATTTTATACTTGATATGCTTTTTTTTTAATATGATTGATTGCTTTTCATATAAAGATCCATGCGCAATTTTAAAAACTTTCTTTCAGATGTGCCAATGAAAGTGTTTAAAGGGGCAGATTTTAGAGATATTGAAGCAATGAAATTAAAGTTGCACAGCATAATTATCTTTACAGAAGTGCCCTGAAGAAGTACATTTCAGGTTGTATATGAGGCCCACTCTATAGACACAGATTGACCTCACAGACTGATTTGGGTCAGAAGGGACCTCAAAACTCCTCCAGCCCCCCCGCCCCCAGCCCAGGCTGCCCAAATCCCACCCATCTGGGCCTTGGGCACTGCCAGGGATGGGGCAGCCTGGGCCAGGGCCTCACTCCTTCATAGTGAAGAATTTCTACCTAATGTCTGATCTAAACCTACATCCAACCTACAAAACCTACAAAGAGGCCCTCCCAGGCTTTCCTGCAGGCCTCTTCAGGCACTGGCAGGCCACTGTGAGGTCCACCCAGAGTCGAACACCCCCAGCTCTCTCTGCCTGTTTTCATAGGAGAGATTCCCCAGGCCTTCCTTCCAAATGATATAAACCAATTCAAATGGGAAAATTCTGAAAGGAAATATTTTTAAGCCAATAATTAAATTTAGTGCATATGAAAAGCATCTGTATTGAAAAGGAATTTTAGCACTTGGTAAGGCAATCGAAACATATGAATGCAAACTCACCAAAAACATTTCACCAAAACCGAAAATGATCTACCTAAAACATGTGGGGAGTTACAGTTCCAAAGGAGAGCGGAAGGTGAATCTGCTCTTACTTTCTGGCTTTTAAATGTCTATGAATATTACTTTCCAGTTTCAGCATTATAAAAGAGAAAAGCTACCAGGAATATTGTTTCTAATCCAAATATTGTATTGTAAATCAAGCGACTTTCATATATACAGTACAAGAAGAAAAAAAAAAAAAAAAAGAAAGAAAGAAGCATTTCAAAAGCCAAAGAGGCCATAAAAACTGTTCTTTACTGCATGTGTTTGACCCATGGTTCACTGAACTGAAGTTTAATATGCTACATAAAGACATGGTGTCAGAAAGCTCCGTTTCAGAAGACAGCTGAAATATGTTTGCCCTGTTTTGTCTCTGGCTTTCCAACTTCAGAAATTCTGTGCTTTAAATAACAATAACATAGCCTCACCATATATAGAATTAAAGATGCATTCATTTTAAGATTATTAGTTTATTAAAGCCACCAGCCTCTCACTGATAAATAAAAAGTATAACCAAGAGGCAAACACACATAGTAAACAATAGGTTGTTTACCACTGCATAACACATTTTTTGCAGTTGGTAGAAGCTATTAACTTGGTTAATGATATTGTTTCCTTGGTCTGAGACAAAAGCCTATATTAAAAAGTATCAAGCAATAAGGAATTTGGGCACTAAACTCAGAATTTTGCTCATTTCAGCTTTGACTTTAAAAAACTCTAACCTCAAACTGTCATCAAATAATTACATGTGGGATTCTCACAATCCCACTCATGCACTCCTAACAAGCAATGAGATAACACCAGCATCTGGCTTGGACAAGGCTATAGTAAATCCTGGTTTCTGGTACAGGACAAGTTCACTTTCATGAAGATATGAAAATATGTTTTCCAAATTTGTTCATTTTAGCAAAAGTAAAACCTTAACTATTTCCTCAAAAATTGTGGAAAAAAAAAAAAAAAAAAAAAAAAAAAAAAAAAAAAAACCACCAGACTGCAAAATAACAGCTTGCAGTACTCACAAGGTGATAAACTGAACTGTCCTCTCCAGTTTCAAATACCTTGGTATTTCTACTTGAGATGTTCAGTATTGTATAATTAAATATCCACAGAGCTTTTTTCGTATTTAAACGTAACAGCAGACTGAAAAATGTGTCATTGCTTTAAATATGAATGCATCAACTACCAGCAAAAGTTACCATACCAATTCATCCACTATCCTCTAAATCTCCACATATACAAATATGTAATAGAAAACTCCTTATTTTAATGTTGTTCTAAACTTCCAAAATTCTTATGTTATGCACTAAAACTAAATCAGAAATGTAAAGTTAACCTCAGGGTGTATTTACTCCAGGTTTGTATTCTAACTTCTTATTTTACTACAAGCCCTGAACATTATGAACTTTGGCTGACAAGGAGCATTGAAAACAGCAGAGACTTTCAGAAATATGAGACTGGTCCCCCAGAAACACTGCTAATTGGTCCTCTGGGTACAAATCATTTCCATGTAGAAGGCCAACACACCACTTAAATCCTACTCAAACCTTGTTTGCTGAAATAAGCAGGATTTAAATGGAGCATGAGTTTTCTTGTTTCCCCCCTTTGGTGAACACTGGAACCTGATCCTGCCAAGAAGATGCTCAGAGCATCTCCAAGGAGACATACAGACAAGTGATTAAAAAAAAAAAAAAAAAAAAAAAAAAAAAAAGTAACAAATGACAAATCTCCATTATTCATGGAAACATGAATAACCTTCCTTCAGAAGGTCCCACAGACATTTTGGTGCTCAGCAAGCAATGGGCTGGCCAATAGGGAGATTTCCCCTGTGGCAGCCAGGACAGGCCAACTACAGCCACACACTGGGAGCTCCCCACAGCCTCATAACACACATATGCAACAACCATGCTCCTTCAGGCAATTCCAAACGATGAGAGTGTCGGATTTTCTGTCATTCAGCAACAGAGAATAAAGAAACATACAGAATAAGAAAACTCCATCTAAGCACAGTGATTAAACTGTGCTATGTTGGTCTATTATTTAGACTAAGGAAAAAGATATAAAACTAGAATACTAATCCTACCTCAAACTGTTTCTAATCACTGACTTTAATCTCACATTCATTTACCCTGAGTACCTAAGAAGATTTCAGTTCATATAATAAAGAATGAAACAAGATTGCATCCACCATGTTGATCCATTTTGTTTCATTCCTCTTTTACCATGGTAACACTTCAGCCCATTTTACTTTTATGAATACAAAGATAAAATAATCTAGGCAGAGGTATAAGCCTGAAATGCTGGTTTTAGAGTTCACACAGAAATACAAGTATCATCTTTAAATAGGAGTTACATGCTGCTTTTCTTTTGAGGCAATAGAAAGCTACATGAGTCCCAAGCAATAACACCAGTTTTCTCAACTTAGAAAGATACCAGGCTATATGTCACAGTAGAAATACAAACCTGAGGTGGAAATATATAAAACATTTCCTAACTTTTTTTTTTTTTTTAATAATAAAATTATGTGGTAGGTAAACTGAAGCAAGCTACAGCAACACCTGGTAAAGCCTGAAAATGATGGTTGGATGTTAGTGATCAATCACACATACTGATTAAACTGGAAAGGGTTAATTGCCTGTTTTACATAACATTTTCATCTATGAAAATACAGAAAAAGAAATCACAATGCACTTATCATAGCTACAGAAAACTTACTTTAAGGTTTTTGTTTAAATGATGGGATCCTGTAAAAAAAACATTCTAAGATTCTAAGGTTTTTGACTTTCTTAGGCTTGCCATCTCCATTTAAAAAGTTCCTTTGTCACCACCTTTAAAAATTCTTTGGATGACAGAATGGGTATTTGCACAAACTTTTGGTATGAGTTATCACATAAGTCAATGTCTACGGGAAAGAAACAAGAGAACATCAATATTTATAGTTCTTAAAAGGCCACTGTCAGGTTTTTATTTCTTTAAACATGGAAAAATGCAACAATTTGATGCATGTTAGAGAAAATGAGCCATAGAGAAAAGCAATAAAAAACTTAGTGCTTAGAGAGATTAATTGCCAAAGCCAGACAATGAAGTATCTGGAACATGGAGCTAACCTGGTGGCAAATCTCTCTGAGATTATAAAAGAGTCCAGTGGACAGATGGATTGGGCAATCATTTGATATGAATCAGTTTATAACAAAGATAAAATAGAAAAGGAGAAAAGGAAAGAGATGTTTCATGTCTGGGAAAAAAAAAAAAAAAAAAAAAAAGGTTCAGGAACAGGGAGTTTCCAACTTCTCTAAACCAACTGCTATTGAATTAATATAAGAGTTCCATGGCTGAACTGGCAGGACAAATGACAGAAATTAAACGGGAATGAAAAACAAAAATGAGAAATAAAGAAGTGATAGGCCTTATTCTGAGACAAACAAAACTGATAGAGCTTCCCTGAAATTAATAGCAGCCAGGACATACTACAGATTTGCCATATGTTGTGTAAGAGAATTAGGGGTGCAGCTGCAGTTCACTCAAATCAGTCATTTTACACTGCTTTGTATCAGCTGGGAATGCAGGACTGTGAAGTGTCTTTTACAAATAAAACACTACAATCCCCCAAATCCTTTGGAACATTCTATAACCTGGTCTGCATGCTTCCAATTGTAGTTTTGTAATACCCACAGAGTGTGTCCAAATATTTGTAATATTATTGGATTGAACTAAATACCATAGTTTTATACCAGCTAACTGACCATGGCTGTATTTAATAGCTTTTTCTTGCATATGGGAACCAAATCAATTCAACAAACCTGCTGGAGTTTTCATTGTCTCTTATTTAATAAGATTTGGAAGCAAAAATGAGGATGTTAGTCACATGAAAATACATTAATGTTGGATAATTCAAGCACTCAAAGAAGTTTAGCGTTGCCATCACCATGCCAATGAAACCATTTGTTTTGTGAGTGACAGTACAATTACATCTTTAGAAAACCAACCTGAATCAGGAAAATATAAGCAGCACATGGTGAAAAGTTCTGTATCGTAATCATCCCATTGCAATGGGATACAGGACGGCTGGGCACACAGCTGGGTCTCCAAGCCCAGTAAGCCCTATTAAGCAGCATAATTTGTATTTTGCACCAAATTGGTTCTGTATGCTCTGAGCACAAACAGTTTAAATGCTTCCTTTATTACTGCAATCAGCTTCATCATAATTCTTACACAAATGCCAAGGTGGTTGTCTGACTTTAAAACTTGTCTCTTAGACTTCATGTATGAAAAAATATAGTTATTTAGGGAAATACTTTGCTAGCAGTTACTTAGTGGTTCAATATACAAACATCTATACATACATACCTATGTTAATTTCTCTCTATATTAGCAAGCTTCTTGCCTGGTACTTAAATAAATAAAAACATGTGCGCTGTAACTTCACTCTCTGAGGTTGCAGTATTTAATTGTTAGGAAGCTTGTTTATGAAGCTGTGATCCAGATGGGCCATTAGTGTCTCTGAAATAGATATAGAGCTGAGACAGTAATAAGGTTTTATCAAAATCTCCCTGTAACTTAGTAACCTTAATTTCTTCCACTGACTACTTCTCAGAAGGGAGTATGTTTATCTTAAACCATTGGTCCATTGCTGAAATAGTTCTTTTTCCCCAGTTTTTATTAGAGAGATAATCTGGAAGAACCATAGGAATTTCCTTAGGATTTCATGGACTGGGATGTGAGCATCACTAGCTGTTACCCAGACTATGTTGGGTAAAAGACCCACCTTACATTGGAAAAATGAACTGAGCCTGTGAATTCTTTAGAACAGCTACAACTGGGCCAGGCCTTCTCATGGCTTAAATTATCATTTCCAAAAACAGAGTTTATGATACGTACTTATATATACATGTATAATATACAGCCTATTTTTAATACATTAAAATTAATTTGTGTATTATGTTTATACACATACATTATAATACTGTTTTTAACAGCTGAACTCAATGAAAAAGAACCCTAATAAAATCAAGCAAATGAACTACAAGACAGAAGCTAATTAAATTTCTTACTGAGATGGCTTAAAGAGATGACTTCTCCAGCAAGTGATAGACTAAGTAACATGAAGGCAAGCTACTATCCTTGACATTAACATTATCTTAAGTGTCTGCCAGACTCAAAAACTAAGAGATGTTACAAGAACTCTTGACAAACTACTTGCCAGGACAAATAAGTTCATGAATATTAGCAGGAATGGCTTGAAAACTTAGAAACATTCATGATTTGTCTGTCTCTTCCCTAATCCAAGTCTGTCATTTACTACCATTTTATGGCTTGCTACAGGTTTGGAACTAAGTGCTTTAATATTGTGTATTGATGTTTTCGTAAGCAAGCAGATAAAGATGATATTCAATATACATCTGAAAATTTGTGTTATGTTTTATCCATTTCAATTCCTATGTGGCATTTGACTCTGAAGCTTTTCCCACTGAACAGACAATACCAGGGGCATAACCATGCTAGAATTTAGTCCTTTATAAGCATGCATGGTATTGATCAGTAGTTAATGCATTCACCTTTTAATCGTATTTATAAAACCATTTCCTGACTTTTACTCACTGGAGACTAGTGTGAAAAACACTAAAACCATCTGTCTACTTTTAGTGCTCTTAACCTCAGCACAAAGTCTCTGCCATATCATCTAAATACATACATCATCTCTCTGCAAGCCTCCATAATCCCTTACCAATAGTACTCCCATGTCTCTTCATTCATTTTGTACGTCCTTTCAGTAAACTCTTGATGTTTTAAATCCCCAATCACTTTTCTCACGTCTCACTTATTCCAATAATTTTATACTTATGCTAAAACATTTGTAACTCTTATTCAGCAATCTTATTATATAAGATTTGCAGCTTTTCTCTCTTAGCTCTCCTCTGATTTACATTCTTACTAGAAGTCTCTTCTACTGAACATTGTTAACCAGTGGATAAATTACCTTGGGATTTAGACAGTACTATCTAAATCTCTCTTCTCCTTCATTACTTCAGCTAATAAAATATGGATAGTAATTTTCCAGTTTAGAATTCAGCTGATTTTCTCCCAAGCTTGTGAAACATGGCCCCTTCTCAAATACCGTTGTGCTGTGTTTTGTTACCTGAAAATATCTTCCTGACCCAATCTAATGAAGACAAAGGCAACCCTGCACAATTGTGCTCTCCTCTGAGACATCAGGCTATTCAAGCATCCAGATTTAGACACCCAGACATGGAAATTCCAGTTGAAAGTTTCCTGTCTTGTGTCAAGAAGAATCAAGAAAGAAAGATGCAGTGGAAAGGCTGTTGGTGGCAGTTTTCTCTGCATCTACTACTCCATGTATAAATCACACCAAGCCTCTAAGAGGTTCCCATTTGTACTCCCTAAAAGCCTTGCTAAACGCATCTTGCTTACACGACCATTTCTCTCAACAATGCAATGCTTACCAGATTTAATAAGCACCTTATTTTAAAACTGGCTACCTTGCAATATAATAATGAATTCAATTAAAAATAAAAGCTTGCAAGCATGTTTTAGGAGTTGATTAATAAACAAATAACCTTACCTAATTTAGGGTTTTGAGTGAAGAATATCTGTACAAGATATCTTGCCTGTATGTTGCTTGTTTGATTTATTTCTGCTGTAGCCATATTCTTCTTGCTATATGTAAGAAGGCTGTGACCCAAAAAAGGAGTCATCAAATACACATTTCCCTGGCATAGGGGGAGTCTAAGACACAGTTATCTATTTACAATAAAAATAAAATAAACTACAGGCTCTATGGAAACTTCTTATATGCCTTTCTGTCTTGCTTTCTCTTTAGCTTTTGGTGATGCTCAACCCCTTTCTCAGGTGAAGATGTTCAGCAGGGATTGACTTGCAGATTGGCTGCAGATTAGTGCAAAGCTGAGGGCCAGGTTTTACTCACACCAAGCAGCGATTTATACCACGAGTAACCCCACTCCCCTGCATGATAACTGGGCAGTTTTGGAGAACACATCTCCTGGTGGGTGCACAGAACTTCTCATCCTTCCCAAGGCCATATCTAATGTCAGTGGAGCATGCATAGTAAACTGTGTAATAGGCAAACCTAAGAGGCCATACATTTCCAAATGAATTATAGAAAGCTTTTTCTGAAGTTTAGATTTTGATTTCAATTGAAAGTATAAAGAAGGTCAAGCAACTAATCTGGAAGGTGCAGTGTGATTTGAATAAGTAAAATATTGCAGCTAACCCTTCAAGAATGGTAGTTCGCCTATAATGAATTAGATTTCAAATTGAATTTTTAAACAATGCCAAAGACACTGTGATCCAATGTGCCTGACCATCACAGGGTTAAGGCTAAAATAATGTTGGTTCAAAGAAATACAGTAATTATATTCACTTCTTTAATACTTGCACTAATAATTTTGTCATTATAGAAGTTATCAATTTTGTTCTATTGGATTAAAATTCTTGCTACACATTTGAAGACAGTGGTGTTATAGGCACATAAAATTGGTTTAAGTGCAGTCAAGCAAAACACTTCTGCCAGTAGTAATGGAAAAAAAATCTGGTCACATCAGTTCAATTAGCTATACATATGATCCAAATGTTCTGATTTTTGATAAAGGACTCTACACCCTAATGCGCTTTCCTCTAAAATGTGACATCTTAAATCCTGTTGTAAAGTGCAGAATGAAAATACTGTACAAGTGTTTCTCTGGCCTCTGTGACCTTTCTCAGATCATCTGGACACCTGAAAATTCCCTGCCGTTACAGTGGCAGAGTACAACGATGAGGCCCTTCATCTCCCCTGATCTGCTCCTGTAGTTTTTGGCCTTTTGTACCGCAGTTGCAGCAGATCTTTTGAGAATGTTTCCTGACCTGTGTGATCTTTAACCGTAAATAGTGGATATGCTGTGGACCTTTCACAGACTAAGCATATATTACACACCTGCTGCAACTACAGAGCATGCCATAACTTGTATATGCGAGTTCCTCTCTTCTGGTCCCAAATCCTGTTTCACCTTTTAAGAATCCCACAGAGTTGAGATGGGGCAGCAGAATAACCAGCCAAGGAGAATCACAAATACATCCATCATTTATTGCAATACACCGTGACAGCAAAATAGTTTAAAAAAAAAAAAAAAAAAAAAAAAAAAAAAAAAAAAAGTAACACTGGAAGATTTCAGATGAGTGCTACTCACAGTGGTCAAAATGCTGCAAGTGTTTGAAGATAGAGCTGAGCAAACATTTACTCTTCCATGAGCTAACATTGAAATCCTGCTGGGGGTTCTGAACTGCCTGTTTAGAACCAGGGAAAATTTATTTCTGTAACAAGTAAGACACACAGGTTTTTGTTAATTCAGGTCTCTCATTCTATTCCAATTCTCCTCACCTAATTTTTGACACAATAATAAAATACAGAGATCCCAGCAGAGACTGTAGTTTCTGATTTAGAGTAGATTGAAGTG
This sequence comes from Aythya ferina, assembly GCF_964211825.1. Lineage (NCBI taxonomy): Eukaryota > Metazoa > Chordata > Aves > Anseriformes > Anatidae > Aythya > Aythya ferina. The sequence goes on from NC_140305.1 coordinate 25,445,849, forward strand.
GTTTAAATGTCTCGTTTGCTTGTGACTTTCATGGAAATTGAAGTATTCATAGAAAAAATAAATCTCAACAGATTCTGTGACTATTCTTTTATTTTTGTGTTTACTGATTGTACAGATAATCAAAAGGTTCTGATACTAGCACAAGCATCTTATTTTCCACACTGTGATTTAATTAATTTATTGCAACTTACTAAGCTTTGCTGTAAACAAAACACAAAGATTTTTCCATATTAAGTGAGTTTGACTTGAGTGGCTAGAGAGTTTGTGACTAAGAGAGAAGTAATAAGAAGAAATAGGAGAAAGAGATCTCACTAATGTTAATGGTGTTGCACTCAGTTGCAGGGAAGTTCAGCCTGACCAATTTCAGCAGCTTTATTTCTGTATACTTTTGTATTTCTGTATATTTTTTTATTATTTCTGTATACTTTTTTCACAGTATAGGAAACTTCTAAAACCACTCATTGTTGGTAAAATTCATCTGATTACAGAAACTCTGAGCTGTAAAAATTGCTTAAATGATTTTTGAACTTCTCTTTACAGCTATTTCATGAATGAGTGTTTAGGTTTCAGAAGATAAGCATAATAATAATCTTAGTGTTGTAGTTGATAAAGGGAGGCAATGTCTGTAACTACGCCATCATTGTCCACTATAGCATCAAATACAGCACCAGAGTGCTCTATTTGGATAGCATAATGCAACTTTTCTTAAAGCCTGTGCTGCTACCAGAGGTAATTTTTTTTTCTATTTTTGCTAGAAGTCTCAGCAGCCTGAAGCAAATTGGAGAGGGCCACCACACTGGCCCTCTTGATCTCACTGGTTTCAGTGATAAGTCTGAATTCTTAACTGTAGTTGTAAAGTACACAAGGGACTATGTCAATAAAAACAAAGCCATTATTTTTACAATATTTACCTTTCAAGCATTTTTGTTGTTGTTGTTTTAAAGTGGCCATAATCAGTGGATTTTCACACAGCTACTACTTTGAAATTGTAGATGTTTCTTTGAGCTACTTGGGCTCATCAGAGTTCTCGTGTGTCACTCTTCATCTGGAAACTCATAATGTTACCTCCATTATCCCCATCACACTGTAAGGTCTTATAAGTCACCTTACACTGATCAGATATTTCTTCCATATTTAATAAAAGAATTCCAGAGTACTACCAAAGACAAGAAAATGATTCTGGGGGATGAAGGTAGGATGATCCTTCAGAAAGTGTCACTGTTCATTACAAGCACAAGTAATGATCCAGAGGCTAATTTTCCAAGACGATACCATTCCATCCCCAAATCCAACGTGTCCCTCAGGGAGCAGAGTAGTTCATGAACTGGGATCAAGTACTTATGGAAATAAACATGAACATTTATTGAGATGTCAATGGCTGTCCTAAACTTCAGTGCTTCTTCTTTCAGCCTGCTGTCAGAGCTAATTTAGACTGTGTACCATCAGGTGTACAGGCTTATGCAAATGCTCTCCAGCAGCCTCAGTCACAGTGTATAAGTGAATACAAGTGCTGACTCAGCAAGAGTGTTTGTCAAAGCCAACCAACAACTAAAGAATAAAAATGCATTGCTCAAGTCCTATTTTTGTGTACGTGATTTTAAATACTTGGGATTTTGCCTGCACATGCTGTGATTGGTCCTGGAAGGCTTAAGAATTCAAGTGGAATGAAAAAGATTAAATGGTCTTGAACATCCCGCTATAAAACTGAGAGCTCCAGAAATTTCCTGAGGCTATTTTTGATAGGCTAGTTAAGAACCATGATGCTTAGATTCTGTTCTTTGATCAAACATCATTCATCTAGCTGTTAAAATAAGAAAACTTGGCATTTTTTGCCTTCCAGTCATTGAAATTGGCTGTCAGGATACCTGTGTCATTTGCTTTATCGTCATGTAGCTGCTGACATGGCATAAAATATCATGAAGAATTTAACAAGGAAACACTAACAATTGCCTGTGAGATACATCTTGTCTGCTCCTAGGCTTATATGAGTCTCTTTATCTGAATATATGCAAATATATCCTGAGACCCTCTTATGCCATTAGAGGGGTAGCAGACAAGAAACATTTGACGAGAGGGATAGAGGTGGTCCAGTTATTGAGCTGACTGTTTCCAGGATGTAGTTCGGTTGGGAAGACCCAAACTCCTGAAAGAAGACTTTAACCTACCCTTCTGCCCACGTACTCAGTGCCTACAGGATGATTTTGCCTAGACAGTGGCTTCCTTTGCTTCATCTTTCCTGTATTCACCTGTAAACTGATGATGACTTTCTTCAAAGAGTATTTGAGCTCTAGGGCAAAACAACAATAAAATACATGCCGAATACCTCCGTTTGGAAAGCAACATCGATAGTTACAAGGAAGGGGGGTTTCATCCTCTAATCCTGTATGATGAAATTGTTCCACATATTTTAAGTCATGAATCTACTGTAAATGGAAAACTATTGTCTATAATGTCAGTTCATCACTTCTGAGACTGCCTTTCTCATAGTACTGTTTAGCCTGTATTAGATTATGGAAGGAGTGATTGTTGCAGTGACGTGACTGATGAGCTGTATCAGCACTTACTGGGTAATATTTAACCTATTTCAGAACATCTGTCCAGTTAATGTGGTTTGCAGGAGAGCTTTCTGTCTTCTCAAGAATGCAATGACTCTCGAATTAATAAAAAGGAACTAATTTTAGAATGGTTGAAATGAACAATTTGGAGATCCATAAAGGCGTTTCTGTATGTGGCATTAAATATAGCATAAATTAATTTGCTGGAGTGGTTAAACTGTACGTGACGAGGTTTTAGTGGGAAAAAAAATAATGTAATGCAACCAAGAATCTAATCAGAAGACAGGGAATAAAGCACAATTTATGCTTGGGACTGGGTTTGCCACACACGTTTTTGCAAACTGTGTACTTCCAGAAGGGGACTCAATTAAATATACTAGATGAAATTAGACCAGCAGGGGGATTGCAGTTAGTCACATAAAAACATGCTAAAATGAATTAAAACTCATTAAAAAGGTGTATAATTACAGTTAACTAGCAGGGGAAAAAAAAAAAAAGTCTGGACATAAAGAACAGGATGTTAACAAAAAAAGAGATAAGAGATACGCTGCCTATGATTGGACAGAAAGGAAAAAATGGGTCATGGGAGCAGAAAAATGAGCCCATAGCAGATCAGCATGATGAAGTATATCAGCAAGAAAGTGCTTCTGAATATCTCGTTAGTGGGAAGTGTGCCTGAACAAGAGGGTTACATATCTGTATTCTTTTATATATTTTTTTTTTCTTAAAGTGTCACTAGATTATTCCACATACATTTAGTGTGTTATTTATCTGCCTTAGCACATACCAGTGAGGGATAACAGCCCAACCATTAACAACAAAGAACACAAAGCACTTAACAGGAGGCTGTGCTGAATGACCTCCTGAGTACCTTCCAACCCCAATTACTTCATGAATCTGCACATAGCAGCAGCACCACCATCTATGGTTGATTTGTCTGAGCTGAGAGAGACCCTCTCTGAGTTAGCCTAAATGTGGTGATGTCCATATGATGAATCCAACTGCCCTCTGCTACTGACCAAGAAAAGACCAGAGATACTTCAGCAGCCTGGGTTCCCATCTCACCTTGCTTACCCAGTTTCTCAGCAGACTGGATAACACAACATGAATGGCAGCACATGGTGCATGACAGCTCTGACATAAAAACAATAGCAAAAATTTCTCTTGCACGACCCCAGGGCATGCGTGTGAATGGCACATCCAGCAGCTCTCAAGGTCACAGCAAAGATCCTGCCTTTCCGGCAAAGATGAATTTGAGTTCTGTTCAGCTTCAAGCTCATTTTTCCCTTAGTTAACTTCATGCTTTTACTTAGCTCTATCTTTCTGGTCCAGCAGCCAATTCCAAATTTAATAAAATTTCTCATGTAGATCTCATTTTGTTCTATTTATCTACATTACCAAATTTCTCTGCCTCTTATTCCCTTTTTTTCCTGAGATTCAAACCCACATCTCAATATTATTAGAATACAACTCATTTGAAATTCATGCCTTCGGGCAAAATAATTCTCAATATCATGAAAAACATCCTGGTGAGCATTACCAAGACAAACTGTCACATTTCCTCTGATCTGCAGTACAGAATAAAACATCTTCAGCAATCTTTACTTTGATGCTTCTAAGACACTTCATTTTTCTGGCTGCCCCAACTGACAATGGCAATTTCTGGGTTAAAAGGACTTTCTCATAGCCCTGCCTTAATGCTTCGCTCTCTCTGCTCTCATCCTGCAATCCAGCGCTCATATCTCTCAATCAATATCTTCCAGAGCACCGTACACGAACTGCCTGGGATCTAACGAGAAGCACCATGTGCAACTGATTACCTTCCCGATTTGACCATATAGATGGCAAAGACTTTTGCCATTTGTACTGAGGACCTCGGGTCTGAACCATAAGTGATTTCTGTGCCAGCAGCTTGCCAAGCTGCAGGGATTTGTTCCTCCTGGCTGCCCCCCTGCCCATGGCTACAGAGCAGCCCCAGCGCAATCAGTGCAGGCTGCCCAGCGGGACGGGCTCCCAGCCTGGCGGCGCATCAGCAGCGGACATCGATTGAGGTAGATACACTGGTGCTTACCCTGAATTTATGAGTCCAGGAGTCTATCTCTCATTACAGCTCACAGTAAATCATCCTCCTCTTGCCTTTTCTTGGAAATTGCTTCAGCTCCTGCCTTTACTTCCATTCTTTTATATATCTAACATATATATATAAAAAAAAAAAAAAAAACAACTCTCAGCAGATACTGTGCAAGTTGAAACAAAACAAAATAAAATGAACTATGCATTTCCAAATAAATAATAGAAGAGTTTTGCAAGAGCCTCTAGAGTTTGTGGGCAAGAGGACATGGACCCACACCCCACTCTAAGATTTTCTAAAGTAGTCTCAACCTGCTTTTATTTATTTCTCTTAAGGAAGCTGCAAAGTTGGCTGGATAGGCTGGTGGCAGTAATAGGCTGTTAAATAACGGATAGTTTCACATTGCGGAAAGGATGACCACTCTGACCTAGCACATCTTTTCACTACTCCCACCATCAGAGGTAATCTGGTGAGAGGGAACCTGGGGTAAGAGCATGGGGCCAGTGCACGGCTCCTGCCTGGGTCAGCAATGCTGGTCTGTTATTACAGGGAACATAAAGAAAGCCACTTGCTCTGCAGAACACCTTATCAGGCAGATTTTTAACACTTCTGGACAACCTCGAAGCAGAAGCTGAGACAATCAGCAAAATCAAAATATCAGTAGATCACATCAGCTGCTTTTAGTTCCCTTTTACGAACGGGAAACTTCAATGGAAATGTATTCAGGCAAGGATCACGCCTCTGATGGGCTCCCTCCTCCTGTACTCCTTGTCACTGACAGACAGAAAGTCTGTAACTTCCTGGTTTTACTGATTTTCAGTACCTAAAGGCATACAACCCTCAGCTTTCAGGCTGGGAACTTATTGCAGTAGCTTGGGGCCAGATTTGCTTCTCTCCTTACTGTGTAGTTTTCTGAACAAGAGAAGCTGTCTGAGCCCATCTACCCTTCTCCTTTCTGCTTGCAGCACACGCGCATGCAAAGGACATTTGAGCTCTCATTATTTTATATAAGCACAGGTCCTATAGAAATTGTACATTACACGTGCATGGGAATTGTTATCAAAGTGCACAGGTATTAACCTTACTTTGCATGCACAACTGAACTCCTAAGCGATTTTTGTAAGGATCATTTTGTGCAGAGATCTTGCCCTCTACTTTAAAAACTGCTTTGTTTTATATGACAGTGGAAGTACCCACTTACCTTAAACACCCTTCCTTTCCTTCTGCCGGCATCCAATTCACCACCTGAATTTGGAACAAGGCTTTTAATAGCTCTCCATTTTCAGCCTTGCTTGCACTCGGGATGGGGAAAGGCTTGATGTCTGTAAAAGCGATCGCTCTAACCATACCGGCACAAGTCTTTGCAGAAATGGTGCTAAGAGGGAAGGAAATTGGAAAAGTAAGGCTTGAGAGCATAATCCTATTAAAAATGACTTTAGAATCACTATGGGTCATACACACATGCGAGAGAGAGAGAGAGAGAGAGAGAGAGAAAGAAAAAGCTTCTTCTCCATGGGCTATTTCTATTTTATGTGAAAAAATCTCATTAGTTTTCATCTGGGTTTTGCTGGTGTCTTTTAAGAACTTCTGCTTTAAAAATATAATTATTTGTTAATATGCTAAAAGTTCCTTGATTCCTTTCTTATGGTTATTTCCAGCTATGTCTCCTCTATTTCTTCTCAGGCAAAGGAGAGTGACCACAGGGCCCAAAGGTGCCTCACCTTTACAAAAGGACTGAGCTTCAGCAGAGCCTTTTCCAACAGGACTACAATGGTGTTATTTAAATCCAACACCAGTCAGTAAATACACCTTGCCTGGCCTCGCTCTGTGGTCCAGGTCTGACAAACAGAGGTAACCATCACCATTCACATCCCACAAGGCTGGAGAAGCTTTCAAACTGCAGCTGGGACCAATTTAATTTGTAAGAAAATTGGCCTGCCCGAGACAGGGAAGGAAGGAATTTCCACCACCAACGTCACTGAAAAACTTCCGTCTGTCCTCTGGAACGAAGTTGTTGGCATTTAGACCCAAAGGGATGGTAGTAGTGTATGATACCAGTGAAAATAAAGTTTTCCTATATAAAAACTCCAGAGTATTGTTAACGAGACTTTCCTGTATTAACTTAGATTAAAAGTGTTAGCATTATTGTAACTGGACTGCTAGTCACTATCTTTTGTATCTTCAAATGCAGGATGGACAAAATACATTGCTAATGTCAACAACGGCTCCCTCCAGCCATCTCAGCAAACTAGGACAGAAGATACAGAGATGAAAAGTATTGTTTGACTTTAGTTACTTACCTCCTGGCAGCAAATATCTGCTGTGTTGAAAACTTCATATTTGAATAAGGAAAGGAAAATGTATTTTCTGTTAACAGAAAGCAATGAAAATAAGTAATATATATATATATGCATATATATATATATTAGACACAAATAAATTATTTGGTCCGTCCTACAGACTATGAGCTTTCACTTGATGAAGACTGGTTAGCCATTATATATATTGATGGATCCGTGACAGGTAATGCCTTTTATAAGATGTGATAAAATTGGAGGTTATGGGTGAAGAGTGATACAATGAGCTATTCCCTGATCACACAGAAAGTTGATGCAAAGATTTTTCATGTACTGATTGTAGAACAGGATACTTAACATTTTGAGTGTCATTTGATGACATTCACGAACTGGTAATGACTTTGAGCCAGTAATGACCTAGACTGGATTTGGATTGGTGACCTAGAGGTAAAAAACTTTACAAGGTATTACTGTGACATTGCCATCAAGCTCTACTGCCACTTAAGGTCCATCCTTTAGACATATATCCACATTATTAAGAGTCTGACACTCTACAGAGTGTTTGCAAAAGAGACCAGAATTGGTTTCACTAAGTTAAAACTACCTTTAATTTAAACAGGAGCAGATCTAAGCCAATGACAATCACACATATATTTCCTCTCCCCCTGCCCTCTCCTCAGCTGTCATTTTTCTGTAACCTTGCTCCACACCCTGAGGAACAGAGCTGAGAAAGTGACCCCTCAAGCAGACATTTTATGATCCGTTCCACTCCTACCTTTTTCTGCTGACATTACAGAAAACAGAATAAATCATATGGTTTAATTATACCTGTGGATTAATAAAGAGGGAAACTCCAGGGCAATAGCATATCAAGAAAAAAAACTCCTGTATTCTGCTGGCTAGAATGGAATGAGGTATAAGGTGAGATAAGCCCTCCTGCTCCAAAGGAACCTCTTTTTACCCAGTCTTCTCCTTGGGACATTACTTTGTTCCACAAAATGAAAGCTGGCAATTTGGACTTAAATGACAGTACACTGTGACACCCTAAGCCATCCTAAGAACGTGAAAGCCACATTCACTTAGATCTAATCCTCTTTGGGATATCCTCTTTTAATCCTAATTCCAGTTCCAGTTTAATTTGGGGACTGCCTGAACAGTTGCAAACTGGCCTGCTTTACTGGCCTAATTGGTTAAGCTGAAGCTGGAGCTGCATTCCTGATGGTAGCATTTGTAAACATATCCTGTGGTGGAAAGGCTGAAAACCCACATGTCAACTGGGCTTTTCCTTCAGTTTTGACACAGGACAGACCTCTCAAGCACAGACCTAGATCCTCCTTTGCACCAACATACAAAGCTGATGCTAAAATACTTATTGAAGTATATTAAAGGAATAGCCGATGACATTTATATTTTATATATTCTATGTAGATACACATAGCACATTTTTTTTTTCCTTTTTCCTTTCCTGCTGATAGTAAACAAAGCTTCAGGCATGGTTCAGGATGATGCACAAACTGATGTGCCATGCTCTGCAGCTGCTGGGAAGCAAGAGCCACTGGCCCATTAGAACGGAAAATTAAATGATACTGGCTATCCTTTTGTTTTTCCACTTACCATTTCCATATTTTGACTTCCACACAAGAGAAACGGGTAACACCAAGACACACACAGAACTCAGCAAGGTCTTTGCCAGAGAGTGCAGCCCACATGTCCTGCTGTGGCACTTCTGAGGGATCCACAGAAATGGCCCATAATAGCCGGCAGGTTTTTTTTCAATCAAATCCATAACAATTTCACTTTATCATATAGCACTTCACTTTCTATGTTCCTTCTGTTCCAAACCACTAATGCACTTAGAAGTAATGTACAAAACACATTTTGAGGAACATGGCTCTTTTTCCTGGGTTTTGAAAAGGTTTGCAGAATTATGATCAGAGACTGTATTTGTTTTCTGTAAGTATGTAGATGAGAATACTGACTTTATTTACATGTTACACATTAGCTAGCCATCTGTCCTCTCCCAGAATAATGTAGAACAGGTTTTTCAATCATTAAAAATATTAAAATTATAAAAGCAATAAAATTTGTTTGGTATTATCAAATACAAGTCTAACTTATTCTCCTTTAATTTTTTGTAATGTATTAAAAACTAAAACCAGCTTTGATTAAAGACATTATTGGATGCAATAGCATTTTAAGGAAATATAAGAAATTTGATACACAAAAGAAAAGGTAATAACCATCTTATCTAGTGAAAATTAATTAAAAATAAATCTTCAGATAAAAATGCTGACACATACGCTCTGACCAGTTCTATTTCTTAGGATAAAAAATATTTCATAATTATTGCATAACATTTTATATAACCTTCTGTGCTAAACACTAGCCTAAATTGTTACCATGAAAAAAATCCTGATGGTAATAATTCCAATGTAATATCACTGAATTGCACTGAATATAGTTACTATCACATATACTCTTTCAGGGCAGGTGTGATTTTAGCCATGCTATTGTGATGGACATGCTGACAAGCAAATCACTTATGACAGAAGAAAACTATTCATACTTATTACATGAACCAAAATAGAAAGGTTTTTCTAATTTACCAGAAGATAATTTCTTACACAATTGCAATGGCAGGGACATTATTTCTCATTTAGACTATGAAGGCCTCTTCTTCATTTATGGTAAATATTTAAGTGCTCTCTTAAAAGAGAGAACACTTTTACTTATTAAGCTCTAAGTTGTGGGGGTTTTTTTTGTTTGTTCGTTTTGTTTCCTTACCTTTTAAATGATTTTTGTGAAATCACAGATTTTATTTGCTAAAGAAAACCAAATTGCAGATTCATTTGAAGACATTAAAAAATTGCATGATTATAGCTTTTATTGATAAAAAGGGAAGTGGCTATTTTGTGAATGTTTTATCAGAAAATGCTCAGCACAAAAGTCTTCCAGAAGTACCTTTATATGTAAAATGCTATTTCAGTGAGGACAACAGAGTTGTATTCATCCAAAAATTCCACAGAGGGACGAGAAAATCAAGACTCTCGCTACTCTTCAGTGAATACGTTTCTTCATTCTGTGTTCAGTCATCTGGAGAAGTTAAGCTCATCAGGCCATGGCTCTCCATCATTCACTTATTCTCCCTTTGAGCCGTGGATATAACATGTTTTCTCTTCCTCAACAAAGCTGAATTTTATATATATATATATATATTTATTTATTTATTTATTTATATATATAATCTTTTGACTGTAACAAGTGAGAGGTCTAATTTCAGTATCAGCTCAAAATCTGTTCAGATGCATATCCATGAGTGCCATTTCCTGGGAAATACATCCAAAACAGAAACGGGTGTGGACCTGGGGCTGCGTCAGCCTCATTCTAAGAGGGACAGTTTATCCATGGATAAACTGAAGAAGGCTCTCGGGGACTTCTTACTACAAACATGCCTATCTCTAGTCCTGGGTTTTAAGAACCTTGCTGACTAGAAACTCAGAATTATTGTTCATATATGCAAATCTAAATAAGAATTGTTTCTGAAAAAGCTGTCTTCCACATGACAAACATGTCTAAAAATCCCTGTATTTCCATGTTAAAATCCCATTTTTTCTTTTCTAATGCTAGCTTGCAGCAAACTTCATTTCATCGTGAACGTTTTCAACCAAGGCACAGAATAAATAAAATGAAATTAATAGACATATTTTGCTGTTGTGTTTGGAGCATGAAACATGAAAATAATGAAGTGTCTGGATATAGACAACAATGGGCAAGCATTTTATGGAAAAGATGCACAGAAGAAATAGCTGAGATGTCAGAACTCCCAGAAACATTTCCATTCACTACAGAAAACACCTAAAAAATTGGGTTAATGTCAGAAGCACAATCAGACTGTTAAATATTGCACAGCTATTCCTGCCAGACGTGCCTGCAAGAAAACTTTTAAAAAACAATTTTGTATGCTGTCTCTTCAGCTCTTTCAACACATTGAAGAGTAGGTTGTCTTTGTATTGACTTGCTTTGCCTCATAGGAGACCCTCATATAAACATTTTGGTCTCAACCCACTGACATTTTGAAATGAAAAAAATGAAAAGGTTTCACCTTACATTTCTAAGCTGATTCTCAAATTGAAAATTTCTCAAGTGAGAGAACCTTGCTGTGAAACTTCCAAGGATTTAATTTCTGGTACATGGTCAAAAAGAAATGTTTTGAAATGTTTTGTTGTGGTTTTTTTATTTCTTCATACTTGAAATTCTACCAAAGTCTTCTAGAAGAGACATTATCTTCTCAGAAGAAAAAATATTTGAGATGTATCATTGAAAGTTACTGATACTCTTTTTTTTTTTTTTTTTTTCCTGAGAAAATCCCATATTTTCAAGAAAAAATATAGTTTTTCTGTAGGAAAACTTTTGAAAATCATATTTCAATGAAAGTTGATTGATGATTTGCACCTGTACCATATCCTTCCACTTAGACTATGTATTTTAACAAAGAACAAATAAAATGAAGCCACTGGATGGATAAGCAAACCTCGGAAGTATATACAATAAGTCTGGAGAAAGTTGAATTCTGGGTAAAATTGACTTCTCATTACCCCCTCCAGTTCTCTAAGATATTTTATCAGCAATTATCATCTTATGGTTAAAACCCAAACAATGGTGGGACAGTACACTGCCAAGTACCCAGTCAGTGTAGTAATGAATTGAACGTTATTTGGTTACCAAGAGTTTTGACTCTAATATTTCTCCAGAAGCTTTAGGGACTTTCAAATGTGGGAAAAATTTAACCACTAAACATATAATAAGGAACTGTCTTTTTTTACTAAGTTCATTTGTCTGAAAATGTCAGTATATTGCTAATCTCATTTCTTCTCTGATTTTAAATTCATCTGGGTTGAAACAGACACTTCTGCATTCACCAGTGCTAACTAGCAATTAAATTAATATTAGTTTTGTTTAAAACCAATGTCAGTCTAATTTGAGTTGCCCAATAAAGAAGAAAAGGCTATGATGAACTCTCTGAGGAAACTCAACAGTTCCTGACAAAATTGTAGGAATGATACATCCTTAGCAAGAATGTGGCAACATAAATCATCAAATCCTTGTTTGGCAATTAGAAGGAAAATAACGATTAATGAAACTATTCCAGCTCACCACAATGAAAAATGTGAAACCAAAACACTATGTCAATTTCAACATTGCTCTATTTTCAACATATCTTCAATAAAATTGAATGGTTCTGCAAGTCTTACCCATTTTTCCCTTACCAGCCCCAAAGAAAGATGTGCTTGTAATGGAAGTATTTTGTTAAAGACATGTTGCAGAATTATAATAAGAAAAAACCCTCAATTTTACTTCAATTTCTTATGCACTGGAAGAAATTTGTGCAGCTGAAGAGGCTTACTCTCTAATCCACTTGGCACTCCATGATACACACCATGTTTGACACTGAGAGCCTTCTAGATCCAAGGTGAGATCAGCCAACTTAATAATAATTATTGCCAGCTGGACTCAAGTTGGCTGTCCACAACCCCAAAGCTACCACCCTTCCTCCAGCCAGAAACTGAACTGCAACTGGTGGCAGCCAGAGCTCCTGCAGTCTCCTGCCTGTCATCCTGTCCTCACCCACCTTCAAATTGTGATTGAAGCCACACAATCAGCAATAATGGGTTGCTGTGATATTGTCCTCCAGGACTATGCAGAGCTAAACATGTGGGTGGGGGGAGTATACATATAAACTTGATCACTTTCACCATTTATCACTGAGCTATTACTAGTTTACAATAATTAACCTCTTGTCCACCTCCAGACTACTAATTTTAGAGAAGGATTAGAAGAGATCATTGCCTTTAATTGATCTTTGCTGTTGGAGAGGCTGTAGCCCCAGAGCCTGACAATTTTGGTAGAAAGTTCAGCCCTCAGGTAGCACAGACACAGCCCCATTGCATTCCTCACTGGTATGCTGCATCACACCAGACGAGGAGCTCTCCCAAAAGTCAAATTTAAAGACATTACCTGGAAAAATCTCTCCTGTACTTCTGTAAGGTGGACCGAGCTGGCTGAGATGTGAGTTTTGAAGCTGTGCTAAGGTGTAGAAGGTGAATGGTGCACGAAACCCTGTGTGAGGTACTGGTGTGAGAGCTCCTGAAGGGTAACAGTGATCCTTGTCAGTCTTTTCACCTTCTTAATACCAAGAATATAATTGTATTGCAAGCATCTATCCTGTGTAGACAAGCAATCTCTGGCTGCTAGACGCTTCAAAGGCATCAGAAAGACAAGTCATGCATCGGATGGGAAAAGCAGCAGACACGGGGAGGGGAGGTAGCAGCTTTCCATTGCATATACACACTGAACAACAGGATCTTTTATCGCCCCCCCCCTCTTCCCCCCCCCGCTCCGCCTGGTAAAACAGAGGACTAACTTTATTTTCAGACATTCTTTCCTCCCTAACACAGACTTACTATGGAAGGAAAAATTGTATTGCACACTATAGAGAACAATTTCATCAACTAATTTGCTTTTATTGCCTTCCAAGGTGCCCTAGCTAGCTGTTCAGTCTCCAAGGTAGGCACGGAGAAAGCTAAGATTGTTCTCATTACTGCCTTTCACACTGCTGAAGTTGTGGCTGACTGCAATATTCTGTTTAAGTGATAATAGTTTTGAATATTCCCCATGTTCAACATGAAATTAATTTCATCTAGAAACTTTTTACCCAGCAACACTTGGTTGTGGTTCACTTCTGAACCAAGAGGATGTTCTCCTGGATGCTGCATACACGGGCAGTGGAAAATTCAAAGCAGCACCTCAGAACAAGGGTTGAAAAAGCACTGACCAGACACGCTGGGCTAAAAGTTCACTGGAGATGGAGGCAGTGAGTCTGTACCATTTTAATACCATGTGTTGTTTTGTTTTGTTTTTTAAAGTTCTTACCTTTTTAATTCACTTTCCTTGGTAAGGGAAGTAGTATCTGGGAATGGGACAAAGCTGCTCAGAAGCAAAGGGCACTCAGAAAGAGCAGAGGTGCTGCAGTCAGCGCGGAGGTGAGTGAGCAGCACGCTGGGCACCGCTACAGCAAGGTGGGTGCTCTGCTTCACACAGAAATGCAAAGCCAGCTCTGCTTCCAAATCCAAATCATCCAGTGAAAACAACTTGATGGATGCAGCTTCTTCTCTCTGAGAATCATTTACAGACAGCCATCAACTGAGCCTCACTTAACCAAATGCATTATTGTTTTGAAAACATTTCCTAACTTGTTTATGGCGAGGACCTCCAGCTTGTGCCCCGCGGCCTCTCAGCAATTTGCTTTTAATGTTCACTGTTGTTACCATTTGACTGCTCATCGAAATCCCAGAGTAGTCTGCCTACTCCCTCACGGCACAGCTGAGCATTTCAAAAGAGGGAGCCAAGGACAAAATAACCTGCCATGAGTACCAGGACTCTACCAAAAATTGATGCAGAAAATACGTAAGGAAATATTCTAGGAGATTTAGGGAAAAAAAAAAAAAAAAAAAAAAAAAAGAGCTGGATCTGTTATTAAGCCACTGTGAGAAACTGAAAAAGTTCTTCTAACATTTGCAGAAAATAAGGGGTGAATTCTCAGCTGTTTCAGATTGGGTCAGCTCCTTGCTTTGATGCCATGCTCTGCCAGCTGGCCATCTTTCCTAGAGGAATGGCTGGTCCCCATGTAAGCAAATGGCACTGGTGGCCTTTCAAGTGGAGCCTGACAAACTGTTTCCTGTTAACATGGTCACTCATTGAATGGGGATAAGCAGGCAGTTGCCCTGCGCTTCTTTACTTCTCATTCTGCTTTGTTTGCTCTTCCAAAGAAAAATTGTGTGCTTCAGCTTTCAGGTGCACTGAAGTGTTTCTTCCAAACAACAGCTTACCAAACTGTGGGATTCCTCAGAATAAAATGGGGTATAATAAAAACCTACAAGACATCTTCATTGTTAAAGATGCTCTGCTTTACCAACAACAATAGTAACAACAATAACAAAACAAACAAACAAAAAAACTAAACCACACAACCAAACCCAAAGGCATACCTAGTCAATTAAAGAAGAATATAACACCACGTTTTTAAGTGCTTAATTACTCTTTTCAAGACCTTTTAGTTCTCATAAACAAGCTTATATGTCAAGGAACAAGAACTTGAACAGGATTTTAGCAAACAGAAATGAAAAGCTGAATTACCTTGTTGTCTTTCCAAACAGTATTCCAGGGTGTCACTAATGAAACCTTTTCTACAGGAAAAAATTCTCTAGAGGATGAGTTCCACCAGCTCCCAGAGGGCTGAAGGCAGAGTTTTGTGTTTAATAATGCTCTCCTAACCTGTGATTATAAGAGTTTATATTTTGAGTGAACACAGTTTTCATGCTACAGAAAACAATCTGATAATCCCAATCAGAGCTTCAGTAACAACACCAGAGAAGAGGGAAGAGAAGAATGAACGTACTGATGTGGTAGACATCCAGTAAACCCAACAAACAACCTTTTGGGTGTCTACAAATGAATTATTTGCTGGAGTAATTCAACATATTTCCTTAAACAGAGAGGGGTAGGGGATGATTCAGGTGCCGTTTATGGAGGCAGAGTACTCCTTTGGGATAGGCTGGGCTATCTCCTCCATGACCTGCAGATCTCAGCAAAGCAGGCACCCAAGTGACTGTAGCAGTGGAGACCCATGTGCCCCGAGTTAACACTTCTCTCCTCAGCCATGTGAGGCTGGCAGTGCTCCTGCTTCTCCTCTTTTCACTTACAGAAAAAATTAATATCTCCAGAGAAATTAATTTTGCAGGTGGAAAAATAGAACTGAAGGCTTAGTAATAATGAAACAAAGACAAAATGCAGTACATTTTGTACTTTGGATATATAAATTTTATTCTAAAACGCCATGATATGACCTACTTTTGTGCAAACCTTCACAAGCAATGTGTTGCTATGGTGGGTGAATTTTACTTGTCATTGGCTATTCCAGACTACAGGTCTACAAGGCATTTGAAGAGCAATATCCAGCACGACCACTGTATTTGCAGCTTCCAGTTACTGGGGAAGAATCACAGTTCTACGCTTAGAAAAAATATCTCATCTGCCTTCATTACAGATTGATCTTCGCCCTCTATTATTGATGCAGCTGACAAGACAATCACATTAAGACTGCTCTGAAGAAGCTGACACAATGGAGCTTTCAGATATAAATTTATAAGTGTCCTGACTTGTCAGTTTTCCTATTATAAATCTTCTTTGGAAGGGGATAAGGGGAAATAGCTAGTTATAATTTAGCCATGAAAATTTAATTATCAGCTGAAATCTGCTGAATTTAGAAATGAGGTTTGGTCATAAAACGTCACGTGTGAAAGAGACTGAAACCAGAAGATACTTGACATCTAAGATGCATTGAGTTTACTTGTTAATAAAACAGGTAATTATTGGAACCTAAGATTAAACACTCCTTTCCTATAAGAGTAAGAAATACAGAAAGAACATCTGAGATACATCAGCAAGGTTTCACCTCTTCCATACCTCCATAAATTACTGAATTTTGATTTATGGTTAATCAAAGTAAGTAATTATGTTCAAAGTATTTTTTGCCTTTTTTTTTTTTTTTTTTTTCTCTCTCTGGTCAGTTGTGCAAAGGTCAGGCCCATCCTGGGAAATCACTAAGAGACATATGCTGTTCTGCCACCTTGTCTGTGGTATTCCTGGCTGCTGGGCACCTGTGGGCACACAGGAAGCCACCCTTACTATCTGGGTGTCTGGATGCAGCCCTTTCCCCTTGGGAAGGCAGGGCCTTAACTGTACTTGTACTTTTTCAAGAACATCATGGTGATTTCAAACTGCTATTAAAACAGATAAGGCAACTGATGGAGAAAAAATCAGTCCCCTCCAACTAGCAGGCTGCTCTGTGTAACTGCATCAGATGTTCTTATAAGCAGAGGATATAGAAGCATTTTGTGCTACAGAATTTGAGTAATTCAAAGCCAGGATTAAAGCGATATTACAGGCCACCAATCGTTAATGCAAATGCCTGAGTTAGCAATTCTGGACACAGCCCTAGGCACAGACATTAGTATTCAAAGCAAGGACATCACAAACAGAGCTGCACACTAAAAATATAAAAGAAAGAAGAAAAAAAAAAAAAGAAAAAGAAAAAGACAAGAAAAAAAAAATCACTCTGCAGACTGCAGCTGCTCAATATAGGTCATGTTTAAATTTTAATTTGAATCATCATCTTTCCAAGTCAAATTGACTAATACTAGGGTACCTTTTCCAAGAGCTATGTGGTCCAATCAAAGATCAATTTAAAGTGTGTTCAACGAGATCGATTCTTCTAATTCATGGACATTAGAAGCTCTAAGCTCTGCTAGCATCGCCAAGACGTGACCAAAGCATCATTCAGCTGCAGAGACACAGACTATACTCAGTGGATGTAGATTAACTGAAATGAATTTTTATTAACTCACCTGGCAACATAAGCCAGAAATAAAGCACACAGAGCTCATTCTTCCTTGAGTATTTCACTGTGGCAGCCAGCCTTAAACTTTCCTGGTCCACTGGGACCTACCCAGCTTTCTTCAGGTAAGGTTCCCCAGATGAAGACATGTGAAGACATGTCTTGATGTTTTGAGAAATATATACACTGAAAGACACCTGGATGTTTATCATCCACCTTCACAAACCTCAGATGTCTGCCTCTACAGGGCCTAAGAGCTGCCATCCTCCTTATCCCTAGGGCATCTCTTGTTTAGCTCCTCCACAGAAAAACTCAAGAACAAATGTTCAAATATTAAATATATGAATTTCCAGTGTGTTATCCAGTGTTCCACTGTTTTGCATTCCAAAATACAGTGTAGAAAACTAGCACATGGACTGCATTTGGGTTCCTGAGCCATCCAATGTCCTTAGGTAAACTGTAGGTAATGAATTTTACTCCCTCTTGCTGGATTTTATGCTGAAATATAACCTTATAACCTCTGTCTAAAAGGGAACTTGTCTTGACTTTCTTCAGGTGAGTTTTTGTTTTTTTTTTTCAGGTATCTCAAACAGAGAACTCAGCATAACTGTTCTACTAAATTCATACATTCAGATTTGGGAAGCTGGACCAACCTTTTCCCTTTCATTTTTGGTTTTGCCACACCATTAGTTTTAATTGGCAATATTAGTAGCAGAGGCATGCGGCTCAGTACTTGCTGCCTGTTTGCTCCTGCTGATGCCAACACCAGAGTTCCTCTGTTCCTCTGAGTCAAGTCAGTCTTCTTATTTCAGGCTCGCATTTTTCAACCCCATCAAAACTCTTAAAAATATACTTTTGAAAGCTCAGCCTTTCATTTCAGATATATACCAGCTTCATAATTTAAAAGCTGTTTCCAGAGCAAAAGTGTATTAAAAATTGGAAAACCAAACATGAAAGCTAGTAGATACTCAAACAGAATACAGTGAGATTCCTCTGCCAATCTTCCCATGTGGTCATGGTAAACTGTTTTTGGATTTTTTATAAAACTCCATGGTTTGAGTGACCTCTGTGTGCAATTTAACACCATCTATTACCAGCCTGTGGTAAAGCAAACACAGCTGCCTGGGGATTCCCAAGCCAATTAATTCTGTTATGCACAAAAGGTGAGGTACTGTAGCTTATAAGTAGTACTTCCATATTTACAGGAAGTAGAAAGCAAGATATAACCTAAACGTACTGTTTAATATCTTTCCCAAAGAAGAATTTTATGTTTGGTGCATTAGAAGGTTATTTCATACTTCCAAATTAGTTGTAAGGATCCGCTCTCATTGTAAGAAATTACTCTGCATATGCAACCCCAGCTCCACTGGATATCTAAATGCTGTTATAGCAACTGAAAGAATAACACCTCATCAGCTCGAAGGATTTCAAGAGTATATTTAGTTAAAGATATGTGAAAAAGATTCCCAAACTGGAGATCGAGTAGTTATGTGTAGTTACATGCCTGGCTGTGAAAGATGTGGAGAATCACCTGCACCTAGCATTCTGCACGGGGCTCTGGTGTGTTTTCCAGCATTTTCATTCTTTTCTCACTAGATCAGAATTGTAATCGTCTATTTGTTTTGATATGTATTTTTTAGTGAGTTAGACATATTGTTTTGGGTAAGCTTTGAAATGCTTATATATAAATATATGTATATATATATATATATATATATATATATATATATATAAATGCTTATTTAAAAATCCAGCATAGTTAATGTTTGATAATAAAACCAATAGTAATTCTTTCTGGTAAATTATTTATCTGGGAGATTTCTTTTTACTTTGTTTATTTTTCCACTTCAATACCTTTTGCAAATTACTTATTATTATAATTAAGATAAAGCAGTGATTGCAGAAATGCCACAGAAGAAAGTGGTTCCATGAATCCAGGCAGCACAAATCAGATTACATAAAACACAGTGTTTGAACACAGCAGTTAAGTAGCCTAGTTGATAGTGCCACGAGAGGTGATGTTATTTCAAAACCACAAAAGTTTTAAAGCAGCTTGAGCATCTGAAATGGATGTTAAAGACTAATGTGTTATACCTGCAAAATGGCAGAGCAAATCTGTCATCTAGAAAAGTGACTTTGTTGCAGCATTGCAGTTAGGAATTGAAGAAGGAAACTGAGGCATTCGTTTTGGGAAGTTTTGTTTATGTTTTTGTTTTTCAAGTCGTTGGCAACATACAATAGACCATTTCTCTAACCATAATTTTACAAGTTGTTTACCTAAATAAAATTTCTTGACTTCTAAAATACATCAGGTGATTAAATAAAGTAGTTTAATTGTCTAAATTCTTCTCTGTTTCTCTCCTGCTGAAATCAAATGGGAAGATACAAATACAGTCACTGAAGGAGCGTCAGTACATAAAGAAGAACTCAAGAGATTTTCTGCATGATGGGGACACACTTGTGTATTTACAGTGAATGTTCCTACAAAGAACCTTTTTCAGAAATTTCTCCTGCCTACTTTACCCTCTGACTCATCTTTTGGCCAGGACTCCAACCTCCAAGCTCTAGATTCCTGAACTGGAAGTGGTTATCCAAAAATGCACTTCTTTCCCAAGTGAGCCTTACCTGATTTCAGCTCCATGCATTTCCACACCTTATTTTTGTGTCACTCCTTCACAAATTATGTTGATGACCCTCTTGTGAACATGTCAGTACAGTGGGGTAATCATTCCAGATTTATGGCAAAACCAGACATAGGAGAGGTCTAAGTGGCGTCTCAGGCTCTTGAGCTAAAATAAAGAGCTTTCTGTTACCTTAATAGGAAAAAAATAAACACATAAATATATATATATAAAATAAAAATAAAAATAAAATATAAAATACCATGAATATGGTGATGGAAAAACATTTGCAGTGACTATGCTCTTTTCAGTAGGTTTTGTTTAATGAAACCCTCATTTATACAATATACATCAAAATGTTTAAAACAAATCTACAGAAAGCTAAGCCAAGATCTGCTATCTAATGGCTGATATTCTACACCCTGAGAAAATAAAATATCACTCAGCAAAACAAACAAGACAACCATTTTATGAAATAGAGGAAAGCAGTTTCCTCTAATGCAGAAATCATGGATTAAATTTCCTGGCTTGCAATACACAGGAGGTCAGAAAAGATGTTTATAATGGCACTTTCTTGCTTAAAAATCTATGAAAACAACTGATTGGTCTGTCAGGTTCAGGCTATATTCTGCTCTGTTACTTTCCAGTTTGACCTCTTAATCCCATCCATCTCTGAAACAAAGTTAATATCTTCCTAAATTCATTTAAGTTCTCCTTCAAAGATTCTGAAATCAGTGAGAGTTTTTCCACTGGGTACAGGTTGGGCCTAAGGCCTCTTTATTCCAAAAATATATATGGACGTATTGAGAATATATTCCAAATGTATGTTAGTCTTTATGTAATATACCTCAGTTTGAGTTCCCCACTTATTTACACTCTCAGTAAATGATATGAATTACATTGCTATTTTTTTTTTCTTGTAGCACTAATTCTAAGCTTAATCCACAGTCAAAAAAAAAAAAAAAAAAAAAAAAGATTAAAATGCAGCAAAATAATTAATTTGCATTCTTGCAGAAAACACGAAGTATCATGAACAGAAAACCAACACCCAGAACAAGAGGAAAATCATAAAATTTCTCTATAAATTTTAACCTTTTTTAACCCAACAAAAAGCAGACTTGTAGTGTTGCTGCTGTTGGAGAATATATCCCATTTCATTAAAAAGTAATAATAATAATATTTAAAGAGGAAACAAAGGAGATCTGCCCTTTTACTTGGGTTTCTTGCCTATGTCTAGGCATCCAAAACAACATTTTGCTGGTGGTTTTTGAGAAGGGAGAGATGTTATTGCCTCTTTGTATCTCATGATGACACGTTTCCCTTAAAACACAGGTGGAAGGGGCAATACCCCATGAGCTGAGTTGGCTTTGGTTAACAGGGCCCCACACCTGGACCAGGAGTACACCCTTGTGTGAGCAAATGCTGAATCAAAGATGAACTCTACCCAACAGATGAAGACACTGGAAGCAAATGCTCCTAAAGACTTTGATCTACGTTAAAAACAGTCATAAGGCATTGCTGAGTATTACATCTGATATTTTCAATCAGTAGGTGAACACTGCCCAACTTATTTTTTTTAAATATTTATCTCATTTATTACTTTCAGAACAAAATGAAAGCACTAATAAGTACTGTGAGGATTAGCATATCTGAAACCTAATCGTTCATGACTTGTTAGCAGATAACATTAATTATATAAACTTTTTGTGAATTTCTAATTATCTTGTACCATTTTCCCTCATGGGAATAAAAAGTATATTAGGACGTGCCACACTTTCCAATAGTCTGCATTATTTATTTATGCTATATTTATACTCTTAAATGTGTTGAGTCATTTCAAGATATTTAGAATATTTGCAAAGTCTAATCATCTGACATAAGCCCTAGATCAGGAAAGCGTGTTAGTATTTTTTTGCTGCATTTTCAAAAGTGACTATAATTCATCTAAAAAGACAACAAAAAATAATTTTAAAAATCTAGATGTGTATCATCTATTCAGAATTATCTATTTTAATCTCTGTGAAAAGAACTAACTATAGCAACTAGGGCAGAATTTAAACATGCAGTAAAGTAGTATGGAAATGCCTTAGACTCAGCCTTCCTTAAATTAACATTACAGTTAAGATGACGACTTCAAAATATTTAGTGGGTGACACCAGAAATGCTACATTTTGAGAGGATAATGCAAGCCCACATCCAAGGGTCAGGTTCAACTTCCTGAACCAGATGCTTCTTTGTAAGGCCCAGACCTTTGGCACTGGAACACCTATCTCTCATGAAATCTGTATTTTCCCTGTCCTCCTCACAAAGAAAGAAAGAAAGGAAGGAAGGAAGGAAGGAAGGAAGGAAGGAAGGAAGGAAGGAAGGAAGGAAGGAAGGAAGGAAGGAAGGAAGGAAGGAAGGAAGGAAGGAAGGAAGGAAGGAAGGAAGGAAGGAAGGAAGGAAGGAAGGAAGGAAGGAAGGAAGGAAGGAAGGAAGGAAGGAAGGAAGGAAGGAAGGAAGGAAGGAAGGAAGGAAGGAAGGAAGGAAGGAAGGAAGGAAGGAAGGAAGGAAGGAAGGAAGGAAGGAAGGAAGGAAGGAAGGAAGGAAGGAAGGAAGGAAGGAAGGAAGGAAGGAAGGAAGGAAGGAAGGAAGGAAGGAAGGAAGGAAGGAAGGAAGGAAGGAAGGAAGGAAGGAAGGAAGGAAGGAAGGAAGGAAGGAAGGAAGGAAGGAAGGAAGGAAGGAAGGAAGGAAGGAAGGAAGGAAGGAAGGAAGGAAGGAAGGAAGGAAGGAAGGAAGGAAGGAAGGAAGGAAGGAAGGAAGGAAGGAAGGAAGGAAGGAAGGAAGGAAGGAAGGAAGGAAGGAAGGAAGGAAGGAAGGAAGGAAGGAAGGAAGGAAGGAAGGAAGGAAGGAAGGAAGGAAGAAAGGAAGAAAGAAAGAAAGAAAGAAAGAAAGAAAGAAAGAAAGAAAGAAAGAAAGAAAGAAAGAAAGAAAGAAAGAAAGAAAGAAAGAAAGAAAGAAAGAAAGAAAGAAAGAAAGAAAGAAAGAAAGAAAGAAAGAAAGAAAGAAAGAAAGAAAGAAAGAAAGAAAGAAAGAAAGAAAGAAAGAAAGAAAGAAAGAAAGAAAGAAAGAAAGAAAGAAAGAAAGAAAGAAAGAAAGAAAGAAAGAAAGAAAGAAAGAAAGAAAGAAAGAAAGAAAGAAAGAAAGAAAGAAAGAAAGAAAGAAAGAAAGAAAGAAAGAAAGAAAGAAAGAAAGAAAGAAAGAAAGAAAGAAAGAAAGAAAGAAAGAAAGAAAGAAAGAAAGAAAGAAAGAAAGAAAGAAAGAAAGAAAGAAAGAAAGAAAGAAAGAAAGAAAGAAAGAAAGAAAGGATGGACTAAAAGTGCTACCTGCTTGATAGGGAAGTTGAACAGAAATGCGTTATATGTTACAAGTAATCCAAATTCTCCAAAATGATGATTACTGCTATAAATGTGACTTTCATGAGACTGTTTTCAGTGGATTCGCAGCACCTGTTCCCAAGCAGCCCCTCTCAGCAAGGGCTGAGGAGGAGCCGGCTTCTGCCTTGCTCCCCCTGCCCTGGTGCGATGCTCATGCAGCCATCGCCCAACCCAGGGCTAACAGCACGAGCCTCTCTGAGACCAGCAGCACACCACAGGGAAGAATTTTGTATTTGGGGACTGAATTCTGAAATCTAAGCTAAATGCATTTGCTGTTTGTCTCTAGTAGGATTCATTAATTCTGATAGGAAAATATACTTTTTATATTATTATAAATCATATTTATTTGTTATTCTACCAGTTATGCCTTGCTACTGTGTTCAAATAGAAGCAGATTGCTAATTATGTGCCACAATAAAGTTTGTAATGAATGCTATCATTAACTATTCCTTTATGTCTGATGAATTAATAAATAATTTCTTCCTCAGCCATTACAAAATCATTTTGCATAAAGACCTCTGATGCACTCGTGCTAGAGCCTCCACTTACACGCCCCTCCAGGTAAGTATTTATTATGTATTTTTAATCATCTCCGGGACATGATGTACATTTCACAACTCAAATACATGTTCACGTTTTTATTATTACCAATGACATTAGATATGAAGGACTTCATCTGGCTACAGGTTTGCTTGTATTTAAGTAATTAAGCTTGGGGCACTCTTACCATCCAGAGTGAGCATACTTATTAAGAGTGTTGCTTATCCCCTTCTCTGCCAGTTTTCCAGATGCCTCTGAGTAGGGTTCGATCACCTCTCAGATGCTTCCAAGGCACGAAGGTCACTGCCAACCACTAACCAGGCTGGCAGTGGCCATCACGTGAAGAGGATGGTCTGTGCCCTGGCCCTGCTCTCCCCAGGTGCAGAGCTGCAGCTCAGAGCCCATGAGCCACCCCTATGCAATTATTGCTCGCAGTGATTTTGCCTAAAATACAAAGACAAAGAAGTTTCTTATCCCACTACTGAGCTTTCCATTTCATTTGCTTAAAAAAAAAAATAAATAAATAAAGTGTCACTGATATAAAAAAATCCCCTGTGAGAGAACAAGAGTATCTACTTCCATTAAAATGCTTTCTCCCTGCAAGAGGGAAGATAGTGCAGCTAAAGCACCGAGTCCTGTATGAAATCAATTCTATCCGCTGTGTATAACGAAAATGTGAAATATAAATATGAATGCTCTTCTGCTATTATAAACACTGGATTTCTGTATGATGAGTGTTAGCCTATCTGTATTATTTCCAAAAGCTTTTTGGAGTAATGCATGTAGCACCAGTCATAACAACTTGTTCCTTCAAAGGAACGGTGCGATGCGGCACAAGCAGAGCAACTTAAGTAGCAATATTACAAATGAATTGCATCTGCAGCCCTGCTAGGAGCCACTTTTCGTTTTTTTTTTTTTTACCTGAGCTACTTAAGTCAAAGTGTATTTCAGCACTGAGGTAACCTAAGCACAAAATCCGTGATGATAGCAATGATGATTATATTTATTTGCACTTGGGTAGAAGGCAAGATCCCCGGTCATGCACCAGGAAACAAGAATGTGAAGCACTGCATAACCTGTGGATATTTAAATGGACTTTATCCCTAGAGCTTACACAATATATGAAACACCCTAATGGCAGCTACTTCTCTATTCAATTGTATTATGCACGGGTATCCTGGTTTAGCAAGCACTCCAACATAGTTTTTAATGCTGCAGCTATTTCCAGACCAAAAATCAACCGATTTTCAGTCAAGAAATGATAATCAGGAGAGCTCTGGCTCCTAACACACAGATTTTACAGAAGCTTGTCCATTATAATGGGATAAACACCTACCACCAGAATTTCTAGGAGTTTTGTGCATTACTTGCAATGCTATCTTAGAAGGGTGTTAAGTTTCAATTACATGACTTTCACAGAATCACAGAATCACTTTCATTAAATCAAATGTAGTCTGAGCAATGCTTTCATCACTAATGTGATGATATACAGCCATACACATGGCATTATTTAGCTTGGGAGGAGGAGGGAATATTCTGGGGATCCATTCATTTTTTTAGCCATTTTACCTGTAATAAAATCACCATGGGCTTATCTAAATCCTACTGAAGCCACAGACAACCTGTCCATTGACCCCACCCCCAGGTGACAGCTGCCGCAAAGCTTTCACTGGCAAAGTCTCACTGAAGTTTTACTCCCTTTGCCCAGGAGGTTTTGTTTGTTTGTTTGTTTAAAAAAAAAATATATATATATATTACAACCTCATGATTACAACCCAGTGCTTTAATCACTTCCAAGAGTGCTAGCAGAAAACTTCAGAGAGGAAGAAAATTAATAAAATGATCAGGAAAGAGCTACTCAGTTGAGGCTGTCTTTTAGCAATGCAATATTCATACAATAAACCTCACAAGTAAAATCAATTTAACAGCTTTTTTTTTTTTTTTTTTTTAAGCTACATTTCAATCCCCACACAGTGTTGCCACATGCTTATATTCTGTTCATTACCGTTCAATAATTTAATGGTCCTCACTCTCGCCTTGGGCTCATCCCAAAAAAGTATCTCCAAAGAACTTGGAGATACTTTTTATTAGAGATTCCTTGCCAGAGGCCTTTCTTAGGTTTGCAAAGGCCACACTTCCCACTAGCCAGCTTCATTATGCAGAATTCACATTCTGACTTATAACTATGAACCAAATGCTAAAGTTGGGAAGTGTATGAAATGTTATGAGATAACCCACAAATAGAGAAACCTCAATGTCAGAAGACAGGAAAGTGGCCATTATGGAATGCAAGTGGAATGATGCTGCAGAACAGACCCCACTAGAGTTATTTTAGCAATATCCCCCCAAAAAAATATTTTTGTAAATAAACCAGATGCCAATAAAAACCCCAATTCTTTATAGCAGAATTCACCAATATTTAAGCCAACAAATAAACCAACCAACAGACCAACCGTCACTGACATCCCAACCCAGAATTTAAGGAATGTGCTTCCCTTATTTTTCCTGCTTCCTCCTCTTTTCCCTTCCTTTGTGGTGTCATTAGGTATTTACCCTGTTCCTGTAAAACAGCGTCTGTTAATATAAAGAAATTATAACATGAAATGGAAACAGGTAACTGGCATATGAGACATTTTAACATGGATGACCTTGTGCATATTTATGTACAGAGAGATGAATACCAAAAGAGGCTGATGTCAGGAGGAAAATGTTCTTTTCCTTTCCACTCCCGTTTCCCCACCCATGAGACACTTTTGAGAAGTTGTACATCTGACCTGACCATCCAGAACCACTAAGTTTCTCATGGCATTTTGCTGTCTTGTCAAGCTATTTGCCTTACAACCAAGGGTGATTTATTGAACTAAACAAGCAAGTTCTACACTTGAATACCAGGTACTTTCATAATTGAACTTCAATATCCATTCGTGCCCACCTCAGGGACTGGAGATGGACACTAAGCAAACCCCTCTGATCAGCCTTGCTGAATGTTTCTCTTCCACACACAGCAGAACCAGTGATGGAATGTGAAAAGATGTGCACTTGTGAAGATTGAAATCTCCTTCACAAATTGAGTGTATTAAACGTCTGTACTGTTTGGCAGACCTGTGCGTCAATTCTGAAATAAAACAGTGTTAACTTCTCTTCAAGATTTTTATCTCTTATAGCTTCCCGCACTCTGTGTGAATTACATGGGTAAAAAATTATGCTAGCCTTTTGGACAGTGAGCTGAACAGCATATAAATCTGACAAGCATGGTGCCCATGCAAGACAATTTACCTACTACATGTCTTCTTAAGGAATCAAAATCTTTTGCTCTTTGGGGAGTACTTCTGAATCTCAACATTATGTGTCTGATCGTACCTGCTGTCACACCTTCATAGCATTTTTGATATTTATTCACAGTATTTCCATCTTTGTGGCATGCTGTCTCATTACTACATCACGATAATGAACTATGATTCCTGCAGTAACTTGCTCTGCAAATGAATTCTGCTACTGAAAACATCTTTGTGCCAAAATATATGGATTTTGGGTTCTCTCATTTTATTAGCAACCACCATTCTTCTTTTACAGCTATGTCACCATGAACTTGCCCATTTCATGTAAATTCACATGTAGCTCAGAGATAAAGAATGACCTTAGATTGGTGAACGTATTGCATATAAGTTAGTTACTTATATCAATATGTTTTCAATGGGAAAACTTAATGGTCAATTTGTTTGAGAACTATGGTGATTAGTAAAATAACTGAACATAACAGTGTGTAAGTGCTTAGCTTTAGGAAAAAGTTTTTTTCTCCCCGTGCATGATTAAGCACTCACAAAAACTTTATGCTCTACTTGGCATTATTCTGTGGATGACTTTTTAGCACATTACAAAATAATTAAAGATAAAATGCTACTATTCAATCCTCTACAGCTTAAATTAGTCACTTGCTATGTCTCTTTAAATAAGATAACTACATTCAAAAACTCAGTGATCTTCAAGCCTTATTAGTGAAGCTTTGAAAGAAAAAAAAAAAAAGAAACAACTTTTAGGAAAACTGTTTTGTTTGTCACTTTCCCAGTTTAGTGAACAAACTTGTTCTTAATAATGGCAAAAAAATAGATAAATCAGTATTTCAGATTATAGCATGTTGATAGTGCAATAATGAACTCACGTACTGTTTGGAGCAAGCTTTCTGCTGGGCAAACAGAGTCCTCCCAGCTCTCAGCCACCTTTGGTGGCAGGAGTCAAGGAAGCCATCAGGAGGACAGGACATTCCCAACAGATACTAATGGCATGTGGATGCTTTTAGTTCTTTCCTACAAGCCTCCAGCCCCTCACATGGCAGAAAAGAGGGAAAAGCCAGGAAAAGTGGAGTTTTCCTTTCACTGGCGACTTTTTCATGTAACAGTGAGCTTGGCTTTTTCTTAATATCACATCATCTGTTCTATACAAGACCAGATTTTTAAATGCCTTTAATGATGCAAATAAGTGCTGGTGAGAATTGCTGAGGCTCCATTGAAGTCAATGGGGCTCTGCCAATTACACTAGTGGAGCGGCAGCCTCTTTGAGAAGAAAATACCATGAAATCAGTAGAGCCTACCAGCTAAGAGTGCTGTTGGGAAAATTACAGGAACATGTTGTCTGTAAATTATTAATAAACAATAAGTAGTTGTTTGGGTGAGTAATTCAAGTCATGTATACATTAAGGAAGAGATTCTGCAACAAGATCTGAATAGAATACTTCACGATTAAATGGAGTTTAATTAATGGTACAGTTGCCTAATAGAAAGCAAGTACTTTCCTATTATTAGATTGTACCTGCGATAGCACAAGTCTAATTATTGTGTACATCTGCTATATGTTGAGGAATCACAGAGCCAAATTATTTACAGAAACACTAATAATTACTGAATTTACCTACACCTAGTCATAACAATAATTTTAAATTTAAAATGTTTGTATTCCACTGAAAAAATAAAAATAAGCTATAATATGTGACATGGGTGTAGAGGTACGAGTGATTAAAGTATTCTGCATATAAATCATTGAAAAAGATCAGTGACTTAGAAAACTGGTTCAGGTAAACAAAAGGTATAAACTTATGTGACCTGCATCATCATCTCCACATACTGGAAAAGAGTAGCTGAACAGATGGGGAAATAATAATAATTATTAATAGTAAAACAAATATTTTATATAAGAAGTTATTAATTGAAATATGTTTTTCTACATGGACATGTTGCTGCTACTCATATAAGATTTTCATTTTTTGTTAGAACATTTATGTCTTTTGTAAATGAAAATGGTAAGACAATGCTCCAGTATTTCAGTGCTATACCATAACGAATTCCATTATATTAATTCTAGGATTACACACTGGACCATCTAGTGGATTAAATTTTTTCAAACCATGGAAATGACGCCCATTCTATTTTTTTCAGTCCAACCTGTAACCACCAGGATTTCAAATTTTGAAAGTTCATCCAGACAAATGCACCCACAGGAAAATAATAAAAAATAAATAAACAAAATCAGCCAGCCAAACAAGCAAAACAACAAGAAATTACCTTTTTGTGTGGGGATCTTCCGATTATTTTTTCTGTAGAATGTGAGCAATACGTATAATTAAAGGTTTTTTTCTTTCATCCATGACCACAAGAGTTACAGCTTTGTATTTTTACACAAATTACAAAAATGACAGGCATTATTTACAGTTTCCATTGCTATAAGAGATTTTCTAATGAAAATGAAGATTTGCAATGCCATGCCCTGCTTTGTTCCAGATGTATTTGGAGCACACAGGGGAGGCAGAAGTGCTCTAAGGCACCAACAGGACAGCTTAGCCCCATTTCACACCGCTTAATCACAGATTGCAAATAGCAGGGGACAAGAAATAACTCTTTTCCTATTCCTAAACATTGTGGGGTTTGTTTCTAAACATGTTGTTTTCTTTGGAGGAAATAGCTAATTTAGCATGCCTATTAAGACAAAGGGATGAGTTTTATCCTATTTTTAATTAGGTTATAACTTTGATGGGAGCAATGTGTTTGTGGGTTTTTACTAGAGAACAATTAATTGAAATTACCATTTGCATCCTGTTTGTTATTAGGCTCACTAAGCATTATTAATACCTGGACAACCGTATATAAAAAAGTCTATGAAGATAAATACCAGGGATGTATCCTACTAGCCATTTAATTTTTGTAGTATTGGCTCGTTTTCAAACGCAAGCATTGAGAAACACAGTGTATGGACAATACAGTGCTGCAGGGTCTAACATTGCTCAGTACAGCCTCGTGGTGAGGGGGCTTGTACTAAAAGAGAAGCTTGACCCTTCAGAATCTGCCCCTAACCTTCTGCCATAGCCTATTTGAAGGTATAAAACTACTGCTTGCTGGAAAGCTGCCGTAGTCTTCTGCTAATGCTGCACAGACAGATGCATAAATGTTGAATAATATAGCATGAAAAATAAATGCTTAATTTTTTTTATTTTTTTTTATGTGGGTGGACTTAAGCTTAAATACACATAAAGAAATGTAATTATTTGAATCCTGAAGTTTCTGCCGCTCAATAAAACATGTAACTTGGAAAATAAGGTGTTTGAACAACTTTGTATATATCAAGAGCTTTAAACTTTTGTTATAGGTCAATGTAAGATTGCTACCACACAAAAGATCTATTTAACAGAAAAAGAGTGTGAGTTGTGGGAGATGAATATATTTCTCTCATCAGACAATTAGAAACAGATAATGACTGTTTAGAAAAGCAATGGTTTGACATTATTATTATTTAGTGTCACACTGGAGTATGTGAGAGAAGAAAAAAAACAATGCTTCTCAAGTCAGAATACTGCCTACTACTATTGAATAAATGTAAAATTATTAAGTGACCAATTACATATATGAAGAAAGATCATTAAGACTAAGAATATATACCTGGAATGTCTTCTACTCTTCGTATGAAAACATACCTGCATTTGACACAAACTAATGACTTGCCCTAACTTTTCTGTACATTTTAAACGTTCTAAGAACTTTATAGATTTTATGGTGCTTTACTACAAATACAAAATTTTAAAATATGTAATACTTTCTCATTTAAAGAAGATTTTAAATGCTAATGTGTAAGTTTAGTCAGGTTGAGAACTCTTAGGAACGCATTCAATGTCTTGTGAATGTTGATAAATGAATTTTAGATCAGAACAATAAGGATTTAGAAAACGAATAACTTCCTATTTGAGAAGAGATTTATATTAAATAATCAGTGTTTGGCTTTTCAGTATGTGTGCCTGTTTGGAATTGCCTGGCTGATTTATTTTTGACCCATGTTTGTTTTACTGACATTATCTTCAAATAAAATACTATATCCACATCTGCTAGCAGATATATTTTCACAGAGCTACCTTTTGACAGTGGCACTACCAGAAACGTCCCCATCCCGTGCAAGCTTTATTGGTGTGCTGCAATGAGAGGTTGAAATGCTATTAAATAATGACTCCAGAAGAATCAGAACAATTGAAACACACCAATTCTGCCTGCTGAAACTATATTTTAATGCAAAGAAAATCTGATAACCAAGGTAAGGCACGCTGCTCTGTTTCAGGTTATTTTTTCTTTTCACAAAGACTAGTTCTCTCCCTTTCCCTCATAACTTTACCTTCCTCTCACTAGGGCAGAGTCATGGTGAAGGGAAAGGAAATGACACTTGGTTTGATTCCAAGCAGCCCTACTTCATGGCACTTTCCCTGGCATCCAGCTTCTGACTGTTTTCCCAGGCAGCAACACATCAGTTTATTAGATTCAATGTGATTATGTTGCTGGCAGATGTAAATACTTTGGTGCTCCGGATATTTACCCCTTTGCTTCGTATTGTTTGCTACAATCACAGCCAAAAGCTCACAAAATAAAAATACATCAGTGTAACTTTTCCACCAACCATTCAAGCTAACAACTTAGCTAGCAGTGATCCAGCAGCCTTTTGCTTTGATTTTTTTCCATTGTTCAGTAGTACAGAAGTGGTGAGAAAAAATAGGACCTATTTCTCAAAATGCCTGAAGAAGCAGCCAGGAACTTCCTCTGTCCTGGATACTCCTGACTGTCCTCGCTTTTATTCCTCTGGATTTCTTCTATAAAATAAAGAAATCCATCCGAGTGAATGTTATTAAATCTACTTAACTTTATTTCTCGTATATATATATTTATTATTTATATTTCTCATTATATATATATTATAAATATATATGTATATATTATATATTATTTTTTTTCCTCCAGGTTCTTACCAAAGTCCCTTTAGAGCCAGAAAAGAAAAAATATATATATTTCAAAGGAAGTTTTAAAAAGTCTTAAACAACAATTAGAATGACTCTTCCATTTTCCTACTATGAAAAGTCCACATCTCTTGTAAGCTTTTATGCTAATAAGCAAAAAAAAAAAAAAAAAGTTTTTCTTTTAGGTGCATTCCTATTATAGAAATATTTGTAATCTTAATCTTCAGAAATTGGAAAAAAAAAGAAAAAGGCTTTACCAACTATAATTAGCAAACATACAATAGCAGTTTGACATTATGAAGAAAGCAGCAGCCTCACATTTGGTAGATCAAATTATAATGTTCCTTCGCATCCTATAATTTGAAACAAAGGCCTAAAATATTATTTCATACAGACAAGACTACAGATAAGGTATAAGTATTTAAAGAAATAGTAGGATGCATACATCAGGTTCATTTTCATTTGAATGGGGATAATTCCTACTTGTTTAAAGAAAATGCTATAAATGTCACTCCACTGAGACAAGATTTCTGATCTCTGGTATAATCTAAGTATAAGTCTTAATCAAGGAGGATTATTATTGCAAATTGAATGGGCTGTGGCTTGTGATATATCCAAACTTCAAAGTTTAATGCCATGTCTAAAAATACGGTTAGATCTAAAACCACAAAAACTGATAAGCCACTTCTTTCTGTGCCTCAATTCTTCACAATATGTATAAGCTTGAACAGAGACAATTTTGTAATCAAGGCTGATATTTTCTTTCAAATGCCATATTGATCAGCACAGTAAATGACATGTTTCCAAGTATGTGTTATATAGCCTTAAAGCACTATATTTTAGCAAACACAAATGAAAAAAAACTCTAAACATGGGGTGAAACTATAGCCTGTGATAACTCACAATAATGAATGGGCTTAATATAATAATAATAGGGTGAAACAACTAAGAATAACTTGCAGATAAATAATATCTTTCTGGATGTGGGCTCAAAGTGCTGAGCTACTAATGTTTCAGGACTCAAAATCCCCAAAGCCTTTTCTCACTGTCATAGCAGAAAACCTGCAACTTGCAGGCACTTTAGATGCTGTAAAAGAAGCCTGAACCAACAGCTTCCCGCCCTGGCACAGGCAGAGGCTGTACCAGGGGCACACACATGCCATAAACCAGGGTGCCTCAACTCTGGGGGTGACCATCACTAAGCTGTGAAAGGAAAAAATACAGAAAAGGATCACTTTTCACCCTAATCCACTAGATATCCTTTAAATAATTTTCTTTTCTAGTTGCAGTTTGCCTTAATTATTTTTTTTCTATTCTGAGTAAATTTTAATTCTCTACTTCTTCTAGGAATGTGATAGGCACTAAAAAGTTTATTAGCAATTTATCTGAATTTGATATGTATTGGCTAATTGACACTGACAATGCAAAAAATTATTCTATCAAGATCTTTGTTGTGGCTCTTAAAATCTAGAGGATAGATTTACAAGTATGGACCTTTAAAATGTTTTAGGTCATAAATATAGATATATGTCTGCTCTACATTAAGATATAGTAGAGTTACTTGTGGTATTTAATCATTCTCAATAATGTATACAAATGGGGTTCTCCTAGGTTATTCTTTATGAACAATAATATTTGTTTTCAGATAAGGCTCAGGAACCTTAGAAAATCTTAGGCTATTCAGATTTCATTTGTTGTTGTATAATTAGATATTAAGTTCTAATTAAACAACAATGCTAATGTTAATTCTGTGGTGAATTATTACAGGAGAACCATGCGACTTTCACTAATTAAACACTGAGAAACAGATGCAAGATTAAACAGTGTATTTAAAATCTAAGGAAAGCATGGAAATTTCAAGCGACAAAGAACACAGAATGAAAAGCAGTTGCATATAGTTCAAGGAAGTTAATTCTTTTTGTCATTTCTTTTGCTGTAAAGGACAGCATGCTCATGCATATTTGCTTTATTACAGCAGAAAGTGATTTTTTTTTTCCCTAACGATTTTTACCTATGTTGCTTCTCTAGTGTTATGAAGTAAGGATATCTTATATTTTTCCCCTTGCCTCTCTTTTAACTCTCTACCTTCCAGGTAGATGGGATCTCACTGAGAAGAGGAGGACAGAGGTAAGATCAGCCCTAGTTACCCTGGCACAGACACAGGGATGGCTCACCACCTACAATTTCTGTGACATTAGCTAAAGCATATATTTAGCACTGGGATATGAACACAGTAATACAGTAATATAGCAAGCATTCAACATATTTTAAGTAATTACTTAATGGTTAGGTTTGTGTTTTTTTCCTACCTCACCTGCAGCTACTCAAATACAGTAAATACAAAACACTGGGAGCTACCCATCAGCAGACACAACAGCTGATGTGTGAGTTATATATTCAGCAATAATTCAGATAATTCACAGTAATAAGAGGCAATCTGAATTTCAGAATTTTCATGCTCAAGAAGGAGCCTTCTTTGGAGAGGCAGGTTCTTTCTGCTCATAGTTTGCTTCTGATTTTGAAACTCCGAACCACCAAACTCAAATTTAACACCAACAACAAAATAATGAGTGGATGTATGGGGCAGAGGGCTCTGAGAAGTAACTCCAAAGCAGCAGTAGCTTTGTAGATGGGATAAAATGAAATTGAGTCCACAGCTGAGTGCATAACATTGTGCCATGCTTCACAAAGAAAAATCACTGGCACTCTATTTGTTGGAGTAAAAAAAAAAAAAAAAAAAAAAAAAAAAAGAGAAGAAAGAGCATTTTTTTCTCCAAATTAAATTATCTCCAGAAAGTATTTCCTTGCTGACAAAGTGCATGCCCTTCTAAAGAGGGAAAAAAGTATACCCACAATAAATGAGAATCTATACAGAATTTCTGATACATAACAAATTGTCTTAATTTGACCTGGAACAAGACAGATTTATAATAGACAATCAGCATATTCATAAAGAAGAGACTTGTATACTTTTAAGATAACTTTAAATGTCAACAAATTACAGAGCAAAAGTGCTGTATGCTAAAATAAAGTCTTAGTAAAGTCTCTTTGGTTGAACCGATATTAATTGGATGTACATTTTCTTCCTCTTAATTATAACTTGGACTCTGGAAATGCAATGATTAAACATTTGCCTAATCCTTGTAACTCCACAGTAATACTTGACAAACTTTAAACTAATGCCTTCATTCCAGGACTATCCAGTTAATAGGATGGACCCAAAGTGCATTGATACCAACAAAACCAGCATCGAGTGGGAACAGGGCCATTAATATGAAAAACGAGAAGCAATCCGTCTGTGTGACACATTAGTCTGGTGCCTGCTGAAAATGAAACTGTGTGACTATATTGAAGATTAGGTCAGGAGAGTCAGAGTCCTGGCAAGTCCTCGCATGTTAACTCTTGGTATAAATGCGGCTGTCATGCTTGACGGCCATTTAACCAGGTAGAAATCCCAAAATAAATTGGTACCCACACCTTGTACTGCTCGACCTCTCCAACAGCTAATGGCCGACCTTCATAGCACACCACAAATTATCAGGAATATTCAACTGTCATTTTTACAATGCTGTTACAGACACCACCTCCAATCAAGATTTATGTTCTATGTACAAGAAACTGCATAAAGTTTACCTGTAAAAGGTATACCTGCCCCAAAGTGTACAGCTCAATAACATCCCACCTTCTGTTATTGCTCCACACAAAGTGCTCATCAAAAGTATAGTATGGTTGAATAATTAAAAAATAAAATAAAATTATTTTGCATTAGCATTCATTTTAATTCATTTAAACCCACTTTTTTCATGCCTTGTGTTTATTTATTGATATTATTTTTTTTTAGTACAAAAACATCAACACAAGCTTTGAAGGCAACAAGATTTAGATTCAAAGGTAGAATGTGGAGGAGAATCCAAAAATCATCATAAGCTGACTAAATTAAATTATAAGAATTGTGGTATCCAATGTATTTCACTTGTTAGGTCTTAAAAAGTATTTTTAAAGTGCTTCATGATTGAAAAATACTGCCTCATTAATCAGAAGCATATCAAGCTAAGAGCTCTAGTAAAGTCAGAGAGAGCCATTGGTGCTAATATTAGGAAATGTGTATTATTTTTCAGAGATTATTCAGGCATTAAGTAGCCAGTCAAAGTTACACCCCTTTGTTCACAACATGAATGACTACATAGGATCAAGGCCAGGCTGGATGAGGTTTTGAGCAACCTGATTTAGTGGGAAGCGTCCCTGCCCGTGGCAGGTGGTTGGAACTGGAGGAGCTTCAAGGTCCCTTCCAACCCTAACCATTGTGTGATTCTGTGACTCCATGTCAAAGAAGGAAATGATGAGAACACAATGCAGAGATGTGATGGATATGGTTTTTAACTCTTAATTGAAATTGGAATGAGCCTTAGGCAAGGAATTAGAGAGGACAGAAATGACCTGCGGAGGCTCAAAGGCTAAAGTATGAAGAAAGTGTGAATTAAGAATACTGGTCCCAAATCCTACTTTTCATACACACATATCTGTTTGGGTTCAGAGGGGACCAAATAAGGAGCTGGTTTGCACAGTATGGCTCTGCTTTAATCAGGAAATATTTGGACTCTACTTTTTAATTTAATAGTTTGCACTGTTAATATTATTTCTTTAATGTTTTATCCCATGTCCTCCTTAAATAGGAAACTAGAAGTATGGAAAATTTACAGCTGGGATTGGCTTGTTTTATCAGCATTACTTATATATGCAAACAAGCAAGCAACAAACAGAGGTCTCTTAGGACACATCCAGCACTATTCAATAGAGAATTATGTATGAACAGCATATACATCTTTATGATACACAAAAATTGCATGATATTGTTAACTATCTAAATTGGAGATCAGCCAAACATGAAACCATGAAACTGCACTTTTTTGTTTGTTTGTTTGTTTGTTCAGGAATTTCTCTGAAAAGTATTTTGTTGTTGTTGTTGTTTGTTTGTTTTTAATCCTCACTGAGAACATACCTGTTACTGGTAAGAAACTTCCAGTGTCCTGCACCACTGAGCTGCCCTGCCCCGTGCTGTGGTGCCGTGTTGTACACGCCAGCCACCGAGCTTATTTAATGCACTGAAGTGCATACAAACAATCAGAATTGTGTTTTTGCAGATTTAAATCTTTGAGTAATGCCCGTAGCTTGCTGAAAATCCTTTTTATTGAAAATTGAATATGTCAGCTCAGTCATCACTTTAATTTGTTTTAAAAGATTTATTAGAGTTTGATGGTTTTTCTTTTGCTTGATTTTTATGTATTTTCCTGATAAAATTAAAATCATTGGAGCTTCAACTAGAGAGAAGAACTTCATCAATGTGTCAGCAAGTGAGCATGATTTTAATAAAACACTTTGGGAAAGTTTCTTACTGAAACATTTTGAAACCTTGCAGGAGGCACAAAGAATTCATGGGTACAGAGAGCTGGAAACTATAATACTAGCAGTGTAGTGGAGCTGATCTTTAGTATTTCTTGCTTCCTGTGGTACTGAATTTGAGTTCTGGAATTGTCTGTTTTGCTTTAATACCACAGAAACATAGCCCTCTCCTTTGTTTCTTATGCACATAAAGTCACTCCCTCAAAATCTTTACATTATCTCTTGAAAATATTTGAGATAATGTTGTAATACAAATCTGCACCTTTCTCAGGAACTCAGGAAGCAGTTTTAAACTGCTCATTGCATACAGCTGAAGCTGCTGCAACTGCAACATAACACCAAATAAAATCTGTGCTAGGTCTGCACAGGTCCATCCCTGGAGCCTGGAGGAGGTGATCCTGGATGCCACCAAGCTGGTGGGACTGGCTCCAGTGGTGACACCTCACTGAGCACAGGCCAGGGTGTAACATTTGTCTCCCTGTACCATTTTTATTATTATTATTTTTATTATTATTATTATTGTGTAGCTTGGTGTAAGACCCTCCATTCCAGCTTGTTTATGAACCATTGCAATATGTCCTTTATCTTTCAAATGCGCTTGCCTTTGGCATGGCACACCACAGCCATAACATCAATCTTTTCTGTGATACACTTCTCTTCACTTGGCACAGCAGAAAATTAGCAAAATCCCCCAGAATAACAAAGGGAACATCAATTACACAGATCAATCAAGCCTAAAAGGACAACAGAGAATT
This sequence comes from Aythya ferina, assembly GCF_964211825.1. Lineage (NCBI taxonomy): Eukaryota > Metazoa > Chordata > Aves > Anseriformes > Anatidae > Aythya > Aythya ferina. The sequence continues at coordinate 25,484,214 of NC_140305.1, forward strand.
ACTCCTTTTTGATGATGATGAACTCTGAGAAATTGCATGTGGGACAACAGTTAGATATATAGGAATCTATTAATTACCCTACTGAATTTTGGGAATCTTACAGGTTGCCAATCCTCCTCATCCCAGAGGCTGCTAAACTAAATAACAAACTCAATATGCTTGGTCTCTACATTTATAGGTATAAACAGTGCTTGGAAATGTAATTTTTAGAAATGTAAATGAGTATCAGCTGAAAAATATATAAAATTTGAAGTTTTTTAATAATAATAAAAATAAAACCTTAAAATCGTATTTCATGCAGTATGGAATAAGATATACCCTATTTATATGTGTTTCAAAGTATTACATTTTCCTTTGGTACTCAACTGTAATAAGATATAACTTCATGCACTCTCTGGGTATTACGGGAAATATAATATGCACCTGCACAAAAATTCCACTTTGATTTAGAAAATTGTCTCCCTCATACAAATTATGTTATGCCAGCAGTAGCACTTAAAAATTAATTTAAAATATCCTACTAGCCAGTTAAAATTACTTAAAATGAACATTTGAGGTAAGTTGTATGATAGACAAATGAAAATACTAAGAGCAAACCATATCCAGCATGGAAATGAAATACTATTACCAAAATGCAAATGCTGTCAGCTTTGTATTCCTGAGCTTCCCCATGAAGATCCAGCTGAAATTAATATGCAGTGAAACAGCAAAAGAATCCAAATGGTAAGAAATACAAAGTAATGCATACAGGAGAGGAAAGTCTGAACTACCCAGCTCCCTTCTGGGTTTCAAAATTAATTCTAGCAACTCAGGAGAACAATGGGCACCATTTTCAACAGTTAAGAGCAGACCTCTGTTCAACATAGCGTTGGCTGACAGCAAACAGAACATTAGGATGCATAAGCGGGATGAAGAACAGTATAGAAAAGATGATAACATCATTACAGAAATCACTGATTTACTCTCCCATCTGAAACACTGTACTCAGTGCCTATCATCATCTCAGAAAGCATCCTACTGAATTAAATGGCTTTTGAAAAGAGGCAATAAGAATGATTGGGGACATGGAAAACTTTTCTAGTGAAGTAAAATTGAAAAGATTGAGTTTGTTTACCTTAGAGTAGAGGCAAATGCTAGGAGACATAATTAAAATACACAGACTTACTAATGGCAGAGGGCTGGTGGAATCCTGTTATCTAAGTCTTGTATTGTGAGAATTTGATGGCGGTGTGAGATTGAGAGATTACTAACTGGGAAAAATAGCTCTTCCAGTAGAATATGTAACAATGCAGGCGAAGTCATCACCACAGGGACATCACTGAGGCCTATATCTGAGGCCTATAATGTAGTCAGATGCTGAAAAGAACTGTATTTTGTTTTCTCCTGATAATGATGGCAGCCAAAGTTACAGTACTAATTTAGAAAAAGGAATTTAGGTGTTGGAATTAACTAATTTCTAACCAGTAAGGATCAGATATTTTCTTGAAAGTTATTTCATCTTGCTGAGCACTTGAACTCGCTTGAAAGGGATTTACTTGCTTTCCTAATGTCACTTGGGACACAGTCTGAAATGAAACACTGGATGGATGAATGCTCAAATCAATCCTCTCTGCCAACATCTACATTTACACAGGCCTTCACTTCTGTTTACTGATTTGGAAGTTACTGTTTATATTTCAGAATCAATATTTAGAGCTGCTACTTTCTGAAGAAGTCTGTGTGTGTCAGAAATACATCTCTATTAGTCTGTGGCTACCCTGAGGTGAAACATGGTAGAGAACTGGGGCTGGTGGCAGCAGTAGCTGTAGGAGAAACAGTAATCAGTCCAAAATATCCACAGGGCAGCAATAGGAACACAGCTCCCAGGGTTTAAACTCACGTTTAAACTATGGGTCCTGGAAAGGAAGAAGAGAACAGAGGATTACCTCTGGGGCAGAGCAAGATCAGAAGGACTAAGGAGAAAAATGACCCAGACAGGCACAGAGAGAAGCCATCACCATGGGGGCTGAAGTGAAAAGGGGAGTAGGAGGAGTCATTGGGATGACAGATTTTAAAAGAACATTAGACCCCTTTGGGTTTACTGTTTTTGGCCTGTTTCCCATTCCTCCTAAGTGGATTTTACTGACTAGTAAGTCTATCCCAGACCCAAATCTTTGCCATTCAGCAATCTTACTTTCCCTAAATAGCTAAAAAATAAAGACAAGAACCCTGCCACCACTACTGAGCTTCACACTATTTTTCTGTTTCTGTCTGGATATGAAAAATACTAAGATGCTTTGTTCTGAGATTGCTTGATGAATGGAAGGATGGATGGTTTTGTCCCACCAAAGCTAGACTTAAACATGCAGTCTGGGGTTTTGCCAGATAACAAACTTTGCATTGACTTTAACCAAGCTCTCAAATCGATTACCAAGCAATCTACAAAAGATAAAGACATGTAGTTGGGGACTGATCTAAGTAGTCAAGAAAATAGTCAGTGTTGATAAATTCTTTAGACAACAGTATAACATGTAAGTGTTTGGATTTCTGTAGCAATGTACATTTCCAAACCAGTGTACAAAATCATAAAGGCACAATAAAAAAAAATGTAGCAGCTTTTCCTCTCTTTCTGCCCTGCACCTATTAATTGCAGAAACAGTAAAGAATAATGTGAATGTATTTTATTTTAATTTAGCTTACTGTACAAGACTACTACTTCCTGACAAAACTGTAGTTTCTCTATTTCCTTCATTCTCAGTCTGAACAAGTAAGATGCAGTCGCTGTTCTGGGGATGACAAACACATAGATCAAAGTTTCTGTATTCGCAAGACAACCAAGATCTGATGTACAGCTAGGCTTTGGGAGAAAGAGAAATTCTTGATTTTCAGAGGTGAAATAAGTTATAGAAAGCTCATTTTTTTTTATGCATTCAGGATTTTTCTAGGTCCACTAATCAGCAGTGTATAATAGTAAGAAATCAAAACCTTAATGCCAGAAACAGTGGTACCATTAAAAACAAACAAATCACAAACAGAAACAATAAAAGCAAAACCTCCATAGAAAGAAGACAGCTGATGCCTTTCTTTTCCTATTAGGGAATCCTTTTCCTAGGAAGTGCTTTTCTCTTTTTCTAGGCACAAGTGCAGGTATTCTTCTTAGCCTGCCAAACATACTTCTATATGTGGGACCTCTATCACAGCAACAGTTTTTTCATAATGCTCCCAATCTTCCTAATTCTCTTCAGTCAGTTCACTTCCTAATTCTCCCTCAATCAACACTGTATTCCCCATGCTTTTAAAGTAAGAATAAACCCCTATGAAGCTATCATACACCAGTCTTCAACAGAAAAGAAAGTGGGGATTTACTATTAATCATTATTAATACAATCTTTCCATTATCATAAATTAAGGCTTATTCCAGCTAATCTAAAAGAGCGTTAAACTAAAGCTGCTTTAGTTGACTGGGGTGCTGGCACAGCCTCACCTCGGCAGCTCTCTAGCCCACCTTTCTCATCTCTCCTGGGGAACGTTCCCACTAACCCAGTGATTAATGCCACCTGGGCAGCATCCTTTCACCTTGATCATGTTGATGCACTGACAGTAATATGACTAAAGACTATTTCCTAACAGTACAGCCTTCTTATTCTAGCTGCAAGGAAGATACTTTAGGGGCACACTGACCACTTAAAAATTATTAATATAATAAGTAAATTCCATGCAAATAATTAATTAGCATTCTTTGCAGAACTCCATTCCTATTTTAAGTTGCCAAATACTCATTTCCATTTTCTGCAATTACATACCTACTTATGTGTTACATAAAATTAAATCAATGGCTTTATGGTTTAAATGCTGCTGATGTTGCTACTTCATCATGAATATGAAAGATGGGATTTACAAAGTGCAGCATGGTTTGGAGCTGGGAGCTCAGAGCAACGGTGCAAAATAACTTCAGTTACACCTCACCACTGATACTTTCTGTAAGCAGACTGACGTCTTCATTCTGAGGTTCTTTTTGAAAAGTCATCTTTCTCAGAAGCTCTTAATAAACATTTTTTTTCCTTAGTTTACATAAAACCATCTGAATATCTATTTTCCATCTATATTTCTCAAACAAGTCAATATATACCTATCATTCTTATCTTACTGCTTTTTCTATGTACTTTTTACAGGTATTTTATTTTGATTATATCACTCTAATAAACCCCATTATTAATTCCATTATTATATAAATATAATAATTTTATAAATCTATATTTTGATTGCTTACAGTCAAGAACATCAGACTAGTCTTGGTTCTTTCAATAAATACTGTATTTCCAAATACTTACAGTAAACTGCTCTTCCAAATTTCCTGAAACCCATTACCCATGCTACCCTCTCAATACACATCAAATGCTAATCCAGCTACCAAATACATACATCTCAGGCTGCCCAGAAATCAGTTGGATGCTTCTGCAGACGCTGTAAAATGGAGCAGTAGAGCTCACAAAATGCATGCAGAAGTGTCAGCACTAGACTTCAAAAATAAATGTGACTTATTTGACTTCTACCGGAAAGGCTGAGTTCAGAAGCAGTCCTGGGTGACAAAGAATACAGAATAGCTCCTGGGGCAGTTTTGTTCTTGATGTAATCCCAATTTCTGAAAAATCCCACTGCACTGAGCTCCAAGAAAGTTCTGTCTCTGAAAATACTTTTGAGCTCTTTCCACACCATTTAGTATGGATCTGCATTGAAATCCTACAGGCAGGGCACCTTTTGTGCACCCTTCTACACGCGAAGTTAAGCACAAATTCCTAGAACATAATTTATGGGATATAGCTTTATATAAGATATGCAAATTTGAAGATGAAAGAGAAAATGCAATTTCATTTTCCATTCCTTTTTAAATATTACCAAAACCTGAAGCAAAAATCCTGCAAGAACTGCAACCTCAGAAAATACCGTGAGTCTGGCTGTTATGGCCTTTGTGAGAAAAATGAACAAGAGGAAGTGATGTGTCAGAAAGAGGCACTGACTTCAGATGATGAAAAATAGAAATTCATTGCAAGTTTGGTCCATAAATTCCTCACACACACACAAAATATATATATATATATTTAATATATATATATATATTAAGAAAACAAAAAACAGAACAAAACAACAACAAAAAAAATTGAACCAGAAAAGAATAAGCAATCAGAAAAGAAAACCCAACCCAAAAACTCCCATCAGTAAGCAGCCACGATGAACTGCAGAGCTGAGCTGCAGGACTGCTGCTAGGGCACAGTGAGGAGCCCAAAGGGAGGTCTCACCATCCTCACTCTCAGGATGAATAACCGTTTCCAACCCAGCTGCTATTTTCCATACACTCTGGGCATGAGGATTAAGGGAGCATGGCAGTGGTCCAGATAAACTTTCTGGGAAAATTAAGGGCTCCTTTCATCAATATTTGATTTTTTTCCCCCTCATATTTTAGCTTGGACTCAGTTCTGCTAATTTTGCTATATACACTCATAGCCCTTGACTTAAGCAATGCGCGCCACATGTACTGATGCCAAAAAAGAAGAAAATCCTTTTCAATCCTCAAATGACAAAAATCAGTGGTGCAAGACAGCACTAAATACTAGCAGTTGTTTTTTTGGCTCTAGTTTCTCAAAGTGGATCCAAAACATAAACATGAATTTGGAACAAATTTCTGAAACTCAGGCACCACCCTCATAAACAAGAGACACTAAGTAGACTTCAGCTACCACCAAGGAATTATTTTTTTGCTATGACACCTCCCCCACAAACCAAACCTGTTGTTTCAATAAACTATGTCAGTTGTAAATACTAAATCTATAGCATGAGTGATGCTTCCATCATTGCAGAGACTGCTCAAGAACAGCACAAAATGACCCTTGGGGTGCTGGCAATGTCAGTGTCAGCTTGAATTACAAGTTACATAAATCTAAGTTACACAAGTTATATCCCCTAAAAGCTGATCCAACTTGCACTAAATTATTTGGCAACATTTCTGTTTGCAAATCAGACTCATGGATTTGATGTGTTTTTTATTTTGTCCTTTCTGCCATTTTCTCCTAGTTTTCAAACTTCTCTCCCAGTTTGTGTTTCCACAAAGCAGCGGTGACCAGGAGAAACCTCACCCTGCTTTTAATTCCAGGTGAACATCTCGTGGAAGTTCTCCAAGAGTCCATTTTGGCGGGAGAAGGCAAGATGAGGGCTCCCTACAGGCAAAAAGGGAATATCCAGAATATTACTGGCTGGGTTAAATGGGTCAACCAACCAACCTAGCACTCTGCATGCAGTCATTTCTCCTAAAGTACAACACCATTTTCTGGAAAACAAACAAACAAACAAACAACTGCTGCTAGAAACTCTTCAGATATGTATTCAGCTACAAGAAGAATTTTAGCATAGCAACACAACATCACATTAACCTTGTTTAAATACCTGTAATACTGACATTTTAGTCAGCAATTAGCATAAATTACACTATGGAGCTTATTTTCTTCCTGAAAATCAATTCCTTCACTCTGTATATGTTCCTGAGGGAAGGAAAAAAAAAATTAAAAAAAATTTAAAAAAATAAAAAAGGAAAAAAAAAAAGATAAAATCTATTCCAAAAGACATTTACAGAGGAAAATCATTTAGTTGTTGGGCAGACTTAAATGCCCTGCTGTGAGGTTAAATCTTAGACAGAAAATGTATTGATGTCTTCACAGTTTCTTTAAGCGTTATTGCTCACAGGCCTTTACATTAGCACTAAAATAACATTTAATTCAACCGCTCAGAATGACTGCCTCCATGTAATCAGGCTTGCTCTTAAGAAAAAAAAAATATATATATATATGTACTTACAATTTATAAAGATATAATCTGCAAAATAGGAAAATACTGAAAGTTTATATATTCTAAACCACACACTCGCAGAAGAGACAAAAAAAAAAAAAAAAAAAAAAAAAGAGTGCAATCCACTGGAAACTTCACCACCACCTCATGGGTTTGTAAACCTCAATCCCATTGCTCAGGCTTCTCCTCCCCAAACCCAAGCCTCACAGCTCTTCCAGTTTCCTTCCTATGGTTGCTTCACAACTTGGTCATTTTATTTGCCTTCTTTGGTAAGTTCTTGAACTTCACCGTGTCCTTCCCGAGATGCAAGTATCAGAACTACATGCACTGCTCAAGCTGTGGGCACAGCAAGGGCTTTACATCATGACAAACGACATTCTCTGCCTTATTCTCACTGTCTTTTTCTGGTTTAGTTTTGAGTAAAGGTCAAGTTTTATGTAACATACCAGAATTTTTCAGCAGATTCATGTTTTCTATAGAGGTTCAAATCTTACACTCCTGTAAAACTAATCTACAGAAATACTACAAAATTATGTGCCATTTAGCCTGAAAACACAGTGCAGTAGTGCCATGCTGCTTGGTTATAACCTTCTAGTACAAGAGCATTAGCGAGGAGAAAAGAGAATATACTGCATATACCAGGAAATGACTGGAAGTGTGCAACTGGTGGCTACCTCCACCTGATGCTGGTGTGCAACTAGTGTTCACCTCCACCTGATGCTGGACAGAGCCCCCACACCCTGACCAGCAGCCCAGGTTGCACAATGGTGCACAGAAGCCCAGCCATACTTAGGGAGTACCTCTTACTGACATGGCTGTCCAGAAATATTCCTATATTAGGAATTTTTGTATTTTAGAATTTAATTAGAATTAAAGTAGAATTGCACATATAGAAATAAAAATATCTAATTATATCCCCTCTCTCCACTTTCCATCCTGCTTGTATTTCTACAAGACAGCAGTGATTCACAACCTCACTCTGTTGCCATAGTGGGAAAGAAAGAAAAACTATTTTTAATATCAATTCTCAATTGTAAACAATTAATTGAATGTCATAATTGTGCAGCCAGCAAAGTGCAGCAATGCATGTTCTGAATGCATGTTCAGGCCAACAATTCACCCACGTCTTACCTGAAATTTCAATTCTTGATGAAATAACATTTGGAATAAGTTTAAATACAAATACTATCCTGAATTCCTAGCTTATAATAGCTGGTTGCAAGATGTTTATGAGATTTTGCCATAGATTTATTTTTTTTTTTTAACTCTCAAGCTACTGAGTAGGGCTTCACTTTTGTTCCTTGCTGATGCCCTCTGTGGTTTGGGGTAAATATTAAGGGTGTTAGGTGCAAATATTCAGGCTACAGAGATAATGTCCAGGGGAGTTAAGGAACCACACACTCCCCTATCTTGTTCCCTAAGTGTTTTGCGTAACTTTTTCTGATGACTGCCCAGTACCCGAGTACCTGAGCTAAAGCCACTATTCCCCAGCAGGCCAGAAAGTCTTTTGGCATCCACTGCAGGTTTTCTTCAAGGGACCCTCACAGAGGTTTAAACTGTGGCAGAGCGCATTCTATAAAACACTGGAATTACAATTTTTCCAAGGTTTATTTGACTCAGACAGCCTTAAAATAACCAAGAATCCTACATACAAGCTGATCTTCTCTTTTGGCCTCAAAGCAGACATGCAACAGTTGGCATTTCTTTGTGTCTCAGGAACCGTTACTCCTGGCTTGCTCGTGCCTCCCTCCTAGCCTCCTGAAGCCCTCTGCCAAGCAGGCACCCAGTATCTTTTGCTCACTTCACTTTTGGCAAGAGCCCTGGCACAAAGAAACTCAAGACCTTTTTGTGGCTATAAACCAAACCTCCTTTTGAAGAAAGGTTCCTTACCTTTGCCTTTCCATATTTCTGTCTGATACAACAATCTCTATGAGCCAACTTTACAGCAAATAATTCATCAAAAGCAACACACAGGGCATGCATATTATTCAGTCTAAAATAATATACTATACTCTTATCTGCATTGCAGGTGGCAATGTAAGAAAGAGAGCTGCTGAAACACTAATCATTTTCTTGGGTGCAGATGGAAAGACATTGTATGGTGGGTAAAAAAAGGTGGAATGGGAAGGAGAGGAAGGAAGTAAATCAGGCACATGCTTTTACTGCTATACATCAGAGCAGAGAGAAATAACCTACACGTTCCTGCAGGGTCAATAAAGCTCCTTTCCTGGAAGCTGTTATGACAACCTGTTCTCAAAGCAGACTGATCCCCAATCAGTAAATAAAAAAAGATGCAAAAATTTTAGCTGTACACTGTGTAGCTGGTTTAGAAGGAGTTGTTCTAAATTAATTAATACATCAAATTTTAGTCCAATGGATGGTTGCATTTGGTACAATGAAAAACAAAATTAATTTCCACCCACTGATCACTTTGTAATTTTTAATAAGCAACTACAATTTAAAAGCACCTAGTTCAACAAGTTTACGATGACTGGTTGTATCTGCATCACAGAGATAGCACACCTTCACTAAGGAGGAACAAGGGTGATTGCCCATCACTCCATGGCACATTTGTAAGAAGGAAATAGAGCATGCAACTAATCCTCCAGAGTGCTGGTATTTTATTTGAGGAGATTTACTCCATGCTCTGTTTCGCCCATCCTAAGAGGCAGTTATTTTAATTCAAGAGATTTGTGCCCAATGTTTTCTCTTCCTATTAAGATTTAGTGTCTCTAATTTGGAAAAAAAAATAAAACTAAAAAAAAAAATCTCTATCTTCTGTTTGTCTTCTGCAAAATCCAGACAGTTGAAATGCAAGTTTATTCGACATAGTGGTTCCTACTAATACGTTTAGTAAGGTTAAATTTAAAACGATGTCTATAGTACCCTCAGATTCCTCTGAAGGCAGAGTCAGAAAATTCACAACAGCGAAGCAAGGATCAGAGTTCTTGTTGCTAATAAAATTTATTTTATAGTTTAAAAATAACAAGATGGGAGCTCAGCATTGTGAGTCAACACTGCATGTAATATTAACATCATGTCCATTATGGGCCTGAGGCAAGATCCATTAAAATCAGTGGAAAACATTTCAATAGGCTCTGCGTTAGACTCTACCTCAGCAATTTACAGGGTGAAATCTTGGCCCCACTAAAGGATAATGTTATCACTCTCATTGGCTTCAAGGAAAATGGGATGTTTCCCATTGCAGGTAATTGGCAAGCAAAATGCTCTAGTCTCCTGCTTACTGAAGAGCAGTTTGTCTGAATGATACCTCTGCTCTATTACTTACCTCATATGATGCTTTATAGCAAGGCATGCAGATCTATGGAAAACCAAGAAAACTAGGAGAATTTGAGTATGACTTAAAAGCATTAGTTGTATTTCTAAAATAACTAACCATATTCCCTAACTCCTCTGTATTTTTAAGGATATATAAATATATATATATATAACCTTTAATATTTTAAGTTATTTTAGATTTTTTTTTCTTTCTTTTATTTTAGCAATTCCATTAAATGGTGGGCTGTACTCAGGAGATCACAGTTAATTATGTACAACTACTGCTACATAGGCTTTATTTTCTCTTCACCTTAATTCTTCACACAAGATCAGAGCTCTTTCTTTGATAGGATTTTTTGGGACATATTGCAAGAAGCCAGATCTAGGCAACTTCAACTTGTGAATTAACTCCCAGTTGCTGTCAGAGATGAAACATATTCTTATGCTAGTATGGTGCATGAGTATCTATGACTGATTTAAGTGACGCCTTGCACAGACTACTTAAAACATATTTCAATCTCTATTTATAGCAAGTAATCTTATGTCTAGATCAAGCCTTCCTATATAGGCATTCACATCTCATGCCTCTACAGCTATTGTTGGAATATAAGCACCATCCAAAACATGCTGTTTCAGTAAAGATACAGCTGAAGGATGTTTATTTTCTATTCAATACACAGTGCGCATGTATATATGCAAAGCTTTCTTCTTCAGAGAACATATCCCACTCTTTCACGTAATCTAAAACATACGATGTATTATCCAACACTTGAGAAAGCAAACACAGGCAGTTAGGCTAAAGCCAACACTTCCCAACATGTGAGTCCTTTTAGCCAACAGCACTCAGCTCTCTCTTAGGAGATGACCTACTGTATTTAGTTTGTTTGGTCTAATGAGATTATTACTAATATTTAGAAAATTAAGGGTCTGAGCCCTGACACTGACCCATCTCGCCCATCTGATTTTCCATCTTCTTTCTTTCAAATTGGCGCAAAAGCATATTTATCTGCTGAGCCATTCCAGCTCTGTGCTCACATCCTCATGTAGCTCAGATGCTGTGCAGATGGCATGCTGACACACTAAGTCTAATGGTAATTTCTATCCTGATTTCAAACGCTGACATTTTAGGTCACGTTTAACAAATACTTTTTGTTAACAAAGGCTTTTCATATATATACAAAAAGTCCTTTCAGCATTTTTTTTCCTTTTCCTTCCCAGCATGGATTCTTGCTTCTGAATTCCACCTTTGCCAGTGGTTTGCTTGGCTCAGGTGGGCAGTAGGATTAAGAGCTACAGCAATAGGGCAGGCACAGAGAAACGCTTGTGGGGGGCTGTCCCACTAAGCGCAGTTATGGGCCTTCCCATTCTCTGGTTACTAATAAATCAATCCATTTTCAAGTTTTGATTTCTTATGGAGAGTCTTGGCATTATCATTTTCTCTCTAAAACAGTAGAAGAGATTTTCCAGCAAGATTGTTTGGTGATGATATCCTGCATCTCCTGTAACATGTGTTACGCTTAATCAGTAATACATGATTCCTTGGGAGGACTGAAGCTTAATTTCAACATCCTGCACTTTATGAAAAAGTATAAAATAACAATGAAACACCTGCTACACATAACTTTGCATCAGCCTGCAATAATATTTTTAGATGTGTTCCTATTTACACGATCCCTTTATGCCACCGAAAAAATGGTTGCAATAGGCACAGAAAAGCCAAGAAAAGCCCTTAAACATTCAGACGTGGAAGAACACAAGACCTGCTGCTTATGCCTTTCTCTCATTTCAAGCAGCAAAACTCCTCCATGCTCCTGCCACAGAAATTTGCTGAGTTTATGGCTACAGCTTGTCAAAGTCAAACAGCAGACAGTGTAGCACCTTTTATGAAAGGACAGCAACACATTTCAAATAATGAGAGCGGCCTGACCAACGCTGACTTTCTGCTTCAGCTTTTACTGCTCAACTGCTGGAAAGGAGTTTGGGGAGTGCTAGGTAGGGAGCATCCTTAGAGACACTTCTGCCAGTAACCGTATGTGCAGGACCTTCACTTGCTCAGATACTAAGCTAAAATACTAACCTAAAAAGCAGTAACTCCTACTGAAGGTTCATGCCTTCCTCACCAAGGACATTTTTCTACCTCAGCCTGGATAGAAACATATGTTCTATACTTCCACTGCGCTATGCAATATTTTAAATGGTACAAGACATTATTAAAAATTTAAAAAGCAAAGCCTAACTTCCTTATAATTTGATATTCTGTTTTCATATAGTAGGAGCAGATGTGCAAATGTTTGTTTACTCAGTTCTTGATAGTAGGCATTTGCTAGCAGATGCATGAAATTAATTTCTGCCCTAGTATTAAAAATCATTTCCTTGATTTAAATGTCTCTGATAAAGAAACAGTATCATAAAGTGGTTTAGCTGATGAAGCAGCACAAATAGAAACAATGCTTGCTATTTTAGGATTGCTATTTCTATTTGCTTAGATTGCATAGTCTGTCTTTCAGGAAAACAAATAATTATTTGTAAAATCTTCCATCCAAACATTTTCCTCTTCAATGTTTTTCCAAGAGCAACATGGGAGAATATATATATATATATTTTAACTGTAAGAAAAATCATTTTTTACATCAGGCTGCAATTTCTGTAGATTTCATAAAGCCAAAAGAAAATGTCAGATTTTATACTTTTTTTTTCCTATTCATTTTTTTATGGGGAGTACCGAGCAGTTGCAGAAAAATGTGAAGTTATTAGTGCTCTTTTATTTTGGCCTCAAGCATGTGCCTTTGTGGTAAACACAGAGAGCAAGTTAGGGGCCTTGTTACAGACACAAATGCTGCTTATGGTCTCCTTACTTTGCGGAGTCTTCACGTTTACATTGGTCTTTCAGAGTATTTCCAATGCACTCAGCTTTGCACGCAGATGTGGAAGAGAAAAACGGGACTATTTGTACCCTCCCTATACTTCAAGGATTCACTTTCTCAGGAGAGCTTTCCCTAGCACCTAAAATGCAAATATTTCTGTGCAGGGATGGAGCACAGAAATGTTCTCTGTCCACTCTACAGGCCATGCCTGTTTTTAAAGCTTGCTGAGCCTCCTCCATACTGAAGACACACCATATGGATGTGCCATAAAGCTCCCACTCCTGGAAAAGCACTGCATAGCCACTGACACTAGACCACTTGCTCATAATTTCATGTATTGCCACTTCCCAACAGTGTCACCACACTTCTGACAACACAGGTGAATAAAATGTGTGTTATGTTTAGCAACGGTAGTAACTTTAGATGAAACCCAATAGAGGAAGAGAACGAATAACATTATGCCATCAGACCTGCTTGGCTAAAAAACACATGTTTGGACCTCTTCCATGCCCCAAGACTGCACGGACTCTACAATGTCAGCCAGCATCGCACAGAATTAAGCTCTTTGGTGGCCAATTCAGAAGTGCTGATGGGTTAGGGAGGTAGATAGCTCTCTAGGGAAAACTTTTCCTGAGATGATGGAAACTGAAGACCTCAATGCTCTCTTGAATTTCTGAATTTTACAGCTTTTATAAGTCTTTATATGACTTTTTATAGCCTATCTGGTATCAGGAGTTAGGATCAGTGAGTCCAAAACCCTACCTCATGTTTCAGTAGGCAAACCTGTCAGATGCTGAATTCTTTTTATAATTGACTTAGCAAGGAGGGCAAGGAGCAGGAAACTCCTGACAGTAAAAGTGTTAAATGTGGTGAAAAGGGGGGAGGGAACATAGAACATGAGGATTTGTAAATAGTAGCAAACTGCTGGAAACCTCACTGGGAGCCCTGTGGAGTTCCAACAGAGGCAGCCTGCAGGAACCTCACTACTGTTGGAGCATAGATCCACAGTTTGCAAACAGTAGCCTGACTTGTGTGGAGCATACCTGAGTGCTGCCCTTTCTCTCTGTGCCTGTAAAGCACAGATTCCCTTAATGCCCTTCCTTGCCACTGCTCCCAGAGGTGCTCCAAGACCACTGCCACCAGGTCCCCAGGGGCCTACACCTGCCCCTGCCCTAAAAATCCCCAGACATAAAAGAGCTAAGGGCTTAGATAACTAGTACAAGCTATGTACATAAGGTGACTCAGAGATATAGGCTATTTATTGCAAAAATTGATCTCTTACTGCCCTCATTTTGTTGTTTTGCTTTGATTTTTTTGCTTGTGTTTGTGAGAAAATTTTTGAGGTTCAGTCTGCTCTTCATTACCTATTTGTTTCTTTGGAAAGATAAGGTGCTTCGGTATGCACAGCTCTAGGTCTCCACTGAAATTTAGTTCCCTTCTTTTCCATCAAGGGGGAAAAATTTTCTTCAAGACTGTGCTTCCTGATGTAATAAATTGCAAAAGATAAACCTGGCTTTCACCCCACTAGCACTTCTGTTCCTCTGTACTGATGCAGAGTGCAGAAAAACTTGTTTTATATCCGGAGCCCCACAAAAATCCATATACTATCAGGTTAAAACACGAGGTGGTGCAGAGCCTCAGACTGCAGCCTGTGATGGAAACCACCAGCAAGGGGTGAGGTCGGCATATGGCACTCCTGCACCATGCAGCTCTGCTCAAGTGTAGGGCACAGCAAACACACCAAGGGACTTCTTTTTTCAGGGAGGGAGGGGAGGCATCAGCAACAGACAGCCAAAAAACAGAAATAAGGCTCACAACACCATCAGAGCCAGCCAGACAAAAGCCTGAAAATAAGGCTCGCAACACAAAGTCCATAAAAAAGGGCATGGAAGATAACATGTTCAAAACACTGTCACTCTGTTTCAGAGGAAATACTTGAACCTCAGGCTCCTGCGCTTCACAATAGACTTCCAACCACATGGTTTTACTTTATATATGTCCGTTATTTGTAACCAGAACTGCTGTTGTAAAAGAAAAAAAAAAAAATCCAAGTACTTTGCAACTTGATGGCAACAACTCTGTGACATCTGAAAATCTTGCATTCCAGTCCCTGCACCAAAGCAGCAGAGAGAAATTTTAGTTGGGTTTGCATTTTGCTGTGTAACCCACTTACCCCATCCATAGCCTGTCTTTGGGTAGATGCAGGGAGAGCCTGAGCCCTTGCACAGCCACTGTCCCTGAAAGCTCCTGACGTAGCTGTTCACTGAGCAGATTTTGCAATTGGGATAGAAGGAAGGACCAGTCTTAAAAATTATTTCAGGGCTTAAGCATGGAATAGGATTGGTAACAAAAAAAATCTTCTGGAATTTCTAGAACAAGGGAAAGTAAATATTATCATTTTATTACTAGAAGCCTATGACGATTTTGCCATTGTAAATAAAAAGAAGAGGAGAGAAAAGAGATAAAAGAAACCAAAGGAAGAAAAGGCAGGAAAAAGTCAGTTATTTGCCACAGTCCCTTAAACCCTAGTGAGGCATTATTTCTGAAGTGGCTTGAGCAAGTAGGAATTGAAGAACTAGAGAAAAGAGAGCATAATTAGTAAAATAATAGCCTAAACTGCACTGGTGAATTTGTTACTTTGTATTTATTTTTGCATGGCCTATACATCTATAGTTTGACGTATGTATCCTATTCCTATTACAGCTTCATTTCACTTTCACATAAAATTTATAGCTAATTTATTTGCTTAATTTCAGACAACAAAGCAATATTAAACCATCAGTCAAAAGAATGTTCCATCAGAGTCACTGTCTGTGAAAGCATCACCTATAAATCCATAGATTATAACTAATCTGCCATGGAAGTTAATGAAGTTGATGTATGATTTTGCATCACTTAAGAACTGTACCTAGTGAATAAGAACATCACAAAATGCAGTCGGTTTAACACAGAGATGTGTTTTTTCACAAACTCTGTCAGTGAAAAAACCTAAGCTGTATCTTGGACTTCCTAGAGTGACAGGAATCATACCCATATTAAAGAGAAAAAAATATATAACTTCTTTCTTTCCTGTATTACGCAGCCCTTCCATGAACAGGTTCCAGTTCAGTACTAGCATCACTGCAGGTTATATAAATACAATAATAAAACCACAGCCACACAGTTCCTTTCATGGAAAGGTCCCACAGCACTTCCCAACATTAATTAATTAAGCTTTGCAGCACACCACTCCAGACTTGAACACTATTTATCTGTGCACATCTCCCAGCTCCAGCACTAATGGGTCTGTCGCTGGGTCACTGTGGGTACTGTCCCAAGGTGGTCCAGCGAATAAATAAATAAATATTCATCTAAAAAAGATGTGCACAGCTTCACGCTGGCTCTATTGCTCTCCCAGACAAATGACCTGGGAGGGCAGCAGCTCTGCTGCTTAGGTTACAATTCAGGACATACTGTTATAAGTCTTAGCAGTAGCAGTTGTTTGGGTTCCCCCTTGACCCCAACCCTGTGACCGCAATTAAAAGTGCCCTCAATTCATGACCAGACTTACAGCTCCTGTGAGTCACAGGGAAGAGGACGGGACAACCAGCAGTGCCTCCAAAGGAGCATGGCATGGAGGAAAAGTACCGCTACCCTGTTCAGGCCCACCCGGCAACCTCAGACCACTTCTTGGGGCACATTACATGAAACGGCACAAAACCTCCTGGGATGTCAGAAAAGTGACTCAGCTAAAGGCAATGGAGGCATCCTGGTGCCCACAGCCTCGCTACATATATTTCTGCATGTGCTGCAACACCGTGTCCCCACACCTTGTAGAAGCAGACCTCATTGGAGCTGAATCTGATCCTCACAATAGGTGCAGAAAAGGCTGACATGGGGTCTATTGTAAACACATCAGAAATTACTTTACCAGCCTAAGTTTTATCTCAGGTAAATATCTGGCGCTTAGCAACACCTTGTATTAAAATTCTGTTTTAAAATACAGTGTTAATTAAGCAATTAAGGATGCCAAGGCTTATTTTATGGCATCATTTACTCATAGTTAGATTGTGTTGTAAGGTTAACTGCATGAGGCATGTTTTATGGCCTTATGAAATGCTGTCTTCTTATTCTTATTGCTTTTATTATGGATTATAATGAATTCCTTTTTATATTTTAAATTGTTTTTTGATAACAAAGTGGTCTTATTATTTGCCACATTACCATAAGATGCTGTCAGCTAGAGTTTAGCTACAGTTAGAAGACACATTTGCAAAGTGCATTAAATGAAAGCACGCCATCTAAAGAGATGTAAACCAAAACAAAATAAAGCAAAGAAAAACAGCAGCAACATTCATTACAAGTTTAGAAGTATAAATGATTTATCACACAAAGAATATTGCTCTGCAACTTGGAAGAGAAGCATATGTACGGCAGCTGATAGAGGTGTTTATGAGATTGTGTATGGTACAGAACCGTAGGGTAGGGACTACTCACACATGCATCAAAATGAGAGATTCTAGCCCTAAAATGTTACCATTTTCAAGAACGGTAGTAACAAATAAGCAAGCATATTTCTTATCATGAGCTCTTTTCTACTCAAGAACAAAACCAAGAAAAACCTCTTTCCTGTAGTTTAACAAATGAGTTTAGCACAAAACCATTCAAAGGCTCGGATCATAGACAAGCTCCAATCTGATCTAAACTGTGCAATGAGCACTGCTCAAAACTTGTGATAAGAGTAAAGTAGGAAGGAAATAAAGTTCTATTTCTTCTAATTAAAGATTACTCTCATTATTGACATTTCTGTATATGATAACGATTAGTACATTAAATATGAATAATTTATCAGATTCTAATTGGAATAATGTGTGTTCCTAGAAATATTCATAATATTTTAAATTTTTCCTGTGATGCATTTTAAGCATAACAGATCAGATAAAGACATTATTCACTGTACACACAAACCCACCTTCCTCTTCTAAAAATACATAAAGAAAGCTCAGACTGTAGGAGCAAACAGAGGTTACTTCTGGAAATGACAGCATGGGGCAGAGTGGTTGGCAGACAGCAGGACACACAGAGCCCTCCCACAGTAAAAAAACAGGCTCAGGGGGCACATGGGTACAGACCAAACTGAAGGAGAAGAAGAGAGTGCACAGCTGGCATATAACCAGCTCCACCAGCATTGTAAACAGAGTCATTCACCATACCCATATACGCTGGCGTTCAACAGCTTGATGCTTCCCCTTCCTCAGCAAGCAACAGTCTGTGCTCTTGCCCCCCAGCTCATGTCCTGCAGGAGATCATAGGCAGCCTGGATATAGCCTGGAAAAGCCCCATCTCACAGCTAATGCTCCAGAGGACACGTGTGATAATCTTTGAACAGCTGTTCTCATTGTACTCGCTCTCTCCCCTTCTATTCCCTTTCCCTCTCCATAAATGTTGTACATACGACCAACAGGGAACCATATTAACGTACCAAGTCTTGCAGCCTGCTTTAGCTTGAAATAGTGCCTGTGCCTAACTCCAGGGAGGATTATCTCAGCCCAGCACTGTGGCTTCCAGGTGCCATCTCCGCAGAAGATATATTAATAGTAGCATCGCTCATAATGGCTTAAACAAACCTCCAACTTTAGCGATTGCTCTGCCCATGGCACACAAGAGAATAGCAAATGGATTTGCTGAATATTAACAGAGATGCTAGGTAGAGGAACAAATGGATGTAAAGGGTTGTAGCACTCAAGAGCCTGCAAGAGATGATCACAAGATTTGTTGCAAGTGCTGATTAGTAAGGAGCTGCAGATGAGTATCCCCATCACTCTCAGGAGGCCTAGGGAGCCCTTCCCTTCAGCTGCTGTTCCTGCTCTCCTACCTCAGGAACAGGTCAGATGGGAGCCTGTACCTTATCTGATGCAAGATAACTGGAAAGATGCTATTTAGCAAATATCTCCTTGTTAGAGCTTGCTGAAGGAAAAACTTAAATGTGGCAAACATTTAAAAAAAAAAAAAAAAAAAAAAAGCAACAAATTTTACGATATTTGCAGTAGGGTACACTTGATTTAACTGAACTTTTGGACTTATAAACAACATTTTCATGCCATTCTTTTCAATAAGCTCTTTTTAAATTTAAACTTTACTCTGGAAAACTATAAAATATCAGGAAAACTCAAACAAATTTTCTTCCGAGGCCAGATTATCAGTGATCTTGTAACAAGTCCTAAAACATAATATGCATCTATTTAAATTTCACCATAGCAGAATGAGTCCTTGCAGCAGACACCTCCTTACTCAATAACGACACATCAGTGATTTCTTGAGACAAATAAAATGTCAACACAGATTTTGCATCAAGCTCTTTGCCAATCACAGACCCATCTGTTTCTGCTGCATTTGCCTTCTGCCTGCAAAATATTCATCTGAACCATAGGGAAATCCCCTACTAAAGACCTTATATCTCCCCCTTTCTAGTTGACTAACATCCTGCATTTCCCTTTAAATTATTAAATTTACAGTAAATGTAATTTTTCAGCTGAGGATTACTTCTATTGTATCAGAGAGACTGGAAGAGGTTTGATCCCCATAGACTGTTGCACCACGCATAAAACCATATTATATTTATGTTGTTACCAAACTTTTGCAAGCAGTACTGAAGAAAGGCAGAAACATCGAGGCACAAAGCTGAAGATATGAGACAGAAGGATAAAAATATATCCAGTTAGTGTGCATGAACTCATAATACGTTTGGCATAAACAAAATTTGGCCACAGCATCTAACCACATACACTAAGTACTATGCACATAGCATAATAATTGAGCAAATGCACTTCCCAGGAAACTGCAATTTCCTCTGTGCTTGTGCTAACCGTGGCTCAGTAATTCCCTCCCTGCTCTATACATGTGTTTGTGTCTATGTGTGATACCCTTCTGGGAACAGCAGCCTGCATTCACATTCCTTTTTTCCTGCTAATTATTACTAATTGACTGGGGGTTTTGTGTATACGGCACACATACTACCTACCATAGTTCACATGCAGAGCTCACAGGTACTTCCCTAGGTGCAATTTCCAACAAAGCCTATCCCGAATCAAGCCACCAGGAAGGTCACAAAAGCATTGAACACATTGCTCCCTCTTTTTCAACCAAATTGTGCTTTCTGACACAAGGATGTTAACAGAGAGTAAATAAAGAATCACTAGGGACCAGTGAATCTGTTTTGAGGCACACAAAAACCTTCAACAGATGTCATTGTTGCTAATACAGTACAGAGATTTTCAGCTACTTCTCTTCCGGCTTCCAGATGCAACCAGGAATTTAGTAATCATTCATACATCCAACCAGTGTGCCCTTTACATATAGCTGACCAAAAGAACGTTCCCTAAATTAAACAGGATAGTCCTTGAAAAGCTCTAAGGAGAATGGTAGAGCTTTCTGTGAGTCAAACCCTGCCCACCTCCATCAGGCAGGAGTAGGTGGCCATTGGTGGTCCACATCAGAGGGAACCCAGGCAAAACCCCATGGAATCCAATGGTGTTGACATGGTGGAAACCCCCACAACTATGAAAGATACTGAATATCTGCATAAAGCATTCAGTAAGGCTGCAAAACCAGGAACTCACTTTGCAGTGTCTCAGGACATAGACATTTTGTTAAAGCTTTAAACAGCTTTTTAAACACTTTTTTAAAGTGGTGTAAGTTATTTAAAGCAAAAATATTAAAGCAAATCTCTGCTCTGCACCTAATGCTAGCACACATTGCACTTAAGAACATTTAGGAAAACCCTTCTTGTTGCAAAGGAGGATTGAAAAGCTTTCAGTGTAAACCAGATGACAGATTGCAGACGTCCTTACACAAACAGGGGCAGAACACTGCCCCTCTCTCCTCTCCATTCTCCTTCCTTCATGTAACCTCGCACAGAGTTAAGGGGAAAGCAAAGGCCTTAATTTTAATATCCTGAGGCAGCCTGGTCCCATAGCACATCATCGACAGCTCAGCAATTAGGTAGTTTCTCAACAGCTCCAATGCTCAGTTGTACAGTTTCCATTTTAATCTGAACAGAATTAAGATCTGCAATGACTTCCAAAGCACTTTTCACTTAATTTTATTGAATTCACAGAGTATCAGATCTACTTTTATTTTTAACCTCCATGTATGAAACTCCTCCAGTAAATCAGTGTTGAAACTATAGATACGGAGTAAAAAATGTGCAGATCACTGACTTGCAGCGACCATTAATAAAAAGCCTTGTTTCCAATTTTTCCTTATGACCTGCATTGAAATATTTACTGTGGTAGCACATACCTTGTGGGAAAAGGGCTAACAGTTAACCTCAAACCCTCCAGCACTGTAACACCAACTCTTAAGATGTATCAACATCATGTAAGATTTTACTGGATTTCAACAATTACTATTACGTTACTATAGTGGATGACAGAATCCTGATAATAAAAACATCAGAGATGTGCCCACGCTGTATATTTCTCCCATGATTTGATCAAGAGTGGACCACACATGTGGGGACAGTCAGTCACTAAAGTTTAAAGGATGAGACCTGCCACATCACATAAGCTCATCCTCAAGTTGAATGTTTGGGCACCAGTCAATACATATCTGTTTTACATTTGTGCTAGAAAAGGTCAAATAGTACCTTCTAATTCTTGTTACTGCAACAAACATGTCAAGCCCCCTGAAAAATGTGTTGTGTGCAGTGAGTGCACCCAAGCGGCAGATTTATCTAGGCTGTGATCTGAATCACTTAACCAGGAGGCTGTAATAATTCTTGGTGCTCTTTCCAGATTTTTATTGCAACCAAGCCGGGTGTGTAGTACACACTGCTAAATCTGGTGGTGCTGAAGAGACCCTGTTTGCTGTCACTGACCTTTACAAATGCTGACCCAATTGGCTGTTGTGCTGGTTCCCTTGGTCATATTATCTGGCAGCACCACTTTAACAAAACAATTTTCTGAACAAATTCCAAATTTATCCTGTAAGTAGGCCTTTTGTTCTTATTTTAGACACATCACTTCATTAGACTATAAACATCAGAATCCAAAGGTCATGAATAAAAACACAAATGCCTTCTGTAAGACTGATGCAATTGCTAAACCAACATATCACTAAATAGAAATGCAGTAGTGATCTGAACGAATTTCAGACTGAATTTCACAAAGCAAAAAGTATTATCCCATTTACGAGATCAAATACAAAGAGGTCTTCACACTTTAAAAGAGCAAGATCCATACATTCTTTATATAGCACAAATCAATGCTTCATGGCTAGATAATGGCCCAATAACTTTGTCTCCTGAAGGACTGCTGAGGATCAAATGAACACAATTAAGTGAAAAATATAAGTACTTACAGGAAGAGTTTAAAATGGATTAAATCATAAACTACACATAATGGCTAGTGAAATACTCTATGCAAACAGACTAAGGTCACATGAGCTTTCTTCTTGGAAATCTACTGTATGTAGTCAGTGAAAGCAATAAATTCAATTTATGGGAAGATAAAAACACCACACAGTCACTCCGACATTTCAAAAGGCAGCAAAATCAAACAAAACTACTGCATTTTAGAGCAGTAACTCTAAGCCAACTGGAAAGTACGTCAAACTAAATCCAAAGCTACAAGCTGTTTCCTGCAGAGTGACGTATGCAGAGGACATCTCTGAATGGGTTTCAGCATCAAAACAACCCTTCCCTAGCCTTGTCTCTCACCTCTGTGTCCTTGAAAAAAAAAGCTGTTTGGTAAAGAAATTGACAATAATTATATAAGAGGCAAACCAGACGTATATTCTCAATCTAGGTGTTCTCTGCTCTCCTCCATTCAAGAACTGGTATTGCTTGACTTAAATAAATTTTTAATAAAATCTGATCATACAGTTTCTTCCGTGAACAACTGTAGCTGAATAACTTGTCAGCTTTCTACTTATATGTATCCCAACTACACATACCTTGTAGCACCTAGGCTGCCTCATTATGAAGAGAACAGGGATGGAATACCTTAGTTTTTAGATAATTTGGAATCAAATCTATTTAAAGTGTGAGGAATAGTGCAGAAATAAATGAAGCATGAGTGTTCTTTGCTGGGTAAAATATTATCAGACTAAGTTAAAGAAGGCTTTTTTCTCCACCCAGCATTACTGACAAAAAAAAAATAATAATAATTCTCAGTAATTCTGAATTTTTCACTTGGGTGTACATAGGTAAAATTAAGTAAAATTAGAGAATTGCTACAGGAGTAGCTTCAGCTCAAGCAACATACATTTTTCAATTTTTTAAGATCAGAGTTTGCTCAAGAAGCAAAATGTAAGAGATGAGGAAGATGGTTCTCTATGGCACTATTGAATTCATTCAGGGGAAAGCACATACTGCAAGTACAATAGTTGTTTCTAATTGAAATTTCAGATTCACAGCCTCCACTTTGACAAGCCAGCCTTGTGGGGATCAGGGCAGGTTTTAGGTGCAGCCCCAAGTCCCAGACTGGCAGTGAGACAGCAGCCTGTGGCCAGCCAGTAGTGGGTGCTTAGAGCCCTTCTTTCAAACCAGCTTCTAAGGAAAATCATCATCTTTACTGGGATTTTAATCAAGTTTACTTTAACCCAGGTCCACTGAGAAGCAGACATGACTTACTGTCACATGACATGACATATGAGAAAAATGTTAATAAGAAAATTAATTGTTTTGGGACACCTTTATTTTGCTTTCATCTCACATTGACAAAACCTTTCCCCAGGCTTTTTCTACAGATGTGAACTATTCTGTTCAAGGAAATGTGCAGGTGTTATTAGTCAATTGTTTTATGTTATCTTCATATGTGATATTACTTTTTTTTTCAAATAATTGTCTTGAATTTCAAATGCTAAACCGAATATTATGCATCCAGCTAACACCACACAGCTGAGACTGGGAAATCTCTGATGTAAAGTGAAGGAGGTCAGATGGGAGAGAAATACAGCACCGAGGAAAAAAAAAAAAAAAAAGGAAAATTCATTGCCATCTGTTTGCAATTGGATTAATAAACAGTTATTGAAGAATTCTCAGAAATAATTTATAAAAAAAAAAATGAATTATTAGGATGAGGGCTTGTTTTTCAAATTAACTTTTCAAATTGAAGCAGTAATAAAACACTGGTATGCATTTTAAGCCTCTCTAAATCTTTAATGTGTTGAGGGATACACTTAAAATTGATTTGGGGATATATATAACACCTCTAGTAAACATAAGCTGGATAATTCTTTCTTCTCCAATAATGGGTGGGACATGTCCATTCAGGAAATTTGCAGAATGGCACTGATTTTCATTCCCACCTGTGGCTCTGACAGGAAAACAGCCACATTTAAGAAGAGCTCTCAAACACCATCTTAACTTCCACAGGATTCCACTTAAATGCACACTCAGAAAATAAATCTACTTTCAGGCTTTATATGTTTGGGCTGTTTCACAAAATGATAACTAAACAGAACTGCACCACTGGGAAGAGGCAGGAGAAACCACTCAATTTGTGACAGATTTTTTTTTTTTTCACAGAACACGCTGAATGAATGAAAAGGCTAAATAAAACTGGAAACTGATCCACAGCAAATCTGACAGTACGCCCACAGAAATTACTTCAGTCTAATATAAAAGTATTACAAGCCTGGAGTTGCTATAGCCTGTGATCGGTTTCTTACAGCTTTTTGTTTCCAGCAGCAGCTATACTTCAGTAATCATGCAACCATTTGCTCTTACCATAAAGCAGTTGCCTACCTGTGATCACATGCTGGTTCAATTTTCCAGCTCAAAATCAGTTATAATGTTTGTACTACAGCCATTTGCAACTGTTGCCTTAACTACAAGCACAGCCTGAGAGGTTTGAGAAGCACAGATGCAAAAATAAAAAAAAATAAAAAAAATAAAATAAAAAAAATAAAACACCAAAAACAAAAAACACATGCTGAAGAAATATCTGATGATGTTTTTCTACTTTTACTGACTGCAGCAACATTCTGCATGTATTTCAGCAACCCCTATAATTCTGCACTACCAGACAACAAACTTATAGATTGAACTTCTTATTACACACCACTGAAATCCTTTCATGCATGAGCTTGGGCTAAATCTAATCATTATTTCATAAGTACATTACTGTCTGCTGTCTGTGGCTTCAAATTTCCAGACTTTTTCTGTCCATCTATTTATTGACAGAAAACACCATCTATTTCAAGAAGATTTTGCCTGACATGCACACATTCATTTATTTATTTCTCTTTTGAGGAATGAACTAGTTTTCTTTGGAACAATTACTGGAAGTAAAATCAATGGCTTACATTCGATTGTTGGGTTTATATTGCTTGAAATGTCAGAACAGTCTGCCAGTGTATTTGTAATTTCTAATCCAGCAAGTAGAATAGGCTGAGATAGTTTTTCTTTTTTCTTTCCTTTTTATTTTTTGTGTTTGTTTTTAGAGTAAAAAAAAAAAAAAAAAAAAAAGTCATATACATGATAGAAGAAATCAAAGAAATTACACCTGGGTGAATTTGTGACACTCCAGCTTGGCAAAAAAATTGACATTTTGGGAGGCCTTTAAGCTTCCAGTTTGTTTGTTTGTTTGTTTTTATAGCTATTTATATCAAACAGAAACCACCGCCTTCTACAGAATTTCCCAGAAAACAAAGGAAAATAATAATTTTCTAATGAATTCAGTATGACTTCTCCGAAACTGGTCCAGGTCTCACAATTTAAGAGAACCATCTCTAAAGCTGAAAAGATAAGAGGACTTTTTTGACATGGTTATGCAGGTTGGCTGCCTTGAGAATTCAATCACATTGACAAAGGTGGCCAGGCCTCAAGCACAAAAAGAAGAAAAGAAGAACAAAAAAAAAAAAAGATGAACAGAGAGACAACCTGTCTTTTCCCCACTGTCATTAGATTGATTCCCCCACAAAATTTAACATGTACCATATACAAAAATGTTGAAAGGCATAGGTAAAGGCTTAAGGAAAGTGAGAATAATAATAATAATTAAATAAAGAGGATCAGTGTTAAAATGATAGAAACAAGTTGTCAGAAATGAGTTAATTAATCTACAATCTTATTGCCTTACATTCATAAGCATACAGTTTCAGAATTGTTGAGAATATTGTGTATTAACTACTGCAACTCTGTGTACTCTTTGAGTACAATTCGTTTAAGTCTCTCACACTCAAAAAATGCAGAGAAAAATTTTTCGTGGACCAACTCGTAAAAAAGAGAGCCCAGCCCTTCCTATCTACATGGCTTCTTTGGTTACTTCAAATACCCCAAAGACCCCTGTCTGCCTGCATATTTTTTCAAACTCCAATTTGATTTTCTTGCTGGCTTTCCAAAGCGCTTCTAATCCATCTCTCTTACAAGTTCTGTTCCTTGTTCTCTGCCTCCAGCTAGATGGCCACAGTACCTTCTACAGCTGCAGATGCAGGCAGCTCAGAAGGCTGCTGTCATCTTCGGTCATTGGCAATGGGCCTCGCTGCTGGCCAAAGGCTTCCCTGCCTGTGAATAAAATCTATGCTTGGTTGTAATTATTTGCTTTCTGGGGAAAGCATTACACTTGCTGAAAAGAAACAGTCATATAATGTCAGCCAGCTTAATGACTATGGTTGCAGCACACTGTGATGTAAATTACAGAAACTGAGCCCAGGAACATGCTAGGTTAGTGAGCAGTGAGTTATTTTACTTTGATTTTATTTTTTTTAACTAGATATGTTCACTCCCTTTAGAGGATGATCTGATTTCTTTGCAAGTGACTTCATTATGAATTTGTCTTGAGGAAATTATTTTTTCAGTCATAATATGTGTATTTTGATTGCAATTTTTGTCAAATTGTTCTAACAGTAACAGCAGTATTTACAGCCTTCTTGTAAAGAGCAGTAAACTGGATGTCACATAACACATAAAAAAGTTTACACTAGTAAAGATTATTTTTTTAATCTTGTCTTGTTCTCCCCTCTGACTAACACCAGAGCAATTAAAGGAAAGGGAAAATATTATTTCAGCTATAACAGTTGCAAGTGAAGACAACATAATAATCAGGAATTCCAGTGTGTAGAACAAATATTTGGACAACGATCATTCAAGACCTACAAAAAATAAATTAACCCTTCTTCATAATCCAATTTCAGTTAACTGTTGTGAGAGCGCTGTTGGGGCTTGCTTAATGCACAAGCTGCCTTGATGTCACTGGGCTTGACGAAGGGACAGTGACAAAACACCGCTCAACAGTGAAGAGACAGTCAAGCTTTCTGGCCTTACGTTTTCATCATATATTGAAGAAAATTTCATTTCAGGACAGAAGAGAGTGGTGATTCATGGTGCAGAAAACATACTTTGAAACAAGGTCAGAGCAACTCTGTTATTCACTGTATGGGAGAGAAAGGAAGAAGGCCATATGACTATGAGAACTGATGTATAACAGAAGGACCAAGCCTTAAGAATTACAGTTTGAATGTTTTTGCTGCCAAAAAAAAAAAAAAAATTGTTCAGATCAAAATGGTTTAGCTCATTGACCATGAAGAAATTGCTTTAGCTTCATCCGTAGTTTTATATACACACAACATAACACTTGCAATCAGCAACTTGGAAGCGTTGCTTTAACAATGTTAAAATGACATACTGATCTTAAATTCCTCTCAAAATTCAAAACTAAATTTTATCCAAAGTGTATCATCCACAATCCCCACAAAGGCAGTTTGAAACAGCACTGACTGAGCAAGATTATTTTAAAAAATCAGAGATTTAAAAAAAAAAAATTACAATCTACCAGTATCTAGATCTGGAACAGATTTCAGAGGATTTTTTAGTGCATCCAGAAAGAGCCTTTGGCAACCTGTTTATCTAAATCAGATCAATCTAAAGTCTCTTTGATGCCAAGACTACAGCTCCACTATAGGTTATCTCCAGATAGCAGACCAGCTCCTCAGTTCTCACTTTGTTCACAGCAGAATTCAAGTCGGGCTGCGTAATTTCCATACAATGCCTGACAAGAGCCAGCGTGCAGCTTTACTCCCCCCCAGCTGGCTTCCAGCGATGAGAATAGGCGCGAGTCACTGGGCAGAAACAGCACTGAGCAGCACGCACAAAGACAGGGACAATCGCTCCAGTAAAGCTACCAGGTATTACAGAGGAAAGCATAAATTAACCAAATGATAGAATTAAACCTGATAATAGTAGGGTTGGGCAAAGTTTCAACTGATGTTGTTTTCCAACAGGTCTTGGGGAAAAGGGGGGTTTACAGGACTATTTTTTTCTTGGAAAGGGTCTGATTTCTACAAGAAAATAATATCATTTCACTGAAAAGCAGACTTCAGGGCTTCAATTTTTATCAAAAGATATTAGTTTCCATGGAGAGGAAAATCCAGAGCATTTGCTACAACTCTAAGCACACATACATGGGGAGGACATTTGGGATTATACTTGTGCTCAATAGACTCTTTTCATGAAGTTTCTTTCTTCTCGTATTGGCAAGGCACGTTGGTTTTATATTGACTTTTAATGAGGTAAACAAAGATAAAATTTCTCTAAATTTACTGTGGTTTTGTGACATTTCTTGTTGGTTTAGATGACACATCATTTTAACACTAAGTAAACACTCCTTGCAAGTTCCTCTGAAACTGTTTTGCTGCTTCCACAGAGAAGCCTGTACTTTGTCTTTCAGAGATGATTTGTGTCTTCATTTGGTTGAAACTAATTCTGTCCTTGATACCCACAGCATCTAGTTCTGCTCAGATATTTTTGAACTGTTGGTGAGGGGCTAATAAACCCTTACACAATTAAGGATATCCAGGTTAAATTGCTCAGACTGAAAATCAGTCCTTCCAGGTTTCAGTCAGAAGTGAATTCAGCACTGTACACAAAGCACAATTATAAAATTGCCGACTCCTGCCTGAGTCACAGCCAAGGCACATGGGGACATATCAGGGGTTAAATATGACTTCATTAAAATCAACAATACTTTTTGTAACTAAAATGAGAGTCTCAGCAAAGCTAAGATTTCTAGCCATGATTGTTACAGATATGGCTGTAGCACCACATCTGAAACCCAAGGAATAGTAACTGGAAGGAAGAGGATCGATATGAAGTATAATCCTGGCATTGCCAATGCTCAGCATTTAGACAGTGCTCCAATAACCCCTTTCCTTCACAACTTTAATGTTTTTAATCTGTAGAGTATGACAGCAAAGCCAGATAGATAAATTAAAGGACCATGAATAGGACAAAGTAAAAATATAAGGCCACAAATGTATAGAAATCTAAAACGCAGAACTCTTCAAGTGTAAGATATTATGCTGCCAACAAAGATGGTATGTGCTAGGAAATGTCACAATATTAGTATATTCTTGGCTCCAACTTCATAAAAACTTACCAAGCACAAGAACTTGTGTCATTATCATAAAACAAGTAATATGCAATTTTATAATTCCCCTTTGACTCCTCATGGAAAAGATGAGCAAATGTCACTGAAAGATATCCTCGCATTTCATCTAGATGTCTTGATTCACAGCAGGAGATTGTGCTAGTAAGTCGTAAAGGTTCTGTAATTCATTATGTTGTCATTATCGTTTGTAATCTTCCTGTAATTAGGTATCAGTGGGTTTCCTCGGAGAACATATGATTGAGCCTTAAATTGCAACAGAGTCTCAGCAGCATATAACTGCAACTGGAGCATTTGCTATGTAGTGTTTCTCAAGTGTATATTCAATATATGGAGATTTTATTTGTGTGTGCAAGCCTGTCTGCCAGAGAATGTGTGCTTATTACTGCATGTGCACTTCTGATTGGGCTGTGGTTATTAATGAGCTGGATTCCCTCATTGCATCAGCTAGTTCAAGCAACATATTCCAGTTTATCATCACAGGTTTGTTTGCTTTTTTTCTTTTTCTCAGAAATATTGATGTAGTAACACAATTATTTTAGTCTTGTACTTTAAGCTGTGTCAGTGCTCAGTATTTCCAAAACACAGATAAATTAATTCAGTCATTCTGTATGTAAAATACAGAAGCAGAGTTTCCATCATGGTACAGTGGGTTATATACGGCTTTCAATGCATATATACTTATATACACAAATCTGTCCATGCACTCTGCAATGTATAGAGAGCACCAGAGGCTCCTCTCAGCAAACCCCGTAGGCTCCCTCCCCACCTTCTCCATGCTTGATGCAGCTACCCCAGGCTCGTCCCTCCAGCCAGCGACCACCGAGGGCCGAGGGCTCAGCCAGGCTCAGGAAGAGCAAATAACTTTTTTCTCTTGAAGGAATTTAAGCGTTCTTGAAAAAAAAAAAAAAAAAAAAAAGAAAAAAAGAAAAAAGAAAAAAAAACCCTCTCTGGTAGAAATTGTTTTCACAGTAATGGCAATATTATATCTATTATATCTGTCATCATTAAAATACTGGCAAAAATACACGATTGAAAGTGCTTGACAAGTATTTTCCACTGGCGATTTAGAGGAAAAACTGTTTGTCTTTTCACAAAGCCCAGTAATATGCCAGTAGAAACCTATTACAGTAAGTGCCTATCCTCAGTGAAAAGCAAACAATGAATATCTCCTTATCACCTTTTTTTGTGCAAGGGAAACCATTACTTGGCAGAACTGAAATAGAGTGTGAAAGCAATACATATTTTCCCATTATTGCAGCGAGAAATGCTGAAATAATTAATAGCACCAAAAAGTCTAATTACCTGCATATTTACATACACTAATTCGATTTCTAGCATGACACTGACATCACTCTTCCACTTACAATCAAACCTTTTATCTAGTTATCTCAAAATCATAGTTTCCAATAAAGTCATATTCTTACTGTCTTATCTTTGGTTTCAGACACTTGTGATGAAGTTTTAAAAATAACTTTAAAAGCCTTTTAAAATTCAAATGAAACTTAGAGATACATCTCATTACCCATGATTGCTATTGACAAAAATAACACAGTATCACAGTGCTTCTATCTCCAATCTCTATAACCTGATCCTGAGCCTCTGAAGTTAAAAAAAAAAAAAAAAGTAGAAAATGCAAATAATAGACTACTACTTATCAAATGAGAGCTTCCAACAGCTATTGAAAAAATCCCATAAGGTAACGGCTAAATAAGTAAATTCAGGAGACTCTAAATCTCTGGATTTAAAATAATTTTAAACGTTTTCATGATTAACTACTTTTCTATTGCCATGAGAGTTGCCACACTAAAAATTCAGCAGTACAACTCTGGAAGCCACCTGGATCTAGATGCTGAAATTCAGCAACTTTCCCCATGATTGTCAGTTTTATTTTTTCTTCATTGGACCACAAAGCAGAATCCTAAGGAGATCTTTACACAAGGGAAAAAAAAAAAAAAAAAAAAAAAAAAAAAAAAAAAAAAAGAAAAAGACAAATATAAAGGCAAAACTCTGTCGAATGTTTACAGAAATTGTCTCTCAACACCTTGGTTCAGCTAATCCTTGAAGACAAAGAAAAAAGAGCCAAACTTGCTGTGGAAAGTAATGACAGTGAATTTTAAGCTTTTTTGGTATGCTCACAGCAGTCAGGAGTAGATATTGGTATCAGAAGAGCATATTTGAAGAGACAGGGGTTAAACATGGGCCTTGGCTCACAAGTAAAGCTCTCAGCTTCCCTTCCATGAAGTAGGAACTCAGAAATATTTATTAACATAACTGAGCTCCCTTGAATCTCCTGTCATTAGGCAAAATGCTGAAGTTTTATTTTCCCTGATATGCTCTGATGTCTGTCTAGCTGTTATCTTTTTACCTCCAAGAAAGCTGCATTCTGGTGATGGGAGCTGCAATTTTATTATGCATGCAGTTTTTAAAATAGTTCTGGTATCCTTGATTTCATAGAAGAAACATCTGACAAACTGTGTACGTGTAGTCTGAGTTTCTTGGAAGGAAAATATTTAAAATAGAAAATATTTTTACAATATCCATAGTTGTACCAACCTTTTAACTGGATATTTACAGAAACTTCTTTGGGGGGGAATATCTTCTTTCATTCTTCCATAGCTAAAGTATTTAAACAATATAAGGATCACCATTTTTAATAGAAACAGTAATAAAAGTACAATATGCATATGGAATAGGAAGAATGCACCTTTCTTTTTATTTGTTTTTCCTAGCAAGAGTATGCATTTTCAAGAGGTCAAATAGGAGCAAAACTCTTTCTACAAGCTCCTAGAAGGGGGGTGGAAGGAGAAGTGCATTTCTGCAGCGAGGCCAGCAGCGAGCACTCCTGGATCTAGAAGTGCACATTGAGGCCAAGTGAGAAGTGAAACAGGAATCAATAATGCTGCTAAAAATAAATAGATAAATAAATAAAAACTTGCACAAAATAACTTTTACCCTGTGTCTGCAACCTTCCTTCTTTTTCCCTGAAAACCAGGAGCCACAGCAGGCAGCTGTGGCTCTGTAGGAGCAATACTCAGGCTACATTTCTTGTGCATAACAAAATGCTATCTAACACATGCATCTGCTTGCATTAGCCTGGAGGAAACAGGTACAGTTCATTTCCAAGCATCTTCCCCATAAACAAGTGTATGCACAAAGTGCTCCTCGCTGAGCTCCAGGACAGAGAGCTGCTCCAGCAGGGCACGTGCCCAAAGCCTCCTGAAGCACATGGGGCTCTGCAGCTCTCTAAAAGAGAGATCTTAGGGACGTTACATCAAGAAATCAATAGAGCTGATAAAGTAAACTAAAAGGGTAAACATTTTTTCTTTGTATTCACTCTTGCTGTTGACATATGAGAGGCTTTTTTCAGGACCGAAATGCCAGCAGACAGGGACAGTGGGTTCTCTGCAGCTCACCGTTTGCTACACATTTATGCCACAGTGCTCTCAGCTGTAAAAAGATAAAAATTCCCCTTGTGTAAAGGAAAAACCTATTCTACCAGATATATTAAGCAGTACCCATCATCAGCCATAGTAGACGAGCAACCCTGTTCCCCTTCCCCCCAAGCTGCATTTAAGAGGTGCCTCAAAGAAATCTGCTTTTGTCAGTCACCCGAAGGCTTCACACTTAACCTCTGCATCCCACCACAGCATGCAATTACAACGGCCACTTTTCAGAGGCCACCAATTCAGAGAGGAGAGGAGCACTAACTGCACACTGTACCCATAACACTGGGAACAAGATAAGGATGTGGCAGGTGAGTGACAAGCACAGCAGCAGGCAATGTTTTGTCTTTTGTTTTTTATTAATTCAAACATGAGATAAATAAGATGCTTCAGGTGTGCCACCCCTCTGCAAATTAAAAAAAATGGTCTGATACCCTTCACTGTTTCAAAATAGATGCCAGGGTTAGACCCTTCATAATCTGTGAGGCCAACAAAGAGAAAAAACTTTTTGAAGCAACCACTCACATAGCATGAATGGTTATGTTTTCTCTCTCTCTCTCTTTTTTTTTTTTTTTTTTTTTTTTTTTTTTTAAAGTGACCTACTGATATCTACCACTGGATAACTGGAATTGTCCACAAGAACCCAGGACACCTATGCCTCCATTTTTAAGCCTTATTAAAAGGCAAAGGAAAAAAAAAAAAAAAGGAAAAAAAAAAGGAAAAAAAAAAAAGGAAAGCAGCATGCTAGGCTCACAAGAAATAAGTTAGAAAGTTGTTCAGGATCCTGCTCATGTTGCGGTGGGTGCTTTGCAAGGACTGCAACACTATGCATTTTATTTATTTATTTATTGTGAACACACATCTTTGTCAACAGCATACTAGAAAAAAAGAAATCTGAATTCTTAATTAGTGTAAAGGTATAAGTAGCCCAAAATTGCATGCATATGCCAGAAAAACTGTATCATTTAGCCCCAGTTCTGCATGAGTTTCATTTCTTAATTGAAACTAATTTTTACCCAACCCATGAAAAATAACAAGCGTCAAGGAATTTTTTCCCTCCATTTGCTGAAGCCAGGTCCTTTGATTCAGAGAACACGTTGGTTTAATCCAAATTGCTCCTGATGCAAGCCGAAGTCTTCTAATGAGATAATGAGATATACCACTATGCATTGCTATGCCCCTGAGGAGCCTCATTAAAAATTGGAAATAGCACTATTATTAACCACAACTTGTTTTTTTTTCCTGTGAATACATTTGTACATTATTTAATAGATCTATAGCAAACAGCAGTACCCAATTTTATTTGCCAAAACATTTTAGGCAGTTTTTGAACTAGCCTAGTTCTGCAGTTTCTAGTACAGGAGCAAAGAACTCACTGGGACTCTCTAGAAATACCGAAGCTTCCCTAACACAGGTTTTCAGCCCTTCTTTGCAATTTATGGCAACAGGCCTTACTGCCCATCATTTTGGAGTGATCATTTGTTCATTCTTCATGCATTTTGCATGAGAGTGTTGGAAAGTAAAAAAAAAAAAAAAAAAAAAATTAATCAGATTACTACATTGATACATTATACATTATTTGTGCAGCTCTTGATGGAGTGGTATGAGTCAAGAGAATATAGAATCAGTGTGTGAAGACATGGAAGTGGTTTAATATTTTAGGAAGCCCAGACAAAAACGAGAAGCAGGGAAAACAGCAGTTTCTCTCTAAATATGTACACATTATGTGTGCACACAAACATGTACAGACACTGTTAAACTTTAGGTAGGTCAGTTGCTCTTGGCAGCTTGAGAAATAACCAAGACAGACAGACTGCTGCATGCTAATGGCAAAGCAACAGTAGAAGTGTCTTATCCATAACATACATGCATCTGGCTGTTGCATGGGGAGACACTGCTCCTTCTCATTTTGTTAGTGTTCACTGTCCAGCAACCTACTTGCTTTCGAGTGTCTTGAAATTAGTAAAATCAAATGGTTATTCTTGCAGAATAGCAAAAATCTTCTTCAGATAAAAATGTTTCCAATAAACTTGGTGGGGATAAAAATGAGCCATTTTTGAGATTCTAGCTTGCCTTCCACATACTCAGCTTAAACTGGTCAATACAATATCCTATTACCTAATAATGCGTAGCAAATACATAAGTTGTGACACTACCAAACTCTTCAGGAAGAAGCTCATACTCCCTTTTATTTCCTTATGCTGAAGGGTATGAGTTTTTCAGAAGACTGATTTTTCTTACTGTAAAATTCTCTTTTAATACATCTGTCTTGAAATAAGTGATTTAAAATGTCTTTATTTCATGAAATATAACCAAGCAACAAAAGATGTCTACTCAGAATAGAGCTGCATTTAGTTTGTGACTGTTTTGTGACATTTCTGAAAAAGTTAATTTGAACCCAGAAAGCCAATGTACATGGATAAATCCATGAATCTCCTGTTTTTATTTTATTATTTTCTTTTAGCAAAGCTTTTAAAAAATGTCAAAAAAAAAAAAAAAAAAAACACACTACTAAAAGCATGTGGAAAGCCCTATTTCTTTCAAATGTGTAGCCAAAAAGAAATATTGGAGATGAAAAACAAAGACCCTTCTTTGGCCTGATGCAGACCCTTACCTCACCTGCACCAAAATAATAACTAAGCTGAAGATCCTTAAATTGGGCAAAAAGGTGCATCTGCATGAGTTACCACATCAGACTGCAGTAAACACAAACAGCCAACAGCTTGTATCTGTGAACTGCGGCAGCACAGAGTTCAGGTCAGGTCAGCACCCGTAGGTGCTCAGGGGCCAGGGCTGGCTTGGAGAACTGGTGCTGAAGCTACGCCAGCCAGGAAGGCACACAAACGCTAGCTTCAGATGTCCACATATGCTGCTACAATACTGTCAAGTGTATATAAGCACGACCAGAGAAAAGATGCATTGGTGGACCATAACAACAACATATATACATGTACATTCAGACACAAATATGGCTATTCTGGAATGAAAACTGCTGTGTAAATGTAAAACATCTGTCTGATGAGCAACCAACTCGGTGTGCCTTTCAGAGATCTCACGGGGTTAGAGGAGGTTTGAAATGTGTCCTACATTTTACACAAAGGACAACAATTTATTCTCTCTTAACACTCCCCTGAAAATCAAGGAACTACATTTTCTCCCGAAATATAAAAGCTAAACAACTCTCCATGCACCATATTAGAGTGAGATGCATCAAAAAAAAGAAAGCATTAACATAATTAAAAATAAAAATAAGCATCCTTCCCGTTTGTGTTTATTAAGCCAAAATGTAATTATCAGAGACATGCTGTACTGGATGTTGCCTTTGCAAACAGACGAGCCCAGCATTGTAAACAGCCTGCTTCCTAACTTCATATGCATATTTATGTGCCCATTTGTAAACATTTTATTTAGCTGATTCTCAGTCATCAGTTTCTAAGACTTTTAAACACAGTTTAATTAAATTCCATGGACTTGCAAACAATTACCATGCACTCGTTTTAGAATATTCTCAGCAGCCAAATGTTCAGTGTGTTATTACAGTTTTTGGTAATCGCAAAGTATCAATTAATTAGGAGTTAAGATCCGGGGGCTATAACTTATTTCAGAGAAAGTAAAGTGTTAAGTACAGCAGTAAATTAATTTAGGCCAAGTTGAAGAGAGCAGTGCATTTTGTTGCCATTTGGGGAGGTTTCTGCTCCTCCAGCTACTGAGAACAACCAGAACTGGCTCAGTTACAGTGGCTTTGCAGGGAAGGCCAATGTTCAGTCTTAAATGATGAAAGCTAAACTTGTGTTGTTGAAGATGTCTCATTAAACAACTAACTCTGAAACAATACAAGTGAACATTCGAGAACTGAAGGTTAAGATGGCAAAAGTCTTGCACAACATCTTCCTTGTAAACAATGTGCAGCCACAGATAGTCTCTAAAAAATCTAGTTAGGGAATACAGAGTGAAAATTGAAAACTAAACAAACATGCCAGAAGACAAAAAGTAAATGAAAACATATCCAAAGATAAAATCAAAGAACGTGAGAAGGATTATAATGTCATCAGCAAGGCTGAACGTTCAGTAACATTTCCTTATTGCAGAAACAGGCAAGAGAACCTCCCAATAATCCGGGTCCCCTTGAAGTGAGGCCCTTGGTCCACCCAGAGACACCTCCAGGTAGTGATATTCACTGTCACAGGTGAAATAAAGGCTCTTCTGTAGGCTTTTTTTTTATTAAATGGCTTCCCCCTGCCTTCCTGCAATCTGCTTACACGTATCAACCCTTCCAGGTTTTGATGTGGATAGCAAGGACAGTTCTTCACTCTGAGGGTGGTGAGGCACTGGAACATGTGGCACAGAGAAGCTGTGGATGCCCCATCCCTGGAGGTGTCCAAGGCCAGGTTGGACAAGGCCCCAGGCAACCTGAGTGGGTGGCATCCCTGCCCATGGCAGGGGCTTGGAACTGGATGATCTTTAAGGTCCCTTCTAACCCAAGCCGTTCTATGATTCTTGCAAAGTCCAATATCTGCCCTTCAAGGCCTCCTCAGAATAAGTATGTAAAATCACCTGAACTTCTCACCTTTTGAGTCTTTAGGTACCTTTATCCATCAGGTTATCACTACTAGTAAAGATACTCATAATTTTAAGAATAAGCATTTGGATAATAAATATTTCTCTATGTCATTGCTGTTCAGACAGGGGATGTATTTGAAGCTGCTCTGCAAACTCTGTTCAAAGATTTTAGTGCTTGAATGAATCCTGAAAACTTGTATGCTCGGGAGAAGTACATGCCTAAAAGATCAGACAAATGAAGCATAGGAATGTAACATCTGTTTTTCAAAGGAGCAGGATGTAAAACCCAGACTTAGGAAACCAAAGAGAACGCCCAGACAGAGCAAATTACTATGCAAGCAAAGGGTATAAGCATTAAATCAATCCTTTCTTTTCAGTGAAGTCAGCAGAGATCTCTCAATAGAAGTGTGATGAGATAAGGAATTACGTTTCTCCATGAACAATACAGGCTTCAGAGATACAGGAGGCAGATCAGTAGAAGAGAATATAAGGGCAAAGACTGAAACAAAGTTAAAATTTTAAAGAAAACTATTACCTACTCAGGATTTAACCACACAGGAAATCATAAAGTAGAACTTAGTTTTAATCACCTCAGCATTACAAACTAAAAGAGTGGATTTTTTTAAGAAAAAAAAAAAAAAAAAAAAAGAAAAGTGACATTCATGAAACTTCTCTCATGCTTTCTGAATGACTGTGCACAGCCATACAGAACCAGTCACCTTGCCTCTACATAAAACATGAAATCCCAGTGACCTGTGTGCTCTAGGCAATCTTTCATGGCCCTTTACAGTTTCAACTAATTGTCAAGCATCTTAAGCATATTGGGCAGAGCTTCATATGATATAAATCTATTTTCATATCATTAAGCTGTCTGTAATTTTCTCTAATCTCAGGTCACGTTTCCCCTCAGAGCTCCTGGTTTTACTTGTATTTCTGCCAGACTTTGCAGATGCCACCTCTCCTTTGGTGCATGTAACTTCAGCTGCTCAACCCAGAAAATTTTCCTGAAAGAACCTACTTAAGGTTTTATATTGAGCTGATCTCCTCAACAGATTAAACTTACTCTTCCATTGAGCACGAAAGACAACTTCTTACATACTACATCCAAAACTCCATACTAAAAGATTAAGGTTTTAAAACCCAGCATGCCAAAGCAAGGAAAGGCCAGACTTGTGTCTTCTCACTATTTGGTCTGTTACATACACATTATGCCGCAGTCCTTGTTATGAAAACTTTGACTTATTATTTTTTTCTTTGACTTATTCTTTTTTTTTTCTTTTTTTTTCCTCATTTGGTGAGTGGGTGACTAATGACTTACATCTCCCTTTAAGCTTTTGTGCACTCAGTCCAGTTTCAATACAAAGCTATCAAGTCATCTGGCATTTCAGGGTCTGCTGACCACAATAGCTGTGTGGGATCTGGTGGTGTTCCCTGTTCCTTTCTCCACTTCACAAATGAGACACTGGAGCTGGAGTCACAGCCTGAAATCCCATGTCCTTGCATGCTGAAATCTAGAGGTCAACTTCCAGAGCTTTTCTGAAAGTAATTAGGGTGTCTTGATTTAAACCAACTAAATAGCAGTGCAACTGTCTTAAATAGGCAGAGGAAGCTTTTATCAAAATTTAAAGATAGGAAATATTCTGTCCATCCTGTTTGAACACAAATGCAAATATTACTGGGATACCTGCCTGATCAGTGTCCTTATCCAGTGGATCTATTCCACTTGCCTAACATGACTAATTTAAGAATTATGTTGTAAGGCCCTGTTATGGATGATTATGCACCATCTACTATAACAC
The DNA here is from genome assembly GCF_964211825.1 of Aythya ferina. Lineage (NCBI taxonomy): Eukaryota > Metazoa > Chordata > Aves > Anseriformes > Anatidae > Aythya > Aythya ferina. The sequence goes on from NC_140305.1 coordinate 25,523,345, forward strand.
ATAATTGCTATTAAGACCTCCATGATGAAACACTAATAATTATAATAATGTATTCATGTTATGTATCTTACAGTAAAGAAAGTAAATCTTTGCAAGCATGTATGGTAACTTTGCAAGCAAGTTACCAACAAATAAGACATACAGAGTTCTACTGAGACAGCTCTTTGAACTACAATTCATTCCTGCCTACATTCAGTGCGAGATTTGATGACATCTAGTCCAAACCATAATACCATAAAGACAATCACACAGCAAAGGGAGAGCCAGCACTGGGTCAGTAGGTACTGAAAGACAGATTTGGGAGTTGTCAGCAAAAATGTAACACTAAAACCTGTGAGCATGAATAATAGTGCCCTAAAGAAGCGTATAAATACAGAACAGAATAGAAAGCAAAATGGTATCAGTATGGCTCTATGAGCAATTTGGGACACTGGAAATGTAAGGACAAATATCATTGTCAGAAAAAGAACCTGAAGAAGGCCACCTTATTACAGACTTAATATAAAAAATTTAGAAAACACACCAATCTCATTGCCCACAGCAGCAAATGAAGCAGAAAGAAATATAAAGTCCAATTCACAGACATGTTATATTGAATTGGGAATGGGGCATAACCTAAAAACAATATTTGGAAAGGGTTGTCATATGTCTGAACAAAGAAAAATTCATCTACCAATAAGACATGTTTCTAATATATGTAAATATTTCTTTGCATTTTCAGGGCTACGTAACTGTTAATGAATTTCCCCTACAGTTGTTCAAGGGAAGCATTTCTGCTGCATATGAAGGAAAACAAAATGATGTTACATTATTCACTCAGACAACAAAGACTTACAGGTTTGCTGGTTTGCCCATCACTGCACACCGCTGTGCTCCTTGAGCACCCAAGACCTTTAAAGACAGTTTAGACCACTCCATTCACGCATTGGATTTTAGAAGGAGACCTTTCTCCTGCAGCAGCACTTTTAGGGGGTGCTGAGGATCTGGGGCAAGGCAGATTTTTGGGCAGGGCAGATTTGGCTGCCTCCCAACACCTGCAGATAATTCAAGCTGGCAATAAATAAAGCTTAGTCAATGGAGAAGAAATTAGGTTTTGGTACCGACCCTAAGAATTTTTCCTTCTCAACAGTAACTAACATGATGCATTTTTAAAAATGTGTTTATAGCAAGATAGAGATGGTTTTGAGCAGCAAAAACTGGAGAGAAAAAAAAAAAAAAAAAAGTAATGAAAGAAAATGGTTTGAATTAAAAACTGGTGACTGTTGAAGTTATCTGCAGTTTCAAAAACAGTAATTGCCAAAAGAGTGAGACTGTGATGGACTCAAGAGTCTCCCTTATTTATTGAATTCCTGAAGTAGGGCAGAAAGAAATGTCACAGGGTCTTTGGAGCTGCAACCTGCTGCTTTCATGCGCATGAAAATGAATGTAACAGACTTTGAGAGGGAAAAGATGAGCTGGAAGTTTATGATGTTAAACTGGTGGTGGAGACAGAATTATTGCCATTGGTGGCAAAGAACAGAGATCCTATGGATAGATCAGATTGGGTTATAATTATAACCAAGTGTTAGATGTAGCTCCTGTTGGAGATTTTGAAGATATGTCAAAACACTGCAAACAGTTTAAATTTTCCTAAGTGTACACCACCAGGGATAAAAAAAAAGAGCAGTTCTAAATAGCATAACTATCTGCTGAACTCAGCTTATGCCTTCAGGAGTAACTCTGGTATTGTAGCCCACCCATTTCATCTTCCTCTTCAAATCTTTCAAACTGAAATGGAGCAGACAACTTCAGCTGCAGGCTTGCTTGAGCTTTCTTGTCTTCTCCCCACAATGATGGAGCTGTGTCCTCTTCTCTGAGCAAATAGTGTCATTGTGTTGGACCTCTCAGAGAAAAATCCTAGCATAAATAAAGCCTTCTGAAGGTATTTTATTCAAGGAGAGGACATTTAATAAACAAGAGAAAAAAATAAATAAATAAAAACACATAAAAAGCTATTGCCATAGTAAAAGATTCCAGCAAAAGAATATCCAAGGAAATGACAGGATCAGAAAACCAGCTCCTGTTAGGAATCTGAAGCTTAACATGCTGATTTTGCTAAATATAATCTAAGTGCCCCTGAATGTAATAAGCTGCTGAATGATCAAAGAATCAACCTTAATCAAATCAGCAAAGGAAGAACAATTTACTGGTAGGTAAATAAATATGAAAAACTCCAAAGAATTTCCCAGCAGACTTCAGCTCAGCAAGACACAGTCTAAATGGGTAATTAGTAAGGGACAATTGGAAAAGACATTAGAAGGCATGAAAAAGGCAAAAAAAGTCTGTTAACAAAGAAAAGAATGACAGACAGGTAATAACCCTATCAAAAAGTGGCAGAACAGAAAACCTAATTATCAGAAATCTGTTACAAGACACAAGCTGAGACAAAATGTCTAAAAGCCTATCCTGCTCTCCTGCATGGCTCACGCTCATGTAGTATCTGAGCATCTCAAATCTCTCCATGCATCTATTCTTACAACAGTGCTTTGAAACTGCGTAATATTGTTGTTTCTTTTTAAAGAACAGAGAGCTGAGGAATGTCATGCTAAGGCCATGCTTCCCAGAGGAGTCTGTGTCTTACTTTCATTGACTTAGCCCAGATGTTCAGTTGAAAATCAAATGGAAATCTGTGAGAAAACAGGGAACTGGATCTGAGACTAGGCTTATGTTTTCTTACCTGTACAAAACATCACAAAATAAATGAATACATTCCCTTAAAGGGTAACAGTGCTAGACAACAGGAAAGCAGGATGGTAAGGCAGCATTGTCTCTACACCAAATTCTTATCATTAACATTTTCCTGCATTACTGCTCTTCCTTTATTTAAAGAGATAGATAAAAAGAAAGTTTTCAAGCTATGACGGAGGCAGGACTGAAAGCAACAAGATACAAAAATGGCTCCAGGGGCACACAGTAATCAAGATGAAAACAAAATGCAATCACAAAACACCTTAGTGAATACATCTAAAGCCCACTGCTGAATCAAACTTGGAAAAAAAAAAAAAAAAGAATTAAACAAAAAGAAGAAAAAAACCTCTCTTCAGCAATAACACTAAAGCCAAATAAAAGCAGATCCCATTGAGTAATTTTTCACACTCTTGGATGGCAGCATCTTCTCCTGGAAGCAGTAATTCTCACACCCGTGGAGCTGCTGCTTTCCTGCACTGGGGGACAATAGCTCTCAAGCGCAGCGACCATATAAATACATGGCACATACTAGTGGCAACCACTGATGAATTACTGTCATGGGCTGTCCTACCTGCTGGCATCAATATCCCTCATGATTTAGATCCATTTACCAGCTGTATCTCCTCATCTCTCATTTTCTGTTATTTCATTAAACAAACTATCACATTATTTCCCATCAGCACTCTCCCTCATCCCCACTATGCTCAGGGGAATGCTTTGCTCTGACTGTAAATGATAACGCCCTAGCCTTTTCACTCCTTTGGCAATGACTCTGCTTTTACATGGTCAGCACCCAGCTCCCTGCCTCCCTCCCTGTCAAGAGAAACTTGCTGCTCAAGCAGTTGGCTCACAGAAAAAAATAAAAGAACAGGGAAACAAAAGTACAAATGTACCCTGAGAAACAGTGCTAAATACAATTAGCTGACAAAGTCAGTGCCCATCAGCTTAAAACAAAGGAAACGGAGCTGCCTTTAACAGGAGCACTCAGGAGGAAGCATCATTAGTGCTCTAAGACACATCACAGCAATAATCTTTCTGACCCGGTTCCCACTGAAAGCTAGAGTGCTAGGCACAAGTGAAGAGGCGCCAATATCTCAAAGCATGTGCAGTAAAAAACAAACTTTCACTATGCTGCATCTGTGTGATGGGTGGACACCAAAGGGTCTCAGAGCATCTGCAGCTGACAGCTTCTGTTAGACAACAGCAATGAAACCACCACTTCCTAGAGCCTTTGCAGTAAAACAAACTTTTTCTATAACTACAACAACACCTGTCAGTATCAGAGTAAAGTTCTCACAGAAAATGCCTTTTTTGTTTTAAACCCAGCATTAATGTACCTCTGCCCCCCTCTCTAGCTGCCTGGCAATACTCTGGCACTGCATAGCCTTCTGGCCACTTCCTCTCCCAAGGCAGAATCTCACAATTCTTCCATTACAAAGGGAAGAATGAGGCACATTATATCACCTGTGTACTAAAAAGGTATTTTTAGACACCCAACAGTGCTCCAAGCAATTGCTAGGATTTGAGTGGGTTGATGTTTCTCCCTGAACTTGGGGCACAAACCTGTTGAAGTCTACTAAAAGCTCACAGTCAATGAAGCATTTTGAGTAAGTTGAATACAAGTAAATATTCCTATTGTAAGACAGTTAAAACATTTTATTTCAATGAAACTTTTCATTAGAAATTGATAAACTTGGAATGTAATCAGTCTTTAAAATTTATTTTTTCATTGTCTTGCTCTGAGCTGGGGCAAAATATTGAAATTACTGAAGTTTTCCATGGACTGGAATTACTGTTGCCTTGGTTCTACCGTGTGTTGAAAAGTCCTTCATAAGAATATCTGTATCAGAAGAAAAAGAGCAGGATCACGTCACCCTAATCCACTACCCAAAATTGACTGGATCATCTGGAAGAGCCCAAGCAGGACAGGCTGCAGCCACATGCTTCTTGCCAGTGCTATGAGTGCTCGTCCTATTTTCAGCTGAGAGCAGCAAACACAAGCAGATGGGTGCCTCCTTCACAGCTCAGCGTACAACTTCAGAAATGACTCTGGAAATTCATGTGAATCCTATTAATTCCGTGGCTGCCTCAGCCAAAATGGCATCATGTTTTCATTCAAATCAAAATCCCATTGAAGAAAGTGGTAGAGATAAGAAGCTATTATATCCTGCCTGGGACATTCTGAAGTTGAGTGCATAAGATAAAACAGAATTTCATCCTGCAAGCCTCTGACATGTTAAAAAATGCAGATCTAAAATTGGTCATTCCTACACTAAAGAATGGCAAATTCTGCACAAATTCCCCAAGTGAGCTCAACACTGAAAGCAGCACAGCTGCAGCAACACAGTTCTGGACATGATAATTTTGCTGAAAGAGATCCACAGGCATAATAATGCCCTGTGATTTGATGTTATTTACCCTTATACTACTAGTATGTTTCCCCAGTTTTGCCACTGTATTCTCTTTATTCCCAGCACCTGGCAGTTCAAGCCAGGAAACCCACCCCTTTTTAAATACATCCTTAGAAGGGGAATAAAGCTTGAGATACATGTATGTAGAAGGGAAAGCAGGATAAACCTTACCCTTCTCCCTGCAGCCCTTTATCTGACCAGAGGATGAGAAATACATACCTTCACATTACAAAATAATATTGATTTAAATCAGTTTTCACTTTTATTTTTTCCTACTTGACACACCAAGGACATTACACACAATATTAGGACACCTATGTAAATGACTGGCAAGCTAACAAATCCCAGTTATGTCTCCTTAAAGTTTCTAATCACATCAGAATTCAATCAGAAAGAAAAAAATCCATCTTTCCCTTGAGAGAAACTCCTGTGTAATCCATAGAAAATTATAGTAATTCTGCAGATTTTCTTGAATAGCTTTATACAACTTCAGGAATTTTGCTCCTATTTTATAAGATATATAACAGCAACATTTGTGATTAAATTACACTAGCTACTCCAATCATCTTTGGAGATAAAAGAATATATTTTTTTTTGACAAATCGTGAAGAGATATTTTAAAAGCTGGGTGTACTTCAAAACCTTTCAGGGATTAATACCAATTTATAAAATAAGTGCTATTTAAATGTGGAGTCAGTAAAGAATTCCACACTTTTACAAACAAAATGTATTTTGAAATACATGCTTAGTGCTATAGTAGCAGTGTGTAATGCTGTAGTATATATGTATGCAAACATACAGTAGCATATAGATACTTGCTTGCATTTTATATACAGTATTTAAATGAATAAGACTATGGTGAATCACAAGGTGATTTTATCCATTCACATATCAAATTAAAAGAAGGAATTACTTGATAGCAGTTAATGTGTGTTGACATATGTAAGTAAGTGTATGTGAGTGTTCCCTCTGACAACAGGTAAAACAGATGGAATCTGTGCTGTGCATTTTTTTCTTTTTTTCTTTTTTTTTTTTTTCTTTCTTTTTTTTTCTAGGAAATGTTACACTTCAGATTCTTTCTTAATGCAAAAGAAAGAAAATAAAACCCTAATCCAATCCTGGTGCTGTTTCACATGAATCAGGAAAAAAAAACAGGAGGTACATTACAAGTTTTTCTTCAATAGGTTCTCTGAAGCAGACTAGAGTCAACCTATCTTATTCATGGAAGGATAAGGTAGAGTAACACTGAACCTAATCTTCTCTCCCCTCATTTTTATTTATAATTTCTACATAAAATATTACATAGATCTGAAGCTGTTCAGGCCAGACAACAGACATGTCTACCCTGAGAGGATTTTCAGAAGCCAGAGCTAGTGACACTTTGCTCTGGTCACTGCTTTGTTGTAAAACACAAGCGTGATCACCTGGGCTACATGGCACAGGCTGTAAGTGGGGAGGAAGCAGCTGACTCAACCCTTCCACAGACCACAATCTTTTAGCAGAAGGAAAACAACATGCTGCAGGCACAGGTTACAATTTGACCTTCTCAGAACTAAGTTGTGCTGGTTCTTCCTCTGCCAAACGAAGAGCTCCTTGTTCTTCCCACTAAGAATATAAAAGGTCTTTAGAAACCACAATTCTTGCAAAAGGGGAGCTCAGATGAAAGACCAATAAAATACGCCAGTCTGCCCACACAGTGTTACTGAGCTGCAAGGGGCTGCAGCAGCTTCAGTCCTTGGGCTCTAGGGAAAGCCCATGGGTGGCTTTACTTCACTTTGTCTTAGAATAACTGTTAGCAAAGTTTTAATCAGAGCTAGAGTCTAAAGCTCTAAGCAGACATGGACCAATCTGTGCAAATAAAAAGCAACCGAATGCTCAATAGTGTGTTAAAAACAAAGGCAACCTGACACACTGACCTTAAAAAGAAATGTGAAATAAATACATCTTTACTTAACCCTATTCCACCCATCAGGACTTCTAGAAATTCTTTGCACTCTTGCTTTTTTCCACTAGACGTTTCCCTAGTAGCATTTGAGCATTATTCAGGAGTGTCTGGGTGCATCACAGTTAAAGCAATAACTTACTCTGGCTATGAAACATCAGTAAAATTCTCTATATTCACTAGGATATAGAAAATTTATTGAACCTGGGTTTAAAGGGAAAAAATAATAAAAATCATTAGGTAAGTAATACACAGAGAAAAATACCAGCTCAGTGAAATCTTATTTGGAAACTTATATGACTGAGAAAAAAGGTGGGAGCTTCACATAAATAAAACACAAAGAAAAACACCATTAAATCCAGAGCCAGAAAAAGGAACGCCTATATGAAGAGAAATTGTAACTGGATAAAGTTCCCTTTCCTCCAGAAAAGCATAACTGTAAGTAGGCTTTGCATGACAAAGAAAGTAAAAGCAGAATCATATATTGAATATACAGTGTATTTTAACACCTCCGGTAAAGGGGGAAAAGTGTTTTCCATAAGAAATGCATTTTTTTCCCATGGGAAAGAAGGAAGTTTGAGTTGCTTTCCCCATCCTTGCTGAGGTGTACCACTTTCAAGGTATAGCTATGAATCCTGTAAGAATTACCTTCTTAGATCATATCACAAAACATTCACTCATACAGAACAAAACCCAACCTGTTTATCTTAATTACTTGGTTACTCCAGACAGAAGGTAACTATTGTTATATCACGCACTTCCCAGGCTCATGTTACTCTAACCCCAAACACTCCATTCCTATACTTGATTTCCTTCCACTTTTCTTCTAATGACTCTTCGATGCTACCAGCAATTGAGAGAAAGACTTTTCTACAGCACTAATGCAACTAAATGAAAACACATGATTTTTTTTTTTTTTTCCTGGATTTATACTGCTGCAAAGCAGAACAAGTTCTTACCTCAGACTCAGGAAGAGAGACACGAAACATCCTGGAACAGTTTTCTTAAAATAATCTTTTAACAAAGTTAAAGCAATGGGAAACAGATGATCATTTGTCTGTTTTATTACCTGCAGTCCAGGGACTAAAGAAAAAAAAAATGAATAAACTATATTAAAAATGGAAAATGAAAAAAAAGAGAAAAGAAAAGAAGGCTGTAAAAAGCTGGTTGTCATTCCAGGTGACCTTCTGCTTAAGATTTAGAGACCACAATGAGAGCTCTTATTGTTTTAATCTGCTAGTACCACTTTACTTATTTATTTTCATGGATTTTATAATAACAAGGAACCAGAAGCACACTAATCACTATAACAGTGTAAATTTCTGATCCATGGCAAATTCAAAATGAATTTATCAAGCAAAATATTGCCTATCTGCTTGTCTTGTACATACTCAATCTTGAACTATTTTTATTTTTATTTTTTTAAACAGTTTGCATCTCCTTATGAGATCTTATACACTGCATAAATATTCATAAAACTAATAAACACTTACAACAGAAATCACAGACCAGAAGACACTATCAACAATTATGTGAACTGCAAAGTAGAATAAAACCTCCATCACTCTGCACTGACTCCAAAGCAGAGACAAGGCTCCCTACCTTCATCTCAAAGACCCATATAGATATCTCCAAGCACAGATCCACCATGAAATAAAAATTACCCTATCTTCAAACTGATGTCCCTACAAGAGATTTCTTTTACTGCTCCAACTTCACAGGAAAGTCAGAGAAGACACTCTTCAGACCTTGTACCCAAATATAGTGTAAAGGCCTGATTACAAAGACAGTTTGCATCCGCATCTTTCATTCTTCCTCATAAGGATAAAGGATGTCGCTCTACATTTGATAAACTGAAGTAAATATGAATCCAGATTGCAAAAGCACAAAGTCTAGGCCACCAGGCAGCTTAGATCTGCAAAGCTTTAAAATCTTCTGTATCTGTTAAAAATCAGCACGTCCATTTTTCCAGAATCCCCATGTAATTGCAGTAGGTGGTTCTCCCTGACAAGCCTTAATGCAAGTGTTTTGATGTTATACTTTCTGTAAGTTTTCAGAAAAAAAAATAGATCCCTGTTACTATTATTATGGATTTAAAGTGTCTTCCTGTCCTTACATTGCTTTTTCAAGGTAATCATTAACCAGTCCTATAGAATCAACATATTCCTTATTCGTGTAGGAAAACAGTTAATAGGTGGTGTAAAGTTAAGAGTGTTTCCTCAATTTTCCAGCTGAATTCAAACCTGTTCTAGAGTGATTTGTAGCACAGCATATGAATTCTAGCAGCTGCCTGTTTTAGCAGATATTATTAGCTTTGAAACCATGCATAAACTCTTAGAAGGTCAGAGAAGGATAAAAAACTGACAGTAAGAGGTTCAAGTAAATGAAGGTAAATACATCAAAAAACCTATTTAGCACAGGCTCCACATGAGTCAGCAGTGTCACCTCTTCACTGCACAGCAAGTTAAATCTAGACAGGAAAATACCAGTTTTTGAAAGTCAAAGGCAACAAACTTCATGTAGATGAAAGAACAGGGAAATGAGGAAAAACTAGGCAAAAAGCAAGCGGGCAGCCGTTACAGCAAATCCCACAACATGACTGCAATATGCAGTACCCTCCATCTCCAGCACCCTCACGTCTGGAAGTCCAGTACTTTGTGAAATAATCACATCTGTAGTGGTAATTCCACAAATTCTTCATCCAAATTATCCACTTTGAAAGATTTATTACAAGCAGTAGCAAGAGAGCCCCCACTTCCCATGCTGGGGCTCCCTGTTGAGGCTAACAGATTCACATATTCCCTGCTCATAAACCTGAAATAAAAATAGGGATTACATCTTAATTCATTTAAATTTGTTTTGCCCTGCCTTTGCACCACTATCCTTCTTATCCAGTGAGAGGAGGTGCTCACTAGCACCTTCTCCTGTAAAACCAGTCAATTTTTTATTAAAAATCCACCACAGAGGTATTACTAAGAGTTTTTGCTATGAAGAGTTTTAGTTCATGGTGCCGTTCCTACTTGATTCAGCCTATGAAAGGTTTTTAGTTTTGATCACGCTGTGATTTAAAAGCTGATGGTACATTGCAGTGAAAGGAGGTAAATTAACAGACAAAATGTTGTGTACTATCTAGAAGGACTGAACCTCAGGTTGTTATACACAGCTCCAGGTATTACACCAGCTCTACTAGCAGTAACAAATAACAATAAATTTTCACTCAAGATAGTTTCCTAGAAGTCAGGAATTATTTTTATGCATTTTCTCACAAATAGTCTTCAATTTACGATAACACAATACTGGTGGTGAACTCAGGCACCAACTGGTAACACAAAAAGGGAGCCTTGATTATTCATATGCAGCTAATCACCATAGAAAGGTCAGCTCTGCATTTACAGACACAGTCCAAATTGGAAATGAGTTTCTATGCAAAGAACACAGAAGTCTTTTCCATAGAGTGAGCTTCTTATTCAGACAAGAAAAAGATAACTGTATTTAACCAAGTATCTTCCTTCATTTTTTTTTCTATTGTTTTGAACAGTGTTGTTGAGTCCACAGTAAAGAATATACCATAAAGGTCGTATATCATTCTCATCAGCAATAAGTCCTTTTTATCAATTCATAGTGCAAAGGAATAGTAGGAAGGAAAATATACTGCTCTTCCAGTGGAGAAAAAAAAAAAAAAAAACAACTTTCTAAACTAAGGCTGAATCTAATACTTAAAATAGAATATATGATGCAGTAAAAAAATACATTAAATATCACACTTTGAAAAGTAAAAACTAACCAAACAGAAAAACCCAGACTGAATAGTTTCTGTTGGCAAATACTTGCATTTATTTCATTCTTAATACATAAGAAGGGATTTATTTGCTATATTTGAATTTGATTTCAGAACATTAAAAGCAAAGTACACTGAATAATTTAAGCTTTAATGTATTTCCCTGAATGGAACATGCTCTCTTGAGAGGTGAATAAAAGAATCAGTTTACATTGCACAAATGGACAGTAGTAAAAAAAAAAGATTTCCCTAAACACAACACGTCAATACAATTTACAATCTCTGGCTTTATATAAACTACTGTAAATCTGTTTTTCATATTTTGGATAATGTAGAACTCTTGTAGCTGAACCATAATGTCATTCAATTCTTATGCCTGAATAATCTGGATCATTGGAAGGAAACAACATCTAGCATGGATAGAGAAAGGGAAGAATACTTCAAACAATTAATCAAAGTTAGACAAAATAATAAACTAGTTCTCTGATACTTTGAAGGAAACTCTAGGTGTAGTACAAAGGAATTTCAGTCTCTCCAAATTTAATCAATAGCATCAGCATGAAATATTCTAGCTGTATTTCAAGATAAAGACAATATTCAGCAAGCACTAATAATATCCTCGCTGGGTTTTCACCATATGCAGACTAAAGACAATTTATACATACAAAGGTCTATTAAACTGAAATCGCACAAAGTCTGGCTTTTGTAGTCCTTATGCAGTACTCAAGAAGCATCAGCTCAAGACATGAATTTTACGTGGAAGGACCGGAGAGGCAGTAGTGTATATTCAGTCAATAAAATAAAATATTTTTCCCTGATTAGCAATTCAGATATTTGGTAAAGCTGTTGTGATGGAGGAGAGAGAGTTAAAAGTATCAGTAGTTTTCCCTCAGTGGGTTCTCATGTTTAATTTGCCAAAAGCCAGAAATCAGGTGGGGGCTGCAGATCTGACACTTTTCACATACAAACCATGGCATATCCAAATACTTTGAGATTTCTAAATCAAACCATGCTAATCAAAGTATGATATATTATTAGAATCAATACTATTACAAATGATATAAGAGCATTAGTTCATTCGTGGCTTGTACTGAAGAGGAAGTAGTCAGCTCTTTGAACAAAGAGCTGAAGGATAGCAGAAAAGCAGCTGTCACAAAATAAGCTTCATTTGGTCTAAGACACTACTGGAGTCCAACCAAATGAGGTACAAGTAGTCAAAGAAGAGTCAAAAGACAGCACAAACTGACAAGCCCAAGATCAGATGTCCTGACACTCCCTGCAGGGCACCTCCTTAGAAATACTGGTGGAAATGCCATTCCCTTTACTAAAAATGAAATCATTCTTTTTAAAAAGTATTGAGAAGGGGCAGAAACATAGGGGGCTTCTCAGCACACACACACTGATAACCATATGCAGCCTGAGTTCCTAACACCAAAAGTAAATGAGGGAGGTTGGAAATGGTCTTTGTATCTAAAAAGACATCATACGTGTAGTGTGGCTTTCCCCCCAGATGAGCCAACCAACACCAATTAATGCAGAGTTAACAAGACTACCGAGTTTCATCATGTAGGAGGCTAAGAAGCAAATTTAAAATTACAAAGCAAGAAATTCCTTACAGGAGTAAATAGCTTGGAACCTCTCAGTTGTATGTGTGCTTAGGGATGGCTGAAGGAAATGTTATTACTCATCAGCTGTAGCTCCGAGGACATTAAAATGTAGCAGTTATGTACATAGTCTGCACAGATGCTTTGGTGAATCCTACAAATGCCTTGTTCAATCATTTATTGTATAAATATCTTTAGGATACCCAAGCCCCAAACCATTACAGTATAATTTCTTCCAGGGAGTAATTGAATCTTGCATGTATTGATGAAACTGCAAAGAGAAAATACAGCAAAGACCTACAATAACTAAAGAAAAGACAAGATTATTTTGAACAGTCAACAAGTCCTTATAGTTCATCTCATAATTGCCACTGGAAACTCATAAAATCCTGATGTTAACTCAGGAGTCATTCAAGGTTCTTTTCTGTCACAAAAACTCTATTTTTCTTGCAGATAAATCAAAAGGACAGAAATTCATTGGGGAGGTTTTTTTGTTTGTTTTTTTGTTTTTTAATTCTTTCTTTCCAGTAGCTTTTGGTATTGTTTCATGAAACATCCATTATCATCTAAGTCTAAAAGCTGTATGAAAATCTTGCCGTCTTCTGATATATCATTAATAATTCTGGTTCCTCTGATGAAAAAGACTGGAAAATCATAGAGATCTTTTGAATAGATAAAATACAGATATGTAGAGAACTGCACCACAAGGGGAAAAACTAGTGTTTAAGTATGTTTGCTATTTTAGTGCTATGATTCTGAGCTTTTTATGATGCAAACACTTAGGGGTGTCTCTCTGCTCCTGAAAAAGGAAGTTAAGTTATTTTTATTTCACTACTTTCAAAGCAATTAGATTAAGATCACGTTATTCTTTCTATTCATAATTGACTACCAAAAATTCCTCCTTTGGCCAAAATTGCTCTTGAACATCAAGTACAAATTCAGATATGGCTATTCTGATTCAACTGCACCCATTATAATCCAAACTTCACAAATGTGGAGAAGTTGCCACCAGTGGTGGCTACATGCACGTATTTCCCAACTATTTTGGTATATGGATACTCAGAAACCTTTCTGTCAGTCTTCTTTATTAGAAATAGGCCTTAGAAGCCAAATAATACTTCTGTGATTTGAATACAGATATAGAGCAATTAAGTATGAAAAGGCAGTATTACATTAATCCAATGCTTTTCCTTTATGTCACAGTACAAACATAACATGAAAAGATACATCAAAACATTTTTGACATGTAGTATATCTTGTTGATAAGACATCTAAATTTCATAGTTTAATACAAAACTTGTAAATTAAAGCATTATAAATGCAAACCACTATTACAAGCAACAATTGCTCTGCACTGGTCTAATTCATTTGTCCTAGAAGGCTGTCACCTAAAGAAGAAACAATCTGTTCCCTAACAACAACAAAAAATACATTCAAGAGTTACAATAGCAGCCAACACTCATATATAATATATACTGTCAGAAATTTTGCTATAATACATAAAAGAGACACTGCACTTTCCATTAAATCATTAGCCTACTACTCAACTATGCACTAGGAGACAATTTTCATGATTTTGGAAATGTACATGCTCATTATTCCACCTAAAAAAGGAAAATACAACTTTATATCAAATCCTACTGAGACAGGAGTTCCCCAGAGAGTCTGCTCTGTACCTGCAGTAGCTGATGTCTACCAGCAGTTCATATTCTTGTTTGGAAATGTCCATTATTTATTTATTTATTTAATCATTTCTTTATTTTAATAATATTTCCTTAAACTAATCTAATCGGTGTAGTTTTTAAATACAGGATGCCCCAGTACCAGCTCAGAGCTCTGATTAGCTACTCTATGAACGCCAGTACCTCCCTCTCCTCTCCGCTGGGCTTCTCTCTTTAACAGCGTTCCAGCTGTTTGCCAGCAAGAAACTGCTTCATTCCTCCTGCAGCCCAGACAAAAGTGGTCTAACATTTACATGAAAAGAGAAAAGAAACTACATTTTTCAAACTGCTGAAGAACAACATGTGTATGAGAGCCATGAGACAGAAATGTGTCTAACAGGCAAGTTTCTCACCCTCTTCAATCACCACTTTAACATTTCACTCTGTTTGCAAAAAGACATTTTCATACAGGTTTCAGAGGCTATGGGCAGACATTTTTCAAGCTGTTTCAGTAGTCATAAACACGAGCTGATCAAGAGATTTTGGAAAGCTGGCAGGTATTTCCTTCAATGCTGTATTGCGGTTGCTTGTGCCTCCTGTGTCTGCCAAGGCCAGAACGCAGCTTTCCTTCTGCTTTACACTTGGTGACCAGCAGCCAAGCAGTGATCTACATTTATATTCCCTACAGGCAAATATATATATATTTAATCAGATGCATCCATACTTGTGATGGTATTAAGTTCTATTTCATATCAGAAATAACATTAAGCCACATTTTGGAAGCTCCTGTACGTTTCCCTGGGACTACAACACAGCAGAAATGGCCCAAAGAAAAGCTGTTTTTTCTGCCACCAGGGCATTGTCTCCTGCTCTGTCCTCATCCTTTTTACTTCTCTTGATAACTAATAAAAGGTAGTTTTATTACAAGCTCTCAGATTCCTGATGGTCTATGTACCTGTCTCCAAGGCTAAAATATAAAATAAGTGTAGATTTTTATTTTTGTTGTCTGCTCTCACTTTTACCTTGAGATGCTCAAAATATATTGTCTTGAGGTAAATGGAGAGCAAATACCGGCCCTTTCAGTTTTACTATGAACGAGACTTGAAGTAGCTTTGCCCCCCCAGTATAAATAAGTGCAGGTTCTTTACTCTGCTTTTACTTTTGACCAGATGAGTGAGAAGACTACCCTAAAGGAAGAAGAAAGAAATCCCAAACTTCTTAACTGCTGAAATAATACCTTTATATGCTCCCCAACCATGAAAATTTCCAATTTAGTGACTGCCAAAGCTAAAGTAAACTGAGCATTGATATGCATCTATTATTTACTCATTTGCATTAATAAATAGCACCAATAGTGAAAAACAAACTCCACTACTCCAACCACCACATAGAAGAAGCTTGTCATAAAACCCTGTATGCCCTGAACTGTACTGCAGTTCTTTTTTAGCAAAGCCTACAAATCTTCTCATTACTCATTGTCCTAGCAATGATTATGACAGTGGCCCAGGACATGGGCTTACTGAAGTTTGGAAAGTTATTCAGATGTAAACGTAAAAGCAGATTTTGTATTGCTATACAGACTAAATGAGAACAGCAATGACAAATTCTCCTTCAGAGGAAATACCAGCTCAAGCAGTAACTCAGAAAAATATGCCAGAATGTAGTGAAGTAGGGAATAAGGAAAATATGATTAAGGTCACCTCTGCTTAACCTCTCCTGGGCAGGAAAACATAGGTTTAAAAAAAAAAAAAAAAAAAAAAAGCTATTGAAAATCAGGATCAGATTAAAAGTGGAATCACTTAAAGTTGCCTAAAGGTCAAAGCTTACAGGGAAAAGTAAAAGTGAAAAAGAAGGTTTTCCATTCAGGATCCATGACATCCAAAACATGCCAAAAGACTACAGCTACACTGTTTTGTTTTCTCTTCTAACCAGAGCTTCTAACCAAAGCTGTTCTTTGACAGTATCCACGTTGTCTGGAGTTGTGCTGTGGGGAATACAGGAATACATGTAGCTGCTGGTGTCTGGGAGTTCCTGGGCTTTGGCTCAGGAAAATTCGCAGCAGTGAGCACCTCCAATGTGTTCTGAAGAAGGCAGTTGTGTCATCTCCAGCTGCATAGTTTTAATCACCATTAGACAGTATCACTGCTTTTAGACTCAGATTTAAAGGCATATCAAAACAAATAACAAATACACACTACCCTTAATTGAACATTTGTTTCAGAAAATACACAAGCATGTTTTCAAGGCCAAGGAGTTTTGTCTAGGACATCCAAACAATTCTGCACCTGTTAACTTCACTAGGATGAGTTATCTAACTTTAGTTATCTTTTCTGAATCTCAACAGGACTACTTGTTACTGACATTATTAAACATAAGTGCACAAATAAGTGTTCGCAGGATTAAGTTGCAGAACATATTAGTCTTCACTCCAGATAAGGTATTGCCAATAGAAAGTATGTTCAAGTCTTGAAGGAAATAAATACAATAAATAGAACAATCATTGGGATCCTTTTTTAATGCATTTGCTAGTATTCTGGATATATTTCCAAATTTATTTAAGAGCATATGACAAGCTGTTTCTATTGAAGACTTACTGTTACACTCAAAAAAAATCCAAATCAAATCCAAATTTCAGTACAGCACTTAAAAACATGCAATCATCTTTGAATCCATCAACAGTTTTCTCAAATCTGATGCCAGACTATCAACTAGTGCCCCTGCATTGCATTGGTATATTTGAGGATAAGTTGTAGCCTATTCTAGTCTTTGTTTGTTTTGAACATACAATGCAAAATTGTTTCAAAAAAATAATTCAGTACCAATTCATTAAATGGTGAACAGCTTCATTTTGAAAGTGAGTTTTATAGCTTAATATTACATTGGACTGCAAAGATAGATTAGCTTGAAATTTGTTCTGTAATTAATTCCCTGGAGAGAAATCTATTTGCATGCAAAAAGAGGGAGACTTAATTAATGGCCAAATATATTTAAATTGATATATCAGCTACTCACAGACAATTGTGGCTTCATTCTTTATTGAAAACCAACCCAGAGCTGAATAGCTTATTTACAATGTAAAACAAAGCTATAGAATAGCTCTCCTGTAAGTAAAGAAAGATATTTTATTTGGATTTCAATAACTCAATAAGTAGAGAGATTGATATTAGTTGTAAGATTTTAGTTACATGGGAGAAAAATATCAGTTTATTATAAGGAAAAGCAATGGAAAAACAGTGTATTTTGCTGAAGTATCAAGTTAGATGAATCCTGAATACCTCCAAGAAACCATCTTATTATTTTTAATGACCCTTTAACCAAAAAAAAAAAAAAAAAAAAGCATATTAACAATAAATGCTAAAGATCCCAAACTTTGTAGTGAGTGAACTTCTCAGGATGACTTTATGGAGTATTGCTATACAAATGCAGTCACCTCCATTATGTGAGGTATATAACTGATATGTGACTGCCTCCAAAGTGTTGCAGCATGAATAAGCCTGCTGGTATATAAAAAGTATGACACTAACAGTATAGTAGTGAATACAATTATTTCTAAAGAATTTTAAAAGTAGCTAAGATCTTTGAAAGAAAAATATTCTTGCTTTATAGTTACACAAATTGATTAAAATTTGAAAAGAAGAATCCTGAAGACATCAATTCTGTTTTTTCCAGGATTCCCACTGCAGAGAGCACGTTGCATTACATACCAGCAGAGAGACTGAAACAAGCAGAAATCCCATGAATATTTATATCCCACCTTGTTAGGTACCACACAAAACCCCACCATGCTAGAAAGACCAACAATAATGGTAGTAGTAAAATATAAATCAAGACCTGTGTTTAACCAGTAGCTGTGAAAAATAGATTTGTTACCAGCATAATTCAACAACTACATCAAGTAAATGCAGTACAAGTCGATGCCACATGCGTAGATCATCCAGCCTCAAGGAGCCTGTATTCACAGAGGGTTCAGCCTTTACATGCAATAGTGATGAGTGCTGATGAATTCGGTCAGCTCAAAGCAATGGATGAGAAAAGCTCTGACAGATGAGAATCAGGCAACTTCTCTCAAAATGAAAGGAAACTCAAAATACATACATGGGAGCATCTATAAAGACTTATTTTTTTTATTTTTTTTTCCCCCACATATAATTATAACATAACCCCCATCATGCACGTGTTCTCCAAAGTATCATGAAGAAAGTGCAGTCTTTCCGGAAAACACAGTATTTTGAGCAGTCAGGAGCCCAATGACCCTTCAAAGATGATTTAAAGATGACTGGGATTTGTAACTTTTCTTTGCAGCCCAAAAAGAGATGAAAAACATCATACAGTGAACCACAGTGCTTGAATGGATTTGAGCACCCATATTTATGAATTTCCTCTATTTTTTCCAATTTACCTTTTTTCATAAAAAAAAAAAAAAAGAATTTTCTACCCACAAATGGCAATGGCACCTCTTTAGTCTGATTTTCAAATTATCAGTAATTTTGTGATTTTGAACATAACCTGGAAAAGAAATAATCAGTTCCTTCCAGGCTGCATCCCTTTCTTTCAACAATAGGAAAACATTAGGAAAAGAAAACAAACAAGACTAAAGTCTCTACAGACAGCACAGGCTGCTAGCACAGTCTCTTCTGCAACATGCCACAAATTCTGTTTAAAGAATGACATCTGCTTTCATCAGACATCAGAGTCCAATACATTTAAAGAGGTAATGCATAGGAACTAAATTATAAGTTACATGGTTAAATATTTCAGAGCTTCCATACTTCTCTTCGTTTTGTCAACAGAAGATAGGTGGCTTTCCAGAGAATATTCATTCAGTCTGTCACTTGAAATGTCTCTCTTTAAAAATTAACACAAATACTTAACTTTCAAAGATGTTAGCATGTCATTACTTGTCACATAAATTGTAGAGTTAGGTACTTGCAGAGGTGTATTTGAAGACTGCTGCTGAGCAACTTTCAGCGTTCATGAATAAGATATAGGACCTTTCATATTCCATTAGACATATGCATACCTTCCATAGTTATTGAACAAAGGTATTCAATGTCTCTTTCTAAAGAAAATGTTCACTTTGAACAGAACTTTAAATGAGTTGTGTAGAGGC
This sequence comes from Aythya ferina, assembly GCF_964211825.1. Lineage (NCBI taxonomy): Eukaryota > Metazoa > Chordata > Aves > Anseriformes > Anatidae > Aythya > Aythya ferina. The sequence goes on from NC_140305.1 coordinate 25,542,578, forward strand.
AAAAAGTCTGTGGTCTCAGTCCAGAGGTCCTTAACCACAGACATCTTTTCATACTAATCAACTGAGTGAATCAGGTCCTTGTTGTGATCATGTAAATTGAAGGATGGGTATGAGCACCTGGAGGCAGAAGCAAGCCATCACTATCTGTCTGTACTGAATCAATTTACAGCTAAAGATGTTAGAGCCAGGTAGAAGACTCAAGTATTTCATTTCCCTCATTCGTCTTTCCTGTAAAAATAAGCTGTAGAATTAGGATATGCTAGCAGGTTAGCATTACACTGGACTGACTTTAAAATTTGTTCACAGTAGCACACTTCACATCATCATCTCCTTCCCATTCCACAGGGAGTCATTTCCTGTCTTCAGTTTTAAGAGATGGCCCTAATGGGAACAGGTTCATTCCACTATTGTTCATCTTCCCCTGCCTCCCCAGGCCACCTGGCTTTCCCCCTCAGCCTGCCTGCTGCTGTGCTTACACATCTTCAGCTGCTCCAGGGCCAGTTTTTATTTGTTTGATATCGCCGTGTTTACGAGCTGGCACATGGCCATCCTTTCCAGTTCCAGCTTTTGCTAAATGAGAAAACTCTTGCAGCAGTTGCACCAGTGCTTCCACACACATAGCTGTTGGGGGCAATTTCCACCTTAGAAAATTGGCTTTTTGTCTTACACAGAAATTGCTACCAGAATTCAGGCATCTAAATATTATCTAAGGAGAGAAGATACACTCAGAGCTTGTCCATACCCTGTGGCAGGGACAAGTCACAACACAAGAATGCCAGCAGAAGCATTTGAGAAGGATTCTGGGGAGGGCGGGAGGGGGAGATTTTTAGGTATGTTTCCATTAACTTATCAGTATCATTTCTTCATCAAATTGCAAGATACAGTAAATTTAGATGAGTAGAAACAATTAATGTTGATGACCAAGTGCTTGCACTAAACATGTTTGAAGAGGCTGGGAGGAAGGATGTGGCTCCTGCAGCACAGCTGTGGTTTGCACCCAAGTGCCCCCAGGGCTCATTTGGCCCCCTTACTTGGGGGGCAGCCAGATAGTTGAACACATACCAAGACTACAAATGTCTAAGTCTATACACTTAAACAATCCCTCAGCTTCCAGAAATAACCTTAAACTAGCCTCTGTTCTGGTACCCCTACCTATGTGGCTCCATTTCTCTGAAGGATCGCATCCCTGTTCTTCACCCAAAAAGCCTTTGTTTTTTTGCCTCTTGCTTGTGAACTTTCCTACAAGCGTTTAGAAACCTTAAATTAAAAAAACGCCCGAGCACAGAGCTACACAGCAACTTTTCCTCAAGGGACATCTGCCCTGATGCTTGCATAGTACAACAAATGCAGAGCTGCAAGAATGTAATTATTCACAATAAAAGTGTTTTAAGCTAAAAAATATGAATGTGTTTCAGTTTGATACAATTAAATGACTTGGCAGTTTTGGATTTGAATTGTGAATCATCCTTGCATTGTCCTCTGACTTATTCTCTTTTGTTCATGCAGTGTTCATTAAAGGCAAGTGAGTCATTAGGTATGGTCCATCTTTCAAGGGGAAGATGGTGGAAATTCCCCACTGCAACTTATATTGTTAGGATCAAAAGGAAGAATCTGCTTCAAAGGTTAATGCAAGACTGAAGATAACTTTTTTATGCAATTAAGTGGATGATACATTTCTACTGATCTGTGAAGATAAAGTTCTAATATAATAATTGAAAATGGTTATAAATTAAAGCTAGTTTATAGTCTTAGCTATCCAATCAAAACTTTAAATTGACAGAAAATACCACTCACTAGTTTATGGACAGGGAAGTGTTCATTTATCTGCCTGATTTACCAGTGCGATGTGTCTGTCTGGTCCATGTTCCACCTACTTTATCTTTAAAGTATATTGCTCAGTTCTCTTATTTTTGCTCTTTCCAATCTGAAAATACTTAGCTCTTAGACTATGTCTAAGAAGCATACTCAATATGCCATCTGCACAAGTACCTTCCTGTTTGGGGTCTGATATTGTCTGCATCTTCACAGAAAATTATTATGGAAGAAACTGCAAAAATTCGCATGCCAAAGCTTGGGTTTCTTTTTTTTTTTGTTTGTTTAGTTGTTTCATTTTGTGAGGGGAGAGGTTGATCTGTTGTACAGTAGCTATACATACATTTCTCCTGAAGTCAGTGACAAGAGTCCTGACCATATTTTTCAGGTCTGAATTCAACAGTATCAGCACACACAGCCTGTGCTACCACACAGCAATGTCATTAAATTAATAGATCTGTTTCTCTAAATCTGCTTACATTATCAAAAAGCTGTATTGATCATCTAAAGGAGATTACAAGCAGTGGGAGATAATGACAAAATACCCTTAAAAGCAGGGTTTGTTCCCAGGGAGTACCACAGCTAGAAATGAGATACAGAAAGGGGTTTGTTCCATTGCCTATACACATACTTAGTGCCATGCTAACTTGGCCTGGGTACCAGGCTCCACCCCAGAAGGCAGCACAGTTTTGTTAAGGCTACAGTATATGCCAGCCCAGCATGGACATTTCAGGTAACTTGAACAGTAACCTGGATGCATATAGGCACTAACTGCTTTCAGTATCTGTAACTGAAATAGTTCCTCTGAGTTAGGAACAAGCACACTGATTCTTCTAATTTTTGTAGTCTCACAGATAAAAGAGGTAAAAGCCAACTGTATTTGCATAGAGAAACAACCTACTAGGTTTTCAGTATCCTTGGCTTTGCATGGTGTTAAATTAACAGTCATTGCCTAACCCAACAAAATGTCCAGAGTTCTAGGCAGTATGAACTAAAGGCAAAACTGAAAATATGATAGACAGAAAATAAAGGCTCTGGAAGAAGTACACTTTAAAAATAATCTCAACTATGTGGTAGTCATTTTAGTACACTGGTCTCTATTTAACTGTACATGGAAACAACCTTTAGAGCAAAATAAAACAACTCAGCATATATGCTTCATATATTCTGCCTTCTGGGTAAACCCACCTCCACAAACACACAGCTTGAGCATTCAAATCTGATATAGCTGAAGAAGAGAGCATCTGGTGAAGCGAAAAGTACGATCACAGTGTTGAGGTATTATATTGCAACAGAGATGTTCTCATACACAAAAGAACAATGGTATTTCAATCAGTACAGTGGTATTTTCTTTTTTTTTTTTTTAAAAAAAGAGCATAGAATGTGTAATCCTGTCATATATCAACAAAAGGAAAAGAATTCTTCTTTCAGTTAAAATGTCAAAATAGTGTGAAAATACATTCCATATCAGTGCATGAAAAATTCAAAACAAAATCTTTCAACTGAAAAAAATCTTCTGGTTAGGTTCTCAGAAATGTGCCAAGCAGATCTGAAGAGTCCATTTTCCACAAACAGTCTCGCATCCACTTGCTAGACCCTCCAGCTGCCAACACGCAGGTCTTTGACTTATTTCTTTCTCTTAAGAGAAAGCAGCCAGATGGCCAAAATTGAATATCCCTCCCAGCTGGCCAGTGTGAATGCATGTACCTGCTACCCAGCTGGACACCAAGCTCCAGGCTGGCCAGCCAGGAAGCATATGCTGCCTTTCACTGAGCTAGTGGACCAACTAGCAGAAACCTAGGAGGAAAGCATGAGACAGAAGTGAAAATCTGTTTTATTCTAGGAAATTAAAAGGCATCCCTGCTCGCGTGGGCTGCATACTCTGGATGAAAACTCTTGGTACACAGAAGGACACACAATCCATCTGTGTAACTGTTGTGATCACATTGTGCACAAGGCTAAGCAAGGCAGGCTGGAAGCTATAGGCAGAGAACCCAGGGTGCTGTGAAAGGCACTCAGCTTTTGGGCTATTGGAGGTGCTTGTTCAGCCAGAAACAAAGCCTCTGTCATCATGGCCTGCAGTTCACAAGATATTCCAATCAACAGAAGAAACTCTTACTCAAATACATCAATATACTCCTCAATCCCCAAACAGCATGAAGAAAGAACCCTAGGGTCACCTGATGATCAGAAATGCTTTTAGACCAAATTCCACAACAGGATTTTGGCAGAACAGTATTTTAAATTGACATCTGTTTGTGGACGCATTCTGCTCCAGAATGAAATTCATGGCTTTAAGTTGTGCTTAGTTTTCCTGGACTAGAGGAGGAAAAAACGGGATGTTTCACACCCTATAACGAGGGTCCTTAATAGGCATATGCTGCGTAGGGGATAACTAAACAGAAAACATGAGAGAATGAATTGCATCTCCTGTTTTAGAAAGGATTTTTTTTTTTTTTTATTTCAGTAAATTGGTATTAGTTGTATCAAAACCTATATGTGTAGAAATGAGCCTTGTGAAGGAAGGCAAAACCAAGAAAGTGTTACAATTTAGTGAGGCTCCACCTTCTGCTCTCATTATGGCTATCTCAGACAAAAAAAAAAAACAGCTTTACACAGGCCATCCTTGGGCTCTTCTGCTATAAGGAAATCATATTTTTTTCCTGCCTCTGTGGCAGCAGCTCAGTCCCAATTATTCATTTCTGTCTCTGTAACGCACCCACCTGACAAACAGTTTACGCCATCCCCATGATGAAGAAGCATTTTATGCAGAGACGACAGTGGAAGAGGTTAACAATATCTTGGGTAAGAAATCAAGGAGTATGTGCAACTATATGTGGACATGCCAAACTTCACCCAAGGTCAGGGCAGACCACACAGGAGACAAAGAAAGGAGAAGAAAGAAACCTCAGACTAACCTTTGAATATCAGTTGTCTTCAATAAAAGTTATCAGGACAGCTAAGACTTTAGCAACTTGTTTAAGCAAATCAATCATGTTGGTGAAAAACTGGATTAGAGAAACCTGAGAAGTCACGTTACAAGCTCAGTGCAGGATGACCAAAAGGCAGCTTGAACCACCCCTCAGAGGTGACACCCCGTGTGGTAAGCATGTTTCAGCCCAATCACTTTTCCCACTACTGTAAGCAGCAGTTGCAGGCTTGTTGTATGCTTAAAGTCCAGAATAAAGAATTAAATTCAAGCTGAACTTCCTGTATCAGAAGTTCTTGTTAAACTCCTAACAGTACATTTGTAATTCCTGACTGTCTTTTGAATAGTTGACTGAAAGAAGCAGAGGAAAGAATGATCTATTCACCCAAAGGTTATGAAGCACTCCAGTGCACTATTTTACATATGACCTCTACAGCAATTGTTTCACAGATATAGAGTCACGTGGAAAATCAGTGGAAGTGGGATGTAGAGCAGAGATGTAGATCCTGTAGGCTTACAAAAATTGTTGGTACTCATTTGAAAGCAAGAGAAATTACCCCTTATCTTGATAAATGCATGTCGAAAGTTTCCTGTGAAACACAAGATTTCTTGAAGTAATAAGATGCTGGCATCAGCGTAACTTTGCTTGGGGTAGCAGAACTTTCAGATACATAAGCTACAGCTTAGAAAAGCCATACGGTGTCAGACAAAGACAGCCACAACTGAGGTAAGAGGGTGAAGATCCATATGGAGAAATCTCACAAGGTAGTTCCTCATGCTTCACCTACACATATACACTCATGTATAGCTTATGTTGCTGCCAAACCAAGAAGTTCCTTGGTATTATTTCCAGTTTGAAAACCCATGAGCTATGTGTGGACTGCAGAAGTGCTATCTTATCACCTTCTACTGACAATACATTGTATTTGTCCAACACAACCTACTTAACTCAACTAACAGGGGTGGAACACTTTGATCAACACCAGCCACGACCCCTATATCATCACAGATCTGAGGTGCTGATCTGCTCCACAGAAAACAGGGAGCTGAAGGTCACCAACCACCTGCCTGAATAGGTGTAGGCTGAGGTAGATGCCTTTGGAATCAAATAGCACACGTTACCTTCCTGATGAACAGAGCTGTGTATTCAATATTATTCGAAAGTGCGAGGCCAGTTCTTCAGAACATTCCAGAAATTCAAATTCATAACATTTGAACTGATAATTCCTCTGGTTTTATTGTCTATAGTTCATTTTTCTCACATTGCTAATACCATTCTTAGGAAAGGGCCAAGCAAATATACATCACTGAGCAATATTAACATAGGAAATACAACAGGATTCAAACATTCATAAAAGATTTTTTAAATAGAAAAAGGAAAAGTGAGATATTTAAAAACAGACAAATGGTTATGGGAATAGCTCCTGGTCCACGCTTACTCAATTATGAATCAATTAATATTCTAAGACTTCCTCTCTCATTTTCCGGGCTGTTTTCTAGAATTATCACTCATAATTTCCATATACATGACAAAAGATTAGAAATTTGCCTAGGAAAACATTCAAATAAAAATGGAGCTGTCATATGAAAACTTTATAGGATATTGTGGAAAACAGAAAATAACTAGAGTCACCACTATTATTTCAAAGTTTCTAGCAAGTATAATACAACAGGCTGCAGAGTGCAACAAATTTGTATCTCAGCTTAATGCAAAAGAAGCATCTTTGCAGGTTTCTTTCCTTGTTCAGCATGTAAAGCTTAAGAGTTCTAATAAGCAGTATGTACTCATAACCCAACAAGATGCAATGATGCAAAATCCATGAAAATGAAGATCTGAGCTGCAGAACAGTTTTGTAGTAAGGAAACCAGGAAAACACAGAAAATGTAACCATTACCAGCAGGTCTTTTCTAGTACTAGTACTTCACCAGTTTCTATAAAATGCTTTGGAGACTCTCAGCTGTTACTTTTATCCTCTCCTCACTTTTTCTTTTGGTTAATAACATCATCACATGCTTTTCTCATCTCCAAGTCTTTCTTTTTCCATTCATCATTAATCTTTTAGCCCTACAGATATCTTCCTTTTTCTGACGCAACCACATGCCTCTGGCCAGATACCATCTGACCTCCTACTGCCTCTTGCCTGGACTCCAAAACCACCAGAGACCCTCTCATATTCTGTTTTTTCCTCTTGTCATTACTGTCACCAACACTGACATCTTCCTTGACAAGGCTCAGAAGAACAAACCTCTGCCTTCTCAATAGTCCTTTAGGGTTATCCCCACTTGGGTATTTGAAGTCAGTGACTCCATGCCTTGGTCAACTCAGCACTGAATCAGAACACAGGACAGACCCCATAAATTCAGGGCATACATGAATTTTGAAAGGTAGTGATAGCCTACATTGGTGGAGCTCTTTGAAGACATATCTTTTCTCTTTAGATAATTGCAGAAAGTCTGCTAAGATTGCATTGTGTCTATTATCAAGTTATAGAACCAGAAATATATAACAGAACTATGAATACTGCATATCGGAATTTACAGAGCTAAATTTCAATCCTACATAAACCTCCCTACTATTTAGATTCCACACTGTTGTCATGAATTAAATTTTCAAGAATGTATTAGTGGTCCAACCTCTTGATTTTTCACTTTTCAGCTCTGTTGCCTCTCAGCCTTATAAGCCTATTACTGGATTGCTTCAAAACCTATTTACCTCTGAGGCCTAAAATTCCCAGCTGTCGGACAGAGAAGACATTTAGTAATTAATTTAATCCCAGACAAGACATCTGTCCAGGCAAAGGGCAGAGTATAGACTATGCTCAATATTCATATTCTTGCATTTTCAGAAACGTAGCAGTTGATGAAGAACATGCCAGGCACAGCTTCTTAGGGTTTTCTCCCACTTATTAGAAAATTTCCACTGAAAGGGAATTAATTTGTTTGATACATTGGTATACAGATGAGGCCATAACTAAAATATCTACAGCATCTTGTGTTTTTACCAATAACAGACTTTGTTACTATTTTGCAATGAATCAAAGCTATGGATTTTACCATATACCCAGGTTCTGAAAGAATTCTCTTGTTCCCCCATTTTAAGCATTTCCAGCAAACTAATAGTAGCCAGATGATGATGCAGCTTCACCTCTGGGTTTCGTAGCACTGAACAGAATTTTACTGTTCATTCTTTGGAATTTCAAGGCTGGAGAAACAATGATTTACTTGCAACTCACCTCAACAGCATGCAGCAGCATCACATGTCAGCTCTGTACCAGGCAGTCTTTATGTCTTTCTGCAGTCTGTTACAGGCCAGAAACTGGTGAGCTCGCTGTTCTGGTCTGTTGCATCACACGATGTCACTGCTGCTGCTTACTGTTACCTCATACCCAGTAGTAACACGTGCAATCAGTTTAGACTCAGTTTGCTCTGGCCTGGAGTGAAGCAGAGCAGGGCTCGTGGGCAGGCACTGCTTTGGAGGCAAGGTGTCCCTCTGCACTGCTGCTGGCCTTATGCCACCTACACTGCCCATTTGACCATGTGCTACTACAGTGGACTCTCAGCTGGAGAAAAACAATTTTATTTCCCACCCCTCCATCTACACAGAAGCATGCATCTCAGTAGTAGTAAGTGAAGCTTTAGAAAAGCTTTGTTGGGGAAAAAAAATATCTTAGTTACATACCTTAAGTGACTTTAGGATAATATATTTGCTTATATCACATGTTTGAGTGTGAGTGACTGATCAATTGCCCCGAATCCTGCCCTATGACCTTCCTCCATGGTTACACTGTCAGGGATTAGGACTACACATGTATCACCTCCAGCACATGCTGAAGCAATTGAAAGCTAAACTCCTGAGCAGCTTCCAGGACCTGGCCCCACTCACAGGAGGTTACTCTTTCAGGCAAGGGACATCCACCATCTATCACCTTGGTTCTTTCTTGTGCACTTGTCAATGAATTCAGCCTTCTGCCCACTTGCTTCAGTGACAAATTGAGTTGCTACAGGCATTTTGGAAAGCAAGCAGGATCTGCAGTCTTCAGAGCAGAGTAGGACCTTTCAAGCAACTGTACTTTTGGACGCCACACTAAATTCAATAAGTGAGTTTTTCTTCCTATGTAATAGACTCAAGTTTTCCACCAGACATCACCCTTTAATTAAACAGGAAAAAACAGGTATTGGCACAAGCAGAATAGCTGTATTTTGTTCTTAAAGGATCTTTTCATTTTTGTAGCAAGTCTCATTACCTCCAAAGCTTCCGTTTAACTAATTTTCACAAACATAATTTCTACAAGTGTTATACAACCACCACAAATACTATCCTAGAAAACAAGGAGGTATTTTTCTTTTCAGATACCTGAAAAGAGATACAATTTGGAGTCAAAAGCTGACTCTTTGCCACAGTCACTGTAGTTTTCCCAGAAAATTCAATGTTGACCTGCACAATGTCTCCTTGCAGTCTTTCATTGAATTGTGTAATGCTTCAAGTTGGACATGACCTTTGAGCGTTGTCCTGTCACCCTGTAAAATCAGGGCTGGAAAGACTACAAAGACTTATAAGATCCTTAAAAATTAAGGAGGTCAGCAGTTCTGCATTTACATGCTCACTGACTGTCAAAGTAGTTTGATACCAAAAGCACCGAGCTCTTTGAAAACCCAAGTGTTAATTTTTCCATATTTAAAGAAATCTCACCTTTTGAGAATCTGATACATGCATAACTGTAAAAAAAAGTTTATGAAATATCCTGACCTGGCTAGGAAAGGGAAGACAGTCTAATACAAGATAATTTTATTAAATTCAAAACATGAATATGTATATTTTGAACTTATTTTTTCCTCACTTATACTTTCCCCATGCGCATTCTTTTGTAATATCAGGTTTATAGGGTCTTATTCATGTAGGAGATACAACATATGAAAGTTTTGATGTTCATATTGTTAGCACACAGCAGCATTTTCAGAAGTGCATCCGCATCGCAGATCAATTCTCATTTTGAAAGCAGTTGCAAAGTTACAATTTAGAAATGAAAGACTCTTTTAATGAAATGTTCCACCGGAGCACTAGCTTAATAATGAAATTAAATAATTATATTCTATTAATCTCTCAAGGTTTTGGTTGATTGTACACTTGGATGATCAATCTAAGTATGCAGTAGTATGTTTGGAAAAATAAAACATATTTTTCTGTCTCTATCAAAACTACAGACAATAGCATTTCCACTCCATCTTATATTCTCCACATTAGTTAGCAGTCCTCAGTTTTGCCTATTTCTATGCTGAAAAGTGAAAAACATTCTTCACATCTTGCTCTGAATTATTTCTGCATCTATAAAGGCAAATGGCAATACATTTTATTTCCATGTGCCCTAACTAGCGATACTAGCACTGCTTTACTGTCTCAAAGAAAATGGGATTCTTTCAGCTCTCTTACACATAGCTGTTCAAAGGCTGTGTTATCTGTGAGGCATAGCTTTGAAAGGCAACCTTCCTTTTCATCAATGCAATTTCAGCACTGAAATCAGTTGTAAATACTCAACACCAACTAGAGATCTCTAAAAACTCACACCTGCACTTATAGCCTCACAAGGGGCTACCAGAGGTTCAAGGCTGCTGGCACACTGGGGCTAATGCTCTCCCAGCCTGCAGGGGTAAGGCAGCAGTCTGACTACACACAAAGAGAGGCCTTGTTGGTGTGAATGTTTAAGAGTAAAACCTGTTAATCAACAGTCCTGAAGAGGTGATGCCAACCTTTGACTCCTTTCCAGACTGCGTTATTGATGGAGCTATTCTATATTATTATTCCTGAAGGATGAGATACAGTCCTCTCCAGCCTTTCCAAGTTCCTTCTAAAATCATTAAAAAATATACTTCCAGATAGAAAAAGGCACTATAGTTTTAAAAACATTTTGTATGAACCTGATAAAGAGTTGAAGTCCACATCTAGGATACCTGAATGTCACTCATGGCTTCAGAGCAGATGACCAACACTGCAATTGCAAACAATTCCATGTGCCTGGAAAGGTCACATCTCATAAAGAGCACTGTTCTGTGTACATACACATGCAAAAGTATCTGTCCTTCAATACATACATAAGGAAATAAAGTAGTATGATGTTCTGAATTATTCTCTTTTGGCTGAAATTCAGGCTGGTTTTGGTATCTAAAGGGCTAAAAACCGTGGAACATTGAGAGAAAATGGCATTTCTTTGATCACTATGTGCAGCAGTTTTAATGGTTTCCTTTATTTCCACAAAATGAGACCAATTATTTTCTCAGATATCTTTCATCAGAATCCACACAAGCTAATAAATTCCTACTTGCCAGATAAACCAAACATTTATCAGCCTTTCATTTACCACAGTTTTGGGAGGACTGTCTATTTTTATTTGAAGCTATGATTTCTATGTTCAATAACCATCATTTGTTTTAGCCATTTGCCTTTAAGGCAATTATTTCAATTTGATACTGCATGTTAAACATTAACATTCAGTAGACCTTTTCTAAACTGGTAATTTATGCTGCTGTATTCAGTATATAAGCCTGCACAGAACTGAACAAGGAAGCCATTTATATAAATTCAGAAAGTTTATACTGCTGTTAATAAGTAGTTACAAAGCAAATGCAACTAAAAATATTTCTTAAAAAAATATACTTCTGGAACTCAGAAGTCTTCAAGAGCTTGGATTTACATAAGTATAAAAAAAAAAAAAGGAAGAAGAAAACCCCACAAGCTATGCGCATCATGAACTCAAAGACAAGAAAGTTTGAATGAGCAAGCAAACTAGGGGCTTTCAGGTTAAAGTTTATAAAAAGGTAAGATGGTACTCCATTACAACAGTTTTCTGGAAAACAGCTTAACAAAAGATTTATATATGCTGACCCACATGGAAGTTTTTACGCGTTGGTTTCTTCTCACATTTAAATCCTATGTGAAAATCCACAGGGAATGGGTAGCATGCAACACTGCATGTACATTCATAAAGCAACTGTCTCGTGAACTTCTGAGACGATGCTTCAGCAAGGCACATTCAGCTCTGATTTACCAGTCCAGTCAGAAAATCCTCAAACTACATCAACACAGACCATAGCTGACATGAACGTAAATATTTGTAATAAATCCCTGGTATGGAAACATACCGGGAGATGGGAGAATTTAAGGAGAGTGAATGGGCATAATTAGCACTAAAAATAACGTTAGGTGATGCTAACATTTGGCAATTATCCTTTTTAACAGCTGCTAAGTAGTGTTAATGGGCTGCTGTGGACCACGGTTTTGCAGGTTTTACACATCAATATACACAGCAATTAAGCAAAATGTACTAGGTGACATAAGAAATAATGGAAATGTCACAACTAAGATTTTTTGGATGAGGGGCTGAAATTAAGATCTCAGACTACAGCTGTAACACCAATTTGACTTTGCCAGCTGAGTCATGCTAATGCTAAACTTTTTGCTGTTTTGTTACACATCACAGAATATTCCATATCCGTCAACTGACACTTTTTTTTTTTTTAATGAAAACTCATGAACACAAATTCCTCTGTTGAAGAGGGACAGCTAACACATTGTTTCAGCTGAAGTTTCAGGACCTGCAGCTAGCAAATCACAAAGTTTATTGCCTATGAGGGTCTTCCATGGAGTTTGCTCCACCTCTGTTGTGGAGGGGCATTTGCTGCTCCATCCAGCAACATACACCAAGTCAGCATGGACTGCTGTGCAGGGCTCACCTTCAGCTTGCCTGCTTTTGCTAGTAACTTCTACAGATCAAGAAGTTTTGCCATTGAAAACTTAAGCATCACTAGATTACATTTTGTGTGCCAGAAACCCCTGAGATTTGCCTCCACTCCAAAAAAAAAGGAAAAAAAAAAGTTCTTCCCAGCCCTATACCTCTATTTAACAGATATTTAGATATCAATTGCAAGACCATGTAGTAGCCAGATGTGTAAAACCAAATGGATCAAGCTGGACCATGTATTTCTGAAACTACAGAGATCAAGTATGACTTGAAAATATTTATAAAGACAGAAAGTGTTCTACAGAGCAGGGAAACCATCCACAGAAATAAAAAAAAAAGTGGCAGAGGGAGCTTAATTCTAAAATTCTATTTCTTGGATTCACTTAAAAGTAATTTCTTTACAATCAGCATTTGTCTTCTTGATAAAACATACAGTAAATTAATCTCTCTTAAACCCAAATGAAATAACACAGAAAGACATAATATCATTCTACTTAAACTAATAGAGGGATGCCTTTTCAATCTTATTTTTGGACTTTATGAATTATTTGTACAGTAAGGTGTACCCCCCCCCTCCCCCCCCCCCATTCTTATGTGTAACACTTCCTAATGAAAACTTCTACTCCCTACTGAGATCAAGATGTTGATGAAAGTATGTTTGAAGAATTATGTCAGGGCCTCATTAATTTTAATCATATTTCAGGAAATTAAAATACAAAAGTTTTCCTCTTCTTTTTGGCTAAGAACATAAAGAACCATACAGGTTCATACTAAGTGTCACCTAATCCATTTTCATTTTAATGAGTGGCAATATATATGGTATCAGAAACCAAAGGAAACCTAGCAGTTTTATCATTTACAATATTTCTCCCAAGGTTAAGGTTGGGACCTTAAGGGATGTTAAAGTATTTTGAGATGTTTTTATATTATTAAGATAACTAAAAGGTCATACTGATTACTGTGAATTCAAAGTGATTTCTTTTCATGCCTGTTTTCCATAAGCATTTGTTCTGTTATTTAATATAGATCTCTTCCTCTTCAGGACTTGAAAAATCAGGTGACTTAAATGTATACTCACTAATTTTACTTGAGCCAACAGGAAACACCATTAACAACTTTACTATTGTTTGGTGAAATACAAGGAGGGGTTTTTAAATTCATGTTGCAAAGTTAACTGATTTGCAATTAAAAAATGCACAGCAGAGCAAACAATGTGTGTCCAGAGACAAGCTTTGCTGTGAAGTTTTCTAATTACAAGTTATTCCTCTAAGATCTATGCTGACTCAGTGCCCACCTGTAAATACCTGTACAGATATCCCAGGATATTGCTCATGTAATCTACTTCAATTATTGATGTTTGTCATTTTCTTTCCACATGGCCAAAGCTGACTTTTAAGCAGCACTAATTGTAAACAGGTACAATAAACACAGCAAACAGAACAGCGATAGGAGACTGTGCATCTTTGCTACATGTCTCTGATTTATTACTGAGTGGTATGATTTAAGGTACTGGGAATTTTGAAGCATGGTGTCTAGACAATAGAGGTTTACTCATTTCAGTATGCCCTTACGTATAATACAGTAACGATCACCATAGCTTTTAAATCACCTTTTCAGAGAGCAATTTAAGTATAACAACTGGATTGGTCTGTGACTGATGTCATACACAGCAGGAGTTCTTCGTGAGGAGGCTCTTAATATCCAAGTGAACATATTTTACTGAAAGTAAGCCTTCAGAGCCTGACTAATTTGGTCAGGTTGCCATTTGAGCGAAGCACTCCATTTTGTTACACTGTAGTTGTATTTCTCCTCACATTTTGCTTTCAACCCTTGTTTCTAAAAAAGCTTTCCATCACCAAGAGATCTGCATGAACATCTTCACCTTTGCTGGTCATTTCAGCAACCCTTCAATAAGGTTTCATAGAGATGAATGACTCGCACAACAAATGTTTTATTCATGTTTGAAAATGACCCAGATGGAACCCAAAATAATAATTCATTCCTCTCTGCTTTTAAAAGAAGGCCACAGTTTGGATTTAATAGTAACTGTTTTTAATAATTGCTACTGACAAATTATTTTCTCTGGAATCTTTTCACACCTTGTCTATAGAGCTAGACTCAAAGGCTGTAATTTTAATACCAACCTTACCATGAAGGTTTTAGAGAAGTCATTTTTAAGCTTTATACTGAAGTCTTCATAGTGCTTGAATCTATATGCACAGAAAGCATGTAAATGGATTAAGTTTCTCCAGCATAAGATCAGTACTTATTGATGCTATTAGATACACAAATATTTAAGTGGCATATGCCAACTCATCCAAGTAGGGAACTCCAGAATCCAAAACAAGTGTTGAAAAGCATCTAGACAATTATTTTGTTTCTATTCAATCCAGTACCTTACCCAGCTTACTATTTGCCTGTACTACTGCCCTGAACACTGAATGCCATCAAGACTCTCATAGCAGCACTAATACAACAGTAGCAATATATCTCTTCTTGCTTGTGATTTCTATTAAACATTCTTACCACACTCAAAAGCAATGTTCAGAAAGAAAATTCTTCCCATATTATTAGTGGAGGAACTTGAGAAATGGAGTACTCTATTTTCACTTAAAGGCTATGAAAGTTTGGTATTAAAGTGCATAATACACAAGGCCCTTCCAAATCCTAAAAAACCCTTAGCCTTATTCTTATGTTTTTCCTCAAGGTGACATGATTAAAAGTGAAGAGAATACTCCAGACAATGAGAGGAAGTTAAAAACAATTTAAAGTTAGTGGCATTGATATTCTGTTTTTCAGGTTTCTTTTAAAATGTGTTTGAAGTTTCTTATATTAATTATAACTGAACTAGATAAAATATTAAAAATAAAATTATTTGTACTTAAGATTTTATATAAGATTTTTTTTTTTTTTTATAAGATTTGGATTCTAGCTTTCCTCTTCACTGAAAGTCGCATCAATCAAGATGTGGTTTAAAGTTATTTTGTTTTCCAAAAAAAAATATCTTCATACTTTTATTATTTTAGTATAAAACCACAAATACACAAAAAATTCAAAACAGGTGAACAGAACACCTTCCTAAAACTTAAAAAAAAAATAAGCTGCACTTACTATGGTAAATAGATCTCTACTGTAAATATTGTCTTAGTGACAATTGTATTAAGTTGTCATTTACTAAGACAATATTTACAGTAGAGCTGAGCACTTTAAGATGCAACTATATTGCTAAAAATGGGGTCAAGTATGTAGAAAATTCTCTCCCTCCACTTCTACCCTAAAGCAAACCAGAACGTCACTCACAGGTATGCCAGGGAGGATATTTTATCCCTGCAGTATGATGAAGAACTGCACTTCTCCACATTCCCAATAGTAAGGAATCCCAGACCTTGGGAAAAGTTGCAGTGGTGATGGGAACAATTCAAAGTTAAGCTTAACATTGTTGTACATATGAGTATGTATACATTCATGAAAGGTGCTGAGCAGTTTTCATAATCTCTAATTATTGTGCAAGCAGTAAGGTTACTCATTATATCAAAAAAAAAAAAAACTTAGAGTTGATGTTCCAGCTTCCTTGAAGTAGAATAATCATCACAAGATAGATTTCATTGTAACATCCAAAAAGCCCCCAGAAGTCCTACTATTTATAGTAACACATCTATAACCTCCAGACGGGATGTCTATTTTCAGCCTCATCTTTTTTATGATTTCCCTTGGAGAGAAAACAAACAAAACACCACAGATCCAGCACATAACTCAATCGGAACTCACTGTAAATGATCTCTTCCGAAATATTTCCTCAATTCAAAAAATAAATAAATAAAAATAAAAAGCATTTAATCAACAGTTTAAAAGTCTGTAAATAAGAACATTCCTGTATATTCATAAGGTGTTGGTTGATGCACTTCAGTTTTAGATTGCAGATAATGAGAAATATAAAGTAAGCTACATAAAACTCAGGCTAAATCCCACCCACTAGGGAAGCTCATTACGTGAACAAAATATCTAGTATTAAAGTAAAAGGATAGTAGGGTTGAGAAGAGTGGTTAAAACTAAAGGAAGGGAGTAATAACTAAATCCTTGTGGCTACCCTATTCCCACCCCAAAACATTTAATAATTAAGACAACCTAACATGTCAAATGAGATATGGTGCACACAGCACTCAGTATGTAAAGGTTTGGAAGGTAAGGACTAAGTTCAGATAAAACGAGCCTGTTCTGTAGCTACAAGGAGCTGCAGGCACAGAAACTGGTGCCAAGAAAAAAATGAATCTCTAATTTTGTCCAATAAATAATTGGAGTAAATCTATGAAATAAGTGCTGATTTATCATAAGTCTTATCTTTACTTAGTTTTATTTGTAGCTATAGTCCCGGGTTCGAAATAACTATTAATTTACAGGTTTGGGTTCTTAAGGCAGGAAAAAGGGTGTGTGCCGATGAGGCAAAAACCTTCAACATTAAAGCTAATCCAGCAGTAACTTCAAGGCACACCAGTAACAAGTATCCAGCTCCTCAAACAGTTGCTGACATGAGACAGCACTGGTTTTCAATATCAAAGCTTCTGAGTTCCAGCATGCATGGAAAGTACAGAGCATCCATGTGGAATAATCCAGAGATAAAAACCCGAAGACAGGAGTATTTGCAGGCCTCACTGTGTATATATAGGGATACTTTAAAAATTGGAGAATTTCAATCTGAGGTACCTGTACAGGATTTTGTAGTTTCAGAGAAACATGACATGGAACAGAGGCAACCACAGGAATATCCACAGCTAAAAACAGTTGGGTCCCAGGGTTAAATGGAGACACGTTGTCAAGCTGCTCTTGAAATGCTCTGATACACCGCAAGGCATTTTTCTTAAGCAAACACAGGGATTATCCCCAAATAAGTATATACCTTTCCGTGGTGACAGACAGATAAAGGAGATGAAACAGAGGCTATCTGGAATACACACTCCTGGGCAGATGGGAGCAGCGCTGCTCAAAGCGAGCATAACATGGGCTCAACCCGACATCACACAGCACAGCAGGGACTCCTGTTCAGCTGCAGCATATCTACAAAGTGTTTCAAACACACAGTAAGTGATAGGTTTGCCAGAAAAAAATACACCTGCACAGAGCCACACTGCTCTATGCGAAGAGGCATACAAAGATAGTCCATGGCCGTGGGAAAGGACTGGTGTGGCTGCTTATCTGTTACACATGTGTGCCAGGTCTCCAGACAGGGGGAAATGTCTATTTTTTAAGCTTTAAATTTTGTCAGATAAAGAAAATTCACTAGACATATCACCACCATCTTCCTAACACACTGAATCTTCACAGATTATGCTCAGATTACAACTGTGTGCTCTATATCTATATGAAGTGCAAGACTTTGAGCTTAGGTAACGGCATGAAGAACATAACCCTGCCATACCTGAGAGCTCATCCTAGGAATAAGCACTGCGGGGAGAGAGCAACCTCCAGAGACACAGCAGCAGGCACATGGACCAACACAGCCATTCCCACATGGCTGTTTCTTGGTTTAAATTCAATGTGGAAAGAGACATAAGTTACTTATCTCGGGGAAACAAAGAGGTGATGTAAGTGTCAATACAAAATTATTCCACAATTTTTTTTTGTCTTGTCCCAGAGATGCTCCAGAGAAAAAAGCAGTTACTCCTCCATGAAGGCCACCAGCCAGAGTCCCATCCATAAAGTGCTCTCTGAGCAAAATCAAGTGACAGAGACAGCATGGTCCTATGGCGTTCACCAATAACTGCAGGAAGTCTGATTTGTCAGAAATAAAGTCTGAGGAAAAAAAAAATATTTGTATTTCTATAAGTTTGAAAAACATTGACATTGTATATCTCAAATTATTTAATTAAATTATTTGCTGATTCCGAGTATGTATACCAATAGAAATGCTCTGAAAGAGCCGGATATTCTTCTTCCCCTTTCCCCTCAGGATTCTGAATAACAGACACCTCAACCTATTTCCTTTAAAATAACTGTATTTCTGAAACTTGGTGCCTTTACACATTTCATCGGGAAGCACTGCAGATGGACTCGCATTGTGGCTCTGGCCTCTGCAAACATGCCAGCGACCGCACCACCAAGGCCATGTGTCACTGACATCGGTGGGACTCCTGCCCGAACAAAGACTTGACACAGGCATTTTCTCAGGTTTAAGCAGAGGTGTTTCAGCTAACAGTGCGATGGGAGAAGAGGAAGTGCATGGATAGCCAGGGTGCACAATGGCAGTAACAGGAGTGCAGCCAACCCCTTGACCACACCTTGACCAAAAGCTCATCTCCAGGATCTGGGCTATGAAGTCATGCGGAGCCTACCTGCCTCTCACCCTTGCCTACACAAATTCACAGATTTAAGACTTTGAAGTTTGGTTTTAATAGATTCACCAACTGATTGAGCCCACAGATAATCGCTATCTTTAATGTGGTATTTGGTCAAATATGCTAGCAGAAAGCTTTCTTTAAAGCCACCATCATTCTGAAAACTGCATGTTTTCTTGTTTTATAATTATCTCTTATTTAAAAATATTTTGGTACACCTCTGATACATAAACAAAACATCACAATCCCTTGGAAGAATTAGCACTTTAAGTATGTGATAAACACGAGGAAGCAGAGTTATTTTCCTGGGAGCTTAGTGTTAACATTATTAACAATCAATATTAATAGTCCATCTGAGCTGATGTGCACCATCAGGTATGAAGACTAATACAGTAAAAATGTACATACAAATGCTTTATGAAATTGGGAATAGACACATTAAGAAATGAACATATATGAGCAATTTCAAAATGATCATTGCAAATCTTATCACAATAGTGCATATTGTAGAATAATTTGACTGCTTTAATAACTTTGAGAAACAGACAGAAATTGAGGAGCACAAAAACCATTAAAATCCAATAAATATATATGTTTTTCTTGATTTATTTCAACTCAATATGCCTCGCTGCTAACCAATAAACATCTTGGAAAATTAAAGTAATTGCAGGAATCAGACTTAGAAGGGAATTTAAATTCAATCTCTTATAACCAGAATATTAATAACAAAAACTCTTGAGCCATAGTTAAGTTTATTTCATGCCATTAAATGCTGGCACTTGTTTTATCTGGCATTTAATTCTGTTCAGGCAGTAGCAGCTCAGTAACTCAAATATTTGCAACTGTAAATACCTAAGAAGGGGAATTTACCTTAAGTCATCTCTGTTAGCCTCTAAGAAATTTAGGAAAGTTGCCAAAAAAGGGGACAGGGGGTTTCACTCAAATTCAGTATGCTTGATGCCAGGTACTGGGGGAAAAAGTGGCTTCAGATCTGCAAAATAGTTACCTGAATACATACAGCACTATCCAATTTTGTCTACATTACAAGATTATCTTGGACATCAGGCTGATACCACGAGAAGGGAACATCACACAGATAAAACTGAACATGTGCTGTTTGCTGTGGGATGCAAAAAAGTCTCAAATGGGACTTGATATGAGTTCAGGTTTAAGTGTCCTTCCTTCTGAATAGTAGGCTTAATTTGACAGCAAATTGTGTTCAGAATTCAGTGATTATTTAGTAGTTACCTTTTACTTAGATTTCTTAATGAACTGAAAAATCTTTAAACTCAAAGGTCCTTAGATCCCCGATGAGCTGTTACAGATATTTCTGAGCTAATTCCATCACCTTGACCATAGCTACTGAAATATGAATGGCTAAGATAATACCTATAGATCATATTTTGTCACAGAGCCCAGCAAGCGCAAAGTACCTACCTCACTCGAAATCTGTTCCTGGGAGACCTTTGTACATCAAGATTTCCTAGCTCCCAAAGAGCTCCTCTGCCTTAAGCATATTTGATAAATAAACAATTTTGACAGCAATGTCAAAACAATGACAAAACCTATTTAAATGACATTTGGGATGCTATCACCATGCTTCTAAACAAGCACAGAACCAGCACAAGCATCCCAAACCCTGCACATTAATACATACACACCTTTTCTCCAGCTTTATGACTTCCTGCCACACCACTCTACCTGATGCATGCTTGACCCCAGTAACCCACAGAAAAACTGCACAGATTTAGTATCTTCCCTTGTAACAGAAATGCATGTTTTCTTTGTTCTTAATCTTCCCCCCTCCCCTAAGAATTTTGTGTTGGGCAAATTATTTGACCTCCAGGAAGTTTGTGCCATGGGAACCTGTGCCAAATTACATTTTCTCGATCATCTATTTTTCTTGGGCCTGTAAGTCAGTTGGTCTGTTTGCTTTGGGGGGGCCACTTCCTTACTTTGGAGTTTGTCCTAATTAGTAGTTTGAATAGATAGCAATACATCTCTGTAATTTCTTCTGAATTTTTGCTGAAATATTATAAACTTTCATCTTTCAAATAGGTAAACTAGAGTGGATTCCAGCCACTTCTGCTCTTCCTGGTGGTGATGATGCCCTTGAAGCCACCAGTGTATTCAGAGAAAAGGAGTGGTTTGGCACAAATCCAACCCACCTCTCTATTTTCACATCAGTCTTCTGTAATGCCTATTTTTCACACTTAACTCCAAATTACTGTATATAAACTGATTACTGTAGTTGAATAAAGTGTTTGCATAGTAACTGTTTCTTAATGTATGTTATTTATGAAGCTTTGTACAAGACATGAACTGCTC
Organism: Aythya ferina; assembly: GCF_964211825.1. Classification (NCBI taxonomy): domain Eukaryota; kingdom Metazoa; phylum Chordata; class Aves; order Anseriformes; family Anatidae; genus Aythya; species Aythya ferina. The sequence goes on from NC_140305.1 coordinate 25,563,709, forward strand.
TTACTAGAGAGAATGGGATTAAGAAATACATATAAACACAGAATACAACAAAATGCACTGAAAGGGATGATAAGGAAGTGGAGTATAACAGGCTTCTTTTAACCAGGTGTTGCGCATACATTTAAATATTTATTTATTTAGAGTTGCATAAAATGAAGGCTTTTCCAGAATGGTCATTTAATAGCTCATTTGTATGGACAACAATAAAGATAATTTCTAGTCAGATATTGTAAACCACCTATGACTTCATTAATATCTAAACAAGGAACACCCTTAAATTTTGTTTGCAATCTATTATTCTGTGAAGAAATATGTTTAACTTTAATAAAGCAGGTGGTTTCTATTCCTTTACTATTACCAGTTTTGTTTGTCTAGCAAAGAAAATCCAGTTAGAGATGCCAGGTTACCCTACTTCCTTGCTTTGTCAGTGATGCAGTTGCATGCAGAAGTAGTTGCTTTCCTGTGGCACACTCACCATGCAAGACTTCTTTCAACATAATCAGTGAAAATACAAGTTTTGAGATCTCTAGACTTTCTAGGGACAAATGCTGGAGTTGTGGCTTCCCACCAGGCACCAGAAAAGGCTGGGAGAGCATTGTCTGTAGATGCTTAAATGGGAAAATGGATGCACAGAGTGGGGGATGACAGGAGGGAGTGAATTGCACCAGGGCTACGTTAGTGCATTTTTATAAAGAATAATGGACGGGAGTCCTATGGTTATAATTTTATGTATTGCTAAGTGAAATTATGCAAAAAAAAAAGTAAGTTTATTTCAAAAAACTAAATAGCTATTTAACTGCTGTCTGAACAACTGCAGCCCCATTTATGTCCTTAAAATGACAGTAATTGTATACAGACTTGACATGTAAGCTCTAAGAAAGCCACTTGCAAATTGTTGCCATACAAGGAGAGCATAAATGGCAATTAGTTGAGCTCTGTAAAAATGAAAAAAACTCTGAAGAGATAAAATATTACCTATAAGTGCTCCTTCAATTAAGAGTATCTGCATCTCAATTAAGTTCCTATTTTCAGCAATTTATATAGTAACTAAGCTGTAAAGAGTTGCACCAAGCTGGAATGTGACAAAAAAAATCACAACCCTAGCAGCAGAATTTGTAGATCTATTTCTGAAAAAAATAAAAAAGGAAAATTTAGCTATCTATTAATTTGTATAAAATGGAATTGTGTAGCAATGCATTTCAGCCACAGTGGTTCAGAAATGATGCCAGGTATTCATTACTACCCAAATATTTACTTATTTGTGTCTCATACAGTCATCATGGGCAATAGCAGCAGTACTGTTTTACTGGAAGAGAGTCCATAGTTCTCTAAAGGCTGACGGATACTGGTTCAAAATTCAGTTATATTATTATTGGCTCCAAAGCATTTCTGATCATGCTTTGCTTTTCCATCCACACAAGGAACCTCAACCTTGAGCACAAATTGATATAAACAATTACCATCTCCCCCTTTTAATCACCCATTTACCCCATTTTAAATCAGTTCACAATGCCACAGCTGAACATAGATGAGGTATTTGTAAATTAATCAATGATTGATGCCCCAATAAGAAGGTATAGTTGTTTTGAACCTAGATTGTAAGTAGTAAGGCTTATTCCAAAGAAAATAAAGCTTCAGTGGAATAGATCAGCAGCCTCTCCCACCCTAAAATTCATTCATTAGAAAGACTTTGTAAACAATTACAGGAATAGTGAAGATCCAAAAAACAAATATTTGTCTTGTCACAATCCTAGCAAGAGGGAAGAAGCCAGATTTTAGCAAGACAAAATCCTCAATGTTAAAGTGAAACACACAATATTAGCTCTACTGAGAAGATAGTTTTAATGCGTTTTTATCTCAGGAAACACAGGGAAACTGAAACAAAAAATATGAAGTTGGAGGGAATTAGCTAAAACTTCATTAACATCTATGAGCCTTTTCAGACATTCAGAATTAATGTAGTTTCTCACTTCAGCTTCATTTCTAAGGCCGACTTAAGGCCACTTGAGTTCTAACATCTGGTTGTCTGCAATTTAAAATGCATTTAAAATAACCCATTTTAAATACTAACTTGGATTATTTTTCCCAGTTGTGTTCACAAAATAAGCCACCAATTTAAGAAAACCTGACAAATCCTTTGGAAGACCACTAAATGGGAATTAGGGCATTGCTTCTGCAGTGTTAATGTCCACAGAAGCAAAAGTGCTCATGAAATCCAGAGCAGCATATCAATCTCCTTCAGATCCCTCAGTTTCATCATCACCGATAACATGCACGCATTATAATTATATTTAACAACATGAATTTCATTGCAAAATATATCAAATGTCCTCCACCAATTCCTGTGTCTCCTCTACTGGAGGATGGTAACAGATAATAACTTTTTTTTTTATTCATTTCTGTTCAAACAGCATTACTACCAGTCTCAACTGCTGTAATTGCCTGTTAATTATGTTTCCCTTGAACTCGACCTAATTGAAACCATAGCAGCCATCCATCTGCTCCTCCATGCAGACTGTCATACACAGACACTGCAAAACTCCCATTTTTAGCCTTTTGCCTTTCTAATTATTTACCAGCAGCCAAACGAAAACATGAACTCCTCCCCTCAGCCCCGGTTCAGTAACTTTAAATTGTTACAGGTTTCCATTACAAAAATGTGAACTGAAGGCAAAACAAAGGAGAACTGCGGAACAAGTGCAACGTTTTTTTCCTATCTACTTATTGAGAAGGCAATGTTTGGAGCACCATACTTCATTTTGGGCACTGCAATTTGTTGAAGATATGGAGTGGGTGGAGAAAGCCATGAGAGAGGCTACCAGAAGGGGCTGGGAAACACAGCCTGTATATGTAGATAGCACAAACTGCAGCTCTCAAATCCTGAGAGGAGAGAATGAACAGAGACAACTATTTCCAAAAAAAAAAAAAAAAAAGTGAACTGCAGTGAACTGCTCTCCATGCAGTAGAACGTATTTTTCCCCAATTCACCAGTGGACATTTAAAGATATTTAAAAAATAAAAATATTAACATTGGAACAGATTTTCTTAAAGAAGGATACCAGAATTACCACTAAAAACAATTTCTATAGGCAAGAGAGACACTTTCCAAGACTGATGCCTTGGGGGAAGAAGGGGTTACCTAATCTCAAAGTCCCTTCAGGTCCCAATTTTCTAGGACACAAAACACTCATGCTCCCAAGCCATGAACAGCATTATCAGCAGGAAGTTTGTAGCAGACAAGCACTAGACAGGGTCACCTTCTGTGCCTGTGCCAGAGCACTGGACATTTATATGTGGACATACTCGCCTTCCTGCCTTCAGGAGATGCCAGGCATTGGACTCCTAGGAAGGAGATACTTGGGTTAATTGGGTTAAAGGAAACAGAACTTTCAGACAAGTCAACTTCATGCTTCAGTCCTTGGCTTCTAACACATCTGACCAAAAGCGTCATCTGATGTAGAGGATGTAAAACTATCATGTAATAAATAAAACTGAAACCCAATTGAAATTGATTTGTCTAAGTAAAAAAAAAAATCTTTTCAGAGGTTGAGAAATAATGTGACATTTTGGAGGCAGATGGGCAACTACTCTTGTCCTTCTGCTTGTGGTCTGCAGCCTACCAAGCAAGATCTGTCTCCTCCCTCCTTCCAAGCCCCTTTTGCAGATGACTGAACGCTGTTCACTCAGGCTTGGCTGTAACTGTCCAAATTACAACATGGAAAATCCACGGGTCTCTCACAACCTGGATGTTGGATGGACTTGCTGGACCAGTGCATCTGTGCTCTCCTACAGCTCACTCACTGCTGATGGCAGGCAGCTGGTACCTGCTTCACAGCAGGGCTAGGAGCACTGCTTCTGTCAGGTAGATGATCATTGCTTAAACAGTGACTTTTATTGCCATGGGCTTCTTGAATACACTTTCGATCCAAGAAAATTCAGCCAGCCAAACAGTTCTTTGGGCAAGCAAACATTTAATCCAAGTATAGAAGTGCTTCAGCATAGGGAAAATACGTAAGTTATTTGAATTGGTAAAATACTGGGTTACTGAAGTGTGTTTTTTTTTTTTGTTTGTTTTAATCTTTCATATGTGGAATGACACCTAATCAAATTACAGATATTGTACAGGTCAGCACAAAGACAGAGCCACTTATCATTCATAGGATCTACTAAGCAAGAATTGTGGGGCTTTCTTTTTGACACCTGGAGGAAAAACATGTCAACACAAGTGTTAAGAGCACAACTTTGTGAGTTCTCCAAAAACTTAATTTCCAACACAATTTTCCTATAAACTATTCTTGTTCATCCTTAGCTTTGTCACCACAGGTAAACTCATACTGAGCATCCAAGGAATATTCCCTAAGAGAATCGTGTTGCAATACTGACACCTCAGTGGAGCAGGCATGTGAATTATTTGGTTGGACTGCTGGCAGCCCATATCCCATGCACCCCTCCTGTGTGTTTCTCAGACACATCCCTGGAGGATCCCAGGGGAGATTCCACCACTAAACACATTGCCAGAGCACCCAGTGCCTACCTGAGACCACTTCTGCATGTTAAATTATATTATCATGCATGGCTACAAGACCCTGGAGCAGCAATTCATTTTGCAAGTCCCACATTATAATTTTTCCTGCATGAACAAACTATCCAATTGCTACAAAGTAAAAGGATTTCAAAAAAAGCTGTGTGGGCTGGTAAGATCCTATCCAGTCATATCAAACTTCAAGGCTTGGGCAAAAAGACTGTTTTCCTTGTGGAATATATCTGTAATATTTACTGCATTGCAACAGGCTGAAACCGTTTTTTCCTTTCCCCCCAAGCCACCTCCACCTTTTAAAAAAAATAAAATAAAAACTAGTGCAGTTCATCACTAGAAGAACATGTGCATAAATACACCACCTTTTGCCTTTCCCAATTAGAGTAGCCAGGGACAGACATTAAATATCTAAGACTTTTTTTTTAAATGTAAAAAGTTTTTTCTATTTGTTCCTCAGCTGCTGATAAGGAACTCTTTTCTCCAAATACCTTCACTCTGGATTACAGATCAAGCAGTGAAAATCTCAGGCCAAGAGGTGAATGCTTTGGAAACATGTAAGCTGCTGAAAATGGGTTTCCAGAAAAACCTGCAGGGTTAATTAATGGGTTTGTTAGCACTCCTGCTTGAACACACCAACAGACATTTTTAGTCTTAGCAAGTCATTTTTATTGTTGTAAGTTTTGTATCTGTTTCTTGTGGGTTTTGATTTTTTGTTTTTAAGGAAAGCTGTTTTCTATACACAGGCCTTGAACTTTGCCATTGGTTTTGGACACTTGATTAGTAGTCTCAGAAACCAAGATTCACTTTACCTGGACAGCAAACAACATCAACCTTGAAGTCTGATGCTAGATAGATAATTGAAAGTTGTTCCCTAATTTAATTAAAGTAAAAAAGTTACCTATGGAAAACCTATTGCAAGAAGTCTCGCTGTCAGGTTGGGTGTACACAAGTAATTTGCTTCCTGACTTACCACTAACTTATTGGAAGCAATCAAATGCAACAATTTCAAAAGGCTATTACCAACTCAGTGTTGAAAAAGGATTGGGAAATAGATTTGATTTACCTTTTTTTTCCCCAGGTCTTATTAAAATAAAATGCAACTAGAAACTCTACTTATTTCCCTCTGTCATTTGAAAGTATTCTGAGGGTTGGGAATATTCAGAGCTGATCCTTCTCCCTTCCTTTGTCAGCAGCAGTGATCTTAATGCTTAACTGAAGCAATTAGGAAGCTGCAGATACCCTGCCTGTAAAGTATTTTATTGAATTTAGAATCAAAACTGCATAATTTTATGGTTTCTATTTGTTATTGCTGAGGCAGGCTGAAGCAGAGAAATCCAAATGCAGAGTTTCTATTTGAGGATTCTTTCATACAATTCACCTGCTTCTTTTGCCCAGTCCCAAATGACCTCATGTTGCAGCATTTGATTTATGCACTTTGTTAAATCAAGATAATTAGTGCTTTAAGAAAAAGCTGTTAGAGAGAGAGAGAGAGTATTTTGGACTGTCTGCAATGACCTTGTAACTCCCTGATGCTTTGGACTGTCTGCAATGACCTTGTAACTCCCTGATGCCCACCAGGCTGGGTGAAGCTATGCCACCCTGAAGAATGTGCTGACAGTAGCTTTTTCCCTGACCCATCTGAGGGTTGCACCATAGCCCTCAAATCAATATGCAGCAGCTCATAGAGAGACTGGTATGAGGACTAAGGAATAAGGTATGTGCCCACCCATTTTTCTTTTGCTGAACTCTACAATGACCCTACAAGGTTTCCTTCCTTGAACATATATCAAGCATCCATAACTCCCTGTTCAGGCACTTCTGTCCCTCACTCCCAAACCCCAATCTCCGTATTACTTTCAGAAGAAAGTCATAATAAGGAACAATAACCATACTTGGAAAAAAGTTTTAAGCAGAAATAGGTCCCAAGCTTTAGAGAAAGTCACAAGTTGTCAAAGTGGCAAAGGGTTTCTTTTAAATAAGTACCAATTTTGTATATAAGCCTGTAACTCTTCAAGTCATTATGGCAGCCAGCATTTTGAACAAGACTTAATCATAATTTTAACTATACAATTCCCACTTACTGATATAGTAAACATTGTCAGATTTGAATTCCTGTTTCAGTTCTGAAGGTTTCAGCAGGGAGCAGAACTCTGTCTGGCTCCATTCAGAGCTCTGGTCTGTGCAGCACAGGGACCTGGAGCAGCTGCCAGACTTCGGGATCTGATAAGCACATTTCCTGTATTAAGCCCCACTTTACATATAAGGGACACAAACCATTCATCTATAGAGATGAGAATACACACGTTTTGGCAGAATATCCCACTCTGTTTAGGGCACCCTGTGCTTTGAAAACCACAGCTGGGCTTATGCAAAGCTCCACTCTAGGTGAAAGCCAGGGTGTGGAGGCAGCCCTTGGAAAGTGGCTTCATACTTTCCTGTAACCCTGTAAGTTTTTCCCAACTTCTCACTGCTGTAAGATGCTCATGTTTTAATACAAAATGGCTTAATGTAAACTACATTAGTGTACAGCCTGCTGTAAACACTGTTCTCTGGTGTTTTTCTGGGGGAAGCACTCCAGAGCTCCCTGCTCCCCCACAGCATCCTATTCCGGCCCTGCTCATGCTGGCCACACTTCAGCCTGTCATATTTTATTCCTTAGCTATGGGAGAGCAACTGCTGGCCACCCTTTCAGGCAACTCACAAACCAAAATGAGCACAGAACTGAGAGCAGCCAGCTGAGCCTGCAAGACCAGCTCAGAAAAGCTGGAAAGAACAAAGATACATGCAAAATAAAGCCGAATTTTTTTTTTTTTTTTTTTTAATAAGGGTAGAAATACAGCATTCCTGAGTGCACACACCTGAATTACAGTCCCTGGCTACTTGCTGAGCGCCCTTGCTCAGCCTGCTGAGGTGGACATGCTAACATGCACTCCTGCAAGGCACCTGTGGGCTCAGCTCCCTCCTACAAAAGAGCAGCTGTGCTGCTTCTGAAGCACCCCTTGCTGGTTTGTCTTTTTCATACATAATGTATTTCCAGCTAACCTGAAAATTGGATCAAGAATATTTTTTTGAACTATACTACAGAAAAAATGACCTAAAAAAAGAAATACATTTCACAGAACCTTAGGAGAAACACACCAAGCCCCAGGAAGTAATCTGGAAAGTCAGCAAACATAGTTTCTACCTGTTCTTAGATATCATTTTATGCTTTTTACTTCAATATATGCTGCAACCAATTTATCTCAAGGTAACTGAGATTTTTCTAATGTTTCTGTTAAAGACAGCAACATCCAGAGGAATTGGGACACTACATAGGAAGCTCAGAAGCTTATTCCAGGTCCCAGTAAGTTTTCCCATCGGCTGCATTTTTAAAAGGAAAAGAAAATGAAATTTCCTTTTAACTGAGTTACTGACTAGCAATAAATCATACTTATATTATAGAAAAGTATTCTCTGCATAGATATTTATATTGCACATGACCAGTCTACAACACTGAGGACCATTTTCTACATTATTACATTTTTCTCAGTGCTTGCCAAAATAGAAGGAAGAGATTGCAGATTACCTAAAACATGTCCTTTGTATGTTACTGTTGAGAGAAGGCTGTAGTCTGCTTGGAAAACAAAGTTAAAATTGCAAAGTTACTATATGCAGTTTCTCTAAGGGACTTGAGATTTTGGGGCTTCTTGGGAGTGCTCCAGCACACAACCTAGGAGAGGCACCACATACCTTGTTTGTTGTTCAGGGTGTACACTGTTCAGTCATACAGCTCCCCTTACCCCAAATCACTTGGCATCCTCTCCCTATCCATAAGGGCAATATCTTTGTGTCACTGATCTCTAAATATGTAGTGTATTCACACATTGAATTTGTTCTCCTTACTGGAATAGCAGTTTAAGAGACCAAGATATTTACTCTTTCCTCAGACACCCCCCTACAAAGGTTAGAGGAAGACCATTTCCCTTGGCCAGGAGGCATGGAGTAGAGGCTGTCCCTGTGGAGGACAAGGAATCAAGATGTTTATCATGAACCTGGTTTGTTCTGCATAAAACCACAAGGCAGAGTTGTGTCTGGAGTTTCCATGTGGAACATTGATATAACATACCTTTTATAACTAGATTCCTATTTCTTCTGTAACTACCATTTCTTCTGTGTTAAAGGGAATGATTTTAAGAGGTTTTGATATAAATGCTATTAGGCAAAACCTCCATCCATAGAGGTGTTCAGTCACGGATGCTCAGCTATGAAAATTAAGTTAGCGTAACAGTCTTCATAAAAGAAATGTCTCCCCAAATATAATCAAAACTGAAACATGATCCTTCTGATAGCTACAGCTTCAGAGAACACACAGAACCAAACAGCCAGGCTGTCCCCAACCACAGCAATTCCCCTTTACTGTTCCTTTGCAGCCATTCCACAGCACTGATTGTTAGTTCATGATTTCCCTTGAGACCAATATAATGATTCAGAAACCATTCAAAATATGGTTTTACACCATAACTATAGCATTCTATGTTTTTATAAGAGATGATTCCTTTATTTCAGTTAAAACCTTTCACTTACACAGCTGCTACAGCAAAATTTCATTCACTGTTTGTCACCTTTCTACTGAAGCCATGATTTATAGCCCCAGCCAAACTAGTGAGCACCGGCCTGACCTGCATGGCATTTCTGCTATTAGGTCCCATGCTCCTGTGCCTGCAGATATTGTCTGAGGTTTTGATGTATGCAACATTCACTGAACCTGTGGCTATTAACACCACTGTTTTCAATGACACCCTGTAGAGCAGTGAGTTATTTCCTATACCATTTTGCTGCTTGGTCTGTGTATTTATTCCTTCAAGTCTGCCTTATTCCACAATGGAAGAAAGGAAAGTTTCAGAACTGCTACTACTACAGTTTGGGACTTCACTACTATAACACTTTTTTTTTTTTTTTAATCACAACATCCATTTTGTGCTAATTAAGTTGTTGATGACCCAATTTTTCTATTTGTGGACCTTTTCTTGCTAACTCTCCACTGACTTTACCACCCCATCTCTCTTTTATATGAACCTTAGTGAGGTCATTCATGCAATTTCATCTCCCCTGTTTTTTTTTTTTTTGTTTGTTTTGTTTTGTTTTTAAATCTACCTCATCATTCTTATGCTATCTGTTCCTTACATACAATGAAGAGGAACATATTTTTTGTCTCAATTAAATCAGTTTTATTCAGCTCACTCACCACATACGTCAGCCTGGGCTAATTTTCTTGAGTGAAGTCTCTCATTGTCTCCACTCCTCTTTCACCAGTATGTGCAGTCAGTAGGCTTGGCTTCACTGACGCCAGTAACTCTCCTTTTAATCTGTATTTACCATAGCAAGCTGTACAGGATGGGAACAAAGCTTCTCTTACCCCTGCTATACTGTTCCAAACTACACGCACGTCCAGATCGCATGCTTGGCATAATGGTGGTCTTCAGAGAAGAGCTGACCTTGTACTTCATATTCCAATGAGAATACTCACCTTACCTTGAGCAGGTAGACCTGCCCCAGGTCCATTACCACCAAGTTTTTCTGAGGAAGCGAGCTGCACACTTTCCAGCAGTAGCAGGAGAGAAACAAGCCCTGGCAGCTCTTTCCATAACATTCTGAACACCTTCTCTGAAATGTTTTCTTTAAAGGCAGAGGAACTCCAGGTGATTTTGTGTTGTCTTACATAAAGTACCATCAAAAAATTACTTTGACCATGTTAAAATAAAGTTTGAAGTAAAATGTTGTAAGTTTATGAATATTTTCCTTTCAATTATCTTTCTCTAAAAGGGAAGTAAGTTCCAGTGAAAGTATTTCAACCAGTTTGTTCTGAAGATTCGTGCCAAACAATACCAGAAGTGGCTATCCATTGCTCACACTACTGCACAAAGGGTATTTACTTCTTTAATGAATCCATATGGGCTTGTACTGAAGGAAGTAAACACACAGTATTTAGCTGCAGTGCCAGGTTATGTCAGGACTATATATCCACTATAAATGCAATCATAGGCTACGTATTCTCAAAGATAGACAAGTACAAATTCGAGTAAAAGTCACCCTCACCTACCATCAGTAGCAGACTTCATTCAGGCAGCCTGCACTGCTCGGACTTGAGAGCAATGCCTGTACAGCATAAGCCCCCAGTTCTAAACAGCTTCAAGATCCAACTCCACATGTCTTCTAAGAAGCATACTCAGTGCAAGACTGACACAAGCAAATATAAATCTTCCATTTAAAAAGTCCCAATAGCTCAAGAACTTAAGGCATATTGCACTTCCCTCAATGACACAAAGAAAAGTACTATCTTCTGTCTTAGCATTCAGAATCTATTCCCACAGAGAAAACAACTTATTAGTAAACAACTAACATTTCCCACAGTGAAAACAATTTATTTCCCACAGAGAAAACAACTTATGAGCAGAAAGCACACTGGAAAGGCAATCTGGGTTCTGCAGAGCAGCTGCTCATCAATAACACTACTTCCAAAACATGCATTATAACGACCTCTATTAGAGCACATGGAGCGTGGCATATTACACCAAATACCTACATTCTTCTGACTTCATATCTTAAGAGCAGAAATGCATTAAATCCTCTAATATATCATGTGTAATCGTGACAAAATGGAAGTCAGGCTTTGGAAACTGGGAAGGGAAGTCTAACATCTTTATCTCCAACGACCTCCACAGGAAATAGACCCATTAAGGACAAATCACAATTTCCATTTTTCTTTATTTGGCCACAACTGCTTGAATAAAATAAAGGCGGCTCTCAAAACATGTCTAAAATAAAGGTTTTTAGCAAAGAAGTGTCCCAAGGTGTGCTATCAGAAGGCAAAAGAAGTCAGGTATCTAGAAATCAAGATTAGAAATGTTTTAGAAGTGTTTTTTTTATTTTATTTTTTACACATACCAGTAAGTAACTATATATATTTATTTTTTTTTAAGACAAGTATTGCTCCCAATGGCATGCAATCTGCACTGTTTCTTCAGCCACAGTTCTGAGTTTGTGCTTAACCTCTATCAAGGCAACCCCACAAGTGTTTGCTTGTTTGTGCAGTGTGATCAGGCACGTTTACAGAACTATTCATCATCTCATTCCATCTTGCCCAGAATCACCGTTTCTTGAAGCAGAACAGTTTTGAGAAAGGTCCACACACTTTTCAAGCTAGATAAATTAAACTCTGAATGCACTAGCACCTTTACTTAACATCATTCATGATAGATCTGTCATGCTTCATCACATACAGCATATTTTCAAAACTCAAGGAATAGCAGACTCCTTACCGTTACTTTCCTTTTCCTTTGTGGTGGGTGGCAAGGAAAGGATTCCCCTTACATCCTTAGTTTCAGTAGTTCTTGAAGCACTGACTTTCTGGCATCTAACAGCTGCAACAGAGCTAGCAATAAAATTGGCTCCTCTTTCATGTTTCTACCTTTCAGCTTTCCAATTCATCACTCAGCTTTCCCTAGAGTACATGTCCCAGTCATAGACAAAGTACAGAGTAGGACCTCTAAATTTTATCCAAGATCAAACCCTCCTGAGTGACACAACTGCAGCACAGCAGTATTAGTAGCCCTTATTCAGGAAAAAAATGACAGCATTCACATATTTCTCCGGATGGGGATCACACACAGTGAAGTAGAGGCCATCCTAGTAGTTAAAGTCAGAACAGCCTGTTTTTTCCAGATGTCTGTGGATGATGACACTGAATTTCTGATCCCTCCCCCCCTCAGACCAGCTAGCACAGGGATGACTGATGTGCATGAGGCATTTTCCACTAAGGCCTGAAAAGGCCCAGATCTCCCTACTTCCAGCTTTTTCAGCTTGGGAAGATGTGGCACTAAAGCCCACGTCTTCCAGTGCTATGCAAATAGACTGCAGGCTTTGACCTAGTAATGAGGCAGAAAGAAATGGGAGCGAGAAGACAGTCTCATTCGGCAGTATGATTTATTTCAGGTTGGCAGCTCAGACAGCTACCCTGCTTTTCTCCAACCTGCGTGCTTGATGGATGGTGCCCCAGCAGATGTGGACAGAGAAGCTGCAGAGGTGATGGCAGCCTGCCCTCAACTCATGTTTGGTTAATGAACCCCAGAAGGACTTGTACAGCCTTCAAGCGCAGAGAGAGGAAGACTGCAGGAAAGAAAGAAATCTAAGAAAAATCAGCTTTTAATTCAAGGCTCACTCACAGGTATGGATATGGGAAACTATGACTTCCCTTCACTTTACAATTGATGTTGGGTAAGAGCAGAATCAGGCTTTTTACAATTCTATCTTTTCCCCATTACATTTCATATTCTTGAGGCTGAGCTTTCTTATAGGGAATCTATTACTGGGCCCTCACACAGGCACAGCTCCCATTAGTGTCAGACGAAGTTACTGTACGCCCGCTTATCGAGAGGAGAGCAGACTCCCCTGTGGCAGGACTTCTTTCACAGACAAACCTCACAGAACGATCAAGCAAAAATACTTGAAATTTTAAAACCCTTCAGGCAATGATTATAGCTCTGCTGGCCCTTCAGAGAAGCATAAAGGGCCCCATTAACTGAAATAATATTAGCATTTGATACCTGGCAGTAACTCACCTACATTCTGTTTCAAAGAAGCACAAGTGCAGGCGGCCGCTTTGCTGATCATCTATCTCTTGCCATCCCAGGCAAGAAATGATTGTTTTTAAATCAAGATCCCCATTCCCACCTCTGCAGAGCCACGAGCCCTTGCCGTGCTCTCTAGGAGATTTTATCACTGCGGCAGGACCAAGTTCCCCAGCATGCTCGCAGCCAGGGAGCCTCTCTGCTGGTTAAGTGCTTCACTTGACCCTGGACCACTTGCAGCAAAGGAGGATATGAACGAGCTCTGGTCTAAACCCAGGCCAAAGGCTGCCTTATGAGCACTCCTTCAGCGATGACTCGTCTCCTCACGGCACACCATGGGTTGCATGGGGTGGCCCTGCTCCTCCCAGGGGTGGGAGGAGGACAGCGCTGAGCAGAGGGGTCAGCAGGGTATGAAGACTTTAATAAAGCGGCACAAGGTAAAATTCCCTTTTTTTCAATGATGTGAACTCAGAGCAAATAAGCACAGCATTCAATGGAGGGGTTGTGACAGCATGTGATTTTTTTTCTAGTTTTTGAGACTGACCTGTTATGAAAACATTTTCAGAGAGATAATTGGTGTTTTCACTTGAATATGCATAGCTGTGAAGTGATGAGTTAAAACGTCAAAATTTAACCAAAATATTACAACAAAAGTTTACACAAGGCATTTCGATTTTGTGGCTGTTAGATGAAGAACTTCGTTTCTCCCTTACCCTGAGAAACAAACAAACCATGTCCAAATCCAAAACCGTTCTACAAAAACATCTAATGAACTCAATAACAGTACTTGTTTACCCTTAATTTCCATTATCAGCATGTTTTCCCTTTGTTCCCTAGAACTACAATAGTTTTTTTTCCACTACTGCACAAAAGCATCAATCTCTGTCACAACCAGAATAGGAACTATTATTTTGGCCAGTTACATTGCTGGTACCAGCATGCTTTGCTCTGTTCTGTTAACCCAAACCTTTGCTCTCAGCACTCTGTTTAAACTTTAAATGTAGGATTTGAAATGGCATACGCGCAGTAGACTTTTCCTACACCTTGCTTACCATCCTGGCACAGGTCAGGTCTGCAAATAAAATGATTAATAATGAAAAACCTGTAACAACGTGAGCTTCATGGAAGGTCTGCCACGGAAAGGTAAGTGTCTGTTTGTACAGCTCTTGGGTACTTGCACCAGTGCCCACACACCCCATGTGCACACACATGCACCCCAGGAGTGATCCCCCCTTCTCCAAAGCACTATACAGTGACAGTAAGAGGCAGCTTTTGCCACAAAGAGATTGAAGCCTTACTCCTGAATCAGAGATACCAAGGGTTCACAAGCAGAAGGCACAAAGAGAAGCTAACATGGAAAAACTAAAATGACACAAGCATATCTGAAAAGAAATATCAAGAAAAATGCTTTTAGCTCTGATAACTGCATGCAGCCTGTCAAGCAATCATTGTCCCCCAACTGTTCAAAAATTGCAAGTGTCCCCAAACCTACGATAAAAAAGCAGAAGCTAAATGGAGCAGAGAATATGGCCAGAGTTCAAATTCACTTGTGGAAAGCCAGATGACAGGTTTTGCTGTCCGAAAGATACAAGAAGGACTATGTTCTGATTTGTATATTACAATTCAAACAGATTGCAAACAAGTTTCTAATCTTGCTGCATTTCAGAATAAACTGTAGTTAATTAAAGTTGGCAGGACTTTGGAAAGAAATGCGGCAGTTACCTTCAACAAGTATGTGGCTGCAGCCACACATACAAAAGACTTGTTTATTATTCTCTAAGTATGGCTGTTGAAGCAGACCAGGAGAAACTGGCCAAAATTTGTGCACTTGCTGAGATAGATGCAGTGTATGCAAGCCCTGTGTTACACAGCACTAGGGGTTACAAGGACATGGTTACAGCCCCGCAGGCTGGTCTAAGAAGGCATAGGTCAAGGCTGATTTTCGCATTTTCACATAAGGTTGTGAGACCTTATAGTACGCTCCACTTACTTCCAAAGGGCTATAGCAAGGTGGGGAATCAGTCTCTCCTCCCAAGAACCAAGGGATGAGGAAAAGGCCTTAAGTTGTGCCAGGAGAGGTTTAGGTCAGACATTAGGAAAAAATTCTTCACTGAGAGGGCTGTGAAATATTCAGACAGGCTGCCCAGGGAAGTAGTTGAGTCACCATCCCTGGAGGTCTTCAAAAAATGTGTAGATATAGAGCTTGGTGACATGGTTTAATGACGGACTTGGCAGTGCTATGTAAAAGGCTGGACCAGATTATCTTAGAGGTTTTTTTCAATCTAAATTATTCTATTATTCATAGCTCCAAAAATATGAAGAACTAAAGACAAAGAACTGAGTCTTCCTTTCTCCTATGTGGCACCAACAGGATTGGTGGCACCAGGAGCCCAGATAGCCATTCTGGGCACATATTTGCATATTAATCATTGAAAACTTTCCCTAATTCCCTAAAAATATTCCCTTAATTTCTTAAATGAAAAATTGTTTAATGAAGGGCACCACTGGCAGTGAACCCACTCATCTAGTGGTTTGGAGGGGAGAAGACTATTTCTTTTTTTCCTTGATTCTTAGCTTTGGTCAGGGACAGAGCTTTAGTTGGTCTACGCACATCTTCTGAACTACAGACCTGTCCTAAATACTGTTAACCGCTAACATTTAAATTACTTCTTTTTAGGAAGTACTTTTCTTAGTAATTATCACAGTGAAGTTACTACATTACAGGCTAACTCAGGCATGTTTGCTACTTATCAATTGCAGTGTAATTTCCTGCCCTCTTGTTTCTGCATTAGTTTCTTCAGATGAGATGCCCATTTTGACAACTTTCACTGCTACATCAACATTTAGTGAATGGAGCTGGGGAGCTTTCCTCACCAAGATCACAAACAAGAAAAATCTAAGGCCCTCTTTCCTGCATGCATTCTCTTGTGGTAGGACTGAGGAATATATCAGTGAGCAGGTCCTCTGTCTTTCCTAATTACGCTGGTCTTCTTCACATACAGTACCATTAGTTCTTACACTACAGTTGAACATCACCATAGGCTTAATGAGATGCTGTAAAAGCTTTTCATCCTTTCATTAGGATCAAAAGAATTGATAGCCCATTTCATAGCAGTCTGGATGGGTACAGTCCATTTACCCTAAATTAGTACACCAGCTTAGTCTATTTATTAGTAGCTGGTAAAAAAAATTTAGAAACCAGTGTACCTCAGTTTCCCAAAAACACTATTAAGCATCCCATATTTTGGGCACAGGCTGAGAACATCACTATATTCTCCTGCTAGGCTCTTACTTTAGAAGCTGTGATATAACATATGACAGATGTTTTCTATTTTGCATACAAGTTTACAGAGTCCAGTGAAACCTTTTCCCCTCGTCTCCTTTTTCAAGAAAGACAGATCACAGGAGATACTTTCACATGGAGCTGTCCTAAGCTTCCTAGCCATCTGGTTCAGTAGGTTTAATAGTACTTGAATTCCAGAGATACCTTTGTCCCTTCTCAAAACGCAGAGACAAGGTGGAAAAGGAGGGTTATCTGATGTTACTTGGGAGGAAAGTCTTCCAAGTATGTATACTATCACGCTGATATAAAATCTTATTAACCTATAAAATAATCAGAAGCTGGGTACCATATGGTACTTTGTTAGCATTCTCTACATATGCTTTATAAGTACTATTGAAGTACTTTAGTCCTTTCAATACTGAATTGTTAATGCAAAAGTAATTAGACTTGTTTATGTGATCTCAGAGCTCAACTTTGAGATGCAATTGACACTTCTGATCAAAGGAATTGAATTACTTCTGTGCTGAACTCAAAAGATTTTTTCATAACAATGCATCTCAGAAGACTGATTATCATAATATAATCTGGTCTTTATAGGAATGGCATCAAATGCACCTCTGCACATTATAGTGTTCAAGTGATGTTTATTATCATCTTGCAATGACTATATTTTATGCCATGTAGCTTTAAGTTCTTTCTATACCATGGTTATTTGGACAAACCAGTTTGCTCAGTTCTTGGGGGCATTATTCAGATATTGAAAGCAGCTGTTTGTCTTTGAAAACATTTAAAGAAATTGGGACTTTTTGTTCAAAGCAAGCACATGTTGACTAAACATGTCCCTCAGGCTGTTGGGAAGACTGTATGTTGTGCTGGAGAGAGCAATAGGTGCCTTTGGTGTTAGCAGTAAAAATAACAGAGGTGGATTCTTTCACATGGAGAGGCTTTATGTTATGCCTAGAGGGAGTGAGTCACAAAGGCAGCATTCACCTCTGAAGAAGTTCAACGTTTTGTAGGGCTTAAGTCTTCATGCTCTGCATTGCTCACAAGGGCCAGGATCGTTCTCAAGCAGCAGAAATTAAACTAACGGCTTTATTGGAATAAGTGAGATGAGAAGCTGAAAAAAAAAACCTTAATGGGCATGCAGTCACAACAAATTCATCAGGAATAAAGGAGTCAGGCTGCTGCACACCAGTACCTCAAGAAAAACTGTGAAAATTCAGTAGTAGGAAGATCAACCTCATGTAATACAGACTGACTGAATATATTGGCCTCCTCATCAAGCTTTCTGCAGTGCAAAAAATAAGGGACTACCCATGAGGGTGCAACGGGCACAGGAGCCAGCACTAGAGACCTGGAACCCTCCAGGAAACAAAGTGCTAAAGCACTTGGAGCTGACACAGAGGACAATGCAGTAAGAGCTGACACCAGACAGAAAACAAAGATAAAGTCTACAGAAATAAAAATAAATAAAGCTTTATCTTGATGCAGTAGGAAGAAAGTGGACCAGTGAAAGGATAGAAAATTGATGAGGCTGTCAGTGCCAGAGACAATGGCAATGACCTTCGCAGCTTCAAAGAGGACTAGAAGGAAGTCAGGGAGATAAAGGATGAGAAACTGGATGAAGTCACAACATTAAAGATAGCGATAAGATTTTGACCATTTGTTTAGAGAGAATTTCAGAAATATTACATAAGAATTGACAAGCTAAGGACACAATAGTGGAGAACAAAGTCTTGAAGATAACTACAAGGAGATGGGCTTAAAAGGACATTTAGTCACCAAAGTACAGTTACTACATAATCAATATTTCTTAGTGTTATTAGACTGTAAAGTCATGGCAAAAAAAATGGTATTTCATCTTAAGTTTAAGATGCTCAGAGAGAAATGTAACTTCCTGAACTCCTTTGAAAATCCAAGACTAAGCACCTGCATCCTTTCATTTTAGTTAAGGTATGCAAATATATATGTATTCATGACCAAGCTCAAAACCTTTCAATGACAGCTTCCTCAAATTAATATATTAAAAGAGTTCATATTGCAACTCTGCCTGTCACATACAAGTGCTATCTCAAGAAGCTACATAAGAAAATGAAATTTGAAAATGTTGTTTCATAATTCTGGAATAAATTCAGAGATAATGAAATAGCTACCGTGCTGTTCCACTTGAAACTTAATTCCAGTGTAATTCAAATGCACAGGACTGATTACCCATGCCATTTATGAAAAAATGAGGAGATTTCAAAACCAGCACAACTGAAAACAACATCTATATTCCTACCGAAAGCAAAGGAAGAAATATATCTCAATTAATAAAGACTCTTGGGTTTCCAGACATTGCACTCTCATACATAAAAAAAAATTACTCTGCTTGATTTTAAATGCGCCTGTTCCAAATAACAGACACAAAGGCTAGGAGGCTCACAACTGTTCAGGCCCATGTGGCTGTCATTCACCGCAGGCAACCAGCGATATGTTGGCAGAATCATTTTCTGATGAAAATCCATAATGTAGCTGAAGCCACTTTGAAATAGGATTCTTGTATCAAACTCCTCAAGCAGAAGCCTAAGGGGATCCGTGTTTGGAAAACTGTGCACTGTATTTTAAATTTTAAAAATATTGTAATGCACAGAAAGCCACCTCCCAACCAACAGGCTACCACACTGTACTGCCTTTAACCTGAGGCTTATAAGAACCTTTTTACTGTGAAGAGGAGTAAAAGGAGAGAGAAATCTCCTGTGCTGTACAACATTCCTCTGTGTGACCCCAGAGAGTAAAGAACTGCAGGAATGCAGAAAAAAATAAACTGAAGAACTGATGAACTCTGGAGATCACCTTGTCCAGTCTGCTGCTAGAAGCACTGCCTTACTTTTCTCTGAAATAACTTGTGCCTGTTGACTCTGATCCTGCCATTGTACATACTTACAGAGAGAGATGCTCCATCTCCCTACAATTACATTTTAGGTACTGGAAGACTAGATCACCCAAGCCTTCACTTCTCTAAACCAAAAAATTCCCAATTCTTTAAACTTTGCCAAGTTCCCAACCTCTCAAATCACCTTGGTGACTCTCCACTGGCCCTTCCCTAGTTTTTCCACTGTCTTCAATGGAAGGGGACTAAAATCAGACCGTTTTACAGGCACATCACAACACATGCCAGGTAAAGAAAAATGATCATTTCTCACATTTGGCTGCTTCAAGAGTCATGGAGAGTCAGTGGGACAGGGTTATGCTACCACAGACAGCAGCAAAATATTTTAGGCTGCTGCACATCTCCTGCTAGGTGAATCTGAGCCATGCTAGTTATTGACTGTTCAAGCAAAGGGACTGTTATTCTCAACTGCATATAAAGCCTGAGAACTGAAGTTTTAACAAGCTATTCAAGGATCTTAACTTGGCTCAGGATTTTAAGAACAGATACTATAAACAGTCCTAGAGCAAACACCATCAGTAAATGTTAGCTGTCTTCCTGCTCATAGTAGCTTTGCAAATCTGCCTCAGTTGTGATGTTGAGGATGGAAAACCAAAAGCATTACAGAGGGCAAGGCTAAGACCTGATCAGCTAAAACTTGAGTAGCAGCTTATGCTACTGCTATGACATCAAATAGTATTTGCCTGGTGATAGTATTCAGGCAAACACTCGTGCATCCATAATAGCACAGTTTGATGCTTCACTATGGACAAGGGCTTCTGCTCCCATCTCAACAAACAATCCCAGTAATTTGATTTCTGCTGTTTGCTTGAATTCGTGTGCTGTTGAGCACAGCTCCATTCTGACAGGGACATAGCAGTGCTTGGTTCAGCAGTGAGGACAGAATCTCTGTACTATCTGTGCTGCAAATTGATCAGATTTCTGCAGTTGTATTGGATTTCATCTTCAGTGATATTTAACTGTCCGCATGTGCTGTGATTAATATGCTGATACCACTGAAGTGACTGACTGAGGACTTAAACCTACTAATCCTGTAGGACAAAGCTTTTCAAATAGAAAATTGATGTTTTTCTGTGAAATTTGCTTTGCCAGTAAAAAAAATAAAATAAAAAAACAGTCAGCCTCAGGCCTGTGTCTTAGCCAGATGTTAATTTGCACCCAACCCAATTAGTCTGAAAGCAGTTTAAACAATCCATGTAAAAAATCAAATATTAAAACACTGCTATATTCTTGATGTTGGGTTGAGAAAAAGAGCGAAATAATTTCTTTGTGGTAGAACACGCTGTCTCTCACACACAAAGACAACCCAGGCAGGTAGTCTACTACAATCTGCACAACATAGCTCAGTGCTCCTCACTGCTCCACTCTGCTTTTGTAATGTTTTCAACAATATTTGGACAAACCAGGAGGCACTGTCCCACCAGGGAGGTGATATAAGGTGCAAGGGATGGGGACTGGAGAAGCCCTGCCACCTAAGCTGCCCATTACTGTGTCTGTCTGGACCCACAGTAGTCAAGCTGTCTGCAAAGCCTTGCTCACTTTCCTCTCCTTGCCCAGTACCAAGAAAGACTAAACCAAATTGCTTTTGAGCTGCTCTCAGGCCATACTGCTCAGAAGCTGAGATGAGCTCAAGAACACAGCTCTTGTTAGCTGAAAAGGAAAAAAAAAGAAAAGAGGAAAAGAAAAAAAGACAA
Source organism: Aythya ferina (assembly GCF_964211825.1). Taxonomy (NCBI): domain Eukaryota; kingdom Metazoa; phylum Chordata; class Aves; order Anseriformes; family Anatidae; genus Aythya; species Aythya ferina. The sequence goes on from NC_140305.1 coordinate 25,584,761, forward strand.
TATCACAGATTTCCTCACATATTCACCACAGTTTACATCACACCATCACCAGGTAAAGTGAGACTATACTTATTTACAGGCTTCCCTGTTTAAAAACAAAAGCACACCACAATCTGAAGCCACTTAGGGTTTCTGCACAAAGAAGCAACATCACTTCTTTAAGTGCCTGCTGCCTCTGCTAATCAATGGTAATTACTTTGCATCAGGACTTCCAGTCCAAGCAGGGGAAACGCAGGGAATTAGCTCCAGGCAGCATTTATCAAGACAGGCAGGGAATTACATCTGTGCAGCAGCTGGGACACACAGGCATCCACTGTACCCTCACCTCTACAGCATCGCACTGAACTCCAGGGTGAAAGTGGAGGATAATGCCCAACACCAGCTACCCCTCACTTGAATGCATATTTCTATGAAACAGCCACCTCCCCAAATCACACAGAATCCATTCTGACTATTAAGACAAACTCAGGGAACAAAAAAACATAAACGGGTGGGGTTGGGTGGGACTGGATAAAACCGAGAAACATGAGCCTAATTATGAAAGTAGACTTACAAGAATGTCATCTGAAGTACAGCTGGTTGCTATACCAGAGAAGTCAACAGAGACAATAAAAACACTGTACAGTAACAGCAAAGGCATACACATCTGGGAGAAGGCTATGCATACTTGCATGACAAATAATCTCATTAAAGAAGCAAATTATGCATTGCCAACAGAATACCATCCATCTTAGAAGTCTTCAGTGCTGTGGGTTTTTAGATCAACCTACTACATATATTGAGAGTATTTGAGCTTGAGTAATTGGCCCAAAAATAATCCTTTTGTTTCTAGATTGATAGAATCACTTGTACTGCATCCAAGAATTGCCAGAAGATTAAGTTGGTAATGAGATTGTACCTTTCCCTATTCTTGTTAGTTTGTCAGGACAAATAATTGGTATGCCATTTTCTGTTCTTGCCATGAGAATGGAGTAGCATTTTGGCATTTTTACCTCTGAAAAAAAAAAAAAAAGTTTTGTTTGTGTGATCTTTCTTTGTGTGTGTGTCCTTAAATAATTCTGCCACAAAAACACAGGATTTTCAGACTGTAGTACTGTATCATTCTCTCCAAATTCACACCCTCCCCATTTTTACAGTATTCCATGCTCTTTCCTGCCAAAGAACAAGAAGGATTACTATGGTGTGCCTTCAAGACTTGCAGCTCTTGCTACACACATACTTCTCAAACCAATCCCTCAAAAATGCTCACATTTATGCAGAGGCAATCCATTGATCAGCACTTTGTGTGCCCCTTATACCACTTAAAGATCCATGTGTATATAGATTCATGTCCCAAGGGTACTGCATGTTTAACGCATCGAACCTCCCAGCTATTTCAGTCAAAAACTCATTCTGATAAATGTCTTTCACCCCACAAAACACAAGGTTTCATACACCAGCTTCTTGCATCATGACATGAAAGACAAGCATCGTATAACACACACACTGTACTGCCACAGGGACATGCAGGCATTTCTTACCACTGCATTGTTTTCATGCCATGCTAACAAGACAGTGCCATCAGTCTGCAGCTGATTTAATGATATGGAGAGCCTGGCTTCAAGGTAGAAAAACAGTTCTGATAAAAAACATGATTCTACAACCTCCTTTGAAATAGTTCATATGATATGAATATGAATGAACTATGAATAACTGTTCACATTCAGCATGCCAGCAGAGAATAAGAGGGCTTTTATACAGTAAGTCATTTCCAGTCTCACAAACCTCAAACACAAAGAGCCATCCTAAGTTCACTCCAGCTAAAATATACCAGGGGATCACAATCAACTGATAAATTAACACTTCACATGGATTTACAGATACCTGTATAAAATGTTATTATACAAAGTTATGTACTGTCAATCTTGTCAGCATTCACACAGGCTATGTTTGCCCTTATGCACAGTAACTTCTAGTTAACCTGCTTATAACATTTTCATATTAAAACTAAATGAATTAAAGGTGAGGATTCTTTGCAGACTTAAAAATATTTTTGTCTGTTAGATCATCCTGCTAAAGGTTAGGTAACAGGTTGCTTTTCTGTAACTAATACTAAGAGTCCTTTATCCCAACCTGGTACTTTCTTTGCCTCTACAGTGATGCTTATTCCCCTCTTAATCATACCTTCATTGTTCTTATCCTTTAGGGGCATCCTTAACCTTTGCTGCCAATAGAAACTACCACTCTGATTCAGTGTTTCTGTGTAGCTTGAATACCTGCAAGTGGCTACTCAAGTTCCAGGATTGATGAATTGTCCTAAGAAATTAGTACTTATTAATGAAAAAACAATGGAATTGAACAGGAAGTGGGCACATTTGTTCTCTGGGGCTTATAATTTTATCTGAAGTAGTATAGCTGAATGTTATCCACAGAAATGTCTGTAGAAGAGATTTCCATCTGTTTTTTTTTTTCCACTGGAAAGTCCTTCCTGCCTCTACCTCACTCTCCTGATTGCACAGTTGCTTGAATTCATACATCCATCTTGTATTTCCTTAGAGAAAGTGATAAGTAGACCCATCGGTAAGTATCTGTACCGTGTTTTTCCATTTCAGCTGAGAGCTAGCTGAAGGTCAAAGCATAAATTACATTTACTACAATACATTTTGATGGGCTGAATCAATACCCATGATCAAGTACATCATGCAGGTTCCCAGCAAGGACAGATCTCCACTCCTGTCATGAATTCTTTCCATTCTTTAAATCATAGCTATCTCCATTTTTCCACTGTCAGAATAACCCTGTTTTCTGACAATATGGCAAAACACATTCTGCAAGAAATGACATTCTCCTCACTCAGTTTAATAAATTCCTTCAGGATTTTTCCACAAAGGTAACAGGAAAATGAAATGTAGAAATATATAGAAAAGTTATGAAATCCAAACATCAAGTGTCTCTAGCAGAGCTATGAACATACCTAAATCCTCACATTTCATCTTTGTTAAATTATGCTACTAATTGTATGAAAGACCTCTTGGGATGGAATCTCAATACTGTGTACACTGCTCTAGGAACAAACAGGTCTAGAACTGCATGCAACAATCACAAAATTTCATACTTCTAGGATCACAATTTAAGAAATCAGAACTAAATACACTTGTTTTTCCAACTGTAAGATACACCATTTAAAATAGACCTAAATACACTTAATTTTTCAACACAATACAGAGAAGAGAATTGAAGTTTGTTTGTTTGTTTGTTTTTCCTCCAGTTAGGGGATCTGTACTTCAACCTTTCCTCCATCCATCTAGGGTGGGGTTTTACGTGTTTGTTTTTCAGGTGACCCTGGTGGGAATCACTCAGCATCAGAGGTTTTAAGTCAAACAGTCAGGGTGCAGTTTCCATTTAGGATTGGCTGTTAGATAAGTGCTCCAGGGATTGATAGTAGACTGGTTAAAATGACTTAAAATCTGTTTGTTCCAAACAAAACACCATTTATTCACACACAAAAAACATAGAATAGCTCAGTTGAACTCTTCAGTTCAAATTTTCATTTGAAAGGGACCTACAAAGATCAAGTCCAACTGCCTGATGACTTCAGGGCTAAACTGAAGATAAAGCATGTTATTGAGGGCAATGTCCAAATGCCTCCTGAACACTGACAGGTCTGCAAAATCAACTCCCTCTGTAGGAAACCTGTTCCAGCATTTGACCCTTCTCTCAGTAAAGAGATTTTTCTTAATGTCCAGTCTGAACATCCCCTGGCACAGCTTTGCCCTGTTCTTGCATGTCCTGTCCTCGGTTTCCAGGGAACAGGGAAACTTGCAACTTCTATTCAGTCCATCTATGACTGGACTAGGAAAAGAATTTCTTCTTCCTAATATTTCTAGTTCTCCAAAGAGACTCTCCATTCAATTAGGCAGATAACCCCAGGTATACAGAATATTTCTGAATATTCCTGAGGCATATTGAAGTGTCTTCCTGAAAGCATATATTATTTCAAGTCTGCTTCCAGCATTTACAGGTAATTAAACTTAAGCCGGACATGTGATTAAAAATTACATTTAAAAGTCTGGCACTTCATTTATCAACAGTGACCAATTCCATAACTGCCTACAGAGACAGGCTTGTTCTCCAAAGACTTTCTTGTGATCCTGACCAGTCTGGGGGACATGAGTATACATACTATTATGTAACTTATAGAAACAGTCTTTCTTTGCAAGGTAGCAATTGTCCAGAGAGCTCAGGGAATGGATTTTGGGTCAAGACCACATCAGCTATAGGTTCAACACACTAAACATATTGGGAAGCAAGGGCAGGAAAGCAGGAGGGACAGGCATCCTATAATATACTTTGGGTATTGGCCTGGGATATGTAGAGGCCACAGGCATCACTTAAACTCAAGCCAATAACATCTTTTTTCCAGTCAATAAAGCTCATTATCTACCTGCCTAAGAGTCACTCTTGAGAGAGTCACATATATCTTACAGCTCTGGGACATGCAGAGGCTACAATGAGTTTGAAAACTTAAGAATAAAACAAAAAAGAAATGCAGAGAGTTTCCCCATATATTAATATTTCAGTTTATTACATATGCAGTGAAAGTCAGAAAATTAACACTGAGTCAATGGAAACTAAAGAGTTCAGCGGAGGTTGCTTTTTTACTAGTCTGTAGTCCCGTGTCCCCCCCCCAAAAAAAAGCCATGTTCAGCACATGAAATCCAGATATCTCCAAAGATGTAAAAAGTTACTCTTTCAAGGACTGCACAATTGTATTGATTATGGCAGAAAGTGACACTGAAAATGACTCTGTATTGATGATCACAGTGACATGTTCTTCTCACACTACCTTGTACCTATCTGCACTGAGCTGGAGAAATCTGGCAAGACAGAAAAACCACAAGATTAAAGAGAATAAGGGAAGCAAAAGAGAAGAAGCACTTTAACCTTTATTCTTTGCTTTAAAATAACAATAATAGAAAGAAGTATTGAACCATTCCCCTAGAGATCTGTTCAGCACATCCAAGTAGGCAGATGAAGTACATTAGACAAAATCTGTCTAATCCATAAAAGGACAGATTTTCAGACAATCTTTTATTGTTTCCACTAATTTGAGACTAGAAGGAGCTTCCAGAATAAAGAACCAAATTTACTTGGATCACTTTCTTCTGACAAGGTACCTACCATATAACTTACAGATGACCTCCTAAAGAGGAGCAGTTTCCCACCCCACATAACCAATGTTCCTCACAGGAGCAGGGCCTCATCCAGCAACAAACAGTATAGATTTAAATTGCATTGGAGATTGTGTAAGAATTGGTTTTATTTGCCTTTTAGAAATACAGTAAAACACCCCTGCCCCCTGGGACAGCCTTTCTGTGCTGCACACCAAAGGGAAAGGGAGGAGAACAAGAAACCCCAACAGCCTCTATCGTCAGTGGATTTGTCTAAAATTGTTAATAAAGCAGAGTTGCACAGTTCTATTTGCCTGCAGGTTGCATTAAATAGATATACCTTGTCCTGGTATACCAGGACAATACCTTGTATACCTGGTATACCTGTCCTATACCTTGTCCTCAGTCTCCTATGATAGATCAGCATGGCAACAAATATAATATGATTCATTTTTTAGGATGTTTAGTATTTTTCAGTACAGCAAGTTGAGGATTTCATACTCAATTGACTGGCATTAGTAAAACAGATCCTGCCTTTTTATCAATAACACAAATAATGAAAAAATGCAGCATTGCTTTTTAATTGTTTGACATTACATTTGGCCCATGCAGAAAAGCAAACGAGATCAGAGAGCTGAACGGGGTAGCTCTGCTGGACCCCACCAAATGCAAACACAACCTTCAGAGTCCCTGCATCGAATGTGAGCAGCAGGGACAATCCCCACCACCTAGAAGGGTTCTCCCAACCCCTTTTCTGATAAAAGAAAAGCTCTTCTCTATTTAATGACTACAACACTTCAAGTTCCTCAGAGGTATATTAGTTTTGATACATTAAATCATGAAGTTCATGGCATTTCAGATCTTGGTAAGAGTCACCCATTGATAAGTACTGTACGGTGCTCTGTTTGTGGCAGATTTTTATTTAAAAAAGAAAAACAATGTCAAACTTGTGTAGCTTGTGGAGCATACATTACTGTTGCCCTAGGGCTGCAGTAACCTTGCACACTTTTCTCACTGAACACATTTCAAAGGTGGGGATTTTTTTTTTACAGTAAGAAATAATCCATATTTTATACCCCACAGTGAGGAAAGCCCCGAGGCTCACCTCTCAGGTGTTTAACCATATCAAAGAAAGGTCCACTGGCACATGAAGGCCAAAGGACTTAATAATTCACAACTTGCATTATGAAACAAAAGCAGTATCTAAAAACACTCCCCAAGTAAAACACCACATCTGAGAGAAATGAAAAAGAAGAGCTGTAAAAATAAAGGATCAGCTATGAGATCATGGGAGTAACCCAAAGAGGAGAACAACATGAGATGATCTCAATGCTGAAATTTGGGTCAATGCAATTTAGTTCTGAAAATCTGGTGGCTCCACAGCTGGGCAAATGCACTGTGGGAGGGGAGGACTCAGGTTGGCAGGGAGTTCAAAAGCAGTTAGGAGAATGTCAGCATAGGAATGGAAACTATGTAAGAAAAGTCTGATCCAAACCCATCTAACAAGAATCTATTTGCTTTCACTTTCCTGGAGAATTACATGCATCTTTCAAAGATGAATTGGAATTAAATATTTAAATTCCCTAAGGTGATCAAGTATGCCAAGAAATGTGACTAGTCAAGTTTCCTTGTAATAAAATGCCATCCATAGTCTCACTTGAATTATGATAACTGGGAGGACTTGAGTTATTCTGTGAAATGTCACTTCATGGTTTGCCACTCCTTTCAATGAGGACATGTGAATTCTCATATTTTTGTGGCTGTTAAAAAAAGTTAAATTTGTGCTAAAACAGACATTTTCTGATTGTTTCACAGTTGAAGTGTATATTGTCCCCCACTGTATAAATGTCGCAGTTATCCTCAAACTGAGAAACTGTTCTCAACCACAATGGTTATACCTGATCTTCCAGCCATGAATCATCCCATAACCAGGCCATTTGTCCCTCCAGCATGGCAGTAGCAAGCTTTAGCTCCTGCCCAACACAAACATGGTACCCTACCTATCTGTTGCACACGCGCTTTTTTAGTGTTACTCTGAGCCATGCACAGGGCAGTATTTTATTGAAGTAATTTAGAATCTCAAGTGCTCCTGCTGCAGGCTAACATGGGCTGGGGGTGGCTTAAATGACATGCAGCACTGCAGGCTTTTGTCATTTTGTTAGCTCTAGAAAAACATATGCAACAATTCATTTAAAGTCCCAGAGAATTTAGACATCCAGATGAAATAAGTGCATGAGCAAACACATTGTCTGAGATGGTTATAAAGAAACACACCAACAGCAGGCAGTGCTAGAGAGACAAATGCCTTGTTGCTGTCTGTAAGCAGCATGTGCATTCCAGGTCACTGCTAACAAGGTTTAGCATAGACCCCCTAATGGACCATGAAACCAGCATACTTTGCTTTAATCAATATTGGCATTGGATTAAGGAATTGCCAGGTACAGACATGATGCTGATCAGTGTAGCATCTGCTTTGGGGAGTGCAGTCTTGCCTCGGTACCCAGAGTTCACATATAAAATCTTTCAAAAAGAAAATGGACTGACAAGGTATAATACTCAAAATGCCATTGAAAACTGAAAAAGCTTTTAAGATGTTAGGTATGAAAAAATTATGTTGCAGTTCTAGCAGACAAATGCACATTGTGTGGCTCCCTTTGTCCTTCTCCAGTTAAAGCCAGAAATGGAGCGTACTATGCCCCAAGATAGAGTTTAAGATGCGTCTAGACTGAATGGGAATTGTAGGGACAATAAGCATCCAGTGACACCCCATCAAGCTGTAATTCTTCCAGTTAAAAATGTAAAGATTTTGATAGACAGTGGGCACGAGTCTACTGAAACTGTCTTGAACATCCCGTGAGTATTTCTTGTACAGCTCCCATCAACATTTGTTTCAGCAGCTCTGCTCACTGTGATAAGGGTCACAGACCCACTGGATGACCCTAGGCATCAGCTGGAGATGCTGAGGGCCCACCTGCCCCAGTGCCACCCAGCTCTTCACTCTGCCAGCCAGTATGCACAGAGTAAGAGGAAGGCACCTGGGCAAGTGAACAGCATCCACCACACTGCATTTCTAGAATGACTGTTTTCCAAGTAGAATGAACTAAATTATTAGTTACAAAATGCAGTAGCCTCTTCTAATGACATATGATCAGGGAACTGAAATTCAAACCTACAGCCAAAAACCCACAGGGCTCAGGCATCTGACACTTGCCGTCACCTTTCTTCACCTTCCTGTATCTTAGTTCTCTTATCTATAAAGCACGGGTTAAAGAAGCAGTGCCTTGAGGACCCTATATACGAACTGCTGTATCAGAGCTAGGTATTACAGTGAGAGTTATTAAATAAAACGTAACCAGGCCTAACCCATTTCTTAAGGAAGATTTCAGTTCACCTAGGAATTTAAAAGTAGTAATTCCAGATAAATCTCCTCTTTTCTATTTCTGTAACATGATGTTTTTTATCCTGTGTTTCCACTGTGAAAGCTTACAAGTAAATTCCTCCCACCCCCTCCTTTTTCCTCAAGTGTGTCAGGTGTCGTTCAGCATTCAGAAATCACTCTGATCTCCTGGGTTTTGTGCACCAGAATTTGGAGTGATAAATGCTTCTGCCTCACCCCCAGCAATCTCAGCTGTTTGTCTTTGGGGTTTGCAGGGATGAGTGACTGAAAGAAATAATAAAATACAAAGCTGGAAAGAAAAATGTATGCTTGTATTAAAAAAACTAATATAAAAGTGGCATTGATAGCAGCAATACTTCTCAATAAAAGAGCTTCTGATAGGAATTATATACTAGATGATACAGCTTCAAACAAGGGCATAAATTATGTTTCATTACTTCATTTGATTCTTTTGGGAACATTTAACTTTAGAGTAAAACAACAGTATAGGTTTTTGCTATTGAGAAGTCATTAATTGCAATCTACAGCATATTCAGTCAAATAAATTAACTTCACAGTAAACTACCTTAGTATAAATATACTGCTCTACATCTCACACACACCCAGTATAAGATTACTGGAAGAACTTACTTCACGTATTAGAAAAGCTGTGAAGCAGCAGATGCTAGAATTAAATTTTGCATGGTATATGTACCAGCTGGTTTTGGTAACATTACAGGGAATTTCTCTTTTAGCAGGGCTTTCTTAGCCTCATTCTATCAGCGTTCATCTTTCACGCGACTTGACTCAAAGCAGATGGAGATTCAAAGCAGGTAAGATGCATTTGAGTGAGTTCTCACCTGTTTTTTCAGCTCTAGACCTGACTGACTGATCGTTCAAGCAAAGCATACCTCACGTCTTTCCCTACCCACCTCCCACCCCATGCTGTTTACTTCAACTGTTGTATGAACATCTGTTCTTAGGCTGTAAATTCAGAAGCAATGCACGGTTTTAACACTTATTTCTTGTAGAGACAGAAGGACTGTAAATATCAGGGCCATCACCATCTATCCAGTTTAGCTTCACATTTCAAATATCCCAGAGAGTATGATTGCACTGTTAATTTCTGTGTTTTAAACACATCAGATTTTTGTACTGAATTTTCCCCCACCACATTAGTCTAAGCTAAAATAACCTTTTTTCCCCTTTTACTCTTCACTTTAAAAAATATGCCTCATATCCATGAAAAATATTCCTGTCTATATTACAGACCTAAAAACCCACCTTGCCATATCTACCACCTTACATCCATTTAGACTTATTTATTTGTACTAAAATGTGGTCTAGTGAAATATTTCACAGTTGCAGCGATCCCACTTTATGGAGATGACTGCTCAGGCTTTAAGAATGCGCTATGACAACTGCTTAAGGGATGAGCCTCCTGACCTCGTAACGTGCATCCTTCTGAAAGAGTTTAGTACCTGAAAATGAATATCTCCTGGAATATTACTTCCGCTTATGCTCTGTGCAAGATCTACTACCACTAAAACTGCAGGATTGTTGTACAGTTATGCAGATACATATAGCGATATACATTAAATAAGTTATACTCTTATGGTCAGAATAAATTTTCTAAGACTTGCTGAAAGCAATGTCCAGGATTTTTCTCACATTTCACTGAAGCATGGAAGAGATGTATAAAAAGGTCTTATTTTCCAGAAACCTTGCTCTTAGAAAGCTAAAGATATACATGTATCCTGTGTGTGGTGATGGATGTACACAAAGCTTCCTTTCCTGTTGGAATAAGCATCTTATGGAGAAAGGCATGGAATGGGAAAGTCATTTAATTAAACTGTTTTTATCCTAGTTTTTATGTGTAATGACTGCCTAATAACAGCATGCACTGCTGCAGCCATATTTATATAGACATGCACAGCTTCTGCTGAATGTATTGGGAGTGAAAGTTTGCATTTCCCCAAAGCTCTGCTGAACAAATTAAATTTTTAATTAATATCCTTTTTCATTATTTCCTTCCTCTCTTCCCCCCTGCCCAGGATTATAGGTCTGAAAGCAAAACACTGACTTTATGGTGTGCTACAAGCTGAATGCCAAACATAAGTAACTGGTTAGCACAGCAGCCGGACTCACCACCACCACATCACTGGCCAGTTATAAAACCCGTGATTAAACAAATGCCTGCCCTCACTCAAGAGGTTTCATAACCATACAGAGAAATAGCTTGATAACCTTATTAATGTTAACATTTAAAAACTAACTGCATAAGATTAAAAAAAAGTAACTGATTGCAGCTGAAAATTTCCAGTACACCCAGTTAAGCAGGCATTTCATGTTGCCAGGAATAAAACAAAGTCTCTCCTTTCATTTAGGGAATACCCTATTGGGTGCAGCAGGTCAGCAGCCGTGGTACAGGAGCAGCAACAAAAGGGACGAGGAGCTGTAAATATTTAATTAGAAATGTAATATTTTCTTAGTGGTCTAAGGACATATTTCCTTTTTTTTTTTTTTTTTGATAAATAGACCTCAGCTGGACAGTTCACGTGCATGAAATGGAAAAGTTTGGTATCTTGTCTGGTGTTATGCTATTAAAAAAGCTGTGTCAAACTCATAGTTAACATGTTTGAACACATGGAAGACTCACAGCTTATATACATTTTTTTTTTCTTTTAAAACTCCCACAATTAGAATAACATTAATAGAATCCCAACTGCTGGAGTAAAAGGAAGAGTTAGGTCTCACATTCTTCCTGCAGGAGTAGTTCGTTCCTCTTCAAGAGTATTACAATTTGAAACTATTTATTCAGCACTCAAGGGATTGCTTTTTTTTTTTTGTCACTTTACACTTCTATGAAAGATGCATTTCCCTATTTTCTAGGGAGCTTTGATTAACTAGCTATCTTAAAAGAAGTCATGCTTCAGAGAAGCATCAGATTTATACAAATAGGTTTGATTTTAGTTCTTTAAATAGGAAGCCAGATTTTGTTGCATTTCAGTTAATTTGAGGCTTTGTTTGTTTCTTTATTAAATAGAGCTAGAGTTTTCTTCAAAGGGCGATAAAACTATCGAAGCCTGCTAGAAGTCCCACTGATACTGCAGCAATAGTTTTCAAAGATTTTGTTGATACAGCTGCCTACAATGGAGACAATATGCAATGCCTTTTCAGAGCTCCTAATTGCATCTGAAACTGAGTATATCATGCTGTTTACATAGAGAGTATGCACAGTAGCAGTCAAAATCCAGAAGTCTTCTGTAGTCAGTTGCTTTTCCCATAATATTTAAGCTTAGAATTGTCTATTAAATTGCCAAAAAATGTATCCAGTAGAGTAAAGATAATAAAATATCCATGAAATAAGGCCTGAATCAAAGATTTATGTTTGCCTTTGAATTACATTAGAGAAGGGGCAGACATTTGATGAAACTAGGATTTGTCATGTTCCATGGAATAACACACCAAATCCTTTATTGTCTTTAAACTGAAGAGCCTCAAATATCATCAATCTCCTCAGCTTAAAGGAGCAGTGTTAACTAGTATACAGATCAATACTCCTTTCATTACCCCACTAGCCTTGAATGCTATTAGTCAAGAAATCTACACACGCCTGTCCTGGTTTCAGTTAGCACAGAATTAATTTTCTTCCTAGTAGCTGGTGGAATGCTGTGTTTTGGCTTAGAATGAGAAGAGTGCTGATAACACCCCGATGCTTTAATTGTTGCAGAGCAGTGCTTATACTAAGCCAAGGACATCTCAGCCTTTGCTCTGTCCTGCCAACGGGCAGGCTGGGGGGTGCAGTAAGAGCTGGGAGGGGACAGACCCAGGACAGGTGACCCAAACTAGCCAAAGGGGTATTCCATAGCATCTGACGTCATGCTAAACAATATATAGGGGTGGCTAGCCGGGGGGAGGGGGCCGGACTGCTCGGGGTTAGGCTGGGCATCGGTCAGCGGGTGGTGAGCAATTGCATTGTGCATCACTTGTTTGTACATACTATTATTACTTTCGTATTATCACCATTGTATCATCATTATTATTATTGTTATTATTATTTTGTTATTTTTTTTTTCCTGTCTTATTAAACTGTCTTTATCTCAACTCACAGGCTTCACTTTCCATTTCTCTCCCCCGTCCCAGAGAGGGAGGGGGGAGGGTGAGCGAACGGCTGCGTGGTGTTTAGCTGCCGGTCGGGTTAAACCACGACAACGCCCTACCACAGCATCCCAATTAGAGGATGACAAGTGCCATTGTCTCAAAAGTTTCACAGTCCTTGCTCTTGGAGGGGTTTGAATCCAAAAGCAAAGGAGCAGTATCAATGAGAGTGCAATATTTAACCAAATACAAGATTATTATGAATAACACTAAAGCAGCTGGAGATTATTCTTTTATAGGACCTTGTTATTTAAGTCTGATAAATAAAGACTAGCTTGTTGAAGTTCCCATTTCTCTCATTGCATCAGTGGGTCCCAGCAGAACACCTTATGGCAGTTACCTTACCACTTGTTTAGTAGTAAGGAGATTAAGCAAGACATTGCACTTCCTGTGATAATCACAGAATCACAGAATCATCTAGGTTGGAAGAGACCTTCAAGATCACCTAGTCCAACCTCTGACCTAATGCTAACAAGTCCTCCACTAAACCATATCACTAAGCTCTACATCTAAACATCTTTTAAAGACCTCCAGGGATGGTGACTCAGCCGCATTTGTGGTTGTGTTTGTTCTTTGTTTTCTTTTTTCTTCCCTTCGTTTTCTGACATTGGGAAGAAATAAAGGAAAACGCTACTTGATGCAAAGCATTAAGGACAAGTTAACACTGTCTCCAGCGGAGGCAGTGGCTGCAGGACCCCCCCATGGGAGACGTTGCTAGCGCCACTCCCATGCACAGCAGCAAAGTCCAGGTATGCAAAGGAACAGGGATCAGTTAGCAGCACTCCCAAAAGAGACAGCAAGAGCATCTGCTTGATTTTAAAGGCTCAGATCAGCGGCATGTTTATTTTTTCCCCTCCAAATAATGTCAAGCAAGCAGCAACTCCCCCTTCCAATAAGGCAGAGCAGGTCTGCATTTTCCATTGAGGACAGAGAGAGGAATCATAGCTGCTGTTAGTGGCAACTCTCCAAGCACTGTTTTTGCTTATAAGTTTAACTCTAAATATGTACATAAACTGCCACCAGTGCCTCTTTGCTACAGTTAGGGGGATTGAATTTGATAACAACCATATGGGATATTGAGCCAAAACTGAATTTTGCTGTTGCTTGATAGTTATTATGTACCTTTACCGTCTACATTAAAAAAAATAAGAACACAGCACTCCCATATTTTAAGAGCAAACATCCCCCAGTGCCTCTGTCGCATACCCAAAGGAAAGCTGTCAGCCTGACACCTGTCATCTGCACCCGTTCCCTACTGCCTGCCCATTCAGCATGTGCCACAGACATTTCCTCGGAGTTAATTGTCTGCTCAGTTTTTGTCCCTTTCACCCAGGTTTTCTCGAAGTGAACTGCCTGTCATTGCTCAGTTACTTCGTCTCCACAAATTAACTCATGGCTTGGCACTGCTCGGTGTCTCCGGGCGGATGCTCTGAGCTCCAGCCAAGGCAGGAGTACATTCGTACACACCGTCTGCCATCTAGCGATGGGAAAGCGAGAGCACAGCCTCACGTCTGAAGTGTTTCCAGACTTATTTTAGCTTTCCTCTTCACAAATATTCTAAAGGAAACACGCAGGGGTCCAAGAAAATATTTAGTTGCCTTCTCGGATATTGACCCCATAAATAAAAACAGCACAGCAAGGACAGGCAGCATCTCTTCCAGGCATCAAAGTCCATAGCTTATTAAAAATAGATGTCAAAGATTTAAAAACAAGAGAAAAAAAGAAACTCATGACAATTATTTTCCTGCATATCGACCTGATGAATGTTAATGATAAAATATAAGAAGGCACTGGAGGCCACCCTCAGGTTGCACACTTTGCACGCAGTATGACAGTCAGCACAACATTGGTGGCGACAGCAATCTTGAACAGCATTGGAAGGTGAAGTAGGAAAACAAAACTCCTAGAGGACATGAAAATTAGGCAGAAATACACACACATGTATTTTCATATGGTTGAAAATTCCTTCGTGTTATATATAATAGCCAGAATTTCCTTGTATTTTCTTTCAGAAAATTGCTCTTCTCTGAACCTGGGCCACCTTTAAGTAATGTGACTGCAACCCATCCCGTCTCTGACTTTTACCCTGCCAAGCATCTGGTTTTCTGAGATACCAGAGACTAAGGAATGAAAACACCTTCTCTGCTCTATAGAAGAAAAGCCAGCTGATTAGTGAGGCCACGTAGGAATCCAAAGGAAGCCAAAACCTGGAGTGGAATTACCCCCAAAGCAAGCTTGCAAGAAGAGAGATGGTACTCAGACTCATTACGCAAATGATTACAACACAGCACCCATCTCCTCTTGCCCTACTGAATGCAGCAGCTAACCACTCTTTGATCCCAGGAGGTTCAGCCTGAACCCCTAAAGCCAAGGCACAGGAACTAATTTTTGCTATCTTAATAGCTTTGTCTGAATCCTCCTTGCGCTTCTGCATTTAAGCCAGGCTTTCAACATTATTATTTTTTCTTTTTAGTATGAAAAAATATATTGAATCTGACAAATTAATTGTTAAAGGACACTTCATTAACCAGAGTACCTAGCATACAGCTCTTCATTATCTGAAGACACTTGTGCCAAAATGATTTTGAACATATGAAATCTGCTTATTTTTAACACCTTAAAGAACATCTAAGCTTTTTTCAGGGTCTTAGTATCAGGAGATAGTACAAACACTTAATAATACAAATAAGATTTTAAAAAATAACATTATAAAAGGTGTTACCTTAATCAGCATGAATGCTCTAGCCAGGCACAGCTTCTCTATTGCCTTCTGCCAAAGCAAAACTCAACTTTCCCCCCTGAACCTAAATTTAAACTCATTCCTACAGCTGATCCCAATGACTGATGAAATCCATCTGACCCTTAATGCCATACCAAGACTGGTTTAGCCCATCACTTCCCAGATGTATTTCATCTCTCTCTCTCTCTTTTTTTGTTATTTTTTTTTCTTTCCCACTGCTGTAATTCCTTCCTATATTTTTTGAAAACTCTCCAGCATCAAGTTATTATGCACCAAAGCCCTCTGGAACAGCCTATGGCATGACCGCAGCACAGGCAGGCTGCAGAAGCAAGGGATGGTGACAGCACCTTGTTGTGTGGCTGCAGGGTTGATGCAACTTGTTTTTGCACAGTAACTCTTCATGTGATGATTCTCCTGTACTGGGACCCCTGATTTCTCCCACTCTGACATACAGACTGCCTTTGGAAGGCACATAGGGTGACGCAGTGGTGGGCAGAGCTACTCCCATGCTACATCAAAGACCTAAGCAGCTTTAGGTCAGAGTTGAAAAGTGGCAGTGGAGGAAAGGCAGATATGGCACTGAAGCCATGGTGGTGATAGACAGCATTTCAGAAGATAAACAAGTGTGTCACTCCCATTGGGACTTCACCAAAATAATCTCTCAGCTTTTTGGTGGAGAACAGCTGAAGGGAGATAACTGTGCAAATATCAGCATTACAATAACCACTAAAACATCTCTTTGCAAAGCAATTTCAAAGCCAAACAGAACAAGGTCAGTGACTCAGGTTTCCAGGCCTCAGGGACAGAAACTCCTGATTATTTACTCTGGATATAGACTTGACCAATAATGCCTCGGCAAAAGAAAAGACCACTGCCCTGTAAATGTTGCTCTTTCAGCAGTTCTCAGGTAGATCCATTAGGTTTCTAAAATTATGGGTTAAGTGAAATGAAGGATACCTCCTCCCACATCTTTTTCTGCCAAATCTTGCATCAAGCATCTCTTGCCAGAACTTCCAGAGCTGTGTGTTGACCAAACCAACTCATAAGCTCATCTCATGCTATAGGTTTAGTCTTACATGAAATAGAATATATTTTTTCTGTACAAGCTGGTTTGCACAAAACATCCTCCTGATGATGAACTAGCTGAAGTATTGTAGTCCTCAAGATAAACATGATTTCAAGATGGTAACTCCTAATTTACATGAAGCCCAAACTAATTTCCCTTGGGGTTTTAAGTAGAACACATTTGTGTATGCCAGATGATGCTGTGTGATAATACCTGTGTTAACACTGAATTTATTCCTAAGAATGATAAAAAGTCATTTATGGTTTCAGGTGGCATTTGTTTAGCTGTTCTGATTAGGAGACCAGATAAAGAAAATTCCAGCAGGAATGAATTTAGTGAAATATTCTTCATCATTTCTCCAGGATTTTGCTGTGTAAATTTCAGAATCAAACAATTATGATGATACCTCATATACATATTTTTGTAGTGTTCGTGGCAACTCAAAGATATTTTGTCAGGTGTCCTCCATGAACTGGCCAAGAGTGGCAGTTCTGCCCAGCACTACCCAGTAAGATCTACAAGAAGCTTTCAAAATGAAACCTTCAGCATGTCCCCAGTTGTGGACATCACAGGCCCTTGCGGGATTACCTGCACTTGGCTGAGTTTCGAAATCTTGCAAAGGCTTGTAGTATTTCTCCATTATAATCTTTTTGCATAAAATTAAGTTATAAAATGGTCGTAACTCATAACGCTTTCAAACATTGAATGATAAACACCTAAAAACTTTGTTTCAAATAGTATAAGCACAGAAACGGGCAAACATTTGTTGTACTACCTACAGATCCCCTGGTCAATTTTCCAATCCCCAGTGTACCAAACTGTTAGTATGTTCTAAAAGATGAGGAATTGTAAGTGTGTCTGCATCTTGACTGGTGGTTTTCAGCCCCTAGAGAACAATTATTTTGGTATTTGTTTGCTAACTGCAAAGGATTTCTTTAAACATGAACCCTACAGAATTTATAAGATGTGGCTGGAGCTGTCCTGGTTTCTATTACTTGATATTTTTGCTCAAAAAAAAACAAACCTTTTCAACCCAGTGTCCAGCCCAAACTCCAGCCAGAGTTGGAAGGTAGCAGATATGGGGATATTGACAGATGGATTAATGCTTTGAAGCTTGTCTCCAGTTTTCTTTAGGCTCCATTTTTCTTTAGGCACAATTATTTAAAACATAAAAGGTTATGTTTCCCCATGGCACGATCAGGTAGGATCATGAGTATCTGTCATTTTTAATATAAATGTAATGTTAGATTTTATTGTAGATATTTCAATAACTCTCAAAAGAACGACTCGTTAGGTATATTCTGTAATGTTTCATTTCCAGGCTAAGTATTTGGGGTCTCTTGGCATCACTCAGGGCTGCCTGGTGTGCACAGAGGCTGATTTAAGAAAGGTGTGCAGAGGAGAAGGCACAGTGCAGGGTGTCACGGGCACCCCTGCTCATATAAGCCATCCTGGTTCTTAAAAGGGCTAAGCCTCAATGCATAACAGTGCACAAAGCAGTTAACAAAAGGTTCTATTGTTCCATAATTTCTATATGCTTTCAATATTTTACAAAAAGATTTTTTTTTTACTGCAATATTTTTTATCTTTTTCGTATCAGAAGTTTTACTTAGTTTTCTCCAAGTTTATAAGTTTTTAAGCAAATTGTGAAAGATTAGCATACGATCATGTAGCTGTTCTCTGGACAGAATTAAAGTCATTTTTGAAAAGTATCTCCCAAGAAGATTTCAATATTATTTTGAGCAACATCACTTTTCCTTATTTAGTTCTATAATGGTCTTTATTTGACAACCTAGTGAAACATATCCAGTACATATTTTGTGCACTGCAAAGGAGAAAGTCAAATTCAAGATACTGTGTTAGCTACCAATATACCAGGTGATCCCAAAAGCACTTTGTCTTTGGGTGAATCTACCAGGAGCATTAATAGAGGGGAAAAAAATAATAATAATAATGATTAATAAATAAATAAATAAATAAATCTCCTCTTTGGTAGAAGAAAAGCTCAGTCTGCAAAGCTGAAATCTATAAATGGAAAATGTATCAAGTGTTTTTAAAATCAGTAGCTTCCTTCTCAAAGAAATTTAAAAATAAATAAATAAAGGAAAGTAAAGAAAGAAAGAAACCTGTACAAGAATGCCTTGGAAAAGAGCATATTGTTAATTTACGCTTAATGTTCCAAATGTATGATATGTGGTGAACCATTAATTATACACCATTCCACTAACTAATCTCATTGAAAAATTCCACCTTGATAAGATTAAAATAGCTTTACAGAAGTCAGGAATAAACACCAATATGCACTTTAGTCACTTTTCTTTCTCATTTCCTAAGCTGTTTTTTCTTTTCTCCAGACAACAGAGGAGCTGGGGAAGAAGAAAAAAAAAACCAGGCAAGTATAATTTCTCACTTCTAAAAAACTGTGTCTTTCAAGATATCCCCTATGTTTTTATTCTAATTAGACCATAATTAGAACAGTCATTGTCATGACAGTAGATTTATTTTTATTGCTACCTAAAATTATGCATGGCATTTTCATTTTCTGTGAATGCCCCTGGGAAAGATCTGAAAACTAGAGAATTCAGTGTAGGAAATGGGTGGCAGAGTTCCTGGTTATGCCTTCCTGTAAATTGCTTGGGAAGAGAAAAGAAGAAAAGCAATGTCCCTTCAGAGTACATGATGAAAAACAAAAATGGTTCAGTGATATCTTCTCATGTCTCTTGATGGGTGTTGTTGGGTTTTACTTGGAAGATACTCAAAATTTAATTGACCAAAGCCCTGAGCAACTTGGTCCAATTTTTAAGGCAGCCCTGGCTTTAGCATAAGGTTTGCCTAGATGTGCTCCAGAGGTTCCTTCCAACTCAAGTTATTCTATGACGCTATGAATAGTTCACAATGCCATGTCATTAAGACCAGTGTGCTGTTTTTTTTTATTGTTTTTATTGTTTCTATTGTGTGTTATTTTATTTATTTATTTACTTCATTATTATGACTGGATCGGATTGTTTAGCAGAAGAAAATGAAATCTGTATTCCAACCCATTCCAACCCTTGTTATCCCTGGTTTATGTTTTGACATAGCCCCAGCACTTTCAGGAGAAGGAACAGTGGCAAGTCAAAGATTACCATAGTCATTACAACCTTTACACAAAAGCAGTATATCAAAATGTAAACTGTGCTTGTGCCAAGTAAATGTTAATGAATAGTAGCTGGAAAGGTTAAATATAAATACATATAATTACAGCTTGCTAGTGACAAGAAATTATTAGTTTCTTTCTTTGTCAGAAGGCATTGCTCCAAAATACTAAACTGAAATAAAAGTATATATCTAATCCTGCAATCATAATAGGACTTGGAGAGCTACAATTATATCAATCAGTCAGAAATAAGTTGAATATATATCACTGCTAACGTCCTCCATCAGTTCTATATTCCCCCCTTCCAGAAAAATGCACAGATTAGTAAGAAAGCTGTTCTGGAAACTGGAATTTAAAAATTGCTTTGAGAAACCAGTTCATTTCATTTATATTTTAAAAATATAAGCTCACAGTTATGGAAGGGAAAAAAAAATACAAATCAAGCAGAAAGAATAAATCTATTTTTTCATTCATAGTCAAGACAGAAAATATGTTTGCTAAAGAAATTATTTAAATAGTCTATATTGCATTTGAGTGGAGGGGAAAAATTCATTTCTTTCCCTGAAGGGAAAAAACTAATATGCTACTAACTGCACTAAAAACACAGCCATTCCAAATCAACATTTGCAATTAAAAAGATAAAATATTTAATGAAAGCTTGTGAATATTTTGCAATGGCAAAATTGCTTTTAGCCTTTAGAAAATTTCCCTTTTAATATAATTTGCTTAAATGACCAATGAACAGTCTTTGTCCCAGATGTAAGGTGAGCTCTGTTAATCTACAGAATAGTGATGGACTGGCCAAAGTCATGTTTAAAGACACTGTAGGTTGATAGCTAATTGGAGGAATGAAAATTTTATCCACTCCGGTCCATGCACTGACACCTACAGTTATCCTCAAACAGACCTTCAAACTAGACCATCTAGTCTAGTTTAAAATGAAGATACTATTTACCACCTCCTAATTTTTTTAAAAAACCTTTTTTAGCACGCATAGGTTCACAAGAGATAAAAGATACTTTTAAATTAAATAGATTGAAGGTATTTATAAAGTGTGAGGTTGTCCGAATGCTTTAGGGGTTCAGGATTTGTCTTTATTTATTTATTTTGTGGGGTAAAACATAAAATTAATACTTTTTCATATTTCTACATCTTCTACATTTTCTTCCTGCCAACAGTCCCATCAACTTCACCTGAACACAAATGTAGGAAGGAAAAAAGCACAAAAAAAAAAAGGGAGGAAACTTCAGCCAATATAAATCTACTTAAAACTTGAGTAAATCTAAATAAAGGAAGAAAAAATGAGTGCATTTGGCAACCTCTGTTTATCCAAATATGAAGTAGTTGATCAGAAATATGAGACCAGTTGGACTGAATCCTACTCTGCCTGTATGGAAGTCATATATTCTTATTAATTTATTTATCCTTAAGGGGTAGCAAAAATGGAAAACCACACAAATATCCATTCTTTTTTTCTCTTCTTCCTCTTTTCTATTTTCGTAATACCATTAATATTTTTCAACCACATTTATTTAACTACATATGTTCTGATTAGCTATCTAATCATTTTAAGAGATGAAAACCATTAATTCTGATCATAGAGTCTTAAATAAGTATCACTATTACTTTAACCTTGATTGTATCACCTTAACAAAACTAAGTTTTTAAAACCACAATATATCCCGGTGGGACAGTACATGCTGTCACGTGGCTGCCAATGTTTACTGTGGTGGCAGCAATTACCCTTTTCTACTGTTTTTTTTGGAGCTGGGTGCTCTACGGTGACTCCCAGGGTCATGTTGGTGGCAGGGATGCTGACTTGGCCTTGTGGTACGGTGCTGTGACACACCAGCAGAGATTAAATCTGAAAGTCCAGAATAACAAGTGCACTGTAAAAAAATAAAACAATCACTTTATAAAG
Source organism: Aythya ferina (assembly GCF_964211825.1). Classification (NCBI taxonomy): domain Eukaryota; kingdom Metazoa; phylum Chordata; class Aves; order Anseriformes; family Anatidae; genus Aythya; species Aythya ferina. Next base: position 25,606,311 of record NC_140305.1, read on the forward strand.
GAAAGGCAAGTAAGAACCATGTTCAGTTTATTGCCAGAAACTCAGGTGACCAAGGTGGTCACTGTGGAATTGCAACACAAAGGGTGGACACAGATGGGATGTGCTTCAGTGGTGGCGAAGCTGATGGAGATGCCCTGTCCCCTTGTTTCTGCTCTCCTATAGAAATAAAACAACCAGAATTTTAAAAAGAATATCAATCCAGTAATAAAAGACCATTTCTGTTTTGACCTTTCAGTAGAAGGTAACCTACTTATAGAGAAATAAATCTGCAGTTTCAGTAAAGCTGGGCAGGAAATAGATTTCTCCTGCTGATATCTATTGTCCTAAATGTTTTTTTCCCAAATTAGTATTAAAAATAAAAATTGAGTAATTTCTTGAGAAATGATAATGAATAAACAGTTTAGTACTGAGCCTGCTAAAATATTTTCTTCCAGTGTCTTCCAGATACTCTGATTCAATGTTGACCTTTATGGTTTTCATCTAAATTAGTACACAATAATTAAATTACATGACAAAAAAACTTGTTTCAAACTAATAAAGATAAAGTTTTCATTTGACACATTTTGAAAAAAAAAAATAATAATAAATTAAAAAAAAAAAAAGATGACTTTGAATCATTTTTTAGTACTACTTCCTTTTCTTAACCTGAACATTGGGCAAAGCCCCATGGCAGCACATCTTTTGAGCCTAGCCCTGCCCAACAGCTGACATGTGGCAAGTGCTCCCAGCAGCACACAAAAGCCAGACCTGAGCTGTCTTTGATTCTCTCTGGCTGATCTATGAACTTAAGCCAAGCAACGGGTAACAACCTCATTCGATCCTAAAATATGCACCATTCTCATGATAATTTTTGAGTCAGATACTTGAAATGTTAAGCGAGTTATAGTATTTATATCATTTCTATCGTGACTTTGCATTGTGCAGAACGCAGTAATTTGAAAGGTCACAATACATTTCTTTAAAATGTTTCTTATTCTAAAGCCTGTTTAAGTTTGCTTCTTTAAAACTGCAATTAAAGCTTTCAGGGGAAGCCTTTCTTACTCTCTTTATATTATTCAAATTATTGCTCAGTTGCCTACACAACCTCCCACATAAGAACCTGAAATACAGACTTGTCTCCTACACCTGCGGGACAGGCAAGTGCTTTGTGCTGGAGCTGTGGCAATATGGTCTCTGCCATATCTTCATCTCTCAGTATGGGCACAGGATGTTACAGAGGCCCAATTTGGCAACTCAGGTGTCAGTATGAATTACTAATTATGTCCTGCGTGGCACAAATTCATCTCCTGCTTCTTCTGAAGGCTTAACTGGGAAGTAAAATTACATTTTGGAGGCATGGTGCAGAACCCATTGTCATTTCTAATTTTGAAGCACCAGGTCACTAGCCCACACAGGATGGCATTGCTTTCTGGCTCTGGAAGATGTTGGTTAATGCATTTAATGAACTGGAAAGATTGTGTCATATAAGTACTATCACCAGTGAAAATAAATAAATAAATAAATAAATAAATAAATAAATAAATAAATAAATATTTTTTTAACTGCAAAATAAGCTGTGTTTCAAGAGTTACAGCTGCACAAAATCTTGAAGACAATGCAATTTGCATTGGTTCCTGCATTGAGCAATGTGACAAGTGTTCTGTTTTTGTAGCATGACCATATGGAATAACAAGCTTCTCACTCTTGTTCACTTATTCAATCAAATGGGTGGTCTACAAATGCCAGTTTGAGAGCTGGTTTGTGTGACAGAGGCATGGTGGTGCAAAGAAGAGGTGATGGTAGAGAACAAGCTACCTGAGACCAGGTAGCTATGTGATCCAGTACAGCTTCTGTAGAAAGAGACTCACGTATTTGCAACAGGAGTTGGAATATGAAAAAGAAAAAAAAAAAAAAAAAATGCTTATAATATAAATCATTTAATTAGTATTTTTCATTTTTACTCTCCTTCATTTTTATGAAGTTCTATCTCCCATGAGAAATAGGGTGGAGGGGGGAAAGGAAAATGATTTTTTCTTTTTAATTCCTATTCAAAATTGATTTGTTAACGTATCATTTTCAAGGCTGTGAAGCGGCTTCACATTTTCAGAAATTTCTGGTTTCTGAAAATGTTCATTTCCAGAAGAATGTACTGCCAAGGCTTAATCTCATGCCTTTTAATTTTGTGTGCATGACTAAAGGTTGAATTATCCCATGGAGTATCCATCCTCTTTCTCTTCTGTCTGTTTTGGGCTTTGTCACTTTCTGTATCCATAATGCTTATCGGAAGGAGGAGGCAGAGCAGTGCCTACTGCTGGCATTCCTGTGGTGGCTGAGCTCAGACAGGCAGCTCAGCACCACCCAGCCACTCCCTCACTCTCCACAGGTAGGACTGGGGAGAGAATCAGGGTAAAAGTGCAAGAACTCAGGGGCTGTGATAAGGACAGTTAAAACCGATTGCTCATGAAGATGAAGACAATGGGACAACTTGCTAAATCAGTACCATGCCAGAGGGTTTATTTTCTCATTTTAAATAATTCATATGTGAACGTGTTCCTTTAAGTCTAAAATGATTGTTCAGCATCTACTCCACTCCAAACACCTCTCTCTCCCTCAAAAACAGAACTTGAAAAACCAAACTCCCAGCTCCCAAACCACAATAAAGGCAGTTATTTATTTCAGTTCTTACAAAGCATGTTTGTAAAACACAGTACCCTCCCCAGCTGTTCTTTATACGGTCCTGGTAAGTGAATTAAAGCAAAGTTCTCTGCAATAAGTGAATTTAGGGTACCAGATGGCTGTCTAAAATAGCATGTATTTCAGCCTCCTGTGTAGCAGCCAAGTTGATTTAAACCAACTAGAAGTGAGGTACGCTTTAATCAGGTCAGACGACAGTTATTAGATCAAATTTGATTGAAATTCAGGAATTTAGTGAAAATAAATCTCTACAAATCCAACCTTTTCCTCCTACAGGGACCCAATGGATAAACTTTTTAAGATATGAAAATTTTTCTGATTTGGGGAATAAGGTTTAGTAGATCATGTCAGGTTTTTATTTTACTTTTTAGCCTACTCTGTGACTTTGTTTCTGTGTAAAAAAAATACCTCATAAAAACAAGCATCGTGGAACAGACAGGAGAAGATGGAAAAGGTCCAGTTCTTGGCTGTGTTGTGTCAGTCTTTTACAACTGTTCAAACTAGACATAAAATGCTACAGAGATGAAATAGCTGCATTTTATACTTGGTTTGCACATCTGCAAATGATAACAAAGCCAAAAGGGGAGAATTTGTGCAGCAAATAGGACATAATTCCTTCTAGAGCTGCCTATATTATCATAAAATTTCACCATTCTTTTAATAGAAATCTATTTGTTAAATATAGAGGTAACTTACAAGTAAGTTTATTATGCCACCTGAGATGCCTCTGTCAGTGTCTTTTAATTTTGATATTCTTCATGTCTCTGAACCATGGAATAGCAGCTGGGCTTTATCCTCCAGGTAGTGAAGGAAATCTCAACAGTGCTCTCTCTTATTTTGCAGATGTTGTGTACAAAGCTGGTTCAAAAATAGATTTTCGATCCTGTGGGACAATTCCAGAATTTTAGTATTTATTTTCATTTCAAAATCAAGATGAAAAGGGACAATTCAGTATTATTTTTGGGAAAACTTAGTTGGGAAGGAGATCAATTTGGAAATAATGGATTTATTCCAATCATAATGGGATGTCTAAACATTGTTTTTAATTAAACTTAAAAAACTAATAAACAAACCTAACTGAGAACTGAGACCATTCAGATGACCTGCGACTCCTAACTTGGTGTCCCCACAGCCCCGAGAGAAGCTTTGTCTCTGTCTTGCTCTTGCAAATTTGTACAGACCAGAAAATTCTTGCAGTATTTCTTAAAAGACATATCTAGTGGCAATGCTTTTTTATTTGTCTTGCAGTAGGCTGTTTGAAAATACAGAGAGGCTGGAAAAGATTCATTCATTAGTGTTGAGGAGAAATCTGCCTTTTCTCTTGAAGCGTATGAGACCAAAAAAAAATGTTGCTTTCATTTGATTCAGCTTACTGTAGCATGCCCTTATTAAAAATACGTTCATAGGATAAGCTTGTGCTGCAGACTTCCATTAAACCACACTTCCAAACTTCCTTGTCTAGACCAAGACAAAAAAAAAAAAAAAAAAAAAAAAAAAAAAAAAAAAAGATACAGTGATATGAAGAATTGATCAGTAGCATACTTTCCTTTCTCTTTCTTTTTTTTTTTTTTCCTTTTTTTTTCCTTTTTTTTTTTTTTCTTTTTTTTTCTACCAGCACTCAGTTAGTACCTGTGCGTGTCCCAGTACTCTTCAGGGTGTTTCACAGCCCTTTGCCCTGCATGGCTGAGCCACACCATACTGGAACAAAGTACAGAACTGGGGACATCTGTGGAAGCAGGTGCTAGGGCCAAATACCCACAAGTCCTGAGCACTGAGCATGTCAGCAGGTCTGCCCTTGTATCCTACAAATCTGCAAATTTTTTAAAAAAGCACTAGTTCCTTGGAAACCCCTATGGTTTTCCCTCTAGTACTTAAAGTGAAGTGTTGCTATTGTGTGCACAGAGTTGTGATAGCAGGAGTGTCCAAATACTCCTGTGTGTTTTTATCTATTTACTTCTCTATCCATTTTTAGCTGTACTCGTACTTGCAATTTGTAACGTTCCAGCCACTTGTGAGTCAAAGGGAGCTGAAAGCTGTAGCGCAAAACAGCATCTTGCAAAATCAAACGCTTCAAGTGGGTCCTAATCATTAGATTGCATTGAACTTCGGACTATTCATATGCATAAAAGATTACAAAAATCAAAGCTTCATATAGCATTGCTTAATTAATGTCAAGAGCAGCCACAATTATTGGCCTGTTGTTTCTAAGAATAAGCTTAGTCTGCTTTGAAAACAGGCACAATAATCTTATTTATTGGGTAGTATCTTTTAAATGTCATCTCTGATGGAACTTTATTTTAGACAGCTCAGAAAGCTGTTCACAAGACTTTGGGGGAAAAAAAAGAATATACCATTTTTTATACTGACACAAATGACAAATATCTATCCAGAAACATTCAGCAAGTACTTTTATTTCTATTACTATTATTATTATTATAAATGAGTACAAAAAAAAAAAAAAAAAAAAAAAAAAAAGCACACTATTTGTTACAGTTTTTATGTCTCTGTGTGAGTAGGATTTCCAGGTTCTAGACAGTTTCAGGTTACTAGCACCGGAATAGCTAGAAATGTCTTTAGAAATGTCTTCTGAGCTGTTTACTCTAAACCAGAAACTGCCCTATTACGTAGCAAACCACTTCTCCTGTCAAGGATGAAAATAAAATCAAATAATATTAATTCTTCATAATATACCATTTCCATATCAGCATCATTTAGAAAAAGTATCTGATGACTAACAGAAGATAAATCTGTCCAACATAAACACTGAATATTATGTATGTCCCATAGAAGAATACATTTAAAGTGCAGAAGAACATGGCAGTTTTATGTTATTGCCTGCCGTAAGATAATAATTATATACGATCGCTTCATTTTCATAATTTGGTGATTAAATCATTGAGTTCATCACTACTTTAACTTGGGCAAAGGTCATGAAGCTTTGAATTCCCTCAGACAAGATTTTCACCTCTGGTTTTAACATTGCTTGGGCTATGAGGAAATAATAAATAAATAAATAAAAAGAAGAAGAATACTTTCAAAAATGCAGGAAAAAAATCCTGTTTCACGAAGATATATTTTAGCCCATATAAATTTCAGTGTGGACATTTCCAGGACTTATGTGCATGACTGAATATTTTCTTGATCTGGTGCCTAAACACCTTGTACTTCTCATTAGCAGAGGTTCAGGCCAGTGAAAGGAGCCAGCACAAGATCTATGCACAGCTTAAGGCACTTAAGTCTGTAAATTAGGCCTGAGACAGCATTAGACTGATGGCAGCTCTACTCAAGGGTTCATTTTACTCACTGGATGATTTTGAAGATATTTCTGCTATTTGTTTTTTTGATTCTTCTGACTGTTTTAGTAAGATATAAATAGTTGATAACCATTACAAAAATATATAAATATATATATATTCATTAATTACAGAAAGTTTGCTGTTGCCATTATACTGAAGTAAAGCTTGTTTTCTGCAAGAATGGTGAGTTTTGTGGCAAAATGTTTGCAATGTTTTGGAAACCATTTTGTTTGGCAAATCTATTTAAATTAGCACGCATTTATTTTATTTAACTTTTAATATAAAAAGATGAAAACATTTAAAACAATCCCTAAACCATGAGCCTTCTGTAATAAAAATATCAGTTTCCACAGAGTAAGTTTCTTTGGTAGCTATAGGGCTTCTATTATTTACTCTAAATTACATTGCTTACAGGGTATTTAAATGTCAAGGATTTGCATACATACACACATACATAAATAAGTCATTTATATAAAGAAACCAGACCAGCAAACACATCAACATTTTTTGTTCTTCCCAAAATGGTTGCTCATTTTTTCATACACTTCAAAAAAAACAACACTTTCATTTTTCATGGAAGAGTTATAATTCATAATCAGTACCATGCTGAGAATCTTTATTTTCTTTATGGGTAAATAAGGGTATTGTTCAGATTGTGAACCAAGTACAAAGGAATGGACACACACACATAAATAAGACTATAATGTTCTAGTTCTTTTTTCTTTCCTTTCTTTTTTTTTTTCATACACTTAATATTTAAAATTTCCCTGAACTGCAATCACAGTGAGGTGGAGGTGGATTTTGGTTCTGTACACTAACAAATTAATTTATCAGATACTTGAGGGGGGCATTAATTTTGCTACTATACTCCTTCAATCCTTCTTGTAAGAAAAGTTATGTAAACTTTTTAGTTATTTTTAAATTCATTTAAATTATTTTTATTTTCTATTTTAAAAAGAGAGTTTGCATTAAGTATTTTGTATCAAATGTAGTACTACATACAATGACTTACAGTGACCCCACTGCAGTAAGAAATTCCTAATATATTCTGTTTTGCCTACAAATAGGGATTTCTATGCATTAAAAATACTCTTTTTCATGGAAGCAATTTCTGCTTGTAATCAAATTAATTTCAAGGTACAAGTAAGAGGAAAACACACCTTTGCATTGCCTTGTCATTTAATAATTTCATGCTTCATACCCTTTAATATTATGTTTCACTTTCTGGAAAAATGAAAGTTAACATGAAAGATTTCTCCACTCCAAAACATAATTATTTCATTCCTTAAAAGTACACAAGTAGAGCAAGTGGCTAGAGAAATCAATGTGATACTGGGATCTAGAAATGATCAATTACATGCAAAATTTAGTCAAGCAGAAACAAAAAGAAAACAGTAGGATATCAGTGCACAAACTTAATTGCTTAGATTTCTTAAATTTCCGAAGTGAAAGGTAATACATTAGGGAACCTAATTAGATATTGATTTAAATTAATTTAGCCTCCTGGTGACTAAACAGTGTTTACTAAGGGTTCTGATCTAAATTAAAAGCAAAAAGGGATAAAAAAAAAAAAAAAAAAAAAAAAAAAACGATTTTGTAAATTTTGTACCCCTTGTTATAAGGAAGCCAAACTAAAACAAAGTTTGCACAGAAGTTTTATTATTTTGAAATCCCCTCCATTTATTGCTTTCATACATGCTACATGCTTTCACAGTGTTAAAACCACAAAACTTCAAAAACTGTAGTTCCCTGAAATCTTTGAAACAAACATAAAGAGCACTGAAACAATGCTGTGGAACTAGGAGAGTGCAATTTTAGGGAAGGGGGAAGGGGAAGCTCCTACATTTCTGTTTGCTGGAAAGAAGAAATGTGCACTGGCAGAAAGGTCCTCTTCTCCTGCATGTCTTTGCACAGAGCCATTACTGAGTTCCCAAGCATTCATTCACACTTAGTGCATGTGGGCAAGTGCACAGGCAGCAAGTCAAGGGATGAAACTATTCCCCTCTATGTGGAGGCACAGGACCCCATCTGGACGACTGCATCCACTTCTTGTCCTTCTAAAAATACAAGAGGTGATGGACACAAAAGCCCGTACTCGTCATCTCCATGCCCTCCTTCAATAGGGTGATGAACTTGCGTCTGATGTTGGTGTCAGTCGTGTGTTGTGTGGGGTATGGGACTCACAGCTCTCTTCCCACCCAAGTTTTCTCAGGAAAGATTCTGTCCTTCCAGAGGGAAAACTTACCCAGCAAAGAAGGACTGAACCTTAATTCTTTAAGTGGGTAAAACAAAGTAAAATATTAGGGAGATATTAACTTGGGAAAAGAATCGATCTCTGTCTCTCCTTTCTCAGTCCCCAGTTTCTAGCACTCTCTTTGACAGTTTTGTTACTTATTTTGTGCTTTCCCTCTAATGTATGGTTTGACTGTGCCCTATACTTAGGATGCTTCTTTGATGGTAGGATGGTTCAACATTCTAACAAGCTTCCTATAAAAAATAACCATTACGCTTTATTTGTCATGGAATCATTTTATAGATGTATTCAATTGTGAAGGGGGAAGTTACTGTAAATCACTATCACCAAACCAGCGTGAATTGCTACTAACAAATTGAAGTGACAGTTGCTAAAGAGACAGCTATTGTTTGTGCCAATCATTTCTTCATGTACAGGTTTTGTCTGCTGTAGCCATAACAGCACTGAAACAGTAGTTGTTTCCACTATGGAAAGGTGCTTGGAGCCTCCTTCTTGGTTAAAGTCTATTTTATGTGCTACATGAAATACAGCAGCTAGAATGTACAAGCTGATAGAAGTCTATATACAGAACATGGACAATAGTTCGATAGGGCAGCAGTGTATGCAAATGTTTGTGTTGCTCCTTTCAGCACTTGATATCAGTCTTTAGATCTCCTCTTTTGAAAATTAATAATACATTTCCTATTGGTTTCGATATTTGCAAATATTTCATAATTTTTCCTCCTCCTCAGTGCATCACAGTCCTTTGGAGTCTTCTTTATGTCACCACATGTGGTCTCTGAGAAGCGTTTTCATGTAGAATTGCAAACACAATGTTACCCACATTTGTAGGCAGAAAGCACAATGTACTGTCACGTTAATCATGAGATCAGAGAAGCTAATAGGAGCTTTGAATTGACTTCCAGCAGTTGTTACTGTTGATCTTTTCTGTAGAAGTGCTATCAAGGTGCTAATAGTATTAGTTTTCTCTGATTTAAGGTTCCCCACAGATCCTAGCCAATGTTTTGGTCTTATTGACATTGTTCTCTGAACTACGACTCATTAAATTAGCTAGAAGTTTGTTTTAGATTAATTACAAAATGAGGAGCTTGACATTCTCCATCTGGAGCAGAGTTTTCAGTTGTCGCCTGCTGAGGGACGAACCATTTGATTCATAAAAAGGTACTTAATTTACTAAAACATACCATCTCAAGCTTCAGATTTTCCCATGAGGGCTGCTACTGTGAGGACGAAATTATGCTCCTGAATTACACTAAAAAAAAAGGGGGGCTATTTAAAAACAAATAATAAAAATTATTGTTTTTAACATGGTGGGGAAAGGAAGGAAGAATAAAACAAAATATGTGATTTGCTGCTCAGATATTTAGCCACAGAATAATGCTGTGTCAGTGCAAACTTTGGGACACCTGGTTGACGTGATTGATGAGTATTATTTTAGCACTGTGTCCAAAGCAGAAAATATCAAAATACATCAGAATCTCTTTTTGTATAATCTTCAAAAAAGAAGCCTCCCCTAAACTAGTATTACTCTATGGGCTAGGCTAAAACATTATCAAAAAGATTTATGGGAGTACAGGCATTTCAAGATGTGTAAATCCTGCGTACTTTCAAATTTTAATGAGGGCAGCAGCTCGTGAATGTAGCTCTGTGAACACTGAATCATGTTGTGTATGCAAAATATCTTACCTGCATCCTCTTCCCAGTGAGATCGGGGCACTTTCTGCAAGAGTCTAACTTGGTAATGCCCTTGCTACTCCTAAATGTACTGCCTCTAAGGATTAGTTCTTCCTCCTGTCCCAACAACTCAAAAGGAACAGACAAAAGTGAATATTTTATGGTATTCTTTTATCGTGGGTATAATTAAAGCTTTCATAAGCAATGTGTTCATTTTCTAACATTATTTTATTATCCTTTCACATTTATATTTCCTTCTAATGGATTTTTCCAGAAACAGAAATTTTTAGTCCATCAGAAGCAATGTAACCATTTCCTATGTGCCACAGATTTTATTTCCAATTCCTTCCTCTATCCCAATAACTCATGCTGAAATTAGATCATACATTTTAGAAAGAGATTCAATCTTAAGGAGTCTCATTGATGTTGCACGAACCACATCCATTAGTAATTTGTTCCAATGCTTAATTACCCTTGTTAAGAATACAAGCAAGAGATTTTCTGATTCCTGTTTGACCTTTCTTATATTCAGTTTCCTTCCATTTTTCTCAAAATTTTCTGATAATGTGTCTCCCAGATTCTCTCATCAACACCCCTGCTGTTCTAGAACAGGCTGTTTCAGGTTTAATACCCCTGACAGTTATATACTAATTCAGGCTCTCTTGTCCTTGCCTAGAGTGAAAGTGGTCTACCTGGATACCAAATCCAAAAAGAGAGACAAGGGATAGACTGAAAGGACAAAGAAATGTAATAAAGGCATTATTTTAAAAGGTGTGTGGCTTATTGTCAAATAACTGGGTAAATTGCTCAGCTAGCACTGCAGCTATATTCAGATGGAAGTCAAGTAGTAAAAGTTCAATTTCAGGACATTTGCTCATACCCAGAATTTATTATTTCAGCCAAAAGTATTCAGTTTCAGTACATGCAAGGTGCTTGACTGCTGAATCCGTAGTCCTATTAGATAAGATATGATCACTATCAATGGGATTATATGTTGAATAAAGGACAATATTTCTCTAGGTACTACAGGATTTTCCAACTTTGCTCTTTATCTTACTATCACTACCACTGTATATGTATTTTTAAGAGAACAAAGGACCAGGCACATCTTAGGGGCTTTTTTGTTTGTTTTGGTTTTTTTTTTGGGTGGTGGTGGTGGAAACTCTAGCTTTTCCATGTTGTCTCAAAAGAGAGCTAGCTCTTCCTGCTATTTTAACATTCCCAGCTGGGCTTCCAGATTTCACAGAATTCAGCTCATCTGCTCTGACCGTCTCGTACATGCCTGTGCACCCATCCACAGCACTCTGGGCTGTCTCCAGCTTTCACTCAAGCCAACAACAGAATTCTGAAGAATTATAATCTGCTGATGCAGGTAAGGGGTGTCAAGGCCAATTTCTGTTTCTGTTGAATCTCTGAAATACTAATACTGGATTATTGATCCCTCCCATGGTGCACATTTGCTCTAGTATGGGTGAATACTTGCAAGCAATCTCAAACCCCTTAGCATGCTACCTGGGTGATAGGCAGAGCACATGTTGTTGTATGTATTTGTATCTCCTTGACTCCTACATACAGTTTCCATGGGAAAATTTCAGAATGCCTACGCATGTTAATTTTTAGTGCAGCAGGCCGCTAAACCTATCATCTCACAAAAATGTCCTTTTATAGCCTTGTCAATCAGTGTATAATTAGCTGAATTTACATGCAGAACAGATGGGAATTTTGGAAATGTTTCTTTTACTAAATGCATGTGAAGAGGAAAAAAAAAAAAGAAACATGACTTGGGGATTTAATATATATCTGTATTCCTAATGTGATATTGAATTAAGTTCTAAAAATATATGCGATAAAATGTTCAGCAAAACATGCCAAGCATTATTATTTTAAAGAAAAAAAAAAAAAGTTTCTCTGATTATCACAATAGAAAGTAAGTAAATAACATATTTCATTGTGACAAATAAACACCAAGCTTATGCTATTGGCTATTGACTTCAGTTGATGTCCTCTTGAAAGGGGAATTAAGGCTCCTAGGCACTGTCATTTGCAAACATGACTAGGAAAGTACAAGTCAGTCAGATGTTCAAGGCAAACAGCACTCCCAGGCAGTCCTTCAGGAAGAGAGTGGGGCTTCCTTTACCATGCTGTGCTGATCATGCTGCCTCAGCACAGGTGCAATATTTTCTCTGGATCAGAACAAGTTGCGCATGCACTTACCTGTGTGCATTGGGCTACAGGGTGGTACATTACCATACTCACTTGTACAAGATGTACAGATTTCCAGAGGAAGAAACTAAAGCAAGAGAGAGAGGAAGACACAGAAGGAGCTGGACATTGCTGAAGTCCTCAATTCCATCCACAGGGTGTCTGCCAAGTTGCTATGTCCTGACAGCAATGGCTTGCAGGAACATCCCATATTGCAGGGTCTGTGCTACAACCCATACATCTACTCTTCCACTTTATGAGTCGCTGTTAATTCTCTAATTCATGGATAAAGTGGAATTCTATAATCTGCTGTTCATTTACTAATTCCAATTAGTTTATAATAAATAAACTATATATAAAATAAATAAACAATATAGAAAAATAAACTATATAGGAAATATACTGTATGGAAAATTCTCCCAAACAAGCTGACAGTATTTTGCATACATGCCAAGCCACTGAATCACTTATTCTGATGGGGTCCATGTGACTTTGGCCTCATATAGGACAATTTCCTAATATCTCACATTAAGGATTTTCAAGACATTCAGAGCTGACACTTGTTGCACCCAGACTTTGGACTAGGGATTTCTGTAGCTCCTTCACAACCTTGCCGCTGTTTAGTGGCACTCAGCTACTGAGCATTTCTGATGGAATATAAGGGATTTTATATGTATATGTAATTCAAGAATCGTTACTACTTTATGCATATGTTAATCCAACAGAATAATACATTTAATAGCTATTTATTATTTTCTTTCTTTTTGTGTGCTGTTTTATAGTCATATTTTCTCCCTGTTGAAGTTCTGGAGCAGACTGAGTTTTCCTTGTAAGTTAAGGAGATAAAAGAATATAGAAATCTGATTTTTTTCTTCTTTCTTTCTTTCTGTGCTCTTCCTGGATAATACAGGCTAACTTTATAACAGCTCAATTTACAACTGGAAGAGAAACTGAAATGCCAGATTAGAAGGGAGTAAAATGAATAAAAGTCTCAAGATGAAAATTGTACCAATAGTCACTGGTTTGGGGGAAAAAATCTGTTCAATCAAAATTAAAACTACTTTAAAACTTACGTTTTTCATTAAACCGCTAAACAAATAATGGAAAAATATTTTTGTTAATTTGAACAGGAGATCATTGCTTTGAGCATTCTCTGACAGTGAAGATTGAAGCTCTCAGATGAAGAGCTAAAGTTCAGTCTGGCAAGACAACATGCAAGTGTTTTTATGAGCTGGACTAAGAATTGTACAGCTTCTGTTGTCCCATGCAGAAATTCTGCATCATGAAATACTTTAAAATATACTAGTTGACAGTTTGATATTTTCTTTTGAAATCACTGCCAATTCTTTCTACTCAGGCATTATGTTTGGTATTTGATTCTACAATTTCAGTTGGTGACCATCTCCCCTCCCAACTAACAGCAGTGGGAGCAGCAAGGTCAGGTCCTTTATTAGTAAGAATTACCATAATAATAAGTGGATGTAATATGATTAGTGCCTGAATTTGATTTATTACATTCTGGAAGGAAATGAAGGGCAAAGGATACAACTTTGTTTATTATGGGTATTCAAATAAACACTAATAAGATCCCTGCTAGTAAGGCATTGAAGTGTTAGAACATACAAGCTGATGAACATTCAGCTGCTTCTCCTTAGGGTATAAAGTATAAATTAATTATACCTTGGCAGTCAGCTTGACTGTAGGGTCCTTGGCAATGAGTAGAAATAGATGGAAGAGACTTACTTGGCTGTTGGGTATATCAAAGCAATGACAGGGGGATTATTCTTACTATCAGTATAATCAAGTAGCCCCAGAGTAAAAAGCCCTAAAAAAAAAAAAATTAAATTAAAAAATAATATATATATATATATATACACACACATATATATATAGGGAACATAGAACCTCCCAGCTTATTAAATCCAGTCACTTTGCATTGTGTGCAGAATTCTGATCAGAATTCTGATGTAATTCCTTCTAAGAGGTATCCATCAGCCTAACTCTTAAAATAGGCACAGAGTTTTATCACATTAGATAATTCCTAAAAAGAGAGAGAGAATATTTATCCTTTCTTCCAACCAATATCCATTCTTGAAATAAATTGTATCAGCTCTATATACAATATATCCATCAACTTACTTTGGGGGTTGAATATGATGTAACATAAAGGAGAGAAGAACTTCTTAATAATTCTGCCAAAGCCTGTGTATCACAAAACTTCAGGTATTTTTGCAACTACCAGAGTAGAAAGATAATACTCAATAGTAAGAAGAAAAAAGGATATATATATTGGATACAGCAACAAACAAAACTCATTAAAACTACTGAGCTTATTTTCAGAAACAACATGCTGTCCTTGCTTTAAATCTGAACTCTTGAGTTGTCCTTTTAAACTAAAGCACCCAATCTGAATGGCTAAATTTTTTGATGGAGCCTCTCAGTCAAGATGTTACTAGTGAGGGAACTTCAGACTAAGATTATAAGGTTCAATTTCTGCCTATATTAAACTGCATGTTTAAGTTTCACATGAGGAATAATGAAATCCATACGTTAATTCTGATTTGAAAGCCAAGTCTATGTATTGCATTGGTAGAAACCTACATTAAATTAAAATATATGTGTATTTCTTTGGATATTTGAAGCTCAAGAAAGTGATCTTGGAATAACAGCAAAATAAGGCTTTGGAGTACTGTAATATCTAAAATAGCAGTTGTGAAATAAGGCTAGCATGTGTTTTTTAAGAATAGATTATAGTAACATGAAACTTAAGATTTTGATTTACAAAATTATTGTATCTTTACAGAGAAGGAGAGAAAAATTTTGATCTTATATATGAATTATTCCATACATATTTGCTTTGTCTCAGTCAGCAGGCTTTACTTTGCTTGCACATTTTTTATTTAAACAAAAACAAAGGAAAAAAATATGTCCAAAATGAGCAGAAATGGTATTTTGTGACTAACAAAAAATAATAGATTAAGAGTGAACCCAGAAAGGTTATGGAGTCTTCTTCTATGGAGATATTTAAGGCCCATCTGGACACCTACCTGGGCAGCCTGCTCTAAGGAACCTGCTTTGGCGGGGGGGTGGACCCGATGACCTTTCAAGGTCCCTTCCAACCCCTTAAATTCTATGATTCTGTGAAATACACTTCTGAAATGTGATTAAAGTTTATAGCACACATCACCAGAATCCAGGTGCCTATCTAAAATTAGATACTTACCTAAGGATTACCGGGAGTTATTTCATCTGCTAGGATAAGAATAAACACTAATTATGTGGGGTATTAGCAAGACAGCTATGGGATTATTCCGAATTGGTTGGATGGATACTTCTTTTTCATTCTTCAGTTTTGGAGGGGGCTGTTAGTAAAAGCAGAAAGGCAAAGTGGAGATGTGAAGGCTCTGTCTGCAAGTCCTGCACAATGATTTACAATTGATCAGCAGACTGAACTGCAGTACCCTGACACGAATCATCTTAACTAGGACTTTTTGACCTATTGCTCTTTTTATGGTTTTATATCCAGATTAATGAATTGTTAACAATATATAATACAGGTTTTACCTGTATTACCAAATTTCTCCAAAGAAATCTTTTATAAAAATAAAAAATTATATATATATATATATATACATTAAAATAAAAAATAAAAAAAATAAATAAAAAAAAAAGATTTGCATGATTTACTGGAACACTAGATAAATACATGAGGAAACACCAAATTACAGTGTTCTACCTGTGGCACCTGGTGCTGCCCTACAACTGTTTCACATGGAGTCCTGCTTCTCCTCATATCTGTCATGTTACCACATATCTTTCTTCCACTTTAACAATGCTTTGGCAGTATGTCAGCATGGTATCTTCTCAAATCTGCATCAAAGCAGAAGCAGGCACATGTCAAAGTATGAGACACCATTATTAAAGAGCACTCTGTGTTCCAGATGAAACCAGCACTCGAGACTGAAAGCTAACAGTAATATTCTCTGTCATATCCCATATCCCACAGTCAGCTCTGTCTAGTCTAAGTAGTTAGACAAAAACACTCAATGATAATCTACTCATGCAGTTTAGCAAACAGTGAATTTTGCACAAACAGCAGAGGAAAAAAAATCTCCATTCTTTCACCCCTCCGCCAACTTGGTAACATTTCAGTTTGAAAGATGATGTCAGTATGGTACCCTGTTGGTCTCGGATGATTAAAAGTTGTCCACAAGTTGTAACAGAACACAATGCTTCTCTCTTTTTGCAAGAACAGGATTCAGAACCTTAGCCTGCAGTGCTCCTGGGTCATGCATCATGCTGACTGCAGCAGCAAGACAGAATTCTTAAAAGCAATTATTTACACTCACTCTTACTGTGAAGAAATGCAGATTTTCTTAATGGCATTATGTTTTGTTTATAAAAATTGCCTTTGGATTTTATCAGGTAAAATGATATACTCTGGACTTCATAAAAAGGTGTGTTTTTGTGTGTAAGCATGTAAAATTAGATTTTAAATAAATGAAAAATAGTAGAAGAGTGAAAGTCAAGGCTTTGAAACAAGCGTTCTTACTTTGACACAGCAATGGAATATTTACTTATCCAAGACCACAGGCAGTTCTTTGCCCATCTCAGATTAGAACTTTGGGGAACCAGCACCAAGTACTGGTTTCAGTTTGGAGCACACCTCATAAGCTAATGAATTTCCTTTTATTCCCTCAGCTTTTATTTTCATTATCGAAGCCTGCAAACATGTTTAGCTAGACAGTTGAGTGGGAAACTAAATGTTCTCCAGACATACAAAGATTATTGGACTTGATCTGAGGCCTGTAGCAACAGCCGCATTAAGGAAGATCTGGCCACCAGCCTTATCTCATTGACTGGAGTTTGAGATTTTCTGTCGATGGGTTTTGGACCAACTCCAAAAGCCACAGCATTGCAAAGAGAGTTTCCCTAAAGACAAGAGTCCAAATCCTGCTCTTGTATTGCTCTTGACAAGTCCCAATAGTGCAGGTAACGTTCTCTGTCGTGCTGGGTTTATGCTGTCTTTCACCGTGACAGCACCAACGCAGCAGCTGATTGCTGTCAGCGCCCGTGATTTGGCTGTGGCATCAGGGACACCTCCTCACACACGTGGTCAGAGGGGTGCCTGGCAGGCAGGTATTCAGGCACGACCAGACTTTTTATCCCTTCAACAACAATCACTTTTTGAAAGAATCATTCATGATTCATTTTGGATCATTTGCATAATAAAGTCATAAAAGAACAGTAATTCACGAGGAGTTGAGGAGGAGATTGAATGTTGCAGTTTTAGCAGGAGACCTTAAGGCTACCAAAATGCTTCATGAAATCACCAAGGATGAAATCCATATTTCCCTACTGAGTTAAACATGACTTGACAATGCCAATGAACTTTCAGAGAAATGACAGACAAATTACAGAGTGCTTGTGCTAAGCCATGTTGAAACCCTCATTTCTAAAAGGCATTCTGTCAGGAGCTGTAAATACTGTGGACCAACACTAAAGGACTGTTTTCCTACATCAGATGGCTTGTACTTTTTGCTCACAGACAGTTTATAGGATATATGGATTATTCAATGCATTGTGAATTAATTTTTTTCTATTTTGACCTGGAAACAAATGAAGAATACTGAGGCATTTCTGGCCTCAGCTGTTTGTCTCTGAAGATCTTCACCAATAAACCACCCCCCTCCCCAGGCAGGCCTAGAATATCTTTAATATTTTACACGTTTGTGGACTGATTTTGTTCCATGGGTTTTATTTATTTATTTTTATTATATTTATGTTCATGTTCAGCAATTCTTCTCTGAAAGCCGTACAAAACCAGAGGCAGTCCACAATTAGCTACTGTCCATCTGTGAAGGACACTCAGGATGCCTGATTAGAATTTAGATCTCATCTGAAGCCATGAGAGGCTGCAGTGTGCCAGACTGTTTTCTCCCCTCCACCTTCCACCTGGCCTTTTACCCTAATCATAAACTCTCACTACAGAGATGAGAAACAAGGAAAGGCACTGAGGGCTGAGGCTCCAAAAGGCATTTAAAGGTCTGTGTTTTCCCTTCTGCCATGCTGTAGGGTCAGCAGCCAGTGCTGCCCCACACCAACATGGTGCTGAAGCACCCCAATATCTAGCAGGAGTGCTTTGAAGGTTGCAGTTCCCACATCTGAGACAGATCCACTGTAGCTCATTTCAGTTAATACTGAAAAATTATCATTAACAATACTTGCACTTTTTTTTTTATTCTTTCTTATAAACAGCTACATGCCTAACGTCTAATTCTGCAATCATTATTCATGTTGCATAATGTTTTATTCACATGCCTAGCTTCTGTCAGACCAAATAAGACTACTCAAGAGAACAAATGCTGTTTTGTGTGAACAAGAACCAAGGAACTGGGCTCACAGTATTTCGTCAAACATTTGTACTGGATGACTGACACAGCAACATTCGGATTTGGCTAGGGCTCATCAGAAAGTGGGTTTGCTTTCATTGCATGGAAAAGCTGCACAGATTCACTATTTCCCCTGATAAGTGAGAAACCCTGGTTGAAAAATTGACGATTTCCATTAAAAAGCTTCTAAAGTGGGCAGGCAAAAGCTGATGATTTTCTGCGAGAAGGGGAAATAATTTTGAGACCAAACTTGACCCAATTTTCAGTATATTTCTAAAAATTTCTAGTTTGGGCTTCTCTCTTGTCTTTTTTCTCCTTCCACCATATGCTGTTCTGACATGCCAATACATCATGTAGCAAGGTTGTCAGATCCTCCCTCTAGAGCTGTTGTTTTTTGTGGTATTTAGTATGAAAAAAATAACATCCGTACAGCTCCATCTATCTTACAAATGTATAGATATAAATACAAAATAATAATTGCAACTGATAAGTTTCCAGCTTCTCTAATGTTATGGTGAGCTATGTTATTAATGGTACTAATTTTGAGGCTGATGTAAGGTCAGTTCAAAGTTTGGCCTAACAGAGGAGGAGTAAAACATCTGCAGGAAACACATTTCTGTTACACTGTGCTTGACGTGGGAATTAATGGGTGCAATTCTATGGCCTGTGTTATGCAGGAGATCAGACAAGATGATCATAGTGCTGCCATCTGGCCTTAAAATCTATGAATCTACATTTAAATTCTCACTTGAACTTAGGTAACCTCTCTCTCAGCCCATCTGCATGTTGAATATTCCCTTTAGAAGGCAGTTGCAAGCCAAGTATATGTTACTAGCCTCAATCAGCTTTATTTTATTTAGCCACTGAAATTCCTTTTTAGCAATAAAAAAAAAAAAAGGCAGAAAAAAAAAAAAAAAAAAAAAAAAAAAGCCAAACATTTGTACCTATAAATTCAAAGAACATAAAAATAAATGAACAATTTCTACAGCCACCACACCACGTTAGGGACAACCACCCAGGGCAGAACAGCCACTGGCACCAGGTTGAAGACCAACCTGCATGACCAAGTTGTTAATGATTTTGGGGTGTGACAAACCCTGTGTATTCACTTGGCCAAGCTGGACGATGAAGACTTACATAGAGAGCAGTCTGTGGGGTGACAGAAAGCTCAATCATGCAGGTTTCAAGTGAGATGAGCATAGAGGAACATACAAGAGTGCAAATATTGCCCACCAATCTTCAAGTTAATTAAATTTTTCATTCCCAACAACATTTCACTGAAATCCTCACTACAGTAACTGGCATAAAAAGAGAATTTAAAGAGAGAAGAGCATGGAGATATTGAAGAGTTTCTGCAGCAGAAAGGAAGATGGAAATCCTTCTTCAAGCAATGGGCTCCAGCCTATACCGAAGCTCCAAGAGGCGGCAACTTCTCTCCAGCTACGCAACCATGGCAAGGACAAATCTGATCCCCTCTCTGCAGAATGTCCTCACTACTCACTTGCAAAGGTCTTAATGAGATTTTCTTGCCAAAAAGCTAGAACAGCCCCATGAAATTTTCACAACAGACTTGAGCATTGTATTGGAACAGGAGGAGCCCGATCCAAAATTGATTGAAACAGTACCATCATTTACTTTGCATTTAGAAGCCACCAGTAATATAGGAAAAGAGAAGGGGTAGAAGTAGAATATCAGCAGGAACTTCAATTTTTGAGTGTTGGGCTAGGGGTGGGAGAGGTTGTTTTTTTAAGTTTTTTATTATTATTATTTTCTCTTATATTGTGGATCTAAGGTTCATCACTCAGTTGAATTTTGGTTCCATGAAAACATGTTCTGCATGATCAAATGTGGATTATTTCTGGTGAGGTTACTTGGGGAAATATATTCATGAAGAGACTGCATCCTGCTGATGCAAAACAAACACAAATAAAAAGACAAGCCAGGAAGGAGATCTGAAGAGAAGTAATGAAAGGAACATTTTAGGCACAATCTGTTATTTGTTATTATTATACTATGTCCATACACTTCTCCCTTATTCTCAGCACTGTACGTTTTAATTGTCCCCTGAAGAAACAGTTCTGTAGATACATCCACAGGGAAGCAAAGTCTCTGTCAGTGACAACCAAATTAATTTCTCTGTTGGAAGCATAGATGTGACTTTAAACCCCAGAACAGTGCATTTTTAGCAGTTTAGACCATCTTTCTTTCTGGTAACTTTTGCCCTTAATACTTTGAAAGCAAAGAGCCCTGGTAGCACAACTCCTGTTTGGAAGGACAGTGACAATAGTTAGTAGAGTCAACTGCAACCCTACCAACTTTGTCTCTTTTCTGTCAAATCAGCATATTGATTAGTGTTCTTCTAATAGATAATGAAGACTCGATGTAAGATTTAAGCAAGATATATATGCATATATATATATATATATATATATATATATATACACGCAAGTAAGGAGTCAATTCTGGAGATTCGGGTTCAGATGCACTCTGCCTCAAAGTCCAGCGCAGCCAGGATCTACCCACCCCTCTCCAGTACAAACACAGAGCCAGAGCTTTGTGTGGGAGAAAAGCAGTATTTTCTTTTATATCTGTGACTATGGCAACAAAACCTATATGAGATTCTATATGCACCTATGCCTAAAAACATCTGTGGAGAGCACAGCAATGTCAAAATATAATCTGCTGTACCTTATTCCTGCCGAGGGAGTCCCTTCACATTTTTATGCTTCTCCTTCACACTAAATATTCTTTTTCTTTTCAAAAGAAACAGATGTTTTGTATCTACATGATTCACAAGTGGTAAGAGAGAAAAAGAATATGAATTTATTTTAAAAAATAAATCTCCACTGGCCTTTAAAATATTAACTATTTCCTCACTTAGCTGCAATAGCCAATAGTGCCACACAGCAGCAACACTCAGAGAGCCACTCCAGCAGTTTGTGCTGTGGTTATGAATGCTTTTCAGATACAGACTCCAGGAACAAAGGCATTTTGCTGAGTATTTTGATTATTGATCTACAACAACAACACTAGAGTGACATTAACTTCAGAGGGGCTGTGAGGCTGGGTTTTCATGCATGACTACCCACACGAGAACATATAATGTAAAATATATCAACTCATATTAGAAGAATGCTTTTGAGGTGGCATAACCCAGCACTAGAAGTGAAGATATTTCTGATTTAGGACTGCTTGTTCAACTTGTTGTACCCCTTTGTGCAAGGGCATGCTGTAGTAAGCTCTGCAGCAGGAAGGCCCACTGAGGGCTATTAGACACAGCAATGTAGCTGCCACTTCCAGGTCAGTAAGCCCTTAAACAGCAGATCACTGGAAGCCAGGAGAGCACATCCAGAGGAATTATGTCTCTGTGTTTTCCCTCTTATAATACAGCCCTGGGTATCCGCTCCCAGCCACTACCAGTGGCAGGACAAGATGGGTCATTGGTCTTAGTGTTATTCCCACAGTCTGCATCTCCCCGTCACAGGCTGCCACCCCCAGGGGTAGGAGGTCTCACTGCTGCTTTGGCTCCTGTTGAACAAAAAGCTTGTATTACCCTGTGGAAAACTGTCAGGGCAGGTGAGCATGCACAGGCTCCACACACAATATCCTTTCTTTCAGTTACTTAACAGTCCACAAAACTGAGGTGGAAACAACCTTAAAATGCATGCACTGTGTTGTACATACACATACACACACTACATGTCAGTATCTTTTCAGCTGAAAATGCCTTCAGTTCCCCCTGCCAGGTGCCCCAGCTGACTGCAGAAGATGATCAAGGCAAAAGAGGAGCCACCATTTTTCTGCTATCCCACTGCCCCCAAAATGAAGATGTTCTTAAACCTTTTTGAAAACCCTTATTTCCTACAGCAAATGCTCTGGCCCAGAGCACTCCCAGCCTTTCTGACAAGTCATCATTCAGAATTGTAATCTGTTACTGCTGAGCATCCCACACACCGCACAGGTTACACATTCCTATGATCTGCAAGACCCCAAGACAGGGAAAAGCCAAGCTATTTATCAGCAGGAAGCACTAGAAAGAGACTTATCCTTAGTGGGACCAGGTGCTGTGATCAGATTTTAAACCATCTTTTCAGATGAACGTACCTACATCCCTGTGTAACATTCTTTGCCATGTACGATCTTTTCCCACAAATAGTAGCCCAAAAACATGGCAAGGGAGAACCAGTTGTGCTGTAGCATGTATGCTTTTTTCTTATTTCTATATATTTTTGCATTAGTAATTTTTTTTGGTGTATGTGCTGTACATGTATATATCAGCACATCACAGAAATATGTGAGTAGTAACACTCAGTGCCATTTCAGATGGCATCACATTAATTCCCAATAGGCTACAAATTTGGAATACACACTTTTCATCTTGTGCCATTTTCTTGTGTTCATTCTACTTTAAACTGTTACTCTGCAAAAATGTTATCCCTCAGAAAAGCGAGGGAAGTATAATCCTTTATACACTCAGCTTTTGTTGAATTGTCCAGTGCAATTTGTGAAGTCAAATATCAAAGTTTAGCTACAACTGCCACCTCTACTTCTAAAACAGTTCTTATGTTTAAAACAATATCAGTGAGCTCAGGGCACTCAGTAAAATCCCAATTTATGACAAAAAGTTCTGTTTAGTTGACACAAACCTATTAACTCAGCTGAAAAGAGTGACAGTAATTGCAACTGGCTAAGGGTTGATAAGAAAACTCGATCTACTAATTTGAAAGAAAATTTACAGACTTGCAAAGCCATGTCAGACAAGAGAGCCAAAGATAGCTGCACTTGGTGTTTTCTAATTCAAAGAGAAGGAAAAAAATTGAAAGAATTCATAATATTTGCACTATAATAAGAGAGACCTTTTCAGAGTGATAAGGTTGAAGCCCTTTGTATCTTATTCCATCAATGTCTACTCACAGAAAAATGAACTTTGTCACAGAACAGAATTGACCCTTATTGCTCTGTTAAAAAATAAACATAAATAGAGGACATTGGATTTGACCAAATAACACTGGCATAGATTTTGTGCCACAGGAACTGAAGCTTTAATATTTAAAATAATTTAGATTTATAATGTAGGAAAGTACAGAATTTAACTATCCAAATGAGAAATAACAGATCTGTCACTCTGCCTCACCACATCCAACCAGCAGGGCTGGCACTGCATCACTGCTCTATTTGCCATCCCAACAGGATGGGCAGGACAGCCAAAGGTTTATAAGCCCTTTCAATTTAAACAAGTGTTTAAAAAAAAAAAAAAAAAAAAAAAAAAAAAAAAAAAAAAAAAAACGCACAAATAATTTAAGTATGTCTAAAGCAGCTGTTATTTACTTTACTTATTTTATTTAAAGCTCTCTATCACACTTCTGGAATAGAATCATTTTTCCTCAGCATCACCCTGTTCATGAAGTTTTTCCCCTACCATCACCCTAAAAAATCATCACATCCTTTCTCACCATGCTGACAGGTTGGCATTGGCTGTGCAGCACAGGCAGCTCGAGGTGCCACCATCATCGCCTCTCCTGGCACAGAAACTTCCTACGTTTGGCGTGGGTGGGCAAGCCTCTGTGTGGTCTGTAGCTGAAAAGTCCCCTGGAGAGGCTCTGTTTTATGGGATTGAATTAAAGAATCTATTGCTACTCTACAATGGAATTATCATTATTCTTTTATCTGAGTTTCAAAGAAGTTTGGTAGAGTGACCTTTCCTCAAGTATTTTTCTCAGGTTCTTTCTGATCTGAATTTTCTGCTAAGGAAGAGCTGAAAGAAAGAAATATGCTTTACTCTCCTTTTTGTACTGTAGGGACATTGCAAGGTGTATCTGTTTTCTTAGGCTTTTAGAAAGGTCTGAGATTTTGCATTACCTAGGATAAAAATAATTGTATCAAAGATAGAAAGCCTTATGCTTCAGGCCAGAGGTCAGTTGCTAACTGATCAGGTAAGGAAAAAAAACATTTCCCTGGAGAAAATCATTCCCTCGTTGCTTGTGATGGGTTTCTCACACCCCCCTATGGAGCCACCATCAGAAACAGAGGTTAAAATAAGAGTACTTCCAGCCTGGCTCAGCATGGCAATTCTTGGGTAGATGGTAGGGTGTTGTTTTTTTCAACTGTTCTGAAATTGTTATACAGATTTGAATATATGAGGTTTTCTAGAATTTCTGTATATATGGAGGTATTAAATGAGAAATACTGCTATTCAATTTATTTTTAAATTCTCAGAGACTGGGCTGCATCCTCGTGTCATATAAAGGTATGCAGTTAAACACTAATCATGCTTGTGGTGTCTTATTCCTTAAGAATTTCTTCTGAAGTTGTGAAAAATTCATTATTTGGAATGAGTAAGGTAACAAAACCTGGCTCCAGCCATAGCTGCACCATTACACCACCATGCTTTTGCTGGTATAACTGGCTCACATTTACAAGCATAAGAAAACCCCTGGGACCACCTATTACCCTGCTTGTTCCTCAGGGTAGCATGTTTCAGACATTTAATTCATCCCCTGCATGCAGTCTACCTTTACAAATATTTACATATTTCATGTTTGCGGCTACTATGGGCTCTGATGAAGTGCTTTTCTCCAGCAGCTTCTCCTGCCTGTACAGTGAATTTCCAGGTTTATTCCATACTATGATTTCCAGTGAGATTTTGCTCTTTCAAGGATATCTCAAGTATCACATTGAAGGCATGGAGGGCTCATTTAGAGCTGGAATCTGACTAATATCTTATTAATCCAACCCTTTATGGGCTATTATAAAATACAAATGAATAAGATGTATACATGGTCAATGGCAAAAATTTTCTAGATTATGGCAAAGTACCTGATGGTCACAGATTCGAACTTTTAAAAAATCAACTAGTAACAACAGAAAAAAACAAAGGAGTTAAATTTCCAATAAATATAAATATATTTAAAATTCTAAGTGAAATTCACATATTGATAGGAAAAGAATGGGAAAGACCTTTACCAAAACAGAGTAACCATTTCCAGTTATGCAAATTTAGGCTGACTATATGAAGCCTATAGCAAATCAGTGTGAGATCCCCAGGTACCATATTTCCTCCTGTAAAGAGAAAGGCTCAGCAGGAATACTCAGATATTTTTAGCATCCTCACGACTCATGCTAGTGCAGGACCTACAGGTGATCACAGCTCAGGAAACCAATGGCTCATAAAATCTTCTGGAAGTTTCTAAGTACTATAACTTACATACGTGAATACAAAAGACAGCCCCAGCTTATGTCTGGCCAAGCACAATATCAATTTTTAATCGCTCAATAGGAGTTTGATAGCTTTCAGAGAGTTTTGTCATGAGGTTTGATAAAATATCACCCCTGGCAGAGCTTGTACACTAACTCACAAGAGTTATGCAACTCTGTTGTCATGAAAGCAGTCTCCTAAATTCGTCCTGCATCAGGAGCACAGCCCAGCAATTTAGGAAGCTGGAACTCCGCATAGCACTGATCTACTCCTTATAACTCCACATAATACTGATGTGCTCCTCGGAGCAATGGTCTTTCTCAGCAAGGTATGAAAAGGAAAGCAGAGACATGTTCCTCCCTCTCCTAAATTTTGAGGAAAGCTAACAGCTGTCAACAAGAGGACTAAAGCCAATGCAGAAAACACTGCTTCTGTAACAATTACCTCCCCCAAATGACAGCCCAATGTCATTTTTACAATGGCATCTGACAGCCAGGGTTTCTAAGGAAACACCCATATTGGACAAACTGAAGCAAAAGGAAGAAAAGGACAGAACCTGAGAATAAAAATCATAGACCACTATCACATATTAAACCACCTGATAAAAAAACTCCTCCTTGAATGGAAACATTTAAAAGGGGACCAACAAAACTCCATGTAAGTGGAATCATTTTGCACTGCACAATATTCTACTGAGTTGAGTTTATGAAATTACACACTTTTAAATGAAAAGAAAAAGCTATGTTTGGAAAAATATGCTGACTGGATTATTTCTTAAATTACCCCCAGATAAATGGGATCATCATCCTTTTGCATCACTGCAGCCCTCAATAGGGCTCACATGGGACACAAACAGAGGAAGAGGCTTCACCTATTTTGAGTATTGAGGGTTTTCATTTTGAAAAAGTAGAATTTTATTTATTAACTGAAATGGGTGTAGGTAAAGAAAATACTTTTCCCTTGAGAAGAGGCGGAGCATGCTGGAGTTGGGTTTCCAGAGCACTTCCCTTGCACTAACCATGCCCAAAGAAATGCCATCACAGCACAGCAAGGGAAGAGCTTTTCAGATCAAGCTGCTGTTGAATGAGGAGGGAGCAAAAATATCCCAGGACTAATTTTAGAACTTTCAAAACCTCTAATTTTTCAAAGTGTCATTGTTTGTCCAATTAGCCTAGAAAAAACTTCCAACATGTAGGCTCATCTGTGGTGAAATCAGGGCTGTGCTCTAAAAAGGGTCCCTAGCCTGTCCTGTAGCAGCCTAGAGCACAACGCTGAAGATAAATTTAGTACAAAACAACTTGGAGAAAAAGATGACCAGAAGCACTTAAGTATTTTACCATCTCTCCTAATTATGTAGTCAAACACAACCAGCACGCAGTTAAGCAGATGATTTCACTGAATGTGACTACTGGGCTTGAGGCTGCACTGAAATATTCAGAGCTTTACCCTCAGTCAGTCACTAATACACTCCGTGTTCAGATCAGGAGGGAAATACTTGTAGAACTGAAGTCAGGATGTTTCAGTGTGTTCTTAGAAAGAGCAGCCTTGTTTGGGGTGTAACTTTGATGTTTGAAGGGTAACAGCACAGAGATCCTGAAGACACTTTACAGTACATGAATGTCCCTAGCGGAGTACCACGATTTAATATGAGAACTCCTTCTGCATCAGGGCTGAAATAGTTCTTATACTGCATGTACAAGAGACACAGCCTATATGTTGTAGCTGTAAAATATGAATGTGTATGATGCCAATTAATTGTTTCCATGCGCTGTTATTTAAAGGAGCCTACAGCCAGTAGCTTGTAAACAGACAAATATACCTATAAGCACGTAGGAAACACCTAACACGATTGCCAGAGGAGCACTGGGACATGCCCAGAGCAGCACAAAGCCAGGTTGCGGAGTTAGGTGGGAGGAGAGCGGTCCCACACCTCACCCACCCGTCTGTCCCTCCACGCACTGGGGGCTGAGAAGGGATCGCCCCAGCCCTGCCCACTTGAGAAGCAACCACCTTGCCTTCCTGCAGCTGATGGGGACAGAGAGACACAGCCAAGCTTCCATCACCAGCATCCTTCAATCACCAGTACCCACTAACAGCACTCAGGGACAGGGGGCATGTCTTCTAGTTCGACAAAAGCCGGGACTCTGGTACCTGTTTGCTTCAGCAGCCATCCTGTGCGTGGCTCTGAGGCAGGTCAGCAGGGGTGCCCAGGGCTTTCCCGTTCATTTTAATGTCTCTTTCAATGCACTGAAAGAGTGTTCTGACATGGAAAGTCACTTTCAAGTGTTCCCAATGATCATATGCTATAAAATACTTTATCTGGTATTTGAAATAGGTTGAACATTTCCAAATTCAAACAGACATTACCTTAGCTACCGTGCTGCAGGAGCCCTCCTCCCATTTGTAATGCCACCAGCTGGAGCCCAGGCAATGAGTTTTAATTAGTAGCAAACACACACCTGAAATACAAAGCAGAGAAAAAAAGCATCCGTCACTATTTATCCTTCTTGTTACAGCCATGACCACACCGATTGATTTGTGCTGGTCCTGGGTTTGGTCTTTTTCAAATTTGATTCATGAGGATAAAACAGGAAAAAAAAAATAATCTCCATGCTTGATTTAGCAAGCAGGCAGAACAAAACCCAGGTCTGACTAACCACACTAACCTTTCCAAATGCTGTGTTTCCATTGACCAACCATTTCCCTTCCTCGCAGGTTGCTGAGGCTGCACAAGGAGGGAACAATTGCAAGTTAATCCAATTACAGAGCACTCTAAAGGTTGCAGAGATAGAATAGCTTGCCATTTGATATATGATTAGGGATGAATTAAACTCTTCATTCATGTGACAAAATTTTAATAAGGGCAGTAAATAATTCTGAGAACAATGCAGAATATCCACATTTGTTTAAGGATTCTTGGTGAATAAAATGGAAATGAGAAGACATGAAAGAAAAGAAGGGAAAATTTCCAACCAAGTTATAAACCATTCAAAGGATTTACAAACCTTTTCCATGACACGCCTCAAGTGGCACCCTGGGAATATGCTATAAAAGAGCTGGGTCTGGAAGGGAAAGTTGTCCCACTGCATTGTGAAGCAGCAACAAAGGTGAAACACAGAACAGCCTTCTGCAGCCTAAATCTAATCCTGCAAAAGAGATTCTTACTACCAGGATGCTTATATTGGTCCAAGAGAAAATGCTGATAACAAGCAGGTGTTTTTTTTTTTAAATTGCCTGGGCACCTTAGTAAACCTATATGGGTTCTGTGAAAAATATCCTGCAGGAACAAGTCCTAGGGGGTGATTCTAAGGAATATAAGGTTTTCACCTCCCTTATTTGCACAAATAAAGAACTCTGACTCCTCCTTTCTTTTAGCACATTTCCCAGTGGAACAGTTTCAGCTTCAGTTGAATCTAGTTGTCCACAATTGCTGCAAAATGAGTTATTCTTTGTAATGGTCAAATCTCATCAAAATGCTGGGAAATACTTTAATTCAATCTTTCTACATCTTTTAAGTTTCTATCTCTTTTGCTCTTTTAACCATTGTTGAAGTAGCAAAAATAAATAAATAAATAAAATCTTTTATTTATTTATTAAGCTGTCAAAATCAAGGCATTAGATTAGAAAACATCTGTATACTTTACCTGTGGTAGCAAATATACAAGTCAATATTTTTACCTGAGAGTTTTTCAACCCAGACTGAAGGCTAGGAGTCTAAGCAAGAGTCTAAATGTCTACCTTACTAAAAGCAAGGCAGCAATATTAAAAACCCTTAATTAATAAATAAATAAGTAAATAAATAAATAAATTATCCATATTCGTATGGGCTTGTCATTGCCTGTGGTCAAACACGCTTCACGATGATACAGAACATAAAGTTCATAAAGTTGTTTGTAGTTAAGTTATGAGATGTTCAAATATGAGCATAAAGGTACTCTTAGCTTCAAATTCAGATATATGTATATTATGTGAATACTTTAAGATATGCAGAATCCTCCAAGTTAGCACTAACAGAACCTTTGGTTAAAAGCATTGTCCAGTAAAAGCCCAGAATTTTGAAAGAGTGAAAATGTCATGGTTTATGTCTTGTCCCAGCCTGAGAAGTTCTTATTGTGATACTTGACCATATGAAATGTGTGTGCACCTATTTAACAGATGAATGAATATGGTAACCATCCATGCCATAGATTTCAAAAATGAAGAAGGACGTCCCACACAGGCTAAGCAAAATTTCTCCTTTTAACTGTAAAACACTGCTAACCATTTGTTCATGTTTTATGTAACACACTAACTTGTCTTTTACTTTTTTTTTTTTATTCCCAGCTCTCACTATTTATGTATATTTAATGTTCTACTCTTGACTTGTGGCTTCATTTCTTACACTGAAAAGCATATTCAGCAAAATCTGTTTTTCTTGAAGCTCTGTCATTATTTACTGCAATGTAAGATCACTAATAAGCTTCTCCCTTCCTGCAAGGACTTTTAGACCTCAAGTTCAATTCTGTCATTCCCCTACCTTTTACTGTCAAAAGTATCTTTTTTTTTTTTCTTCTTCTTCTTTTTTTCCTTGTACTCCTGTCATGGAAGTCCTGGTTCTTTACTAAGATTTTAGGCAGCAGTTTAACAAGGGAATGGCTATTTCTCTCAGATATGTGTCTGCAAACCCACTGCAAAATTTGTTTTATCCTTGGAAATCTGTGGCACTCCAGTGCCATGTGCATAAAGGTCCTGAATTTTACTGATGGAATTTTATGCTAAAACAGTCTGTTTTTTTTTTTTGTTGTTGTTGTTGTTGTTGTTGTTGTTGTTGTTGTTGTTGTTGTTTTTTGGATCTTTTGGATCTCAGTAGCTACCCTTCCACATCCAGTGATTAAAATTTTGGCCTGTGTGACTCACTGTGGTCCTGGTGTGACCTGGGGCTGGGATTAAGGGTGGACATCCTGTAGTGAGCAGCCTGTTCTCTTCAAAGGAAAGAACCACAAGCTTGATCTCATGAAGTAGGTTTATGAGTCCCAATGAGAAGTCACTTGAGCAGAAAGGAGTTAGTAAGGAGATTTATATACTCGGGAGCATGGAAATCACTTCCATTTTCTCTCTAAGCTAGTGGCAAGGTTTTAACAACACTGGTCTGGTAACATGTTAATGGCAAGCAGTTCCTTACAGTCAAGGGTTGCCTGTAACCCAAGTTTGAAACACCAAACTCAAATTTTGCCGATTTGCAATTTATATTTGGCTAGCTTACTTTTTACAGTTCCATCTAAATGCGAATGAAAGGAAGAAATATAAGATATTTGAATTTGTGCAAATCTTTGCTCCCAATATCAGCATTTCTGTTACAGTTAAATGAATATGGTGTCAGTCTACATATAAACCAAACCTACTATTCCTATTCAAGAAATATATCACAGGATAAAAGAATTTCCTTGCTACAGCACAGTCATGGACACCTCACTATCCCTTCTGGTGGGCAATGACAAATCTATTAGAGAAAATTAGAAGTTCCCCAGTCACAGGCAAGTGCAGTCAAACTTTTATTTTATTTTATTTTATTTTATTTTATTTTATTTTATTTTATTTTATTTTATTTTATCTTATCTTATCTTATTTTATTTATTTTATTTTATTTTATTTTATTTTATTTTATTTTATTTTATTTTATTTTATTTTATTTTATTTTATTTTTATTTTTTCCTCAGAGGAAATTAGCCACCAACCCAGTTCTGGAGGGTGCAATGTGCCTGGAAGACCACTGATGCATATTTCTTCAAAAGAACTGAAGACAGATCCAGGCATCCAGGTATTGCTTTCCGTCCCAGTTCAGTTTTGGGTCTTGATGTACATAGGCTTACAGCAAAGGGTTTCAATACTGGTGGGGTTCTTTTTTTGGAATGTGTTGGTATTTCTCCTACATTAAATTGTGTGCTTGACCACTTACTGTTCTCGTTGTATTATTAAAAGAGCAAATATCAGCACATAGTTTACTCTCAGCAGCAGGTTTATTACTGGAAAATATAACTTAAGCATACCCTCTTTGATTTATTTCTTGTCTTGAACAGCTTACCTCAATCTTTTCACTCAGCTCTTGCAGCCGTCTTCTGAGAAATCCAGTGTTTCACAGTGCCTGCCTCAGTATTCCTTAAATGCCTCAATATTATTTTTTCTATATATTTATATTTTTTCTTTCTGACAGACTGAATAGCAATTAATGTAATATTCTGGATGAGCACCTAGCTTTCGTCAGCAGAATAGCATCTATTTCCTGGTCTGTACTGCAGTGTTTATGCTTGTGCACACAAACTTTGATGGCTGGTTTGAAAACTGGTGCACGTTGAATAAGGATCCTGTACTGATGTCCAAACATATGTGTGAGTGTGATTGTTAGCAATGAGTATATCAGCCTCTGCACTGACTTTTTGCCTTGCATTTTTAATTTCCTCTAACATTGTCTACCTTTGTCAAATATTAGGATATTTGTATGTTACAAATGCTGTGATCTCACTATTAGTAATGGAACCTCTTCATTGTGTCTTGCTGTGAGGATAATTTTTTCCTCATTTTTCACGACACCTCTTCATCTGCAATGAAACTGCCTTACAACACGGTAGCTTTCATAATATTTATTCTGAAAGACTTCTAACAAAGACTCTCTCCAAAGCCCAAAAAATAACTATTAATCTCTTTGTTGAAAAGCCCAACAAGGGCTATTGGAGTAGAAAACCCTTACCAGGAGAATCTTTAGGAAGGACTTGAAAATTTTAATAATGTACTTCCATGTGCAAATCACTTATTAAAATCAAAGTCATTGCATAACTAGATAACTTTCAGGATCAGATTCCATCTCAGTAAATACATTGGGATCATGTAAATACATTACATGATAATTTCTAAGCCAGGAATAATTATTTTATGCTGGTATTTATTTATTATTTATGAAAAATATTTAAAAACATGAGTATAAAATTTCTGGGGACCTAATTATAGGTATATACACGCAATCTCAACTGTTATGTCAGATAAGATTTTGAATAGTTTATCATACACCCCGCCTCTGTGTTGATGGGTTGAAGTATTTAACACGCAGAAGATATTTATATTGTATGTCACAGACGGCTGACAGCAAACCTGGGGTCTTATTTTCTTTAATAAAATATAAATCACTACTTTTGCTTTAATTTACTACTTTAGTTTTACTTGCTGAACCACCAGTATAAACATCTGTTCTTCCCCAGGAACAATGGTTAACAAGGTTACATTACAACTTACATATAGTAAGTTGTAATGTAAGTTGACAGTGGTCAGTGACAGGACCCGCGGGAACGGGGTTAAGGTGAGGCAGGGGAAATTTAGGCTTGATGTCAGGAGGGGGTTCTTCACAGAGAGGGTGGTTGCACACTGGAACAGGCTCCCCAGGGTTGTCACTGCACTGAGCCTGTCTGAATTTAAGAAGAGATTGGACTGTGCACTTAGTCACATGGTATGAACTTTTGGGTAGACCTGTGTGGTGTCAAGAGTTGGACTTGATGATCCTTAAGGGTCCCTTCCAGCTCAGGATATTCTATGATTCTATGATATATGACTTTACAAAGCTTACTGATACCAATACAGATTCAATACAAATTCACTCCCAAATGTGATCACAAGTAATATTTGTGTTTTATTTCCTTCTAAAAAATTCCAGAAATATATTCTGGATTAACTCTTGTTTGGTTTGGTTTTCTTATTTGGTTGTTCCTATTGTTTGAGTAAGATAGGTCTCAGGAGCACTTCAGGACAAATTATATTTTATATATATGATTTTCCTGAATAAAGGACTTTTTTTTTTTTCTCTGAGTTAGAGACATGGCCTAACCAAAGGGCTTTTAATTAGTTTTAATTCACTCATATCTGCATATCTGTGAGGGTAATACTATAGCAGTCTTAAAATGTTTAAGTGTTCCAGTGTAAGGATATTTATTAGGGACTTTATAGACCATCCTTCAAATCAGACACCTTAACAAAATTCTCCCAACTGACAGAAACAATAAACTTCCAGGCTTTCTTACTGACATACATTAATATCTAATGATGATTCTACCTTGCCTTCCCTAGATCATTTCAGTAATTTAATATTGAGTTATACAACCTAATGAGGGAAATTAATTTCCTATAATTACTTTCCGTGAATGAAACCAGGCATAAGGTGTATAATCAGTTGATTTTTTTTCTTCCAGAGGAAAGATAATCACAGCAAACGGAACAAACTGGGATGTCTGAAATGGAAAAACACTTTATTTTCTTTCCGAAACAATTTTACATAATAATTCTATTTTTACCCTTCCATTGCCTTCTATCCAATCTGTCTTCATTTTGAAAGGTACAGCAATTGCACAGATAAAGATCTTTAGCTCCTCAGGTACCTATTTGATAATAATTAACAATAAATCTAAAGATTACCCATATAGGATTTCTTTCAGAATTTTTGAATCATCTCAGACATGCTTCTTCAGATAGGAGCTCTCCACATATATAACTCAAATGGGATACATTTTGCTCCTCCTGTATTATTAATAAGTCTTCAAAAAGTGTAGAATTTTCTAGTTTCATTCTAGAACGCACTTCCAAATCCAGGATTAAAGCATTAATATTAATAGCCAGAATATGACCCTATTGC
The DNA here is from genome assembly GCF_964211825.1 of Aythya ferina. Lineage (NCBI taxonomy): Eukaryota > Metazoa > Chordata > Aves > Anseriformes > Anatidae > Aythya > Aythya ferina. The sequence goes on from NC_140305.1 coordinate 25,640,647, forward strand.
ATTAAATTCCTGAAGCATCTTTCTACAGATTCATGAAAGGCAATTTTACTCTTTTGGAGATAAAATAGCCGGTATTAAAAAAAAAAAAAAAAAAAAAAGCAAAACCTATCTGACGGTCTTTACTACTGGCCAAATGTCTTTGTCTTCTTTCCCAATGAGAGAAGGGGAGCACTGCAGAGAAGGAAACCCCCTGCACGCCATGGTGGGCTGTCCCCCCAATGGGTAACAGGTCTCTGCACTCTTGCTGACATGCTCGGATGGGCAATAAGCCACCTCGGTGGGCCAGCCTGATCCCCCAAGCAAAGCAGCCCCTACTGCAGCCAAGGATGCTCCGGAGCTGCCAGGAGGGGAAGCGTTGTGTAGATTCCTAAAAATATTAGTGCTTGCAATAGCTGTCAAAAAACTCCAGTGCAGGCAGGGAGGGGAGCAGCGCATGCTGCCCTCCTGGTTCCTGCAGCAGGATTTCGGCACGCTTTTGGTGGCAGCCCGTTGTGTTAGTTTTAACAGTTAATGAAAGACCTAAGGCAATCTAATTCAAGCTCTTTTCTGCGGAAGCATGCCAGCTACATTCCCAGGCCAATTATTGCTTTCACAAAGTGCTCTAAATCTGTCAACAAGCAAAAGTGTGAACTACAGAATAATAACAGAGTTGAGAAGGTGACCCAGTTGTTACAAGAGGAGTGTTTCTTCTTGCAGTGGGAGCAATGAAAGTTGGCTGCCTCGCAGCCAGCCAGCTCCCAGCACTAGCATGTGATCAAGTGACATGCTTATGTACTGTTAGTACTCACCAACATTCTCTCAATCTTTTTTTTTTTTTTTTTTTTTTTTTTTTTAAAAAGAGGCATACAGTTTGGTGGTAAATGACTGTTTATTCCTACACATCAATATGACAAATAGTTTGCAAGCTACCATGGGAACACCCATGAAGGTTCAAATAACTTCTTACTGCTGGGAGCCTGATCAAAGGCAGCTACAAGATTTGTAGCTACAGAATTAACAACATCTTGATGTACATGGATATATTTTTCTTAAAAATAAATATTTAATAAGGGAAATTACTGAAATAAAATGGTTGTAATCAATTTCTTTATAATCAAGTACTTCTATCTATTTCAAATATTCAACATCATTGCTGGGTATACAGTTTTCTTAAAAAGAAGAAATAAAAAATTCTTTGCATTATTTTTTTTTTCTTTTTGTTTCAGTGTCATAAAGGCCAGCATTTGAGAAACCACCCATCTGTCTTACCTAGAACACAGGAAGGTTTCTCACCACATACCAGGTAATTTCTTTTCTTCAACCACATGTGCCGTAATTAAATGGCGCATGATGTTGCCTCGGCCCCCAGGGGGCTGCTGGCACATGCTCAACAAGTACAAGTGCTTTGGCTGTGCTTTGCTCCTCCAAGAGTGATTGATTTGCATCCGAAACTTCCTAAGCTTAGGTCTTCTCCAAAAATAGCCACGGTCTGCAAAGGCTGAAAGCTATTCCAGCTTGTCAATACGCCCTGTGCTTTGGCTCCGGCCTGAACCTCGTCTGGGTGCTGACCCCCCATGGCCACAGCTCCATAACTGCAGGAGTTATTCTGAGGACTCCACGAGCAGAGCAGAATTTGAAGGCAAAGCCCCAGCATATTTTGTGGGGTACAGCTTGGTAAGATCTCATATTGTAAAAGGAGACAAAATTTTATAACCACGTGAACTGAAATTACAGGATTGATGGTGACTGTCAACCTAATTACGAGAATGAATCATGTCTGGCTCTACAGTTATTAGTCAAGGTAATTCATTATTTGCTTAAAAATAACATTGAGATTTAACCAATAAAACCATTTATTGGTGGTTGGTCTTTTTTTTCCTTTTTTTTTTTTTTTTTCCTAGTCTAAAATGTCAACCCCATTAAGAAAACTTAGAAGAAAAAAGTCAGAAAATTATCTTAGGCATAATAAACCATCTTTCATCATTTGAATAAATAGAAAGTGGAGGCATTATCAGAAATAGATTTGGGTATGTGATTTATGCAATGAAATATTACAGCTTTTCCACCAGGGGCCCAGAGGACTTACAATTAAATAAAACATTATTTTTTACTAAAAAAGAAAGTGGCCTTAATTAAAGGTGAAAAAATATCTGAAGGCAGTAAGTTTCCCCATATTCTTTCCGTTTACACATCTAAGCCTGCTGACTCTCTCAGCAATGATTTCTACCCCAGACAGAGATGCTGTGGTGTTGTTTCCCTGTGGACTCTGCCTTTGTTGTCTGGAGATTTTCCCAGTGCAGATTATGGGAGATGCAGGGAGGTTGCCCTGGTTGGAAGCCCCCTTGTGCCGCTCACCCCAGCCCTTGCACCTATGGCTTTGTCTCACCTTGGCTGCTTCGTGGCAGTTCTTCAAGGAGCCACAGGCAAAAAAAACCTCCAGTTGGGCAGAGAGGGACATGCCGGCCTGACCGAGGGCAGAAGAGGGATGTAACAAAAAGGAAGTCAAGAAAAACAAATCAAAAGCCAACCAGAAAGTTTGCCTCCACACTATCTTCTCCACACAGTACTGATGATGCAGTATTGATGCAGTGTCTACTGCTAGAGAGAGGTGGGTTCAGAAAGATATCCGGAGAATTTCTCCCAGTCAAACTGGGAAAATGAACCACAAGAACTGGAAAAGTAGAATGAGGAAAAGGAGGACGCGTGAAGGCTAAAGGCCCAAACTGAGTAGAGTCGCTGGGCTGGTGCAGTAGGGTGGATTTTGTCTCAGTTGTCAGTCGTCTGTATGATCCCCGTACTTGGAAACGAGCAGAGGCATTCGATTGCCCATCAGACGAAAAATAAGCCTTACCTCCAAAGGAGTTAAACATCTTAAAAACTGAACTCTTCAGATTTTATTAGTGATTGAATAGCTGTAGGTGTTTCTAAGCAAAAATCAATAGAGAGATTAGCTGCAAGAGTCTGCCGAGAGATTATGGGGAAGGCTTTGTCAAATGAATAGCCATCGCGTTCAGAGACAGGGTGCTGCCCTTTGGGCCAGGGACCAGGTGTGTTCGAGCCGATTCCTTGCCCTTCACTCCACCGGAGCACTGTGGTGAGGAGCAGCCATTGATCACCAGCTTGCTCCAGCGCACAGAGCTGTGTCTGGCACGGCCACGGCGCTGAGCAGCAGCCGTGGTAACCAGGCGAGGCTCTCACATACTGAGGCAGCAATCAGTCCGGTGACTTCTATGAATTTCTGAGAGCAAAACTGAGCAATAGACTCAGCAAGACTGTGTTTTTACAAGGAGGAATCGCTGTACTTTTGGACCTGCAGTCTCCACATCACAATATCCCTAAGAGGATTTCTGTATACTCCCATGGCAAGCAATTGCACAGTTTGTACATGAAATATTTCCATGGATGAGAGAAGTTAGAGCCTGCCATTCAATTTGATTAAAGTATTAATATTTTTCTTTCACATATGCATTGTTCTGTAGCTCATGTCAGGGAGTACAATTCTCTGTGTATTTTCAAAGCATATTACAAAAGTACATTACTATACCAAACTAAAAGTATTTACTACACTATACTAAAAGTATATTGAAAGTATATTACTATATTCAAAGATTTTTAATTTATTTTTGAGCAGTTTACAATAATACTCCTACTTTCAGATGAAACAAAATTTTTGAATATTTTTAATGATCTCATTAATGGCATGTCAGGTGTGTGTGTTAAAACTACCACAAGTAGTTTTAAACATCACTAATTGCATCACTTCAGACATTCCCCTTTTTACATCATTTTGTGAAGACTAAACAGAGATGATCTGCTTCTATAGAAACTGGCTAGAGTCAACTGTACTGACAAATTTGAATGCAACAGCAAGATACTGATGATAATTGTTTGAAAATGCGTCTGAACTTGTGAAATTAAACTTGAAACATGTTCACAACAACACAAGGGTTTTTATCATGTAAACTTAAAGCTTCTGTGCTGTTTTTCCTCTTTCAGGGTCTCCTCTGCTATTTCACTGAGGTCCTGGACCTTGATGTTTCCAGGAGAGAGGCAAAGGGGACCAGCAGCCCTTCACAGCAAGATTGCTGCCTCTTCTCCATGTGGGTCTGCTGTGTCTGCTAGTAAGGAGCACAAATTAGATTAATTAGATTAATTGGTGGTGTCAGTCCAGCAGCTGGTGGACAAGTGTCCATAAAATAATCAACAATCTCAGCAAGGAAGACAAGAAGGCAGATGGACTAAAATATTTCCTTCCTTTGAAAACATGAAATCAAATCTTAAAAGGCAATTTTGAGACAAACAAAAGAATAATACTGGGTTTTTTTTTGATGCTTTGTCTTCTTTCTAACTGTAAGTAGAAAAAAATTGTATGCTTTTAAATTAAACTAAGTAACCAAACTAAAATTAAAACTAAACTAAAAAGTAGGTTAAGTGAAATGTCCACTCTTTCACATTAAAACAAAACAAATAAAAAAAATCTGATACAGGGTGGCTCCTGTGTGTGGCATCTAAAGTGAGTCAGAACATGGTCCATCCATGGAAAAGGATTTAAATTTTTAGGTATAATTTGCCAATAAATCATTCAATGTGATTAAATTTAAATGTTCATGAAGTGACAATCATACTCTGGGAACTGAAAACATAATATGTAAATTGATTCCATATGAAAATAAATTTTTAAAACTTAATATAAATAAAGTTGTCACTCTGCTCTTTCATTTCTCCCAACTCGTAGACATGTTTAAAATAAAACATAGGAAATTCACTGATCATTTATTCATGCTCATAAAACATTACTCTGCTTGTTAAATGCAACAGAACTGGACCTTTAATTTATCTTTACCAGGAACTACTTCAAGACAGGGAGTTTCCAGGAATATTTCCAAAAAAAAATCTTTGCATTAGATGAAAAAATTAATACAGATGCCAAGCTTCTTGCCCTTGGTGAAATCCATTCACTTTTATAGTTACCATTAATGTTACTGTTAAAATTTCTAGGTTAAATTAAAATTTCAAATTGAATTCCACATTTAGCCCACCCATAGCTATGTGAGGCATCTGGAAGAGTATCCTAGGCAAGCAAGAAGGATACAGACTCTGTGCAGAAACACATGGTGCAGGTCTGAAGAGTTACTGGCTTTTACTTTTATTTTACCAACACACTGTTTGTTGTTCAGCCTATCAACAAGCTATAATTCAACTTGAGGCTGGTGTGTTTGAAAAAAAAACTCAGTCTCCATTTTGTTACCTCCACTTGCAATGAGGGACTTCATGTTTATATATAGAACAAACTGTTTTGGAGCTGTCTTATTAAGTACCTGCATCTGTCTTCAGTAGGCACTCACAACACAGTTTTTATCAGAGATGCTGAATATGAAATTTTGTGAAAAGAATCCCTCATTGTAGAGGGTATGTGAAGTGAAGAATCTGGCTCCACAGCAAGATTTTAAGGGAGCATTCTGTTCCCCCACCTACAGAGGGAGAGGTCACTCACCCTCTGTAAACTCCACAATTTAAGTCTACAGAGCAGTGTGTCATGTCAGCATTTCTCCTTGCTCTCAGCATTTAAAACAATGTCCTAAGGTTTTGTCTGGTGGACGTAGACTTCCAACAGAAGAAGCTCTACTCTCTTTTTCAAACTCCAGACTCCTGCAGACACCAAAGGTAAGGCAGCTTTGTGCAGAGGTGAGGTGGTGTCCCAAGGTTAAATGGTGCTAACTAGCTCTCCTGTATGCCAGTCTTCTCCAAGAGTTTTCATCCACCTTATAGATATCAGGCTTTGAAAAAGGAAGGAATAACAAAACAACAAACAACTCACCCCTGACTGCCTGCTCCAAGACACTGGTGGTTTTGCCAATACGCAGGCTTGCCTTTTCTAGACCAACATGGAAGTTCACACACTCAGCTCCCAAAATCTCAGGTCAAAACTAAGATGGAGGAGAGCATTTTGCATGTTAGCAGGACCAGGCTTTGACAGTCTGCAAACCCCAGTGACCAGCTCCTGCACAAGACCAGCTTATTCTCTCTGGGTGTCCTGGCTCAGCAGAGCAGACCGGGGTCCTGTGTCTGCCCCCAAGCACTGCATGAGGCTGGCTTGGCCTCTGGGTACCAAAATGGCTGAGCAGCATTGCACAGTTGGCCAGCCATTCACTGCCGTACGGGTAACAACACTTCAGGCTCCAGAGGTGGATCTGTTGAGCTGCGATGCTCATGCAGAGCCAGCTTTGAAAACAGAGTGAGCCACTGCATTCCTTGTGTAGCTCCATCCCTGGTGGCCCTGTGGTTGTTTTCTGCTGTACAAGGCCCTTCCTGTGCTGCGGTGACCTACTTGCATATTCTGGTTTCATAAAGATTAAAAAAAAAAAAAAAAAAAAAAAAAAAGAGAAAGACAAAAGCCCTGAACCCTTCAACAACAAAACCATGAACAAAGAAACAAGAGACTACTTTTTAACTTGTTCTTTAACATTCTTAAGCTGTTATGGAAAATAAGTAAGTCTCAAATCCCGTAATTCATTCTTTATATACCTGAGGCAATGAAATATGCATTTTTGAATGTTGGATTTTGCCTCAAATAGCTTTGTAATAGTCTTATCCCAATGATGAACTGCTTTTTTTTTTTTTTTTCATAAAATTCTTTCCACTATTGTAAGCAAAGATTTAAGAAACAAAGATTTCTTTTTAAGATCTACAGCAAATAGGACTTATATTTGAACATTTACATTTGAATATTAGGGACTTTAAATAATCTGTCTGTGAAAGACAAATAAATCAAGTATTCAGAACAGTGAGAACAGAGTTTTAATCTTTTTTTTTTTTTTTTTTTTTTTCCTGAGAGAAACAGTATAAACTATAAAATGTAGGTTGTGATTTTTGTTCTCTGAATTGTCATCACCGTTGCAGAGTAAGATGATGTAGAGGTCTGCCAAATACTGGGGCAGTTAAAGAAAACATTAAAAATACCTGAAGTAGCAGATAAATTGAAGGCTTATGGCACAGCATACTCCAGGGAATAAAAGACGATATAAACATTTGGATGTGTCCCACTGTCACAGGGCATGTCCACACTGGGCAACGGAGATGTCTACACTGGCAGAGACCTGAGTCAGCAAACCCAGATGAGACAAAAAGAAAATTATAACACATGCTATTCAGATTATATTTCTTTAGGTACATAGCCCTGAACTAGTAATAAACTATAGGTAAAAAGAGTAAATCTTTGTTTGAATTCAAAACAATATGGGCTATCCAACAAGTTGGGTTAACTAACAAGTTACCAATACTGCTCTCCAAGGGGTCTAAATCCCACATTCCACAGATCAGCAATGTGGAACTTCACTAGTTTTAGTGGCTCTGCAACCATGTAAGAGAACAATCTGGCTCATACAGCAATGCAGGGAACATTTTCTGTCACTGGACAGCTGGATTATCTTTGCATAGTAGCATTTCATACTGTCTTAGTGCTGACCAGGTCAACATGGGTGTTTTTCTGAAAGCAAATGATGCAGAACATAATTCCATTCTTCAGTATCAATTCTGTGGTTAGTATTTTATGTGGTTGTTTTTTAATGTATCACCAGGCTACCCAATTATACATAAATGAATCTGTTGATAACTATGCTCTTCCTCTACAGGCAGTCTCCATGTTATAGACTGGAAATGGAGATACAGATACAGTTAAAGTCTTATTCACAGTGCAGATCTCTGTGTAGTTATTCCTAGTGTTGCTGCAGACTAGTTGTACCAATAATTATCCTACTATTTTTGTATTTTATTTTATTTTGAGTAGGGAAGTGAACTATTCTGGCAAAATATTTTTTTTGCAGGTATACCAGGATGTCTTAATATTTGACTACCATGGCTACACCCTAAAAATCATGTTGAGAAACTTGGCAAAAGGGGGAGTTCAAACAAACCTGAGACATTCAAGATCACAGTAAACTCCAGATCAGCATTCAAAATCAGATATCTAACTAACAAAACCCCAAGAGTTCAACATGAGAAAAGATTTTAGGAAACTAAGGAGAAAGAAAGTATGTAAAAACCCAGATATTTCTAATACTGTCAGTCATTATAAGAGATGGAGATGTAAAGACGTTGACAAATCCTACCTCAGAGGTATCCAACATGTTCCAGGAGAAACAATACCCAGCAATCAGAAAATTTGTTTGACATTAGTCTGTGAAGAAAAGGACATTTACAAAGGGATTCATGGGAATTAGAACAGAAATCCAAAATACAAATAGGATTTGATGATGAGGCTCCTACATATAACTTACAAAATGCTCCCCCAGTTTAAGTATATTAGAATGCATTATATAAGGTCATATGACAGATTATCTATAATCTGTATAAATACAGTGCCCGGAACTGCTCATAGACTAGGGACATGAAGAATTAGGTGTCCTACAAAAAAAAAGTTCCCTGGCCCAGAAATTTGCTCCCTAAGTAGAAGGCAAAAAAATGATAAGACAGGAGTACACAAAACAAGAGAACACAGGTCAGACAACAGGATTAGCAAGTGGTCGGAGCGCATTGGCAGCCTAGCTCCTCTTTAACATATATGTATTTTAGTAAAAAAAAAAAAAAAAAAAAAAAATGGTTTTCAGAGGTATAAAAGAAGAGAATGAGAACATGGGCACACAACGGCACAACCAATTTCATGGCTGAATACCTCCTTGCTGTATGTTGGAGTTGTTGTCCTGGTGTGACTGTAGCATGAATGAGACCTGGGAAGTTGAAGGGAAAATAATAAATGCAGTGGCATATATGCTGCTAATAGCACTAGAAAGGATGAAAACTATTTCTGAAACAGCTGAAAATGGAAAGCCTAAAAAAAATAAAAAATCATAGAACTAGATTACATACTCCAAGAAATGGACAAGGAAAGTTATTGTCAGCAGGCTAAAGTATGTGACTGGGACAAAAGATGTGATGTGGACAAGACTTACGTAATGGAGACATCTTAGATACCTCATTTGGAAACTCTGCAAGTGAATCATGAATATTAGACAGCTTTTTTTTTTTTTTTTTTTTTACCATTTCACTCTGCTTTCATCTTTACTTAATCTTTAATTTCTAAGGTAAAAATTTTTGACAGTGGCTTCTGTCATTCACAGATATTTTGCTGAACTTTACCTTGCGGGAAATATCTTCAACTTGAATGTGCCCCAACATGCTTTTAATGCATTTCCAGTATTCTCTGAAAGCACTGTGAATTGTTCCATTGATTTCAATAGTCTTCAGATCAGACCTATGGGACTGAAAGATAAATGTATTACATACTCCAGAATGAACGGTTAAAAAGAGAGTGCAGTAAGATTAATGCATTTGTAACTATTGTTTCCACAGTGGCAATAAAGAATAAGTAGGATAACAGATTACGAGTCAAGATAATATATCCTGAAAATATATCATTTGAAAGTGGCTGCATTGCTCTTAATTACATGGATATTTTTTCCATTCATATGACACTTTTCAAGAAAGTGAATCTATTTTGACATTTTGAGCTGGAGGAGAGTTTTCTAAGGTACACGTATTTGGTTCACACATGGGAACTGATAAGCACTAGTCTCATTAAGTGGCAAGGACATTTAAAATACAACAAAACTATTGCATAAATGTTTTCACGAATTGGAGCTGCATTAATGAAACAATGTGGTCACAGATCTTAGTGGAGGAACTTCTCTTAGGTATTGTTACCTAATCTCTAGCACTCAGTTCCCATATTGACCATCATCTATGTCAAAGTTAGTTTCAATTTTCTTTAATCTGATTTACTAACATCTTTCTCCCCAAACATACACCAGATTTTATTGTCTGCATATTTATCAGACAATTGTCTGCATATTTATCATGTGAAACCTATATGTTCACCCATCAATGAAAAAATGGCTGGATCACTAACTCTTTCATTTTCAATGTTTGGCCAAGACTTTTGAAATAGAGAAGCCCGTCCTCATTTACCATAGACACATGCAATCCTGTTGATTCAAAGTGTTCACATGTAATTAAAGCTTTGCAGTGATGCATCCCCCTGAGTTCACTTCTACTCAATATTCAAGGAGTTTCAGCGGCTTATTCCCCTCAGACAGCAACAGCCTATTTTTCGCCTTAGTTGCAGCAGGTTCATTAGGGATCCAGCGAGGAGCTTTAACTGAGCCAATTACATTGGCACCGCTTTAGAACAGTGACAAGCTTATGGGTCTTGGGGGACTTCTCTCTTGCCCTCTCTCACTATCCAAAAACGTGAGCTGTGTATTTCTTTATTTATTTTTCTTTGGAGAAAAGAGTGGCAGAAGGACACCCAGTTAACAAGATGGCAGCAGTGGCACCCACCTCTGCAAAACAGGCCCCAGGTGACCACATGCACATCAGAACATCACTGCTTTCTTCTGTATCTCCTGTGGTACCTCCCACTTCTTCGACGATGTCTATGAGGGAGGCAGCTAAAGAAACAGGTCTTTTCTGCATTATTTAAATACTGCCTTCACATATCCTCAGCTACTGCTTGCAGGCACCCAAAAGTCTGATCAGTAGTCAAAGTGTTGCTTCCCAAGGTGAAGGCATGATTTGTCTGCTGTTCGTTACAACCTTAAGTTGAAATCATACATTTAACTGTTTGTGTTCAACATGGATTTTAAAATGTGGATGCTTAAAGCTTCATGTGCTAACGACTCAGATGTTTTATTCAAAGCATAAATGCCTTCAATAAATATTCATGTTCCAGTGTACGTACTGAAATATCCCATCTCAGTCAACCAACTTTAAGCATTAGTTTTATGGTACTGATACTATTTTTTAGCCCCAAGTACAATCTTAATTGCACTTATGCAACTCTACTATATTTATTCTGGTTACAGGGGGTCAGAAGTGATAAAAATTCAATTACTATTTCTGATGTGTGACAACAACTTTGTGTCTTTTCATGTGTTTTTTTTTTTTTCCACTGTTTCTTCTAAAAAAGGCCTCACTGTTATTAGCACTTTGATTACAGGCCTTCATCCTTCTATACCATTATGCATTTGCATTTGGTAGACGAATATTTCTTTACCCCTTCACATATCCACTGTCTGCCTGATGGTGGCAGAGCAAGCAGACCGTGCCATAACACAAAAGACATTGTATTTCATATGCTTCTGTGAACATACAATTAAACATGCTGGTTATAATATACAGCAACCTACCATCAAGGCATGGCTTTTAACAGCACAGTTACCCCCAAACTTTTTGTTCATCTGTCCAGGTAAAGCATGTGCCATAAATCTGCCCACAGCATGCTCAGAAAGTTTCAAAATTTGGGAATACAAATGTCCGAAAGATTAAACAAACAAATGAAAAAATTAAATAATATTTAACCTCTGTCTTTCCAGGTACAATTCTACCTTTAAGCAGGAAGATCACCTTCAGCCAGTCAGGTTTCCCACTGAAGTGCATGCTATGAATGTATAGCTAGCAATTAAGGAAAAATAATATAAAACCAGCTCAGAAGTTGCCATGTTCCATACTCATGCCTGTCTTTTTGAGTACTATAAGGCTGAGTGACACAGGAAGGTATAATGGAGAACAGTTTGGGCCACAGTGCTGTCTATCTTACTACCGATACTTCTTAAGGCCAATGAATATGACTTTGTGAGATCTTGAACTTTTTGACCTAAGTTAATGCTGAATTAAACACACGTTTACCCTCAGAGTCCAAACCAGAGCTTGGTTACATTTCCATTAACAAGCATTGCAAAGTGACAGATACAGATCTGTGAGCTGAACCAGACTGTGCTAGGGCCCAGTGCCTGTTACGGATGTTTTGATATAAATAAATAAGGAGCAGAGCACATATAGCAAATGGTTATTTAAAATGTGTTCTGGTCAATATAGGGACTTAAATATTTACCCAAGACAATAGTCATATAATTTAAAATAATGGGTATATCTGAGAAAATTGTTCTCTGCTTGTGGATATTCTCTGGTCACATTGATCAAATGACTTATGAATTATTTATTCAGCCTTGCTCTTAAAGTTAAAAGCAAGAGTTATTGATTTTGCTTATATCACATTATGGAATTGGAATATAGGGAAAAAAAATACCATGATTAATGTGGCATGGAAACAGCCCATCTTCATGCACTCATCTGGTTTGTAGAAGAGAGGAGGATGTACAGAGGTTGCTACTACAAAGTTAGTGAGCAAATCTGGCTCCGGTGGCCTCTGCAAAACCCTAACAACATGAAGAAGCTCTTCCTTGAGCTACAGAATACCACATGGAGTTTGAATTAAAAATAAATAAATAAATGCAGTTTGACTTTGATTCAAAAATGCAAGTATTGCACTCCCATCCTGTGCTTTCAACCAAAGACACTGTTTCCTATGTATCAAAGCTAGCCGAGACTTAAATATCAGAGGTGAACAACAGCAAAGTAAAGTATTTACATCGCTGGAGTAATAGGCACAGTCTGAGAATGCTTAAACCTGAAAGACGATTTCCTAGGAAGAGCTGAAGATTTTGTTTCTATTTTTAGTACTGAACCACATAGAAAATGATAGACTTTGCAAGGGAAGAAGCAACAGTATTGTACATAAAACTTTCAGTCACAAAAAATAATAGTGTTTTGTTTTATACATGAGTTATTAAGGTTAACAACCACTTGTAGATTTGTTCCTTCCCATTAGTATATTGCAAACAAAATATTGCCTTCTGAGGTGGACATCAGCTCCTTTCGTGAGGCCAGGTACAAAATGAGTGTTAAGCCCTTGAAGTAGGAGCCAGAGATTTCCAATGGGTTTCTGGGTCCATTAATATCCCTGTCATTCCTAGCCAGCTCTTTCATATCTTAGACTTTGTAACAATGGAAAGCTTGCAAGGCTCCAAAGCACCATCGTTAAAATAACAGATTACGAGGACATAACTCAGCATCACCTTACCGTGAATGATATCTGATCAGAAGAGCTTCTTAAAAATTCAGGCTTGAGAACTGTACTCCAAAATATGAGAGAAACCTTTCTTTTAGTTATGCAACTTCTTTTGACTTGAGACAAATGCTTGCAGATCTTATTTTAGTGGCTTCAGGCAGTAAAATCTGGAAATCGCCACTCTGAAGGTGTGCCTGTCTACAGTTACTTGATCCACTGGAAAATACAGAAAAAAAAAATATTAAGAAACATAATTTTGAATATTTCCATTGTGTTTTATATTAATACTTTTCTTTTTTTTTTTTTTTAACACAAAGTGAGTCTCAACAGTCCCAAAACACAGACTCACGTAGACACTTCTCAGTGCATGACATTCTACTGAATTTTGCTATCTCCTGCTCATGTTAACTTGTTGTGCAGATGAATAATATGGCTGCTGTGATCTACATCATATTTACCATATGGAGAAAAATGATGTAACATTTGGCAAGATGCTCTTCTTACTAGCTTATTTTAAAAACTGTACCTTTAAAAAGAATACCTACAGTGAATCTGTAAGGAAGCTAAATGACTGGATTTTACAGAAGCCTTTGGCTACAGCCCTATTTTATCAGGAGATGGTTCATGACATACAATATTAATGGAATTTAAAGATAAACCATTTGGTGATGCATGGAGGAGTTGTTGCATCTGCAGAGGATGTAACTCTGCATCTGATTATAGGGAGCTTTTGATGAAGTATTAATACAAGAGAAGAAGTGAATACTTCTTTCCCCCCTTTGGAGTAAAATCTACCTTGTATGAAGGGGAAAAAAAAATAGGTTTATATATATTTCTATTTTGAAATCACAGTTGGCAAATTAGATCCACATTTCTATGAGAGAAATTGCTTTAGCAAGAAGCATCACAAATGAGATTTCAAATACCTTGTGTTTCAAAGTTTTTCATGGTTGCTTATATAATACATTTACTGTATAGGAAGAGTTATTCTCTGTACTATATCTGTTGACATAATCTAGAGGTATCTTAGTAGCATATTTCACATTTTCAAAGATATTTTGACTACATGTGGTTATTTGGTGCACTTTGGGGACTTGAGATGTTGTATTTGACATGTAAACAGCTATGACTGATGACCAACCTTTAAAACAAGAGATATACAAAAATAATTACATTTTCCTTTGCTGGTGGACACTGGGATACAAGAACCTTTTACCAAACTCAGTAATATTTGAGAAGATGCAGGCACCTTGGTTTACAAAGATTATAACAACACTACTAGAAATGCTTATCATTTTAATGTATGAGATAGAGAGAATGCTTGGTGCTGTCCAGAATCCTTGAGATGCTTGGAAAGTGTCACAGCAACACAGCAGAGAAGCAGCAGGAGTAAGCAGTTCAGCCAAAGCCACACTTATGTCACTTACAGTGGGATCTCTCAGGATACAGCCATTAAATTTCACAGGCATGGATGAGTAATTAAAAACTCGGTATCACTTGGGGTCTGTTCTCCTGTGAGATCATTTTGAGCAGCTATGGAACTATGCAGCTGCTGAATTTAATAGGTTTACACCTTAAAAAATAAATTTCTTTCATTTTCTTTTGATGAATGAGTGGGAAGGTACCACGCAGAACAACCTGGGGGAAGAAACATCAGTTTGGCACTACCACTACCACTGGCAGACTGGTCACAGCAACAAAATGCAGTGGTTTACATGAGCCCTACAAACTTGAAATGCAGCCTGAACAACAGTTTGGCAACATATTTAATTATAAAGTCCTTCTTTTCTCCCTACTGCTGTAAATGGCCACAGCTGTGCAAGAGACCTTGGTGATGGCATGCTCTCTACACCTTCAGGGCTCCTCCACTTGCAGAAGATGAGCATCTGCACTGACACTAGACTGCAACCCCAGGCTTGGGTAGTTTGGGTTTAATATGCAAGATGAGAGGGAGGAGAAGGCTCAGACAGTTTTGGAGCTCATTCGGTTATCTGCAATGGTACGTGCTCATCGGTGTCCCTGGTGTTCTGCTTGTAAATGACTGGCATTAAACCTTGATCTGTCCCCATGGTACAGGGTCAGAGCCAGGAATTTATTCAGAGAGAGAATTACAGCTCTTGCCTGTGGGGACCATACAGAGGAAAGGGTTTGATTTTCCTTTTGCGGGCATGGGGAGAGGCTGCAGACAGCCGCCTCATTACTGCTAATGGGCCCTGCAGACGGGCAGGGAGTGCAGCACACTCATCGGAGAGCAGGCCCTCAGTCTGCATTGCACTCCGGGACCAAATCTGCAAAAGCAAGGGAAGGTGTGGAGGTAAGTGCCATGGTTTGGAGCTGCATTAAATGACCTGAGAAATTCTCACTCACCAAGGACTCTGAGGAGCGCTCATCCTGAAGGAGGTTGGCAGCACTTTCATTCCCTCCGTTCCAGCTGGTGCTCCTCGGTCTTTTGCATAAATGACACAACCATTATATGCTTATATTCAATTTACTGGGAAAGCAGATAAGGTCAGTTATAGTGACATCATTAACTACCACCAAATTAACATCCTGTATCTATAAAGACCTAAATGAGGGAAGTGACTAAATATCTTCATTTTATTTATAAAAACAAAGCGTAAGTTTTCATTTCAATATCAAACTAATCGAAGAATGAATATCTTTTGATGTTTGCATCAAAAAATTTTCTCCACTGATATCTTAGGCTGAGATGTACATTTGCTGAAAGCCAATCTATTTCACAATGGGTTTTATTAAAATTATTTCACATAATTTAGAGGCAAGGAAGATAAGTGACTAAAAGGCTGACAACACAGCTATGCTGTCTTCTATGGGATGTATTGGGAGCAACTTCTTGAACCATCAAGTAATGTTTTATAGCTTCCAAGATTATATTACTTCTGCTTGTCAGTCACAAGTACGGGTTAGAAAAAAAAAAAAAAAAAAAAAAAAAAGAGAAAGAGAGACACAGAGAGCGCTAGTAAAGATAACAGGGATTTATAGGGTGATGCAGTGAATATATATACAGGGAATGCAGTATTGTATATGTGTATACTAATATTTCAGAAAAGATTTTTAGATATTTTATTGGTATCACTAAATATTATTTAGTAGCATCCCCCTAAGTATGCTGTTTATCTTTCTGAACATCCCCTCCCATCTGGTTGCTCCTCTTTTAGGTTGTTTATTAGTCCAATATGTTGGCCTAGAAAGCTACATGTCCTTCCCCTATCATTACACCATTTTCTTTTTACATGGATGTTATTTCCAAACCTTTTTTAGAAAAAAAAAAAAAAAAAAAAAAAAAAAAAGAGTTTCTGAAATATCATCAAAGCAGTAAAATATGTCATGCAGCCAGAATGTGTCGCCAGCCTCCCAGGAAGAAGCAAACCCTGCCTGCTTGGTTTAGTTGGCCAAGGTGAAATGGCACCATAAAATTACTGCTGCATCTTCTTCACACCATGCATGTTGGACTTGTTTTAATCCTCATTCATCTTGTATTTCAGAAACCGTGCAAAGCTCACTCAGGAGATACTTTGGTGCACTCCAAGGCAAAAGGAGACAAAGATTTTCTTTGGTTGTGCAGACATTTTCAGAGACCTTCTGCTTCCTCACCCATGAGCACCTCAAACTTGTAGGCTGCATCATTTATTGTGATCTTATCCCCTTGTGATCTGCTACAGTAATTTCCTGGGTTGTGCAGTCAGTACATAAAACTGGTCTGATACCAAGAGGGACCTAAAGAGTAGGAGAGCAGAGGTGGTTCAAAGCATTCTTCCACCCACCTCATTCTTTCTTGGATGCATGAATATGGAATAATTGTTACAGGAGAAAAAGCTCAGAATTTCACAGGTCAGCTCAGCAAATGTTTCTTGTTCTCATAAACAATTTTTGAGGAGTGTACTGCATGTGAAGAGTTGTAAATGCCTCTGCTGTAAATCAATGTCTCTCAGGCATAAAAGGATATATTGTCACAGGATAATATCTCTCCCTTTTTCTGTGTTTTGTTGTTTCTCTTTCTTTCTTTTTTTTTTTTTTTTTTTTTTTCTTTCTCAATACTGTCAAAACAAATGCTTTGCTTGAAAATAATTCTTACAATATTTTGGATTCCCATTTGTTTGATGAATATGAACAAGTCAAAATTAAAGGAATTTGTCATCACAGAATCAACTCCAGAAACTAAACGTGAGGCACATCTGACAGGAGTGCTTTGTGTTCTGAAGAACCATTTCCTACTCAGGGAATAATTGCCCATTTGGAGATGCTACAGGTGACACATTAGACATAAGCATTCAGACTGGGTATAATAACAGCATCCCTGCTAAGTGTGAAAACATTTTTTCTGCTTGTAAAAGTTAAGAGGAATCAATATCAATAAGCGTCATTACTGTGATTCCCTTTCCTGGCTGGATTTGAGTGCCCTCCTACCTCATGTTGCAGAGGCTAACCTCCCCAGCAGAAATGAGCCTGTTACATCTCCAGAGCAGAGCTGGCAAGGGGGATTTACAGGGTCTGCTTCTTCCCCGGCGTATATGTTACATGCAGGATTATCAGGTTTCCCTGTACCAGACCTGCTTGAAAGAGAACAGATTTATTGCACAATCAAAGTGCAATCTAAGAGTCTAGTCTAGTACATCAAACAATGGTCTCCTATAACGGAAGGCTTCTGGCCTTTCATGATTAATAAATTTATCAGAAAAAAAGTAAAAGCTGAGGAAAATGGATGTACGTCCAGAAGAAGGTTTAAGTGTGAGTGATAACAAGGAATTAAAGCAGGAACCATAAACAAGTAGAAAAACAGAGACTCGCACAAGAAATTATGTTGCCCTAAAAGTTCTAAATATTAGGAGGCCTGCCAACTGTTTAAAAGTAGTCCTTTGGTGTAAAAACAAGTTGCAAACAAAAGAAAATGCTTAATTAAATTTGCCTACACAAGGTCATTAAAAAAAATGTATTAAAATAGACTAATCATAACAGAAACAAAAGTCTGTAATTTTAGAAGATGATTACTAACTGCACTAATTAAGTGGCTTTAATTGACTCCATCGAAGTCAAGAGACAATTCATATGTATATTGCTGCAAGACTCAGTAATCATAATTTCTGCAAAGTAACTTTTAAATGAGTCCTGCAGCTTTTATTAGCTAGATAGCTGTTTTCAATCCATGATTTTCAGATCCCCAGGGGGCCACGGATTACTACCGAGGCTCTGGAGGTAACTAAGAAAAGCATGTTTACTGTCAATACGCTTCCCTGGAAGCTTTGAAGGATCCAAAAATTGAGAAAGATAAAGAAGAAAAAGGGGGAAAGAGGGAAAACATTTTTTTCTGCTTTATTACTGCTTCCTAACTTTCTGAGCACTTTCAAAATATGGAAAGATATCTTCTTGATTTCCCCTAAAGAATTGTTATTTTTTTGCCTTTCTTAATTAAACAGAAAGAATATTACAAATAATTTTAAGGCACACATCCAACACATTTTAATATGTGCAGCCACTGCTTCTAAAGAATAGCTTCTCCTTCCTTTAACTTCTTACCTAATCATTGCTGAAAATGGGCTACTTCATCTAAAACTTACTGTTTAAATATCTTGAACCATACAATACAGTTACATCAGAAAATAATCTAATGCATGGTGTAACTATTCAGCAAAGCTCTTAATAACTGAAAACTCACTACTGTAGCAGGAAGCATCAATGCTTCTTGTTTGGCATTGCCAGGCTGCCAAGGTCTTCCCGGTGGCTCTCATGCTTCCTATTTAGAAGGACCTCATCATGTATTTTCGGCAGATATTTCCTATGAAACTCCCAGTTTCTCCACCTTGTTTGCCCAGAGCTAACCTCTTGAATATGGAGGAGCAGCAGGGAAAAGTCCCACACAGAATTAGGTTTTATGTTCTCTCTTTTAGTCCCATAATGCCTTTGTTTAACCTTGAAGACTGATGAGAACAATTAGACTCTCTCCTCCCCGTGAAATCACTTTATGGATGTGCAGCCTGTTGATTTCTTGTCATTCCTCTTCCCTAAATTGCATATGTTCAGCTTTCCCACAGTCTGACATTATAAACCCTTCACTCTTTTATTTGCACTCTTCCAAACTCTCTTATTTATCTTTCTTTTTAGAAATATCATGCTCAAAAGCTTTATGTAGCATTTTAAATGTTGCCTACCCAGTTCAAAATTGAAAGGGCTATATTTTTTTCATTTATAGCTGATGTTTTACAGGCGATCAAAACCTCAAAAGGTGGAGAACTGATCTAAAGATGTATAAAAGTCTTTGTACTATAGCAACTACTTCAAGACTATTTTAACTCAGATGTAAGAAAAAGCTGAATTAAAAGTACATGTATATAAAAGTAGCTCAGCCATCTCTGAATCTTTGAACATTTGCCATGACAACCTTAGAATTTAACATACTTATTTATATTTATTTCTTGTGTGGTCTCCCCTAAAAGAAGGGAGAAAAGTAGGTTGTTTAAAAATAAATAAATAAAATAGTTATTGCTTGTTCTCACTTATCTTTTGATCTGTATCTGTAGATTTTTTTCTTTGTTTATTTAAAAGATCTGAGAAAATAGTTTGTTGCCAATATCCTGTGGCAGGTTCCATTTGTCCTTTTCCAGATAAATGGAGGAAATAACTTACTCTGAAGCCTATTCCCTTCCTGCCCCCTGCAGCATGCACTCCTCTTCAACTCCACAATGCCCTTTTTCCTTGATCATTCTTTCCATGGTGGGGAAATCAAACACATGAAATTACATTCTCATCTGTTCTTACATCTAGATGAATTTTAACACTTTTTTTTTATCATATCTTAATTTTTACCTTGGATACAAATACGCATAATCATTTGTGAAAATAAAACACTATCATACATTGCAGCTTACATGTGTTTTTCACTGAGCTATCAAAGTATCCCCCATTGAGCACAGAGTACAACACGTGCTGCTGTACAAGACATGGAAGCAGGGTAAGCCCAAAGGGAGCTGCTGCACCCCATCCGTCCAGAAGCATTGGTCCTATCATGAGTCTGGACATGAGCTTAAAGGTCTCTCTTTTTTCCTTTTTTTTTTTTTTGTTTTGTTTTGTTTTGTATCTCCTTTGGTTGGTGGGTTGTTCTTTTTCTTTAAACATATAGAGAAAATTTACATGGATCAGGATTGACAACACTGCCAACATTTTCTCATTTTTATTTACTGTTTCTGTCAAGAGAAAATATTAGTTACAGACTTAGCTGTGAGCTTGGCAGTATAGCTGCTCTTGTAGGGTAAAAATAAAACCACTACCACCAACAAAAAAACAACAGAGATACCAAACATGAGATATCAAACAAGGGAAGGAAAATACAGCATCACAGAGACATGACAATGAGGCAGTATTTGTGGTGACTCCAACTGCCTGGTAAATTAAGATGTTCTATGCCCAATGGCTTGCTTTCCAGCTCTTCCTACAAGATATTGTTGGAGAAATATTAAAACTGTTGTATGCCTGAAAAAGTAATGGATTTAAAATCAGAAGTAACTGACAGAAGTTTATTCCCTTCATCCCAAGAGACTCAGGGTGGGCTTTCAGCAGCAGATCCAACTCCAGGCAACACTGGCAGATTGTCTACATGGCATTTCCCCCAACCAGTTTTTCACAGCTAAGAATTAAGATTTGCAGAAATTACAAAGAAACACAAGACCTCTAAACCTGAGAACTGTGCATGTCCCCTTCACCAAAGAGCTACACCAGGGCCCCACAAATTCAAGGACATGAATAACTTGGAGAAGTTGGACTGCTCAGCAGAGGGCTGTGTGCAGCTTAGGTGCCAATGAAGTCAATAAGAAAGATTTCCTCTAAAAGGTTTTGAATAAGCTGGAGCACAGTACAAGGGTGCCATGCTCAAAATACAGAAAGAACAATTAAAATTGGCATCAAAGAACAATTTTATAATATATAAAATATAAAACATATGCATTTCTCTTTCTAACTGCAGCAAAAAAGAACAGAAAAAATATTAATGCAAAGTTGTGCAATATACTAGTTACTACCAATTACTCCTTTATCCTTGACCCTCTCTCTCAGCAAGTAGCTCCACTGCTCTCTACTATCCTTATGTCCATACATGTCCATACAAAGATATTTATGTACAAATCTGTGTGCACGTCTTTCGGTCAACACCACTGTGGGGTTAACCTGGCAGGCAGCGAGCACCACACAACTGCTCACTCACCCCCCACATTAGAGAAAATTAATTCTATCTCAGCCAAAATCAGGATGACCACAGACCAGCCATACTTCTCTGCCACTTCAGTAACCAAAAAACGAAGAAGGAATATGCCTGTGCAAAGCCACAGTATTCTGCCTCACTGCTTTTTGCTATTTTTCAGCTGGATGTCACTTCAGATTACCAAGTGCTGTCCAAATTGCAATACAAGCCCTACAGACCAATTTTTGTACTTATTTAATACTTCCAAATTCACTAACATTGCATGAGGTATAAATAAGTGCAGATATTGCCCTAATACATTTAGGGTAATATATTTATTTTTTTTAAAGCAATCAAATCATATTTTAAGCTAAAATAAACGTTTATGAAAAATATTCAAACACTGGAAAATGGGCTAAGTATGTATAATTTGGCTAAGTAATGAGTAAGAAGGTACACTATGTGCGTACAAATATTTGATGAATGAGCTAAGTAGAAAAAAAGATATGTAGGGTAACCTAAGGGTGTATAGCTTAAAGCGATGTGAGAAATCTCCCTGACAGTGAGACATATTAGATTGTGGAATAGTCTCTCAAGGGAAGAAGTGTCAGCCCTAAAATTTAGATAACTTAATCTATGATTAGGAAAAAAAAAAAGAAAAAAAAAAAATATTACAACATGTACCAAATTCTGGGGTTAGAAGATTATCCAGAAGATAAACACTGGCAAAAGTCGTATCTCTGCTTTTAACTTGCAGGTTTTTTAGCCCTTATCAAATTAGCAGAAGACAGAGCTTTTGTGTTCACGAAGGACACACAGGTGGAGCAGAGGACCCTGCCACCTGTAGTAAATGGGACTCCAAGCACTGCTCAAGGTACACAGGCACTGCACAATGTAAGGGCATGAAGATGCACCGAGCAGAACACGTAGGAACCAGCAGTGAGGTCACTCTTTGAGACTGGACCACAGCTCTCCAAAAGTCCCCTCCTACCCAATTTGTATGGCTCTGCAAGTCAGCTAGAGGAATCAACATTTACAGTACATGCTCTACAGCTCTCTTTCCACATTGGTGATAATTTATAAAGGATGATCTGCGTAAACAAGTCATAAAACTTGTCTGTTTGCTGCCTCTCATTTGGTATCTTTTTCCCCCTCCAGCAGTAAACAATAATGGCTCCAGTTCATGAATAAATATCTTTAGCCAGAGAATGTCTACTGAACTCAAGAAAGGGTTTGTACATACCCATTACATAGCAGTGAACAGCAAATATTCTCTAGGTACTTCACTGGTCTTTCTATAGAATACATGACTCATCATCATAGGCTCACATCATTTTTCATCTCCTAAGTGGGTAGCCTATGTTTACCAAGTGCAGATGCATAAATAAAGTGAGAACTAGTACGTGTCCCGGGCTAATGTCCAGGTTTTCACCTAGTTGCAAAATTTCATGTGTTATATCTTTTCTACCTTTTAGAATGGTCTATTTATATACATTTAAAATGGTGACTTGTAAATAGATATCATGTCTACATTTAAAATATATGATTTGTATAAGTATACTATTTATATATCCATATACATAATTTGAAGTGTGCAGAGGAGACAGTTCTCAAGCCAGGCTTACTGAGATTCAAAGTACAGCAGGCATTTTTTTCTCATCCTATGATATACTATTTTGAGGCAAATTAGCATCTCATAGCCAGGGGCATCATTTGCAGGTGACTAAACAATCAATTAAAATTGCTTAAGGATGTTATCTGTAGGTTTTTCAATATAGCCAGGTTAATGCTACTTCCTCGCATGATTTGGGGCATTTTAGCCATTAGTAACAGAGTTTTCCTAAGGGTTTCTGGTACTGTCTTGCAGATTTGCATCATCTTTTCCCTGACCTGAAGGAGGACTGAACATGCAGCTTTTGAGGCTCTGTGACATTGGTCAGTCTTAGCAGTATTATAAATCTGTCCTGCTATAATATTTATATATATCAAACTTCAATTAAAACTTAATTAAAATTCCCAAATTTAACAATGATGACATAATCACAAAACCTGCATCAATGGCTCCTCCATAGTCTCAGACCTTTGAGTCTTTGGAGTTTGAATTCAAAGGAAGACAAGTCAGCTGAACTGAATTCAGGATTAGTAGTGGATAAGTTTGAGGACAGTCCAGTTTGCCTGGAGCAGTTTCAAAAGCAAACACTTTTTAGTCTCCATGTTGTTTATAGCCAGTTTGCTGTGATTGTTTGCAATTTCTCTTTTCAGTTATACAGTCTGATGGGCACCAGCCTTTTATTTCACTTCCTAGCTGCTCTACGCTGTGAGCATGTTCACAGAGGTCATGAACTCCATAGCTGTGATTATGATGGCTCTTTATTTCATTAGTGTTTGACAATTGTTTTTTCATAAGATAAATATTTTTAGTTGTCTGAACAAAGGCACTTATGCATAACAGGGTTCAACATTTCTGTGACTAAGCTGCTTTTTTTTTTTTTTTTTTTTAGGTTAGCTGTTCAGTTATGGAAAAACAACAATTTTTCACTGGTGGTGAGTCAATCATACCACAAAATGCATAGTTAATGTTTAGGATTTTTTCATAAACTGTTCATCAAACACTTGTGAATAATGAATGCATAAGCTAGGATTAGACATGATATGTAAATTTAGGGCTCAATTCATCCAATAACTTATTTATCAAGAACAATTTGAGCAGTACTACCTAAAAGCATCAGTTTAGTTCTCCATTAATAGACAGTTGAACTTTCTGACTTTGTGCATAAGCATATGCAAAACACAGGCATGAACATACAACCCTACCCCAGCCCTGCTGCTGAGCCTTGCACCCACCTCCTACAGCCGCAGAAAACAAAGGGCACCTAGCCTCATATTTCCACCCCAAAATTGTCCAGAAACAATCACATTACTGCTAGTGGAAATGAAATGGCACATTTTGCATACTCCTTACAACTATGTTCGGTATGCATCTTGTTTTCTTAAGATATAATCTATCACGGTGTATTTGCACCACCATATCCAATATTGCTCCAGTGTAGCTAAGGTTCAGTTATCATTTTCATTATAAACATTTGCAGTGGGTTGGAATAATTTGTTCTAGAGCATATCAAGCTGTCTGCTCGGACACATTAAATTTTTCCTCCTTGAGATTGATTTAAATCCTATAAGATATTTTTGTAGAGCAGCCAAAAATAAAAATGCATAATTCCCAACTTTTTTTTTTTTAATAGTTACACTTCAGAAGAGAAACCAAAAAACTTATACATAAATTATTAATTGGCAATTCTCACAAAGGAAATGCAAAATAAACAAACAGTGGCTTCCTGTTCAGCTGATTTCAGGAAACTGTCAAACTTCTGAATATTGTAATGCAGATGGTCTGCACCACTTCAAAATTTTCAATAATTAAAATATTGTTATTGCATTTAGAAAAACTGAACAATTAAAACTACATGATCTAGTTAAGTTATATATTGCACGTGTAAAGTGATCATGTGAATCACTGTTCACTTAGGCAGCAACATGTCTAAAACTATTTTGTTTGCAGTTCATAAGAAAAAGTTGAAACTGAGAACATTTCTACAAATCAAACATCTTGTTTAAAATGTCAGTCTGCATCAAATGAAATATTTTGTCCAGAATTTGACAAGTTTAAGTAAGATTTGTATCTCTGTTGGGTTGTATTTGAAACCAAAATTAATTTTGAACCAGAAAACCAGATTACTTTGCTTTGTAAAATGTCAGAGTATTGCTTTTTTTGCAACTGTGCTGCCAAAAAAATAAAAATAAAGAAAACAAGAAAAAAAAAAAAAAAAAGAAAACTAAAAAGGTTGCCGAAGTAGAGTCTTTTGTGAAAAGAGGCTGCAGTTCTGTTTTTTACTTTTTTTTTTTTTTTAATGAAAAGAAAAGTGACTGTTTGATGTGTTTCACCTTACTACATTGTTTTACCTGTAAGGCTCAATAAAGTTGTGGAGTCACCTCAGGTAGCCAGCTCCAACAGTCACTTCTCCTCATTAGCTGACCTACGCTCAAAGTACAACCTGTAGCTCCAAGAAGTGAGAACTAATACGTTCACACTGCGAGGTGGTGTGGGCAACATTACCTCCATCCTTCTTTGGGGGAGGGAAGGAGGAAGTTAAAGTCACTTGAGAGTTAACGTTGCTATCATTAATTTTCTGTGTGTGCACTTTACTCATACAGTCAATTTGTCATTGAAGGGTATAATTTACTCTTCTCTTCACAGACTTTTGAACAGCAAAGGAAAAGACTTCAGCTATTGCAAAGTGTGCAATACTGATGATAAGGCAGAAAAATCAGAGCTCTTCCAACCCTCCCATCACTTTGAGCCCTTTATTCCAGCCAGGCTCTAAAGGAACTTTCCATCAAAGCCAGAAGAAACCTATATACAATTTCAAACCTTCATCTGACCTCTTGTTTCCAAAGGGTTATACCTTAAACCTCTGGGTCCTTCCAGCTTTCTTTTTTCCTGTTGGAACATTTTCAGGTGTCCTCTGTACCCCCATGCAGCTCGGAGCGGTGGCTTTCACGTCAGCCATCTCCTGCTCTGCTGGGAGCCCTTGCAGACAGGCGGCTTGCTGACCTTGCCTTCAAACACAAAAGACAAAAGAGAAGGGATAAAACTAGCTGAAGCAAGAGAAAGAGTTGTACAAGACAGCAGAGGAGAGAGTGAAAGACCGCAGCGACCAAGTATCGGTGAAAACTGCAAGTTACAGCAAAACACACTGCACGAAGAGCATTTTAACCCTATCTCTGCAGCACAAGCAAGGAGAGCTTTTCTCCTTGTGATAACCTAGAATAGATTTTTATACACCAATGAATTATAAATGTATTATATTATACTCTAATTATTGTGAAGTGTAGGCAAAACTGGGCTAGAATAAAGATGTTATTTCCATTAAGAGGAAAACAAATAAACTCCCAAATCGATAGCCTGTTAGGAGAGGCTTTAGAAAGTTTGGTTCTCTAAATATGGAGAAAACTGACCTTGAAAGTAGTAGAATCAAGGAAAATTGCTTAAAAGTATTGCCACTCAAAAAAAAAAAAAAAAAAAAGAGTATTTTTTTAATACCTACTCAGCCTTACAGCTGAACCACACTGATTCCAGAAGACAACTTTCTGATATCATATTTAGCATAGACACATTTCTCCCATATCTCAGAAGACATAAAAAAAAAAAAAATTAATAAAATCTTATGAGTAAAAATCTTTGTGAACTGTTGTGGCCATATATCTGTCTTAGTGTCTTCTAAAAGTAAATCCATCTCTAAGAGCACAGGCTTATGGACATGTTTAGAAATTGCATCTAAATTTGAGCATTGATAATGTTCAAATATGAGCATAATAATCGAGTTCATAATGATGAGCTCTCTGTATTATTGACTGTCTTTTCCTTTTACCACCAGAGTTAAGTACCATTTTTGAGTCTGAATGCAGTTTGATTCTCTGCAAAGTTTATTTCCACAGTTATAATCCACATTTTTCATTTGTAACATCAGTCCATGGCTGATTATATTCCCATTAGGGAATATAATAAAAAGAGGATACACAGAGGTGAATTTTAGCTTTCAATTTATTTAAACATTTTATTATCATTATTTCTCTGAAATTCACATTGAGAGAAGACTTTTGAGGGTGAATCTAGTTTTCCTGACATAGCAGTTACTCTGAGTTCTGTATTATTTACCCCATCCTTTGAGCCATCACACTCATATTGTGGTTTCTGGAGTCACTCTGCCTTATTTTTACCTTGTATGACTTGAATTGGAGATGCTGCATAGTACAGTCTTTGCTGAATGCTGCCAGAGGAGCAAACACTGGGATCATGAGGAGCCCCAAGAAGGGTGAAAAGGGGTTTGTCTCCCTCAGCACAGCAGAGCTGTGTGCAGAAACACCTGTGGTTAAGGGTGGAAATTCATCTGGAATAGTTCCTGGACTACATGCATGTGTACAGATATGTGCACGCACATGCAAGCTTATATCTGTCTGGTTTCTGCCATCTTGTCATAGGCATGCAAATTTTTCGTCTTATTTAATGAACACATAGGTTGGCTAGTCACCCAAAACCCTTTTAAGTTTTTTTAATGTTTGCATTTAAAATTGAATGTTGTCCTTTCAGAGCTTTTACTGAAAATTAAGAGACACCATTCATAGAAAAAAAATAATAATATAGCTTCAGAACAAATAAATAAATTTACTGAAACAAAGGTGAACAAAGTTGTCCAACATGTAAGTATTCAGATGAAGTTTTCTAACCTCCTTGAATGCTGACCTTCAAAATTACATGTAACCATCTGCTCCTGAAATCTATATATTTCTCGAGATGAGGGAATGGGAGTTCAGAGCATGAATTTCCTAGGGGCTAGATTCTTGGGGGAAGCATAACTAGGGAAGCATGACCAATAATTTCCCAGCCTGAAAATCTCTGGAGTTATCAGCAAAGATAGTGAGGAGAGGCTTTATGATGTGGAGGGCATAGCTGATTAGAAAACTCACTTTAAATGGATGCTAAAACAAGGAGAGAAGGATCTTGGCTGGCACTCAAAATTTAAATAGAGCATAAAAAGCTGTTACTTTATTATTTCACGAGAAACTAAAGGAAAGTAATCAAGAATACTTGTGTACAACTTATTGTAGTAAAGAAAAATAGAGGGACTGCAATTCAGATTTTGGAATCCAGCAGTTTTATGAACTAAAGCAGTAATAAATCCAAAAATAACAAAATGAAACAGAATTTAGGAAGCTATTTTAAAACAATTTGAATTACACAGTGTATTAGTGAATGTTGGAAAAAAAATTATGTATTTTTACATTGCTGCAGTTTTTGGTTGAGTATAAAAAATAATACAATAATAATTTAAAAATAAAAATAAAAAACAGGAGAAAACAAGAAAGTATAACTCCTGGAAATCACAATTACTACATTTTGTAATGGCAGCTTATATTTACAGTATTCATTACACAATGATAAAATTGTTGCAGGTCTGTAACTACTGTCTCTTTTGAACCTGTTTTTTGAACTATACACGCATTTCCTGAAGGCTAATAACAACCCGTGGTAAACGTATCACACACAGATGGCCCTGATGTTTTATCAAGACACAGTTTTGTTCCTTTTTTCTAAGTACAACTGTATATTTTGCTATTTCCTGCCTCTGTTGTGCCGCAGGATGTTATGTTCCAAGGGGAAACGTCTTATACAGGATCACCTTTGTTATTATTTATTATTTATGCAGAAGTGCAGACAGGCATAAAGAGTGCTTAAATAAAAGGTCCCTCACAGAGGAACGTACAAGCTGGAGTCCCAAGACTGCTGACTGTGCTTACCTCCAACACCACAAGCAGCGTGGGGAGGCAGTATACACTGAAATCAGTGGAAAAAAAAAACGTTAAGCTTGCCTTAAAGGTTTTCTCTTTCTACCACCCCTTGTGCTAAAGGAACAAAGGAATATCCCAACTGTAACTCAACTGAACTCACACACTGCCTTTGGGTAAATGCTGTGTGTGCATCTGACCTCTCTTCACAGAGGTGGATTGGAACAGGAGGAGTTAACTAACTTGCCTTACTTTATGACAACAGCATGTCAAAAGCAAGGAGTGTATCCCAGGTGCATTGTTTTGCTCTCATGTTTTAATCAGAAAGCTCTCAATCAAGATAAACATGCGGGTGGATAGGCAGGTCTTGCACCTCTGGCGGTATTTCAGTCTGTGCAGGGAAGGTGTAAGACTTCAAACAAAATTCTCCTCTGATGTTGGTGGTAGCAGTCCACACCTCATTTGACATGTGTAATTAGTACCTCAAGGTGCAAGGTAGCGAAGAATATTAGCTACAGCCTTTATAAGAGAGAACAAAAGACCTAGAAATATGCTTATATTTAGCCTTGATGTACTTTCATTTTTTAAAGCAAACAGAAGTAAATCACTATGAATAGATTTGGAAAAAAAAAAAAAAAAAAAAAAAAAAAAAAAAAAAAAGTAGACCAACCAGAGCTAGCAAATCTTAAGTAAAGGAGCAAAAAGGATAGATATTTTCCTTGTACTTTGATATCTTACCTTTCATCCCTTACTCCTTATTAACCTCTTCAACTCCTATTTGACCCATGTTTCCACTATACAGCTGTCCATGCACAAGGCTTTACTTTTCAGCCTGTAACTGGGTCTATCTATCCTCCTGCACTGGAGGAACGTCTTGCAAGGCATCCCTGCTCCTTCCTAAAGTGACTCAGCTGGAAGGCACATGGCTGCGGGTATATTCCACAACCTTGTTTTCCAAAAGCTTTCACAAGCTTTCAACATAAAAAGGACCTGTCCTGTCTTACACGTGGGGTAGGCAGCTGCTTTTCCCAAAAATGCCAGTGAAAGGGGCAAGCACAATTGTCTAGATTCCTCCTCCTCTTCTTGTTTTTGTACCGTATCACTAGTTTTGCTATAACCAAAAGAGGACAACAAATGATAATCTCACGCAAACAGAAAGTGAACCCTACAAAACCCATCAAGAAGCCAAAAGTTGTAAGATTGATTTGTCTTACATTGCTCAGCCAGACAAAATGGCTTAGAGACATTCAAGGACCAGCAAGATCATAAGTCTGTACTTTGTTTCAGCAATCTTTTTTCATTCCTAGAAGGATATCTGCTGTATCTTAAGATTTAGAAATAAACTTTTACAAATTTTATACTTCAAAAATAAACCTTTACAAATTTAATACTTCACAAACTGCGTGAGACTTCCACTAATAGTTATTTCTTTCTGGAAAAACAACATTCCTGTATTAATGGTGTTTGATTCTCTACTTTCAAGTTGCAAGTGAAAATGGGGAAAAAAAATAATAAAGTGATGAAATAAGGACAAAGAAAATTTAGGCTGAAAACCAGCAGAAACTTCTATCTCTTAACAGACAGCTATAATATAATTTGAAATAACAGAGTGGTCAAAACACTGGAAATAAGCTACAGAGAACAACTTTTGCACTGACAGGAGATGAACTTGAAACTGAATAGCTTTCATCCATTTCTAACTTCTGATCATACCAATAGAACAAGGAGAGGGTGTGGATATCAAAGAAAATTGCTTTGGGGAATTTAGTCTCACTATTAGTTCTTTATCCCCAAGGAAGTTGTTATGAAATGAAAAACACCTCCTACAGCTGCCATAATGATAAAATGAAAAAGAAATACTTATTTGGAAGAAAATGTATGTCAGATGTTTATACAACAGGAGTAGACAATAACGTAAGAAAGCCAGATTTGAGTAGATAGAAATGACTCTTGTGCAACTGGGAACCAGCAGGAACCTGTAACAAGCCATATATCTTTGTTTAAGGATTAATTGCCACCTTTCAGCAATGCAGGGCTTCCATCAGTAGGAAGCTTGAAAAGAGAGACTCCTGAAAGGGAGTATTATCCTTGTGATGTCCCAGCTGTTTCAGAAAGGTAATTGAGCCTTCTTGAAAGAAAAGGAGCTTCTGCAAGTGGCACTGCAAGTAACAGCCTTTCATGCATCAGTAGTTCATTTCCGTTGAAGTATCGTGCCATTAGCATATAGGGATATTTATTATATACAGAATATCAAAACAAGGCGACTTCTAAGAGCTTACCTTGGAAAAAAGGAGCTCAGATTATCTGGAGGGGAAAAGGAGTGTTGGCTTCTGTATTAAAGTGCATACTAAAATATAATGGGGTTTGGAGAAAGGCAGAAAATCACTGAGAAGATGCTCCTGAACATTTTTTGGGTATTCAATAGTTTTTCCTACCTTAGGGCTAGATTGTGCCACCCGGGGCCAGGCTTTTATAGGGCATGATACAAATTGTCCCAGATTTCCACTGTGTGACCATACAATAAACTGGCTGACGACACTGGAGCTTTTACAATGAGAGTCTGGTCCCCTTGCAAAGCTATGGCAGTGACATTATTGTCAGCATATTTTTCCATATCCACATCCCTGTTGTGCAAGGGGAGCATACCCTGAAAAGCTGCAGGACAACAGGAATACACTCCCTGTAAAAAAGGATAAGCAAACAAAAATAAAAATCTTTCTTGTTCTCCTAACCTCTCATATTTTTAAGAAACAGACCTCCCATGGACGTGGTGCAGAAGACAAAAAAGCAGCAAATGCTTCAAACATAGCTAATTTACCTAAGCCAAAGACAGAAAACTTGAAGTTAAATAAGGGACTGAAAAGGAAATATATTTTTAGCATTTCACAGTTTGGTGCTTTCATTTAGAAGAACACCCCTTTCAGAAATATCTCGAAGATTTATCTGGCTAAGAAGTGAAGTCGCTCAGGCTCCCAGCGATTTTTACAGCAGTAAAACTGCAATCTCTTTCCTGACACTTTTATGACCAGAACCATCTCCTTTTCACCCTCTTTTTGATCCTTTCTGCTCCTTCACTGACCTCAGCTCAGTACTCACTTAAGATGGAAGCAAAGGTATGACTGTACAGGTCTGAGCTCCACCAACTCCTTCACCTTCCTGCTGCTGCCTCCAGTATTCTTGCTGCTTGGATCTCCAGTCTGAGAGTATTTTTGGATGAAATCTAAGTGTCAACTGTGTCAATTTCCTAGACCTTGAAAATGCTGTATGTATTGGGTTGAGATTAATCTCTCTTGCTTGACTCCCCAGGGAAGGCAATTTAAACCTCACATCACAACAGATGTGTATTGGATTCATCACTATCCATGCCAGCTTCCTGTATAAGTACCTTAATTCACTTTCCATATGCACTCCTCCCTGCTGAAATGAAAGACAAGATAAAAGGCATAGAGATGACATGTGGTTTTGTGACCCCAGCTCCTGTGAAGAGCTAAGAACTGGACCACGACCATAAACGCAGTTAACATGAGCAACTGAACAGCAGTCATATTATTTACACAGCTGCTAAGAGCCTTGGCCTTATGGTATATTGAATTTAATATTCCCTTATGCAGATATGTAATCAATTTTTAAGCTCAGAAATTTAATATCTCCCCACACCGGAGTAAATTTCCTGTGTTGCGAAGACTGCAAGGATGAAATTTGCAGCCCATATTCCAGGCACTCAACTGTCATTCTATGGCCCACTTTATTGAGTTTTACTTATACCCAAATTGAACTAAAGCCTGAAACCAAATGACTTTTAGTATCCTGTTGACAGTGAAGCAGAATTTTTCCTTAGCCCCATCTTAAATCATGGAATAGCTTTGGTTGGAAGAGATCACCTAGTTCCAACTCCCCTGCCATGGGCAGGGATGCCACCCACTAGGTCAGGTTGCCCAGGCCCTCATCCTACCTGGTCTTGAAAACCTCCGGGGATCGGGCATTCACAGTTTCTCTAGGCCACACATTCCAGTGCCTCACCATCTTTACAGTGAAGAATTTCCTCCTTATATCCAATCTAAACCTGCCCTCTTTTAGTTCAAAGCCATTACTCACTACAAATGTACCATAATTATCAGTTGACATATATTTATAAAAAAATATTAACAGTGCATTACATTTTTATAGTAATTTAAAATCATGCTGTTGTAAGTAAATAAGCAATCAGTTTGTCACTCCACAAAAAGCCAATATGCACTAATATTGCTCATCTCCCTGAAGAGAAACATCTATTAAATTCTTCACTTTTTCTGTGCAAAAACAATTCTGGAAACATGTACAAATGTTCTTAAATACAAGTCCTGTGATTCTTCTAAGCACTGCATATCATTTTGAGAAACATTTATCTATCACCCTCCCATATTTAGTTACAGTTATCTTCAGAATAGTGATTTGGAGTGAATGAGTTATACATGCCCTATGGAAAAAAAGAATTTTTCAGAAATGTGTTGCGGAGAACTGAAGTGTAGGATATAACACACTAAAGCTATGAGATATTGCACTGCACCTTTAGAATATGGAGCAACGAAGCAGTAATTTAGAATTAAATACCACATTTAGCATGCAGTGTATTCAGA
This sequence comes from Aythya ferina, assembly GCF_964211825.1. Lineage (NCBI taxonomy): Eukaryota > Metazoa > Chordata > Aves > Anseriformes > Anatidae > Aythya > Aythya ferina. Next base: position 25,673,678 of record NC_140305.1, read on the forward strand.
GTAACAACTCAATAGTATAATGCAATAATAACTCAATAATGTAATATCCAATACATTTCTCAGTAATGAATGTTAATGATTAGCCTGTTTATAAATGGTTGAAAAAGAAACCACTATAAACTTTGGCTGTGGTAGTCAGCAATGATGCATTACTCATATTATTTCCCACAAAGAAAGTTAATTGTTATTGTGCATTGTACCTGAAGTCCTCAGCAGAATATTTTTGTCCTCATTATTTTGTAGGAGTAGAAATTTCTGGAAAAAATTAAAAAAATAAAAAATTTTGCTGTATTCTGATTTCATACATGGCGCTGCTTTGTTTTAGAGAAAGTTATTTCCAATACTGCTTACCACCCACATGGGAACCGACTATTCAAAAACAGCTCCCTGGCTGTTTGCAGCCTGATTCTGCTCCCTCTGAAACCCTCCCTGTATCCAGATTTAGGATAAAATTTGCAAAAATTTTTTTTAGAAATCATTTTATTAAAGTGGTAAAATTCCAGTTTCTCCTCATTACCAGAACACCCAACAGCCAAACAGACAGTTTAGCAATGACTAACATCTGCCCAGTGCTGTTATTTCAGCCTTTTGTCTTTTTAATTGGGAAATCGCTTTATGTATGAAATAGTTTTTCTGCAGCTGACTATGTACTTTCTGTATGTGGTGATCTTTGTGAAATTTGGGCTAAAATCTGTATATTGGTCTACGAGGAGCATCTGTTAAGCTTTTCAGTCATTTTCCAGCCCTGTTTTTCAATGTATACCTTTTCATATCTTATCTGTCTATACCATGCTGCATTGCCTGCAGGTCTTCCTGCCTCCCTCCCCTTACAACTTGTGAACACATTGACTTGTTTCAACCTAATTGATTGCTAAAGATTGCTTTTAGGTAAAGCCTAAAAATGATCCTAGTGAGGTCAAGACTGAAACTGTGAGAAAATGTTTACAAGAAAAAGTCTGTAGGACTTCATACACGCTCATGTTCATTTGGCATTTGGGAACCCCAGTATAGCTTTCCATGTGAACCATCCAGTATGATCACCAGCCTCCTGGTGGGGGGATGTGCCATGACAAGGGCGTTGTAGCACCCACTGCCCTTCTCCAGTCACTGTGAAATTTCCAAAACCTGGGTGCTTTTGCAGCTTTGGAGTGTTTTCTTATTTAGGCAAATAGGGTGTGTCATTATAGTGAGCCATTGTTTCAGAAGACTCAAACCTTTCCTCCCATTCCTTGTCTGCACCTAGTTAAACACTGGCATGGCCAATATCATATTATGGCTCATGTATATTTTGGAATGGAGAGGATCTAAATGATCATTTCTTGAACTATTCCTGCTTCGTTTTCTACAAATCAGTCCAGGCTTTTCATTTGAGATATGAGAAAATCAGTAAACAGCTACAATGCTACATTTCTTCAAGCTCCTGAGAGTAAAAACTTTTTCCTATTACATCTTTTTGTGTAACAATAAACTTATTTCTTAGGCAGAAGGTGAAGGGGAAACTGAAAGCAGAACATTTGGTCTTTAGACGAATATTTAAAAAATAAAATAAAATAAAATAAAAACTAACAAGGATATTACCTGTTCTAATTTTTCTACAATGGGAGATTCTATTTACAGAGTGCTAGAAATGTAGTAAATCCAAAATCGAGTTTAGTACAAAGACAGTAATGTCAATGAAAGCTGAAGTTATGAGCACTTTTTTCACAACTGTTTCTTCTTGAAAGTCATATGAAGTACATAAATAAATACAATGATATAAGGAAAACAACCTAAAAGATAAAACTTTCCAATCATCTACATTACTTTGTTTGATCCAAAATGAAATGTGAAGATCTGATTATAAAAGGTAAAAACAATTATTTCAATTACTAGAAATGAAACCCTTTAGGGTAGGGAATCACTTACCTACAAGACAATTTCCACTGGTTTGCCATGGGAACACGAACACCATGGGCACATACCATGGGTATAGCAGTGTTGTTTCTTCTGCTGGTAGAACATTGGCAGAATACTGCCAATGCTTCCTAGTTAGCCAGAAGTACCACATCAGCCGCCTCCCCTGGGAATGGGTTATTACACTGCTTCATTGCTAGAAACATCCATACTGCACTACCACATTTTCTGAAAGTTTCTGTAATAGAAATCCTTATTCCTGTGAGCCTGCTCTTTTTTTTTTTTTTTTTTTTTCTTTTACATCCTTACATTTAAATAAAGTCCTCGGATGATTCCATTGCAATAGCCTTACACTTCACACTTAATCCCTTGTCTTCCTGCCGACTGCTGCACAGGAGAAAGTATTTGGAATTCAATCTTTAAATTTTTATTTCCACAACCTCTTTTTTTTTTACTGAGCATGTCAGTCCATTGCTTCCAATTCACTGTGCTATTTCTGCAGTTGGCAATATTCATGTTTTTCAACAAGGGTATGGTCTCTGTACAAATAACTAAACACAACTCCAATGATAATGATGTTTTCCTCTTGCCATTTTTCACATGGGGTGAAGGTGAGCATGTAAACCAGGTAGTTTTGGCAAAAACAAATTCCTAAACTCATGACCTAGCAAAAGCACGTCAGTGTATCTTAGCATAGCTGGAGGAAGATCCTGTGTGATTTATAATAACAGATACAGAACAACAAACAAAACATTATATAAAAAAAAATGTTATCATTAATTTAATGTTGTTATTTATGAATACCTATGCAATGCTCATAACTGTTTATCTACTCAAAACAATATCTCTAATTACTTTAACTGCTCCACAGTTTTATTTCATTTTTTAAATTCAGGCATGAATTTCAATCAGGTTTTGTGATTCAAGTAGGTGGGAGGAAAACAGATAAACAGTCATTTTTCATGTGTTATTTATGCAAATATACTACTCTAACCAATAGACACACCGTTTACAGACAATGCCTTACTCTTCCAAGAATGCTAGGAAATGCTTATTTAACTCTATCTCATCTGCAGGTCAGATCTGCATCAGTGTTTAAAACAGCTTACTTAGCTCAATGAAACAAATTAAGTGTACAATTTCTGCACTAGTCTTATCCATGGCAAAATATAATAGCTTTTTACACAGGAGTATATAGAGAACACATATAAGTGCAAGGAAAAACATTGCCTTTTAAAGGGCTGTATTAATCTTTTTCTCGGTGCCCATGGATCAAAAAAGAAAGGATTAAAATACTCTCAGTGCTCCCTTTCACACTAGAAAAAGTATGGAAACATTGCAAATGACAGAGAGCCCAGCACAGGCCCTCGAGGCACTGCTTTGTGGTTGGCCAATGATTTTCTCCTCACTATTTTTCAGCACAATGCTGTCTCTTGGAAGGCCACTTGTAGAATTTGATTACATTCTTTTGGAATGGGAAACATTTCTCAGTAATAATGGAAAATGAAATAGAAAATGAAATTGCTGTTCTGAAGAGTTTATAATCTCAGGACTTAATTGTGTGATGGTAAATGCACATAAATAAATTACACACTTGTATTTAAAATCCCTTGAAATCATCAGACAAGAAATGAGTTTGTAGGTTATAAGTTTTGAGAAAATGTGGCAGACACATACACCTAAACAGTGACATTACTGCTGGTGGCAACCATCCAATATGTTCAGGAAATTTGCAGGAACTAAAGCAGCTGTTGGCCTTGAAGCAGGAGCTTTTTCTGACTGTCATCATTTACCTTGAAAATGACTGTTTTGGAAACCTTTTCAGTGAAAACTGCACAAAAATGTGTAAGCAAAAAATCAAGATGATCATGAAAGAAATATGTAGCAGTAATAACACACGCGATTTAAAACCAATAATAAATATCGTTTTTACTGTCTAGGATAAAACACTCTACCCCTAGCAGTAGATGTAAACCAATTACTAAAGAAACTGAGATTAAAGATGTTTCTCAAAAATAAGAAAAAGTCTCATGTGATAAGCAGCTCTTACTTAATTAAAATTCTTCTTCTGAGTCTTCTGTAATGTAGGAAATGCAAACATTTTTTGTTGATATTGCCAGGGGACAATCAAGGACATCATTTATTTCCCCCTTCATCCCCATTACAGAAATTGTACTGGTACCTCCGGGTAACATTTGTCTATCCTGATCTCTTCTGCCAATTGAAGGGGCTTCTGCAACCTGACTAAGAAGATTAAAAAAACCCTTATCTAATTCAAATGATGTGTTCTTATACTCAGAAAGGTCCAATTCCTGCCTGAAACATCAAAACCACCAAGGAGAAATGGCCTCAAAGGGCAGAGTTACACAAACAAGGATGCAAACTCCTTTAACAATTTTAGAAAATAATCAGAGGGACAGCTATCAAAAGGGTGCCTTGCTGGAGATAAAGAAATAAATTCATAATAATAATAATATTGACCTCTTTTCCATATATTTCTAATTTGTGTCCCCAAAGTTAACTATATTCAAGATACTGTCTTTCTCTCAGGGCTTCAGGACAGCTCTGCCCACAGAAGGCAAAAAAAAAAAACATACCTTAACCTTTACCTTTGAGAATGGCAAGATATAGGGCTAGGTGTCCAGGGGGGCTATTTCCCCTTCTTCCTAGACTGAATGCCTCCTTTACTTCCAGAGGATATGTAAGACTGCACAGGTTAGCAAATATTTCGGAATACCCGTCCCTTCCTCATTGTTTCCAGATTTTATACAAATGAGGCATGGCAGTTTCCCAATAACTAACACAACAGACTCAGAGGCTTTATGCTCTATTTTCTACCTTTCAAAAAAGATGAACTGCTGCCTTCCTTTTATGACCCCCGTGAAAGGGATGATTAACTGAATCAAAACATGTTTCATCAGGTGAGTCTTGGCAGCTGTAACAACGAGGGTTATTTAGGAGCATCTGAAAGTAACCTCATGGAACAATAAAACTCAGCATTTTGTCAGGTGTGTTACTTTACTATAGACAGCATGAATGACTGACACATGAAGGGGTCAAAACACTTATTTTTATGCAGCTGCATATTTGTCTTCACCCTTTAGGTTTTTCTCTCTCAGACTGGTGACATTCCAGATCGAAATGACAATCCCTTATAGTCTCTGCTTTTCTGTCTTACATGTTTCGAAAATTACAGAAATACAATGAGTAATCCACATTTTTAAATAACCATTTTAAACAAAGTGCATATAACAGAAAAATACATATAATGGCTTTATGCTTTACTCTGGTTATACTCTGTTTTATGCAACTGTATTTATAGCAGTTTTCAAGAGTTTATAAAGCCAGAGTGCACTGTACAAAAGAAAAAAAATTTGCATTCAAGGCATCAGTTTTCATCATTACTGAGTGCTGTTGAAAGCCCAAACAAATTTGTTTTACCAGTTCAGAAGCATGGCAATCTGCTAAATATAACTTTGTGAGTTGATTTATCTACAAAAAAAAAAAAAAAATGGGGAGGAGATACTAGAATAAAATTTATTCTACAGTTTTACATTCCTCCTGAAACATAGGATGCCTTTGAATGGAACACAAAGTGATTCAATTAAATAAATCAGATGAATGTCTTTTGAAATGTATCTCAAGGGGTAAGAGTATCAGTTCTTTATGGCATGCATTCATGTAAATCTGAATGTTAGGATGGTCAAGGGGCCTTTTATTATCATTAATTGTTTCATTGTTTGTACTAAATTTTCACTTTGAAAGCCTCAAATGTGAGAAGATCTAATGAAGATCTAAATTTACTAAAACTATTCAGTGTGAACTCATTAATTCAATATCTGTATTCATAGCTCTACACATTAATTCATATTCCAAAGGGATCTGTCAGAATACAGAACAATACTGTGAATATTTTGATGTATATTAATACACTGACATAAAGTTATTTCATTTTGTTGGTAAGAGATGGGTCAACATGAGGCAAAGGTGAATATGACAGAAGTTTTGATGTATAGCTGCCCCCTTTCTATTGTTCTAAAACCAGTTGATTCTGCAATAACAATCAAAAATAACTAATACTAGCTGTCCAAGTAGCATTCAGGTGTTTATAATAAATGCACCCTTAGGAACAGTACCAGGAAATATGTGAAACCAGACAACAGAGTTTTCTCCAAAACTAAAGAATATCCACTCAGCATAGTTAAAATTAATAAATGACATGATCAAGACCTCTGGCTGAAAAGGTTATACAAAATGTATTAAATGTGGTTAATTCTGATATTGACAAATTAACTGTTTGGTTAAAGAATTCTTCTACACTACATTTATAAAGTGCAAACTAACATTTTCTATATTTGCTTCAATGAATTTCTATGGATGTTCCAGGATAAATCTTAAAGACTTTGGGAAGAGTCTCAAAACAGCAGATGAATATATTGGAAGACCTCAAGTTGTAGTATATCCGTGTTTGTTTGTTTTTTTTTGTTTGTTTGTTTGTTTGTTTTTACATGTATTTTAAGCCTGTTTTCTTTAAAGGGCTGATCTCAAATAGTAATGTTCATTCCAACCATTTCAAGAAATGGATTTTAAAAAGCCAATCTTTAAGCACAGTATGAGAAATTATAGTTCTGAAATAACAGAATATAGTCAGGAAAATACCAAGACATGAGTCATGACTCTTACTGATTGTTAAGTCTACGATCCAGTAAGCTAGATCATAACAAAAACTTGATCCAATAGTAAGACTTCAGAAATCTCAGCTTTATCTGTTTTCACCAGCTCACTGGAGGAGGAGTCATTCCTTGAGATCAATTGCCATCATTGGGCCAAAGAATAGGAATACCTGTAGCAGCTCAAGAAACGTGGTATCTTTGCATTGCCATCAAAGCAAAGAGATCTTTTTGGGAAAAATATGAAATCAAAGTTTGTAAGAAATAGTCACACTCACAATAGCAGACAATCTTATGTCTTCATAGCAAAGCTCAAGCCAACTAGTATCTTCTCTTACTGGATACCAAAACAAGCTGATGTGCAGGTGGGAGTAACTTGCTCAAGGAAGGTGGTCATGACAACACCTGGAAGAGATGACAGAGACTAGAAAAGTGGAAAAAACAGAATATTTTACTGACCATCTCTGATATTACATGTGCTCCTGAGAATGATTGTCCTAGATTTGAGTGTAGCTTTTAGACACTAGGATTATGAGTTTGTTTCTGACCTAAATCTGTTACATTTCCCACTGCTGTAGCACAAATATATCCTTTAATCAATTTTACTTTTGCTGCCGTTCATATTGGGTCTCCCCTGACTCCTGAATTATAAAACATAGCGAGTATAAAAACTTTCCTTCTTTTTACCACAGATACCACCAAAATATATGCAGCTCATCTTTCTTAGTTGTTTGTGATTTGAACGTGCACATCCATTGATTCACAACTAATGTTATAATAATTGAGGTATAATAATTTAAAGTGCCTAAGCCTTTCTTAATTTTTCTGAGCCACACTAAAATAACCTTAATTATCCTTATTCAGTTGTGCATCCAACGCTACCAGATCATTTTCCCTTTCCAAATACATTAACCATTTGCTAGCCTTAATAAGATGACTGAATGCTTCAAACCAGTTGTTTACACTTACTCGTTAACATTTACTCACTAAAACATATCTTTAATGAGAGTTGAAGCATGTATGAATGTTTTCTATGAATAATCCGAAGCCAAGATGTTTCCGTGTCAAAACCATACCAAAAACCAATTGCTTTTAGTGTTCCTATGAAATATATGAGATACTTTACCCTTTTGGGATGTAACCCAAATGAAATTTTTTTGAGGACAAAAATAGTAAGTGACTTTAAATAAACCATTGTACAGCCATAAGCTAGCATATAAAGATATTGTTTTAATTTGATTTAAATGCTCTGGGAATCTGCTTTCAAATAAAGATTCAGATCTTCTGGTTTACACAATATAGTCTAACATAAGACTAAGCAAACAGTATCACTGCTAAGACAATTTTCCTGCCCTTTCATTGTGGGTTCTTTGGGTATCTTCAACTTTCAGTAGTTTAAATGAGCCATTTTACTATTTCTCAGTAGCCAGAAGCTTGGAGAAGTCCCTTCTGTTTCACACTTATCTGGTTGCTTTAACTCTAAGATCAACCATAACACTCTCTGACTCCAAAGAGCCTGGAAATGTATGTCAGTGTTTAGGGTGAATTTCAGAAATATTTTTTTAAAGTTTGCATACTATGGTTAATAGCTATTTCTGCAATTTCAGAAGAGTATGATTTTCAGGATAGCCTCTTTCTTCTCTGAGACAGCAGAGACAAAGTCCTGGAGAGCTAAGTTTGATCAAAAAAAGAAGCTTAATTGAAAAGCACCTTTTGCAAAATAATATCTTCTTCCCACATTACAGATATTTTAAAAGACTTGCATAAGGCAAAAATGAAAAGTAAGTAGGGGGCAAGTGAAACATCATTTGGGGTGGGGGTAATTTATTTTTTTTAACCACATGTGTCTCATAGATGTAAGTGAAATTACCTAGCCTTCCAGCAAAAAGAGAGAAAGTTTACAACATATACACATACACACACAAATCAAAGCTAGATAAAGGAAAATCCTTCCAAGAATATTATAGAGTAACTTGAGCACTTATGTTCCACAGATACAGCACTGTAAATCTTTAAATATATGTATACATACATATAATGGATATTTCAGGGCTGTCCTACCTACAGCCCTACTTACAGGAACAAACTTTTATACAATTTTATATGTTCTCTGAACATCATAACGTATTGCACTTTTCACTGATGTTAAGACCAAATTCACATATAACATTGATTGATATATAAAGTATTTTTATGGAAGAGCAGTAGCCAGTCTTTCCTGCTCATGAAAAAGGAGGGGAGAGAAGGCAAGCAAGATACAACAAATTACAAGAGATAAAGTACATCAATCAAGGCAGGCAGCAGTACGCTGATGACTGACAAATACAAGGTATGTATTCTACTACAATCTCAGCACCAGAAAACTCTAAAATATAAAGTGGAAAGTTGCTATCTAATGGAATATGACAAATTTAACACCAGAAAAACTTGAAAGTTGTAGAAATTATCAAGTAGGAAAGGAATAGTGAAACCACATATTACAGGAAACTCTGGTATATAAGATGACAAGTGCAAGAGGAGATGGGATTGGTATTTGCTGATAAAGTAGAAAAAATATATCAAATCCAGCATCAGCTGTCTTGCAGGAGTAACACACTGTTGTATCATTAGTTTTGTCATAGGCATCGTGTGGAATCAGAGCACCAGTCCGCAAGGCAGCAATATAGATATACACACTGAGAAATAGATGAGGATGGAGAATAGGGAGGAAATCATGGTTACAGGGAAGTCATGCAGCAGAAAGTCACTTTACAATTATATTTGAAGATTTTTTTTTCATCCCACTGCACCATTTTCACTCCCTTCTGAATAGCTAGGCTGAGCCCCTATACTCTTCCGTCAGAAAAATCCTCAGGAGAGCTCTGCTACAAATTAGATCTCACCCTTTAGAGTCAATATTATCTCTGTTTACAGAAAGATCATGTAATATCCCAAAGTCATTAATGTCAATTACTTACATCACACATCCTGAAATACAAAATCATGCTGGAAAGCTATGTCATCGGTGCACAGGAGTTTGTGCCTATGCCATTTCTGTCAGGGTAGTTAATATGTATACATGCACATCATTTCAGCCTTCATGCTATGCTTGTTCTTTGAGATTCAAAAGTGTATGCTCAGTTTCACATTATAAATTGAAATGATAATTGGAGGCATTCCAAAATACATGCCTGACCAAGCTATCTCAGGGAAAAAGTCAGTGCTGATGAAGCAACAAAGATAATTAAGTCTTGCGAAGACCTCATGTACTAGAGTGGAGTTACTTCTGAGTGTCCTGAAGCTCATCCATGCCTAGCACACATGTACAAATCATATTGTACAATACATATTCCCCTGACACAGCGTTGTGCTGTTCCCATGTGTCCTCTCCTTGGATCCCAGGGAACAGAGACCGGCACCTCCCTGCCCATTTCCCCTCATCAGGAAGCTGCAGAGAAGAATGAGGCTGCCTCTCAGCCTCCTTTTCTCCAGACTGGACAACCCAAATGTCCTCAGCCTCTCACAGGATTTGCCCTCTAGCCCTTTTAACTGCTTTCTTGCCTTCCTCTGGAGGCTTTCAAGCTTCTTAACAGCCATTTTATGTTGGGAAGGCCATAACTGCGTACAATATTCAAGGTGAGACTGCACCAATGCTAAATTTAGTGGGAATGAAAATCAGATATTGTATTTTCCTTTGTTTTTCAGGCATTCACTTACTTATTAACTCATTGCAGGTAAACAAGAGTCAATAAAATTGTGAGGTTTTTTATTTGTTTTGGTTTTTTATTATTATTATTTTTTTTTTTTTAATTGAAACTTCAAGCCTCATCTAATGAGACTAATTTTCTGCTTGTAATTACTAGTTGCTACTTGTCAGAGTGATGCCCCTTGTCTTGAGAGGAGGACTCCTCTGCTCCTCATGCATTGCAGCTTCTTCTTCCTCCATCTGTGGGAACATTCTGCTCATTTTGATGAATTTCAAAAGCTGGCATAAACAGCAATACCATTTACTGTCCTGGCAACATTAGATTTCATGGTCCAGTTGTCAAAGGAATAACGGGAATCCATTTGTCACATGCAAAGATCTGTCAGTGTGGGAATTACCTGTGACTGTCACAGATGACAAGTGCTAATTAATGTTTTTTTCTGAAGGTGCAATCAGACTGATGGGACCCTCTACCTGTCGGCTTTACAAGAAAACCCCTTTCACTCCTGACAGGTTGCTTCCAGTCTTCAGCTTCTCTTTGGTCTGTAGGAGTCCTACACTTCCAGCCCCAATGGCTACGGCTTCAGAGAGAAATTAAAAAACAACAAAGCAATTCAATGCACCTTTATAAATCACATTGGCAGCAAAATAGAAATGAAATGAGACATACAACAGGATGTGCAAGAGTTCAAAGGACAAAGCACAATGCAATTACATTTTAAAGCATTTGCTGAACATCCCACATTAAAGCACAAACAAAACGCCTTTGCAGCCCCAGCATCTCCCAGTCAAGCCCAGGGAGATGACTGATAGATGAAACTAACATTTTCCTCACGTTTCCATGGCAGCTTTCCCATCAGCCCGATGATCAATGCAGGGAGTCCAATTTCCCAACGTTGTTAATCTTGTCAGAAGTGTTAGCATCCCTCAGGTTTGGCAGCACATTGCCTGCTCCAGCTTTTCAATGACACCTCAGCTATACCGACACATCCCGTTGAGGACACAGCCCTGTGTGGGTTATGCAGCCCTATGGTACAAAGCCATCACTCTTACACGCACACTTGTCTGACAGATGTGCCTCTCATTTTGGGAAGGACTTATGAGCAATTTCCACGTTAGGAATGTGCAGCTGGGTGTGCTCCCTCACACATATATCGGTCCTACAGTATCCCAGGCTGTCATTCAGGGAACAGGCCTAATTTCTGGGCAGGGCTCAACTGACCTGAAATGGAGCCTGGAGGAGCAGAGTCCATACAGCTGCTGCGGGATCTTCTTGGAGCACCAAGGAGCTGCAGAATGGACAGAGAGCAAAGAGCTGCTGTAACCAATGGTACTAAATGTAAAAGGGAAAGCTTTGGTCACAAAATCAGCTACAATATTCCTGGGAGTTTCATAAAATTCCTGGGAGGCTCATTTCCACTACCAGAGGCATAAGATACCTGGGCATGTTCAAATGAACTTCCAGTAAAGTTAAGTTCAAGTGTAGTTCACTGTGTAACTCAAAAACACTTTTTCCCCCAAAAAAATTCCTTTAAAAGCACTGTTTATCAAAGCCTTCTTTACATGATTATTCGCTTTAATTTTATTTGTACTACCCAATTTATCAAAATCTGTATGTGATTAGATTTATATTTGTGGGAAAGGGCATATAGAAATCATTAAAGAGAGATATCCAATTAATCTAGTACTAGATGTAGCTGTTTTAAAGTAAGAGCTTTGTAAGTAGCCAATAATTAAAATAGGAGTGCATTTATTTGCATATCATATTTATCTATAAAAATACCATATATAAATGAATTTTCATGGTAGCTGAGTCACAAAAGTTTCTCAGCAACTTTATAGTTGCATTCAGATAAAAAATCTAACCATGATTCTTTAAGTGAATATTTGATAGTGAGTTACAAAAATTGAGGTAAATACAAGGTATGGGAAAATGTGTTGGGACAGATCCTTAACAAATCTGAAACAACATAGCTTGATTGAATTTGGGAGCTGTGCTTTACACCAGCTAAGTATGTTATCTATTAAACACGAGATTAAATCAGAGAAGTAAATAACAGCACCAAAAATTACTATCGACTGAAGTGTGGAGGCTGTCATTTGTAACCTCTTTCTAAGTTTGACCAAAGAATGAGGGACTTCCAGGGACAGAAGCAGATAGGGCACACACATGTAAACAGTATCACTGCTAACAGTGTTAGAAACCTAAAGGTCAACACATAAACATGCAGAAAATAAAGGTGTGCATGGTTTGAAAAGGGTATGTGGAGGAGCTTGGTATCTCATAGCACATTTCTTGGGGTTTTCAATCTGGGTGAAAAGATTCCTCCAGCCACCAGAGCTACCACATCACCTTCTGTAGCTTTTCTGGCAATGCTAATTATGAGCAGATTTTGTTCAGACAATACACTTGCAGGCTGTACTACAATAAAAACTGATAACTAACTCAAAAATTTGTAACAATGTCAGTAATGCTATCTAATGGGAGTTCGGAGTTCAAAATGTATGTTTTGCCTTGTGAAAGTTTCTCCAGATATATTTCTCTGGATATTTCATAGGTTCGAAATTCTGAGTTTCACAATGTCAAATGCATGGTTTAACCCCTCCTCACCACTGTCTCCTCACCACTTCCAGCTGAGCAAAGGAGCGGGGCCTAAGGTCTTTCCTGGTTCAATACTAGCTTTGATTGCCTTCTGTAAGCAGCTACAGCTGAGAATTAAAAAAAAAAAAAAAAAAAAAAAAAAAAAAAAAAAAAGAGAGAATGGACATAGAATACAAAATTAAGGAAAAAAATGTTAATAATTGACTTTTTGAGAAAAAAATAAATAAATAAATTAACCAGGAAAGTTTTCAGCTTTAAAAGAAGGGAAACTTTTTGAATGAAATTTCAGGAAAATTTTGATAGATTTATGCTTAAAATTTGAGAAGATAACAGTCATTGGCATACGTCATGGCATGAATGCCTACTGTGGGCTGACTCAGTGTCTTGGCCATCACACTCCCTTACTTGCTAAACAAACACATCTGCAGTCTCTGTATGACCACAGTTACTGTGGCAGATAATTCAAAGACACATAATTCAGATGAAAAATTAGAGAGAAACCTCATGGCTCGTGACCACAAGTCAGACTTCACAAGTTACTGCTTGCAGCAGACAATACAATATGCATGAGCAAACTCAGCAGAGGAATCTTAAGCCCACTCAGGACATGCAGTAACGAAGATAACAAGATGCTCTTCCTGTTAACAAGATGCCATTAAATAAAAAGATTTGTCATGGTAATAAAAAATATAAGCAAGAATAGACACGGCCTCAAAATTGTACCCAAAACGAGCAATTCTTCTCAAGCAAAACAAGGTAAAGGCAAGGTTGTAAGTGAAGATACATATAACAGCAAGCCTAAATAGAAAAGACAATAACAAAACAAAAGAGAAAGAAAACAAGGAAATTAGCTTAGGAAATCAACAGACAAGAAAATCAAACCATATATAACAACTCTCCTGGGGAAAAGAGTATGAAGTTGAAACAAAAGGAAGTGTCTTACCAAACACAAACAAAAGAAGATGAATGGATGGGAAAAAATAAATAAATAAATAAATAAAATAAAAAAATATATAATGACTCCAAATGTGGAAATATTAGCTAGTTGCAAATATCTACCCAGTCAAAGTAATTCTAGGAGGCACTTAAAATGAAAACATTATTGTGCAAGGATACGTACAAGAACAAAATGTCCCTCTCTTGCAAAAGTAGTCAGCCAGTTCCAGTGTCCTTTACCAAACTTTTCTAAGGGGTTTGAATGTACAGCTTTATTTTTCAGACACTATTATTTGCTCATGCTTCCCATCAATATCATTATCTACAATGCTTTTGTATTTTCCCCTGCAATGGCAATTTGTGAGTCAGCCAACGCAGCAGCCCAGAGATAATTGACAGGCGTCACTCAGAAATAGTAAAGCAGACTACAGAGATGAGTGTGCGGGCAAGCGGACATTATGTTCTACCCTTCCTAACAATATTAGAAGCAAATCTACTTAATATTAAAGAACAGGTCACTTCTTTTTGTCTGAAAGATTTAAGAAAGTTGGTTTCACAATGTGAAAGTTCAAGAGCCTAAATCTAACATCTGTTGAAATCAATGGGTAAAAAAATAAAGTGGTATTTTTGCGTTGATTTCAGAGAGTTGTGAATCAGTTTCCAACACATTAATCACAAAGCACAAATAGAAATTAGACTCCTTTTTTGTATTACAATATTTTTTTTATGAGTAGTTGTACAAAAGCCAAACAGGCTTAGCAGCAACATAAAGTTAACCTTCCAGAAAAATACCTTTCTCCTTTGTCCTAACCAGATACATGCAAAAAGATAGCTCATAAAGTATTAAAGCTGACCAGAAAATTATCCTTTAAGCCAATCTTTGTTGTTTGAGCAAAAACTGGCTTTATTCAGCACTATATCAGAATATATCTGGAAGATATATCTGAATAGAATAATGTATATCTATATCTGGAAGAATATTGTATCCACATATCTAGTTTTAAAGAAAAAAAAACCTCAGCAGTTCAGCAAAGTGCATTCGTTCTGATGGTCCAATAGGAACAAGACAGAGAAAAGGAAGTTCAATCTTTAGCAGAAAGGATTGAACTTATTTTGTTGGGTGACTGCTGGACACCCTCCCTTGACCGGAGCTGTGGTGGGAAGCAGTTGCTGCAGACTGGCAAAGAATCAGCCCTTTGCACCTTTCTGGAGTTGGCCAGGCTAGCTGTGCTTCCTGCACCCCATTTGCGTGCAGATATTTGGAATATAAATGTATTTTCTGAACACTGTCTAGAAAGAAATTGAAGTATCCAAAAATTTCAAGCACTTACCTGAATTGAAGTTACAAAACCAACAAAAGTGGTAGAATTATAATAGTAGATAATAACCTTTCCTGACCCTCTCTATAGATCTCCACAGTAGGCATATAGTTTCTTCAATGCTTTCTCAAACAGAAAAAGAAAAGGGAAAAAAAAAAAAAATGCTGTTTATCCTTCCAGAACAACAACATGAAGCACATCTTCATAATGATTTTTCCAAAGTATCTTAAAGACAGCTTTCTGGTATTTATTTTCTATGTATTTCTATCAGGCCACAAAACATTTTTGATTGCTGAAGGCAAGACACATTGTAATAAAATAGAGACTCCCCTCTCTGTACACATCAGGAGAGGATGTGCATGTGCCACACCTGGAAGGAATGCTCTGAGCTGCTGAGGCCAACCTCAACTGTCTGCAGACAAACTATTTCTTTCCAGGGCAATATGGAAACAAACTTTCCTTAGAAGTATTTTTGGTGCCAAATTCCTTTTATAAGCCAAGAATTTTCACTTCTTTGAGGATGCCTGTTCTAAATAGCTGGGCAGTTCCAGAGAGGTTTAAAGGCTTTAACTTGAGCTCACAGCCTCCCCAGGAGCAGGAAGACAGAGGTCTCCCAGCCTCTCTTTGAGGCTCTGAGGCTCTGACATCTGCTCCATGGCTCGAGGCCCTTCAGGTCCTCTCTAATGGCTTTCCAGATGGCCAATGAACCACCTCCTCCCCAACAGATGCAAGCGAGAAATGGGGCTCTTTAATTTTGTTCAGCTGCCTATTTAGGCATTGAACAATAGCGGAAGTATTTTAGGTTTACAAAAATATAACAAGGAGTCTCACATAAATCCTATATTTAAACACCTTCTGTCCCATGTAAGATAAATATACCAAAAATATTCTTCTGTGGAGCAGGCAAGTGAAATCAAGTTGTTCTCAGATTTGAAGACAAAGCCTTGGAACTAGAACTATGTGAATAATTTATTGTTTTGGTTCATTGCTTGATGCAAATCTTATCAGGCATTTTTGGTGAGCATCCCCACCTGTCCAGTTTTGCCTTCTTCTGCAACCAAATCTGCTCTTCTTATAAGCATCAGTACAAACAAAAGCACAGCATTACTTCAAACTATTGCAAAGGGGTATAGGACCCCAAAAGCTGCTGCTGGCACATTCCTGGTCTCATTTCTAAGCTTTGATGACCACCATGGTCTGCTTTGGCATTTTGTCTCTTGTATGTGACAGAGGAAGAAGGACACAGGTTAGGAAAGAGGGATGGTAAACCCACTACCACGTTACTGACCTTATGGGGAAGGAGACAGCAGGGAGGTGGTCCCAGGAAAAGGACTTGCTATGTTCTCCCTTCCCTCTTTATACAGTTCTGTCCTGTGCAAGGACATCAGATTTCAAATATTTTATCTATTCTGAGGGTGGTTAATTTTCACTACCGGATCTAATAAATTACACATTAAAAGTTCTTAAAGACTAGCGTACAAAACACGTACAGAAAACTCACCATCCCTTCCTGGATGTAGTACCTGTCGTAGTCCATGAACATGTGCAGTCTGTTGGGACTGTGACTGTTTAGAGGTACATGGTTGAAATATTGTATATAAGACCAATGCTTCTGAAAGTTGCTTTAGGTTCTAAAAAGAAATGTATACTTATCAGAGCTGACATCAAGAAAAAGATAGGGAAGAGCTGAGTTATCTTTAGAGTGATAACAGCAAAAGGAAAACATTATCTGCTGAATTTCAGAATGTGCATCAGGCATCCTTCACGCACTGGAAAAGCCTCAGGGTCTCCTGAGGCTGGTTTATTCTGGGTTTATTCTGTCCCACATTGATCTCAGTGTGAGAGCTAAATTTAGCCTCTATTTCTTTCTTCCCCCCCCCCCCCCCCTTACTCTTTTGGGATCTTTCTCAGTGATGGTGATAACAAGTGTTGAATACCATGATGTTTCCACATTTGCTACTTTTAAACCCTGATGGCCTTCTTTAATCCTACTGCTCAATAGTGCTAGTGCCACACAGAACAATGTAAGAACATTTCCTGGTCCAGAAAACTTTCTCTGCCATCTTACAGTAGGAGGTCTTGACAAGTAGTCATGTTTTAACAGTTATCACTCTGATAACCTCAATTCTCTCCTTGTCTACTTTTCTATTCCTCCTCCCTCCCTCAGTCTTCTCCTTCCCTCCAGGCTTATCTATTTTTCCAGTTTTTACAAGAAAATCTTCCTATTCCATGCCCTATTATTTTTTTCCTCCATTTTTTATTACTTGTGCAGTACCCCGCTTCAATTAAGTGTCAAATCACTCTTCATTAATGATAATTTTGTTGACATCATTTTGTTTTGCTATGTCCTTGCATTGCACCATGTTACAGCTTCTACCTACAGCAATCCCCGTAAAGTATCTTTGTTCTCAACCTCTTTTAAAGGTTGCCTAAAAGGAGTAAATAGAAAGCCTGCTGGTTGACCTAATTGGCTACTGTGAGGTTGTCACTCAGCTTCACCTCCCACTAGCCATGAAGCTACAGGGCATCATTTCCTCTTATTTAATAGGCTCAGTTACAGTATTTTTAGCTGGGCTTCCTTCCTCCTCATTACAACCAAGCAAAACACAATGACAGACACAGACTCTTGACCACACCATGATCCTCAGCTTAGTTCACTTTATGACCTCCTCTAGTTTGTGGAGCTCTGTTCCTCAACACATTGAGGAACACATCCTTCTGAACAGCTTGCAAAAAAAACTTGGGAGAATTGTGCGTGCAGAACTGGTTGGTCAACACATTTGTTACTTCCATCCTAGTGTCCCAAATCACTGACTCATCATGAAAGTAGACAAGACAAAAGCAGACAACCCCTTCCCTCCCTACCCCCCCCCCCCCCAAAAAAAAAAAAAAAAAAAAATCAAGTTTGAGGTATATCTCCTCAATATGGCTAAGTAATTATAATGTGCAGGTGCTCACTGTGTAGAAAAAAAAAAAAAAAAAAAAAGGCAAGAATGAACAGCACAGCATGAATAGCATTAGCCCATTTGTTGCTTCTCTCAGGAGCCAACCCCATCTATCCTTTTGTTCTCTTCTAGTGCAGCTTCAGACTATTCACAATCATGTCTTTTCTGTCTGCTGTCAGTGCACATTTCAAAAACAATTTGCTCTTTATTTTTTTACCATATCATTTCACTCAAAAACTTTATACAACAGGAGTAAACGCAGTCGATCACCATGAGTACAGTTTCATCTGAGAAATAAAGCATTCGGTCAAGGGTATGTCTGCATTAATGGATAGCACAGACTTTAATCCCAGATGACAAATGCGTCTGAAATGCTATTCCAATGCGATTGCCTTAAAGATGATGACAAAAGGAAACATGCATGCACAGACACCCACCTGCATGCTACGTGCAGCCTGACTGGCAGGTGGCATTGATAAACTACCTATTGACAGAGGTCAGGATGGATCAGGGAACGCTAACATGCCATAGTTGCAACAAGTCTCAATTTGTAACACATAGATTGCTGCAAAAATCAGGACTGCTGATTTTATTTATACTTTGTTCTCTGAAACAAGAACTGTGATCAGGAATCCTGACACCATGCAGCTGCCAGCAGCCTTATCCCCAGCAGCACAACCCTACAGCTACTGCATTTAGGTTTTTATCCCCAACTGTGTGCAAGTTTCAAAGACAGGAAAATTATCACCAAGGCAGATCCTGTGTTAAATAAACCTCACATACTTGCAATTTTCTGTCACGCTATGGCATTATTTAGGGTTTTGATGGGCAGTGACCATACGTGCTGACTCTGCCTCCAGGACACTCGTTCTCCAGCTGGAGCCACTGGGTGCTGCCATCAAGTCTGAAGAATGATGTCAACATACACAAGAGCTGGCTAAGCCAATTGGAAGAAAAGAGCACCACTGAAATAATTCAATCTGCATAAACCACTTTTTCTGGGACAGCAGTATAGCCACTTGTAGTTAATAATGACATCTTCAGCAATCCCCTCATTGATCTGAAGGAGGGCGTGCTATGTGTGGGGTTCACGATCAATTGTTCTCCTCTCGGTACATTTAACTGCCGCAGAAGGCAGCAGTATTTCATACCCCTATTTTGCTGCTCACAGAGAAACGTTCCTTCAAAAACATCTCAGACTTCAATTTATTTCAAGTCATTAGACCAAAATCTCTCACACGGACAATATGATTTATAAACTCAGAGAGATACTTTTATGAACTATCTTCTGAATTCTAAACCTTCAATATTTGCTATAGCTCTTTACTCATTTGGTCTCTGAAAGGAAAGAAAAAAGCTCACCAGTGAATAAAGAGGAAAATGATTCTCAGATTTCAAAGAATAAGCACATCAAATTAAAAAATCGTTTATTTCAGTGCTTCTCATGCGGCTGAGTCACAAACGCGTACAATTGTCTAGCCAGGCTCCCCAGCCTGCATGCAGCCATTCTGTCTTTGCGGCACAAATTGAAAGTAAGGAACTGACACAGAGCTGAGAGGAACACACAGACTCTGAAGTGGGATTAAAACAGCAAACTTCACATTTTGCTTAACTCCCCTACTCAAATATACACAGTTTGCATTCAGTGCATGGATACCAGCCACCTCCGTCCTCTTAGAGGCACCAAAATCTTCACCCATTTGGGTGAAAAAAGCAAAAGAGCAAGGCCAACTCATATCCAACCCCCTCTCAAGCGCAGCATCCATCAGCCCAGATATTTCAATGATAGATCCTGGCTACCCAATTGCACTGACACTTGTCTTTGGGCAAAGCCTCAAGGAGCACAGCCCCATGCCCTGAAATGTGCCACCCTGCTGAGACAACTCTTCAACCACAATGGCCCTGATAGCACTAGAGGCATAACCCTGGGCTAACGAAGCTCTGCAGCAATCCCTGCCCTGGGCTATGTAATCCTGCAGCATGCGTGCATTTTGTGAGCAGCTCAGGGATGCTCCTGCAGCCTCACAGCAATGCCTGCAAACCCAGGAGGATGCAGGCTCTTGGTGCTTCACACCATGCTAGCACTCATTTCCGTAAGGGAAGAGTCATTGAAATGGAAAAGCAGGAAAAAGGAAAGGGTGGGAAGGAATATAAAGTGAAAATAGTATATATCCTCTTAGTAAGAGCTCTGCATTCAATACATTACAGCTAGCATTTGCAAACTCTAAAAATTAAATTATACAGCTGAACAAGGGATGCTGTTTCACAAGTCATTGCTTTTACTTTGGTGGCCTCTAGGCTTGACCTGTGTGATTACACAGACCTTCTGACATAAAGCCTGCTGGGAAAATGTGAGGTGTTCAACCCTGTTGAAGTACATACATTGACTTCAGTTTTGTCCTCCTTAAATTACAGCACTTATTCCTTGCAATGCATCACTCTGGGAAACTGATCAAAACACATTTTTGATAGAAAGCAAAAACGGTCTCAAGCATTGGGCTGTCCATTGCTGTGGAAAGTTCAAGTACTGTGTGATCTTCTATTTACATTTTCATCATGGCGTGACTCCAGTAGAACAGCTCCAAAATCCTAAACAATGGCCATATTCTCTGGGAAAGAGAGCACGGCTACACAGCATGCCTTGCTACCCAAATTCTCGCATTTGTTCTGAGTCCAGGCTGCTCTCTGCAGTTTACTTTTTGTTCTTTGCCATTCATCCTGTTCCCTATTTCTCCCCTTTCATTTACCAGGTAACTTGCATTCATCCTTTTTCATCCACCCACAGTCGTGACTTTCTGGTGTTTTCTATCTAAGCTGTTTGAATATAACCTTTCATGGGCTTGCTGGCTCAGAATGATAGCTCTCCTTTCAGACCTCATTTATCATGTTACCATATGGCAATATTATTTGATTATTTGTAAGGATTCAAATTTTCCCTTTATTGTTATAAAAATGTGTTATGAACCTCTAGACTCTCCTATACTATGTGAAGAAAAATAATTATAAAAAAGACCCACTCTCTTTAATACCAATAATTTGTCATCTGCAGAGAATTCTTTTCTAGGTATAATGGTAGTCTAACTCATTAGCTTTATGCTAAATAACAGAGATTTTGCTGTCTCCTTGCCAAATATTTTTAAAATGAAATACAATTTAGTTATAATGATTTAAAATTTGTAAATGTAATTTATTATCATTGCATAACACAAATGAATATCAAAGTTTTTAACTCTAATTTTTCACTTTCAATAATGTTTTAATACTTCTGATGATCATTCTGTAACAACTTTGTTTTGTAAATTTCACGATCTAGCTGGACTTTAAACCACTCCCAACTGAAAAGCAAAAAGGAGAAATATGCCAAGGAACACACTCACCTCTGCAGACAGAAGCAGCAAGTTGCGATGTGGAAATAGGTTAAGAGATTGCTGCGATTACAGGGGGTGCCAGGAAAAAAGTCTATGTGTACTGTATACACAACAGCAGTACTTCATATTTTTTGAGAAAAAAAAAATAAAATAAAAAAAGTATGCAGCTGCACACAAGCACAGGGAAAGTGGCTCCGGGTTGATTGCAAGGGGCCTGGGGAGGATGCACAGCATCCCAGGCAACGAAATGCTCTCTGACACATCCTACCCTGCACATCTCACCTTCTGGGCAACACAATAGGGGCTAGCAAGGCTATCTTCTCACCTCAAAGCTCTTGCCTTCCTTTGTTGGGCAAGGATAGAGGCCTCCCATCCTTCTAACTGCACAAACTGGCAGTGCTCAAGCTCTTCTTTGCCTGTCTGCGCCTCAGAGCCAACCTGGGAAAAGCACCAGGCACGGACATCAGCTCTGTCAGGCTGCAGAGAGTTACAGAGTTGTGGGCAAACCCACAGCAGCAACACACCTTCCTTCTTCAGGTGTGATGTAGCACATTGCAGGTTTTAAAGATACTCACTTCATAATGACATCCAGATTTAAACAAAAAAAAAAAAAAAAAAAAAAACCACTAAAAAACACTATATATTATCAAGAAAAATGGCCTATTACAGAATTTTCTTATTATCCAATTCAAACACAGCTATAACCAGGACACTGCTCTTTGCCCTCACTAATAACTTATCTGGAATATTTTCAACTGTTCCCTTATTATTAATTATTACTTATTGCTTGGTCCGGAGTTATTTGCTCATCTGGAGATGGGATTGGGGACACAAAGAGAAGTCCTGGTCTCAAGTCATCTTGGGCTCAATCAGAAACTGCTGCACTAAATTCTGTGAAAAACAGGAATGTTCACAAAATCCTTGACAACTCATTCTACTTAAAAAAAAAAAAAAATGAGGAAAATTGTATTAATATATTGTGATTAAATTTCAAGAGATGGTCTTAAATCTTATATATACACCCCCATAAAATTAAAACCTTCAATAAATCATCATAGACTAAAACTCTAAGTGGTGTTTGTCTTCAGTAAGTCTCCCACACACATTACCCACAGTGTGCTAAGTGATAACAGACCAAGACAATTGCACAATATTTAGAACTTATGCTAGACTTTACTCAGTGCTCAACAGGGATGAAGAGTATATTTACAGCTCACTTAATTCATTTTAAAAGCTGAAGTTCTCTAGCACGTTTTGCATATGAAGTAAAATAAAAGGAGCATTAATAAGTGCAGGTGATGAGCACTAATCTTAGCCTTCAACCTCAGGATCTCTGGATGTTTTCCCTCCTGCCTGAACAACACATGTTCAGAATAGATCCAATTTTTCCATTTTTTATTTACATAGGTAGGGACAGTTTATTCAAGCCAATTATCTCAGCAAGATTCATCATCATGATGCTCTAAAATAAAAGCAATCATGCTAGATTGGTGGCAATTAAAAATGTATTTTTACATTTGAAGAAAAATTACTTGTTGAACCAGAAACTTTTCTCCAAACAAAATCAGGATACCTGTTGAACTGTTGAGTATGCTGTGTTTTTTAACTCTCCCTGAAGCTCAAGATCATGGTGCCCACTCTGTGTTTTCCCTTGATAAGCTATCTGTAAAAATGAAGTGAAAAGCTCTGGTCCGTCCACTAAGCGAGTATAAATTTTTATCGACTCATTTTAATCAATAAAACTGCCCCTATTTTGTAACATCACAAAGCAGTGCTCAGAAAGCGCTGCCAGTGATGAAACTAAAGGAATGGGGTCATCTCCCATAAATAAATAAATTGCTCCACTGAAAAAAAAAAAAAAAAAAAAAAAAAAAAACAAGGAATGACTTTCCTCATAGAAGGCTTTTCTCATAGTCTCTGTCCTTCATGCAGTTCCAACTGGTAATTAAACATTGCCTAATTAAGGTGTTGAAGCTCTGGCAGATTGGATCATGCTTATAGGTGGAAGCTCAGCACAGTACCAAACCCTACATTTCTATTTAGGTGTAGGGCCATGGGTCTCCCCTCATCCCCATCACAAGGAGTGGTGCGACCCCCAGCATCAAGCCCCACGCTCTCATCACCACAGCTCCTCAGCTTGACTGTGACTGTGTCTGTGTCTTCAGTGTTTCTCTTTCAGCCCCTCAGGAAAACCCCTGCTCACTGCTTTTGAAGAGGAAGTGTTCAAATCTTTCAGAAATAATCTAAAGACTTAACTAATTTCTACCAACCTCAGTCAGTGTATGCAAAAATAGTGATAAGGACTAAGTAACTATGGAAATTACAGATTAAGCTACTTTTAGAGTTTATGGCTATAGCAATACACCTCATCTTTATTCTTAGTGATGGGAGAGGGATTATATATGTATATATACATATGCATGTATCTATATGCACATACATATTGTTGGCAGCTCCCTGTGGCTACAGACAAGCACTTTTACATTCTTCACAGGAAAGACATTGCAAGTGTGACACCCAGAGAGGGCCACAGACCTTAAGGCTGTAAATAGAAAAATCATTGCTCAGATTTCACTTTGATTTCCAGTGAAAGCAATTTGTAGAGGCACTGGGCAGAAGGAAATGCAGACAACCACCCGTACACACTGAAAAGAGAGCCTGCAACCACCGAGCAGCAGTGTGCAGTGCATGGCAACTGAGCAACACCAACAGCAGCTCATGTAAAAATTCCTGAGGTGGAAACATGTTTACAGCCTGGGCAATATGCTTCAAACAGGAGCAGCTTCTCTGGTTATGAAGAAATGAGACTGTCTTCAGATAGACCCCCAGCTGCATCATCTTTAAATACCTGAAAAGTTCAGGTACCTGATGTGTGTGTTTTTTTAAAGTGTCTCTCAGTCTTTGATCTTTGTAGACTATGAAACTCATTATCATTCCACAGTTGCTCCTTCACACTATTCATTTCTTCTTTAAAAGACCTGTTTTCTAGCAGAGCCAAAATAACTTTTAAGGGAAGATAAAAGCCCGGTTCTGCAGGCTAACCCACAAAGCAGGACGCTGTGCTGCTGCGGTGCTGGCCCCCTGCAGCCAGGCAGGCTGCTGCAGCAGCGAGCATCCCTGCAGCCCTGAGCGTGGGGGCACTGAGCCACCCAGCCACTGCCCCGCGGAACAGAAGCACTTGGCCAACGTGACAGCAAAGAACTCTTGCACTAGGGAATAAAGTAAAAAACTGCCTTGGTATTTCTCCATGGCATTCACAGGGACTGGATCAATTTTTTATTTACATATATCTATTTGCTGTCTCTTTTAACCACGCTAGTTGTAGAAACAAGTTCAGGACATACCCACATGGTGGCTTATGCCCTTTGCCCATGTCGATCTCATACACCAAAGCACTGAGTGGAGCTGTGAGGGACAGCTGAGCACAGCCGGCTCAGGTCTGGAAGGCATAGGGCCACATACAAGCACCCCACAGGCTCACACCATATCTCTGGAGGTTTCATGCTCCAAGCACAGCAAGCATTAACAGAAGGATCTGTGTTCCCTCTCCCACCTGGTCAGCCCTGCTCTGTACATCAGCAGCTGCGACCCACCTCCCCGTGGCTGTCAGGCACTCCTGGGTCAAGGTCTAACTCCCAATCTCCTTTTGCTGTGCCCGTCAAATTAGTTTGGATCTTGGCTCTGAAAGAGAGCATGACAGAAGTCCTGAAAACAAGGAATTTCTCCCCAAAAGAGCCATAAGCAAGTCCTTGTGGAAGCTCTGCTGCCTGGCTGCAGGCTGGGCATGTACAGAGCCCTGAGCTCAGCCACAGATCTGGGCACATTCCTCACACCCCAGTGCAGGATGAGCATGCAGAAAATTATGCAGGACAAGCATCAGTTCTTGGTTGAGTTCCTTGCATTTCTCCCTTTCTGTTCCCAATCAGGCTGAACAAGAAAAGAAAGCTTAAAAATTAATGCTCCCATTTCCCCTTGCCCCCGTCCCCACCTTGTTTGTTCTTTGGAGCTGGAGAGAAAGCAAAGCTACTTTATTATTTACTACCACTTTAAATTTTTGATAGTAGTCAGCATCAGCTGCACCAAATTAAAGGGTACCAACTTGCCTTATCTAACAGCAAAGTTAATTGCAGGAACATTGCAGTGTGTCAGACTTGCATGTAAGCATATGGACACGCTCAGGTCTGAGATGAAGCTTCTGCCGCAGCAAGGCTGAGCTTGTCAAATGAATTACTGAGGCAGTGACTGCAAATTAACACAAATTACACACAGTTATCAGAAGGAAACTTTATACTTTTTTTTCCCTCAAAGCTTCCAGGAAAAAAAAAAAAAAAAGTATGGGAAAAAGACTAGGAAAGCTTCAGAAATCGTACCTCCCAAGAAGGAAATGCCAGCACGTGCAAGCAGTGAAAGTTAAAAGACACAGCTGAAGAAGAAGGAAAACATACTTCAGGGCTACAATTATCAAGCGGTATTATGCAGAAGGACCAGCACAGGTTGGCTGTGGGTATCTTGCCAGGCTGAGCTCAGGTACAGTTCCTGCCTCTCGCTGGAAGTGCAAAGCCAGCACTTTTTTCAACCAAACTGCAGTTCTTGAAGAGTGATGCCTACCTGTCCCCGGCTCCAACTTTACCAGTGCTCACAGAGAAAAAAGAGGAGTCCAAGGCAAATTCACCATGAACAGAGAAGCTTCCCGAGCATCATGTAGAAATGAATTTCCACCACGGCCCTTCAAAACAGAAGATTAAAAACAATGTGCTTTGCTATTATTCTGGAATGCACAATTCTTCAAAGCTGCTTGGATTAGCAGGCAGGAACTGCTCCAGTCACTACAAAATCCTGTTTACAAACAAAAGGTTCTTGGAAGTAATTCAGTTATATTCATTACAATAGAAATTTCTTTGTTTGCCTTATGTATATCACTTGGGCCAACTCGAGAATTTATGGGTATTTCCTACATTAATGAGCCCCCCAAGTTTTGAAGAACTATTTCATCGAGCTGAACTTCTCAGAAATACCTTTGAAGTCACATGAGAAACAATTTTCTCTTCCAGCCTGAAAATTACTTTCTGAATTTTCATTTATTCCTTCCAATGAAAGCTCATGCCTTTTTCACATCGCATTGCACACAATTTGCTCTTTATTCCACTGGCCGGGCTGTTCCCCCCCCCAGCTGTGCTAGCACAGAATCTGTCACCTTGGGACGAAGTCTGAAGGTTGCCATCCCATCCGGGGTGCTGCAGCTGACCTTTTCACTCAGAGGCTCCCTCCTCTGGGGCAGCTTTTCAAAGTCCGTGGTTCTCGATGCCTGAGCATGATGTGATTGATGTAGACATCTAAGCCCTGGTGTTATAGTAATTGCCATTTCTGTCACTGTATCTGCAGGGTTTCCTCTCCATTATCTCAAAAGAGCTCTGGATGTCTGCAACTGTAGTACCGTAAACAACAGATACCAAAAAGAATAAAGAAAAAAGGAAAAGAAAAAAAAAAAAAAAAAAAAAAAAAAAAAAAGGAAACAAAAAGTCTGCTTCTCCAGACACAGAAATTGTTTCTTATTGTGCAGTTGTAAATTGTTCAAGTTTACACCGCAATCTTCAAGATTAATAGAAAAACCTCAAGAATAAGTTTCCTTAACTTTTCTGGTTAGATCTCTTGTTTTCTCTGGAAGAGAAAGCTCTGGCTGGAAGGGAAACCTGCAGCCCCAGCACCTCAGACCCTTACAGCTCTGACACTTTTCATATTTTTTCCTAGAAATTCCTTGCTCTAAGGTGTCTACAGTTTGTACCGTAACTTGTTGCTTCAACCTAAAACTTATCAGAAAACTTAAAGTTATCATCACTTTTTCATAATAAAATTGAGAAAAAATAGTGTAGATTAACATTTTAAGATGTCAGAAAGAAAAAAAAAAAAACACATACTATAATAATATTACTAAGACAACACATAAACAAATGCATTTGAAATCTTAGCACAAGAAGTGGTATCAGGTCTTATTTGTTTAACATAGATATACATGGAAATAGTGATTTACACATCAGATGAGTAAATCAGGAACAACAATCCCAGCAATTACTACAGCACTTAACACACTTTCATTACAAATAAATCACAAAGCCTCCTGGATCAGTTTCCACCTTGTCCTAGTTCTTGTGCACAACTTGACCCAAGACTCTTACGTATCATTTAAGCACCAACACTGAGACGATGTCCCTGTCTCTTCACTAAATCTTCCCATGAATGAGACAGCATTTAATCTTACTTTACCTGAGATGTTAACCTGGGACCAAACGAGTTTTTTTAGCAGAGCCCCCCCACCTGTATGCTCTCTCCCCTCCAAGATGTCTCTTGCTTCCAGTAAGATAGCTATACCCTTAAAATTCACTTCCCAATAGCTTTAGTTTTTTGTTGTTCTTTTTACAGTGATTTTAAAAGTAATACAGCAGTGGATGCTTGTAAATCAATGTTCACGGTACAAGGCAGAGGACAGGCCCTTACAGACATGGGTACTAATACTTTTTTTTTTTGCACCATCATTCTTCCAGCTACCATGGAGTATGAGTACAGATTTTATAACTTATTTTCTACTTTTTTTTTTTTTTAATGACTGCATTATGATGTAAATATATGTAGAAGGGCATAAACAGCTAATAATAATAATAATAGGGAAGTAAATGTTAAATTCCCTAATAAGGTTTCTGAAATTACTTCTGTGATCTTAGTGTAGTGGATGAAGGAGCAACTTCTCCCCCTTTTTCAGGGAATACAGTCACCAGAAGAGGACAGCCCAGTAACAGCCTGGTGTTTTGGTGACACCAAAGGGTCAAAGCTGCTAACCACGGCTTTGTGCAGTCCCCTTTGGAACATGCCAGGGCAATGTTCCTTTATCACTTCCTGGGGAAGCAAACTGCGATGGTCACTGTGCACACCTAATAACAAGCCCAGTGCATTTATTGCTCCCTGGTTCTTAACTGCAGGGTTTGGTGAAAAGCAACCCATGCACCACTACCTGCCAGACCATTGTCTCTGCTGCAACAGTGACAAATCATGGCAATTAGTTAGTCTGGAGCCGAGCAATACTTTGCAATGCAACAGGATCGGGCTGCTAAATTACTGCAGGCACCACCTGACCCCTGCCTAT
This sequence comes from Aythya ferina, assembly GCF_964211825.1. Lineage (NCBI taxonomy): Eukaryota > Metazoa > Chordata > Aves > Anseriformes > Anatidae > Aythya > Aythya ferina. The sequence goes on from NC_140305.1 coordinate 25,702,231, forward strand.
CTACTGCAGTCTCAGGAGAATTAAATTTGAAATCATCCTAATTGTCTGGAAGACATGAGGATCAAGTCTGAAATCAATTCATTCGGCTTCCCCTTCCGTGTTTCTAATACTGTTTCTCAAGCATCATGACAATTTAAAATAATTACATTTTAATTAGTGCTGATTTTCACTGGAAGTTGTGCACAGCCACTTAACAACTTCCACATTATATGAAATAAGTTCCCCATGAGAATCTGGAGACTCAAAAGGAAAAATAATGAGATAGCTTTGTTGAGTCCTTTCAAGAGAGGTATCTAACAGGCTATGAGCAGTACGTATATGTCAGACAGAAAACTAAGCAAAACCATTGTAGAGAACACAAATTAAACACAAGGAATTCACAGTTGTCTAAAATATCTACCTTAACTTTATTATTTTTAGTAAGAAATAACAATGGTTTAAAGGGTAACGATATAGAGCAGAACAAGTATTTCAGCTCTTTTTGTCAACACACACTTAAAGGTTTGATTTCAGTTCCTGGGAGTAATTTAGAGGAGGTGCCACTTCAACACCTGCTCTTTTAACTTTGCATTTCCCCTGTGGGTCCCTGAACACCCAGCTCTCAAGCAGGTTTACCATTCCTGCCTTCTTCACTGAAATGCAGCTGGGACAAATGGGGTTTAAAGTGTTTTTAACTATGAATCCCGAAGCAGTTTTAGCAACCCCTTTGTGAGTTCCTTGGTTATGGCTGCATTCATTTCACAGATGCAGGGTCATGGGCGTTCGCTGGGAATGAAAGTCAACTGTCCTAATTAGTTGCATAGTCCACTAATCACCTGATTATCTTCCTTTCCTGAAGCCAAAACAGTTAATTTTAAGTTTGGGGGGATTGCGCACAGCAGGATATTTGCTTGAATTAGAATATGTAGTTAAAAAGGAAATGCATTCATTTCCTTAGGAAAGGGATTCAGGTTGAACACAGAGCCATTCTGTATCAGGAGTACATAAAAAAAAAACAAAAACATAGCTAAGTAGCAGTGGTACATCACTGACATACCCACATACATTTTTTGTCAACCTGAATCATGGAGGTGCTTTGGCACCCAAAAGGAAGAAAAGTCAATTTGCTACTGGGCTAAAACTGTCTCTGAGCAATACATTTTTCAGAAAGAGAGAGGAGCTTGAGAGAGTGGGTATTTAAACGACATGGCATTACTCCTAAAGGAAATATCACTGACAACAGCATGCAAATGTTTGGTATAGTGTTTGGCACAAAGAGAGAACATATGGTATTTAATGCAAGCAAATTAAACAGTTCTATGCTACAGTCAACTGGAGCTGCAGCGTATAGCAGCCCCAAATCCAGTATAAACTATCTCCCTCCAGATTTGCACCTGTATGAAATTGGTTGAACATATGCATGGTTCAACCAAGTATGCATTGTTAAATTTCATCAAGGCTCTCCAGATGCATACAAATGATGGATTACACGTAAAATTTATGGTAAAGTACTTCTATCAGTAATTCGGTGTTTATCCATCCCTGTTCTTGTACTCAGGTGGCTGATGTGCAATCTCAGACTGGCCATCCACACAAGAACTACTGTCTCCTCTTGCATCATCAGTAATTTTTTTCATTTTTTATTCAATCTCAGTTGAATCATTTTAAATTAGTCTCATTCAAATGCACCAGCAACTATCTACAGAAGTACCCCAAACTGTATGCCGCCAGATACAGAAGTCTCAAAGAACCTCCTAAGCATGGCCTCTTGTCATCACCAGCACCAAGGCTGCTCAGCACCACCCCATGCACCAAGGTACTAGGACAGCCCCATCAGGCAGCACTGCAGCCCTCTGACCCTCTGCAGAGGAGACTTTCCTCCCCCAAGCACTGCTCAGTCCCTGTGCATGGGATGATGTGTTACTGCATCCCTGTTATCACCTTCTGATGGCATCACCACGCTGCAGGGTTCATTTCATCCCCTACCAAGTTAGAGAAGTTCTTTATCCTTTAATTTTAACTTATGGATTTCCTTCAGCTTGCTATTCCAGTTCTACCTTGCTAAAATCTACCATGAAATGCAAATAACCCAAACTAAATTTCCTGTGTAATGACATTATAATCACTGAATCTTCAGTTTCACCAGCGTTCATCAGATTTGGCTCCTCTTTTAGGATGAAGCCCAAAAAATCTCTCTGTTCTCATCGGCTGCTCAGTAGACTGTTCAGGGAGATAATCTTGTTTCACCTCTAGAAACACCTTAAGCTATTCTGAAAATATTCCTGCAGTCAGTGCCAATAATACAAACTGACCAAAATCAATGCTTCTGACTTCTTCCACAAAATTCAAACATCTACATTAACTTGCATTTTCTCTCCCCTTGCCCTAGACTTCAGGTCTATAAACATCTAACCCATTTGAGGAAATTTGCATTAAAATATTCATTTTAACCCACCTTTGTTGTAACAAGCTAAGATACATATTACAATTTGTAGACAAGTCTTATTATTTTAAATTAGAGCTAATTTTTGTTACCTTTACATATTTCATTACACGAGTTGTCCTATTGAAATGAAGGATTTATTTCTATACTTTGGTATTGCCGAGGGTGAGTAATAGTAGTAAAATAAGATGTTATGAACTACAGTCTCAGAATCAATGTCAAAATGTTTCAGCTATTTTTATGCTAAACATCATCTCTATGGAAACACTGCAGTTAAATTTAATATGAATTACCATAGATTTTTCTAGTAACACAGACTAGAATTACAGGGTCTGGACCAGTTTTTAAGGGAACAAACCAGGAATTTAGGCAGCTGGACTGACTGGATTCCTTAACCTAACCAGTTTTATCTCTGTGCATTGACTTTATCTCCTCCAAAATGAATCTATTGCTCAGATATGAACAACTCACCGTGGCTATGAGATGAACTAGCAGTGCAAGTTTCTTTGGGCTCTCCACAAAAAAATCTCAGACAATATTAATACCACCAATCAACAACCTTTTTGATTAGAGAATTAACTGCTCCTACAAGCACTTTAATTTTGAAGGACAACTCATAATGGCAAATACTATTATTTCTAGCTCTCCATACTAAAATTGTATATATATATATATATATTTTATTATTATTATTATTTATTTTTACATACATTTACGTGGAGAATTTCGGAATCATGGCAAAGAGAATGGACTGGTTCCACACTCTTATTACCTTCATATGGAAAGAGGGAAGATGTATAACAAACAATTTTTGATCCAATCCAGTCTTGAAACCTTGAAGAATATTTTCCCATCACAAATTCTGTGGACACTAAGCCATTTCCATTTGCAAGTTCATGCTGGACATGACTTAAGTTGTAGGTGCAGAGTACTGCAGTAGAGCGGGTGGCACTGTTCTGCCCCCATGAAGTCTGGTCCAGTTTAGTGCATTCTGTGACTTCCTCTTTTTTTCTTTTTTTCTTTTTTTTTTAATTTTAAGAAACTTTAACTTGAATGCTTTAAACAATTCTGTTACTATTTCTTATTTTTCTCCTACTTTAAACAGTGTCAGACTTGTGTACAAAGATGAGATAAAAATTGCAGATTATTACTTTACCGTCAAATGTTCTTGCCCGCAAATCAAAAATTATATGACTCTACAAAAAGGTGTGTACAAAGGCTCAGTACCAGGATACCTGAAACCATGTACGTTAAAGAGAACAACTGTAACTACATAGGGAGATCTGAAATAAAACTAACAAACAAACATTAATTTCAAATTATGGAAATCTGAAAATCAAATCACAGAGTTAATGTTATTAGAAGTAATAATATTCTTATTTAGATTTATGTTAATACAATGAAAGGCAGCTTTCACCTGCTTGCATTAAAGGAAAGACAACTAATTTGTGATTAGCTTCCGAACTCAAGAAATTTCAGACCAGACAAGAGTTTAAATGGATAAAGGCAAGTATTAGGAACGGTTTTCAATCTTTGTCTGAGAAAATACATACTTTCTCTCAATTTTCTAGTGTTCTTCTCAGGTATAATAGACATTGCGTTGAAGGTCATTCATCTCTGACTTCTACATTAACAATTTCGCTATCATGCAATCTGCAAGTGGGATTTGAGTGTGCCTTTCATGGAGTTCCAAAGAAAAATGCCATTAAAAAAGTATTCAAAAATGATAATAAACAGTCACATTTTTAAATGAGTACGGAGCAATAATTCATCCATTTGAAATACCTGAAAGAAATACTTACTGGAGTTCCCTTACATTTTGCTAAAAGTCAAAAAACCAACACGAGTTTCTGCAGGGGCACCCTAGCCACAGCCTGGCAGATCCCCTTTCACCAGGCCCCTAGCACAGCTCCAAATCTTTCAGATGCTGTATTTTGAAAAAAAGAAAAATGGCACAGGTGTGCCATGTTTTGTTTTCAGAATTAAATTAGGATGAATGGCCTCACAGAGCAAGAAAAGATGGTATCTATCTGTATATTCATATATAGATAGTGAAGAGTTTTACACAAGAGGAAGAGCTGCCGAAATAAATGGCAGCTTCTCACTCCATTTACAGACTGCTTCTCCTAGAAAAAACCCTTTTATCACAATAAATCTGCCTTGCTAGTTTAACTCACCACTTTGCTTCCCAGGTGTGAGAAAACCCAGGGGTGTTACTGGAGGAAGGCAGACATACAGAAAGGTTGGGGCTGAGCCATGCATGGGCCATACAGACTTAATGGACAATGTAAAGCCTCAAGGATTTTTGTGGATGTAGAAACTTTGGTGGGATGCATAGTCTAGATCTCCTTAAGTTAACTTGATCAGTGGGCATCACTGCACCCAAATTAATTATTAGGCTACTGTGAACTATCCATCAAGAGCTTTAATGGCCCAGGAAAGTGGCTGATGACATGGGTAATGTTTTAGCAATGGACATTGCTGTGATTCCTGTGGGTTCTCAGTTCCTGCCTGAAACAGCTCTCCCCTTTGGAGAAGGAAGCAGAAGCAGGAGAAACAGATCTGTCTGTGGTCTGTAGCAAAAAAAAAAAAAAAAAAAAAAAAAAAAAAAAAAAAAAAAAAAAAAAGCTCCATCCCAACAAGTGCAGGAGGGAGCAGTAAATCCCTCTCAACCATAGGGAATGTTAGCATTAATTATTTTAGTGTTAAGGTTAACTTTATTAAAAAGAACATTAATCACTCAAAACATCCTGAGCACCACTTAGAGTGAGCATAAGAGAACACAAGCTATTTATTAGGCATTGAAGTAATTGGGGATTCAGTCAGAGGACCAAGATTTCAGCCACTCAGCAGCTGTGACCCAGGAGAGCTGAACAATAAGGTATTTGGGCCTCAGGTGCTTCCCCTGACTTGGTTTGGGTCTGCTTCAGTAAGTTTGGATTCATTTAACCAGGAAGGAAGCTGAGAGCTACTTTGTACTGGCAACTAAAAGGCACATTTCAGAATATTTCTAAAAGTTTAACCTGCCTGAGTACTGAAGAGGCCCCCAAATCTTGGGCTTCCTAACAAATAAGATTATGATCTTATTAATTAACATTAAGTTTGTGATGCCAGCGCCGTGGTCACAGAACAGACTAACCCACTTTTTACATTGCTTTAAAACGTTATTGAATTCCTGCACCGAGAAATAGAAGTTGGCCTCAGTGCCTTATTACAGCGGTAGGACAAATAGCTAAAACTGGAAAATACATTGAAATGCCCTTAAAATTACTGACATTCTAATGAATCATGGAAAACGGGAAGAGAAAGCATATGCAAAACCCCAAAACGTGTATCTCAATATTTTGAGAGCTTCTGCAGAGCCAGGTGAGCATCCAGCTCTGGCCCATCCTGGGGGCACGTTGATTTGCGCATTATCATCGGAGCCGTCTCTCGCTGATTTAATCAATAGACATATTATATGCTGGGAGTCAGCACCTCTGTGTCAGAAGCAACAATAAATCAGATCAGCAGCACAAATATGCTGAAGATGATACAGGCCTGCCCAGTTTTTGCTGCCAAGATAACAGTCCCAGCAGTGACAGCTAAGGCACCGCAGTTTGCCAGAGGCACAGCATCAGCGATGCGAGTCCTGGGGAATGGAATTAGCCAGTCTTTATAAAACATTGAAATACATGAGGACTGGAAGGAAGAAAAAATAATAAAAGAAAAAAAAAGTCTGCTAACTTACAGGTATGTCAGTGGACCTGAAAATGTCATTAACCAGTACAAAAGCAGAAGGCTTCAGGACAGGAAAGCACATTCTGGAGAGCAGAGCATCAATGCCAATAATCAAAGCAAAAGATTTCAAGAAATATTAGCATATTACAATAATAGGCGTTCCTTGGTTACAGAAGAGTCATTCCAATAATTTCAGCTCTGATTTTTCAAATTAACAGGTGAGTTGCAAGATGGGATCTTCAGATTAACAGAAAGGTGATTTCTTACACTGGCATGATGCTTTGTTTTCACTGGATGAGTATATAAAGAAAGCAATAGTCCTTCTTGTTGTTATCACAAGATACCACTATGTGGACCCTGAGAGAGACAGAAGAAAAAGCTCAACACCAAAATAGTTTTGACATATTTTTTTTCCCCCTATAACGAGGAACAGTAAGTTCTACAGAAACTAGTTTTTCAAACCATAAATCATACCAACAGAAAGTCTCTAGGAATTGCTATTCTTCACTTGCCAACTTTCAACACCGATATTTCTCTTCACTCAATAAATATCGTATTTATATAAGTATCATCACGTTAAAAGAGAAAAAAAAATCATTTAAAAGAAAAAATATCCAAACTGTGAGAATCAATTTGGAAATCCAACAGGCACAGAGCACTGCATCCCTGCATGACAGCATCACCATGCACCCCAGCCGGCAGAAATGGGGAAAAGGAACCATGGTAACAATGGTGTTAACCAGAGGGGTGTGTTCCCCCATTAAATCCAGAATCATAAAAAGTTTGCTCCGTTTATTAAAAAAAAAAAAAAAAAAAAAAAAAAAAAAGTCAGGTGGGAAAGTACTATAGCTTACCGACACATCTTGTATTTACAGAAAACTAGAGGCTTCTGCAAATATCTTATGCAGTTTAGGTTTTCACTTCATAAAAAAAAACACATCTCCTCCCGCCAGGACTATTCATTGCAAGTGTTATTTTTAAAGCGACTGCTACTATTCACCTAATAAGACACCTACACATCCAGCTAATGCAAGAAGCCTGGTGACATAAGATTACAACATTAGCATACAAGGCCTCTCATGTATAATTTATAGGTACCAGGGTTTAAGCTATTTTTTCCCCTCCTTGGACGCTAGGCATAGTGTGCAATTCCAGCTAATCCTTTCATCTTTTTCAATCTAGATTGTGAAGGTCAGGCTGAATGCAATATTCCTTATAAAATTCGAACCAAGGTCAGCCTTTGAATTTTATGATCAGAATTTCCCCCAGGAGGATGAAGTAGGAGGTAGCAATCAGTTCACCTCCTGAAACCTACCCTAGCTAATTACTGAACCTTTCCATATGGAAATGCTTGTGTTGAAAAATAAAATAACATTGTACTTTTTTTTTTGCTTTCTTTTCTTTAAACAGGGTGAAGGGCAAAGCTAAAGGAATTGCACAAAGTATGTGATGGGAGCTTCCCTTGGCACTGTGTACAGTACGATTTGAACTCACAGCTCTCATACCATAAAACCAGGCTTTTTGCCTTTATGTGATTGCCTTTTCCTGAAGGATAGATTGATACACCCATGGGCCACATGAGGCAATACATCTGCAGCAATGCTTTGTGGACAAATCCAGCATTATAGGTCTTCTCAGTGGTTTCTTCGAAGAGAAAGGCATTCACCCTGCATTTTTCTCCCTCTCAGAGTTGAGAGGGTTTGAGGTGAAGGATCAAAGCACTCATGATGTCTGGGAATTTCACTCAAATGGCTTCTTTTAATTCACAGCCTGCAGCTACAGCCAGATGCACAGGCGATGAGAGGGACGAGAGCTGCCCAGCTGCAGCCCCAGACACCTGCCAGGAGGAGACAGAGGAGCCAACGTGGCTCTAACACCTCACATCTCCCAAATCTGCCTGCACCGAGCTGTCCTTGGCTCTTGGTTGTGTGCTGCTTAAACACCGTGTGAACCCAGCAGTGAATAATCAGAGAGGTGTGCTCTTCAGTCCCCTGCCTACACCTGGTCATGCTCACAACACCCAAAGATGCTTAGCTGACATTTTTGTTCGTTAAACCTCTGCGGAGGTGTCCATAACTCCAGCAAGCGTGAACCAGCACAGCCCCAGGCACTACACTTCCCAGGAAATGGGGAGGCCACACGGCAGGCCCCGGCACAAATATCGTGGGTTAGTTGGCAAGCAACCCTCTTCTCCACCAAAACTCACATTCAAGCAGCTATAAAAGCGTTGTTCAAAGAAACCAGAAAAAAGAAACAGGTTGTATCTGCAGCATCCTATTTCACTAAGCAAAGCACAGCAGAACAAAAATCTAAAGCCTAGCCAAGGCTTTCAGGAGGTAAACAAGTGGAAATCACAAAATTACCCCAAACCTGCGTTTTTCTCATCTCACAAACAGACAAGTGCTATCAGGATGAGTGTTCTTCAAAGCATGCTGCAAAAAGGGACATCCGCTCAACACACCACACCCGATACACCCCAGCTCCTTTCCAGTGGGCTAGGTCATCCCAGTGAGCTGCCAAAAAACATTTTAAACTAAACTACAGTGCAGAAGCCATAGGAAATATGAGCAACAGTGATCAATGCCAGCTGAGCTACTACAGCAGGTAGTCAGAAATGTGCATAGGTCCTACTAACATTTTAGATAATCTTGGTCATAAGCGTAATACTCACACATCACATGTCCTAAGAGTAATTTGCATTAGGTTGTGTTTTTTTTTTGGGGGGGGGGGGTTGTTTGTTTGTTTTGTTTTTTACTTTAATGACTGCAATATACTCCTGGTGCAGGCTGCTCAGTCATTTCTTTCCCTTTGTTATATAGTATGTCTTCCAGAAGTATGTTTTGTTTGTATATACACATGTGCATTCATTTATAGCTACCAGTATACACACATATATATGTATTATAGATATAAGAGGGTCAATGTTAATTCCCATCCACTTGTCATATGCTCAAAATGGAAACACTTCATTTGGACACAATGGATATTGTGGGAGAAAAAAGACACATTATTATAAGGAAAAAACAAATCTCAGTTTGACTGAAACAAGAAGTTTTGTTTTACTCAATATATTTATTTTTCTGTGTAGTCAGAACTGGAGAAAAAAAAAAAAAATCAGTTGAGAGGTTTTTATTTTAAACCAATAAAAAAGATTTTTATGTTAGTAAGGCTTTTAATCAAAACCAAAATTTACTGCAGATTAGAGACAGCATGTGGAGTAGAAGAGCTTCAGATAGTGCGTAAATTTTTGTGTAATATTTCTGAAATGTTCTGATTGAAAGGCTAGAGGTTTTTTTTCCCCTTTTTTAAGGACAGAATCTTTTAAACTATAATCGGTCTCTGTCACTGTGCAGGTCCATAATACTGTGTCTTTCACTAATCTTATTTACCTGTCTCCCTGTTTCGCCTTGCTTTTGAAATGTTATCTTCTTGAGGATAATAAAGATATACCTCCTGAAGGCCTTTTTCTTCTCTTTTTCTAACATTTAGTTTATGGCAAAGTTCTGGAATGGAAAAATAATCTCATGAGAACAAGCTGGGCACAAAGAATCACAGAGTAACTGGGGGGGGATGTTGGGCACATCCCACTCCTACGACACTGCTACTTGGGGAATTCAATGTTTATCAGGAAGGTTTTTCCTGAAGGTCAGGAGATCCTCAGTTTCCTTGTGAAAATTCAGCCTACAGGAGCTGAGACTTGAGTTGGAGGAGTTGAACCCCAAATGAGCAACATGCGTCTGAGTGTGTTTATATAAAGACAAACAGATAAGACACGTATGACCACATTACATATCTTATGAACAAAGACATCTCTTCATTTTCAGGAAGTCTGAAGACTTTTGTTTCCTGTTCGTAAGCTCTCCCTGTTTTAGAGCTCTAAGAAAATCAGGTCAACCAGCACATCCCTTCCTCTCTTCAGTTTCCCCTGCACTTGGGCTATAAACCAAGAACCTTTCTAACCCAAAATAGTCAATAGCGTCACACTGGTTTTAATTACCTCTGCACTTTCTGTGCATGCAGTCCCTTCCCAACAAGCATTTTAGCTACTCAGTTTCTACACTTCTGCAGCCCTTTTTGGAAGCACACAGGGCAGTTTAAAGGTTTAAATGATCTTTTACCTATACATAAAACTTACTGCCCTTGCTCATGCTCAACAGCTGAATCCTGTCCATACATTAAGGTTTTATAGCTTCTATAATAATAGACCCAAATTGTTTAATTTGCAATTGCCAGCCCTGGAGGAGAAGGATGGAGATGGGAGCTGGAGGAACACAGCCGGCCACTCTTGATGCTCAGGGCAGAGGATCACATCTAGTCTCCCCCAGCCCACACACTTTACTCCTCTTTTCCAAGAAGCAGGCAGGAGATTTATTGCAGCAGACTTTCAGAGCCGCAGGCACTGCGCATCCCTCCCCAGCCTAGGTGGTTTCTGCCTAGGAAGCAAAGCACTAAAGGCTGTATTAGTTCTCATTTGCTTAATGTATCCCTTTACCGCTACACTGGCAGCATCTATCATCCTTCCATCTCCTGAAGCCCTCCACTTCCTGCTGTCTCCCCACCACCACCTGCCTGCCATAGTCTTTTATTTTCCCTTTTTTTTTTTTCTCCCCCTCATTTAATTCTTTTTCTGTTTGAATTGGCTTTGTTTTCTGCCATCTCAGTAGCCACAAGAGAAGTTCCCTGGCCTTCAGCAGATCTGAGTCAAAACTTGTCTGTGGATGGTCTCCATTGAAGCTCAGGTTTCAGAATTAACTGTTTTGCCTATTTTTATGCTCCTACATCGTTTTTGTTCAGTTCTAGGTCTAGTTTAGTAGGAAAAATGTTCACAGGAAAAAATCCTAACTGCACAAAATATCTTTCATGTCTTTTTAAATGTGATAAATTTCTCCATGAAAAGGAGTGGCCAATTTTAAAGGCAAGTCCCATGAACTCCAAGCCTCATATACACAGCCATCAGTCCCTTCATCCTAGTTTACCCCAATTTATGCCATTACATTCAAAATACTTTTCCTGGCTTTAAGTCTGACCTGACAAAGAAAGAGTGTTAATACTTAATGCTGCCTTTTTCTCACAAGCTTACATATTTTGTTTTCAAACATCAGGTACCCCACCAGACACCGCAGGCACAGGAGAGGGAACAGCACAGGAGGCTGCAGAGCAGATTTCTTTCCCAGTCACCTCCTAAAGCATCACACTGCCATATTACTGGCACCGTGGGTTATTCCTGAAAATACATTAGATTATTTCATTAGTTTGAATAAACAGATTATTAAGGCTAAGATTTGCGCCAGCTGAAAAAAGCTTCCTTCTCTGTAGTACTAAGAGCAGCCAAGCTATTGCTAGAGGACAAAAGGCAGGGAAGTGCCACACATAACTCAGTTTAAGCACACTATTACTCTGCAGTACTTCTCATAAGGTGGCTGTGTGCATTCTCATTACATATTTACTTGCTATTCCCCTTAATAAAATAAGTAATTTTAAAAATGACACTATGGTAAGCAAGATGGAAGGAAAGCTCATTTACAGTGTTTCTATGTTCCTTTCAAGCACAATTGTCATCAGTGATTTATTGCATTATTAATAAAATCAATTTAGTTACATCCTTCTGTCAGGATGCTTAGTGCTAATATAAATATTATCGGTACTAAGATTATTTTTATGAGCTAAGAACATTACAAAACAAGATCACTCCATCAACCAGTATAGTCCATTATTAATGTACAATGATAGTATCTACCTCACACCAGGTTTTCAAATACTAATTTACCAAGGCAATATACCCAGCTTTCACTTAGACAAAACTAGAAAACACAATTTGTCATTTCTGCAATAAATGTAGATGGGGAGACATTATTCTTATATTGAAAATGTGTAGTACTCCATTATGTGGAACTTGGAGAGGAGAGAATCGCAAGCAGTCATTACTCCTCAGTGTTTTAACGAGTGCCTCTTTCATGGGGGAAAATATAGCTGGAGCTATTTCTGTAAATGTGTATTATCAGTCTAATACTTGTGTGATGATACCATGAATATACATATGGTAGATATATTTGGCATTAACCTGCATTCACTTTATGGCAGAAGTTATCTAGCATGCTCACTACCACCATATGCTTTAAGTAAAAATAAAAAATAAAAAAATAAAATAAAATAAAGAAGGATTTAAAAATCACAAGTTTTGAAACAGTATTGAAGCCATATGGCACAATTATTATCTTACCAGCTATTTACTCCGTGTGTGCCTACACTGACAATCAGTCTTGGAAACACAGAGCAAAGCATATGTTGTAGCACAGAGGAGCTGGACAATGCATGACATCTTCATGAAGAGGTACAAAAGAAGATTGCATTATGTAGTGCAATTATTACACGTTTCAAAGAAACCATGAAAAAGGGAGAGAGACTAAGTAGTATTTTAGACTACACACAGTTCAGGAAAATAAGAGTTCCCTTGATAACATAAGTAGGCATCAGGGATACCTGCTTAGCTATTTGGCCTCATTGGTGGAGACTGATGACTTTAAGAGGGACTTAATAATACATGTGGAAAGATATTTAGATGAAAACTTTCCATAACAGCAATAAGATTTTGAGGAAATAAATAATAAATACGCCTTCACCCAATTCTGTTAGGAACAAACAGAAAAAAAAAAATCATACATCAATGGAAAGTTGGTGCCGGCAGCATGATTGAAAAATCTGTTTTATTTGTATGTAAACAAGTGTAATTAATATTTCCAAGCAGTTTCACACACATGTGGTGGCCAGAAAGCAGAGAAAATGGAAAATTAGTTCTCAGGTTTGTTGATACTTTGAGGGGCACCCAGAAACAGTCACATTTTCTACTGCACTCACTCCTGTCCCTGTAAGGCCAGCAGCAAGTCACACCTCTGACTAATTTATGCATGAGTAAATAAATGCTTTGACAATAAAACCCACAAGAGATCATTAAAATAGATTTATTTCTACCAAGAAACAATGTTTAGAGATACCAGTGTATAGATTAGGCCACTGAGTCATTCATCAGCTGTTTTATAAAAGCAGGTACTGGCCAGCAGGGCTTTCTCCAGCCCCTGACATGGAGTAGGGTTGGGTGTGCCCAACGCTTCCAGACTTCAATCTTCTGATGAGCATAAATACACTAATAGGATGCTTTAGCATAAAGCTAACACAGAGGGTTTTTGTTTGTTTGTTTAATCTATTGGAATTGACATTTTATCCATACTGCAACACCCAGAGCCTCACAAAATTTTTAGGCAGAAGAGGAAATCAGGAAACTAACTCTCCAGGAACATAAAGAAATACATAGATAAATGAAAACCACTTTGTGGCTCCTCGGTTTTCTGTTTGAGTTTTTTCCATTATTTGTGATCTAATCAGATGTTTGTCTTGACATCAGCTGGTCAAATTGAACTTAACAAAGACACAAAACATTTCAAATGTCAATTCCTTCAATTTAGCAAAAACATCAGATGCATGTCTAAGTAGAAATACCACATATGGTCTACAGCCAGATGTAAAACCACATAAATACCACAAACACAATCTTATATTTGTGCTTTCATGCCATATGAAGGAGGTCCAGTGCTTGCTGGGAATGGCATCTCAGCACCACTCAGGTTATTGCACCTCTGTGCAGCATCACCTCATGCTATCAGCTCTGTAATGGGGGGGTTTCTGGTTTCCCTAGCTTCATAAGGTGAAAACACTGATTCTGGCTGGCATTGAAAGAATAAATAAATAAATAAGTTCACAAACAAAATAAGAGAACGCAAGTTGTTTTAGGAAATTATTATGGGAAAAAAAAAAAAAAAAAGTAATCTTTGTATAGCTGTGCACTAAGATTGAACTATACACCATGGGCTTTGTTTAGATAAATGTTGCTTTGAAAACTGTTGGATTTATTCTGAAGAAAAAGGAAGTGTCTGAAAAGCCTAGAAAAACAGTCAGACAGCTTTTGAGCTACAAGCCACCTACAACGCTGACTTCTGATGTTGACTCTTGTCTGTCGGTTGTCTGTTATCCCACCAAACTGTCCCTGAGCTAAGCCTCTCTCAAAATGAGTTGGCTCCCTCTCAGAAACACATATGCTGCAGATAGGCAGAGTTAATTGTTTTTGGTATGAATTATCCAGGGCCTGTATCTATTTCCCACGAACAAGATTAGATCATGTCCACAGCTTCCATCAGTGGGGATGGAAGTTTGATGTTGCAGGCCAACAGCAGCCAGGGTAGGGACATGAGGGAAAGGTACTGTGTATATACCAAGCAAGAGAAACAAGACATCAATTTAATTTATTACTGTCGTGATAAAGGATAATTAGCATGCTTATTCACACTCTCTTCAGAAAGAATGTGAACAGAAGGGTCTAATGACCAAATTATCATCTTTTTGGGTCACTTCCAAAAGGACCAGTAGGAATTTAAGCGCAGCAGCTCACACAGTGCTGAAGCCCCACACAGCTTGGCCACAGTTCCACAGCTCTCCCACAACTGGGAGCTCAGCTTCCACCCGCACAAGGGCCTGTCCCAGCCATTCTGACCTCAGCACGAGCACAGGCACACACTTGATCAAGAACTGCACACAGAAATGTTCAAAAGGGCTTAGAATATCAGGCATTTGCAGACAGCACCCATCAGGAGGAAAAAGCAAGAGTTTCCATTCTCCATTAGGTGTTTACTGGGACAGACCATCTGCAAGTCGTGAAATATGGCCAGGCAAAGGGAGAAATTGAACACAGGACTTCAACAAAGTGGGCACACATTTTGGCTGCAGAAAACACAGCTCACCTTCCAGCTCTGTCACCCTTATCCCTTGCAAAAGGAAACAAAAATCACTGGTGACACTTCAACTAGATATCTACAGTGTTAGTAGCACTAACAGCTACTGCGGATTTATTTTTTTTTTTTCCAGGAACCCAAGCTCAATCTTCTTCACCAAGACCCCCAATTTCCAGTGGTAAGAATCAGCACAAGAAAAAGCATTGCAAATAACTTCTGGCCCAGCCTCAACCACCCAGATATATGCGCATACAATCGGAGCCTCCTCATTCCCCCTGCCGCTACAGAAGAAAGCGTGTACAGTTTGAAACTAACCCAGTGTGTGTACTTCCAAATACCAACCACCTCTTTCTGTGCTGCATGAGAAATGCAGACCTTCCAGTGAAAAGGATTCATTTACTTATGATAATCCCGCATCAGAAAAACTGAAGCTGCTCGTGAGCAGAAGCTGCTAAAATGACACAGCAGAACCAGGTGACAGTCGTGACAAAAGGCTGAAAGGGATGGTTTGGCCATTCGTAAAATAAATAAATAAATAAATCAAGTAATAAGATGATGCAGTTTGGTAATGATAAGTGAAAGCCTTTCCTTTATGTACACATTCAGAGAGGAAGAACCGCAAACAAGGACAAACAGCACACTCAAGGGCTGAACGTCCCCCTGCCGTCTCCTGTTGGAGGGCTTTTGCTAAGTGCAGGCCTGCTGGATACAGATGCTGTCTCGGGCATCATGCTAAGCTCTGCTTTTAGGCAGCTCTGCTGCGTGGAAAAGGTCACCTTCGGTTTTCTTTTAAACAATTGTTAAGTAGCAAGTAAATGGTTGTGACTACACTGAATTCCCTGGAAGGAGGAAAACAGAGCTCTCGCCACGGGGATGTGCTGGAGGAGCAGAGTTAAAAGCTGCTGCAGGCTTTCCCACAGTGACTTTTGCTTGATTTTTTTCTCTTTCAAAAGCCAGCATTTGGAGGAAGAAACTAATAAATAAGTGCAACAACAACATATTATCACAGCTAGCTCTGTCTCTGAGCAAGGTGTGCAGGACCCAGCCACATGCCTTTTCCTATGGTGCCTTGGAGAAACATGTTAATTTTGGTTCTTGTGCTCAAAATTCAATCACAGAAGATGATCCCAAAAGGAAAGGTTCTGTTCCAAAAAGCCATAGCAACTAATTCACTTCATTCCCCCCACAAAAATCAAACTAAAACAAGGGAAAGCCAAAGGGGCCACAGAGCTGTCAGAAGGTTTTCAGCTCCTGAAGGATTGAGAAGAATTCAAGAAGAGGAAAATAAAACAGACCCTAGAACAGCTCATGTAATAGTTGTGCATTTCACATGCCCCTGGTTCTTATAGAAAAATCAACACAAGTGTGAAATAACATTCAGGAAGTTATTTTATACCTGTACTCAGATCCTATTAAAAGTTTACTGCAGGTAAGATGATACCATTACCTGGCTATATCAGCAAATTCAGATAAAGAAAACAAATAATTCACCTATGACCAAAATTAAAAAAATAAATAAATAAAAAAAAATAAATAAATAAACACCCATAGGAGAAATTTTAGTAACTTCAACATAAATCATTTTAATGAAAATTCATGATGTGGACTACAGCTATGTGAAAACAAAAATAAAGAAGCTTTGCAACCTCACTTTATTAATAGTTATACTATCCTAATTCATTATAGGACTGAAACAGAGCTGAAACCTACAGACAGAGTAAGAAGTCCTCTTTCACAAACCTAAAGAATATTTCTATATAGGAAAACAGGAATTTAGCCAGAATAGACACACTAGCATTTTCATAGCTAGATTGAAAGAATGACAGATTAACTAAATAAATAAAAAATACAGAAAACCACACAAAACCTTATCTGTGAAACAGAACTGCCACCTTGTGATTAAACATTGCAATTCAGGTAGCATTTTGGGGGTACAAAACTCTTGGGCTATAGTTTCTTCCCCCCCCTTCAAAAGCATCTTCAACCTTTGGAGAAAAAGTCTGAAGGCAAATCAGTGAGTCTTTTCCACAGACCTTCCCAAATTACTGGCACAAGATCCCAAACCACACCAAGAAAACCATAAATGTTTTTGTCCTTAGGGATCTTATGTTTAAGCAACTTCTGAATTAGGACTACATTTTCTACTTCACTATTCTGTTATTCAGCAAATAGCAATTACCATTACTACATTAAAATAAAAAGTTATTTTCAGAATGCTGCTTTTCACATCACCCATGAATGTTACATGGCTACATGTGGGAAGGAACAGTCCTACAGAAAAAGAGCACTAACAGGATGCTGATGTGGCCAAATATAGAATTCAAGATGCATTTAAGCTCCTTCATTTGGGGCTCAGCAGCAGGTAGGGGGGAGCACGGAGGGCTGTCTCACCAACAAAGCAGGGTGGAGGGCAAAGTGGGACACCAATGATTTGCCACGGTAGCTTAAGGTAAAGCCTTTCAAAATGCTGAAGGTGAATTCCACATACAAGATGAGCAGTATTGCAAAATGTTTAATAAAGGCTAATAAGATGTTAAAAAAATATATATTTTATGTATATATATATACACACACACACCCCCTCCAAAAAATCACAGATGACCACGATGGCAATGTGACTCCTTTGGATTCTGCAGGGCAGCACTCAACATTGCTAGCGGGACACAGTCTTTTCCATTATTTTCTCTGCACCCGCTTCCTTATTTTCATCACTATTTGGTTTTGCATCTTTTACTCCTGGGAAACAGGAGGGGCAGGGCGGACACTCTTGACATCATTCCCACGGTGGCTAACACCATGGGGCAGAAGGCAGCTGGCTCCAATCTCTCCATGGCTCTTTGCTAGGTGGGAACCAAGCAGGCACTATGCTCCCACAGTAACAACCCTGTCCTCCCTGCCACATAGCATGGGGAGCCAGGGCTACATCCCTGCTGTAGTCACTGGAAATGCTCCCACTCTGGGAACTGAATCAGGCTCAGGAGGAGTTTCAGAAGAGAGCTTGAATAAGTAAACGAGTAACCTAGGAACATGGAGCATGACGACTTGAGTAGGCCACACGTTCGGTGCGACGTTAGCAGTGCATTTGATGGATGCTTCCTGACTGTCAGACTTTAAATAGTAGGATATTTAAAGTTATCTCTATCAAATAAGTGATTGCTAATTTGATACATCAGCTTTGTTAAATCCAAATTAAATGCCTGTACAAGCCCATGAAAACTCAAAGTAATGCAATTATCATTTTAGACTTTATATAAAGGTGTGCTATTACCACAGCATTCAAATGTATCTTTCACGTATTAAAATAGACATGTTCAGGTAGTTTGTGCATCAAAATACAACTTTCACTCTTTGTCTATATATAAGTTTTAAGCTTGTCATACATACACGTGTATACCCACATACATACCCACGTGCCCTTTTTTTCCCCTCTCATGAAAAATTCTGCACGGAAATATTTGAAAGTCTGATTTCAAGTGTGATTGCATATGTCTCATTGACACGTTACCTTTTAAATAGCTATCCTGAACTAAGAGCTAAAAATATATATACATAATTACTTTTAAAGACATTTACATGTTATGAGGAAGCATTAACTGCATGAGTGAATACTGCACAAAGGCTCCTTCCACCCTGGGGAGGGAAGCAGCAATGCCCACTGAAGGGAAACACCCTCCAGATCTTACATTCTTACATTACTTTTTTTTTTTTTTTTTTTTTTTTTTTTTGTGGCCAAAAGTGCAATTTATTGCCCATTAACATTATTACCCTGATGAAATAAGTATTTATTTTACTCCTGGGAGTTCATCACAACAGCATCCGAGTGCTTTGTAAACACACATTTGTTTTACAACACAGCTGTGAGATGAGCAGATATTTTCTAGAGAAAGAGCCAAAACAGAGCGACATTAAGGTCATGAGGACCTCTGAATCCTGGGTGCCAGGTGGAGCCAGAGAACACAAACCTCTTGGGATATTTGGTATTGCATGTAATCCTAGGCACTGCTTGGATCTCTGGAAGGGCTGTTCAGTGAGTAAATCTTCCCTTTGCGTGGACAACAGTGGGATCCCATCAAAGAAAAGATATCATTGCACAAAAAGAGCCCAACAGTGGTAGTTCCTTATTTTTCACTTTGAAATTTGGTGACAGCTAAGAACCCGAGTGTTCTCCATATGAGTTGTCAATAATTTCTTGAACAAAACAAACAAGCAAACCAAAAACAAATGCCAAGAAATCAAAAGATAGGAATTCTGTGAAGGGCCATTAATGGGGCTGAAATCCTGGATCCATATACCAAGGTCTAAGCATTAAATAATGATACCAATAATAGCTTTCATTGGCAGTTGTGTTGCCAAGCAAGCAGACACAAATGTCTGATTTCCAGTCACAGCTTTTGAGATCTGCTGGGGCAAGATGGTTTTCTGCTCATTTTCCCCATTTATGTTTGCTGTGCCAGCTGACCTATTTTACTCCTTGCCCACGACATTGACCAGACAGGATCAGGCTCCTCCAGATTTTTGATGTCCCCATGTCAGCTCTCGTTCTAAGGCTCTTTAGTGAAGCTGCCAGAATGGGTCCTACTGTTTTCTATAACCCCTCGTACAGAGGGTTTCAAAAATGTCTTAGGTTTTTTTGTGTGTTTTTTTTTTTCCTTTCCAAATTCAAACTACAGATTTTCAAAGGTGAGTACTTTGAAATGCTTCCTTAGCAAAACAGGAATTTTGCTTTACCAATCCATACTTGGTAAAACAGCAGGGATTTTCAAACAAGGGCAGAACAAAACAAAAACCTCCTGTTTGTAAAAGAAAACAAAACTCCTTTTCTCAAAAGCATGAGAGAGGGTTTGTTTTGCGTGATTTCTACAGAAATTTTCTTTAATGGGCAAAGCAATTGGCACCTTCAGAAAGGGCTGAAATTTTCCCAAGAGACTGCAGTGATACTAACCACACTTTTTGCTTAAGAGAAAACATTTTTGCAGAGCCACATGCTACTCAAAATACAACCCAGTAAGTCAGGAGTATTATAAGGCATTTGACAATGTCGCAAAGTAAACATTGCTGCACAGGCCGAGGATGTCAGGTCCTGCATCCTACTACAGAATGGGTTAGCCCAGTTCTGTAGTCTTGCACAAAAAAAAAAAGTAAATAAATAAAGTAAATGCAAGACTGATGAGGAAAGAAAAAAAGATGGAGGTACAGGGCTGAATAACATTTTGACTTGTATCAGGACTGCATGGTCAAGCAGATCCCGCTTCTCCAGATGTGGCATGGGTAGGATGCTGCGAGTGATGGAAATTGTGCTTTGTTTGTGATGGGGTAAATCCCACACAATGGAAATAAAACAGAGACTCATTATATAAAAATAATCCCCAAGCAGCAAACATAGTTCTCTATCTGCTTCTTATCCTGAGGATTAAGTGACACCCGACAATCAAACGCATCATTTTTTTGGCTGGAGAGCATCAGCTAGCAAAAGTACCTTTAGAAACACCAGGCAGTAGTTTCAGCTGAACTGTGTGGTCCACGCTGATTAAGTTGCACCCATGTACAAGACAATTAGCAACTAAAACACTACATAAATGAAAGATCAGTTACGTCCTTTCCACATCTTCACAAACATAAAAAGGGGTTGAGATACTGACAACATGTTCTTAGTGCTCTCTTATGTAGAGCTGGAGCTGAAAGCCAAGTCTATTATTGCAGGTTACAAGTTCCCTTCTTCAATTCTGTCAACAAGTGCTGATAGCTATGTCATTTCCAGGAATCTGGGCTCTTATCTCGGCATGTCTGTGTTGATCTGGAAGTTCATCATTTTCCGTTTCATAATGCCTGACAGCCAGAAGTAAGATCGCTTTACTTCAAGCGCTGGGTGTTTCGGACTACTGCAAGTGCTACTGCACACTCAGAGTACAGTCATGTACAAGAACCTAGTAATTTTTATTCAAAAGTAGCCAAAAAAGACAAAGATGTGGTTAAAATTAATTTTGCCATCCCTGCCACAGGCATACTCTTATAGCAGACCAGGGTAGAAGGATATCTAAGGTTACCACACCAGCCCTTACAGAGAAAGGGACATGGTCTGAGCTCCAGAACTAACTACAGCCAGGCCCTCCATTCGGCTTTTTTGGCAGTACTTTGCCATACAAGATGCCAATGATTCGAGCTAGTTTTAGAATACGAAAAAAAAAATCCACAATAAAAGTTTAAAAATATATATAATTACAATGACATTTTTGTTCAAGGACCCAGAACTGTGGTGGAACTGCATTTTAATAGGTGTTTTACGTATTGCCTTATCATAACAAAGACACATCCTGAGAAAGGAGAAAAAAAAAAAAAGTGGAAAAGCTGTGCAAAAAATAAATAAATAAAATAAAGCTGTTTTAAGTAGTGGGAGTGATATAATGAATTACAGTTTCAAACTGATTCATCCTTACTGTATCACACTTATCCAAAACTGTCTCCTTTAATCTCCTTAAAAATAACATAACATGTTTTCATGCAGATATTCCTGTGATACTGCTAAGGTTACTTAGACAAATGGCAGGAATATTGATATATTATATATACTGCTACTCCATTTTGGATCAAAACCCTAAGGCCAAAGACCACACACTAATTAATCCAAGAATCACAATGATACAATTGGAAATGTGATTTCTGAAAAGCAAGAGGTGGTACTTTTTGCTTGCCAATACAGATATAGCACATGTGTATATGAACTCAGTATTGATGCTGCTGCAATTCCAAACTTCATAACAGCTGGAACTTTTTGACAGAGGATGAGAAGATTCTCTCCCCATTGCACAGAAGTTTAATAAGCAAAACCTACCCACATTAGACTCTTGTGAGTTGTCTGCTCTTCATTTTATGACTCCACAGCTGCAGCACTAAGTTGTTCAATTGAGCATAGGCTCAGTTTAAAAAAAAAAAAAAATTTTAAAAAATGTAAGTTTGATAAATACTGTCAATTTATATTTTTTTTAATACATGTTAACGTTTAGGCTGCTTCATAACTATATGTTCAAAAGGTGTATAAATGAGCAGCCAACGAGGAACAAGCTTCTACTCTAACACAGATCGATGCGATACAGACAGCCCAAATATTACAGCTCCTATCAAGCTGGGCTTAAGAATAGATCGGTAATTCTCCCTAACCATCAGTATCCATTTGCAAAGCCTGCTGGGGTGTAAAATGGATAACGCTGAAGCTCACATAAAACTTGCAAGCGAGTTGAAGAAAGGAAGAATCAGAAGAATAATTGACTATAAATATCCCATATGGATTTTTCTTTTTTTTTTTTTTCCTGAGAATTTTTATGGGTTTTGTTGAGCTTTAACCATATAAAAGTGAGAAATATCCCCCTTACACTTTCTTTAACAGAAATATAAAACTGAAATTGTTCAGGAAGTAAATAGAACCAATATCTAAAAGCCATAACACCAGAAGTATTACTTAATATCATACATGCGTTTTCAATCTTTCCACATAACTTTGCCAGACAGCACAGCGCCGGGCCTTGCAACACTGCTGCTATTTCAGGCTGCATCTCTTCAGCCGAGATGGCAATTCATATCCAATTGCGTGGGCAGCTGGAGCCAGAGCGATTTTGATGTACAGTTTTCCTGTGCAGGTAAGACAGCCACAGTTTAAGAAATCACGGATCTTTCGTGCTTGTTCATGACCCAGCATCGCCACAGCACAAAGTTGGGTGTCTCAAATTAAGCACGCTTTGCTATTTTCATTAGATACAACCCCTGTGATTCTAATGACGTTTTTTAAACCTAGCAGATCCCCTGACCTCATGGCCATGAATTAGTCTTCTGCAAAGCCAGAGGCTCTGCCCCAGACCCGAGGAGGTGGCAGCCGAGGTCCAGTGCTGAGCAGATAGGAGAGTGCCACCATAAGCAACTCTGGAAAATCTCATAAAGCTGAAGGAACAGCAGCTTTGTGCAGCATTCAATAAGAGAGTAGTAGAAAATACAAAGGACAGCATATAATAGAAACAGTGTCTCGTTAACCATGCTTAATTAGCAGTCAGGTTGGTCTACATTTATTCACTGTGATTCGGTCATTAGCTGAGTGTTTGCATAAAGGAAAAAAAGGAAATTCTTGCAAGTCAGAGGGCAAAGGAAGATCATTTGCAGGCTTCCCCCTCCCCAGAAACGATGTTAATGATCTCTGACCTCCAATTAACACTTTTCTGAAACCCTGTACAAGAGCCAAGGGCTCAGGAGAGATGATTGCCTCTGGTTTTCACTACAGTTCATTACATATTCCTCTCAAAAATAAACCACAATGGGAAACATAATAAAGCTGTGATATTTGGAGTTCAATCATTTTAATGTAGCTGTTACAACTTCAGCAGGTCAGCGTGCAGCATAATAAATACAAATGACAGAGCAAGCAGAAACCAGGGGTCTGACGTTATCATCATCTCCGTGCTATTATCTCAATTGTATCATTTTACATATAAAGATTAGCAGCCCTACAAACAGCGACTCCACAAAACTCATTAAAGAAAGGAGAAGCAAGCATCCAGAAACACTCGCATTGTGGTGCCAAGCACAGGCAGAGGCTGTAGCTGACACCAACAGCAAAGCAGACCCGGTTTCAGATGCTCGCTCAGGGTAATTATTAGATTCGATCTTTGCTTGATGATTTAGAGAAACAAACACACAGAAGGGATGACCCCTTCTGTATAGTTGGGTACAAGGATACTGCAGCTTCTAAAGTTGAGGAGGTAGGCATACCTATATTTTTTATACTGATTATAGTATAAGCAGTCTAAGTTCTTTAAGTGTTATTAGATGGAAAATAGTAATTCTGTTTTCCACATCATTACTGAACCAATTTCTTGTTATCATACAAGGAATTAATTCAAATTTTATCTGCTTCTCAACTAAATTTCATGACTGAGCTCTCTAAGGCATCATTTATAATGCTGAAAAATCTATAAACTGTGGTTATGATATAACCACGAGATGTTACAGGAAAAATAAAGCTAATTTAAGCAGAAAAAAAAAAAAAAAAAAAAAAAGTCAAGACGTGACAGCCAGAAAAATGAAGTTTTCTGGCCTTGGGATCATGGGGCTCTACAAGCTCTTTGCAAGATGCAACTGTTATGAATTATTATGTTCTGGCCACTGTGTCTTCACTGTTTTTGTTTCCTTGAACTGATTAACCTGGATTAAAGTCAGCCTAAAAATTTCAGTCTTTCCTACAGACTGCAGTATGGATGTGGACTACGTTTAATAGTCTGAGGCTATCATCAAAAGTCAGCATTTGCCAAATGATGCCACAAAGCAACACAAAGTGTTCAATGCAGCCAGCTTCTTTCTGTCTCGAAAGCTAGAAGTCTCAGATGGCCTCCACTAACTTCAATTATTGCCGCTTTGTTTGAAGTGGCAATCAATAGAAACACAAGTGATCCGTTAGCTACATCGAGCCTGGCACTGCAAAAACAGCACAAAAACACAACTTCACAGAAAGTGCTGAAACAGAACCATTGGTTTCTTCTCCTGCTGAGGCCTCACCTGAGGTCACGAGAACCAAATAACCAGAGGCTCCCTGAAATGTGCCAACCATGCAGAAGGCCACAAGAATTTTCATTTGTCATGATTTTAGGCCAAACTGAGTAAAGAATTAGAAGTTCCCTGAAGTAACGTACCACTTCCTGCACAGCAGAAGACAGGACTCTAGGTCAACGGGCACCGAGTGTTACCTACCATGGGTGTGCTCCAACTCACATCTGGTATTTTGTTATCAGGACAACACTCTTCAATCAGCCAAGGTCCCATAGGTGCCTCAGAAGGCCCTGGCAGTGGAGATTAACCCCAGAGTGTTTGAGAGGCAGCTGAAACACACAACTTTACAATCATTCTCCTAGTCAACATACGTCCCCAGCCCCAGAGGCTCTGTGCTCCAAAGCCATCCAAGCAGACCCATGGAGCAATAGGGTTAACTCTATCCCTTTCACACCCTCAGAAGAAAGGGGAGCCCTAAACAAGCATGTAGGGAAAAATATGCATTTATAGTATTTGATGTGCTCATTCGTTGATCTTTACAGCCTCACCCAAAACCAAATATGAGTTTAAATAAATAAAACACTAAAGGAATAGTGAAGTTCTCTCCTGATGTCATCCCCGTCTCCAACAGCTCTGATAACTTGATAACAGCAGCACTGGCGAAGCTGTTTGAGAGTTAAACCTGGCCTGAAGGGCACTGAGGCCCCTGTTGTCACATCGCAGAGCCCCAAAAGGTCTGGTGTGTGTTACACCTGTAGTAACAACACAAACAAACATAAAATCAAAGTTTATTTCATGGAGGTTTTTCCATTTAGCTCATGGTAAATAAAACACATCCTAAAAGGATGTTGTTTCAACCACCTGTAGAGCTCTTGGAGCATGCCTAATCTCTAAATCTGCCCGTATTGAGGGGGAAAAAAAAGCAGCAATACCAGTACAGCTGATCCAAGTTTTTCTCCATGTGAAACAATCTTCAATATTCTGCGTATAAATTTGATAGCACATCTGGCAACCTCTCCTGAGCTCCTGCACAGTCCTCTTCACATGAATGCTATTGGCAAGGTCGCTGCTAACACTGGCCCTGTGCTTTCAAATGCACTTTGCTTCTTCCTTTGTTCAGAGGGAGAACCAACATGGGTTTTTGCTGCTTTGATAGTCTTTTTTTTTTTCGCTCAGAAGATTAAATTTCATGAAGTTTGTTCTCATAGATTGAACACTTTGTGCTAAACAAATGGTCATAGTCTTTCTGGTGCTTTCAATAAATTAGAACTAGATGTTCAAGCCAATATTGAACTGACACAAATTAGATTTACAAATCAAAATTTTCCAAAAATATAATCTTATTGAACAAGTACTGTATTTTGCACCTGTCAGAAAATGTTTATTGCTTTATTTCATTAGCATGTCCTGTCAACCTTTAATTTGAAATTGCTTATCAGAAGAGAAAAAGGCATTTGGTAAAGAGAACTAACTTCTAATGATAAGAAACATGAACCCATGTAGAATAAAATACCACTGTGTCTTTAGGGTACATTTTTTTTGTTATCCGCTTGAAGCACAGTTTCTCCAAATGATTCACATAGCTAAAATACACAAACCTACCAGTGTACTCCCTCTGTTTTAATGTAACTTGTCAAGTCTGAATCATTTTCATTAAAATCATAATCTATTTTAAGCTGCATGGATTTTTCAGTTCTTATTCTGCTGTGACAAGCATTTCCTACCACGAGGTGTGGTTTTTGCTAGTGTTCATTGAGAGGAAAGCTAAAAACAGAACCATAAAACCGTATTTGTATACGCTGCTGCTAAGTGAGATTTTTCATTTTAATGGATGAAAAATGCTTTTTAAAGCAATTAAGAGTCGCAGCCTTCTCAACAGCTCTCGTTGCTGTCTCAGGGCACTGGAGGAGCACCATACCTGCACCATACCCTTGGCAGTGGCTCTTCTGGGAAAGATTTCTAAGCTTCAAGAGGGCGGCACTGACAGCTGCTGTCTGAAATCCACTTCTTGGATTGAAAGAGTCAAACATGAGCACTAAGTCACACTTGTTCGTGTCTGGCTCTAGCTCAACAAGGGCTTCAGTTAAGCACAGATAAGCTTTTCATTATGCTCAGTGGTGTGTTCAGGACCTAATGCATCGTGCCCCATTGGTCATTAACCAATCCAGCTGTCAGAGCTGGGAAAAGCTTTAATTACTTCACACAAACTCATCTTCTACTGATCTACTGCTCTTCCATGTCAGTTCATAGGACCTCCATGTTCAATGGTTTTCAGTGCATCTTGCAAAGACTGGAGGAAAGGGAGTGGTTTGGGGAAGCTGGTGCGGGCATCCAGCCACATGTGGGTGACCTTGGCAGAAAGTCTGGCATCCTGCCTCCAATGACAGTATATCCTAGGAACAACCCAGTGACTGAAAACTTGATATTTACTTATTTATTGGGAATTTTGGTCAATAGGTCCAGCTGCCCATACTCTCCCCCAAAAGGAGGGAAATACATCTCCCCAGCATACTGTTGTTGACCTCAGTAATCTACACTGGCTGAAAGTGCAGCCTCTCTGTTTCAAAGTGAAAATGTGAAAATAAAATAAATTCATCAATAAAAACACTGGTAGTTAATCCATACATTGTAGACTGATGATAGCTCATTTCCATGACCTGGTGATGGTCGTAGTCAGTCATGGAAAAACAAGTTTGTTCTCCACAAACTTTACAGTTGAGGAAAATATCATCAAAAGCCATTATTAACTCAAGGTTTAGATTTCATTGACAGCACCACGTCAAGTGAGGTGGGTTTTTTTGCTGCTAATTTTGATAATTGCCTTTTTGCATTTCTTTAAAGCATTGCCACATCTGCTTCAGACACAGTATTCTCCAGGTTGTCATTCATTTGCTGGTATTAAAGCTAATTGGCAGCACTTCCAGAAAAAAATGCTCATTACAAAAGCCTTTTAGATATACATTCTTAAGAGCACCCAACTATTTCTGTACTAGCCAACAACCATATGCTTTGATACAAATAATATAAATTGCATCCCTAACAAGCTGCTCAGACAGGATAGATCTCGTGTACAAAAGTGAAGTTATATTACATTCTTTCCATGTTTTCCAGCCCTGAAAACCCTGAATCTTGTTAAGCTTTTCAAAGATAATAAGGAGGGGACAGGGGTTGGGTTTATAACTAAATAAAGACTCCCCAGGCTGTAGAAGTGCGTCAAAACATGGTTGTTCTGAGATACTTTGACTTCCTTATTATTATCTTTAGAAATCCTTCACACACAAACACCAATGCCCCAAATTAGGACCCCTCAGCCATAGAGCACTTGACTTACCTATTCCACACCAACAATTCCTCATCTATAGCTTTGTTTTTTCAACGTGCACAGTGGCACATACTTGAACACACGCTGTTTTATATGTACTCTGATTTGGAAAGTTTAATCAAGCAACCAGCAATGCTCATGTTTTAATCACAAAGAGAAGAGAGCCTCTTTCCATATCTTCAGCTTTAAACAGCCCCGTTCCCAGGCTTTGCCATGCCAAGCCTCTTTAAAGCAAAGTTTTCATATGATCCCTTTCATGCCAGGAGACAGGGCAGAAAGAAAGAGAATTTGTAAGGAGTACTAGCATTTTATTATGTTTTCTAATCACAGTTCACATATTAAATTGTAATGCTGGGCTTGCGCTGACAGGTGGTCAGGAGATTCAGCTTTTAGCAGTCCTCCATTCAGCCAGCCCAACATTGGATTTGATTTATTTATATATATATATATTTTTAAATTGTGGCCTTTAATCCTTATCTGATACCCACACACGCAGCATCTGTTTCTGCAGTGTCCAGACCAATAAGGACTGATAGTAAAACAAGGGCTGTGCCTGGCTGCAGGAGAATATATTGGCTATTGACTGCATTTGCCCAGAGCCATCATCAGACCTCCTGCCTGGCGCTCGGGGCGCAGTTAGCACTGTCATGCAGCCGCTGGCTCCAGGCATCAGCCGTTGCGTTTTCATCGAGTGTCTCAATGTATTTCAAGACCTATGACACAGGTCTAATTTTACTTTAGTAAACAGTGTCCTCCCCGATTTGTCAATTTATTGTTGATACACCGTTTGCAAAGAGTTCAATTATTGAGCGGGAAACAAACAGGCAAAGTAAATGTGTTTTCCTCCAGAGGGAGCAGAAGACATACTGCTGGTCCTTTCAAGTGCTCTTCTGAGCTCTTTGGAAGGTAGATTGTTTAATTTAATGTTCAAACAAATGATGGTCTGAAAGAGCTTCTTGCGTTCAGATAATACTTTCTCAGAAGCTTAATTTGCTAATTTCATTAGGCACCGCGTCAGCCCGCGCAGTTTTCAGGGACACATTTAGAGGGCAACTTGTCTGAGTGTAATTTTAAAGAAACGGATTTGACACAGTGTCAATCTATTGCCGAGCTGCATGGCATCTCCCAGGAAAACAATTGAATTTAGGAATGCAGCCTGCTTGTTTTAATCTCCTCTATCTCACCAGAATAAAGTTACTCTTTTACATAAGCAGCGAATATATTCGATGTTTGATGATATGCAACTTCAAATTTGTCCTTCACCAAGGAAAATAGTTCAAGGCTTTCAGAAGCAAAGACTAAAAGCTCAACCATTATCCCCCTCAGTTTTCCAACAGTTTGTAAGTGAAAGATCATGCTAGTCACTGCCTTTCTGAACTTGATTCATCTCCTTGATGTTATAAAACACTGAATTTCACAAAACATCCTCCCAGATGAGGCTACACAACCCTCGTGAACACTGAGCCCAACTGCATGTCGGCCTCAAATGGAAAGCAGGGATGAAAACCTCAATTCTTTAAGATTATCTGCAGCTCGTGGGTCGGGAGATGCTTTCCCATTTTTTCAGGTCTCACCATGAGACCATTGCAGTGATCAATCAGGGAGCTGGCAGGTGCAGAAGAAAAGCAATGATACTCCAGGCTGACATTCAAGCCCATGATATGTATGTCTTATTACTGAGTTCTGTATGGGGTTCTTCAGAATGAAAGGAAAAGCAGCTTTTAACAGAGAAATGTTATAACAAGTTCAGTAAGAAAATCAATGAGTTTTCAAAATTTACCAACAAGGAAAGAGAGTCGGGTTAATATAAAGCAAGCAAAGAAATGACAACAAAAAAACACCCAGCCACCTGCAGCCTAAAACTCTGTCCCTTTTTGTGGCATGACACTAATCCGAATGGATGTGTTCCTCTGGGAAAGAAAACCTCTCTCCTACACATGCCTCACACAAGAGCATGACACACACCATCCCTCTTTCCTGATGAGCACATAGGAGAACTGGGGGACTTTGAGAAGTAGTAGCTAAAGCTTTGGACCTCTTTCCAAGTGGGAGGTAACAGGCCTTGGAAACATTTAAATTCTGCTTCTGGCTCACAGCAAGTCTGGACACAGGGAGGTCATGGCTCGATGTCATTTCTTTTGATGATGGAGGAGAATTTTATATCTACCTCTTACAAGTTTTAATCAATCTTCTGGCTCTGCAAGCTTGATAGTTTATATTTGTAAGCCCAGAAATATACTGTTAGTATCATTTTCTATTCTGGGGCATTTAATCCATTCAAAACAAGGAACAGGGCAAAGTGCAGCATTTGAGCACCTGCCTTCCAGGCTTGGTTTTAGGGCACAAAGTCTCCTGGCGGTTCAGTTGTACCAAGCAGTAAAATGGCACAAGTGACAGCTTTAGAGGATGGCAAAGGGTTTCTGGTCCACTTCTTGCTCCTTCCTGTGAGGGAAATTCTCCAGCCCTCAGGGGACCTCTGCAGCAGCAGGTTACACTTTAGCTGAGCACTTAAGGTTGGATTTCATTAGAGCACTCCAATAAAGACTTGTTAGCCTTACAGTGAGTTATGGTTGCAGCCTAAAAAGGCTAGAGGAGACCACGTCCCTTCTGTAGGCTTTGTTTCTTCCCTAATGCTTATTACCCCACTTGTTCCTAATACGTTGCAATCATTTTTAGAAACTGTGACTCAGCCTTCCCTCTGCCAGGCAGCAACAAAGCAGTCCCCAGGGCAGCTCACAAGCATCATACTCCGTGCCCAAGTTACACAGTCCTCGCAGCAGATGTAGGGGTGTGCAGACAAGCTGGAACCTTTTATGCCACCACCCTAATCCAGCACCAAGCATGCAGGATTCACCAAAGCCTTGGCTGAGTACGAAGGTGACATCCGCAGCCGTGCATTCCTGGATCTTGGAGCACAGGGGAGTCACTTCTGTGACATGCCCTCAGAAGTTGCCTGCTTGACTTCTCCCAGGCACATGCACTGTAGAAAAGCCAGCTACTGGAGGCTTTAGAACAGAGCTTTTCTGGGGGTACCAGGGAGAACAAGCAGGTCTGGGCTTTGGGCTAGCACAGCCGGGACGACGCGTAACCATCTGTTCCTGCTCATCCTTTGCTGTTTGAAAGGGATGAGAGAAGAAAAGATATTAATACTAAGAGTCCTGTGGGATAGGGTGCATCTCAAATCCCCACGACAGAACACACATTACATGTTGTTTCCAGCGCTGTAATTATCTGATAAAGCTATTAACCATACCCTTGAGATGCTATAAAGCATTAATACTTCCCACCAAAGCAAGCTGAATCATGGCCAAGTATTAGTCAGCAGCTGTATGTTACTTTTAGAATAAAAGAAAATTATATCAGGAGAGTCATTGCCGGGTGCTTCTGAGAAAATGAAGGCTTACAATGGGAGGTTGAGGCTGCTATGCACAGTTCTGCTGAAGAACTCCGAGCACACAGCACTTCTTTCTTAGCAGAACTTCACAGGGAAGAGCAAGCAAACGAGGAGGAAACCTCAGTCTCAGCACACTGGTGCTGAGAGAGGAGGCTGCTGCAGAGCACCGCGGTCCTGCAGGGAGGGATGGGACCCTGCAGAGGGGTGGTGGAGCTGGGACAGACACAGGATGTTTTCCTCATCTAACTGAGAGCCTTGGGCCATCTCCCAGGGCAGGCGGCACAAACTGCACAGCCAAAGGCTTGCTGAACACCCCACAGAGTCTGGGGTACAGGGGACAACACTGCCTGGGCTGGGGGAGGCTAACTGCTGGGGGCAGCACTCCCTTCGGACACACACCAGCCTCTTCGCTCTGTGCTGCCTCTCGTGGTACCCTGCTGGGCTGAGCTCTCTCATCATTATGCATCCTAGAAAATAGTGGGAAAAAAAATAGATTTTACACTGGGAATCTGGGAAAATTGTGTTTTAATTACGGGTGTTCCCAAGCTATTTTGTGCTGTACAAAAATCACCTGTTACACATACAGGAGTGGGTGTCTCAGGCCACATTTACCTCCTCTTCACATTGAAATCTCATTGAGAATTTCAAACACTCGTAACCAAACTACTATGTATTCACCCCAAAATAAAAAGTCAGCAACAGGGAACAATTCCAAGCATACGCATAGGACCCCTATGCACCAACTGCCTTGTCAGTTACAAACCAGTGAGAGCAACTTCAATTCTCCTCTCCATTCTCTATCTCAGTTTCTATCTCAGTTTCTTCCCTCACATTTATATTTACCCCTCCCCCCTTTTTTTTAATCTTTAATTACACATTAGTGTATTCTTGCAGTGTGCTGTTAAGAGTTTTCAGGAGCATCAGTGCTCCAACAAACAAGTAAATAAAGCTCTGCTGGAAGGGGCTGTAAGAGGTCAGCCAGCCTACCTCCAGTCTCAAGGCAGGCACAACGACATATGCACCCACTGATACAGCTTCCACATCACCTATAAGGACTGAAGAGCAGCCTTGTCCTCACTATTGCTGAAAATCCACATCACAATAAGAATTTTGGATTTTTTCCTTTATCCTCTCTCTCCACAACCCCCTTATTTTTTTTTTTATTTTGCTACCAATACTTCTCAACATAAATCTCTGACAATTTCCAAGTCATTCCTGTACCAGCCTCCTATTCTGCCCCACTGCATCTAGGGCCAGGCAGGCAGTACAATTGCAGCATGTTGGAAAACACAACTGCAAAGCAATACTAAAACATTTTGAGCTATAATGTTTGTACTTGTATTTTGTAATTTCACATATGGAGATATCACCTAATTGTCAGTAGACTAACAACAATTCTCATCGAGGGCCTAACCCACAGCTCTTCAGAGTCAATGAGACTGTTCTATTACCTTCAAATGGCTTTGGATCACCCCCAAAAGAAAAAAAATAAAATAAAAATAAAAAAAAAATTACAAATTGTCTCATTAACTTCTCCAAATGTCTTTTGAACCACTTCCAGAAAAAATAAATGAAGAAAAAAGTATCAGGCACTCCAAGAACACAACTGAAGGAGAAAAAAAAAAAAAAAAAAAAAAAAAAAAGCCCAGACTGCTTTCAAAATGATGTGAGATAAAACATAATCACATATTGCAAATGACTCCTGAAGTCAGGGAGAACAGAACCTGCCATAAGGCTGCCCTTCGATCCTTCTATGTCTCCATCATTCAGCCTCTCCTCGCTATTCAGTCAGGTCATGTGCGAAGCGTTCACACAATCATTGTCAGAAATAACCACACTTCTTCCCATCTGCACTTGCTCCAAGCTGAGCAGAAAGAAAAAACAAAACCCCATAGCACTGACAAAGCAGCTACATCAACAGATGTGAGTTCTGATTTAAAGAGCCATATTTCTTCCCCCAGAAATCTTTGTTGCACTAGGAGCATGTGGACTTGCATAAAGTTTTCTTCTAATTGAATACATTAAAGAAAATCTTATAAGACAAATACGGGACAAAAAAGTCTATAACACATGCCCAAATCCAGGTGCTTTCAGATGGAAGTAAGGAGCAGCAGTGCCTTCAGGAATCCTGCTTTAGGCTCTAGGAATCACAGTTTGGGGCGCAGCAAAAGCTGTGCAGCTGATGCGCTCCCATTGTGAGTTTTGCTTCATCGTAGGCCTATAATTGGTTAATTTGGACCTGCCTGCTAAAGCAATAAGATTACTGCAACCATCCTGAATATTTCCTGCTCGTTGCTGAAATAAAAGCCTCTGCTGGGTCGTGATTATGAAGCATGGTTGCCCTTGTAATTCTAATATCTGCCTTCCTTAATTTACAACTCTCCCACCAAATAAAACCAAGGAATAGATAGAAACCTCATTAGCATTACAAAATTAAAATTATTAAAATGATCCACAATATTATCCTTCTGGATTTCGCATCAAATAAAGCTTTGTTCTGCAACATTTTCGCTGTTTGAGAAATAGATTACTGCCAGCCTCACACCGCAGCTCACCAGAAGTTCAGAGAGAATATCAGTCTTCATTTTCTACTTAAATTGTTTTGATACGAGATTGAGCTATTGACC
Organism: Aythya ferina; assembly: GCF_964211825.1. Classification (NCBI taxonomy): domain Eukaryota; kingdom Metazoa; phylum Chordata; class Aves; order Anseriformes; family Anatidae; genus Aythya; species Aythya ferina. The sequence continues at coordinate 25,736,021 of NC_140305.1, forward strand.
ACACAATTTGGGGGATGGAGCGAGGCAGCACAAACACAACCAAAGCCCACGTATAGTCTTAGTTGTCCATATTGTAAAGAGTCTGATTTTTAAGATATTGCAGAACAATGCTTGGGATAGGACATGAAGACATTTTCAAAATATCCAGTAATTTCTCATAACTCGCTCTGCCAAGTCTCATGAATGCTTGGGGCCAAAGACTTGACCAAATGCATTTCTGATTGAGCTCTCAGAAATCCAGGTTCCTCAGGAAACCCCCTGCAGGATCAGGACTATTACTCAAAGAAGTTTGTAAACACAGAAAGCAACAAAAGACAAGTCATTTTTGAAGCGTCTAACAGACATTTTTCCTCCATGAAACAATATTCAAACCTTACCTATTTAAACAAGCAGAAAATTGTGAGATATTACCTACCAAAAACAGAAAAAAAAAAATCTCAGAAGTGGGAGTACAGTATCCAGCCTGTCATTCTGCTGGAAGTTAATGAGATCTTATGCCGGGAATGAATCATAGGGTAGACGCTAGATACAACATTGCCCACCAAAATCCACAGCTGCATTCACTAGGTATATTTCAGGGTTATCTTTAAAATATATATTAGAGGATGAGGGCAGGACTAGCTGAAGGCTGCTGTGCTGTGAAGCTGTTCCACCCATCAGCAGCAGGCATCTGAAGGAGGTGTGGGGTGGGAGAGGGGAGGTGGGCGAAGGAGACCACGCAAGGGGGAGATGCCTCACCACCTTCTCTCTCCCTGCCCACATGAAAAAGCTCTCATCCCCTTCCATGGATCCACAGGTCCCTCAGGCCATCACACCAATTTTAGTGCAATGCTCCATGGTGCCTAAGTTGCGGCCCTTCTGAACAACCCCCCATCCAACATACACAAACCACCTTCCTTCACTTCAGGAAGGTTAAAAAAAAAAAAAAAAAAAAAAAAAAGCCTAAAAAAAAGGCAGAACTTCAGGCACATCGAGAGATACAACTTTAAAATACTGGAGACAATTCCATGTCCTGATTCAACAAAAGCATGTGTTGAAATATTTATGGGGCATGCTGAGGTCTGTTGTGGAGCAAGCCAGCTCCTCCACACCGGGTGAGAAACCCAAAAGAGATCTGTAAGTCACACCAGGGGACAGGATGAAAAACCTGAAGAAAACATGTTCCATGTTTGTCTGGTCCTAATGGCAGTTGATCCGGTTAGCATCCTGCTCAATTGCTTGATAAACTAACGATAAACAGACCTTAAGAAGAAAAGCACAGCTTTGACAAGTATAGTACAGAAAGCTTTGGAGAAGGCTTTCAGGCATTTCAGCATGTAATTACTCCTTTTCTTTTCTTGTTCCTTGCATGGAGCTTGGCCACAGCCAGTAGTCTGTAAATTAAACATTCATAACCATGATAGCTGCACAATAATAATAATAATACTTATTTATTTTTTCCAGCATGTTTCATCTTGGAAGGCCCCCTGAAGAGCAGCCAGCTGTCCCTGAGAAAGGCAGGCAGAGCACAGCATGCCACAGGATCTAGTGGCTGCAAAATGAGGTGCCAGCAAGGCTTGGGAACAGAGACCAAGGCCAAGGCAGAGGGAAACCAAAGAGTAGAAGTTAGCCATCACTTAAATGAAGCAGGCACAAACAAGACTTCAAAACCCAATCTTAAAGTTCTGTTTTTCTTCAAATGTTGTGAAGTTTCAGTATCCAACTTTTCCAGAAAACTAGCTTTCACTCCTCTTCTCTCATCTCTGTGCCCTGGTTTCCCAAAAGCAAAATGGAGTTAATATCTATTCAGCCAGACACCCATTAGAAAATCATTTAAATAGCTTTAATTTGATATCCCAGAACTTTTATGTCAACAGTGTAACCAGAGCATCTCCACTCCACAGAACTTGCAATCAGCTTCTCAGAACACATATTTTAACGTGCATTTGTCTGTGATGGAAGAGACACCCATCAGCCACATGCTGAGGCTACGGTGTACTTCTCACCGGCCTCTTCTAACCAAACTTCTCCTGTATGCTTCAAGGAACCTCCTTTGCCACGTATAAGAAAAAAAAAAAAAAAAAAAAAAAAAAAAAAAAAAAAAAAACAGAAATTCAGTAAATATAAGTGACTAAATTTAAAAAGAAAAAACAAAACCGTGTAGCAAAGTGAACAAGACTTTAGGGAGTTTCTAACTGCTTCTCAGGAGTACTGGGTAAGGCATCCATATGGATCATGTCATGATGAATTACAGGGACTTTTTCTATGCATGTCAGCTAATTCTAACATTTATCCACTTTATTTTACAATTTCAGTTTTAATTTGATCATCCTCCCCATTTTCTCCCACATCCCATATACTCTTGGGACTTCTTAAAAATAGCACATGTATTTAAGCCAGATTCACATGAAAATACCACACATAAATCCAGGCCAACAATAAATAATGACTTTTCTCTCAGATGCTACAACCAGATTTATACAGCTAAAGCAGATATTGAACAGACAGCCAGGGACATCTTCCACCCATCAGTCACAGTGGCATTATTCCCTTCTCACGGCCTTTGGATTGCACGACTATAGCCTCATTTGGGGGGCAGGATAGTTTGTGTTTAATCAGGAGCCTGAAGACCAGCACGTTAAAATTAGGAGTTGGGCTTGATAATTCTTCCATTTCCCTTCAAACTCGGGATATTTTGTTTAAAAAATGTTGGGGTTTTGTTGTTGTTATTTTGTTTTGTTGTTTTTGTTTTTTTTTTTTTTTTTACTGAATAACAGAAGACACATTCTAGAGAACTTAACAAAAATGACTACTAAAAAGTGACTAAACAAGATTTAACAAACAACTTCTAAATCAGGGCCATTTTCCACACAGGCAGCATTAATGTTCCAGCAGAAGGGAACAGCTGCAGGCCCTGGTGCAAGGCCCAAGTCTGGCCTAGGGAGCCTGATCCTCTGCCACCTCTCACAGAAGGAGGATTGTGTCCTGAATTTCAGTTCCTTCACATAGATGAGCCCAAGGAGGTCCATAACCCCCCCACACTTCACCCATGGGTAGTCCCCTGCTGCAGAAGGGTATGCAGGCTAACCCATAGTGAACCCATTGGCCTTCACTTTTTGCTTCTGCTCACCAACACCAGCTCACGAGTTCTTGCTGCAACATGGTGGCTAAGCCCAGAAAATCCCGCATTTATAACCCAGAGCTCTGTATTTGTATGGGTTAAATAGGGAACCCTCCCAGCCTGTCAGATGGCAGGGGAAGGCCCAGGTCCCCCCTAGGCTGCACTGCCCATCACTCTCTGCATGAGCACACCCTGATCGCAAAAAGCCAGGTGTTCCTCAGCTGCCACCCCCCTCTTTGCAAACACCGTATTTTCTGTTTATCCTCTACAGCAGGGCACTTTCTACTGTCAAAGTGAGTTAAAGAGGTTTCATTTGATTTACCACCAGGCGGCTAAAAGCTGTTGGCAGCAGCTGATGGATGTATGCAAGGCTGCAGCTCAGCAGAGTGGGGATTTGGGGCATTTGCCCAACATTTTCTTTCATTTTTCCATCCAAATTTAAAAATTTTGTTCTAAGTTTAACAGAGCTGGGTGACACAGAGGGGCTGGGGAACCACCCTGGGAGCCCAGCACCCCACAGAGCAGGGGAGAAGGGACAACAAGGCATCAGGGGAGCCAGATAAGCCACACCACCAGGGAGAAAACCTTTGCCCTCCGCAAGAGTTGAGAGTAAGCCACAGGCTAACAGAAGAGATTGAATGGGGAACAGTGAGAAAGAATGGCTGTTTTTATATTGCTCATGTTACAGTGTTATGTTGCTGTCATACATATTAATAAATGGAGTATTTGTTATAGACGTACTGGACTTTTTTTTTTTTTCCAGGCTTTCTACAAAGTGGGATTGTTTAAATTTGCTCCACTCAGCAGGGGTGAAATAGGATTTTAAAAGTATCTGTAATGACACAGAGATAGAATGAGCAACCAGGGAAAGAGAGGCTGTTTTCTTTGTTTTCGTCTTTTTAAATTCAGGCTTCATCACAGCCTGTCACTTGACTTTGAAGGGAAATCAAGCAACTAAAATAAGGCCTAGCGAAATGCATTTCAGTTATATCACATCCTAAAAGTGAACAGCATGTACATGCAGAGGATGATCATAGGAATATAGACACACAACTTCCTCTGTAGAAGAACTATTTTAATAAGTTTTTCTTTTTCAACTTCAAAAGTTAACTGCATTAATAGCAACTTAAAAGCTACACAAGACCATAACACAAGGATATTCATCTTATCAGAATAACCCTCCACACAGAAAACCTTCTGGAAGAGAATCTTCAAGAGTAACTTTTCCAAAGGAAATTCACTCTCATTTTATTTTATTTTTTTTTTGTTTTTCCTCCGTGGAGTTTCTATAGCTTGTTGTGGAAATTTAGAAGAACAACAGAGATCAAATGTTAAACTCTACTTCAATTTCTAAAGTTTCCTATTTAATTCTAATTTCTTATATGCCATATATACTGCTTGGAACAGACCCTCAAATACAAGTATCCTAAGTACCATGAGAAGTCAGAAATAATTATTACTGAATTAAAGAGGTAAGAACAGGGTCCAAGATGCCATACCTCCAAAGAGGCCTGCACTTTATAAAGAGCCTCCATGCAGCCATAGAATTTAGGTTTGCAATGTAAGTTACTCCGCAATGGTAGAGCATATATGCAACAATAATGCACACCGATTGTTATAAGTAATAATGTTGAAGTGAATTAACATCTACAGAGCATGCTACAGAAAGCTCTTCCCTACATCCCAGCATTAATCTTCAGAAACTCATGGAAGTAACAACCCCCTTTCCTTGTTCCTCCTTACTTCCAAGGGTAGTATTTCTATTATTTTAGCAGATTTTTCCAATACCTCAACTGCTATCCAAATTAAAGTTCAATAGTATCACCTGTTATAACTCATCCTTCTCTCTCTCCCAGCAGTGAGCCCAAGGAAAACACCAACTGCAAGTCACGTGCCTCACATACCCAGCTTTCTGAGCTTCATACTCTAATGGATCAAAAGCTTTTGACATGAAAAGCTTGTTAGCAATGCCCTGCTCACCAGCCAATTTTCAGAGAGTTCAGCATATGTCTAATCAAAAGATCATCCATATAAATCAGACTTTCCTTTTTAATTGTAACATCTCAGTGGGCCTTTCTAATAAATATTTTAAATTCATTAAACAAGTTTCATAAAAGTACCACCTTGGGCCTTTTAAACACTTCAGAATTTAAAATGTGAGCCTAGTTTGGCGCTAGAGCCTACTCATGTTTAATGTTGGCATTTCCCCGTGTTGACATTTGGGACCGCGCTAGGTGCAGTGCTGTGTTATCGCTCCTGGCTGCCTGCCACAAGGAGACGTTTCAGAGCAGCAGCAATTACCATCTTCGAAGCAAAAGATTGAGGCAATGAATCGTCTGTGGCTTCAGATCATCCCTTAGCACATTAACCGACGCCCACGCTAAGCATCTCATGAAGATTCAGATACCACGGTGGTGAGGACGGGGTGCTCCAGCCACGTCGGGGTTGCTGCAGAAAGGGTTTTGCAAGGTTGCAGAGTGTGCTGCATGCTGCAGCCTGGATCAGAGACAACTGCATGAGATGCTCCTTTGAGCTTTAGGATGCACGAAATACTCTCAGGAAGGTCATTTTTGTAGATAAGCAATGATTTTATAACCCCTCATCTAGAAGTTGGGCTCTGTTCTGAAGGGGAATGCAGCTCCGAAAGCAGAACCACAGAGCGGTCGATTGGAGTGCAAGGAGGTCCTGCAGTCACCTTGGCCTAATGCTGTGGCAACAATACCAGGAAAAACACACCTCAGGTTTGAGGGCTAGGACATATTCAGATTTTCTTCGTGTCTGGAGACCATAACATTCATTTGAGGGTTGTGGCATTCTCTTTCAATAAAGGAGCTTAATATGCAAGATTTCAAGACTAAAGCATAATGTACTTCATCTGTGAAGCACCCAGAGACTGTCAGGTAACTGTTAGCATCTTACAAACTCTTGGACGTGGTAAGTCTTCACAGCTTCAAAACAAGTCTTTAAATTAAAACCTATTACACTCTGCTCAGCAAGGTTCTTACACTTCTGGATTTTTGCAGCCATGCTCATTTCATTAGTACACTCCTAAATAAGCTGCCTAAGCACAAACTTGGTAATTAATGCAAAACGTTTTCCTCAAGGTAACAAAATTAGTCAACATGCCTTCATGAAAAACAGCCCAGGGATGTTTCCCATCTTGCTGTGAGCATCCCCAGGTAGATATCTACTTTGCAGAGCACAAACCCAAATGCCAAGGCACACAACCCAAGCTTTGTGCTTCAGAGTTACCAGAAACACTGTCAATCTTAATAATTTGAGAACAAGACAATCCACTGGGGCAGGGCTCAGCAATTTTATTTCTTTAATACTAAACTAAGGATCAAACTCCCAAGTTTGTATAAATACCCAAAGCAACTGCTTCACAATATGAGAGATCACTAGAATATCTATTTTCCTCATATTTCACTGTGATTTTTTAATATAATAGCAGTAATATTAAAAACTCTAAAAACTTATTAAAAAACACATTTTGGATGTGGGAAGGGTTCCCCTTTCTGTCTGACAACTTCATTTGCCTCCCCTATTTTGCAAATCAATTTTCTTAAGATCATATGAGGAAAAACTGATCAAGCAAACAGATTGAACAGCTTAATCTATGTGAATTCCTCCCCAAGTTCCATAAATACAGGTCACGTATGAACTGAAATGAAATCAATAAAAAAAAAAAAAAACAAAACTCTAAAGTATCTTATTTCCCCATCAAAATTATTTATTTGGTTAAAATCAGAAGGGGGAGAGAACTCTTCTCTTCCCAGTAAGTATTGGCATTGCAAGTTCTGTACATCATCAAAAGAAGTTGCAGTTCCTTGCTTGAAATGATGTCACATCGCCACCCATTGAGGGGCCCTCATCTCTGACCAGCCCTGCACAGCAGCAGCACAACACGGGGTTTCATTCTGGTTAACATCAACATCCTTTTCAGCTTCAGTAGCTCAGAAATCATAGCTTAGACCCTGAAACACCTTCTAAAAAAGCGTTGACAATGCCATTTACTTGACGAAGTGAAACTCCATAAGAGTATGTTGGACTGTCCCTGAGGCCTCTTTACTCACAGTGTGCATACCTAATGCACCTCACCAGAAACATCCTGAACCAGAGGGCTTAGCTCAAGGTCAGATGTATTTGTTTAATGCACAGATACTGTGAGATAATGATGAGCCATATAAGATATAAGTACTCAATATAAATGGCTTGCCTAACCTTCCCTGTTCTATCAGCTGCTCCTGCAACATTTTATGTATAGAAGGTAGTATCTTAATGTTAAGTGTTTTATAACCAAGGATTAATATTTCTTATTAAATTTATTTTAAAAAATACTTGAGCTGTGCTGGTTAGCTTTGTGTAGTTACTAGCTAGGCTTCATGTATCTCATCTATGCCACTGCTAGGCTCTTAATGAAGTAAATTGAGTTAAAGCAAAAAGGTTTTGACTCCTTACATTCCCCAGGTCAAGGAGGAAATCAGAAAAAAAAAAAAAAAAAAAAAAAAAAAAGTATTTTTAAGCATTCAGAGACTTCTACATCTACAAGCCCATCAGCACAATTCATCACAAAGTTTGAGGCAGGCAGCAATGCGAGAGGCACATGAAAGGAAGGCCACGGGCAAAAGATAAGTAGATTTTATTTAAGCAACTTTAAACAAATGTTGGAGAAGCACTGGTAAATCTGCTGTAGCATCACTTTTACCATCTAGCAGCACTCTTATTGACAACTCTATGCTAATAGGAACTTTGAAAAAAAGCATCCTAGAAGACATTTAGCTTCATCCAGATCTGTTTACATCCTTCTATCTTATCAAAGATGCATATTCTGCATTTCAACCTGTGCAGCAGAGAAGTGTGAAGCCTTCACACATCATCAGTTGCAGGGATGCACAGAAGCATCTTACCTGGGCCCTTCACCAGACTTGTACAAGAACTGTGCCTCTGGAAAGGCTTTTGCTGGCATGTAACTGACATACATTAGGTATTGTGAGGGTTTCCAAAAGACAGATAGTTTGACTGTTTTGCTGTTTTTGTTTGTTTTTTAATTTGCCTGTTCTTAACTGCTTGGTGTACCTCTGGCTTGGAGGCTTGACAGACAAGTCCCCTTTAAGTACTTAAAAGGGATTTAGTAATTACATTTCCTCCCCCCACTAAAATGAGAAACTCTCATTGCCATTTTGTGAAAGGAAGGCTTTGTATTAACCACCTTATTAAATAAACTGCAAATACTTTCCTTTCCTGAGCCTCACAGGTGCAGCTAATTTTTCCTTGCAAACTCTTCACTTCAAAGCACACATATTCTACAAATTCCCAAAACTGAAGTGGTCACAACTCCACACACACAGAGGGGGGAATATGTAGTAGCTACAACTGATTAGTAATTGTAACAAGAACATATGTCCTTCATATTGCCAACATCCAATATTGCCACCAGAAAAGTGACTTGTGCTCCAAGGACAACCTGAGTCCAGCTTCAGTCACTGCTATGCAGTACGTATTCTCATGGACCTAAGTATAGAATTCTCTCTATATATGTAGAAATTTAATAGCATGCTTAAGTCACTCAGGTCAGGATGGGGATTTGCAAAACACTCAATACTGAGCTAGTTCTCCTACTTCCATTGACGCTTATTATTTATTAGCAGGAAAGAACATAATAAAAATGAAGCAAGACCAAAAATCCAGTGCCAGCAGTGGGAACCACTCACCCATTCTCTCCAGATGCAGGTGTATTTTTCACTCCCAACCTCCACTATGCAAGGAGAGGAGCCCACTTCCTCTACAGCACAACATCATGAAAGTGTCAGTAGGTTAAAAACTAAAGAAAAGGTAAAGTCTGTATATTAAAAGATTCTTCTCTTTCAATGAGGTTTGTAACAGTGGTTACATGTCACATTAACCAAGCTATAAAAGAACCTGCTACCATTTAATTTGCTTTTATAGTCTTCCTCCACACCTAATGCTACATTATGCATGTAATAATGAAACCTGATTACACAGCTGGGTGGTATTCTCTGGACAGGGTTTCCCTCACGGTCCTCCTCCCAAAACAACCTCATCTTCCTCTATTTCCCAAATATAACAGATGTTCTACAGCCTCATCATGAATATGTATTAACCAGGTGAAAGGAAGATTTTAACCAAGGAAAGGAAGTTTTAAAGAAAATACTGGAGGTGGGTGGCTGGGGTCTTGTTCCTTGGGTTTTGTTGGTGGTGTTTTATAGATTTGGGTTGGTGGTTGTTGGTTTTTGATAGAGGCAGAAAGTTCTGCATTTCATGCATTTGCACCTCTATAATTTAATTGTTTCTTTGGGTTTGTTTTAAACTACTATTAATTTAAGGTTTAATTGACTGACAAAATCAGGCTACCTAGTTCAGCAAACTGACCATTCAGCGCTTCATCGTGAATATGTTCCCCGTTCAGTATTAATATGCAATGTGACAGTACTGACACCTCAACAGCACGGAAAGTGGTTCCCTCACATTGTTTGCTGCCTGGGAAGTGAAGACTGGCAGATGTTCAGCCCTTCACTTGCCAGGAAAATTAGCACTTTCCCAACAGATATGCATACAGAGTGAAGCATCCCGTAGTCATTGACAAAACAGATCTCAGCATGGCAATGGACTGCTTGGAGACAGGAGCTCTTCAAACTCAGTATGTCAAGAAAGTACAGGCAAAGATATTATTTGCAGTCACACAACCAAGACTTCAGAACTGTGCAATTACTGTGGCATCACAACATGGAGTTTATCATCCATCCATTGCATCTTCACACGAAAATTGCAGAGAAACTAGTTTACAGGGCCTTAGCAGTATAAAATTCTTTTCTTTTTTTTTTTAAATTTCATCAAAAGGAATCTTATGATTAAAGATGAATAAGCATTTTTTCTGAACTTAGCTGTCATATTAGATTGATTTCCTGTATATTTTGAAATGATAAATTAGTAAGAGTTTTCTTGCCTGATCCCTGTTAAACCTTACAAGTCTTTAGTGATTTCTACATAAGCCTCAGACCTACTCACATTAAAATGCTATCCAAAGCTCTGTATTTGGTATGATTTCACTTCTAAGACATGACATATATAGAAAGAAAAAAAAAAAAATCCACCTTTAAGGAAATCACTTGGAAATAAAGAAATATTTGTCATTGAGCACCAAATTGTTTAGTATCTACAACCATAAAGATAGCTGCAAAAATGGCAAATTTCCACCTTAGGTGGAAAGAAGAAAGATATTTAAGTCTGATAGAAGTATTCATGAAGGAATTATATCATCATTCCCTGGTCCATGCATCTCATGCAGAGAAACAGAGCCTCCCACACAGCCCAGAACTGAGATGAATCAAGCTGTCATTGAAGTTCCTTTGAGCAGCATCCTTGCATTGGGGTGACTCGTTGGGTATCAGCGGGACAGCCAGGGACAATACCTTTTGGGCAGTTCCCTGCTTTCCATTTTTGTCTGCAGAAAAATATTAAACTACAGCCAAAACTAATTCATTCAGAACAAAGTACTTTAAAATTAGCTGAAGAAAAAAAAAAAAAAAATCATCAGTTTCTACAAGTGCCCTAGGTTTTCTGAGAACTGATACCAGCAGTTTTCTCCTTCCATTATGCAACATTGAAGAGAGAGTGGAATGAGCAAGAGGCTTTGGGGGATATTTGACACATATTTAGTTTAGAAGTTCAATAACAAATTGACTGTAGAGTCCAAGGCCACCACAAACAATTATTGAAACCCTCAGCACAACTGAGATCTCTGAAACCTGAGGTGCTGCAAGTGGTGCTTGTTGCTCGCAGTTCTTATTGCCATCCCCAGCCTGATGAGCTGGGAAAGGGAAAAAAAAAGAGCCACTGGTGCACTTAGACATGCCACCAGCTATTTTTTCAACATGTACTACAAGAAGTTGAAGACCTGAATAATTGTGGGGATGAGCAGAACACGGGGATCTACATCCCTCTTCAAAATGCAAGACTAGGCATGCAGTCAGTACAGAGCACGGGAACCTTCCAACATTTTCCTCCACACTCTTCCCTTTAAGGTCTCCAGCACCACAGCAAGGAAAAATGCTTCTGTTTGCTCAGAAGATGAGCTCATTTATACTGATGAGTCCAGGCACAAACAGCCCTTCCCAAAACACTACAGCAGCACCAGAGACAAACACCCCACCTCTTTGTGCTTCACTCCTGAGCTCAGCATCCCTTCCCAAATCTTTTGATGAGCAGCTCTAAGACCAGTCCTCAGCTAAAGCAGCAGCTCCATGGCCGTCTGTAAACACCACCGCAGTGATAGTGACTGGCAATGCTTCATCTACCTACAGAGATAGCATAAAAGGACAATTTGTTATTGTCACCCTGGTTTGTTATTTCAAATAATCCTGATAGGTGGTAGTCCTGTTAGTCACTATTTGACATTATCTTCTACGACGTCACATGAAAGCCACAATCACTCGAAACAACATTTCCTTCCTTGCTTTTCTGTTCGTAATAGTCAGGTATTAAACACAGCTCATCTTGGGCCACTAAAGCATCAGTGTAGGACTGCGGCTACATTTGTTTCTTCCTAAAAAAGCATTTCCTAGCAGATTGGGAGTGTTCACAGCAGAATTTATACCACTTTAGCAATAAAATGAAAGTCATGTTGGGGAAACAGCATAAAAATGCATATTTTAGTGACAAAATCTTGTAAATCCTAGCCTAAAATACTGTTGAAATCATCTTTTTTTTTTTTTTTTTTTTTTTTTCAAAAACATTGAAGAGTGTATCCTTACCAAGTGAACACAGGTCATGTATTTGAATGATTGGGATTCATGAAGTGGCTCAGAACACATTTAGCTGTCTCAGCGTTTTAGGGCTTAAGTTAAAAATATGAAGCAATAAAATCCAAATGTGATTATTCAGTAGGTGCATCTGGTCACTGCTGGGGAACAGCATCTGAACAATACTGTTCTGCAGGCAGTTCAAGCATGGGATGCTGGCCAACACAGTGCTGGGTTTCTGAACCAAGCAGCCACTTTAAATTCAAGCCAAATCTATGCTGGAGGCAGCCCAGCAGAATCTCCCTTGGAGATCTGCTCCCTGGTGCTCCGAGGACCCCGAGCATCCCTGCTTGCCAGTCTCCCCCATGGAGACTTTCTTCCATCACCAGGTCAACAGCAAGTATTTGTCAGAAGTCCGAGCCTGAGAATTTTTGCACTAAATGCAAATAGTTTCAAGTTCTTTAAGTGATAGAGATACACAAGGTTAGAAAGAGCAAAGAGATGCAAGTTAAGAAGAAGAGACCCACACATCTTTTTTTCCATTTTTTTTATACAGAAAAAGAAGGAACTACTATTACCAAGATGTATTTACTGTGTTCTGCCATCTCCTGGGCTCAGTAAGAGCAAGTTTCCCCCGTGCTCTTTTTTTTTTTTTTAAGAGAAAAAAATGGGAAGAAAACCTAGGGGAGGCAGGGAAAGGACTGGTAAATAGTAGATCTAGAAAGTGAGTTGGGGAAAAAAAAAAAAAAAACACAGGATGGAAAGCTTTGATCCTAGAGCATGCATCCAAGCTTTGGGTTTATTCCCTTCATTTGAAAATTGCAAGAATGTGATCTGGAACATCAATACACTGCTTTTGCCTAGACATGTACTTTTACTTCATGTATAGATTTCCCTAAGAAAAAAAGGTCTGAAACACAAGACAATCACACAAAGATAACTTACAGCTCTTCTCTCCCAAGAAGCAGAAAATCCAGCAGGAAATCCACAGCCAAAAAGAGGCCAAAAGAGGTGTTATAAATGTCCCAGGGCTTATCTCCAGGGGAGGGCTACATGGCGGTGGTGGTCCATGCAGATGCAGCAGCTCTTCACTGCTCACCTTCCTCACTTCGTGTAAGAGAACCACTGACGATATGGACTCACAGCAGCTTTGCATTTCTAAGCACTAGAGGCTGACCTGGCTAAAGAGCTCTGCTATAAATAACGTATTTATTTTAATAGAAGGATTTTAGGAAGGAAACAAGGGGAAATAGTCCAAAACACATCATTCCTCAAACTTCCTCAGGGTGTCAAGAAAGTGCCAAAACCAGAAGGTGCTGATCAGACATTAAATCCAAAGGGCAATGTAAATGTAGAAGAATAACACTGTCAGGGAAGATTGGCATTGAGTCAGGGAACTCTGCCTGAAGCAGAGGAACTAGAAGTAGTCTTGTGGAGCCCATGAACCTGAAGAAATCAGAGATGCCTTCAGGAGGGCAACGCTAAAATAAAGTATTCAAGCTATAAACATGCTTTCTCTGGCAGTGACCCCAGTGCAGCAGTTAAGATAAACAGGACATGTCCCTAAACGCTTTTTGACCCCCAAGACAGTGACCATGTTCCAGACAGCGGTCACCAGCACATAGAGCTGCAGTGACCACTACAGGCCTGCCACTGGGACCATCTGAGCACACCAGCCATGGAAATGCCAACACTTACACAAATGAATGTCTGATACAAACGAGGGAGAGCCTGCTCCAGAAACTTTGCCACCAGAATAAATTCACAAGGGTTGAGCAGACAGGTAGGTCTATCAAAGATTATGTGCTTTAGCTTAGCATCACTCTTCTGCTGCATGCAGATGGAAGAAAGAAGTACAAGCAACGCGACTTCTGACTCAGTTAACATTTGCTTTACACTCTCACTAATGACTTGCCTTACATTTCAATAACAAGTTGAACTGTACATTAAAATACATTATATTTTACTCAAGTAATTAGAATTTTCAGCATGACCTTTAAGATATAGTGAACTGCATAACTACACATCTTAAAAGGGTAGGATAAAACACATTTGAAAGTAGATAGACCAAAGGAATACACACCTCAACACCACAGCTCCTAAAGCATTCAAAGCCCTTCCCAGAAGAAACCTATCAAGCCATGAAAGAATCATTCAGCACTGCCGTGAGGACTAACATTGAGTCTAACATTGAGTCTTGTAAATTATTTACTCTGTCCTCATATTGCAGGGAACAAGGGAAAGCTTGCACCAACATCAATACAAAAGTGGAAGGCTGATAACCATGTCTTGTTTTGTCAGCCTACTCATGTGCTTTGAAATTTGCTGACCCATATGTTTGTGCTCATTGAAGAGATACAAAAATCTTGTCTATATATATATATATGTATATAAATAAAGCTGTAAGAACTTGGATCTCATTTTAAGCAGTATCTTTTCCTGTAACCATTCCCAAGGTGATCCATAAAGATCATCCAAGATTTAATTTTGGGTCTTCCACAAAGAGCCATTAACTTATCATGGTTATTAGCAACAAACAAATGCTGCAACTAAATGCATGTTTCAGTCAGAATAATGCCTTGTCACTCATTCCAATATATACTTCATCTCACTGTCTTCCATTTAACAACCTCCTTCATCTGTGCAATTTCCAGACAGAGAATGTAGTAATTAAAGCACATGCAAAAAAATCCTCACATTTTATTGTGATTTACTTTGCTTTCTTACTCTGATGTATAAGGAGTATTTGAGGCAAGACTTATTCTTGAGACTAGGTAAAAGGAGAGGAACCATACACAAATTGCACGAGACACCAGCATATGGTTCCCTAACCACATAACATGGGAGAAGGTGGCTGCAAGCAGCCCAGCTCCCCAACCAGAGCCAGCTGAGGATCCAACAACCAGCAACAGCTGCCCTGGCTGGCATGTTTCCATCCCGAGCTGTTGTACACTCGCCAGTTAAAATCACCACTGTAAATTGCAGTTGTGTTGAATGTAATTGAGCTATAACCTCTTAACCAGCAGGCATTATTCAGAACTAAGTGACTTTTTAGCTCGCTTGTTTTATTATTTCCCAATAGCTTGCAAGACCAACACAACCAATAAGAATATTTTAAGTCCTATTTCTCTGCAATCACACTGTTTATTGAGCTCCATGTAGGTACACCCATGTAGATCACCGTAAGCAGCAGCATTGTGCGTGGCAGATTCTGACTACAGAGATAAAATATTGTGCTTAAGGTAAGGCACACAGTTTAGTATGAAATACCAACTTCAGCTTTTCTTTTCAACTATTAAAAATACTTTTTAAAATATTAAATAAAAACGTGACTGGCTGATAGTTCATGTCAAGAGGCACAGGAGGGAAAGTGCCACAACACAAGATCATCTGTGGATTCAGGAAAAGCTGAGAACATGTAAATTGCCTGCAATTTCCCTATTGAAAAATCTCCTTTTCCACCAAGATGTAAATTTAAGAATTTAGAGGGACAAGATGCTGACTTTTCCACTGAACTTACTAGCACTAAGTCTTTTCCTTCCCTGTTCTTTATTCAGCCTATATTGCGCAACCATCCAGTTCAAGGCACTCAGGGCAGAGCAGAAAATTCAAGGACCTTTCCTTTTCATTACTATTTTGACCATTTTCCTTGCTTACTTGGAAATTTTTCATATGCCATCATCTCCTTTCATCAGCGATTATGAGAGGTAAACAAGGTAAAAGTTTCTTCTTCCATTTTTGTAGAGACTTACACAAGTGCTCAGCACCTAAAATGGTAATGATATACTGACCTGTGAAGAACCACGTGATACAGAAATAAGAAAAGCGTGTGGACAACTTCCTAGTCAATCTTACTTCAAATAGATGGACAGATCCTGATCTGACAGCCTTGCTAGGAAACTTTATATATATACAGAAGACAAATAAAAGTGTCTAGATGGGAGGGAAGAAGGAAAATATTTCCTTTTGTCTTTACATCTTTCATGCTGAAACATAACAGAAGAACCCACCACATTCCTATTTCAGAAGGAAAAATAATAATAAAAAAGGCTACATTGAATTAGGTATTATTCAACTGATATTTCCTAGAGTGGATACAGAAAGGAGCCTGTTTCAGAAGGGCTCAGGTTACCATCCAACAGCACGATTACGTGCCTCCACACAATTCAGGCACAGATGTGGGAAGAATATTGAGCTTTGGGGAATAACCAGATTTTTTTTTTCCAATAAGTAGAGCATATTATTTTCAAGTGGTTAACTGAGAATAACTCTTGCAGAAGTACAATATAACAGTAATTATTCCAAAATCAATTGCACAAAAGGGTTCATTTTAAATCATATTATGATTGCTGGATTAAAGTAGTTATTATATAATCGGATAGCAATTACTCCACCTTAATAATTTCTGGGTTTCTAAGGGTGAAAGTGATAATACAAGCTACAGCAGGTGTCAAATTTTAGACTTTGTGAAATGAATATTCTAAAGGCTGGAAAGAAACAAACATATTAGCATATAAAAACCACAAGCATAGAAAACAGCTAAAAATATAAAAATACTTCAACCCCCATGCCTTGAGCAGACATTCAGGAAAAAGGGCTTTCAACATACAATTTATATGACAAGGAAAGAATCACAGAATCATCATAGAATGGACCTCAAAGATCCTCTATAATGCTGATGATAAACTTGAGCATCTATGATTTGGACCCCTCTTCACCAGATCAGCAAGACAAGCCTCAAACAGCTCGCTGATTCACAGGACACTGTAGAGATGTGTTCTGGAAAAAAAAAGTGTCCTTATCACGCCTGTTCTTGTTCGAGTTTCTGCCAACTCATTTACTGTAAAGGCAGCATCCATTTTTCCTTTTTTTTTTCTTCTTTATCTTGTTTCTCTTTAATTTTAAAGTCCCTTCTTGTTCCTTAAGTCCCAGATGCCTATTGCTTTTCGATCACGTCTCACTCAAAGAGCAGCTCTTTACCAGATCCCACCAAAACCTGTCTCATAAGAGATGAAAGGAATACAACTGAGAAACAATCTTCTTTGCAACCTACTCCAATTCTTCCTTCTTTCTTTTTTTTTTTTTTCTCTTTTTTCTATTTTTTTTTTTGTGATGGCTTTTGCTTAATCCCAACACCTGAAAGAAATGCACGCTAAAGGACCAAGGCAATGAGGTTCTTCCCAAGATTCAAGAGCCTGTCCACAAGGCTGTAGGTACACAAACATAGCCTTCGTTTCTCGCTTCCACAGATCAAAGATCTCATCCATGCCTCAATGCACACCTAACAGCTGTAGCAAGAAGGTAGAACTAAATACACAAAGTCCTTACTATTCTTCAAAACACACTGTTCTTTGTGGGAGAATATACTCTATTGGATTACAAACTAAATGGCAAGTTAAAATAGAGTCCACCTAGTTTTTAAAGGACAAATATTTGAGACATGCCACTGAATATAAAGACCATTTGGCAAGGTAAGTAGACACTGAGGTTCAATATATACTACAAGTAAATGCCCAAAGCTTAACACAGTTAAGACAAGGGAAAAGGAAGCTTTTGGAACGAAGTACATTCAGTAAGTCTACAGTCAATATATAGGTAGTTCAACACACCAATTTACAAACCATTCCATTAACATAGGGACAGAGAGAAAAGTAGACCTTGAAACACAGGCAGGTAATAACGTAAGTAGATTGATTTCTATCACTGTGTATTTCTGCAGGATTGATTTCATTCTGTAAGGATCTGCAGTAACTGAACAATTACAGGTGCTACACGATCAAAAACCCAAGTAGTTATGGAGCTTTGATGTGAAACCCACCAGCAAAAATATAAAGAAAAATTGTAAGAAAAATAGTGTTTTAATAATATTGCAACTGTAGAAATCAAAAAAAAAAAAAAAAAAAAAAAAAGTGAAATATGTCAAAAAAATTGTGGAGAAGAAAAAAGCTGCTTTCCATTTGGATTTTTCCCTTAGGAATATACGTGCCATGAGTCTTACAGAATGAACCCAGCGATCTGGGTTACAATGGTGCAGGCAGTCTCAAGAGAGCAAGTATGTACACATAAAAGAAAATAGCTATCCACCTTAGATGGAAATCTGCACAGCCACAAACCTTCCACTTGCTGCACTTGTGCAGCAGAGCCAAAATACATATGGGTCTAATCCCACAGGTGTAGTACCACAGGCTGTGAGCGTGCACCCCACAGTTATCAGCCTTTCCCACCCAGTACCTACTCACTGAGGAGCAGCTGTTGCTCAGCTCCTGTTAACCAAGGACCATTCCCCCTTTTACAGCGTTCAGCACAGCACACTCTTGCATAAGAGCAAGCAGGAAGGAAAGCAGTATTTCCAAACTCTGTGATTAATTAATGACCCACAGTGTGAGATTTGCTTATACTACTTGCATAATTAGAAGTGATGTTATTGGTTGTAAGGATCAAATTTAGATTACAGTGCTGTGTCTCAGTCCTAAAGCAAGCACCGAGCTCAACTGCTGCAGGGCAATCTATGCAGTCCACTGCCACCACTGCAAAACCCACTGTGCATAAAAGCATTCCTCAGTGTGCTTTAAGCAATGAGACACCAAGCAATATTTACCCTAAAAAGCAGACATCATTGTTATAAAACATTCATATAAATATACCTTTTATTATTGCAAAGGTGTATCAACCATTTCCTCATCCTCCACCCAACGTTTTTCAATCCCATCTTCCTGCCTGCCTTTCATTAAGTCACTGCTATGTCTAGCATAGGATACTAAGTTCTCCTTGAGCTAGCTTCATGTTGACTTTACACTTGCTGAAGTGCTACAAGCCTGACACGTAGCCTTTGGTAATCTGTAAGACACTATACACAGCTGGGAAGTCAAACTGCAGAATCCTATTACAGATTTCCACCTCCCCACCACACACACCTGCCAGCCTGACATGTTTGTAGCACATAGGTAAGACATCAGTAAGTGCAACAGGACAAAGCAGAAACATTTCCAGCCAAATATTTGCTCATCACCATTCCTGAAGAAAAGCATCATAATACAGATAGGTACTGGAGTACCTGGAGAAATACATTAAAGACAATGTAAAAATAGCTGTTCTACTGAAACCATTTCAGAGGGCAGGAAATTTTAGCAACTCTACTCCAGGAAAAGAGATTCCCAAAGATGAATGGCAGCAAGATGTGTCAACTCTTCATCGTAGCAATTTTTGAAACATTAAACCAAGAGCCATAAATAAACTCAAATATTTCTTAGAAACTGAAAATGCACACAACTAATCCTCTTTCACTAGAAAGAGAAGCCAGTCATAAAAATAGTTAACACAGCTGTTCTTTAACCTCTTTATCCAGCTCGTTTAGAAATGCAGAAAGCAGTGCTATTGTGCCACCAACAAAAGTTACAGCATTCATGATAACACGATCTCACATCAACAATTGTGCTGACTGGTCTGTCGTGCCCTTGGATGAGCACTTCTGAGATGCAGCAAAAAAAGTTATTATGCAAAGAAAGAAATGTCAGGTGACTCCCATCCACGTGCAATTTTTAAACCCAAAAATCCACAAGCTAGAGAAATTGGCAGCTGGCACTTCGGGTTGTCAGCTGCCAACTAAGCGCATTGTTTTAATTGTTGGAAATGATTGATTATGCAGCTGAGCTACCATGGTAGCTGAACAATTTCATGACAACACAAACAATGGTGGTGTCACTCATTCTCCTCCAGATACATGGTCAGATGGGTAGAGCAGTGCTGTTATGCAGTGCTAAATTACAGCAGCTAGAAGGAGAGCTACGATTATTTTCCCTGTCACTAAAGTTCAGTGTGTGGTGTTGCATCCATGTGAACATCCGTTGCCTGAATCAATGTGTATCATCAGTCTGGAGGTATGAGCTATATATAAATTACACAAATTCTGTGTCTTTTATATCCCATGTTTTATCTTACTGTAAGGATTCAGAAAAAATGCAGGGCATTCAAAAAGCTCAAGGTATTATCAAATAGTGGGGCAGGTCTTGCGTTATCTTGATTGACATTCAGAGGAACAGTAGCTTATTACTGAATTATCACAAGTGCTTTCTGTCTTCCCCAAGTGAGTTCATTCAGATCAACAGGACAAGACAGACCTGATACACAGGAGAAAAGCAAGCTGCGTATCTTCATTTAACTATCTTTCAGTCTCTCACGCACACAAGACTGCCTACCACTGATGACCTCCCTTCCCATCCATTTAAGTCCAAGTTCAACAGGGGTAAACACTAATCCAGGAATTCTGTCATGCCATGTTTTCTTTTTCCTCTTCCTCCTCACGCTTCGGGGTTTTGTGGTTTTGTTCTACATTCTGGTGAGCTTCATCTCAGCAGCTGAGAGCCAAAAAGCTAATGGGCTGTTACAAACACAGCCTCCAGACTGTCAAATACTGAGAACAAAGAATGGGGGGAGAAGAGGGGGAGAAAATGTTGGCCACAGGCACTTTTGCAACTCCCAGTCCTAGAGGGTTGATTCTGGAGGAGCTTCTGGTTCATCAAGCAAACCTGACTCAGAGAGACATACTGCTGTTGCTTTTTTTTTTTTTTCCCCCAGCTGCTCCATTGTTTATAATTACCAAATTTTTCATGCATCAGAATAAGGGCCTGATCCTCCAGGCTGTAAACACCAGCTGACAGATCAAGAGAAGTCAGTTTGCTACTGGAAATACCTAACAATGATACTGCATGCCTGCCCAATTACTCCCTCTCCAAAATCTCAATTTATTAGAAAGCTGTTAGGACATATACAAATTCCCTGTACCACAAGATAGTCAAGGGCAATTTAAGCCATTACCAGCAAGTATTTCACTAAAGAGGGAAGTATGGCTCTGTGATGTTGAACCAGGAAAACTCCTCTGTGTTCAGCAGGCATGGATCAAGCTGGACTTCTGCTCTGAAGCCTACAAAGCCATGACACTGCTCCACCAGGACCTAACACTGGGTTATAGGCTGTCTTATTTGAACGCTTCTGGCGAGACTGCTTGTGGTCTTTCTGTACCTGCACAGGTTGTCTTTCACACCATGTGTCCTGCTCATGGCCTTGCTTGCCCTTCAGCTCCCAGTCACAACACTGAGTAAGGACAGCACACCAGGCTGTTCTGCCCCAGGCACTCACAGGCTTCACTACCAAGGAACTGAACTCCTCCCCTTCAGGTGTTCAGAGTCAGTCATCAAGACAGCAAGTTTTAGGAGACTTCAAAATAGCAAGATTTGGAGCTCAAAAATCAAAAAGCTCACCACCACATCAGCCAGCCATGGCGTCCTTCTCAAGTCCCCTTCCTACCACCCCCCTACACACAAGGCAAGGCAGCAGTGGATGGGAAGCCACCCCTAGGCTCAAGGCACAACAGGCAAGCTTTCTTCCTTCAGCATTGCTTCCTGAGCACAAGAGAAATCAAACATTTAGCTATGTCCCAGGGACAAGGCACAGACTGCCATCACACCCAGACCCAGGAGGCTGTGGCTCTCATATCACAGACACAGCTCCTTGGTACATGCTCAGCCACTACAACCAAGTTGAGCTCAGCAGCCCTGGGTAGACCATCCCTTCTACAGCAGACAAAAGAAAAAAACACCCCACAACGCAAAACCTTCCTCAAGTTCCTATTCAGTGACAAGTGTATTACAGCTCAGCCCCGTTACCTTAAAGTAACCACCACCTCCATCTTCAGAAACAGCCAAGAAGAAACATCCAAACTTTCTTTAACCTTCAACCTCCAGGCTCCCCACCAACACCTAAGATAAAACTGTGCTTTCTTTTTCAGTACTTCATCTCTTCCTTCCTCTTCTGATAGGAGCACCCTCCCTTCCTGAGCTTCTCTGCTAGCATCAGGTGTTTCTGGGCTGCATCACGGTCCCAGCTGGCAGACATAATGTTCCTCCTGAAAGTCTGCATCTTTCAAAATAAACGTTTTCAAATATTATCATTAATAGTAGTCAACAGTTAATTGCACCTCCCTAGGTTTTTCTGGGAGCTGAAATTTGTGTGTGTATATATATATACACACAAATTTCCCCTTACAAAAATTATCTTTCATGGAGGACTTATTAAGCGTGTCGTCCTCCTAAGTTCTTGCCTGCAAACTGCAAAGCTCTTGGTCACCCACAGTCTGGAAGGACTGATTTCTCTCCTAGACCCAGGAGTCCACAGCAGATGTTCATAACTTTGATTGTGCCTGAGTTGGAAGGGGCATTACATCTCCTCTCAGCTTCACTTTTTTAGCTTATTCCTTTTTCATTATCATGCAGGGAAGTCAAACTCTTGTACTGTGAAATTGCAAACTGTTTCCATGGAGATGATTAATATGTTCATAAATCCACAATAATTCATTCACTACAGGATCAGGGAGTATGAAACATTAGCTGTGAAAAGAAGAAAATGCCTTTAAAAACAGATTATTTTTTTTTCCTTCTAAAAGTAATCTAAAGAAAGAAAGAAAACAAAAAAAAAAAAAAGTGAAAGGCAAATGAAAATGTATTTTACGTTACTATGTCTCCTGTATGGTTTTCAAGTATTGTGCCAACAGATGTCATAAAATACATTTCACTTGCAAACTTAGAAAATGCTAGATAATACCTAGTTATAAAATCTTCCAATATCAAAAAGGTGGAAAATATTTTTCAATTACAATTACAGCATGTAGATGGTATATTGTGATGTATATAATTCTATCGTGTGATAGGTGCTTCCAGGCAGATAATACTGACCTTTAATGGTGACTATCACATGTTGTGTCTCAAATAGCATAGGTATGACAGGAATCATCTTCTATTTCATGCAACTACAGTAACTCAGAGAGAAACATGTGGCAGTTCTTGGCAAACACTGACTTTTGATGGACACCAGTGCAGACAATAATATTCTCTGTGACTAGTGGTGGCTCATCCTTAGCCAATAGTGAGCCTTTCCAAATTGGTTAATGGAAATTGGAACAAGTGTCAATCATTTTGAACTGTTCTATTTTTAAATTAAGACATAGTTTTACTTAAGACTCAAACACATTTATATGTAGAAAAGGAACTTTGTTAAATGATGTCAAGAGTTAAGCACACGGCTGCCTCCTTGTAGCCGCTCCAGCCCAGCACCACTTCTGCCTGGCCGCTGGGGCCCAGGCTGTGCCTGGGGTCTCTGCCCAGGCTGAGGGATGTGGCTGCGGCTTTCCCTTCACAGGGTGAACTGGTAGCACAGCTCAACGTGTACTCCAGAGACACACAGAGAGACAGGATGCTGACAAGACCAGCCTCCCAGGCTGCTTCCAGCCTGTCTCCAGGAGCAGCCACCACAGGCTCCATCCCCAGCCTGCCCCAAGGAGCAGGCAGCAGCTCCACTCGCACACACACAGATCCCACCAGAGACCAGCACTGAGACCCTCCCAGTCACTCCTCTGCAGGCCAGGGTGCCCTTCACCACCCTGACTCCAGCAGCAGGCACCACTGACACAGAGGTCTCAGAGCTGGCACATTACCCTTGCAGTGTGCACAGACGCAAGAGAGAGTGTGAATACACAGCGAGAGAGTTAAGAAATGATTAAATGAGAAAATATAAGAACAGAGCGTGGTGTTCAGCTGCAGGGCTTGGCCAGACAAGTGTACTGATCGGCCCCATTTTACACGCAACCAGCCATTTTATACCTTTTTACCTGTCCCCCCTCTTTGTTCCTTGTGATCCCCCTTTCCCCTGAACAACCCCATGGGTCTGCAGAGCTTTGCAGTTTCTGTACCGTCACAGTCTGAGGCAAGTTGGTTCACAGTCTTACCAGCTGCAAGTTTCATTCTTCCTGGAAGTGGTGCCAGTAGCTTTGGTGCCCCCAAATAAGTGCGCCTGGGAGGTTTGTTTCTTGTGATTGTCTCCCAGCATAGAAGCCCTCCATTAGCTAACATTGGCATGACCATTCCTACATTCTTACATGCTCATAAATTTGTATGATTGACCAGACTTGGTTCCCAGCACTTGCCTCCCTTTGCCTTGTCTCTTGTTGCATTGGTAAAGGCCCTTGCCAAGGTACCTTCAGAAGAGCAGACACTCTCCTTCTGCATACCCTTACAGAATTTATTGAATTTCCACTGTATTTGACCCCAAATTAATAAAATCTATTAATGTGAATGGCTGGAAAGACAATGATCTATACTAGCGCGTAGTCATTAAAGAGAAAAAGGGGAGTAGTCTAAAAAGCCTCTACAGTTTCCGCACAAAGTACACCTTTTTTACCACATCTCTCATTAATGAATATTTTTCTATCAAAACTATGTTTATAAAAATCATCTAACCATCCTGGTATGTGATAGACAAGCAGAGCTTCTCCAGTTTCTTAATATAGCTCTCTTAACTAATGTCAGTGCTGTAAAGACTCACTTCAAAGCAAATGAGGAGAGATGAAGGGCTAGATCTGGAGGATGAAAATACTACTGGTCTAGACTCTCCAAAGAAGCAGAAGCAATTAATTTTAATTAGATTAATTAAAAGTCATTTGGAATTTGAAATTTCCAATGCAGTTCTGTCATCTTGATTCATCATGGCTAGTTACCCTTTTTCACCCTGATAGAAGTCAGCAATTTCAAATACTTGGCAAAGATACAAAACCAGACTCCAAAAATGGCAGAAAGTAACATCACTCAGCCATCTAATTTCCTAGATGACCAACAATATCACAATATGACCCTACAAAGGCCTGTTTTCCTCTCTGGGTCTTCAAAAATTAGCTGTGATGCCTAACCATGAAAAGTTCAATGAAGCCACTCCACTTAGGCCAGAACATGACAAATCTAATTCCCTGTTAGATGAAAGACCAGAACTAACACATCAGAGATCTTAGATCCACCCACTGAATCCTTCTGCTTCCTACAAGTCCGAGAAATTTATGAGAAGGTCTCTTAAGTTTACAAATGAGGACACGTAGAGGAGAGCTATGAGAAATTCATTATGAAATGTGAAGTATGCTGTAGGTATGTTCGTGTATGTTATAACATATAGTTCTGGAATTCTAATAAGTGGTTCACAAAACCTGTAGAAGGTCTGTCATTCAACTTCTATAGCAAGAACTTCTACAGAAATTTTCAAATAATACCGATATATAACTGTAGGAGTCTATGCTTTCAATCCCATTTAGATCAACAGGAGATTTTCAAAAAGGTAAAACTACTCTGGAGTTGTAGGTGACCTTACAAACAAATAACTATTTTGCTAGTATTTGAGCAATGTAATCAAACTGAAATATATGCCTTCTTGAAACGTTCATCTGTTTCTTATATAACTGATTTCATGAGAGTTCAAGGCATACAGGCAACAGAGAGAGCTTGCACCTGGCAAACATCTTCCTTCCTAGCACCAAAAGCAGAGTTTGTATTTCTAAATCTGTTTTAATGCTCCTATATAGTGTTTGTAGCACTGACATATAGCTGCCTGTTAACAAGTACTGCAGAGATTCAGGGAATAGCTACACTGGTGAAGAGAAGAATAAATTCAACAGCACCTCAAAGTCAGAGAGGGTAACAGATGCGCTGGCTCCAGCACTGATCCTGCTGCAGTGGACCAGGGCCAGTGAAACTTTTGCTCTGCCCGTGTGTGTTCAACCATGAGGTTTGGATCAGTCCACAAAATGCAACTGCTGCTCCTGGCTGGCTGACGAAAGGAAAATCCAACCCGCGGGTGCCAGATGCAGCTAAAAGCTATAGCGGGTAACCCATCTGCAGAGCACAGACTCTGCCACTTCTCTCCATCAGGGAGCTGAGAGCAACCTGGAAACACGAGTTTACAAAACATGAACCAAGAGGATTTGCACCTGTGCCATGCTGCTTTATGAGCATCCTGGATCTATTGTGCATGCAGGCAAATGGGGATTGTGGATGCACAGAATTCGGAAATAAGGTCCAAGGAAGTTGATTAACAAAGTACCATAAATTTCTCTTTTTCTTATGCTTTGAGTTACTCCACCCAGGGTGTTTAAGCCTCACTTCAGACTAGTAAATTTCTTTAGATTTTTCTGTACCTAGAGATATTTGGGCAATCCACCCTTCACCCTAGAGTCACATTCCTAAAAAACTACTTTTGGTAGAGGAAGACATCTGATTCAGTGTTTTTCCTTCAGCTTATAAGAAACCAAGATTTCATTTAAAAGCCTCCAGACAGATTGATTTCTGTTGCAGAAATATATTATTTATTCAGTATTTACCACCCAGTTTATTATCATTACTTCCTTATCTAGTTTCTAGGCCTGATCCAGAGTCATCAACTGTGATGAGGTATTGAAACATGCCAGGATGCAACAATTTTCAACTTTCTGCAAGGTCCAATATCCACAAAATGGTTATATATCTGGGTTCTTCCTCCTATGGAAAGAGACAATAATACTGATAATAATCAGAAAGTTCTCTGCTTCCCATGTCCCCAGGAAAACCAGACAGAATGATCTGACTTGGCCTCCAAAGACTTGGGGTGATGTGGGCTTTCAGCCCCATATCTAAGGATAAGAAAATCTCTAACCCTTAGCTCAGAGAAAACTTTATTCAGTAATTTCAGGCTGATATTATACCATTAGATTCTCTAAAAAGAAGCAAATATATAAAATAGACTGTAAAATCTTGACTTCACCAAGAACTCGGGTTAACCAATAACAGCTTCTCAGCAAATCTTAATAAAACCCATTTTTAAAAAGAGGAAGCCTTTAAGTATTTAAAATATATATCAATAAATCTAATTCAAAGTAATTTTCCACCTCTGTTGTAGTCCTGTTTCATTTAGGCAAATGGTATCTGGGAGCCTCCTGTGAAGTAAAGCACTTTTAGCAATGAACGAAGTGAAATTCATACTTTTCTATTAGTACCCTCAGAATTTTGTGAGCTGTGGAAAATCTGTTAGTATGAGAAAATTTCAGGTATAATTACCTTCACCAAGAGGCAAATGGGCCCTAGAGGTACAAACCAAACAGCAAATACATTTATTAAAACATATCATTCACTAATATCATTGGCACAATGAGATTTGATGATGTGAGGACAAAGTGTAATTTCAAACAGATGCCTGAATAACTAAAAAAATACAGTTCTTATCAAACTGGCTAGCATCTTTTAAAACATATTTACTGGTAGGGACAAACTGTCTGGGTGTAAATCCAGGAGCTCGTATTCTGTCGCTTCTTACATATTTCATTTGTAGGCTCACCAATTTGCCAGATAACTGCACAATCTGTCTTAGAAATGTGGGCAGTTTAATAAAACTACTGTTCTCCCGTAGTTCATTTTGCTCAGTGAAACTCCCTGAGTTGCACAAAGGTCCCCTCGTCGCACAGAACCGGGCACTTTGTGATTTACGATGACAATGCCTACGTGCTGCTCACCAAAAACCTGCAGAGAAAATATTACTTATTCAGGATTATGATTTGAATATATTTTTTCCTCCCTTTAAGTGCTACCACCTAATGAATTTTAAAAATAGGTAATTTCACTAATGGAAAGACTTATGATCTCCTGTCCAAGGACTGATAATGAAATGTGCTTAATGCTCAAAAGTTCCACAGAAACCAAGGGGGATTACAGGTATCTGTCAGTCCTAGATCTGGGGCCTGGATCTGATGGAATTATCTTCTCTGATAGCTTTTAAATTAACTAAAGGAGACTGCATCAAAACCCACCATCTTTTTAATCACTATTTCTCAAGTTTTGGTGCAGTTGTGCACACTTTCCCTTCTGTGCTGGTACAGAGGAGAAAGGAGACACTATTTCGCAGCAGCCGCACTTACTGTACCTCCAGGAGTCACTGGGGTCTCATAGCTGCTGCAGTGGATTAAATTAAATCAAAGAAGATGATTGCAGCTTAAACTGTAAAACAAATTTGTTCTGCTGCTGGAAGCAGTGAGAGGACCACCAACTCCAGGACTAATTCCCAGTTTGTTCTACCACTCCTAAACGTTTCCAGGCTAATTATAAATGTGGTTATTTTTTCCATAAAAATTCCCAGCAACCACGTGACTCTGCAAAAAGTGAATAGGTTGCCTGCATCAAATTCCAGGAAAATAATTAATTATAGATAGATCTATATAGATGTATTTTCACCTACAAATCTTTACAGTATAGTTGGAGCACACAGAAGATAGATGGTTAGAAAGCCAAAATACCTTGGGAGGAGGGGACAGGGTGAGTAAGATCTGAGAGACCCCAGGCCAGCCCAGAATAGAAATGTGATAGCTACATCATGCACTGCATGAAATGGATACAGAGAAAAGCCATCCACATTAATCTACTGCATGTGGTTTATTATTTTGAAGGTTTTTATTCAGGTTGGCAAAGCCACCCTTTATAGAAAACAATGTATTGGATTCCTCATCAGAGTAAACTGTGCGTGAGTTTCCTAGAAGGAATCCTAAATATTAATAAAGAATGTCAATATCTGAGAATATTAGAGTATTTCAATTTTTATTTTTATGTTTTTGTCATTTGAACATTTCCTTATTGTATGGTGGACTGTATTTTGCTGTTTTGCACCCAAAAAAAAAAAACATCAAATTTTCAATTGTACTGTTAATAAAGGGAACTACAGCCATGGAGATGAGGCAAGGACTTAATTTTACCAGAAATTCTGCCTAAGACTGTGTATCAAGAAGAGTGGGTATAAATCTGTGTTTTATTATTCAGCTATGATGGGCAAATGAATTACTTCAGAAAAGCTGCAAAATAATTCAGAAAAGCAAAGGAAACTTCAAGAATGTTTATGGCACCTCATGTGTTGAAATTCTGGGACAATATTCTTTCTTGGATAAAAGTGAGCTTGTAGTACTCAAAATTTATTTACATCTAGTCCAAAATTTTGCATCAGGAGAAAACAAAAGCTCAAGAAAATAAGAGACTGTTTTGATGTAACATATCTAAAATAAGTATGTATCACCAAACTGAGTCCACCAAACTGCCTGTGCCATTTGTATTAATTATAAATGCTTATCACCAGATTATACTGCTTGTTTGCACCATCCTTATTCATTAATGTTAATTAGAAATAATTGTGACCAATACCTGAAATATTTAATTAAAAGATTTATCTGCTTCTATTGTGATGTTTTTGGATGGCTGTGTACAGCACTGCTGGGATTATAGTGCTATCTTTGGACCTTCTGTAAGACTTGACACCATCCCGTACCTATTCGCATTATAGCTAGTCTTACCAGTCAGGAAGAAACCTTACTCTTAGCCTTTAACTCACCTCAAGAGATCAATACTCTGAGAGAAGAACTGACGTATTTTTACCCCAGTTCCTGAGGAAAGGAGATCCAGCCTGCTGCTTGGACATCCCTCTGCCCGTCCAGTAGTCTCCTCATGGAGAGTTTGACTAGATTTGATAGAAAAGACAACATCATTGCTTTTCCTTCTGCTTTCACAAAGCTCCATGACCAGGCGGAGGACAGGGATAACACGTTGGTGGCCTCCTCCCTGAGGGCTCTCCTACACGGGCTGAGTTCATGTGCGCACCCTGAGCACAGCTCACACCAACAGTGATCACGTACAGAAGGCTCTCACCTCCCTACCTTGGGGATAGAGGTTTTCATTTTCGGTTTACCAAATTCCAGTATTTTCTGAGGGACTGGAAATACTGACAGGTAACTGCATAAACAGATGGTTTTCTGGTTGCACAGGCCAGGCGAGATGGTGAGCCAAGGCTGAGCCAAGCACCCTAGAAGCCGGTGCCTGAAGGCCTCTGAATCGCAAAACCTTAATGATTCATAACAGCCTCACCTCAACCCCAGGAGGAAAAGCAAAAACGTTAGTTCAGAAGTCATGCCCTCCTATTTCACAGCTCTCTTTTCCCCTCAGTACTCTGAAGTACTGACAGAGAGGGTGAAATATAGGCTTTGCTCCATTAACTCCCTGATCGCTCCTGCATTTCGCTTGCTCTCAGCAATGTCTGCTCTAAATGGTGGTACAGCATTGACAGCAATGCCACAGAGGTGCTTCCCCACAGGAGGACTTTGTTGCACACCCTGACATGGCATGGGTACAGCCTTCCACACAGCCTGGTCACAAGACACTACAGAGCTTCAGCATCCTTCGTAGCCTTCAAAACACAGGCTGAATCAGTGCCTGCATCGTGCCCAAACTCAGCCCTTTACAGACTGGTGAGGGTAAACTGCCTTTTATAATCTCATAAACTGGCAGGCTGAAATTATCACTGCAGTTGTCAAAAGTTTTATATAGATTAAATCTCATCTATGATAGACTGATAGAAAAACTGTTTGTGTTGTGTTTTTTTTTTTTTTTTTTTTATGAGAAAAGAACAATCATAAAGAGAGAATTAACTTCCCTCATCCACCCAGAGCCTTGTTTGAGAGCTCTTCCCAGCAGTCCTGCTACTAAAAAACAAAACCAAAAAAAAAAAAGATTCCAAACATTAATTATTTCTTCCCGATTTTGTCCTTCTCTATCAAATACCCTGCTCCAGGGAGCATCATGTTCTGCAGACTGAAATGTTTCCAACTGGGATTGGAAATGTTTTGCAGTCCTGGTAATACTCAGTAATGATGCAGTTGTGAGACTGGATCTTTACAGTCTGGCTAAAGTAGGAGGCAGCGCTTTGGGAGGATTTCTTAAGACCACATTTTTAAACAAACAGCTGGGAAAATAAAGCTAATGACACATAATGCCATTTGGATCACAGAACCTGCAAGAATCAGTTTGTTGGAGAAAAAAAAAAAAGGGGGAACAGCTTTGTGAGCTGGGTGGTAGAGTTAATCCCACAAAAGATGCTGAAAGACTTGGTAATCGACCTGCTGCTTTGATCCAGTTCACCTCACATAGGGAATTTCCTTTGTTTATTCCGATAATTATTTGGGTAAGAATTATGGAGAAGCCTTCTATCAGTAAGTTAATAAATGCAGTGTAAAACTAGCAGAGGGTAAATCTGGCATCCAGCCGAAGGCAAGGGATTGCTCGCCAGCCTGAACTCTCCATCACAAGGTGGAGATCAGTAAAGGGTTTTGCAATTAACACAAAGTACTGAAGTACAAGAAAAGCCCTTCCCCAGACCCCCAGGATATTTTCAAGTGGAAAGTTGTGGTTAGCATACTTCTTTGCTAAAGGACTGGGAAAATGTCAAGTGGCCCAGATCTGTGTCCCTCAGAAATGATTTAACAGCAGATATTCCCAGCAGACACTGAGTGTAGCTTTTCCAGAGATAATGAAAGAAAACTAATAAAAGCAAAGCTTTAAAGATGAGAAAAACAGCCTGCCAAAACTCCATTCTCAGTACACTTACCCTATAACTTAACTTCTTCAAATCAAAGAAGAGGTGACTTAACTGACAGCCACCTGTAAATTCATGGGAAAAAAAAGTCACTTTCAAAAGTCACTTTCCCCAGTAAATTCACATTTGGATAACTTTTCCTTCATGTTAACTTTCACATGAGCCTTCCTTCCGCATCCAGCCAAAGCCTTTACTCTGAGATTGCCTTGAGATGCTCTGGCTCTTAGTAATAATAAGGACAAGTGAGAAATTATTAGATGAGATTTATTGAAAGTGACTGAATGCTCCAGGGTGCCATAGTAGGAGGTTCGGTTCTCAGAACAATTTTATACAGCATATTGAGGCTGTTTAGATTTTCAGCCTAAAAATTTTAAACTTTCTCCTGCTTCAGAGCTACTTTGACGCAGCTTCAAAGAAGATCCATCTCAAAGCACTGTGGAAGGAAAAAATGGAAGCATTTTATTATGACAGCTCTAATATCCGAGCTGAACCTATGTGTCAAATAAATTAGGAGAGATCTAGTAATTTTGGTAGTGAACTTCCTAATGTAAAAATGGCCTTAGGTTTTTAGCCTACTTTTCCAGTATGATGTATTTGTAGATTAATTTAGAAAATGCTCACTTGTGCTACTAGTTTGTGTAGCTCGAAACCATAACTGAATCATCTTCCATAGCAAGCTAGGTAACCGAGGCTTTATGTTAAATAGCGTTAAATGCTAAATCCATTTAAAAATATACAAGTGCAACTAATTTAATTTTCCCCAAATGCAATGACTTTATGATTAAACAGGTATCTGTACTCACCAAAATACATTTATTTTATTATTTTGTTGTTGTTTGTTTTGTTTGTTTGTTTGAATGTTTGCCTTAAAAGTCCTGACACACAAGCAAGTTCTGTAATCTCATCGAAGGAAAGAAGATAAAGTGCTAATAATGCTGCAAAACATTGCAACAGTCTAACATCAGAGAGGAGAAAGAGAAAACCTTTATTCATAGAGGAAAACTTGTACACCTCATAGAAAATATTTTTTCTTCCAGAAGAGAGGAATAAAAAGTGACTAAGAGCATAGTGTTTTTAACGCTATTTACTTTGATAGTGTGAGAATGTACTGGTTTGTAGAAAGATACAAATCTAGTGGCATAGTAAGTAGCTGGAATCTATTTCTTAAAATCTAAAAACAAGGTGACAACTGACAAGAGGTTTAGAAAAGTTCAATGTTCCATAATTTATATTTTTTTTTTAAATCAGCCAAAATATTGCTGTCAGATTATGATTTTTCATTTCAGGTGGTGATGTGCTTAGAGGAAAAAAAATGTTTCAGAACAAAATATCCAGACATCCTTCCCAATAACACTGTACTGGATTTTTCCTCTTATCAATTTTTTTCTGCAAAACAATATTTCAATTCAATCAGCTTATTATTGTTGAAGTTCACCAGTTGATCAGTTGATTCAATAAAATCCTTTTCCATCAAGAAAACAGATTCTGACCCATCTCAAACAAGCTGCACATTTTAGAACAAAAAATTGTGTTTATGTTGATTTGGTTCCTTTTGTTCTTTTTCTATTTCCAGAAGTTATTTCATTTCTGTTATCTCTGTCACAAAAGTAAAAATTTTGAAGTAAGGTTGCTTTTTTCTCTCTCCCCCCCCAACCCCCACCTTTTTTTTTTTTCTCCTCTATGCTATGATTTTACCCTAGCCTGCCTATTGCAATCTAGCTAATTTGGACATGTCTCTGGTTTTCCTGGAGATTCACTCATCCCCAACAACACATAATGATTCTCCTGCCTGATTGTTCCCTTGATTTTTCCCCTTCTCCAAGGAGAAGCTAACATAGTATGCACCTCTTTAATATTTCTATGGGATCCTGTAGAGTTTAAACAGGAAAAAATAGGGTAGGTATGCACTAAAATCAAAATGTGAAAGTTACCATCCCTTGTACAAGCCTGGGTAGGGATCATAGCTGCAGAGCTGACACTGCTCACTTGCTCTTCTGTCTTCTCCAGGAAAGGCTTCCATGGATGATATTGAACTGGATCTGGCAACAAGCATTTTAGCATAAAATAAATTTTATTTTGCAAACTCACTCAACTTCAGCAAAATGGGAATCTACACAAATTCTCTTTCTATTCAAACTGTTACTGAGTTACTATTCTGAATTGATTTCTATTAAAAAAGACTATTCCTGCCTCATTTTCCACACATAAATAGCACTCTGCTCTATGGCTTCACTCAAGTTGAATCAAAGTACATTGATTCCTCCCTTTTCTATGTGGACCACTAATCAATAAAATCTAAATAAAATAAAATCCGACCTTTTAATCTCTGTCCTTTAATGAAAATAGCACTGTAGAAACAACGCAGCTATAGTAAATGTAATTCACTGAATTAAAATTTATATGGTCTCTATCTACACATCACAAAAGCAGAATTTTCCATCAAAGTTAAATCTTCAGAAATATGCCCCACTGATGGTTTGCAGCCATAACCAGATTGCCTACACCTGTGCTGGGTTATGGCATTTTGGGGATGGCTGCCTTAAAATAAACTGTGTTTATAGCAGGAGAATCACAGAAAAGTAAGGGCATCCATACTATCTTACAGGAGGTTAGAAATTTGCCCCCGCTCCCGGTAAATTAATATGTTATACATCAGCTCATATTTTATACAATCTGTCACCTTTTCCATCAAGGCCAAACACCCAACAGAAGCTGGCTTTGTTGGCTTCTTAGTTATCTCAGAGATGATCTTGAAAGCTAGTGGATGGGGGTAATCTTTGTGTTCATTTAACTGCAGAAGGACCACTTATGATTAGGCAGCTGGGAACTACTTCAGGAGATATAGGCTTGCAAAGCACAGAGCAGGTTCGCTATTGCTTTGGCTACACAACATCAACATCTTGTGAAAGCATCACCCAATGATTGGGATTTTGCAAACAATTTTACTGCACTGGTTTGTAGCTGAACGACTACAACCCAGGGTTTTAGATTAACTGGATCTTATGTGATTGTAAAAGATGCAGCCACTAGAACTGCAGGCATCCTGTAGGGTTATCCATCCCCTTCTACAGGAGATGGGCACCTCCTTCATCTACAGCTAGAGATAGTCAAGTATAACAACACACTACTGTGTAAGTAGGAGAAATGTGAGAGTCATGAGAACTTTGTAGGAAAGAAAAGCATGCCCCAACTAGAGAGAAAAATCCAGACAATCTGCAAAGCAATGGGAATTATGTATTCAGAAAGCAAAGAACATCTATCTTTCCTGACATCACCAGTCCCAAGCAGACAGTGAGGGATGACCGTGAAACTGTGTGTGATTCCAAAGGAAAATGCTCCTCTGGTTCCAGCACTAGTGGGCAAGGAGAAGTAGGGAGGCAGCATATCACTGGGTGTGCTAAGCAAAACACAGTAAAAGCTCAAAGTTTAGCAAAGTCCATGACCAAGTGATCTCATCTTGGTTCCCTGGGTACCCTCCTCTAACCGTGATAAATACTTCAAATCATAGATATTGGCTATTACCAATTGCCAGTTACCAGGGTTTTATCCCTGAGGAAGCAACTGCATCCTTTTATCCAATGCACAATTTACAAACAATTCAGGAATCAAAAACTAAACTGAAATAAATTTTTGATGACACCCAAGATTGTACCCATGGCCTGGATGGGCATTCTTTCAGTATGGCTCAGGTATCCTCCTGGGCTTCTTGTTCACTCACTCGCAGAATTTAAGTCCTGATCAAAGTTTACAACATTAAATATGAATGCAAAATGCATAAGGATGTCAGAAACACCACAACAGCCTGAGTATTTCTGCTACAGGAATGCCTCTGCGATTATTAAATGAACATCCCCCTGTGAGCACATCGCAAATTTTAAAGCCTTCACCTATTTACAAGTTAGAAAAAATATAACTGCTAACGTAACTCCAGATTGTGCCGTTTAAATGCAAGGTAGCCTTTTGTTGGAAACTGAGTATTTGATTCTACATTAGGTAAATTATTAATTGGTATGCTTGTTTCTCTTCTGTGTCAGCGCTGGAAATGCTAAAATGCTAAACGACAGTGTCCCAACATGCTTTACACATCTATTAATTAACAAGGGTAAGATTTTAATCAACTTCCACCAGAGAAAGATTAATTGAAACATTCAGAAATTTATGTCAAAAATGCCTTTTACATCCAAAGGAATAGGAGGAGAAAGTCATTGCAATTATAGTTTATTTACTTGCTAGCAGGGAGAGTATCTGCTGCTTGGATTTCGTTCCAAGACTGCACTGAATTTACTGCGACTACAAATCAATTGCTGGGTTTGATATCCAGTATAAATTTTGTTATATTGAGACTTGGGGGAGTGTGCAGAAAGGTACTGTAAGAAGCTTTTAGGATTATTTGGGCATTCTGAAATGTGCTCTTACTTTCCAACCGTGTTCTATTGAAACAGGCCAAGGCAGACAGACTGGCGAAAGCCCCCAGTGTTTGCTGGGTTCGTGCGGGTACTTCCCCAGCAGAGCAAGCTCTCCCATCCTTCACCTCTTTCTGGCATAGCTCTTGTAGCTCTGAGCTGCAAGACTGCTGAAGTGCATGGGAGGAAAGTTGGTAAGCAGTGCCATGGCCAACAATTTCCTTTGCTCTAACACAAAATCTTCTCACACATGGGATGCTTTTCTAACAAGAAAGTGTCGATTGGTTTCCTGTGGCTATCTGGGAACACAGTTGGGATCCAGACCACACAGCTGTCCCTCTGAAGGGCTGAAACACCACCCATCCAATAAATTCTAATCCATCTCTAGGCATTCAGTCTTCTCAGCTTTTCTGAGTCACACCAGAGGATTTGGTTTATTGAATTTTGGTAAAAGGAAAATTTAATGATTTGAGGTTGAAAATGCGTGGGACTCCCTTTGCTTTTAGAAAAAAACACTGTGGTACTTTGCAGTACAATATTAACTTCTCCTTTTCCAATGAAACCTGCTTGGATAACATCTTTAAATGGATTTTAATTAGACAAGTTAAATCTCTTTGGGACACTTCTTGCCACTGTTTAAAAAATAATAATTCTCCAAGAATTTACTGCAGTGACTGTCCGCATACAGAATTTTTCAAAATAACTGTAGCTCACTGTCTTCATAACAACATATAAAATTCAGTGCTGCTTAAAGTTCATTTGAGAAACGTGGCCCTATGTTACTACTGGGATGTGAAACCAATGTATGGGCAGAAAAATAAATTTTAAAGCACCAATCAGAAAGGATTGTGAAGGATTTCCTCTGCAGTCCAGCTACTAGCTGAAGCCAGCTGGGTTGTGTGTAGCCGTGTCTCCCATGCACGTGACAGTGAATCCCCTCAATTTGATTTTCAGTCATTGAAAAATGTGTTTAAATACCAAACTGTGCAGCAGAGACAAGGGGTATGAGATTATCTGTACGATGTGCTACTTTCTTCCTTTGGAAACATATTGATGTCTCAAAGATGCTGCTTAAGACAATATTTGCTTTGCAATCGCATCAAGCCCCTGGTTGATTACATCAAGCCCCTGCAGAATCTGCTCTGCAAGAGAGGGAACGATTTATCATAGCTTTGGACCTTCAACGTACCTGCAGGGAGAACCATTAAAAAAAAATAAGAAACATACTGCAAAACTTAAGACTTTTAAGTGTGTGGAAAGGGAATAAACATTGCACAAAATCAGTAACCACAGTTTCAGAAAGTGGTGGTGAGTGAGTCCTTCCAACTCACACCCAGCCACTTTCTGCTCTCTGTGGTGCCTTTTCATCAGGCCAAAGAGAGCTGGAGGCATTGCCAGATTTAAGCTGGGAAGTTTGTGTCAGAACGTAAATATTCTGTTAATGTAGTGTTTTTTAAGCTGAATGTAGATTAGCACTGGGCACCAAGTCCAGGGGAAATCAATACAGCCCTGTTAGTCTATGTCAAAGGGAGTGATGGAAACTTGAAAAGGGCTCAATAATAAAGTTCTCTTTGAAAGACAAAGTTAGCCCTCAAAGGCAAACTCTTCCAGGCAATTTCTTAAGATATGATTAAAGATGGCTATGAAAAACTTACTTCATTAATTATTTACCTTATCATTGTGAGTTCTACTTAAAATAGCTATACACATTTTATAATTGGAAAAAAATAACTTGAAAATCAGTACTCAGATTCTGATCAGGAGCAGGTTATGCTTAAACTCCTGAAATATTAAAATATATTTTAAAATAAAGGAATCCAAATGCCATGCAACAGTTTGCAACATGCATGGCTTTTACTACATCGTATATCAAACTGAGTAGCAATAGAGCTCTGCATTCAGAATCCAAATGGATTCTTCAAAAAAGAAATGGGGCTCAGACCAAACAAATTTGTGAGCATTTTTACTCACGTTGCATTTAGAATTTTACACAAAAAATGTTTGCCTTGTGGGCTGAGATATAAGATAACCCAAGACCAGAGACTAAAGGCATCTTCAACATCCTCACCCTAAACTCAGCTGTGCCATGCTGTGAAGTCCTGGGAAACTGCTACAAGGCTGAAGCAAACCTTTACCTTCCATCACCACACTTCTGCTGACCTGCATATTGCACATCTTTCCTTCTATTCTGTCCCATTTTGGCTTCAAATATTCACCTTCCACCATTTGTTTTATTCCTTTCAATCCCTCCTACAGTTACTCATTCTCATACTCATCTTTTAGCTCTTTATGTCCCATAATGTTTCTATCCAATAAACAAAATTATACAGCTATATAAACAATACAATAACTTTCAGTTTCAATCAGCTTTGACGTATTTTGTAGTTCCCATTCCCCTCTGTTAAATAACAGCTCTAGGGGTCCATCCCTCCACGTCTGCCCACCCTTCACCTGCACCAGCTTCTCCAGCAGAGCCCTTGTCCTTCCCCCTGCTCAGACACTGTAGGGATGACTGAAGGAGCAGCCACCTCGTGCTCATGAAAAGTCTCCACTTGTGCCTTGCAATGTCAATTATTCAACATTTTACTATTCAGTCTTAAGCTCTGCCAAAAATGTTACTTACAGAATGGAAGTGACAGAATCTGGCTTTTCCCCAGGTCTGCAAAAGAGGTAGATGCTAAAGCATGGTTTTGCTGACACAGCTTTAAGAGTTTTGAGCATAATTCAGAGGCCGTGTAGCCAAAAAGAGTTCAGAAACTTTAAAGGAGCCCTACCAGATCACACCTAAGCATTGCAGTGGGAATAATACTAGCCAAACAATAATAGTCTGTGTAAAGAAAATGTATGCAACCTTCTTCTATATCCACACATGTATAGAAATTCTAGTTTTACCAGTAGTCCCACTTTTGCTCCTCAGACATTACATTACTTCAGCATGAAAGGCCCAAACATAGGTTGTCTGAAATGAGGTAGCTGCTGTTGTCCCACAGCAGGAATTTAATCTAGTCTGATTTTTATATTTTATTGGAACAGACAAGGAGAGTTTATGTGCTCAGCTAACACATCTCAAGAATTTCCAATGAGGAGACACAATTTTATAAGCCATTCAGTTCCTGCCTGCAAGAGCATAGCTGGTTTGCCCTGAATCTACAAAAGACAAATTGATAAACTGCAAACAAACCAGGCTCTACAGCACTTGTGAAGAGTCCCACTAAGTGCCTTTTAGGCCATATCTCTTGGCTTCTCTTTGGTTTCTGCAAAGAGGTGCAAGATTCCCCCTCTCCAGCTCCATGGGGCTCTGTTAATGAGAATGTCACCTTTTAAGAAGTGTGTAGACCACCTTTTAAGATCACTAAAAAATAGCATGGATCAACAGGAATATTGAAATGAACATCTGACAGTCAGATTTAATGGTGTGTCTTTAGTGGGAACAGCCCGTGGTGGGGAAGGCTGACTCCACAATTTGCAGGTGGGCCAGGAACCACAGGGAAAAGGCAATTCTCACTTCAGCAGTTATTCCCCAATGGCAGCTATTGATGCTGCTCCAAAGCTATGGGAAGGAGAATCCTCTCCCCAGCTTTCAGTAAGTTCAGCCGGGGACAATGCACTTTTTGTTCCAACCCCTGTTCTCCAATGGCACTACCATTCAGCGGCCCCATTGCTAATGAGGGACGTTATGGCCATGCAAATCATGATATTAAAAAAGGCCAACTGTATTGCACCCCCCCCTTCAGGCCTATAATAACACATTCATATTCTGAGCACACTTACAAGTTTGAACAAGGTTACTGAAAGAAACCTGAATACCACATTAACTTAATTTTATTGTCCCACCTCTTTGGAAAATCAGGTACTTTTTTTTTTTTTTTTTAAATAATATCTCCCAAGCACTTGGTGTTAGGAGCTTAATTACAAATTTGTAATTCTGTATTCATGAAACTCCACATTTTCAGCGTGTTGTAAGAGAGGGATTTACAGTCCCAGAAATGTGGAGGTTACTTAGGATGACAAAACTTGCAGGAGGAATATTGAATTAACAATACCTGGTATGTGCTATTGAAAAAGAAATACCATAAGAATATTGAATTAAGAGAACATTTCCAGAACTGGTGGAACTGTTCCCTTTTTGCAGTTAGGTAGCTGAGCATCTACACTCATTTTAAGGCAAGAAAGGCAAGGCTGCATGCCAGTCTGTAGGCTGTGCCTAAACCTGATGCATCTTTGAGTGTAGGATGAAGAGTGTGCCTAAAACACCTATCATACAAGATTCTGCATAAATTTCTGCTCACTTACCAAAGCTAAGGTTTTGTTTTTCTCCTTGCTTTCCCCTTCTAGAAATTCAGCTCTGTAACTCTTACGGGAGGTTGGTCACAGAAACAGTTGTCCTGTTTTTTTTGTAGGGAAGAAAGTTGATGGGGGGGCTGCGTTTTCTGCTGTCTGTATCTAGTACAGCTAATACCATACAGCTAATAAAACTGGCAAAGCTGCACCTGGCTCCCATCCCCATGGAAAGCTGGCCATGCTGCTCTTCACCTTCCCCACAAAGTGTGTGGAATAACAACCAAAAAAGACAAACGCCGCAAACCAGATGTTGTTTACGCAGAGGTGCAAACCACGCATGGCTGGTTCATGACACCACTACTTGGACATCCTAGGAGACAGCCAAAACAAGAGCTTCACAGGTGCCTTGTACCTTTGTAGATAGCCAGGCAGGTGACAACTCCTGGATTTATCTCAAGTCCCTCCAGTCTTATTTTCCTGCCAAGGGCAATCAAGCAGGAGCAGGAGGACAAATGGTTCTGCACAGACAAGCCTCTCACTGGTACACCCATTAGCCTCCCACCATCGCTCCCTCTGTCCCCACCTTTTCAATCCCTCACACATCTCCACCAGGGTCGCTGTCACCTCCATGGGTTACATGCAAGCCTCAGGGTGGACTCAGGCTGTGTTGGAGAGGCAGCCTGGTCAGCTGTGCACGCCGAGTGGAAATGCAAGGCTAAAGCAGCACGGCTGCAGCCAGCAACATCTGACATTCTTTGTTTTGCTGATAAAAACAGTTGTCATTTATCACAACCTCCCAGAGAGAATACTGGAGTTGATTTCAGGTGGATAATCCACCTCTCACACAAGAAACTCAGACTGCCATCCTCCTCTGATTCTAACATTAACCCAGAATATAATGAATTATCCCTTCATTTTTCTGAGAAACTCAGGACCTCCCTGCATTTGACAGAAGGTGACTGCAATGTCTCAAACACCTTTGCATTAACCGCTAGCAGATTATGACTTTCTTTGGCAAATACCAAGTCATCCAAGGCTTCTTTTATTTTATGAACTCAAGGCATCTTTCAGACATTAATTCAGGAAAGCTGGCACCAGCTCGATCATGGAGGAAAGCAGTGCTGTCCCCTTTTTCAGGTAAGCCACAAATGCATTAAGTGCTTTGCTTAAGGCCAGAAGTGAGTCATGGGAAGAGCCATGCACAGTACATCCCTCATGCTGCTGCCATCATCAGCTCCCAAAAATAAAAGTAATAATTAATGAGAGCCTCTGAATTTATATTAGAATTTAAGGAGTTCATGGTCTGAGCCCGTTATATTAGATAAGACTCACAGAACTGTAATTTAAATGGTTATTGTTAACTACCCATTCTCATGCAACTGCTTTTCTTTACAGAAGGTCTACAAAGACTTTTCTGAAATATATTCTTTTAAATGCTAAAATAACCTCAGATTAACCTGACAGACACCTATGTTGAATGAGTTAAAACCAAACCAAATGCTGTGAAGGGTTACACAGCAAGCGATCTGGAGCGCGTGTGGTTGGGGAGGCTCCACAACAGCATCACACCAGCTGAAAGCTGCAATTCCTCACCAGGGTGCACAGTGGCATGGCTTTTCCATGGGGCTTGAGGAAGAGGGTTTTTTTTTTTTATTATTATTATCCTAGATTAAAATTTTGAATGTACAGCTGTCATTTGTAGAAGAGAGGTGTTTGTAGATCATTTACTAATATACGGTATGTTCTCTTATAATCTCAGCTATAAAAAGTAAATTGTTGGTTATGATTCATTGGTTGTACCAAAGCAAATACTACCCTTTAAATATGGTGTAATTAATTTAATAGTTCACTTAGGCTACAGGAAATTATCCAGTAGAAATAAACAAGTAGTTCAATTCAGGAGGAATTTCACATTGTTTTTCCTAACATTTACAGCCATGATATAAACAAATCAGAAGTATCTCAAACATTTTCAGTCATAATTGCTATATGTTATTAAAAATTATCCTAATTCTTGGTCAATTACACTAATATGAAATGTTTCAACAGAAATGAAACCATGTGAACACTAGTTATCCCAACCTCCTTATGTTGTGATTTCTAAAGTGACTGGGTTTTTAACTCATTTTAGAAAGGGTAGTGTAAAATATGGAAATTAGCCCAACGTACATAAAGCAGCTCAATTAATTTTCACAGGTGAGTTGCTGAATGGGAAGGTTTTAAATAGAACTTAGCTACAGAGAAAATAATAAAAAAGGCATTACCCAAATCCATCAATCTTCACACAGAACCTCTGTTGTAGTGTTTCATATTCATCATCCATTTGGGGACAAGCAACTCATCATTCGTTTTGTTCAGTGAGAGGTATGAAATAATACTAGGACTATTGAACATAGTTTCAGGCTGCTTTATAATGTTCCTAGGGGCAAAGACAGCAATTTTTTACATGGAAATGCAACATTAGAGAAGCATTGAATATAAAATTATCCATGGCACTGTGCAATTTGGCTGTCAGCAGGGAGGAGGAGACACCTCCCCTGAACACAGGGCCCCGCAGGACTTCCCTGCGATGCTGCAGGAAAAGCCAGACATACAATTTGTGGAGAGATACTTGACACTGCAAAGGCTCTTATCATCACAACTTGCCTGCATCTCCATTTGGGGATTTATAAGACCCTACAGTTTTCAAAAAGTGGCTCCACTAAGCCAAACACACTTCAAAACACTGCCTGGAGATGACTGACCGCACTTGGAAACATAACCGTGAGGCAGCTAGCCCTGAAATAATCCCAAAAGCACTGCACCTAATGCAAACCAGGGGAGAGGAATGACAGAGGTAGGCTTAAACAGTCACTTTATTTGGCCAAGAAGGGCTGGCAGCTGCCAGAGGTTACATCTGTGTCACCAGTAACACCATACCACAGCCAGCCTGGAGGCCATCCCTGCAGCAGGCACCGCAGATGCCTCTGTAAAACCAGGAGAGATGTCAGCTTTCTCCTACATGTAGTGCCCTCTCACTGATGGATGTAACACATGCAAAATGTTTCTCATCATGAAAGAGGCCAGGAACAGACCAAACAAGGCTTGAGCTGGTAGGTGCTGCAGGAGACTTGCCATGAGGTATGGACAGACGTCTGAAAAGAGGCAGGCCTATCCCTGTGCCAGGGAGTCTGAGGCTGAACACACCAAGTCTTTATAATGAAACACAGGGTTACATATACTATAATTTGTCAATTTGGGCTGTTGCTTTTCACTTGGAACAAGTTCGACTTTAATCCTTTGAAGTACGGAAAAAACTACAGCAGAAGACTAAAAATCTGTGGGGTTTAACTGCATGGTGCATGATATGGCACAAAAAAAAAAAAAGTTTTCTTTTGCAGTATGTCTTGTCTTAAAATCTGAAGCAGAAAGGACAAAGTAGAGGAGAAAACTGCTGAAACCCTGAACTTGACTCAGGTCGGTCTTCTCAACATCACCGCGTTTCTCTAAGCCGAGACTGAGCCGCCTCTCGTCCCCCGCGAGTACAACATATGGCTTCGTTCAGGAGAGTCCTGCCATCTGAAAATGAGGTTGCATTAATATTTCAGTGCACATTTAAGCACTAGTCCTTAGAGAGAGTTTTCTGCGCAGTTCCCTTTGCACACAACAGTCCTGGAGAGCCACCACAAGGCTGCTTTCCTACCCTGGCACAGGCGCCAACACAGATCCCTGCCTGCCCTCGCTCCATCCGTCTGCCGAGCACACCTTCTGCAGCTGGGAGCACCGACACGGTCCTGGCTGTTCTAACGCATCTCAGCTGAAATGATGAACAGCACTCAGACATTTTTCATGGAGGAAATCAATTACTGTTCAATAAAAATAACTAGAACGGCTAAATTTTTCTAAAGTCAACTATTTGCCCTTTATTAATCACCTGGGCCCAATGCCATCTTTTTTTTCAACTCTTTTTATCAGCAGTAGGGA
The DNA here is from genome assembly GCF_964211825.1 of Aythya ferina. Classification (NCBI taxonomy): domain Eukaryota; kingdom Metazoa; phylum Chordata; class Aves; order Anseriformes; family Anatidae; genus Aythya; species Aythya ferina. The sequence goes on from NC_140305.1 coordinate 25,779,772, forward strand.
AAAAATGTGTGTATGAAGTCACTGAATCTAGTCTGAAGCACACTTTTTTGTCCATTTCTGTGAGTTTATAACTTCACTGCATTCTCTGAAGACCTTCCCAAGAAACAGACCTTTTTATATGATCAATTCATACACCACCATAGCCTGCAAGCTAGAAATATGTATCTATTACATGCACCTCCTGCTGCAGGCAGTTTTCCAAAAACCTTTGCCATGAATCTCAACAAATTAAGTCATTTCCAAAGTCAAATTAAGTAATTTCCAATATTGCCTTCAAGAAGTTAATGAAATGAGTGCATGCTCCTTCAGTTAAACAAGAAAGAATTTTAACCATCATCAGGTCAGTCTCAAATTATTCATGTTCAAGGCCAAAATGAGTCTGAATTAGCCTTAAGTTAATAATACAGTTGTTAAAGTTTTTCCTGTATGCTTTTGAGCATATGAAGAAAACCCTGGAAAAAAAATGTTTCAGAATTTTTAGTTAAGGTTTATGTGTTGACATTTCCCAAAGGAAAGAAACTGTACAAACACTGTCTTTGATTTGCTAAGTTTCATACAGAAACATGTCATTAAACAGTCAAAATATATATATTTTGCATCAAATGACTTATGCTATGCAAGCTTATGCGTATCTCTTTTAGACACCATATATGATGCCACATAGTCCATATGGCAGATTACATTCATCTGTCAGTAACTTTGATCGCTTCTGAAGACACTTTGCCCTCACCTCTGAGCTATTTCTTACAACCCACAGTTTCATCCCTGTTTCCAGCAGCTGCATAAAAACAAAGCCCTGCTCAAGAAGCATTTCTTTGCGCAACATATAATTAAATTGGATTCTAATTACAGATCATAAGTTACAGAAACTTCTTCAGAGGAAAGATGCCCAGAATGCTATATGGAAATGCCATGTTTATTACTGAGGTTATTCTAAAAGGATTAGGAATTGAACTACACAATAGTGGGACCAAATTATGAATTCTGTATTAATAACATGTAATCATTTTTAAGGTGGTGTTAAGCTCTAGTATACACAAATATCATTCCCTGTTTACATATTTAAAAATTCAACATCACTTCTGTAGAGCACCAGCAGAGGTAAGGTTTGTGTAGTTGTTGCTTTCTGTAGTAAGAGAAACAAATGATATCTCCAATTAAGTTTTTTTCCTATAAGAAGATGGACATCAGTATGCAGCCAAACCCCTCCAGGAAAGCCTGAGCTCTAACATAAGCACTCAGTTCCCAAAGAGCAACTACGAGCCAACAAATGGATTAAAGAGATTAAAGCAACCAGCAAACACTTAGTGCTCGCTCCAGCTGAACCCTCACCACGGCAATAGTGCCCTTGCAGCATTCAAATACTGTGCATTGAGGAAGCACACACAAGGATGTGAAACCATAGCACTAAGTAATTGAACAAAATAAAGTCCGACAGCTGAAAGGCAGAGACTAGAGCCACAGTGGCACATAGAAATTCATGTTTTGGCTCCTGACACCTCAACAGGGAGCCCAGCAGTCACCTGGGCTTGTTGTGCTATGAGCATGAGGAGCCAGGCACCCAAGGGTGGACATCTGCAAACCCACACCAAGAGGGCTCCATGGATCAGCCATAGGACAGAAGCCTGAATCAGGCCGTTGTCCTCTTGTCCAAAGAAATCACCTTCACAACACCAGGAGGCCGGAGCTGCCCTGGCCGAGGTGGGCAGCCACCAACTCCCCCAGTTAAGCTGAGCCCCCCAGCACTGCAGTGCAGCAGAGCTGCTGAAGGCTCCCACTGGTTTAATGACACTCACAGAGTCTGCTTTCACAGGTGGTATGCAGAGAGCCCCAGTGAAGCATTTTTCTAAGAGCTATCTGGTCAAAGGAAAAAAGGGAGAGGATGCAGCCCACAGCATTTGATATGCATGGAGCGAGGATCTATATGGCTTTGTCCGGGGTAACTGAAGAAGGAAGACAGTTCAAAGCTGGCTCCAGCAGATCCCTCATGTTGTCCCTGGCACCCTAACAATGGGAAGGCAGGATAGCAAGTGTTATGGTTCATAAGATTTTGCTGCCATCTTCTGATGAAAAGCCATTACATGGGAATAAAGGTGCTGCCAGACTTGAGGCAGCCCCATGCCCCCATAAAGACACGCTCCCCCAGGATGTACCCATGGGAAACATGGCTCCTTCGGCTCCCCAGCAGCCCACCAGGCTCTGCTGGAGAAGTGAGAACTTGATATCTGAGGCGTGATAGCTAGCGAATGTTCTTCAATTTTTTAAAACTTTTTTTTCCTTTTTAAGTGTTTGTTCTTCTCCTCTGAAAATGGGTTAAATATTTCAGTGTCTCATTTAATGTAACATTTTCACATTTCTAATTTTTGAAAAATGGGGCTTTATATAATATGCAGAAAAATCAGCCTACCATTAAAATATACTTCTTCTAAAGATAATGATGAACAGCCCACTTCTATTTTGCATTACAGAGGCACACTAGCCTTGCTCCCTTCTCAAATTTACCATGGGTGACTTCAGACTAAAACTTATACAAAACAACCAAACTGGAGGAAGGACGGTCTCCTTTCAGTGTCTGATCTGCAAAGCTTCTTCAGTATCTTGGAAAGAATTTATGTTTTTCTATTCCACAATATAAATCAGATCTTCTCATTCCTGTCATAGTCCTATTTATTTTACTCTCATTCCCCATTCTTCATTGCAGATAGAGTCAAATGAAATATTCTTTTTAAAGCCACTCTTTTCCCAAATAGAATGTCACATGCACTTCAGCATATGTAATAGATTACTGAGGGCTGCTTTTTTGATGCTGTTTTGTTTTTTTTCCCCCCTTCACTGCACTTAGGATAAACTTTAAATTCCCTTAGGAGTACTTAGAAATTATGTCTGTGTAATTACAAACAACTCATAATTTTGTCAACCGCCCTCTAAACAAAAAAGCCCTTATTTTACCTGTACTCATGTTTTCCTCATCAATTCCTACACAACACCTGGACTTGGGTGACCACCTACATTTATCACAGGTGCAAACGCAGATCTGCACAAGGTGCAGTGGACCACAGTGTGGCACCACAAAGACCCCTCGTGTGGGCAGTAGCTGTGATTCACCAGGGGGCAGCAGGAATAACACTGCCCCACATACCCCAAAGTCCTTGCCTTGCAGCAGTCAAGCCAAGCCATACCAGCATGCTCCCTGCACTTCTGGGTAACTTCCCTGACCCAACCCAGAAACTAAATACTAAGAAAGAATAAAGCATCAATGATGAATCTGTTTTTAGTGGGAAGTATATATTTACCACCAACTGTGTTTGGTCTACAAGCTGGAGAAGTGCTAGCATTGTTGCTATATGATAAGCAAAGAGCAGAAACACAGGCATACAAATTTGTAATTTTTAACATAATAAATCAAAATTGTGGTTTATTAGAAAAATGATATAAACTAATAAGACAAGTACTTTAATATTATCATGTAATATAACACTGATTATATTCTTCTATTTGATGGAGTTACAGGCCTATCTGCAAGTTTTATGCCTAACTCAACACTTATTGTTAAGGATCACTTCCAGCCTTATCTCCTATGAGTCTTTGAAGAGTCATCACATGTGTATGTCAGTTGAGATCAATACAAAATATACTCTGGGAGCAAAACTTCCTGGTGTGCTTTAGTCTATGGCATTGTGCATACCAGTGATATGTCCAGTTAATGATTTTCTCGCCACATACTGACTACAACAATCATTGGTTTGTCCTAAGCTACCATAACCTCTCATAGAACACATCATCTTCTTTTTAGTAATGAGCTCTACAACACTGAACTAAATTTAAATGATAGAAGTGATCAGAAATCCATAACATCCTGTCATTATCGCTGAGGTTTGTTTACTTCAACAAATCTAATGCCATCTGATTAAATTTTATAATGTTTGCATATCATACCATGAACTTGCTCAAACATCAGAAAATGATTGACTCTTCAACAGAAAATTATATACAAATGAATGCAAATCCATCGACTTAAAATGTAACAGACTGCATTGTTTGCTATGGATGTGGATCTCGATCTCTGTGTTCATACAACTTCACTGCTGTACAGCACACACATTGTGAGTTGGCCTGCATCTGATCTAAAGTGCTTTAATTTAATATATTTATTCTCATGCATAATTTATTCACATTTCTTGCATAATTACTTTTTTTTTTTCCAGGAGTTTAATGGGTTTAGTTCATCTATGCAGAATGGTTAGAGAATTTAGGCATAAAAAAGTCAGGACATGCAGAAGTCATCTCAGGGTTCAGACTCCAGACCCACCTTACACTAGAAAAAGGCCACAGCTGTCAGTCCACAGAAGAGCTACATCATCATGTGAACTACGGAATAAATTACCTTGCAATGGAGCCCAAACCAGGACAACGTCTTCATTTGAGCTTCATAGGTTAGGCTTTCTATACTTTGATTAAATACACATTTGAACAGCCATATTAATAAAATAACCTATTAACTGACAACCTAATTTGAACCGGCAAGATCACAGGAGTTCAAGATCTATCTGAAACCCTCTTCATTATGATGTTCATAAACACCGCAAATATCACCAGCAATTGCAGCCAGTGCCTCTGAGCACTAAAAGCATTACTCCCTGCACCACAGCAATTTTCCACATGCAGAATTAGGTCAAATTAACTAAACCTGGCAGGTATTGTATGGTTTATACCACACACCGCACTCTGTAGCTCTCATTCTTCATTGGACATTTCTGAAGAGTCTTTTTCTTCCCCAGAAAAATGTATTCTGTTACAGGGGATCTCTTGCAAGAAGAATGGAATGATATTAGCTCTTAACAAATCTGATGAGTGAGCTGTCACATGTAGAAAATGGATCAATGTTCAAAATTAAAAAAAAAAAATCCATAAAACATCTCTTTCTTTCTGCTTTCTTTCAAGAATACCGATCAATAATCAAGAATACCGACATGTTCTCCTTGAGGACGATTTCCCTTGTCCTTGATCAAATGACTGTTAAACTCCTTAGCTTCCATAAAAATCTCCTTCTCTGCCTGTGCTATCTGAAAGTAGACAGAAACTTCTGTCCTGCAGACAAGGTTTCAAGAAACTTGCAGGCAAATGAAAAAATTATTGAGGTTTGAAGACAACCTGCCCAGGGAGCCACGACATATATAGCACGATACATACTGTGCCTCAGACTGCTCAGTGGAAATAACAAGCAATATTCCTTTAAGAAGTCTAAATCAAGATTCACTTTAAAAAAAAAAAAAGAGAAAAAAGACAGCTGATCAAATCTTTTGCAATAAATGCTAATGAATAAATGATAAGCAGCACTGTTTGCTTCATGTTCTGGAATAGGGCACATAAATGAATCCATTGGCTGTCAGGTCCCATGAAGAAACATATGGCTTCAGCCTAATAATGCAAATGTGTCCACATTTTGAAGCAATTAAAAAGCTGGCATTATTAGATGGCTTGTAATTTGTATATAATGCATCTTCTATTTTCACCTAGGGCTTTCCTTTTAAATTTATTTCCTCTTATTTTCCATATTGCTCATTAGTTGAATCCTGAAAAGTTCTTTTAGCACTACTGTGCTCAATATGATTTGGTATTTAATATATTTCTAACATTTTATATTCAATTCTAACCTTCTCTTACCTTCCCGTCACATTTAAACACAAGCTGCCTGTATTAATGTCAAATAGTATCTTCAGCACCAGCAGTTTCTCTTGCTGATGCCCAAAGCTGGATAGTTTTCTGTATTTTTCCTACCCACCTTTGACCCTCTCTGACCTAGGAGCTGAAATGACCCTGAACTCATAGCTCTGTCACAGAATCACAGAATTTTCTAGGTTGGAAGAGACCTCAAGGTCATCGAGTCCAACCTCCAACCTAACACTAACAGCCCTCCACTAAACCATATCCCTAAGCTCTACATCTAAACGTCTTTTGAAGACTTCCAAGGATGGTGACTCCACCACTTCCCTGGGCAGCCTGTTCCAGTGCCTCACAACCCTTTCAGTGAAGAAGTTCTTCCTAACATCTAGCCTAAAACTCCCCTGGCTCAACTTAAACCCATTCCCCCTCGTCCTGTCACCAGGCACGTGGGAGAACAGGCCAACCCCCACCTCGCTACAGCCTCCCTTGAGGTACCTAAAAAGAGCGATAAGGTCGCCCCTGAGCCTCCTCTTCTCCAGGCTGAACAAGCCCAGCTCCCTCAGCCGCTCCTCGTAGGACTTGTTCTCCAGGCCCCTCACCAGCTTCGTCGCCCTTCTCTGCACCCGCTCAAGCACCTCGATGTCCTTCTTGTAGCGAGGGGCCCAAAACTGAACACAGTACTCGAGGTGCGGCCTCACCAGAGCTGAGTACAGGGGGACGATCACCTCCCTAGCCCTGCTGGTCACGCTGTTCCTAATACAAGCCAGGATGCCGTTGGCCTTCTTGGCCACCTGAGCACACTGCTGGCTCATATTCAGCCGACTGTCCCTAACCTCTTTTCTTATGATGTAGGAAATTCTGCTGGAAAACTCAATGAAACCAAAAGTTACCACTGTTGAGAGTTCCAGCAGTCTTAACATGTGGTAAATACATAATATGCTAAATTTGCATTCCTCCAAAGATGCTAAACAGCACCAATTGCACCTAACATAGCAAAGTGACTACTAAATCGATGGCTATCTACTATTTCTTAATCTTCCTAGTTCTCAATGTGCATTCTAAAAACCTTTTTCTTTCTTTTTGTTTAAGTTCAGAATAGAAATTCTTCCTAAAATTGCATACTACTATCATTATACCACCATAAATGAATGAAGGGACAAAACCAAGAGCAGGAAAAGACTGAAACAGAGTACATCAGGAGACATCAAAGCTGTAGAGAAAGCTCTGGCTCTATTCTTTCGTTCTTCCTTCAGACTGCAGGTTCAAAGTTTTCAGCAGAAATTAATCTAATTATGGCATAAAGAGCGAGTCTATTGGAAGTTCACAAACCAATAGAAAAAAAACGTCTTTGTTCTTATTTGCCCACATTTCCTATCTTTATTTTCCTGTTGCCCAAAACAGGAGGGTCACCACATCAGTCCCCACTCATTGAGTCATCTCAGGCAATGCAAACATACTGCATATTTAGTGCACCTGATGCACATTATTACTGAAGATCCAAACACAGAAGTACCTTACACACATTTTTAAAAATAGCTATGGCTATGAAGAGACTGTAATGGCCTTATAATAGCATGGTTAATTACTAATATTTTAAATATAACTGAAGCATCATTAATGTTTCTCAACCACAGGCCAAGAAAAATGTTATGAGAATTATTAAACGTCTTGTCCAGAATGATGCAGAGATGATGATGAATAGATGTTCTCAAGTGTGTTAGATATAAAGTCTCTTAGCCCTTTCTGACTACTACTTAGCTATAAACAGAAAATACACTTTTTATGGATTTTCACAGATAATGAAGTTGCAGGCTCACGAAAGATTTGCATGCTGTTTGTGTTTGATGTATTGCTTCGAGGTAGCGTCACCATGTAAATTTACTGTTAATGTGTTGTTTTTTTTCCCCCAAGATAAATCACCTGTCCTGAGATTTAAATGAGGATCAAAAAATATGAAGTCTTAAAATTAAGAAGTCTTTATGGATATTTTGTTGTACTAGATTAATGGGCATATATCTAAACAATTAAGATCAATAATTCCATTAGAATGTAAAGTCAGTATATTTTCTCCTTTAACCTTCATCTAGTGTGCTGTAGATTATTACTGGAAACACACATCTAGTAACTACTTGAAAAAGACATTAGAATGCAGGCACAAAATCTGTAAACATTTGGGTTTGGGGGTCTCAGGATGCTGTTTAAGGAGAGCCCCAGCACATCTGTCAGAAACCTTCGCAATCTAGATAAGAAAGATGTTGGCATTACAGTGTAAGTGCTGAATCAATTCACAAAACAGGTCTGAAAATGAAACAATTCACAATGCAGCTGCATTTAGCAAGTCTGCAAGAGCTGCAAATCATTTTGGCCAGTGCCTAAAATCAATGGGATCTAGGGATGCAGCAAGCACTCCTTTTCTTAACTTGGCAGAACAGAAGAGTTGGCATGCCAAGGAAAATAATATTGGAGACCTGACTATGTGCCCATTGGTACATGTGCTCATTTTAACTACCAAAAAGCAGGGACAGAACCTGCTCTGGGGAGCCCAGCCTCCTGCACCGCTCCAAATTTTGTTTTTGTGGCAGGCTTCACTAGATGAGGATATCACAGATTCCATGGGCTCAAAGAATTAGCTCCTACGTAGCTCTAGTATCTTATACCTATCACTCTGTAAATAGCACAAGTAATATTTCTGTTTAAGAGACTAAAATCATCTACAATCATTCCTCACATGGATGCTTAATTTCTGTTCCTGTAGCAGGTGTGACTCAGTATTAAGCAGTGAATTAGCCTCTGTAGTCAGTTCATGCAGTCTGTATAATATGGATTGATATACACACACTCAAAATACAGCTGCTGAATATATTTTGTAATAAAACCTACACTCCTGAACGTCTGTAAAACTGTGGTCCTTTTTAAGTTTAATATTTACTCTTCCTTTTGTCACAGGGACACAATGAAGCTGATTGCTTAGATACAGATGACATTACAGTCTATCTTTACTTTGTCAGTGCTTTTTTTTCTTTAACTCTGTGCATTTACACATGAATGGGCCATTGGTTCTAAATGGCAAAAAGATCACAGTGAATTATATTCACTTTAGTGGTATGGTGTCAAATTCAATCTAGTATAAAATCCCACATCTTTTCAAATGGAGGAAACCATTTTAATTTGTATCCTCAGCAGCTGAACTTTCCTTTTCACCCTTTCACTGACAGCACAGCTAAATTTGGCCAGGAACTTCATGCACACACAGTCCATTAGACATCCCTGAAATTCAGGGGTATTTGGGGAATCACTTCCATAACATTTGGAAACCTAGCACAACCTTAATTTTCTTTTCAATATCAAAAACAAAAATAGAGAACACTGATATGCTTGATTGCAGGTAAAAATCAAGAGAAGTGGTGGCTCAGAGTTGCAGTAATTAATCAGCAATGTAGTGTTGCATAGTAGGTCTAATCTGGGTGCAATTCAGCACTGATTTGGCTCTATTGATCATTTGTGTGTAATTGAGTGTTTCTAAACACTAGGTATGACTGATATCTTTTTGGTGCTGGGTGCTCCGCTCACTGAGAGTCCAGGTCTATCCTGGAGCCTTTGACAGTTGCTTCCTAAGCCAGAAAGGCAAAATCGTGTTGGATTAAACACCTGTACAACAGAATGGGAAGTAACAGGTCATGCTCGTACTTAAAGTGAAATATCTTTATGGACTTTATGAGACATGATCCCCCCTACCCCCGTGAATAAATACCTGGGAGACAGCAACAGAGAACAGAGCCATCTTCCTACAAAATGCTGTGCTCGGCTGGGCTTGAGCCAAACTCACAGCTTGTGCATATCAAAGTAAGCCTTTGCCTGATGTAGTAGATCCTGACTTGTTTGTATACCCTGGTCCAAAGATCTTCAGATACCAGCTTGCACCCTTCTTCAGTGTGAGGAACCCTGAAGCTCTTCCTGCAAAACCTTCTTGTCTTGTTAACAAAAATAAAACAAGCCAGCAAGCCTGGGAATTGCTGTACAAAACTGAAGTATAATGGGCTGTAAACAAATAATCTTTCTGCTTGCTTCAGTGGTCTTTAGATGAGGTCCTAAGAGCTTTACCCTGCCAATCCTTCCCAGCCTGGAAAGGCTCATTAAAGCACGAGGACAGGCTGGGGGCTCATAGCACTTTCTACTGGGTAAAAACCAGTCTGAGCTCATAGAGGGCTGTTTATAATCATTACTTTCCCTGTCACCATTTATACTCTAGATATGATTTTAGAGAACAGTGCAGTCTTTTCTATTAAGAAAAGAATAAAATGGGTGAATTCATTATGAGAGGTATGTGTTCTTGTATAGCTCTGCCTGGGTATGATTGCCATTCACTTTATACAGTTGTCGATGATTACAAGAGTCATTAAGCAGCATAAAATCATGCATGCTGGCTAATTAATGTGGAATTTATTCTCCTTTTAGTTACTTTTGTTATGCCTGTTGAACTCCGCTGGTATCAGTAAAGGTAACATCAGTAAAGACTGTAGTAAAACTGATGTAAGTGAGGGAAGTTGGGCTCAGCAAGTTTAATGAATAATAAAACTCTAAGAAATAGAAAAAGAAAATCAAGCTCCCAGCTACATCCATGTATTTATTGTAATTGTACATCATTACTATCATTCAGGCAATTTTCCTCAACATTAGCGTTCAAGTGACGCTTAGTAAGATTCCAGGGTTTGGTAGAAAAGTAATGAACATGTTCAGAGCAGTGTGAACAGGGATATAATCCCCAAAGAGTTCAAGCTGAGGCTCCCAAAGTTTCTATTCTTTCTTTACTGCCACCACAAAACCACTCTAGTTTTTACAAAGCATCTTCCCAAACCTTCCTACCAGGTGCCAAGCATTAACACCTACACCACCTCTTATCAGGTGCCTTCAGCATTTGTGTGGTCAGCAGTTCTGCCCATTTAGATCCCAAGCCTGACTTGGGCCACCATAACTCAATTTAAACATATATATATACACACACATACAAGTAAAATATTAAACAAAAGTGATAAAGTTTGCAAGTCTATATTCCAATATCAAAAATTAATGCAAACATTTCTTTGATTCACTTCCTCTTTCTTCCCACACATTTTCTCTTAAACCACATTTTCCAGACTTGGCTTAAATAAACGATTTTTAGATCTTCCAAGAGTGACATCATGCTGTGACATGTGAAGCTGAGCTAGCTCCGTCATGTCAGATTATGTGACATGACACAACAATTTGATAGGCAAACCTGATATGACACCATAACTTGAAGAGATCCACTTTTCTTCAACCATGAACTAGTGTCAAACTTTCTGCAAGGGATATGCATAAAAAAAATTATATTTTTTTAACTGAAGTCTTAGCCCTTGACCTTTTAGTAATGGTTTGAGATGATCAGGGCCAGACACCTGCCATGACTGCCTTGTATATTTTGACAACAATTTTTCTGATGACAGCAGGAAGCTGTTGCCAGACTGAAAACTAACCTGCTCTTTAGAGAAATGGAAAAAGTGCTTCAGAAGTGCACAATATACTGCTTGTGTTATACAAGCTTGTACTAATAGCCTTAATGATTATTAGAACTGGACAAAAATGGCTTTTATCCATAGATTTTCATAATCTTAGAACAAAGTAACAATTTTGATAAGTGGAAAAAGTTCTGACATTTCCTTGAGAAGTACAAATTCTTCACAGAAAAATAAGTAATCAAAAATCATTTTTGTTTTTATATTCCCACCTCTCTGAAAGCATTTTCTAGATATATTCATGGTGGTTTAATTCATATATTCACAAAGAGTTAGACCCAGCAATTAGGCAGAAATGCAGGACTATTCCTGACAGACTCCATGATAACCACAGCAATACATAACACCAATAACATTGGTACCCTAAGGAGAATTTAAGTGGAAATGCATAGAATGAGCTGATCCATTTTATTCACCCTCCTAGCAGCATTAGCTGCAAGAACAGTTTACCCAGCCCATACACTTGTTCATACATCAAAGCTCCAAAATTGTATTTTGGCCAAGGAGCTGCCTGAAGTTTATTATAAGCTGCAAATGGATTCTGTTTAATTGGTTTAAAAGTGTGTTTCTTATTTATTCTCTCAATTTTTATGTTTAATATGAGTTATCTAACTTTAATCTCTGCAAATCACTTATGAGATTTTAAAAAAATCAATTTTTCTTCATCCCCAGTAGTCAATGCTATTATTTTACCTCAGCTGGCAATTTTGTCAATGAGGCTTGAACCATCATAGATCCCTGCTTATTTCATAAGATAAATGGCACAAATTTGTCTCACTGGAACATCTGCACTATCAAGCAGTACCTAAGAGCATCCTGCACATACCACCTGGCACACAACACGTTATTCCCTAAATTCTGCAGCAGGATCTTATAACAGGCCTGGCTTAACAGTTAACAGTATAACAGTTAAGCTTGCATCACTGCAGGATTTCTTGTTGGTATCAACCTGGACTTTCATTAAACAGAACAATGTTGTTAATTTTTCCCACATATGTCCCATTTATGACAATAATAAAAGTCTTCAAGTCTGCCTTGCTCGTAGGCTGTGGCATAGGTTGGATATTATACAACTTAATGTGTCACTACACTGAATTTAATAGGTAGAATCATTACAAAATAACTATTAATCATGAACCCAAGCATTCCTGCTGTCTGTATTTGTTTTTCTCAGGACAGACGATGTAGCAAATAGTTTCAGCACCAGAGAGACAAGACTCTGCAAAATCTCCATCACTTTGGGTTCATCTGCATTTGTTATATGCTAAGGACAACAACAAATGACCGTGGAAACAGCTCAGAAAGGGCTGCTAACATGGGAGAGCCACAACCAGCTGCTCCCCTGTGGCTTCTCTCTTCTGCAGCCAATGAACTGAGGAAAACTATTTTTCACATGGACCTTGGAGATGGTCATGACAGCCAAGTTTTGTTCCGGTGTCTTCAACTAACAACATCTGGAGCTACGCACACAGTGACTGCTGAGCAGTTTACCTCTCGCTCCTCGCATCTCCCCCATCTCCCCATCCCCTTTATATCCAGTTACGAGCTTTTGCAGCAGTCACATCATTTGCAGCGCTGCTGAGGCCTAGCTCCTTGCACGGAGACCAGCCCAGCCTACAGGCTGCCATCAGCCAGCCACCACTGGGCAAGCACAGGTGCTCTCCAGAAACACCCTGCATCATCTTGGTTTATTAGTGTAATTACCCTGCTGCAAAACTTCTCTTTACAAGCCATGGCTTGGGCATTTAACACCAGACGAGTCCACTGCCTTGTTTGATGGGTCAAATACTGTGTGGTGACTCAGACTCACTGAGTCATCAGGAGCTGTATCACGCTGTCAGCTGGTGGCCTGGAAGAAACACCTTATATAAGATGGAAATTTTACTTCATTAAGTAACCTACACATCATAATTGGTCATTTTATTTTATTCATTGGAGCCCTCTGGGTCACCTGGTCTGGTGCTGGACAAAGTTTCTGTAAGCAGAGTAATTGCATCCTCCTGAAACAAATATTGCAGGGCCATTCCTAATGCCCAAAGCAGTGTATCTGTACGTGACCAAGGGTATCTTTTAGCTGCTTAATTAACTCAAAGCTACTTTTCAGACTATTTAGTTGCTCTTGGAGGAATTTCCAGTGCTGTGAGATTATCCAAAGTAACAATAAAAAATGTTGTTTCTACTTTCGGAAGCAAATCCCCAGGCAGACAGGCAGCTGCCTGCATGTTTTTGCCTCTGTGTGAGCATAATGAGGGCACACTGATCATCAGCAGGAGCTTACACAAGAGCTTGCTGTCCTCATGACACTGTAAAACCCTAAGCCAGACCAGATAGAAAAAAAATATAATCACATTTCAAATGAAACCTTTGCTTGCTCTGGTGGACAGCCTCATCTCCTGCACTTTGTAATTAAGAAACAAAGCAAGCTTCCTTCGTGTCAAAGCTATCTGGATTGACCACACTCTCCATCCTACAACAGGCTCTGACCTCCTTGGGCCCTCAGCCTCCCATAACAGATCCAGGGAAGGGAAGCAGAAGGAATTGTGCTGCTTTCCCCAAGGGCAAGTAGATGCCTACTTCATCCCTCATCTCTGCAGCTTATAACAGAGCAAGGCCACAGGCACAAAGCTCTGCCAATCCAAAACTCATCTCTTCCATCCCCATTGGCACTGTTTGTGCCCAGAGGGACCAAAAACATCTCAGGAGCTTCTGCTCCTCACTCAGCAATGGCACTCCAACAGCTTGGAGCTGGGTTTGGGGCTTTCATCATTAATCCAAATACATGGTGCCAACAATTTTCTGTCTTTAACTGCCTAGAACTGTTGATATTAGTATAACGATCTTGTTTATATATTTATGAACCATTAATAAATCATTAAATGCTAATTATATTTCCTTTATTTTTCTTCCATTAGAGCTGCTCCCCTTGCTGCTCTTTATTGACATGAATATTTCCAACCCACAAGCACATTCAAAATAACTATTCCATAAAGAATGTCTCTTAAATCATTTACAACTAACAAATGCTCTTAGCAATGTTAGCAGACAGGATCCGTTTATTCAAACGATGCAAGAGGAGTCATTAATCTAGAATACACAGCACAATAATATTACCAGCAAGTGGCATGTTGTGGGTCAGAAGAGATGCTGGTTGCAGCCTTATCAGGGACCAACCAGGAAGACCCTATCTAGTTTTATTAAAAATTTATAAACAGCCAGAGCTGCTGGTTCTCTAGCTTTTTACTGGTTTCTAGACATGCAGTTTTAAAACTTCCAAAATACTTATGACAGCCTCACAGCTTCAGAAATGGTGTCCCAGCAGCCGCTGTTCTTACCAGAGGACTGGTGCTTCAGCATTTCTTCAGGGCAGTTTCCTATTTCCTCTACACATAAACTTTCGTTGGCAGTAACAACACAAAATTTTGCCTTAGTTGATCAGATATGATGCTGTAAATCATTTTGATCACCAGTTTACCTAAGTTGATGAAAACACTGAAAATGTTTCAAGCTGATTTTTGCAAGGACAGCTGTCATTTTGTAATTGAGCCCTTCCTAATATTTCATAATGAAAGAATCTAATAAAAAAGAATTTAATATTCCACTCCATTTTTCAAGAACTAATAAAACTACATCACATATTATAAAATTATATTTTGTTTCAGGAAAAATGCATGTCTAGTCTCATAAATCTAAACGTAAACTGAAATACAAACTATGTAACACTTTCACTGCTAGAGTACACACTTCTTTCTCAAATTTCAAGAACTATGAAGACTTCTTTAATTTATGAGACAAGCTCTTGAGTGTCAGTGTACTTACTGGTCTGTTGGTGTTTTGCATAGGGTCTCCAAACATAAAGCTATAACAGCTATTTGAAACTGAAACATGAGACTTGGTTCTTGCATTGTCAGCTAATACAAATCCATGGTCTTCCATATTCACTCACTGCAAAATGACTATTTTCATCACAACTCTCTATATCCAAATAAAAATATAACTTCTCTAAGAAACTAGAAAGAAGTCACAAAGAATCAGAAACTCCGTATCAAAAAAATATGAAATCATTATGTAACACATGAAATAGCTACTGAACACGGGACAGAGCAGATGCATATATTTTGGTGTTCATATCTCATAGCACAATATTAGTAACATTTAAATCAACCATAGCCCTAAGTTGGGAAAGTTTCTCTGTCTTATCAAAGCTCAGTCTCTCAGAATAGACTCATCTAGCTTTAAAAATCTAGATTTTTCATAAATTTGAAGTAAGAACACTGGAGAAAAGCTATATTCACCACGAAACTGAGAACGTTTAAATTGACTAGGGAGAGTTCAAAAAAAAAAAAAAAAAAAAAAGACTTGCACACCCAGGAGACCTCTTGCCACACAGCAGGAATGCCTCTAGGTACCAGCCGTACACTAAGATGTCCCCAGCCACACACACTTGCTGTAAATAAAGTTAATAGGGCTCTAGAAGGATGACAGGAGCCATTGCCATAGATCCAGCAGCAGCCATGCAATAGTCGCCATAAGGATAACTACAGATAGGTGTTTGTTATGTGAATAAAATCCAGGAGCAATTAACTAAATCCAAAGCTCTCGAGTGCTCGAGAGCATCTCGAGTAAAGTTTTCCTAAGCCTAAAAGTTCATTGTTGTTACTAGTACTAATTAACATTTGCTACTATAAACACCAATCTCTTCCACTACACCTCGTCTACTCACTTGAAGAAAAAGATTCAGGCAGATCCTCCTAGACACCAGCTGATTCTGTCCCATTACAGATTTCTGCTGCTTTTCCTTTTTCCTGAAGCATATTATATTGGAGTATAACTGAAAAAAAAAAAAAAAAAAGTGTAATCTTATCATTGTTTGAGTTTACATCCTGTAAACACAAGCTGAAATGCCATCAGCAGTAATGAGGCCACGTGTCCCCCTGTATCAGGACCTTTCCTGTGGCTGCACTGCTTCCAGTCCAGTCACAGAGGGATGGGGACGGGTGATGGAGAACAAGGGTTAAGATCCAGGGACAGACCCCAGGAAGCAGCAGGAGACCCCAGGAGTCTGTCTCTCGCAACACTGCACTGCTTGTTTTGAAGACTTCTATCAGGGCATTGCTGGGAAAACTGACAAAATATGATGCTGTCACACAGGTCACTGAATGCCATCAGACATCACATTAATTTCTATCTAGCACCAAGCTCTGAGCTGGAAACCTACAGCAGAAAGGTTGGGTGTGCAAGGGCAGCGCTGAGCCATCCAGTCACAGATCTGTTTGCAGTGGGCAGATAAGGTCAGCCAGAAGGCAGAGCTGCTAGATAATAGATCTATTTCTGCCTCCAAACCTTTTTGTTTAAGTGAAAAATGCAAATCTCCGATTGACAAGATGCTTTGCACTAGTTAAAAACGAAAGCCCTTTTCCATCCCCAAACACATAATTTTCTGCTCATAGAAATCCCATCTTTAATTACCAGCTGCTGCAAATGATCTTCTTATGATCATTAACTGTCAAATCCTGAAGCAGCATATTTCTTATTGCCCTCAGTGTTCAAATACTCCACCTGTTTCTAATTAGTCAAACTACCAAAGCCTACCTACAGTAAGGCTATTCAGACCATACACTGCAGCTGCTAAATGCTTCGGTTCCTACAATGTAAGCCAACCATATTTTTTATTATTAAACGGTATCAACCATCCCTGCTACAGTTGTGACTGAAGTAGGACACATTAAAAACAAAACATTTTTAATGAGATAACAGCACAGTCATTGCTAATGATTATTACTTGTATTATCATTGCAATCATTTTTAATGAATGCTCACTAGCACAAACTTTTCACTAGCTCAACTCGCCTAAATTAGTCTCATCAAAATAATAAGCAGGATTTAATAAGTTACTGTGACCTCACTCAGTGTAATTTTACTTACTGCTTTGTCATTGGGATTACTTACTGCAGCTGTTAAGATAAGGTGACTTTTCAGACTTTGATACAACTTCTCACTTAAAAAAAATGATTCTTTAAGATTTATATAGTAAGATTTTTTTCCTCTGAAATTCTTCTGCTACCCCACAGTATATATAAGTAAGGTTTGCTAAGAGCACATAACATCACTTAAGTTGGAACCAAGAAGCATTTCCTGCCTCCAGCCTTTCAAGGGGATCTGCTCTGATCCATGTACTCCTATGGCACAGGCCTCTTTACATTCACAAATGAGGAAGATGGAGCCACCCAGTTTTTAAACTTTGATTTGCAGATGTTAGCAGCTTATCTTGACAGCTACTTTAGCAGCAATACAAGTCAGAGCCAGGTGCAGTAGCAATGTGAACACGCTTTTGTAATGTCCAGAAAGCTGCTGCAGTCTGTAGGCAATGGGGAGAAAAGAAAACACCTTTGTTTATCCAAGTAATGGCACGTTTTCATTCACACAAGACACTCATACTGATTTAATTTTCTTTTTATCATACATTTTTAAAAGTCCGTAAAAGAAGCCCCTGAAGACAGTATCTAAACAGTGTATTTGCAGTTAAAATACCTTGACAGTAAGTCAGGCTTATTGCACTGGTACAAATTACAATTACTGCAAGTTCATCAAAAGACAGTGGAATTATTGTATATAAAACCCCAGGAAGTTCAGAATCTGGGGCTTTAATTAGGCTATAGGCATTAATAATATTACTACTAGCTACAGAAAAGAAGCAAATGACTCATGAAAACATAATATGTAACAGCCTAGCTATATCACTTTGTGCCTCCATACTTTAAGCTTTTTGAATTTCTCCCAAATGAACAGAATTTCACAAAGAGCTGTTTAACATGTAGATTACCCTGAACTGAGACATAAAACATTTCACACCTTTCAGAGCTGCTGATTGCAGATACCAAGACAAGAATCATGCAAATGAAACAAGCTAATGTCCTGCTGAACTGTGGATCTACAGCATGTTTAATTTAAAATGAAATCTGTAGCCAGCAAAGAATAGAAACTGTAACTTTTAGTTCTATACATAATTTATAACAACCTTAAGGCACTTGCAACATCTGAAATTAAATAGGAAATGAAATTATTCCCTGAAGGTGTTGGGGTTGATGTTAGAAATGCATTTAAAAATAAGTACACAAATAGTTCATACCATTATTGTGCATATTACTCA
This sequence comes from Aythya ferina, assembly GCF_964211825.1. Taxonomy (NCBI): domain Eukaryota; kingdom Metazoa; phylum Chordata; class Aves; order Anseriformes; family Anatidae; genus Aythya; species Aythya ferina. Next base: position 25,798,117 of record NC_140305.1, read on the forward strand.
GCATCTCTCATTACGGGTCCCTCACCACATTTCTCAAGATATTACCTTAAGCCTCCCAAGTGCAGTGCCTCCAGCACGCTCCCAGCTACCCCTCAGAGAGGCATTCTTGGTGCAGCAAATTGTTTCTCCTGACGTAAATCTATACAAAGCACACTAGGGCTTTATGGCTGCTGAGGGCTTGCTTAAAGTATTTATTTATTTTAAGTGCAGAAACTAAATCTGCTATAATTGTAGGCTAAAAATGAAGGTATCCCCTTTCCATTGAGCCCTGCCTCAGATAACCCTCACACGTGTTTAGGAAATACATTGATACATGTTGATGTCCTTCAATGCCTACCTGAACCAAGAAAGTTATTAAAAAAAAGACAAGAAAGAATTGGAATAAACTAAAGCACTGGGACACCGGCTGTAAATTGGCCCCATCTTCCAATGGGGGCACCACAAGAAAAACTCATTTAAAAGAAAAATCATTTACCACATAGCTTTTTGCTTGGCTTCTGAACTGAAGCATGTGCTGCTGGCTCACATCAAGCTTTTCACACACCAGACCCACCCCACCACCCCCCCCATGTCCGTCTCTGCAGGGATGCTCTCAGTGAATTCTCTGCCCAGTCTGTGCTTATGCCCAGGATTGTCCTGACCCACATGCAGCACCTTGGACTTGGACTTGCTGACCCTCATTAGGTTCACATGAGCCTAGTTCATCCACATCGCTTTGGATGTCTTCCATTCCTTCTGTTGTGCCAACTACACCACACAGCTTGGTGTCATCTGCAAATTTGCTGAGGGTGCACTCAATCCCATGGCCTACATCACTGATAAAGATATTTAACAGCACCAGTCCCAGAACAGACCCCTGAGGGACACCGCTCATTACCAGCCTCCACTTAGACAGAGCCATTGACCACTCTCTGGGTGCAACCTTCAGGCTAATTCCTTATCCACTGTATGGCCCTCAATTCAAATCCATCTCTTTCCAATTTGGAGATCAGGATGTCATATGGGGCCATGTCAAGGACCCTGCAGAAATCCAAGTACATGACATCAGCCCATCATCCCTTGTCAACTGACGCAGTCACTCCACCACAGAAGGCCACCATTTTGCATTGTATAATTCAGCATTACTGCCTGCTGCAGTTTCTCACTTTCAGTTCTCAGCACCACACTCATCTGCCTCAGTTACAGTTCTTAGCAGCTATAGTCGCCACGGAAAGAACAGCTTATGAACAACAGAATACAAGTCATTTATCATTAATTATAAAGCTAACTGAAGAATCAATATCATCATATTGACATATTATGTTGTTAGAAGAATCACGAAACCACAGTGTAAGCAACGAGCGCAACTAATCATTTTAAAAGTTGCCTGATCAAATGCTTCATCTTTTCAGACAAAAGCATCTGAATTAAAATGGACAATCTGTTTTGAAAGAAAGCAGCTCCCACAGCCAGAAAGGAGGAAGGGAGCCATGAGATGTGGCAGGCACTGCATCAAGGCAGCTGGCCCAGGAGGGCAGATCAAGACCTGGCATCCCCAAAACAACCCAAGCAACAGCCGCTGCCATCCCTTTCATGACACTAAGCCCCTTCCACTGAAACACGTAATGTCTACAGGGCAGATATGGAGGGAGGGATGCCTCCATATAGAGGTAGACAACACCCTACATAAGCAGGATGGGTCTTGCAGCCCATCTCCCAGCAGAGCCCCTTCTCAACTTGAGTCCTACACATGTCAAGGCAAGACTTGCTCTGTTCAGAAGAGAAAAAAATAGGACAGTAAAAAAATCCCTCAGATAGGAGAAAGGTTTCTGTTCTGGAAGCAGAATTTAAAGACTTCCTTTATCTGGGGGTTTTGTCTCTCATGGAGCCTCAATTTGTTCTTCCTTGATTGTTTTCTAACTTTTTCAATTATCTTGGGGTGCATCAATTTGTTTCCAAAGTCAGACATTAATTTAAAACAACATTTTTAGCAATCCTACTTGTTTCTTTCTGAAGGTCTTTTTAATGGCATAAGCATCTGCATAGCCCACCAATCTTGCCTCCCTGATATCTTGAGAGCTATCTCTGTCATTATATAAGGGCTGCTTCAAGAGCATTTATTAATTCAAAAGATTCAGATATCTCATTATGCATTACCTGGAGAGTATCTTGCTGACTTGGGACACATACTTAAAGTTTTGCTACAAATGTCTCCAATTTTACCTTTATTCCTACTGTTTTCCTCATGCATATACACCAAAAATGCACACAGCAATACCAGAAACCCCCAGGAGCATTCCCAATAATTGTAAATAATAATGATTAACAGTAATATCATTGTACTGGGCAAAGTAACACACGTAAGGAGAGAAATATGGAAAGGAATATTTCACTTAAAAAAAAAAAAAAAAAAAAAAACACAATGCAACCAATGTAAGAGATGAGTAGAGCACTCAGACACCTGAACACATTGATGTTAGATGGGCAACACCCATAAGGGCCAAAGGATGCTTCAGATGTTTCTTTACTCCATTCTGACCCCCCTATAAAGCACTTTGTGCCCTATTAGTGATCTCAGATATGATTGAAATGAAACAGTACAGCTTGCTTTGGGATGGTTCATCAATGTGCCAGCCTCCAGGCCAAAACCCTGGGCAGATTCTCCTACCAAAAATTAGAAAACCAGCCCCAATAGGTGGGATCAAGGCACAGCCCTGCTCACAGAGGAGCCCTGCCAACACTCACACTCTATCTGGATGCAAACCCAGGAGCATTCCACTACATACCCAAACCTCTCACAAAGCAATAAATGGGAAGTTTCCTGAATACCAGGGCACTTTATTCACTTTCATCATTGCTAGCAAAACTGAAGTAATACTGCTGCATTTAATCCTAAATCCAAATCTGATTGCTGAAATTATTGAAGATGTGCTTCTGATGCATAAACCTTGTGAATCTTATCTGCATTTTTGGGTTTTTCTTATCGCAAAAGATAATTAAGGACCATTAGGAAATGCCATATTTTCCATCATAATCACGCAGAAAGTATTACTGATAATAAGCAAAACAGGAAGATATTTGCTGCTTGGTTTCCCTCATTGGTTAGTCCACAAAGGTTGATAATCGGAGTCGAAAATGAAAGATAACATTTAAGATTTGGTTGCCATTGTATTGTTATTAAAGACAGCAGGTTTGATCTGATCAGCTATACTCAGCCACGTTTTGTGATTCCAAACAAAGTTCATAAAAACGAGTCAACTTCACAATTTTGTCAAGATCCGCTCCAGTTATTTATTTGAGTGATGGCCATCACAATAACCCAATTTAAGAATCCTTTGCTAGCATTCCTGTGAAGGCCATTATGCATCTAAGACAGAATGCTTGTATCAACAGTATAACAGAACTGAGATATAGGTTTTAAACCTATTTCATACTTAGTTACAAAGACAGCATTGGAAAACCCATGTTGTAGAAGAACTACAACACTTAAAAATAGTACATTTAAAATAACAATTTAGATCTACACACATTTTATTTAAATCAGTATTTCTTTGCTGTTTTGGCAAATGCAACAGCATCACTTTGCAAAGAGCTTGTAAAATAAGTACGTTAACCAAATGTATTGTATCATATTTCAGAAATACCCAAAAAAAAAAAAAAAAAAAGCTATATCCTACCTTCTCTGCACTAGGCCAAAAAGCTGTTATTGCTGTAAAGTGAAATGAACCCTGCACTTTTCATATCACTACCATTTTTCAACTGTAAAATACCAACTTAGGGATGGAAGAACAGAGTAGAGCACCAGCCCTTCCTGCCTTTACATCAACTTTTCTTTCACCTGAAGGACCAGTTGTTGGGCTTCCCTTTAATTTCTGACTGCATTAAAGAAATTTAATTAGGCAAAAATTGAAAGCTACTGAAAATGCAGATCCTTTCTTCTCCTCCGTTAATTTGCAGTTTTGCTTGCATTAATGCTAAATGATTACCAGTCTGTTTCATTTTATTGTCTAAATCATCACAGCGAGTTGTAATCAGCAACATTAGTAGCAGATTAATTTGAGCTAATTCAGGATCAAATTCTGCTTTCAATTACATCGTGGCAAACTGAAGTAGCACCGCTGACAGCAGTGGAAGTTACCCTAAATGAGCCTCAGCAGAATGGAGATTGGGATCTTGCTGATTGCTGGGCAAAACCCTGTTACCCCTAGGCACGTGCTTAGCAGCTGGGAAACATGGAGCAAAAGAGGAGGCTCAGAGGTTCCCAATGAGCTGATTCTGTAGGAAAACGATCATCTGGATCTTCTGCAAAAGCAGCATCCTGCAGCAGATGCAGTTTGCTGATGGTGACCCCAGTTCAGCAATAAAAAACTACCTCTAGAAGCAACTTTATGTTGCTGAGCTGCCTGAGCCTGCCCCTGGGGCAGCTTTTTGGGTGGGGGGGGTTCTCTTGCCACTGGCCAAAATACTGCTGCTAGAGCAGGGACTCAGCCCATGGGATTTCTCCATGTAAAAAGCAGCTAAGGCTCAGACTTCTTCAGCTGTGAGCTGAAAATAGGGACTGCTGCAAGTTCACTCATTACAATGTATTTGTAATGGGGATGAGTCTTGAAATGTTATATTTTTATTTTAATTTAAAGCTACCTATATCCTTAAGAGGGGGAAAAAAAAAACTCCCACAGCTGTTAGTGTTTGCATTATGTGAGCGTTTCCAGTAAGCACCACTTAAAGAAGCATTTTTAGCAGAAGTTGGTTTCCTGCCCAGAATATGGTAGTGCAGAAATCATACAAATCATTGTCAAGTGCATGCTTTTGTTCCCGTGAAAGCGCTCTGAATTAAACCCATTGCTGAATAATGAGGAACCTGCTTCATCATTTCCTTGCTCTTGTGAAGCTCAGTGTCCCTTGTCTTCATATTTCCAGCCCGTTCCCTTCAAGTTTTTTATTTTCTAATCAAATTGCTGTAGGGCTGGGCTGCAGATGGGAAAAGCTCACAACTGACATAATTATTGTAATGCATTCAGGTACCTAATGAAAACAAATCTATCAGCATTTCCATTCCCCACTCCTGCCTGGGGGATTTCTCAGAGCTGTGTGACTTGTTTTTCTGTTTTGGGAAAATGTTCGTGTTCTGATTGTGAATTTGGACAAAATAATCAACATCTCAGGAAAATCATTAATTAAATATGCAGGAAAAAAGAGCACGATTAGGTTAATCAGAGCATTTGTTCTGGGGACTTCAAAATTCTGCTTTTTTGTTTACTTTTTTTTTTCCAGCAATTACGCTTCCAAAAAAAAATTTATTACTACTTCAAGGAAGAGTAATCTTTTCATTGTGAGATTGCCAAAAACAGCAGCTTGGGTATTTGGACAAGTTCAGACTCTGCTTTGCGCATGGCACTCAGTGGTCCCACTCTTCTCACCAGCCCCTTTCTCCATTTACAACTCATAAACTTTTCAATTTTCCTACATGTTTCCCTATGTACAGATGCCATTTTCCTGGTGGAAAATGCCTGGTGGTCTCAGGTGGCACCAGCTGACGAGCCCCAACATCCTCACTGAGGGGGACGGAGCCCTGGGACACCTCCCACACCGCTCGAGGTGCCATTATGAAGATGAGAGGAAAACTCATTTTTCCTTGTTGAAATACAGACATAATTTTACACTTTCTCACAAGCAGAGTCTGAGAGTGCATTTCATAAGAATACTTTTTATTCAATTAAACATATCCATATGTTTGTACACACTGATGCATGAAAGCGGTGGTTTGGGATGTTATTCCATCACAGCAGCTGTTTGGTTCTTTCCATTAAAAAGGGACAGACGGTGCAAATAACACTTTTAGGAAAAAAAAAAAGAAAAAAAAGCGGGGGGGGGGGAAGCCTGCAGGATATTTTGATAACCATGCTTATCTGGTACTGTGTTTCTCAAAATGAATGCATTGTGACAATGGATTACACCTGCTGAATCTGAGATGCAGAAATCTTCCCTTTTCCTCAGTCTTTGTGACTGTTATAGCCATCCTGCACTGTGGCAGTCGGTTACAGCTTTGCTCAGCATTTTATTTTGACTGTCTTTCAGTATACCTAAACAAAGTTCAGTTTTAAAGAGTCAAAATAAGGAAAGACTATGTTTTTTGCTCCTTGGAAAGAAATCACAAAGAAACGGGCCAACCCAGTGAATCTGCTCCTTTCCAGAGACCATGCACAGCAAAAATAGCTTAATCAGCTCATGTCTCACTTTTAATTGACAGCCAGCAGTGCAGTCCTTAAAACTTACAGTTTAAGCTGAGTTAGCTTAAGTGGAGCACTGGTGATTTTCTGTGGGAAGATGTGCACTGCAAACCGATCTGGCATTTGCACATTACATGTTATTTATTCTCGCTCAGAAGGATCTGAGCCACGCCGTTTCATGACTCCTGTGCACAGATACAGAAGCTTGTTGTCAGCGGCTGGCTCTTCAAAGAGGCACACGATAGCTGAGAAGTATAAAAAAGTGTCACATTTATATCTAGAGGGTATCTCTGTGTCACCCTTGTATAGTCAAAACAGGATTTATTTATTGCTGTTGCTTCTTGACTTTAAACTCTCTGGAGTTATCTTTACTTTTCACCTTATAAACAGAGTATCTTGAGCCTCTGAGTGGCTGAGCACATCTGCAGCCCTGCCTGGGTTGTATGGGAGAACTTGGCCCTAAACTGGGCTGTGGCAAACTTAGAACAGACGGAAACCCCCAACATCTTCAACTTTTTTAGAAATCCCCAATTCCTCAAATACCATTTGAGGAACATTTACAAGAAACAAGGCTCTTAGTGCAATGCAGGAGCAGAAGCATATTTGGTAGCAGAGACACTGCAGGGCTTGGGTTCATCTGGTTTGAGGGTCTCCGCATGAACAGGCTTAACTTTATAAGACAGGAGACTAAAATATGTAAAATATTGAAGTTAAAATAAAAACAGACATCTTTTCTGAGATTGTGAAATGAATTGGAGATGGAAGTATGGCTTGTTCCTTATGCACAACATTACCCCAGTGAAACAGTCCAATGAAGAAATTGGTGAAAAAGTTAGACAAAAGGTAGTATCTATATTTTAATCTCTAAGCAAACAAGAATTTTGCTATATATGAATCTGTGTGCACAAAAACACAACTACATTGTTGTGTGTCAGCTCAAGACAATAGACTACAGCATCTTCTCATTAGAGATACAAGGCACTGGTTTTGCAAGCAAGCTTGGAGATGGATAATAATATTGGTCTTCTGTGCTGACTTTCTGTGAGTGGTGTATGGGATTGTAATGTCACAGAAACAGACAAGGAAAATTCCTCCAGGGAACTGCATGAGATTTTTATATTTTTGCCACTGATATTGTACAGGTATAGAGTAATAGTTTAATAGTGCCCAATTCCAGGTCTGCTGGAAGCACTTCTGAGTTTGCTAGACTCGGCTCTGCTGCCTGCACCCCGTTTTCCCACCTGGGAGTACGCAAGGGCTGTCTCAGCTTGCAAAGAGAGGCCTGATTTCAGCAGAAAAGGTAATGGGAAATTTGGACTGAAAAATAAAAAAGAGAAAATGGTCTAGTGGTTGGATATTGGGCCAGACATCTCTCATTCCATTGTACGGGGACAAATTATTCAGTTATAAGGGGCACAACCCAGTTCTGACTTCATCAAAATACAAGCAAGGCTAAAGGAAATTTGTTTTACTTCAGTCATTGCTTCCCAAGAAGGTCAGGCTGATAAGAAAGCATAATTGCAGAATTGTCAGCCTTTCAATAGGAAAACCACAAGTCCATCATATCGTGTAATAGGGTATGAGCCAGTGCCTACATATCAACTGCTGAGCCAAGAGGTATTTTCACCTGGAAGCTTATTTTCAGGGAATAAGAGATTTTGACCACTCATTTTAATTATAATCTCTGAGAAGTAAGGGCACAAGTGAGGGAATTTGAGCCAACTCTTCAAGTGCCTAAAATGATGTTTTTAAATTCTTTCAGAATAAAATAAAGTAGAAATATCCCTCAGGTTTCCACCCTGCAACACATCCTAATACTGAACGTTTCAAACTCAAATCAGCATGAAGAATTAAAACAGTGATATCTTCCGTAGCCAGGCAGCTTAACGCTGAGCTGTAGCTGCTTAACCGGGGTTCGTGGTGTGCCACAGCCTCATGCCCCCCGGGGGCTGCAGTCACGTCTCTGCCACAGCCGTCCTGCAGCCAAAGCCTTGCAGGAGAGATGGGACTGGCTGGAGGTGCCCTGAGAGAGGGGCTGATAAAGTGCTGCAGCTCACGCTCATTTTTAGCACAAGAAAAACCTTCAGAAAAGTGTATTTCACCCTAACTTTATTTTCCACTGACAACTCAGCCAACCAGCTCCAATGCTAACAACAATTTCCAAAAGCTGGGAGCGTTCAGTAACTCCCAGAGTGTTTTTAAATGCAACGCAGCACTGAATAACTTAGCCCTGGTACCTGACATTTATCGAGAGCCTGCACAAAGCTCTGACACCCTTGGATACAGCAGTGGGACATGAGCCCTGGGGAGCTGCTGTTCCTCCAGCATGGCATCAGCACGGGAAGCTGGGCTGTTGTGTTTTCATCCCGGTAGGGTTTTCTTTGCTGTCAATTAACACCAGGCATTTTCTGGGAGCTGTTAAATGAAGCTATTGTTTTTTTCCTGCCTTGTTTTTTGTCCAGCAAAGTCATAAGTAAAAGTCCTGTTCATGCGTGCAGTGTGTTGGTGCCAGGGGTGCGGGGCTGCCTCCTCCATCCTGAGCAACAGCAGCAGAAATGCCCCAGCTGGATTGAGAGTGTTATTGTGCAAAACACACCAGTTTGGCCTTTTATCATGTAGTTCCTTCCCTCTTCTTATGTGAATGTCACATTGCTTGCATTTGTTTTCTAAAGTTTTTATATGCAGGAGTGTCCCAATGACCGGGACAATATTTCAGCTTTGCATTCACAGCACTCTTCTCCTTTTCATCAAAACAATTATAATAATGTAAAATGTCATGTCAGTAAGAAAAGTTTGCTGGTATGTTCCTAATTATGCAAAATTGCTTTCTCATCACTCACTTTGCCTCTGTTAAGCTCAGGTTTCTAACTGTAATGGTCCCTTTGGGCTACCCCAAGGTGGGCGCCGTGAAGCTGGCAGCTCACGCCTCCGGTCCCAGCGGCTCCAGTGCCCACAGAGGAGATCCCAGACTGTTGTCTGGCTGCATACAAAGTGACAGTGGAAGGGGGCTGCATTCCCAGGTTCCCCACACCACACACACCCTCATTCTTTCTCCTGCAAAGAAAGAGGATACTCATTTTTATTTTCCTAAATCATTTGGACTTGGACAAATCCCAAACCTGCTGTCACAAGACTGTTCAGAGGGATGAAAGAAAGCCTTGAAAGTTTACCTGTAACAAACCCATAAAGAGTAATGAACAAGACATCTGATGATGCAATACAACAGATAATCTCAGCCTACAGTTCACGTCCCACTTTGATCTATGTGCACAAACATGTTTATTATGTGCAGTATGATTATGACAATTTAATAAGAAACACAACAGTTTTGTCCATTTGGTCCTTTAATGAATTTGAAACATTATCTGGGATACCTCTTGCTCATGACAAATGGAGAAAGCTGGCTGGCTGAGGGCTTCTGCATGGATATAAATGTATTTTTGCACTGGGGTTGGCTCGGTCTCGGGCTTTGCCATCTGTAGCAGAAAATATTTCATGTGAAGTAGGCTCTTGACTGTGGTTAGATAATAAAGGATTATACTGAAAAGGTTTGTCAGCAAATATCTGCGAGGCTGTTCCAGCGAGCTTGCATGGCATTGACTTCAGCAGACCCAGGGAGAGGTGATGGGGAACGCAGGCACCCCCGTCGCACGCAATATGGACAGCTACCTACAGCAAGGGGTACACATAAGTGATAATACTTAAGCTAGACTTTTTTTTTTTTTTAACCAAGCATGTAATTGAAAGAGCACTCTTTTATACCTCTGATAATATCAGTTGCATCCAGCTGTGGACTGGAATGCAAAGCTAGCTGCGGTTTAACTCAGCGAGGGCCCTATTTAGCATTCCTTGCTGCCATAGAGTCCCATTGTCTCCATCAGGAGCTTTGCCTGACTAAAACAAAAGAAGTTCTGAATAGGGACAGAAATAACCCCACTCAGCACCAAAGCCTCCCATCACAACACTCCCGGCCCTACATGAGGTTGGGATGTGCAGGCATTGCCCCGTGCCCTGGCCAAGTCCGTGCTGAGCTGTCCCAACCAGCTTCACCCCTGCCCTCCTGCACCTTCTGGGCTTGATTTTCCCCATGCTGGCTGCTGAAGTGTGTAAAACATCTCAAGGAAAAAATAAAAAATAAATCTATAGCACTAAGAAGATCATAATCTGAAAACCTCTCATAGCTGAGAGTAATCTATATCAATGTTGCATTTAATCAAGGTGGCAGAGTTCCCTCTCCTTATGGTAATCATCTCCAAAAGGGGGGATGTCTCTGCTCTTTCAATTCTCCTAAGCAAAACCAAAGTAGTGATTTATCATCCTTATGTGGGTGTCCAAGAAATAAAGGTGCCTGCTTATCATTTACTCTCCCACTTTCCAAATAGTGATGGGTTTTCCTTCTGGAGGTGCAGGGCAGAGCATTATTCAATTGCCTTCCCAGCAAGTTCGCAGAACCAGTGCTCCCAGCGTACTTTCAGTATGTCATTTTGGTTACTGGGGAGCCACCATTTCACCAGGAGGTCCAGAGAATGGGATGAAAGTGGCAGGTTCCCCATCCTGATCCACAGCACGTGGATGTGGCAGGCAGGTGATGGAGGTGGTCAGTGTGCTCACTCTAGACCTTCCTCAGCCTCATGCTCAGAAATGAGAAAACAAAATATAAAAAAAACATAACTCACTGATTTACTCAGACTGGTTTTTTTTTTCGATTTTTTTTTTTTTTTTTTTTTTTTTTTAAAAAAGTTGCTCTAGGTTAGTTTCAGCCTCAGAAAGCTGCTGCAGGAGGGCGATGATTCCCCACTGCCAGCCCATGCAGATGACCCAGCAGCAGCCAGCCCCATCCTGGACCTGAGCACTCTCCCCAAAAACCTCCCCACCACCAGTGCCTCTCATGCACTGCTTGAAGCAGTGGGATGTGCCAGCTTTTTTGGATGGGCGCTGCTGCTTCATCCATCTGGCTCCATAGAAAAGCTTAATTGCGCCGTGCGGTTATGGGTACTGAGAGGCAGCTGGAGCTTCCACCGGCCTCGCTGGTCTCTAACCCAGCAAAGTATTTCCAAAATTGAAATGTCAAGAGCAGTAAGGATTCTTTCCCTTCATGGGAAACCTACACGTGATTGGTGATCACATCCTGATGGGAAAACAGGGAGTACCCCACCATCCTTGTAGGTATTGTCCAACGCTTGGGTAGAAACCCCAGGAGTTTGCCCCCCATGTCCCAGCCCAACCAACTGGGAGTTGGATTTTTGCATGGGTTGTTAGCAATTGCTAGGACAGCTCTGCATGTGCTTTTCCAAGCTGATTTTCAGTGTTTCAGGTAGGAATGTAATAAATCCAGGCTGGTAAGAACAGTCCTGTTTTATCTCTGTGTTGTTCATTGGTCTTGTCTTCTTGACCTGTATGTACAACTGTCTCCTTGGTCTGTATGTACATTAACAGACATTATACATAAATGATACTCTGATTTTCAGGAAAAAAATGTGGTAAATAACATAGAATCACAGAATCAGAGACTGGTTTGGGTCAGAAGGGACATCAAATCCCACCCAGCCCCACTGCCATGGTCAGGGACCCCTCACACCAGCCCAGGCTGCCCAAAACCCACCCAGCCCAGCCTCGGGCACTGCCAGGGATGGGATAGCCCCAGCTTTTGGGGGTAGTCTGTGCCAGGGCCTCATGGTGAAGAATTTCTTGCCATTAAGACACAGCATTAAATTTCTCACCTGGACAGTTAAGTTTGTTCCACCAAAAACCCCTCTCACTTGCCATTGTTCAGGGCAAAAGACTCAGCAAATCAAAGGGAAAGCCCAGGAGACATAAGAAATCCATCCCAAATGTTCTTTCGTGATAAGTACTGCTGCAATAATGTACAGCAGCACATTCTGTAGATTTAAGATGTTGTTTATAAGCTTGTAAAGGATCCTTATATAGAGCGTATTCTTTAATGGAAAATGCTACTTTCTGACAAATTTGCAAAGCTGTATCATTTATTTCAATTCCCTGAGTCCATCCCAGCTTAAAAACAGCAGAACACTCTAAATTTTAGTTGTGGTAATTACAGTAATACCAGTTTTTCCCCACACACCAGAAATGCACATAATTGTATCCACGAGGCTGCATCCCCTGATTCCATCTCTCTCGCTGTTGTTGAAGCTAATGTGGGTCACAGTATGTTTCATATACATTATAAAAGCAGGTCTGGAAACCTTTTTTTTTTTTTTTCTTTTTCCTAGTTCTGTATACTTTATCACTGTAGATGAATGTTAAGTTCTTACAATGACTGCCAAGGTAGGATATTAAGCAGGATTAATGAAATTCATGGTCAGCTTTCCGCCTAAAGAAAAAATATCCCAATCCTTAGCCTATTTCATTTCTCATTCATTTTTTATTTTGTCTTCTAGGAATTATAAAATTGACTACCAAGGAGATTTATGGACAATTTTAGAAGCAAACTGATAGATCTGGGATTAGAACTTTTGTAGGTTTTCTGGTGATTTAATTAAATTTCCTCTAATATAATCTCATGTTCTTTTCCTGAAGAGAAGTGCTTTTGCAGTCAATAGTATTCTTTTTAAATTTATTTTATTTTATTTTTTTAGATCATGGCAGGCTGCTATCAAAACAGATGCTTCAAACACGATGCTGGGCTGGCTGCCAGCTGCTTCTGCGTGATTCTACTGGCTTCCATAGGGTTGTACCAATCTATACTGAAATTTTGAGAAAAGAACAGTGATTCCACCTGAACAAGCCTCGCTCATGCGGCTTTATGTAATTAAAGGTTATTCGAGAAGGAAGCTGCAGGTTCAGGTAAGGCCATTTCTGTCTTTTTCTATTGCGCACCTTTCTGCTGATGACAGAAATATCATCTAAAACATGACTGCATGCCTCAGAATCATGCCAACAGCATTTACCTGACATGCACATCATTGTACTAAAATGTCCAGGATAATTCTGGTACAGATAAAATCCTCTGGAGTTCCAGAAGACAGGAGAAGTCAGGGGCACAAGCTGCATCACCCTAAACATCACCTTGAGCTTTGAAAGGACCTCAGCAAGTTACAGTATGTTTTTCAGGGACCATCAAAGTTACTCCAAATGGACTTTGGGCTTTTTTTGAGGGGTGTTTGTCAGGAAAATGCAGGTTGAGCACTGCTGTTAATCATCTCCTCCATGTTCAGATTGGAAAGCTACAAAAATAAAAAAGCAGCAGCTGGCTGCTTGGGCTGGCACGTGTTGGGATATTATTAAAGCTTTCCCTGTCTTTTCTCAAAGGCTTTCAAAGCCACGTGTGTGCTGTGGCTCTCCCTGGCACAGGGAGATCAGGTTGAAGCCCAGCTGAAGACTTCATCAGAGAAGAGCAAAAAGCAAATCCAGGGTTAAAATGTTAAAAAACTGCCTCGTAACCCCCTCAATTTTGCTTAATAAAAAAGTTCCTTTTCATTCATAATTGAGTTGTCAGCTAGCAACAAAAAATAAAATAAAATAAAATAAAATAAAATAAAATAAAATAAAATAAAATAAAATAAAATAAAATAAAATAAAATAAAATAAAACACCTTCAGTATTACTATCGCTGCATTTCAGTAAGGGCACAATATTGCACAGCACTCGGGCAGGGCTGGGGCAGCGACTGACTGACAGCCCCGCTGACAGGGGCATGCTCACAGCTTTGGATGTGCTGTGACAGCGCTGGCTGCCTGAGGAGCAGAACTCGACTGGAGGGGGATGATATTTTCCTCTTCTGCCGCCGGTTACCTCTGCTTAGGCTGCAGACTGGGCTTTTAGCAAGCAGAGCAGCCCACATGTACAAATTTGTGAGGATGCTGCGTCTGCAGTAAGGTCTGTATTACCATATAAATCTGTTGTTCTCCCCGAAAGTCATTTAGCTGTAAATCTCATTGCTTAGTTTCCAATAAGTAGCGTGTTGCCGTTCACACTTCACCGTGGGTGATGTCAAACAGAAATACTGCAATGAATTATTCTTCCTTTCTTCAGGTGGTGGTGATTTGGGGGCGATTCTGATTAATAACGTTCATAACTCATTTGTAGCTGCTCACAGTTTACATTTTGCCATGGCGATGTTGATGCTGCAAACAAGACTTGAAAGCGTCACCAGGCGAAGTTGAGGAGATGCTGATCAACCCCGTAGTGCTCTGCCACGCTCACTACCCATGCGGAAAGCTTGTTCCTCTTGCCAGCAGCTCCCAGCCTAAAAAATATTAATATTCATTAGAACTGCCACACTTGTCTACTGAAATTAATCAGTACATCATAATTAGCTAGAGCTTTGCACAATTTAGCACACATTTTAATAATTCACAGAGAGTGACCCGAAGAGTTGGAAGCCAAAAATAAGGACGATCCTAAAGGCAGGGTTTGGAGTGTGACGTTCTGGCTTGCCGAGGCAGCCAAGCCAAGCACGTGCAGGCTTGCAGGCACTTCTCAGAGCAGGGCAGTGATGTCTGGAGGTGCCCTTGCCCACACAGAGCCAGCCCATGCCTGCATCCAGCTCACAGGTGTTTACACGAGCTCCGAGGGGCAGCCCTGCTACCAGGAACGCCTCAGCTCCTCAACAGCAATTCCCTTCAGCAGCCCACACTACTGATGCTTTCTACCGATGCTACTCTTGGCCTTTTTCCCCTTCTTCTGCCTGCCCACCATTATTTCTGCTTTGAGAGAAGAAAGCTGGGTTCCCTGAGTTTGTGCTTTATCTATGGCTAGATGCAAAGGGTATGAACTTCTGGTGTTCAGGCATGAACTTATTTCACCCCAGCTTCCTCTGCAGACATTACAGGGGAGCGCATTGCCACTGCATTTGGGAACTCCAAAACTGCGATTCTATCCAAAAGTTCTCTGAGCAAAAACTGCATTATCCCACCAACACTCACGGAGCTGTGCTCACCGGCATTGTCTGAGGAACCTGTCCTGGGAGAGCACAATTAAACACATACAGGTTCACATAAGGAACGGCACAAGCTAATCTGCTGGAGAGTCCAAGCTGCTAACATTTTCAGTACTTCATTCCTGAAGTGCAATGGTTTTACTTCTTTTTCAAACTGCGAGAAAAACAATACTGTCACTGCTGATAGTAAAATCTTACCCTAATAACTATGCATAATTTTTCAAATGTCTTTTAATCTCTGCTTGGAAACAAACTCTATCTTCACTTACCTGCAATCAGGATTAATGTTTCCAAATATTTCCTCTGATCATGAATTCTTAGCCTTGCAACATCCAGGACTGGCTATTTAAAATGGCATAAAGGTGAAGCTGAAAAGTAGTTCATAAATTTTGGGGTAATAGATGGAAACTTTTGAAAACTCTCTCCCTTCCTTTTGAGGCCATTGAGGGATAACTCTGCTTCGCCATCAGGAAGCCCAGACCTGCCTTCTCCTGCTAGCTCCACACAGAGGGGTCCTTAGGATAGAGAACTGCACATGACATTAATGAAAATTAAAAATTTTACAAAGGATACATTTGAGGAACTCTGGAGTCACACATTTTAAATGCTACATCTTGCCATAGGCCTTAATTTGTTGATTTTTTTTTTTAGTATTTTTAACAAAAAAGCAAGACAAAACAGGACGCTGCATCAAAGCCAGTACTCAGCATTTTCCAAGTGTAGACCTCAGCTTTTTGGGATCAGCTCCTGCAGACAGAGGGAGGAATCAAGCTGCCGTACAGAGCTCAGTGCCGGGCTGGGTGTCCCTACAACACCCCTACAATCAGCAGCCTCGGAGCACCAGCTGCCTGGGGATGGGGAAATGGGTTAGTCAAGTGGGTAGAGCCTGCTCAGCCCTTACTCGGGTATGATTGTACGATAATGGCATGTTTTGGCATTTATGACAGCTAAGTTATTTCATTAAATTAACATTTGAATTCAAGTAACTTAGACCATTAAACTCACTGTATTATTTACTTCCCAGTTAGAGCTGACAGAGATCTCAGCAAGTCGAGTGTTACTGGATCATTTTGCAATTATTTCTCTTGACAGGTTGAAGGTGGCTTTATGCATGATAAATACTTAGTGACTTCTTTCTTTTTATTTGCCTACAGTCTTCATTCTGCTTGATTGAGCACTTGACATCTACCAACAGCCAGACCAGCACTCCATGGGCTCAGAGCCACCACAACCTTTCAAACAGGAGCCCCAACACCCGGCTGGGCATCCTGAGCTCCTCGCTTCCTGCATCTCACCCACCTTCCTCCAGCACCGCCCAGCAGAAGCCTGAAGCCACTCACTGCTAAGAATCATTTTTCTTTAAATGTTTTCAGCTGCTGTTCTGCATGAAAAAAGGAGAAATCTGTGTCAGTGGTTAAAATATCTTCACCTTTTCCTTTGAGTCTTTGCTTGGACTTGGGTTTTGTTATTTCCAAAGTAGCTTATCCTTCCACTGAGGATTTCCTCCTTTACAGCAATTGCAGGTGCAGGTTTGGGTGTGCTGACTTGGAGAAGATCCTGCTCCCTGCAGAAGCCAGCCAAGCATTTTCAGATGTAACAAAGCCTGTTTCCACCAGATTTAAGTCATTTGAACTTTTCATGACACCCCTAAGCTTGGGTCTAAGGGCAAAACACAGACAAAACTGTCATTTGAATGAATAAAAAAAAAATACTATTCAAAAATGAAGCCACTTCAGGGCTTAAGGTCAAATCCTGCCCTTATGAAAGCCATGTCACCAAATTTCCCAAAGAAGAGAAAGAAGAAGAAGATGAAAGAAGATGAAGAACACTAGAAGAAGAGAAGCTGAGTATGCCACCATCACAGAGCTGCAGCCACGTTGCTCCAGCTGAGGGCTTTCCCTCATCCGCAGGACGTGGCAGCAGTGTGCTGGGAAGACACCTCTGCATTAGTAATAGTTATATCCAGGGCTGTGATTTTATTCCCAAGAGACCAGAAAAGGTTACTCAGCCATCAGCGATTTCCATCTCCTTCTATGAGGCCAAGCTAAATCTTTGCAGAAAATAATGTGCTATTAAACATGACATTAATTAAGTGAAGGATCATCATGACTTTTTCATATGTTAGGAACTTGGAAGATCTCTGCCGTACATTTAGGCTTTCCTCTTTCTTATGACTCTACAGTAAAAAGCCCTGCATAATTTACAAGTGCTAATAAAAATACATAAATGTTTTCATAATTGTTTGAAAGTTACAGCACAATCAAGTTTACAGCACAATCAGATCACATTCAGGGAGCAGCAGTTTCACAGCAATTTTTGATGCTGGCATTTCCATTTTTAAGCTTACATTTATCATAACTTTATGTGCTTTTATTGTAATGGATGAGCATGTCCTATCAGAACTCAGTGCTAATATGAAATCATTAGCGTTCCTTCTCCCTTTCTGGAGTAAAATCTCTGAGACTGAGTTTATTATTTTGTTACTCAAAGCCTGATATATTTAAAGTGGGTGGAGGGGAATGTTTCAGGTTTCTGTCCTAGATTTTACAAGCTATTGTGGCCTTTTCCATGTTAACATACTAAACATCCCGTAGCACAATACAGGTTTTACCATGTTTTTCTGAAATAGAGATTTTGAAAGTAACACTTCAAAAATGTTCTGTAGCTGAATTTCCTCTTCTGAGCATGTTTTGTCTCCAGCTCACACAAAACCTGTAGTTTTGTATTGAGCCCTTCGGCTTGGACAGGAGGGAAATGGGAGACCCACTCCTTCCCACTGGCACCTATGGGAAAAAACACAGGGGCTGATTTCACTGACTATTAATTTGGACAAGCCAATTGTCCCGCAATGTTGATGGTTTCATGAAGAAGGGTTACTTCTTGTCCATGTAAAGTGAGCATGTGCTGGATGTATTTTTGCCTGCCACAGAGAGGTTGGCCTACTCACCATGATAGGGTCTTCACGGGAAAGAAAAAGCAGCTCCGAGTCTTCAGGTTTTAAGAGGAAAACCAACCTTAGGACCAAATCGAGCTCCACAGGCCTCTGCCTGCTGGCTGGGGGAGTGGGTATCTCGGGAAGCCCCTCTGAGCCTTCAGCCCCTTTGGAGGAGCCTGCAGGAGAGAAGGGAGGTGGTGCAAAGTGGGTGGCTTGGTCCATGGTGTTGCCCCAGCAGGAACTCAAGTGAAAAGTTCATTGAAGGCTTCCATTGTTCCAGAATATTGTGCTGAACATAAATGAAGAAAGACGACTCCCTTAGGATCAAACCAGAAAGGAAAAAATGCACCAAAGATACACGCAGCAGCCTGACTGATGACTACGGGAGAAAGCCCAAAGGAGAGCACCCAAGTTAATTATATCCAGAATATCTTCCCAGCTACAAAAGAGGTGCCACCGATTGCAGCAGATATATCCGAAGGTCCCAAAGGTCACCACGTGCTCCTTTGCAATGGGAAACAGTACAATGTTAACTAGCATTCACTCCTTCAGCCAAACAGCACTCCTATCCCAAGCAGAAAAAGCATGCATTAAAAAGCAAATACAGCCCGTACATTATGCCAACAGCATTTCTTTCAGCCCCTTATCTTCATATTGTTTCTCCAGCTTTTCAATAAAAATATATAAATAAAGTGCTCCTGGTGTTTAGGAAGTGTGTCCAGGCTGGCTACTGCTCCATCTATGAGATCCAGGTGCCACCTCGTGTTCACATGATGCATTTCAGGGCGGATTTTCCCCTTCCATTTTCAGCAAAATACCAGCTTCTGCACGCCATGGAAATGCCTGTGGAGTGTTTTGGGCCTTTTAATGCTGAATTAATTGCATATTGAAACGCCAGAAAAGTCATTTAATAATAAAGACAGCTGCACATTTTATACGCGTGAACTGCTTACACAATAAATTCTTTGTGCTTACCTCACATGGCCGCTGTAAACCCCACTTGCAACCAGATCCCTCCAGTTTATCACAGATGTGATTGCACTGGTCATTGCCACCCTCATTCCTCTCCCTGCAGCACAACAGGCTGCATCCTGGAATAGTTATGGTTGTGTGAAACTTTGATTTTGCAGAAGGGAGTCAATGGAAAGCAAGGGGAATTGGAATTTGTGTGTTTGTGCTGTCATTCATAGGGTAAGCTTTTCTTGCTTATTTACAGTGGCTCACCTGACAAACTAGTGGCAAGCTTTTCCTTCTCCCAATACATACAGCTTTGTATGAAATCCTTCTCCAGAAGGACAGGAAGGGAATTGGGACTGATGTCAGGATAGAGGCCAGCTCCTGATATTCTTAGGCCTATGTTATGCATGATAACCAATTAGAAAATATTATCTTCATGGTCCCCTTTCACTATAAAAACTATTAGTAAGTTTTTTAAATATTCAGATTGGTGTAACACTAATGAAAAAAAAAATATATATATATATATATATATATATGAAAAAGCTGGTCATTATATACAGTCTTATAAATCCATAAAGTCTGCTGAAGACCACTGGCAGTTAGATATTTTGGGGTAGGACCGTCTCTCAGATACAAAGTTTGTCCTTTGGGCTGAGTCACCTGTGGTCCTGACCCTTGTGCAGCTGCTTGTGGTTTTGCTTCTTCAGCTTTGCCTTTTCATGCCCAGCAGCCTGCTGTTATGGGCAGCATGGTGCTTTTACCAAACACAGGGTGTGCCTCAGCATAACACAAGGGTTTGGGCCAAGACTCACTGAAATAAATGGGAAGTCTCCCTCTGACTTGACTGTATTTTGCATCAGGCACACGTCTCCGTAGGTTTCCCAAGCACACATAGACAACTCATCTTTTGTGACCACAGCGAGCCTTTATTCCCTCCGCAGATCAGGTATTCTGCTCCGGATAATACAAGATCAACAGGCAAAACTCCACTGAAAAAGCCATGTAGTGATGATGTTTTCTTTCAGACACAAAGGCACCTTTCTTGTAGGGAAACAGCACTTAGAGCTGCAACAACCTTCAGTGCAGGTCAGCAACAAAACCCCTGTCAAATTGGCTCCTTGCCCTGGGATAGAGTGCAATGGCTGGTGAGGATGGTGGAGCTCAGAAACGGGCAATGGGAATTAGCCCAGGAGCTGCTGATTAAAAGATAAGACCTTTTACTGTTCTTTCAGGAACTCAGCTCATATTTACCAGCCTGGTGTTAACGCACAGATGTGGTTACCCTCCCTGGGCTCACATGGGGCACAGAAGGAGCATGAGAGCCCCATGGATAAAACCCAGCAGGAAGGGATTCCCGATAGCACTGGCCCCAGCAGTGGTACAGAAATCATTTTCAATGGGAAGCTTAAAAATAAATTGAAAAAATAAAGGAAACTTGGACTGAATAAGAGAGAAACAACGATAATATGAAATTGTCTGGAAAAGCAAAACAGATCACATTGTCTGGATGCAATGAGTGGAACGGTGTACAAGTGGTTCGTGCACCAACATGGGAATGGATGAGATTAAATAATAAAGTTTTCAGTGTTGGCTGCAGAAGTTGTACTGAGTACAGAAATGGTTGTTATTTCTGTTCCAGAGCTACTGTATGTGTCCTAGGGCTGGATAGTTTTTATTATCTTTGCTAACTCATGATGTGACAGCTCAGCCAGACCCAGCAAGTCCTGGTCCTCATGCATCCTTAGAAGTCAGGATGCAAACCAGTCCCTGAGCATTCAACTGGTGCAGGAGTGTGATACATCTAACACCAGCACAAAGCAGTTTTCAATTGCACAATAAGGCTGGAAAGGGATGGCAGGATAAACACACAAACCATGCCACGGGAACATCAGCTGCATTCAGGGAAATCACCTCCCAACGCACCTTTGGCTCCAGTGACCATGGGTCATTCCAACAGCGCTTCAGCCTGCAGGATATTTACTCTTTACTGAGTTTCTTTTTTCTTCAGCTTTATACTTTACCAAGTGTTCTACTTTTACTCTTTTTCTCCAGCTTTACACTTTACCAAGTTTCTTCACTCCTAATTGAAGACATAAAGGATAATAGGAATGCTATGGTCCTAAAAAGTCATGTCAGGACTACTTGTAATAGACCTACAACATATAATTAGTTGAAATAAAAGTCATCGTTTGAATTTTAGATCCACGTGTACAAAAATATATGTCAAATAACATATGCTCTACTCAGATGCAATTTCTTTGCTGTTTCTCCCTAATTTTACATATCCATAACTGACAGACTTCACAAAGCTTTGGATATTGCCCTGTTTTCCTACCAGTAAGATCAGAGTGACCTGGAATGCTCCAAATTTCACAAAAAACCCCATGGGCATGCCCTTGTTCAGTGGTGTCCAATGCAGATTTATTGGAGCTCTCTTCCATTTGGTATCCCTATAAACCCCCCCCAAAAAAAAAAAAAAAAAAAAAAAAAGAGAGAGAGAGAATGAAAAAGAGAGAGAATGAAATCAAAGAAAGGTTTAAAATAGAAGTGGAAGACAAAAGTGCAAACTTTTTTCACACAGGCTTCATTGAACATGCAAGTCACTAAGTAGTAATTGTTGGAACAATGCCAGTTGAAAGACCAAACAAAATCAGAGACTGGTTAAAAAGCAGAGACTGGTTTTGTTTGTGCATTTTTGAGGAAAAAGTATCCATAGTGTTTGCTTTCAACCCCTTTAATCTTTTACCTCTGAAGAAGAGGTATTTTCTCGCTGTGTATATACATGGTACAATAGTAAAACCTTCCATCTTAGAGTAAAAAGTCTCACAAAGGAAATTTCCCTAATCCTTTTAATGGTTCCTCTAAAGCAAATGGGATCTCTGTGGATTAACGTAGCACTTGTTACATTGCAAGGTCACAAACGCAAGTGAGGTCAATGGCAATTAATTGCTGAGGAATGTGTGGTTGTGTATCTGTCTTTGTGCACGTTTCCAGGGTGTGCATAACTGAACACTCACAATGTGGTTGCCTCCTCCCCATTAAAAATGGGAAAATGTTTGAGAATCCACGAACATGATGAACAACACTGATTACTGCAACTGGCTTGCAATGGTACTTGTTATTCACCTTCTTTGAGTAGCACAATGAGCTCCTTTTAGGTACCAATAATCCTATCACTCCTTCGCAGAGGACAGGTGCCCCAGATATGTTTCTTTCTATTTTCCCCTAATTCTGCCAAATGAAGCTCCACGGTAGCTGCCTGTGACTCGGAGTGACAGACTGACAGGTGTTGTCAGCGAGGTGCCTAATGACTGCGAGATTTGTTTGTCTTTTAATGGAATTCAATAAGGCATAAAAGCAAGACAAAGCAGCAGCATGTGCAGCTCAAGGAAGCCTTTGGCAAGTCAGCCTTGCAAAATGTAAAAGCCCCGAGTATTTTGATTAGGCAATAAAAGGCATTGTCTATACAGTTGCCTTGTAATGTGCTGGCACAGACCCAATTACTTATCAGGGGCTGGGATGCGGGTGCTCCCAAATGCACTCGCTGTAGTTTGTGCTCAGAGGCCTCGAGCATAAAGCCTCACAAAGGTTTAAATGAGGTAAGAAAATGAGACTTGAAAAGCAACTCTGAGGGTGTCTGGAGTTTCTAATTTCCCCCTGCTGTTTGGGAACCCTGCTGCACAGATCTGCACATCTGATGATGTTGTCGCCTCTGCAGAACCAAGCCTGGACACGCAAGAAGCAGCATCAGGAGCCACACACGGCCCCACTGGCAGCTCTTCACCTGCTGCCTGCAATGCCTTTTGCTGCCCCACAAACCCCAGTGTCTCCCTGCCCCTCTCGTGCAGAGTCCTTGTACCTGTTTTTCTCCTTAATTCCTGTGCACTGGACAGGTCGGTGGGGCCAGGAAGAGCTGTACATATCTGTGGCTCAGCACCTAGCTGCCAGTCCATTTCAGCTTTTATTCTGCATTAAAAAAATGCTGTTTAAAAAGTTAATAACTCCTTCTTCTAGGCTTCCACAAGCTTCTTGACAGTAACGAACTCTGGTTCGTAACCACATGGTTTCTGTTGTAAACAAAGGGAAAAATAACCAGAAGACTTTATCTGTCTAGTTGAAAATAAAAGAAAATTAAATTCCATATTTGCCAGCTGTGCTGTGGTAGTTGTGACCCATGATGAATCCCAGATGGGTCAGAAACTAGGGCTGTGGCACCGTGCCTGTGGGGAGCTGTTTGTATCGGGCAGGCAGGGACAAATCCAGTTGCCATCACCCTTTCACCAGGCCTGCCTTCTGTTCCAGTTAGTGTTGTAGGTAGCAGAGACTTTAAACAAGAAAACCAGAATTTCCCTTACCTGAAGAGACAACTTCAATGTTGTTTTTGTTCTTTCTGTTCACTGAGTTTAGATTTTCACGTGCTTTAACACTCTAATGAGAGAAAATCCTAACGCATTACTGAAGCTCAGGAACAATGTAATAAGCGTCATTCTCTGATACATTTTCCTATTAGCCATTGTTGAGTCTTTTTTATGCTATTTTTAAGCAAAAATCACATTTTCACTCCAAATTACCAGCTGCTCTCTCCACTGGAGCATTAAGATGGATGGTGGACAGGAATCAGCAGCTAGAGTCAGCCTTGAAAAGGGAGCCCATTTCACGGGAAATCAGGGTATTCTCTGAAGGAAAGAATGGATGAAAAGAAACCTGCACAAGAAATGCTAAAGAAAATCCTTGTTATTCCTAATACATAGCAGCCATTGTTCAATAGTTCGCCTGTGTGAAAAGTTAAACGCGACCTTTGTGTTTCTGCCAAGGTCGGCAAAGGCTGGTTGTGCAAGATGAAGTTGCCTGAGGCCTCTTTTACCTCACACAGCAAAAATTCATTTCAGAAATCTTAAAACTTCAGAAAGAAGAAGAGGTGCAAGCTGGAAACTTTGCTGCCCATGGACAGGTCCTGCTGGGGACTCTGCTCCAAGCCAGCCCTGTCCTCGGTCACGAGCCTGTGCTTTGGGCCTGCACTCATCCCGCTGGAAAAAAGGGGATAGTCCCTGTGTATAATTCTGTTTTCAGCACCCTGCAGAGAGGTAGTACATGGCTAACAGGCCAGATCAGGATCTGCCAAGTTTTCTGTGTTTTTTACTATCTGCATAAAAGTGATTTATCAAAGCGCAAATGGAAGAACAGGCGATTTAATCGGACAACTTTTGCCATCATAAAATTTGGATGGGACAACCTGCGTGGAAGACTAAGAACCTATAAACACTACAGCTCATCTGTCAAGACTGA
Organism: Aythya ferina; assembly: GCF_964211825.1. Taxonomy (NCBI): domain Eukaryota; kingdom Metazoa; phylum Chordata; class Aves; order Anseriformes; family Anatidae; genus Aythya; species Aythya ferina. The sequence goes on from NC_140305.1 coordinate 25,822,406, forward strand.
CTTGAACCAAACTAAACCCTGTTTTTTAAAGTTCAGAAACGCCTGGTAAAGTGCTTATTTTTATTTTTCATGCACCTTTGCATTTTCAGGTTCTGGTGGTGATTAAAAGAGGATGAACTGAAATACCATGACAGGATGTTTCTGTGGATTGAAACAGAAGTGTTTTCACTCTTTTCTGAGAGGTGGCTGTCATAAAGTTAAAGCCTAATTCATAGTTATTAGGGATTTAGGTAAGATTACCATGAGCAAGAAAGCTTTTGAGTGCCAGCTACTACCTAAAGTGTATCTGAATTCAAAACTTGCAAAGGCATATCTGGTGTTTATTATTAAAACAGTCAACAGCATTTTTATTTTTCACTTACCATCAAACTCCATGGACTTGTATCTTAATTGGAACTGGACTTCAGAAATCCATACATGGAGGAAAAGAAAATACAGACCGATACTCATATCACTATCTGATATCAGCCTGCAGGATAATGACACTTTCATGAGTGGATTTACCTTTACTTTCAGCACATTTCCAAAGTTCTTCCTTCCCTTGACCTTGGCTCTGATGAATTTCTTTTATCTGGGTCCTGTAATCACTTCCTTCCTCGCCTATTGCAGTCCCATCATTTATATGCTGCCTATTTTTAGGGAGAGGGGGTTATAACTCAGCCATAAAATTTTCCTGCAGCTGAGCCATATAACAGATTCTCAGTCTGAAAGCAGTTGTAAAGAAATATTAAAGAAATTTGTGGATGCTTTAAGTTAAAGGAGTTTACTAGCTTCAGAAGTGTCTTTGTTTGTTTTTGTTTTACTTCTATAATTCAAAGAAATTATTGCCATTGTATTTTAAATGAAATTGGGTAGATCAACTAAGTTCTTTTTAATACCAAATTAAAGTTTAAAACTTTAGATCAAAGGTAACCCCTAGAAACCTAGTTCTAGATTTTCTTTTCTTCAGACAGCACTTCATAATTCCCTGCTACATTTTCTTTGCACTGAGATAATCAATATCAAGGAACAGTTGGGAAGAAGGTTTAGCAGCATTTATGACAAAGACCAGATAATATTCTTCCCCCTGAGCATTTCCATATGGCTCAGAAGGACGTGATATTTAGACACAGTTGGACAAATCCTGATCTGTTACCCTGTGGAAACATTCACTGACGTGCTCCAGCTCCAGCCCACCTGCTCCTGGACACTGCCACCTCCATCAAGGCACTCCCCAGTGATGTGCTATTTCAAGTGCAAAGAGAGAAACATATTTTGCTCTTCCAGGCCTCAGTTCTCTTCATCTGAAAACTGGGGGAGGGATGGGTTTTGTTTTCATTAAATTTCCTTTTGTTTTTCACAGCGTATTTTGGGGGGCAACCTGCAAATGCTGACATTCACAGGCTGATCCCACGTGCTACCTGTAATTTTTATCCCGTCTCCAAACAGCCTACATTTGCACCCCTTTAGGCTCAATGGGTCAGATACACCCGTAACACACCGTCTTATCTTTGTTTTTCCAGCATTATCTATATTGCCAGCATTATTGCCGCTCACACAATATGGTGTTTTGCTCAAACATCCCCTGGAGGAGTCACATCATCATGGAAGAGACTTAGCTCACACTTAAACAAAGGCAGCACGTCCAGCCCACAGGGTGCAGGGAATGTCTGAAAATCCAAACCCTGAAGGCTAAAATCTCATGGCTAATTTAATGTCTAACATTAATATATATCCCCTGATTTTTAAATAAGCCTGGTGATACAAGAGGTATCTTACATATGTTTTAACATTTGGGATTAGGAAAACAAAATGATTACTAAAGTGGAGTAGTGCACTTTTGATTAAGTCTGCAATGATGATATCACCTTAAAGTACTGTAACACTGTGCATCTCATACCAAAGAGAATTCTGCTTAACACCCCCCATCAAAAAAAAAAAAAAAAAAAAAAAAAAAAAAAAAAAAAAAAAAAGTTAGTGAATATTTCAATCATCATTGTAACATAAACCTGGTGACAGAAGTATAGAATGGAATGCTGGTAGAAAACAGATTAAGTAAAACTTGTGCTGACTACATACTACATATATGTCACACTTGGTGCTATGCAAATATTCACTTACTGATGTCATTTGCTGTATCTGTGGATGGAAGACACAATATTGTTTAGAAGAAACTCTCATTTCTGTTGGACTTTTGGTGTATGAAAAGATGTATTTTTATTTTCTTCTTGTGGGAGTAATAAGGTATAAGCTTCACTCCTAAGTATAGAGAGAACTAATTCTACATTTAAGTACACAAGCCTCCTAATTAGTTTTTATCTACTGAAGATTATATTCTATTTCTTGATAGAACACTTTACAGAGTAGAAAACTTGGTAATGTTTAAGAGTAGAAAACTCTTTCTGTATTCACATACATTACTTGGAATAGGCTGAAATGTGAGGGAAAAAAAATCACAATTATTTCAAAAGGACAATTTGAAATCTATCCTTTTTTTTCCAGTAGCACTACACATCCTACATTTCAGCATCATTATGGCTCAAGAAATAACATATCTGAACCAAAACTTGGATTGTATTCATCCATAGATTCATGACTAAGCACTGTTACTTTTTGTCAAAAACTCAGTTACAATTTCCTTTGAACAGATCTCACCAGCCTTTTCTCCAATGTAGCCTCTAATGGGTTATGTCAGTCAGTCCATGTTAAGGTTTAGAAACCACATTGTTGTAGCTAAAGCAAAAGGACACAAAAACATTCACATGCTGAGCTGAATACAAGAAAAATACAGCCCAAGGAACTTTATTAAAGAACTGTGCTCCAAAATCATCATTTTTATATTTAACTAAGGCTTCATAATATCATTAAAAATTTAGGTCAAGCACATGATGTCCAAAGGTTCTCAAGTAATACAAGGATAAAATTATCTGCTAGCAATTTATGTCCACCAGCGGGTAGCAGCAGGTAGCAGTTAATTGAAAAGTGGCTTATCTCTAATTATTCTTCTATATCTTTCTTACCAGACATATTAGAAAGACTATACAAAAACAATAAAAATAATAATCATACTTAAGTACTACTGAGCCTATAGCATTAATGTAAAAAAGAATATTCAGAAATGGTGATACTTTAATATATGTTTTGCACAAAATGCTCTGCAAAATCCTTCTTTTAAGCTAGATGTATACACGATGTTTACTGAGTTATACACATTTTCTGATGCTGTTCCCAAAAATATGGAATTTAATTCAAGTCTACGCTGTTTTTTTTTTCTACTACTCTACTTTCTGTGTTAGATTCTTTCTGCTTTTTCTGAAAACAAAACAAAACAAGTGGGGTTATTGCTTGAGGTATTGCAACTAGTTATGAGCAGCTCAGAGATGTTCCACAGCCTCTAAAACTACGAAACTGTTCTTGGCCTTTCTGAGAATTTCTTTGGAGACTGAGGACATTTTGATCCATCAGCAGCCGATGGCCCTTAGCTACAGCAGTGATACGTACACCGAGTTTCACATTTCATTATTGCAAAGTTCAACTCTAAGAAATTGCTTTTTCCCTTGTTAGGAAGAGCTATAGCTTCTCCTTAACTATACTAGCCCCAAGACCAACAGTATATCACTTCATTACCACTGCTCCTTCGTTCACGAGGCTCAGTTTCCAGAAAATACTGCCCACAACCACAACAGCATTTTAATGCACATTGCTGTGGCACATCCACATGTGGGAGAAGGGGTGGCAGCTGCCTGTGGCCAGGGTGCAGCTCTTGGGCAGCCTCTCACATTTGCTGAACGTGACAAGGTGATGTGGATCTGTATCGATTAACAAAATGCCTCATGAGGAGTAGATAGAGCTCTTAGTCTGGCTTGGAAGAAAATAGGAAATGCAAAATTTTTCCGTCTGCTGCAGTGAGTTGTACAGCTTTTTCGGGGGGGCACAGGGGAGGGAAGGAAAAGAATCAGCAAAATCACTGGTAAAGCAAAAGGTCAGCTAGGAAAACTGCCACGGAGGCATCTCTGCTTCTCCCTGCACCAGTTGTGTGAACATTACATCTCATCCTACCAGCTGGAAGAAGAAAACTGCCTCAATTATACAGAGCACATCTTCTCTTCTTTCAGCAGCTCTGGAAGGATTCCTGCAGTCAGGGCTTTCCCAGGAAGCCCTTCTGAAGTCCTCGTGCAGCTCCAGCTGCCCTCTTTGGTGTCAGCGGTGAGTCTCCCCATGGCTCAATGAAATATGCATTGCCTAGTGCTAAAGCAAAAGAGTTACACTGCGAAGGCAGAGAGATTTCCCCTCCAGAGCCAAGGGAGAGTTCCCAGGAGATAAGAATCCCAATTAAATGTGGCTTTTCTCTAGCAGATCTGCTTGATCATAACCTTTAGAGGCTAAGGGCTGCTAACAGAGCTGAGCAAAACTGTTTATTCTCAGACTGCAAAGCAAGAGCAAAATTTTGCAGTGGCAAACTTTGACACTTGCTGAGCAAACACTAAGTGAGGATCTAAAAACCCTGGCAGGTTTCAGACCAGTATTTGCATCCAGAACACCATTTCATGATAGAAAAATGGTCTTGTGCTTTTCCTGTACCGTTTGATTACAGCTGGTAGCGTAAACAAATAAACAGATTTTTCCCATCCATCCATACAAGGACTTACCTTGGATCAATAGTACTCTCCATTCATATCATGGTCCGGATTAAAAATTCTGACCCAGGATGAAACTCAAAGCAGCTCTGGTAGGTTAAAGTGCTGTTATTCTGAGCTGACAAGGGATTAACTGAGAGCCAGAAGAGCAATCCTCTACTGACATACTGCTTTCCTTTACTTATGAACTACTAGTATCTACATACCTATGGTGTATATATTTCTCAAAAGCAAACAAGAAAAAGGGCTGTACAGATATACCAGACACAAAACAGCCTCAGCCTGAGATGAGCTCCAGCAGAACATGAATTTCCCCTGGTACCTATGCCCAAGATTTCAAGTCTCAGCACAAAAAAAAACTATTTTAAAAATTTTAAAAATATTCAGTGAGCACCAGGAAAAAAAAAAAAAAAAAAGATGCAACTTCACCTTCCTGGTGCCTTGGACACAGCTGGAAGGGGCTTGATGCACAGGTTTCCTCCTTTTGTGGCTTTTGCTTGAAGTAACACAAAATCACTTGGAATATGAAGATAATCAAAATACCTCTAGCCAAGATATTCATCATCACCAGAAAACTGGAACTAAATGGGAGACAGTCACCACACTCAAAAATTCTTTTATTGCTTTCCCCCACATTTTCCTCGATGAGTCACCACAGCAGATGGGCGCGATCTGGCCAGCAAGGAGACTACAAAGGGCTATAAGAACCTGAGGCAGTGACCATTACAGATGATAGGTGCCTTTCTTCTGCCATTTCTGCTTTATTCTGTAGGTGTGTGTCTGAAGCACTGGAAAACATTTTCCACTGATTTCCAGTGACCTTGTGATCCTGGCCCAAACCAGGATGCCAAGGGCTATCCCCAGACATAATTTGGTCATGGACCATAAAAATACTGGAAGTGTAAGTAAAAATACTGGAGATGGGACATATGAAAAGGACAAAATTGAAATTAAAAATCACTTTAATAAAGAAAGAATGTTTTCAGTTCTGTTCTAACAAAACTTTAAATCAATGAAAAAGAGTGAAAACTTTGAAACTGGAAAACAAGATCATATAACGATGCTGATTTAGCAAGAGCATAAAGTAAAACAAGAAAACCGATTTTCCAATTGCATTTAATTTGGAGAGTTTAAGACTTAAATAAAGAGAAAATTGTGGAAACTTATTGAAGCCAGAAACCATTAGTGGACTCTAACACTATATTAGTTTAAAGGTATTCTGTCAAGTGCAATTTTAGTGTTTTAATTTTTTTTCCATGTAATTACTGTCCCTGCAACATTACTAATGCTGTCTTTGAAGCTGGAGATTAGCACTTATGTTCTTACCTTCCCTGACACCTAACCTTCCTTTGTGTCCTCTACAAAGATATTAAGCAATGGTTTCATTTGAGTTATACTTTGCTTTGTTTGTTTATTGGGCCAGTGTGACCAATGGTATTCCTTATTCATGCTTCCCAAGGATCTGCATAACAGCTGATAAGCAGATATGGCCTCTCCTGGATTTTAGGGCAGTGAAGAAAATAATCTGATGCCCGTTACAGACATGAGACCATGCTTTGGAAACAGTTCATACCAAATCTGTTAGCATTGGAGAAAGTATTAATAGTAACAAAAATATACGCCTACGTGTAAACCGATCTCTATATTACTGAAATCTTGGGAAGAAGAATTATTGTCATAATGATCCCATGGTACAAGATCCCACTGGGCCTGGTTGTTACGGGCAGATGTGTGTCCATCCCCACGAACTCCGTGCATGAAGCAAGGTTGGAAAAACATGGCCTGTAGGGCTGAACTAATATAATAATCAGCATTGGTTTTGCTTTATCTTACAGATGGATCCTCATTCTCCTTTTGTTAAGCTAACTTCACCATGACTTCAGTCCCTGGTAGGATACAGAGACTCAAGGAGGAGTGTTTAAGCAAGATGTCTGATTCCAGAAAGTTTCCATGAGAAGTTGCTTTGTCTGGGGAAACTCTGACTTATTTAATATGTGCCATGCTGATGGGAAAGCTGCTGACTTGCTAACTGAGCGACTCAAACGTGTTTGAGCAGCAATTTGTGGGAGGTGCCAGTCAGTTTTCCCAAGTCCTATAGATAAATGTGAATATGATCGCTTTTTACAGTAATTAGCATTCCAAATGGCATGTGGCATTTCTGCCTCTAACATTTTCTGTTTTTAACATTGTTTGGGGAAAAGTAAAGGCCATGTTATAAAAGACTTCTATGTGGGAGACAGTTTAATTTCCCTATTTTGCCATAGACTCGGAGGTCCCTTCAGTCTACGACTTAGCTGCCTTCATCAGATGAGTATTTGTAAAACTGTGATAACCAAAGTTTTCCTTTCCTTGCCTTGTTCCCCTTAGGGATATTTCATTTCTTTTTATACAATTAGAACACGAGGAGTTTCTGAAATAAACGAAGATTCCTGCCACCATGATATACAAGTATAACTTGTATTTACATAATTAGATTTAATTTTTCAGAAAGGAAAACAATCCAAAAAAAGCATGGCCACTGCTAGATGCAGAAGAAAATCCATGGGAGCTATGTGTGCTTGCGCCTGGCAGAGGCTCTGCTAAAACAGATTATTCAAGCATCAAGAATGATCCAGAGAAATTGTAAGCCTATTTATACTTAGGACACTTTTATAGTACTTAAAGAATCAGAAAGTGTTATGCCGTAACTTACTACAGTCTATCTGCAGCAGATTTTATATCACTTATTTCATAACATCAATTCACACAGAAATCTCTCTAAAGCAAAGTTGCTTTGAATAATTTTAAACATCTTTATTCTTTCAGTAATCATTTATTATACATATCACATTTTTAGAAAGCACTCTCAATTAGAGCTTATTTTATGCTCTTTTGTGAAATACTTGTCTTTTGTGCCAAAAAGATCTGAGAAACATCTACAGGCAACACATTACTGTAACAGTCCCCATTGCAGACAGTTTATTATCTGTCTAAACTGCAATTCTTCCTGTGCAGTAACCACTGAAGTCAATTGGGCTCCACGTAGGCTCTCTGTACTGATCTGAATCTATTCCCACCGAAGATAATGGTTAAACTCCCAGGGCCAATCCTAAGTACTTATGAAAGTCAGTTTGTCAACACTGGCGTTTTAAGGAACATTTTCTACAGGGTCATCTATGTCCTTAGCATTTGCTTTAAGCTAAAACTTGGCATACAAGATTTCATCACCGAAGAATATTTTCCTAGCAATACTCAAACTTACTCCTTCCCTGTCTCTTCAAAATTGATGCTGTCAGTTTTGTGCTTTGAGTAAGAAACAGAGTTTATTAGTTTAAGCGCCTTCAGAAGGGCTGGCTGAGCATCTTTAATCACACACACAAATTAGAAGTCTTCACAGAAATGACAGGCTTGAATTTTCAGCCACAGAGAGTAAATTCTCAGCTGTTTATATTTCATGTGGTCTGATTTCTACCTGAGACTCTAGGGACTTGGAGATCTCTTCCTAAATTCATATCCCACAGAAGATGAACAGTTGTGTTCAAAGCATGGGACTACATATATACCTGCCAGAACAAGAGAGAAGCCTGGAGACAAGTTTAGCCTATAGACAGTGACTATGTAAGTGGGGAAAAGCTGTCAGCCTTTTGTCTTTTCAAAGAATTCCATGTCCCACCTAAGAATTCAGGCATATTAAGCTCAATCTATACAGCTATCAGCATTGCAACATATCATAAACAGAGTTTTTTATCCCATCAATAGCCTAGCAAGCTTTTATGTCTTCCTAGAAATGGTGACATGCAGATTGTTTAGCTACTGCACTTTTATAATCTCAAAGACACTGCATAAAGTAATTCACTATTTACACATATTTAAAAATTATTATTAATATATAATATTTAAATAATAATAATAAGTGGAACTCAATTTTTCCAGTGGTTTTCTATGGGAAGACTGACACACAAAAACCAGAAATCAAATCATTATCTACTACTGAAAGGTGACAGCAACAGGGTGTTCATCTCCCATTTAGGTCTCTGGAAATCTCCCAGTTTTCCTTTTTTTGGGGGAGGACATTCACAAGATAGCACTTGCAGGTGTCACTGTCACAGAACTTTTGAGCAGTTAGGACTGCATTGCTTGAAAACATATTAGCCTTACCCTTATTTTCACTGCTTGAAAAATATTAGCCTTACCCAAGCCCCACTACCCACTCCTGCTCCAGGAGAAGCTGTCACCTCATGGGGAGCACTGGGCTTGGCAGGCTCATTGGGAAGCCAGCTGATGAAAACATTGTATTTATTGGTTTTGCAAACCCATCTGGCATTCAAGCCAACTTCAGAAAGGAGACTGCCCTTCCTCTTTTTTATCTAGCCCCAAACGATGACAAAAAAATAATAATGTGATATATTTATGCCAGCAGTTGTAACCCGTTACCAGAAGCCCCCCCCCCAGTGCAGCACACTGCCAGTGCTCCCATGGATTTTGTTTTCACTGGAGGCTGCAGGAGAACAGGGTAAGAGCTCATGATGGATTGGAGTGAAACAAAACAGTGAAAAACATGCCTAAAGTATAACTAGAACCCCTTTCAGGGGAGCTTTTGTAGATTATTTCTGTTGTGAGACCAGAGAATTTAGGAATAGGGGAAAGAGGAAGGGAGGCTGAGAGTATTGGGTCAATGCCTGCCTGCAACTACATGGGCAAAATGAACAACGGGCAGAGCAAAACATGTTTCACCTACAGCCCTCCATCCCTAATAGCAGCCACATTGGGAATTTTGTTTAATTAGTGAAGAAGAATGAAATAACCATGTTATGATGGCTAAATACAGATATGCATTTTTTCATAAACCCTAATTTTTCCCATTTTCATGGAAAAACTACACAAATTCAGCATATCTGTAGGTGAATAAATTTTCAGTAAGGTTTGAGTCAGAAGGGTGGCAATCCAGCAGGGAGTGAGAGATGCAGAAGCGGAACAAAGCACCATGGAGTTTGTGCTCAGTAGCCCCCAGACACTGCTGTGCTCCAGCCTTGCTCACCTCCGCCAGCAGCTCTGCCTTGCTTGGGGCAGGAACAGGATGGGCAGGAGGGAGAGAAAACATCCCTGAATCACAGAGCTGGGCTAAGGCGTTCTTCAAATATCATTTCACAGAAAAATACATGCACTTTGGGAGTCAATGAAGCTCATGAAGTACCTGGCTAGAATTGGAAATTGGATCTGTTGTACTGAAGAAATGGAAGATGTTGAAATATTTCATCTTGATTTTTTCCCCAAATGTTTCAATTTTTCATTCCCAAAGGACATTGTGCATTACTTCCCAGCAGCTCATCTTCCCAAGAACCACTGAAGCAGGCATGCTTTCTGTTTCCAACAGCAAGGAGCTGCTTGATGGCTGCGGGATATTTCGGGGTGGGTGCATGAGCTGTGGTGGACACCCAGAGCCAGCTCCAGCCTGCTCAGTCACTTAGAGAGACTAAACCAGAAGCAACTGTAGATTGCACAGGGGATTAGAAAGGCACTTTTCTGCAGAGTTTTCATACAATTTCAATAGTCACAATACTCATATTCATCTCAATACAGCTACCAATTACTATAGCTGGTAGTCAGTCCCTTCCCAGCTCCCAGGAGACAGGCACCAGCAGCCTCTCCAGTGAGCTTCTTGGACCAGAAGAAGTTGGTCAGACACCAGAAGAAGTTGGTCAGACTAGGAAAGGCGTAGGGGGGCATTTCACAGAGTATCTGGAGAATCTTCATGAGCACAGGGACTAGGAAAGATCCTAAATATTAAATTTTGCATTTGTGCAGTGTCCTAAACAGGTATGATTGCCTTTATTGTTTGCCTTTAATAACAACAATTTTATTTAGCAACAACATACTCCACATTCCCCAAGCTTTAAGCTCCTGTATGAAGACAGGACTATGCATCTCAAGATGTGAAGCAATGGGCAGCCTGATCCCTGGCAGTGCTTAAAGTTCAAGATCCAGCTTTCAGTACTTACTATGAAAGGTGATGATAGAGATGACCATCATGACCTTTAATTTCTAGCCCCAAAACAGTCTTTGCTTGTCAGTTTGCTTGAAAGCTGCTGCAGCAAATGAAGAGATCAGCTGCCCCATTAGCAGACACAAAAGTCAGAGCAAGGAACATCCTCAGCTGCACCAAGACACAAGGCAGCAATTTTCTACCAACAAAACTAACACTACAGGGCCTGGCTCAAAATACAAAGTTGGTGAAAGGCACTAAAAAGCAAGATAATTCAAAAGCTAAATTTCACCCTACCCCAAAAAGCCTGTTTTCCTGAATTTACTACTCAGATCATAGCTTAGATTAATAAAAAAACCCTGTATATACTTCACCTTTATGAGATGCTCAAGCCTTGGCAAGTGTAATTCTGTTTTTAAGTAAATGTGCTTCACATACAAACTCCAGGACATTTTGAGGTGTCATACTTTTTGGATCTTATATTGATGGTAATGGCAGATGTACATGTGTGCTAGGTGTGAACATCCTATTGGATGAAAATTTTTTTTAAAATATGGTCATTCAACTAGTATTTGAAATCCTCTATTTTATCCCTCGCTTATGAAAATATTTTTCATTTCCATTAATGGGAGTTATACCGCTAGAAGCATTTGCCTTCCAGAAAGAACGATAATTTAAAGCTGATTCTGCAAGCAATCTCATTGCAAGAGCACATCTGGAGCATTTTTGAATGTGCTGAGTGCTGACATAATTAAATAGCCTCCAAAACAGTTGATTCAGTCTCTACAGCTGGGATGCTGCGAGACAGGCATGTAGCTTGTTCTATCACTCATAAAACAGGATTGTTTGATCTCATCTCAGCTAAGCAGACAAGGAAGAGAAGGAAGAAATGAAAGAACTCTGCTTTCCCCTTGATTTTTAAAACTGAAGGGACAACCTACATCTTTGATGCACCATGTGCTTTGTTTTGTCAGATGGCTGCTGCTGTAAAATGGAAAAGCTTTTTCTGAGAAAAGAGAGGAAAAATCAAAAGAAAATGAAAAAAAAATGAAGAAAAAATTAAATGCAAAGCATGTAAAATAAAGTTTGAGCCACCAGGAAAAATAATTAAGCAGCAGCCTGTGCGGACTATGTCACACTGCCATTATAACAGAGCCATCGCCAACAGCATAAAAATGCTTTTTCCACAAAGACCCCTTATAAATAAAATTTTAAATAATATACACCGAGAACAGCAGAGGGTTGAAAAAAATGATTTGTTCTTTTTCTGCTTCTTCTATAACAGTTATTACAGAGCAATATGCAGGTGTAGCTCTGTAACTTCTGAATTATTTCTTACACAACTATCTCTGTATTGTACTGAGAACTACAGGAAGACCTGGGGGGAGTTGAGGGTGGGCTCCACTCCTCAGACAGAACAAGGACTGCTTCCTACCACCAAGAGGTAATTTATCTAACCTGATACAAACTGTCCTCTTAACAAGTCCATTATCATCAACTTACCTCACTAATCCTGGCAATTACACAATTAATTCCCCTGGTCCTCAGAGCATAGTTACCCAACATACTGGCTGTGGTAAAAGGTTTTCCTTCCAGGCCTGGCTTGGTTCATCCCCAGCCTTCTCAGTGGCAGCTACAAACCTAGAAAGCAAGAATTTGTTGAAAATTTGTTGAAACTGTCAACTTAGCACACTGTACTTGAGACCAATAGGCTGTGTTAATTCAGGTTTAAGATATTTCTAGCTTAAAAGAAAACTGTTAGTGAGGAAAAGCATCCAAACAACCCAACTCTGCAAACACGAGTGTGCTTACTAGTACAAGGAGACAACTTCAGTGTCAGCAGGAAGCCAAACAAATAGCGGTGCCTAGCTGTGATTTGAGAGATGCAGAACTGAAGCGCTGAAGATAAAGCAGGGGTGAAAGTCCCCAGGGGATGAAAAAGCAAGGTGTCATTACCTTTGGCAAACAGAAGACAGCAAGTTCCACCTACATTTAGGAAGGTCTGCAAGGCCAGGCATTGAAGAAGCATTTGTTTAAATTTAGACTGCAATTTATTTCTTAGTTACAGAAATTCATTAAGTCATGGGTCTCATGTATCTTAATTAAATATATATATTACATATATATATTTAAAATTAAAAATATATATATTTCTATCTTAAAAATAAAAAAGCAGATTGCAACTTATTGGTGAAGTTGCAGTAAAATTCAGACAGCATATCAGACTGCGGGGGCTGTTAAGTGACTTTTGTTTATCAAGACTGATTGTACATTAAGAAAAGTGACTAGAAAAGGTAGGAGTAGGTAAACAATTTTTCCAGAAACAGCTGCTTTGTCATCTCTATCAGTTCTTGGTAGACACAGATGTGCTGAATCACCAGGTGCCGAATGGGCTGCGAGCGAGTGGCAGATTGCAAACACCAAGCGATTTGCTTTTTCTGCGCCATTGCCATCTAAGCTGATCATGAAAAAGAATTAATTATTAAGGGTAATTATCTGACTGAACACTTTTTAATACACTGAAATCAGGCCCGTGTTGTTTAGGGACACCTTATGGCTCTTCATCTCATGGGGGTGCCTCCCCATGTGGGGACACGAGAGAGGTGATGGTGGGGTGAGGACAGGCACGTGCAGACCTTATCGGGAGACTTGCCTTGCCTTGGACACTTAATCTTGCCTTTCATGAATGCCACATTCTTCTTCTCCATATGCCACTTTCCCTTGGCTGTTCACCAGCCCTGAATGCCAGAGGTTACGGGAACAGAAAAAACACTTACTTCCTAATTAAAGAGTCATTTGGCAATATGTGCTGTAATTTCACTGCCTTGGTTCTTTCCTTCTTATGTGCTGCTGGGCTGGCAATGACTTTTGCTAAATAAAGCCTCAACAAAGGAATGACAAACCTGTTAAAATAAAACATTGATTTGTGACCTTTATAGTAAAAAGATCCCCTTTCTTTCCAGCTTTGTTATTAAAAAAGTATGTGCTGTGAAAGGTTAAGAGACTGGAAATAGACACCTTGAATAGAGCTCCGCAAAGAAATACCTTAGGACATGCCAGCGAGGATCAAGCAGTATTGACTAGGGTCCAGGTGGAGAGTTTCTCACAATGCCTCCGCATCCTGGTAAATAGGTCTGTCTAAAGCACTCTGCTGGCTTTTCCAGCCTGGGGCTCCAGCCGTCACTTTGAAAGAGCGAGGAAGCCAAAACCTGAGGAAAATCAAGTTTTTGAGCTAGATTATTTCAGTCGGTGTGCACATGTTTAGTCCCAGTGACACGGGTATGAAAGCAATGTGCATAGCTGAGCTGGTAGCTGACCTATAACAACTCCTCCACCCCCCAAAAAAGGAGCAATAACAGCACCAGCCACCCCAATTCCTCGTGCACAAGACTTCACTCACACCATTGCTCGGAGACTGATGATTTGCAAAAATGCACTGGAAAGAGTCTGACCAGCTAAATGTGTAACTGATTAAAGCCACTGACTTTGTGCAATATTGACCAAACATTGTTACATTCACAAATACCATAACCTCCCAAAAACAGTGATCATATGCTTAAAGTGACACAGAAACCCCAGATTTCTTGGTTTTATGAGACCCAGCAATTGGACAACAGGAACACTGAATGGCCAGGTCTTCTGTGTATGCAGGCTAACACGTCCACGCTGCCTAGAAAACCAGCATAGATCCCTATTTTCTGACTTACTCTTAGACCAAGTGCCCGCAGAGGACTCGCAGGTATTTCAGCTCTCCTCTCTGATGCCTTTGAGCTGCTATGATTTTGTGCACATCACCAGCACTTCAGATTTCCATTTTGCACCAGTTTTTGTACGGCTTTGGAAGCCTAAGTGACTTTTCGACTGTCAGTTTTGATGGCCTCACTTTCCTCATCATAGCCCACAAAAGTCATGTGAAATACATGAGGGCACAGTTTCTGTGAGCCAGCTCGAGTACAAAGTATTTGTCACTGAAATAACTAGCTACTGTTGTACATTTGCAGGCAAATCTTTCTGTGCCTTAGGTGAGATAACAGGCTGGGATGGTATTTGTCCATTTTACATTTGTGTTCTTACAAAACCTTTGCCATCAATCTGTGTGTAGTCCAGGTGTCTCCTGCTATCTTCCATCGCCTTTCTGCTCATTTCTCTTCGCATCTCTGTGTCCTGTAGGTAGGTGCAATCAATTTAAATGAGATACTTTATCTCTTGCCCAGAAGTCTGGATTTTGCTATCAGTTCAATGATTTGTATGCTTCACATTAAAGTCAACTATTATTTCAGAAGTATCTTTTAGTATGCAACAAGTAATAAAAGGTATTGTATTGCTGCCCCAAGTCACAAAACTCTATGACCTAGCTTTGCATCCATTTTCTTTACTTACACGTATATCATGTTTCCTCTCTTAAATGAAAGACACTTTTAGATAAGAGGAAAAAACAAGAACTCGATGAAAAAAAAAAAAAAAAAAAAAAAAAAACAAGTAACTTCTGCTACTTATGCCATTGTACATTGCTTCCTTGTGCAGAGAATTTCCAATATTGGAGCAGTAATTTCAAACCAAATTGGACTAGCGGGGTCACCAATCCTCGTTAAGAGACACGGCTTCCCAGGAGGGGGGCAGCAGGTTTTCTTATGCTCGGTCTCTGGTTAAGCGTTGTGTAAATTATGTGATAAAAGCAGATGGTACTACTCTTTCTAGATATGGCTGAAAAAATTGGCCTTGCTTAGAATAGTCCCTAGGGCCCTTTCTTGGAGCATTCCTCTACAAGGAGAAACAATTATTTTACTTTTGGCTGCTATTGTCTCCTGCTGAGGGAATACATGTACAGTAATGATGAACTCTGTGAAGGGTGAAATGAATGTTGCTGCAGTTTCAGTATCTTCAGCGCTGAAGAGTTTTGGCTCCCATGGACCCGGCAGGACTTTGCTAGCTGCAATCTCACACTGACTTGAGTTTGCTTAAAAGCAATGCTTTATGCTGGCTCCTGGCTGGCATCAGCCAGGGCAAAGAGCTGTGCAGCAACAAAACCCTTCACAGCAGGGCATGCCCAACACCTTGCTGTACACCACCTCGGGCCACACTAACCATTTATTTTCTGGCCTCTGTTAGCATTACTGATGCTTATAGGTCTATAGGGTTTGGAGAAGAGCAAAGAACACTTCAAACACCTCAGCCACCCTGTGTTAGACAGGAAATTGAGTCTGCCATTGAGATCTCGGGTTTTTTCCACTTGTTTACAGGACAACACAAACAAAGAAAATGCTGTCTGAACACGGCCAGCACACCACTGAGCTCAGTTATGTCCATCTTCTACTTCAACGGGCCTCACAAGCTCAGTTTAGCACCACTCTGACTTTTCTCATATGGTTTCCAAACTTAACACACATCAGTCTCATGTCTGCCTGCAATATGCAAGGAATATCTTAATAACCCAAGAGTGTTGTCTGCGTGGTTTGATCCAGTCCCACTGATATCATGCCAGGAGTGGGACAGTACCTGATGTTATTTAATAAACGTTTGTTTGGTCTGCCTGGAGATTCACAGCAAAAGCTGTAAAATTACTCTCTGGATATACTTCGGACAAAAAATAAACCTTCTCCCCAAACCCACAACTCTTCATTTTGTGATTTTTTGAAGAATATAGCTTTTCTTTGAGGCTGAGTAACTTTCCTTTTTCCCATATATATGGTAGGGGTTTTGTTTGTTTGTTTTTGTTTTTAGCTTTTTTTTCTGTCCATGATATTCTTCAAAGAGAAGGTGTCCAAGTTAAATACTTTTTCAAACAACTTACCACAGTGCTAGAAACACACATACCACAAACATTAGCTCACTGTGATCATTACATACAGAGTTTCTAAAACAGTGCAAATCTCAGCTATGTACTTTGTAGAACTTCCAGAAAACTGCCATCTGGCCTGAAGCCCTCTTCAAACTTCATTTATACTAACACACGATGACTTGCTCATCTTCATCAAGCCAGTCCTTAAACTTATACTCAAATGACTCATGAAAACCCACAATTTCTATTTGCAGATAGTTAGAGCAAATCTCTTCTTTAGCTGTACAAACACTGACACTCTACCAGTTCTCATCTTTTCTCTGGTTCTCTTGGTTTGCAATCAACACCCTTGTATATTGATGCTGTTCACGTCCTTTTCTTTATAGGCACATTGAATTCCATTAAAATGCTCTGTGTAGTACTTCATCCCTCTTTATCTGTTTTTCATGAAACTGGACTAGAATTTTTTTTCACCAAAAATAAGAAAGAAAGATAGCATCATATACCATTTACCTCATAGTTTTAAAGAATCTTCTGAAAAAATGTAAAATAAATATCATTGACATGGGAAGTTTTCTTCCTAGCTAAGAGGTGATCACATTATTTGGTAATTTGCATGGATAACCTCAGGACTTCTCTTTTAGCATGTATGTCCCATCAAAAGAGTTTCCTTCAATATATTTGACTAACACAAGAATATTTGCACATGGCTGGTCACTTACACAGTGTAAGCATCTTGACCCAAGTCATTCAATAATTTCAGCTGAATGGTGCCTCTGGAGATCATCTAGCCCTGCTCCAAGTATTTCCACAGCAAAATCAGGCTGGCTTCTCAAATCAGGCAGCATGGCCTTAGCATGGCCAAGGTCTCTCCAAGAAGAGATTGACTGTGCCAAGGTCTTTAGCACTTGACCTGTGCCTTATTCCATACATGATACTGCCTTCATTATCCTACACAATGGGCACTCCGTTTTCCTCAAGAGGATATACCTTTATCTGCTTTAGCAGTACCAAGATCTGAGGTCCCACGTTTGCAGAAATTTTTGCTCTTTGTTCTGGATTGTTCTATCACCAGCTTGCCATAAATCTGACTGAATGATAAATTTTATACATATATTAATTAGGATCATAAAATTAACTTAAGACAAAATGGTAAACCTTATTTGGAAACCAGTTTTTCTTTGTCTTTCTGTTATTGCTTATCATGCTTCCCTGACAAATAGAGGAGCTTCTCTAGGGCACATTTCCATTCAAATGAAATTAATTCTGATCAGGTACACACAGATTTACGTGCTCCTGGGTGCTGATTAGATAGAAGAGTAATCTGTTTTGAATTAAACGTTCAGATTGCATTACACTATTTCATGCCATTCATCACATTAGGAAATGAAAAGTGTTGCTTCACAAGAAACAGAATCACTGAATGAGACACACTGCTATGAAATGTTTCAAGCCTATCTGAGATACTGCTAGGACAATCTACCATCTAAGTGATAATTCAATTTAATTTTTTGCCTATATTCCTTTCACTGAGATAGAAGTCATGGCAATTAATGAAGATAAAATTAAACTAACTTAAAAAAAGAGATAGATGGTTCTCCAAAAACATTGAAATGAAAGACATGATGTCGTTATGCTTGGATATATCTTTGTTTTCTTATTATCCTTGAAAGCCTCGGGATTTGTTGCACTACCTTTATTAAGCACAGGCTGCGCTGACTCCCAGGCAGCAGGGGAAAGACAGCAAAAAGCCTCAGCTGAAGACCAAGTCCAGTCCCGTTGCCCCAAACAAAGCTGGAAACTGTTCTACATTGCACCACGGTGCCCCACAGGCATTTGCTTCCCAAAGAGTAATTCCTCTTGGCTTTCTGGGAAGCAAAAATAATCTAGGATTTGGGTCTCTAATAACCTGCTTAGACTTTTGTCACACTTGCCACCATCTTGACTCACAGAAAACAAATTCCTTCTGAGCTAATAGCCCTCAGTTAGGATCTCAGTGATTTAATTAAAAGGGAAAAGTTTCCTTCCACAGCCAGAAGGCAGCTAGAAATATTGGACAGTTAGCAAGAAGAGGAAAACAGCTCAAGGATATTGTTCAAAACATCTGGGTAAGAGAAAATGCAAATAATTTAACAAATTGTGCTAAAAGGAGACCAGACCAAATAATGGAATTTGAACTACATCTGAACCAGAAGTTACTGGCCTGAAGTTTAATCTGTATTGCAAGGGATCTTTTTGTCTCTCTGGTTAAGCTTCAGCTGGAAGAACCAACTCCAAATTACTAACAGCATTGTCAACATCCTTAAATACAAAAGGTGCATTATTCATGGAAACAAGAGCCCGTTCTTCTGGGATCCAAACCCAGGTTTTTGGTCTCACGCATCAAAAACTTCACACACTTATCAGGAGCAAACAGAACCACCTGAAGCTTGTCTGCTTCTTGCAGGGAAGTAAACAAAATTCAACTATTATATCCCAGAGTTCACCTTCTGCTTTTGTCCTACCTACTACTCAAGGGGAAAAAAAATTGAGTTCATAACTCTCATGAAGAACGCTGCAGTGACAGTAAAAGAGAGATGTCCTGGGCCAAGATCAACTATTGAAACACCTCTCTGAGCTACTCACACATTTGTTTGTCACACAGTGACCTCTCCTCCTCATACAAATAGAGGAAGAAATAGAGGGCATAACTTCAGCTTTGGTTAAGCTGAAGGAACAAACACCCTGTTTTCTCTGGAGCTCAATGACGTTGGTCGTCTTTGTTCACCTGAACCCATAAGTTGATTATGACTGGAGTATACTCATTACTCTCTGAATGCTGGAAAGCATAGAAGAAAACCTGCTTTTAACCATTTAATACACAAATGATGCCAGCAGCCTAATGCAGTGATTTCACCAAGCTAATTTCCAAGAGCCTAAAAGGCTGAGATGTTTTGTATTCAGGAGAGAGACTGACCACTGGACACATGTTCTCACTATAAGACCACTTTTTCTTTTTTCTCAATGCCAGACTAAATTAACCTCTAAAACCCTTGTAAATCAGAGGCATGTGGGTGGGTTATAGCAGTCTAAGGGCAGCAGTTACTTACCCACCTTCCTCAAAAACAAACAAAAACGTGTCTTATTTTTCAAAGACCACAGGCTATGTGCTTTGTCACTTCAGTTACCTAAGGCTTAAGTGAGAGACTTTGCTTTATCCATACGCAGATATAATTAACCAGAGATATTTAGTCATTCTAGCTAACTAACTAAGCTGACATATAAACTGAGTTTGCATAGGGTGGGTGGTTTTTTGTTGTTGTTGCTTTTGTTTCTTTTGTTTTTGTCTTTTTTTTTCTTTGTTAAAGTTATCATCAGTTTTGCAGGTTTTTTCCTGATATAAGACATAAGGATCTCGTCTGACTACCAAAAACCATCAGAAATGATTGTCAGCAGCTCTGCAACACCCTGAGTCAGCTCCCTTTGTACTAGAGGGTCATAACTTCTAGGCTGGCTGATTTACGAACCACCACCCCTTACAGCTTTCCACCTCTCCCTTACCCATCTCAGTCTCAACTGTCCTGCAAGCCTCACTCATCAATCTTATTAAAGGCAGCAAATACATTAGCCAAGTACATCAGCTTCTCCTTGATGTACATAATTACTCTCCTTTTCAATTTGCAGTGAAAATCTACCAATGATCCTGTTTTTTCTTCCTAGCAACCTTTTCTAGACCTCTTTTGGCTTTGCTTCTGCCTATCCAACTAGTGCATTGCATCCCATTTTCACTTGGTAAAGGTGTACTTTCATGCTTTCTTTCAATACCTGGCTTTCGGTCTCCCCTGCGCCACTGTAGTCAACCTTATGATAAATGGTCTTAATTTTGAAAAACGCTTCCTGCTATTTTCAGCATTTGGAGCCATCCAGTGGCACAAATACACACAAAATGCTGCAGCTCGAATACAGGCAGTGGGAGCCAGAGACTGAGAACTGGAGGAACTGTGTACAACTGCCATAAAATCAGGACAAAGTAAAGTATGGGACCATCTCCAGAAGCACTGGAGATATGCCAGTCCTTGGTGGAGTCAGTTTTTTTCCTCTCCAACACAACTATTGCTATTTGCCCTGTGTTTCGTACAGATACTAGGCACCAATGCCACACTCACCTTCAGAAGCCAAATTAGGTTTGGTCACACTGTATGGGCTGTACACCAAAATGTGTTTCTACTGCAAATCAGGACCTCCCAAGGATCAGTCTCCATGGAGATACCTGAAACAGATTATTTTGCTGGTGGGAACTCAGAGAGCAAGCTTGTTAGCAAGTGTGAGCATCGCACAATGGGTGAGGTTCTGGCCAAAACTGAATGAGGTTTCACAATTCCTAAGCCCGCTCACCCCCCAGCTTCATTTCCCTGGGACACTCCTGAGGGTGGCAGCACCCATAGGAGAAGGTCTGACAGCAGAGGGATCTTGCCTCTTGCCCATCTGCCACAGCTCTTGGCCACCATCCCAGGGAAAAGCTGCTTCACATCTCCTGGACAGCTCAGCCCTTCAGCCCATGAAAAGAAAAAAGCACGGGATGTAAAAAGGAGCTGCGGGCTAGCTGTGAGTAAGCTTTAAAGCCATGCAAGAGCTTATGCATGTGAAAAGGCAAAGCATGAACTCTTCCTGCTGGTACAAGCTGAAGAGGGCTGAGGTAACAGCTGGGTGAGAATTAAGAGCTTTAAAATGCAAAAGCATTCAAAATGCACTAAGAAAAAAAAAAATATGGAGGACAATAGGGGAAAACAGACACCAAAAATATGTGAAGAGAAGCCATACACTCTGAGGCAGAAAGGAGCCAGGTCCCCAGCCCTGTGTTGGGAACATCCCCTTTATCAGGGCTCAGAGGCCCTCCACCCCCCAGAACTGCCCTCCTGCTCAGCACAGCCCCCAGGGCTGCCCAGACATTACTCATTTCTTCTAGCTCAGGATCAGCTGAGTTCGGTTAGGGTGACTCATTCAGTCCCTACTAAGAGTCAGGTTTTAAAGTTATTCAAGTATTTCAGTAGGTATCTTACAGGATTTTTACCTCTATGGATCAAAAATATATTGCATGCGAACTGCCACTAAAAGCAAAGGGACATAGTGCTTGCAAATAGGAAAAGTCTGATGCCTACATCGTAAAGAGCCTAAATATGTTTAGAAAGCTGGCCCAAGGGATGCTGAGCACAGTTCTGTCTTAATGACATACTGAGGTATAGGCATTATGGATACAACTAGACATGGTGCTTTGTGTCCCATGTAAGAGCCATGGCTGGGTGCATGCCTGACATTAACTCTGATGCTTGAAAACTGGGACATACCTGAACTCATTCCAGTTTCTTTCTAAACCCTAATGATGTAAATGCTAGCAACATAAATCATCTTTTTTTTCTGTACAGCAGGTCTTGCTCACACTCAGTTTACATGGTTATAACTCATAATGCTTTTAGTGTACTCATTCCTATTTGCAGCTCAGGGAATGCATCAAGAAGCCTCTTGTTTGCTGGTATGAATCTTGTCTTTTATGTTCTGAGAAAAATACCCAAAGTTGGGTATTTTTTTAATGTCATTTTTATTCAGTACTTGACAATGGCAACAAAAACCGAACACTGAAGAATTACTTTATACTTTTAAAGAGGAGTTTCTATCAAGCAGCTATTCTTGTTCCAGTGTAATATCTCATTTTCTCAGCAGTTGATTAAAATCCTTCTGTTCCACTGGGATACACCCAATGACACTCCCCTGATACAGAGACATACAGAAGGGATAAAAGAAAATCATATATCACTGGCAACGCTCAGAACATTGTTAAAAGCACATATTCAGTGCCTACTTATCTTTTATGTATACAGATAGCTGTGGTGACAAATAGCCTATTATGGTATATGATTGACGGAAAATAGAAAGCAGAAACTGAAAAAGAATATTGAATAACCCAGTGATCATTTACTGGTCATATTTTATATTATTCTTCTAATTTATGCACTTTCAGATTACCCACAGGAGAAAGAAAGAAAGGAAAGAAAATAACAAAATTTTAATGTGCCCCCCAGCTAAGAGCTGGAGTTAATTATTGATTTCTCCACTATTCAAGCCACTAAAGGATGGGACCCAGGTTTATATGAGGTGGATGCCATCAACATCTCTATATGCTTCTCCAGAAGCAACAGGGGGTCTTGACACTCTGAGACACGGTGTCACAGAATGTTGCAATCTTGAAGCAAAACTTAAGTTGACTTCAATGCCTTTGTTTTCATAGATTAAAAAAAAAAAAAAAAAAAGATCCCAAGCAGTTGTATATTGCCATTCATAAACCCAGTGTTGACCTTGCTTTACTCGTGCATCAACACTGATGAGTTAAAATGGGACAGGAGTTGTCAGCACACACCGCACAGCCTGACGGCTGCGTTCGTATGTCGGAGGCTTATCTCTGCTTTTCTGCTCAAGGACACTTGTGCACAACACCTTCAATAAAAAGCTCACCACTGGGAGCAAAAAGTCTTTGAGCTCCTTCTTGGATTTCTATTTTATTTTTCATTTGGGCAACTTCTCGTTCATTTTATGTGAAATGCAGTCCTCACTGAAATCACTGGGAATTTTGACACTAACATCAAAGAATCCAAATGTCACAATTTAACAACAGCCCACAAAGAAGCTGAAAGTTTGGCATCTGAAATACATTCAGAGGCAATCTCAGCCAATGCTGGGCTAAGGTTATAGCTTGCTTTGGAATCTTATTGTGTGTCTCCTGAACTATTTTACAGCAAATTTTCAGGAGCTGCTATCCCAAATATGTTCTAACTGTATACACAGAACCATAAAGGAGAAAATTGAAAAATCCCCATTAGATAGATCTGTGATCCACAATTCTGGTGATTTAATTAAGGATTTAGTGGTCATACAAGCAATCAGGTCTTTTATGATTTCATTTACCAGTATAATATAAAAAATACAGAGGTTTTAAGAGTAATATTTTCAGAGCACCTCTGTTCATTAACTCTTTAAGGCCTCAGTAAGAGTTATTTTTGACCTAAGTATCTTCACCTTCCCATCCATTCTCTTCATGTAGTTAAGATGACCATAAACTTTTTCCCTTGAGCAGATGAACCTATAATTACCCAATTGAGATTTCTTTGCCTTTTTTTTTTTTTCTTTTCTCCATGAGCATCAGCTCCCCCCCACTGCCAAAGATGAGATACTGGTCCCATACTGCTGATGCAATCCAGAATCACTGTTCCTACAACCCAGCAGGTAATCATTCTTTTCATCCACTTCATTTATTTCGCCTAATCAATCATCAATTCAAGAAAGTTCCTTGCATTTTTTGTATCTATCATTTAGATGGGCAAGCTGTACATATTTAGCTCCCTTAATATTTCTTCACACATCAAGTCATCAATCCCTCTAGTCCCTAAATCATTTTTGTTGCTCTTCTGTGAATACCTTCTGGCTTTCCCAAATCCTTCCAGCCCTGAAAGGGCTCAGCTGAGAATGCAGCATTTCAGCTGCACTCTCACAAGAGTACAAAGTTAAAAATGAACTCTTCCTTTTTCACCAGGCACTTCTAATCATAATTAGGCCAGTTAGCAATGTTTTATTCCAAATATTAAATATGTGGTGGCAGTGGATAAAGTTTGAAAATTACTCAATTTACTTTGCAAGATTTTTAGTGACTGTTTCTACCATTTTGATTGACTTCATTTTATTTTTTTACTGGGGAACTAAGGTTTGAAAATAGCTGAAAACACCAGAGATCAACACCTTTGAATTTGCCGCATTTTGCCTCAAAAAGATGACAAAAGTCATTTGATTCACAAACAAACACCATAAATCATCTTTTGCTTTCCAGTTCTTGTCACTCAACTCATTTGGCATTGCCTTCTTACAGACTGAGTTACTGTCTCCCAGTGATGCAGGAAGCTGACGGTCTGCTTAAAAAGTTTTACATATATATATATATAATTTGTGTATGGTGCATACTGTAAAACAATGCAAAATTTCCCCTCCTATTGCCTTGGGAAACTTTTGTTAAGACCTTGGTGGGTCTGATTTGGATATGAAGAAACTTACTAATGTAAGGTAGGCAAAATCCTACTGTGGCTTCATCAAAAAGCCATGGGTACAATTTTGTCTGATACCCCTTTGCATTGTAGGAGGTCTGCTCAGCACAGCAGGATGATCAGCTGCTGCAAAGTCAGCAGTGAGAGACAAGTTCAGATCTTTCCCTGAGCTCAGGAAGAAGTATTGTTGTAGAGCATAAATTGTCTTACAGTTAAAATTCTATTTCCCTGGTACTCAGCTTGCAAAGTCCTTGGTAATGCATCCTTCCCAATCAACAGTAAAAATTCCTTCTTTACCTGCATCCAGAGCAGAGGCCAAGGTAGAGTCTGAAAAGACTTCAGGCTAGGAGTAGATCCGCTACCTGAACAAAGCCATCTTTCCATGCAACACTGGCCATTGCTGGCTGGAGCTGACTTTGGTTTATTTGAAGCTTTGAAGACATGTTGAGAGGGAAATTCTGTAGCTCGCCTCTCCCTTCTTGATGCTCCTGAACCTTTATTCTTTTCAGACATGGAGGCACAGAGTTTTGAGAAAAACAGTACTTTCTCAAATGGGTGGCAAGGGAGGCCAGGTGCACACATGCAGGTTAGCAGCTTTTCAAACTAAATAAACATCAGCAACCTATGTAAGCCCAACTTCTGCTAGTAAAAAAATAAGGTTCATGAACCGATACTTTGAACCCTATGCTCATTTAAGGCTTTTAAAAGTTATTTCATCCCTTCCACTCAATAAGTTTTCTGATTTATTACAAAAAGGTGAAAGGTTCTCCCTCCCATTACAAATTACCTGAGCCATGCAGTTCTCTTTGATGTATCCTTGCATGACTAAGTTTATTTCCAGACTTCCAGGTCCTTACTTCTTTAACTTAAAATATTTGTCAAACAAGAGCAATTTTCTACTTATGCAGAAGCCAGCTAATTAGTATGGTAGCCTGTCATTCTGTCACACCGCCTTGACAAACAATATAGCAGATTAAGGAGTTGCTAATTGGCTGATACTGTTAGAAGCAATTTCATAGTGCTAATGTACCAAGAAAACATTAAAAAGTAGCTTTGATCAGACTATGGAAAAATTAAACAAAATGAGCTTGTCAGTTTTGCAAGATGAAGAGTGTTGTCCAAAAGAAGAAATCCCATACGCAGGTAGCACTTTCAATGTGGGATTAAGGAGCAGTACTGCTGTATATAGTGCAGAGGTACTATATACTATAGACAGAAGAAAGTTTCTCATGATTCATTCTTGGATTTGAACACAATTAATGAAAATGAGTAGGAGAAAACACAGAAGAAATCACTAAAGCACAAATGATGAATGCATTTAAGAATATAAATACACAAGTTCCTTGTAGGAGTGGCAAGATCCAATACGAGTAGCAAGGTACTCTATTTCATCATGAAAGACTGCGACCAAAACGATTGCCAATGAATGTCCCAAATCAACTTGAAATATGACTAATCTCTCTTTGACCACTGAAGATGAGTTAGAAAAGATTACAGACAGGATAGAGCATGCCTTTCAGTTACAATCAATTAAGCAGAAAAAGACAAAATAATAAGGGTTATTAACAACATTTGGACTAGGCTAAGATTATAAAAATTAACAGCGTTAATTTTGTTACTTTCAGTTAATGTACCCTAGGACAGATTTTAAATGGATGGGTAGAGGTAAGGTCAGCGATCAGTGCTACATTTCCATACCTGTCAAACCAATGAGAAAGAAATAAAACATAAGTAGCAGGAAAGACATTAGTGAATTGTTCTGAAAAACACCAGAGCACTCAGTTTTTCCTTAGGAGAAAAATGAAACAGAAAGAGATAAACATTTACAGACATACAAATGGTATTCACAGCATTGTAAATATTGGAATACAGAAGTCTACGTGAGTTTAATTCTCTTTCTCATGGCCAAGGCCTTGCTAAATCTTCATATTTCTTAAAAAGCTTGTTACAAGAGATAGTAAATAATCATACTTGGGAAGAAGACGATGTCTCCTGCTATATCTTGATCAGTGCAGTGAATGAGTCAGAGCTCCTCTTTCCTTTTGGCTTCTATCACCTTGAGTTTCCTGGTTCCTGCAGGGAAAACAGGAAGGAAAATCAAACAAGCTTTATTCAATCCCCTGGGTAGCCATAGCACAGATCCCAAAACAGAGAATCTGCCTCACAGAAACTGAAGAACTAAGAACTAGCCCTTTACACTAGAAGTGCCCAGGTATGGATCGTCCACCCTGTGCAAGAATACTTTTTATTATGCAAACATGTCAGGACAAAAAGAGCAAGTGAGCATGGAATCTGGCAAGTCAGCAGGGTTGCCAAACGTAATGGGAAACCCATCCAGTACCAGCTATGGCAAGGGATGATGTGCAGGAGCTAATTTTTGTCAACAGAAAAATGTTAACATTGAAAGTTAAATAAAAGGCAAAGAGTAAAGGACAGAAGTTTCTTTTCCAGCTTTCTGCTGTAGGCTCTCTTCTTTAGGAGCTGACCAATGCAGCCCATATCAAGGAAGAAGCTGGCGGGTGGCTGGAAGAATGGCAGACCCAGAGCCCACCTGCTTGGCACAGCAGTACTCATTTAGCATTTTTGGATAGTCAGCAGCAGATAGGACTTTTTGGCAAGACAAAAGAAGAAATTAAGAAGACATCTGCTTTCAATATGCTGCTCTTTAGCAGCTTCCACTTGAGTCCAAGACACTGCTTCCCTCCCCCCCCCCCCCCCCTCCAAAAGCCCTGAATCCTCTTATGGGGGGCTCCAGGAAGAAATTAACGTTTATGCTTTTGGAGGGATCCAAATGTTACCATCTGCTGTTCTGCAATTTTTCTGTATTATACTGAGTGTGTTTAACACATTAATCATTGACACACTACTGTTACCCGTTACAGTAACTGATGTTGTCTAAAGTGATGAGCAAGAAAAAGAATCATATTGAATGAATTTCGGCTACAAGGAAAGTTACCGACTTCTCTTCAGCGCCTTCCCAATTTAAAACACTAATTGAAATCAGTCTATTCCTTGCATCAACAAATGAAGGATAATTATGTTGTTCTTTCAACCTTGTGTTCAGAGATTGCATTGATCTTCATTATATTAATAAGTCAAATTATCCTTCATTTCTGCTAGCTTCGTAAGTAGGAAATTATGCAGGAAAGAAAAAAATGTTTTGCATGAATATATCCACTTTCTTCTCTTGCTTGTTTACCATTAATAGTTATATTTTGGTTATACTATACCTCGATTGCTAAACAACACCAGTTCTTAAATGATCTGATGTTGGTTCACAGAATTAGTTTGGTCTTAGATGTAGTTCTTTAAAACAAAAATACATGAATGGCAGCAGAATTTTTCCAAGTTCCCAGAGCATAAACAATTAATTCTTGTAGGCTGTGAGGTGCAGAATCATCAGCTTCTCAGTGGCGGTGAGACCTCTTCCAGAGTAGCTGGTGCTGCAGGTCAAGGTGGCTGTGGATCAGCTGGAGAGACACCAGAGGGAGCAACAAGAGAGACCAGACAGCCCTAAAACATGACCCTAAGAAGGGTGGGAGGACTTGGAGGAGCAGTGTGAATGAGCAAGAAATGAAACCCCTTTACCTCTCAGGTGTCTCAGGAGCTTTCAAGGTAAAATGTGCAGTTCCAGGGTACTCAGAAGGCACATTCTGAAAACTAGCTGCCAGCAAACAAATTTCTGTTGGCAAACAGTTTTGGACTTCATGTCCATGATACCTAAGTCGGTCCTTTAATCTGCACAGAAGTTCTATCTAGAGGAACTAATATTCAAACTCTGTTGCATCCTCACGCGTCTATTTTGGATGCTGCATCAGAGAAAAATTCTTGAGGAAAACAGCTATTTCATTTTCCTAGTAATTAAGTTTTGATGCAAAACAAGTATCCACATAAAATCCTTGTTCTTTTAAGTGAATGAATACAGATACTTCCAAACGTTCAATATTTTAGAAACATAAGCTCTAACAAAAGAGCAATTAGTCCAACAGTATATGACTCCTATCTGAGAGAAGTCTTGTTTTGTGCATAATTTCGTTTCTGCTATGTTCAATTCTAGTTCTTACAATGCCTAAATAACAAGAAAAAATGTGAAAAAACTTACAGAGAACAAAACAATTTTCTTAACTATGCTATCCATGGATAGTAAAATGTAATATGCAGACTGCAGTAAATTTAACCTCTTATTAATATGAAGGAGAAAAATGAGAACAGTCTAAGAGTGCTGCTAATGGGCATTCATTTAGCACAGATTGCAATTACAATCTATGCAGCAGTTCAGAGCTGTTCTACTGAGCTATGAACGGAGTTTATATCACAATTCACAATTTGAAGAGTATAGAACAAGAATGAAAATTATACTCCTTCTTGTTGAATGACTAACAATACAATCTCAAGACATATTAAGCACTAAATAACTAATCTTGCAAAACACTAAATTATTCAAGTCTCATTTGAACTCTTAAGGGCTTAGCAAATTGCACTTTGAGTGTCTATAATCAGGCAAAGGTCTGACCAATTGATGAGACAAAGTCAAACTTTCCATCCACTAGCTGTTTATCAATGTCATTCTCTTTACAGTCTATTAACTAATGAAGGTTATTTGTTTCAGTCTGTTACACTGAATATTTGGCTAAAGTTTTATTAGAATGAATCACACCTTTTACAAATCAGCTTTGTTTTCAGAAACAGCAAATGATAGAACTTCAATTTTATAGATGCCATATTAGACAGGGGCAGTCACATCACATCGAGCGATGGACACAGCCAAACCCTCTGCTTCTTAGTCTGCTTCCCTATTTACTATTTAGAGACACTTTCAAACTTTTGGTTAATCAAAGTAACATAGAGCATTCTCTTTGGTGTCACACCGAATTTGTAGAAATGGCTCAGAGGCAATAAGTTGAGCCACCAGCCCAGCAGTCATGGAGCAGTAGGATAATTGTCTCTATGTTGACTACCTCAGTCTGAGAGAAGGCTGCCTTTTCATGCTACCAGAAAACATGGAGAAAGAGAGCGAACTGCATTGAAAAAAGTTTATTCTCACTAATTCAAAGGAAAAAGGAGGGTGCTGCACCACAGCTTCTCTTTCACTACTATGCTTGACCTTGCAGGCTACAAAATAAAAAATCCTTGTAGCTGTGTTGGTAAATAAACTGATTCAGGCTGACACAGTGGTGATGGAAGTGATATACATAGAACATCAAGCTGTCATTTCTATAAAATGATTTTTTTTAAAACTAGCAGCACTTCAGAAAGTGCCTTAAAACACAGCAATCTTTCAGACAATTTTCTTATGTTATAACATCAAAAACAAAAAGGGATGAAGGCTGTATTCAAGTGTTAGAGGACAAAAAAAGGGCGATTCAAAAACCTTCAGTACTGTAATTACGAACAGGACAGTTGCTATTCATATAAGATTAGAAACAAAGAAATATTTTGTGCACCCTAAAATTTATTAAAGCTTCTTGAAAGTTTTCTAAATTGAAATATCCCTACTTAACTCACAGCACTTCCAGCTTCAGTTACATCCAAGTTGTATTTATTTTAAACAACTATTAAACCAAAATATGATATAATCATTAAGTTCTGGTTAATACTTGAGCCTTGCAAGCATGTAAGCATTCTTGATCAAATAATTCCATTTATTTCTTCTATGACTAGAGATATCAGTGAAGATTAGGATCCTATTATACTCAAAGCTATACAAACACTCTGAAAAGTACTTTTCTCATGTAAATAATATTGTAGCAAGTACCCACCTATCATTAATCTCAGTGGAGAACAGACACTTCTGGATACATTAGGCAACCACATCACCTAGGTGTGGGACTGGATGCCTGTCTGGTTCTCATAATCCACGTCTGCCTCCTCTGGGATTATAGTTCCTAGCTCAAAGGTAAATCTCAGTACCTGTTTTAAAACAATATTTCATTGAACTCTTATGAAAAGTTAGAAAGAAAAGAAAAACAATGTCATTATTTCACCTCTAATACAGAATTTATTTCTTTTCTAGTGATTGAAGGTATCAATTTTACTAACACTTTCAGTTAATTATTGTTAATATGACTGGGATTAATTATCTGTGGGTAGTATTGCAGCACCACTTGGAAAATTTATGCTTATGACTGTCTGCTGTGCTTTGAAAATCATCATCATTTCATAATTAACATGCAAGGTATTAAACAAATTTAATCTTTTAAAGCTAATATTTTATGAAAGAACTAGTGGAAAGACTTTCCCATAAAATAGCAGTCAGAATTATTTAAACCCAAAGCCCAAGTAATCACATACACACTCTAACAGAAATAAATCAGTAGCAATCTAGTGGAAGCTCCAGGGAGGATGAAGGAGAGCATTTGGGGCCAGGCGGACAGTTCAGACACCCTGTGGTATAGGGGGAGCCCCATGGCAGGTTCATCTCTCCCCGTGCAGGAGCTGAGGGACGTGTTCAACCACAGTGACTGCAGTGCTGGTGACAGCAACTTTTCTTGGACTTTTTCTGTGATAGGAGCAATGATGTTTCATTCTGAAGTTGAAAGTCGGGTTCCCAGGAGGTCATCCAAAATTAGCTGCTGATGTGTGTTCCCTAAATGAAAACATGAAAACTAGTATTTAAATTGATTGAATGAAATGTCTGAGTCATCTCAGGCAAACAGAGATGCTTCTTCTTTCCCTTCTATCTCGCACTACTGACTTCAGTCCAAAAGCTGGAAAACTATCAGAGCAACATAAAGCAGCAGAGGAGCTTGTGTACAAGACAATCAGAAATGGATTTGGAGCTGATTATCAGCAGGAGCAATTCGCTCCTGGAGGCTGTAACACTGCAGATCCAGACTTTCGTCTTTCAGCGAGGTACTAGCTCACAGAATATAGAATAGTAGTTACATAAATCATAACAGCGAGGAAAGCAGCCGCAGCATTGCCAAGCAAAAAAACTCAGCAATGGCATGTATTTTACAGAGGCATGGGCTCTCTTGCCCCTCATGTAACAAGCCATTTAGGTATTCCTTTCGGAGCCAAAGTACCTGCTGCTACAAAACTTGTACTGCATTGCTTTTCTTCTTTTGCAGTGTAATATCCACTACCATAGTTTTATGTTTGTGTATAATGTGAGAGCTTATCCAGAGGAAAATAAGATGGAGCCCGTCCAAATGCTACATTGTCCTTTACAAAGGCAGAATACAGCAGTATGCCAGCCACTGTCTGCCACTTCTCTCATCCCCCCCTGAATAACAATGACAGCAAAGGACCTTCTGCAGGAGCCAGTCCCAGAGAAGCACTGGGAGGAACCCAAGATGAAGTGTGGCCCAGCTGCAGATGACAAGAAGTTTAACTTGATAAAACAAAGCTTTTCATATATCTTGAAGCTGCATGCAAACATCACAATTAAACTTTTGTGTAGCTCTTATGTGAACCATAAATAGTTTCATCAAAAACAATTAACTCAACCAGAAGGAGGTTTTTCCCACTTTGGTATATAAATGAGCCTTCATGGACTGTAAGCACTGTAGGAAATAGTCTGCACAACCTTGCCTTCTGTTTTGAGACTGCAGTAGTCAACATCTACATTCACAATTCAAAGAAAAAAAAAAAAAAAAAAAAGACATATTGAATTGAGTCTGTTTTAAAATATCTTTTCTCACTAGTAATCAGACTGAAACCAGCAGTGAAGAGTTCATAATCATCATGCCTACTACAAACATTTATTAACATTTATTCTCAAATCAGTCTCTTCTGAAAAATATTGCAGGAGAGTGCCCACAGAAAATATTTATGCTGGGAAAAGACTGAAAGAACATACTAGAATACATTAATTCACTTTGTACTGCAGCTGCTGTAAAGTAACCAAATTCTGTGTTAAATCCCGTTTATTTTACCTGGTGGAGCAAGTACTTGCTTCAAGCACCACAAATTAAAAATGAATCTCTTTAAGAACAACCCCAGCTCCTTTCAGGGGATTCATGAAACAGCTGTCGAGGGAGACAAGGACAGGGGAAGATGCACTGAGCTCAAGAGGGTCAGACCCACCAGCCCTCGCAGCAGGCACTGAAACTCCCAAAGCAGTTGGGAACAGTGCCCCCCAGTACATGCTGGGGAATGTCCAGAAGGGTAAATGGGAACGTAACGAAGGCAAATGACAAAATCTGAGTAACAGGTGCACAGACTCTGAGTTCTTAGCAAGTACGAGTTCCCCAGGATTTGCTGGAAATACATTAACCTTGTTTGGGGAACATTGCCACGTAGTTGGAAGAGTTCTGACTGCGGGGTTAATGACGACTCCATTCACCAGGCTAATGTGGCTCCAGGAACCTGAAAACTAAATTTTCTCTTTCAGATGTCAGAAGCATTTAACCCAGCAGCTCAATCAAAAGAGAAGGCTTTCATTTAAAATAAAAAATAAAAAAATCACCCCAATGATCTGGAAAACAAGCATAGGAAGGAAAACAAGCTCTGCAATCCTCCTCTGTGAGCAAAGAAATGCAACAAAAGGTATGCTGATTTTGTTCTTTAAATGGATTTCTGCTTTAACTGAATGCTGCCTACCTAAGTGGATTTATCAGATCTGCAGAAGCAGCCTAAACTACCGAGGAGCAGGATGACTTTCCTATCAGCTTAACATCAGAAAGCTGTGCAAACACTGGCAGACATGGTTGGGAAAATCATGTCTGCTCAGAGAACAAAATTCTGGTCTTTCCAATTGTTGGCTGCACTTTAGTAAAATCACTTCAAAGTATGTGTAAAGCCACATTTATTTTTTTTTCGTGAAAGAAGTAATAAGGTCTTCTCTTTCTTGCTGTCCTCTAAAGAGACAGTAAATGCTAACATGTCTTTGAAATGCTTTCAGGGCTGGAGGCAGGGGCCCGTATTTAGCGAAGCGTTTGCTATGAATATATTGCACCAGTACTGGATTTCAACTTACTTTCAGATACCTGCAGACCAAAGTATAAGCTCCCCATGTCTTGAAAAGTTCACACCATAGGCCCAGTGTGACTCCATCCCTCCTGTGTGGGAAGATCCAGGGAACAACTTGTTGAAGAAAAGTAGCTGTGGCTGCTCTTCAGGCTTCCAGGACGAAGGATGTGTGGAGATGACAGTGGCACCAAAATGAGAAGGAAGTCACCTCCGTGGTACTTTCAACAATGGGTAGGGTAGTCCATGCCTTTGATTAAAGGGGGTGGAGTGAGTGCTAAGGCTGCAGGAACAGCAGCTGCCCAGCAAAACAAAACCATGAGACCTTGGTGCGCCTGGCTGTCTGCAGGGCTGGCTCCTTCCTGGGGAACAGGTTTCTTTGAACCCACGGTGGGGTTTTGTTCATACTTAAGAGCTCCTGACTGAATACGTGAAGACTGAATTTGTATTTAAACAACATGAGTGCTCAGTTCAGTGCCAACCTGACCACTCCGGATCCATCCTCAGACCTGACAGGCCAAAGGGTCGATGCGGGCAGCAATGAACAGCAAATTAGGGACTGCAAGTGGCAACCTGTATTTATATTATACTAGAAACCACCACAACCATTTAGCGTGCATCTATACATTTTAGATGTTAATAAAACCCTAATATTATCAATATGATAGGAATTTTAATACTATGGAAGTGCTCTCACAGGGTGAGGGGGAATTCAAGAGCTCCAGAGCATGGTGTAAAGCAGAATTAAGTGCATCCAGCGCATTAACCACGCTGTTGCTGAGGCCTGCCACTGCACAGGACTTTGTTTTAGCTCACTTGTTCTGAAACTTGTCACTACACAAGTGTCTGAAAATTACCATGCAGTCACAACATGCAATTTTAAAGCCAGAATAGAAATAGTTTTGAACAGAAGGAGAGGGGAGGTACTTCAGATGCAGATTCTAAAAAACTTCTTTTTGAAGTTCTGACAATTTTGAAAAATTCTTCTTTAGATTACCTTTTTTAAAAGAAATAATTTTATTACGTAGCAGTTTCCATTGGCTGTATACTTAAAGCTAAATGAAAAATTTATTCAAATATTAACAAAGATATCAGACACTAAACCACCTGAAAAAGTTGTCTTTTAATAGATGAAAGCAATTAAAAAAACATTCTTTAGTATGAATAAGTTTATGCTGATTTACTTCTCTTACTAGTTATTAATTTAGTAATATAGGAAATATTAACAGGAGCAATGAGTGCATACATACTCATTTTTATTTTTAGTTTTAGCAACCTATTTTGCCTCTTTCTTGTTTCTCCTACAAATGATTTTTTATTATTATTTCTTAAATGATTTTAATACCACTATTAGCCCATATTGAAAAATAAACTAATGACAGACCAAATAGATTTCAAGACATGTAGAAAGATGGCCCTAAAATGTCCAGAGGGGTTGTCTGGTCAGTGTTGCTGTTCCTCTTTATCACCAGCTAGCAAGGAACAAAACCCTGTCATTGCAATTTGTCACACGCTGTGCGCCTGTGTGTACTTTGCAGCTGAAGTCTCATCCACTGGCCCAAAGCAATCCTGGGTGCTACTGATACAGAGCAAGAAGTGATGCACAGAACAGAAGACAATCCCACAGAAAGCAGCTAACTACTCCCACAGACAAGCATCCCACAGGTTTTTGCTTGCTCTACAGAGCTCCCCAAAGGTGTGCCGCCACAGGGCGCTTCCTCCCACAAAGATGCTGTGCTGCATCAGCAATGCTCCCCTGCAGTGTCACACCTCTCCCTTCTCCTTCACCTCCCTGAACAGAAGCTACTGTGGAAATACATAAATACTAATATTTCTATGCAAAGCATCCACAAGTCTACTCCAAATAAACTCAGGTGGAGTCCCCCACTTCATTATGCTGTGTTATGCTAAAAGCTCAAGCAGACGCCACCGTGCATTTGTGGTTTATCTTTTGCTGATAAAGAAAAAGGAAAAAAAAAATAAATAAAAACATGGAAACGGAAGACCTTGCTGCTTCTTAGCAGACACAGAGCTTCACAGACAGGACTGGAAGATGCAGCAGGGAGCCAACAGCCAACATCTCCCCCCAGAAACACAGCAGACACTCCCTGCAGAATGGCAGCGTGCTGCATCTGGGTCCTTGCTGCCAGCGGTCTTCAGCAGCTTCAGCTTTTGCAGATTAGAGCATGCTGCAAGGACTCTGAGCACAGCTGAAAAATAAAGACAAGGAGTAGAGAAACTACTAGTTAAAGGATCACAAAGCAGACTCCCAGCCCACACGGCATTGACCCAGGTGTGCTGGGCAGCGCCGGGCTGGCAGGAGGGCAGGCTTGAGCTGCTTGCTGCCACCAGAAAACACAGCACTGAGTCACAGCTTAATGTTCTGAGGTTGCAGCACATTTTTTAAAAAAATCATCAGAAACCATCTTTAAAACTGCTTGCCTGGAATTTCAAAGAGCACTTTAGAACAAGTTCTTAAATAAGACTTTCAAAATTTGCCAAGGACTACTCCACATTAATTCAGCAGAAGTAGCTATGCTTCCCATCCCTTGCCTTGGCAGCATATTGCACCAACACTCCTGCTCAGAAACCATTTCCAGCTCTTCCAGAGCACAGGATCAAGTTTTGAGGTAAGTCATTTACATAAATCCATAATGCATCCACCAAGCTCTTAGTTCTCAAGGGTGTTATAACGCTAATAGGGAAATAACAAAGGAGTAGTTTTATCTGCCTAGACCCAACACCTCTATACTTGACATCTATGGCCCAAAACGATGGATACAGCTGCAGGCTTCCCATTGTAGTATTTTCATAATCCTTGCTTCTGGACATCTATGGTCTAAAGCTGTCTGTTAAGGGCTGCAAAACTGTTTTACTAAAGCAAGTTGAAATGTTGAAGATAGCCTGATTTTATGACTGAATATTTAAACTGATAGTTGGTGAGCCACGGAGAACACTTACAGAACAGTTTGTGGTTGCGTTCATAAACATGGTAGGGTCAAAACCACTGGGCAGAGCATCCTGGTTCACACAGTAACTGAGATTGCAGGCATAGCACATGCCACTCTTGCCAGGTCTACCCATCCCTACTATGTGGGAATAGCACAGAGGACTATAAATATATTGCCCCAAATCCTCTGCTAGAAGAGAAATAACATTTTTTCAGAATATTTTGCATGTTCTTTCCATGGCATGACACTTTAAATATAGGCAAAATCTTGGATTTTAATTCCAGAAGTACAGGGATCTACACCATAACCATCATACCTTCAAGATGCTATGTGAAAAACCTAGAAATTGAAGTCCAAGGAAAAGCAACCACAGGTCTGATGTATGGTAACCAAAAATAGCTTTGAAGACGGAAATAAACAACGGACTGACACCTTCAGTGTACACTATCTGTATCTGAAATACATTACGTATTGGTTTTCCCTAACTTTGTTTTAGTTCCAGAACAGAAGGATATGAGAAAAATTCAGCCCATCTAATTTAAGCTCCTGAGCACTCAGAATTGCTACTAATTGCCTCCCGGATATATCCACCTCTCTCCCATTAGCTGTAAGAGAAGTTTAGATTCCTTACTTTGCTCCTTTCAATTGTGCCTCAACATTTGGTCTGGGTTTTGACATTTATAGAATCCTTTTCCTTTTTTTAAGAGCTTTTATTGTAAATGACCTTACATGGGCACTGTATGTCCTTTGAAAACTTTTAGCAATAATTGATCAATTTTCCAAAGTTTGGAGGGTGGTGGGTTAATGTTTTTTCTGCTAGTGGAGCTGGGCATATAATACATCTGAAAGCAGTTAATCCAATTGTCTTTCACCCAAAGGTCAGATAGTCCAGAAACAACGTTTTAGAAAATGTAGTCTAAATGAGCAGTGACCTGCATACACAACAGCCCTCCTCGTCCGAGCATCTGTAATGATCACATTTCCCTTTATGGGAAACCATGCAGGGTACAAAAGTCCTGTGGTAGGACTAGAAAAAAGAAAGAAAGCACGGGATTTTGGGGACATTTGTCCCAAACCCTTTTAAAGGATCAGCTGATCTCCCCAGACTAAGATATCTTAAACTCCAAAGTCAGAGTGCGTTGCAATAGTTTCCTCAGTTGCTTCCACCATAGCCAAGGGCCATTTACAACACTAGCAAACTGCTTGGGAAATGGAGGAGCAGGATGATGGCATCTTGCACACCGGCAATATACCACCTTTTATGGCTGAAACACCAAGCCTGATTTGCCACTAGCAACTCATATAAACTAAGTAATCTCATATCAAGAAAGTAACATTGCCACAGAAAAAAATAAAGCTGCAGTTTGACCCACTTTCAGATTCCCTTGCTGAATTTTAAAGGATTAAAACAAAAGTTGACTTTTACAAAGTAACTCCTTTAAGCCGAAAAATAATGCATAACATAAGCATGAAACATTTAAATTAAAATAGAATTAAATATAAGGTTTGGCACCGTGTAGAAAACCTCCATTCTTAGTGTAATGTTGGAAACTCGTCTCTGCAGATGCTCTGCAATGAACACAGGCAGTAACGCCGCCTGGGAGTCGCCCACTAAAACACCTCAGCTATAGAACAGGTACAGAGGGGATGTAAAAGCACTCAAACGGTGAAATCCTATTCGTGTGCTAGCTTTAAATTTATTCAAGTTAGTTTGGGGAACCAGAGATAACATTTCATCAGATAAACCACCTCAAGACCCTTCACTACATCAGTTGGACGTTTCACTGCATGCTGTGCCCAGAAGACACGGGGAAACCTGAGTGCCAGAGCTGCTGGAAAAGCAGGGACAGAGGGAGGGAGAGAGAGAAGGGAGAGACCAAGAAGGGAAACAACGGGTTTTTTATTTGGATGTTATTGTGTTTATAGAAGGCCCAACTAAAGTGACACCCAATTATCCAGGCCCAGGTGACAAAGGAAGATCGTGTTAAATTCACTGAGGGATAGATAACATGAAAAGCTTTTTCCTTCTCCGAAGGAGCCATGGTCCTCTCCATGACTAAATACTACAGGAAAAGTCATTCTTTCCCCAGTGGACTCCCAGCTGTTTCCATAAGAGAAAGTTTCTGAACCATGAGGTGCCCTTCAGAGTTTGCGCACCCACCTAATTTCCAAAAACTACTCATAAAACAGAGAACTCAAGAAGTTTCCACAACCACAGCCCAGCTGAAAACCCAAGAGGCTGAACACCGGTGACCTCTCAAGGTTCCTGAAGTGCCCTTGGGGCTCCAAAAACTTCACCAGTTTGCAGCAGCAACGGGCTGCATGCTAGAGAGTCAAGGGGCACCTCCCAGCTTGGAGCATACCACCCATGCTTGCAGATTAACAAACCTAATGACATTAATTTTTTCAATGCAAGCAGAAAAGTAGCCAGGACACGACAAAACCAGCATATTCCCTTCAGGCTGTACTTGGTGGTCCTACTGTAAATTTTATAAAACAGGCATACATATGTGCACGCACACACGTTTTGTGCACGGATATCTTCGTCGCAGCTACCAGCAGGTGTTCTGCTTTCCCCCACCTGTACTGAGCACATTGCTGCTTGCATTTAGATGCGGATTTACAGGTAAATGGGAAAACCAGGCCAGGAGTTACCAATAGAAAAGGAGAATATGATAGCTACTTAAAGAGATTAACTTTCTCATTATTGTGTCACTGCACGCTGTAATTCAAGCAGCTGGTAGCCTCATTTCTGTAACTACGGAAAATTAAACTGGGAGAGAAAGCTCCTTTTTGTGCTGTTTTCATGGCTACAAGACTTTGTTATGTGCCTTTTGTGCCTGTGGTCCTGTACGAGAGGCTCAGCATTTAAAGGGCAAGAAGAGTTGTTTATCCTATAAAATTTCCTTTTCTTTAATTTGCTAGAGAAGTGGTCCTGTAAAAGTCTTCAGATAATCTGAACTAATTTGCCACAGCAGTGTTAACACCTCACCTTTCCCTTACACAACAGAGGCAGGCAATAAATGTAGCAAAATTAAATTTTCTTTGTTTAAATAGGTTTTTCACTGTAGGCTGCTAATTTTTGCATCAACAAATTTATCTTTTATGGAAACATATGCAAAACACTACAATATATGTTAGGAGAAGCAAGAGTAACTCATTTATTGGTAGTGGAGACCCTATGGGCTGATATAAATCTGTATCACTTCTCACACGCCTATGGAATTTTTTGCTGCATTAATTTTGGTTCTAGCAATATTATTGCTTGGTTAAAGCTGTTTTCATAGGAACACTTGGAGCATAAAGAAAATTAAAACATTTTTTTTTTCTATATTACATGATTATCTTTAAGCTCCTTTGAACTCTACTGCTAAAACAGGTACCATGGGTTAAATTAACCCATCTTTACTGAGGGACAGGCAGCAACCATTTCAGAGAAAACTATTTCCATGTAGGTACCTCAGGGGCATTTAAAAATCCATGCAGAGTATCTCTTACCCATGTTCAAATTAACTATATGGATTGGAGAAACTCAGCATGTATCATTAGCTTTGGAATTAGATGCTTTCCTTTCAAAGCATGAGTAATTTGTGTGCCTTCTTATCCCATATGGGATCTATGAGCCTTTTATTGAAGTAACAGTTAGAGAAAGGTAATTACTAGAGAAAACATAAGATGACTTAACCAGATAATAGGCTATGTAAAAATCTCAGGTTTGTCATTTCTAAGGAAGACTTTTCCCATCAGCAAAATGCTGTGGGTTTGCCTTAACCATTTGGCTAGACTAAAAATCTGACTGGGGGTCAGTCGCCAAGATGCGGCTCAAGCAAAGAGAAGCTACAAGAAAGAAGGAAAAAATAAACAAATCTAGAAAGCACAGCCCACAAGGAAAGACTGGGAAAACTGGGGTTGTCTCATTTGCAGGTGCCTAAGGGGAGTCATGCTAGCACTCTGACAGTGTTTTAAAGGTAATGCAGTGGTCAGGAATAAAGTCTTCTCAGCGGTCACTAGCTAGAAGACTACAAGTGATGAGCAGAAGTCAAGTGTTCACAGCCAGAAGGAATCAGGGTAAATACTAAGAAAAGCTTCTCCAAGGTAAGGATGGTCACACCTGGGAACATGTGTCCATGGAGGCTGTGGGCTCTCCATCAGCAGAAAACCCTATAACAATGGGCTACAAAAATGCCTGTTGGTAATGGCTTAGATGCAACGGCATTGGTGCAATGGGACGAAAATCTATCAAAGTAGAGAATAATTTATTTGTACCCATTTGTATCAGAGCTGTAGTTGCCCTACAAGAACAGTCTCTAATATCATCTGTCCAATACACAGCCCAATGGATAAGGATACAGATATGTGGTTCAAAAAACATATCAGTAACAACTATTTTTAGTTGAGAGAAAACTCTGCTTAACAGAGCTACCCAGCAGTCAGTTTTGCTGAAATACATTCCGAAGAGAAAAGCCTTCCAGAGAAGGTGAGTGACATGTTGGTCACCGCAGTAAGGTGAACAGAGCAGCTGAGTGCTTTGCTGTTCTTCACTGATACACAGCTCTTTGGAGTTAGCTCTGTGAAAAGCTGAGTAAGCAAGCCCAAAAAATGTTAGTGAAATGCAGAAGGAAATGTGGACAACATCTCACTAAAGTATCATTTGCCTGTCCTTTGACTATTTAGTTCAGTTAAATTCATGATCCATAAAATAGAGAGCAATAAAATCAATTTTTTGTTGCTGTGTTGAATTAAAGTATTACTAATCATGCTTGAGAAAACATTGCTCTTAGACACTGTTGTTTTCTTCTTTAATCAGGAAGCTGAGCAATTGCAGATATTATTTCCCCTTGACAAGTTTCAGCCCAAGTGTTTCTTAATGCCCTAGCACCCTAAAGAGTCCTGTGAGAACAAAACACCAAGCCCTAGCATAAAGACAAAGGGCCCAAACTATTCCACAGGCAAAAATTATGCAGTGATTTAGCCCAAAAGGCCTAAATTGGTTCCACTTATTCCCCTCCCCAGAGAAAAGTTGGACGTTTCCAATGGCAAACCTCCATCTGCACAGTGCAGAGCTGAGGGGAGGGCAGGAGAGGAGAGCAGCACCTGCCTGGATCACCCTGGTGCTTTTGTTGCACTGTTGTGACATTTCTTTCACGAACAACTGTCGCAAGGGAGAGAAAAAAAATCTACTTTAAGCCTGTATTAACATCCAGAAAATCCAGCCCTCTATAACCTTCGTGCCTTCAACTCTCATTGAAAAAGCAACATCCCTCTGCAGTCTGGGTGCTGTACCCTATTCAAATGCAACTCCACTCCTTTGAGATTCCTTTTATTCTTTAACAAAGGTGCACTGGTTCCAATAAGCATCCTTTATACCTATAATTTTAGGCTCCCAGATCTAAATATAAAAAGCTAGATGTCCTGTTGCTACATTAATATATTGTCCTCATTTCTGCATTAACTCAAGTGATTCTCTTAGCTGACTTCACCCTTTTGGTGATAGCACCCCTGTGGTGTCTAAATGGAAGGTAACTGCTCATACGTGAGTGTAGGGGGGCTGATGAATTGCAAATGAGGATGACTTATGCAGCAACAGTGCAGAGAGGGAGAACATGTAAGTAGTTTTGAACTACAGGTGTCTGACAAGTGTTCTTTTGCATTTCCCCCTATAGCTTCAAAGTGAAAATTCATCCACTCTAGTGAATGTCCCTCTAGTAAAATTTAAATGACTGCCCCATATCTAAGTTTGATAGGCGAGGCTGTTCTCCTTTTCAGGCTAGAAAGGGTTTCTGAAGTAAACATCTGGAAAAAATAAAAATGAGTCCTCACCCAGCCCTCGAAGCAGAAGAGAACTTTGCTACAACCGCAGTTTTGCAATGTATGAGAGCTGTTTGTTGCTGATGAGGTTTGCTCTCACTGCTCTTCCCTGCTGGAGCTGTTTGCTCTCGATGCGTTTGTTGTTGATGCCGTCTGCCATCAGCCTCCACTTCTATCCTGGGATTCGCACCAGCCTCGTACACAATTCTCCTTGCTCCCAGCACCATCAGCTGTCAGATAAATGTGCTGCTCTCATTAACGGTGTACCCGGCTGGCATTAAGTTTCTGAGGTCTGAAGAAACCTGCAGTGGCAGAGGGACTTGGCATCCCGTCTGCTGTCAGGTGGGGGCTGCAGCACTGCCCAAGGAGGGGTGGTGCTGTGCAAGGGGGCTTCTGTACAGGTGTGACAACTCCCTGTCAGCCACAGACCCCATCTGGTTTTCAGCCAGTCCAGCCTCCTGGGGAGTGCTCCCGAAACATGTACAAGCCAGCTCAAATCATGCCATGGCACTCAGACACCCAGGGCACAGCTTGGAGGTGCAGGGGCTCACAGCTTCCCCTGTCCTGGGCCAAGCTCTCACCCCACCATCCCACACCACCTGCTGTGCATTTCTGCATTTTTACAGCAATAATAATATAAATTTTGAGGACACTTGTTCAAAAGGATTACTGCTGTAGAGTACTGCTACTGCCAAAATCCATTAATAATACTTTCTACATTTCATCTCCGTTTAGAAACCTGAAGAATTCTATTGATGCAAGAAACTTCGTATACACCAAATTATAAACTTCCGTGGAACAGATGATCCCCAAAATATTATAATACATATTCAAATGCTAGAAACAGATTGTTTTTAATACCTATATAGACATTTACTGAAAACTACTGTTATAGATTTGTAATATATGGGAAAAATCATTAAAATGAATAGCCTCTGAAAGAACAAGAAATTACTCTGTAACTTAAGAATCCCAATGAGGGAAAATGACCTACAAGTGTCATCTGCTGACTGATGCAAGCAATTGAGTCAATGTCAAATAAGCAAAGCGACATATAATTTAGCTCTAGCCTTCTTAGTATATCATAACAGCAAGTAAAGCACAAACATAAGGCTATCATATCTCAAGAGCAAAAGAAATTAAGGTAATGAATCTTTGAAAAACACACTTGGGACCATTTTTTAAAAGATTTCTAATCATTAAATCCACTGTGCCTAAATGCAAATGAAAGAGGATAGTCATAAAAATGGATAAGCCTCAAACAACTTAATTCAGAAAACATTTCAAAATGAAGCTAAGACTTACCCCAATGTCTTGAAACAGTAAAACAATGCTTCAGTCTGGAAATTCTCTGTGATTAAGACTCAGTCTAAGATTTCTAATAATTAGGTCCCTACTGGCAGAAGGAAAGGCTATTTCAATCATCCCAGTTTAGCTTCCAGCTCTTGCCTGATCAAAATCCCATACTAATCAAATATTTATCATAGTTTTCAAAATCTGCTTACAGCAACCAAAATATTTCAGTGTTAATACAGCTCAAGTTTGGCACACACGCAGTCACTTTTTGGACACTAAGTTGGGATTGTATTTTAAGTAACATTTTGACCGGAGTATTCAGCCAAACACTTCCTGAGGAGCACCTGCCCAGGACGCACGCATGGATCTGGGCTCGTACCACCACCCGTTTTGCTGCTCTCCTCAGCAGGAACCCACTTCAGGTGTTCAGCCCATCCAGTGCACCCTCATAGAGGACTTCCTGAGTGGTAACTAGAGGTAAGTGGACACTTAAACGTTTTGCAAGATGACATTTTATTAGAGGAGCGTATTCCTCCTTTAATAATGAGAGAAATTTTAAATAAATGAGGAACCCTGTGGTCAGTGGAGTAGTCTCCCTGCTATCTAGTCCTACCCTAGCAGACAAATGCGTCAAGTGGGAAGACACTTTAATGAAGCAGAAGATATTTCTCTGGAAATTTATGTGTTTAAGAGGCAGTACCTCCGATGAAGAGAATTCCAACAGGTTTTGAGAAGCTTGAAGTCAAAATGGCCTTTTTTTCCTACACAAACACTTCAAGAAAATGCATTTTATGTTTCACACATTAGCTGCTGCCATTTTTCATTCAGTTTAGCTCCAGCATATGTTAAGGTATTCCCTATTGTGTTTTTACAGCTACAAACAGTAAACTACCCAAAGCTCTAAGGAACAGAGTGAACAGCATGTGTGTTGTGTTTCATCACAACAATCACAGAGAACATAAATTAGTGAAGTCATCTGTGTCATTTATCTGCCTAATTGGGCTTCCCTAAAGGAAGCATTTTCCCTTTTCCCCTTTTAAGTTGATGGTAGACTTTCTGGTTTTGGGTACAGACACAATATCACCTAAAGAGAGCACTGGGAGCTTTCCTGACCTGCAGCTTCACAGCAGGGAGAAGCTTCCATAGGTCTGTGAGACTACATTTTCCATGGTCAAGTCAATTTTGACTGAAGACAGATGATGAGCATCCCTGGAGGAGGACTGCTCAGCACCAAGGAAGTCATGGGTTTTCC
Organism: Aythya ferina; assembly: GCF_964211825.1. Taxonomy (NCBI): domain Eukaryota; kingdom Metazoa; phylum Chordata; class Aves; order Anseriformes; family Anatidae; genus Aythya; species Aythya ferina. The sequence continues at coordinate 25,867,043 of NC_140305.1, forward strand.
CTGTTCTTACCTTAGAGAGTCTGTTTCCCTCGAGATACTACAGCTTTTACTCCAGTCAGGGGATTGTCTGAATGATTCAAGATGAGGTGGGGTGTGAGGCTACATACCTCATCTTTCAGATTAAAACAATTGTCAACAGCACCTCAAGCATAGTTAATGGTGAATCTGAGCAAGTTTCAGGAACAGAGGACTTGAATGCATACTTGGATTTATCTTTATTGAATTACTTTTCTTCAAGTTAATAATTCTGTAAGCCACAAGTCTCAATCTTCAACACTCTGCCTGTAGCATGCAAGTTCTGCAAATGTCTTTTCAGAACCACAGCATCAATTCTTTGCATAAATCAAGCCATTCAAAGATGCATCTATGAAAGCTGGAGTAGTAAAAGTCCTACAATCAACTGTAAAAATGACCCATTCAAAGTCTTCAGATTTCACTCTATACAAAATGGTTGAGCTCAGCCTCCAAGCTACCACAAAATAATTCTTCAGTAGCTATCAGTGATCAGTCAAAGAAAATTTGGCAATAAGTTATGACAGTTCATCAGATAAAAGGACTTGCTCACTTTTAAGGTGATAACGCCTTTGTCTTTTTAGAGTGGGCAGAAATCCAGTGGATAAAACTATTACCCACACAGCACTGGAATCCCCCATATACAGGAGAAGGCCAGAGGGAAAGCTCATTATTTCATCAACAACAAAAGCTTGGGTGCACATCCCACTTTGGAAAATATCTCTGTTCATATGCAAAACGTCTCATTAAAATTCTGTGGAATAAAGGTTCAGTAACGATGACAAAGTAGCAAATGACAATGCAGAATTTACAGTGTACAGGTTGCTTGGGAGTGCCACAGGAGAGCCTTGAAAATTGGAAAAGAGACCTGAGATCGACAGGGAACATCAGCAGAAGGAGTTGTAAGTCAGAGGCTGGTATTTGCCATTTAGGCTGACAGATAAACAAGATACGTCAGGAACCAGGATGTAAAATAAAGAATCAAACTGAGATGCCAAATGAGAAGACAAAAACCAGCATAGCAGATGGAGATAAATAACATGACTATTCACAGGAGAGAAAGTGCCTGAGAATTATGGCTTATTCACCAGAAAATGGCAGCAGCTGCCTTTTCAGTCACTGCGGGCTGCCCCCACTCGGGGTGGCCTTGGTCACCTCAAGGGCAGCAGGGACATGTGCCACACACCCATGTCCCTGCTCAGGGGGCGAGGACTCTCCCTGGTGACCACTGGTCAGTTCAGGTGCTATCCCTCAACTTCACAGCAGATTTTGAAGCTGGCATTTTGACTTGGCCTGATGCACAAAGCCTGGAGCCCCAGCGAGCATTCAGGTGAGGTGGCAGGGAGCTGAGAGCCATGCAAAGGACAAACAGAGCCCCCACGGAGCAAGGGCATGCTGCCCAAGTTTCTCACAGTTAAAATATCCTTTGCTATTTTGCTATTAATGAAAATAGTCTTCCATTTTGTCAGAGTTATATAACTGAAAAGCCCAGCTGATTTTGACGTGACCAGAGAATCCTCCCAGCACACTGCTAGCACCAAAGTTCTCATGAGTACAGGAAAGTCCCCAGCTTTAGCAAAAGAGAGCAAAGGAAACATTTGGCCCTGGATAAATTGTCATCTTAAATTTCTGACAGGAAACCCAATTGCATTTAACAGAGAAAAACTGAGTAACAGAGAAAATGCTAAACAAAAGTCCATTCTAGAAAATACTAGATCGAAAAAAGTGAGGAAGGGAGCACCAAAATATGATGTTCCCTCTCTTCTTGGCCACTTCTGCCCTCCACTGTGGCAGAATTGATAAGAGCAGCAGGCTGGGAGGCAAAGTCAGCCCCAAGACAAGCTCTGCCTGCAGAGCCAGGAGATTTACTTTGCAGAAAGCAGAGATGGCTGAATTCACCAGCACAGTCTGAAGGCCACCCCTCCAGTTATCTGTCTCAGAAATAGCTGCTTCCCAGCCATCTCCACACGTGCTGGCTGAAGAACCTTGGTTGAAAAAAGGTGAGACCATCTCAGTGAAGCATTTTAGCACATAGCCTCAGCACAGTTTGTGTTTGTTCCCTTTTGTCTCTTCACTGGGCACCACTGAGAAGAACACAGCTTGGCTCCATCCTCAGTCCTCCCTCCCATCAAGTATTTACACACACGAGTGAGATCCCCGAGATCCCTCCCAGCTAAATATCCCAGAAACAAAATGCAGTAGGAACAGGGCATTTTCAGCTTGCAAAGAAGCACTGCTTGACTTTATGCTACGTTATTCTTTTATTGGAGATAGTTCTGCTTTCCTTGAATAAAATTTGATTCCTACAAGATCACTGTGCCACTTGCATAACTAATCGCATAAGGGCCTGTACACTTATTTAAGCACCACTGCTTTCGCAACGTGCCCTCAATAAAGCTTAATAGACCACATACCCCAACTCTGACAAGCCAGACTTTGATTATTTAGAGTTGAGTGATTTCTTTGTTCTCTCTTAGTAAGAGATGTCACAGTCATCATGGCCTGATTGGTACTTTTCATTGAACAGGAGGCAAATATGCACTTGTTATGTAGCAATTTATAAAGATATTTGAAGGATGGAGAATTGGAAATTAAATATGAAAAAGAGTAAATTAAAAAAATGAGATAACCCAGCAATGAAAACAGACACTGAAGAGGATTTCTTTACAGAAATTCTTGAAATCACATTTCTGCACTAAATATTAAGTCATTTAAAGATGGCCAGAAAGGATCTGAAATATGATTGCAAGGATCACTTTCTGTCAAGAATTAAGTAACCATTAACCTGTTCAGATGGCACAGGACCCTACTCTTCCCTAACTCTCAAACAAATGCAAGCCACAAACAATACCAAAAGATGTAGTTCTTACTCCAGTCAGCTAGCATGAAGAATGGAGTCGATGCAAATGCCTCCTAACTACATACAGATCAGTTGGTCTTTTCCATTTCACAAGGTTCTGCCTCTTAAGTCTGCTCCTCATTACTGTCTTATCTGAGTGACTTTGTTCCAAGGGAAAACAAATATTAAAATATACATTGAGAAATAGAGAAAACAGGATTGAAATCTGCACAATAACAGCACTGCTAGCGTCCAAAAGTACCAAATAACAATAAATACTGAGGTATTCAGATTTCTTTTAAAGGAATGATTAAAAAGCATAGCAGTTTTGATAGCAATTTCATAACGTTATACAAATATTAGCTACTTGATGGATTCTATGAAAAGGAGGTCCTGTGAAAACACAAAGAGCTCTATGGACCAAAGGGGTACTCCAGAGGGACGATCCACAGCAAGGAGCTTGTGGCAGCTCCTCCCAAGGATCCTGGGAAGAAATCCCCCTCCTTTCTTCAATCTGATCCAGCTAAAATGTCTCTTCCATGAAAAATTGCTGTTGAAAAATTGTGCAGAACTGTGATAAAAATGTCACCTTTTAGGAGACCACAATTCTCTTTAAAATCTCTTAAAGGTGACAGTGACCGCCCCAGGGCTGCTTGATGTCCATATGACAGAGGACAAGCTCCCCCTGAATTCAGCAGTCACAGGATGGGAGAACTTCTATCCAAACCTCATCCAGAAGCAACAAATTCATGCAGAAAGGTAACAGTGAATAAGGCAGAGGAAGGAAGACAGTACTGAATATTTTATTGAAGAGAAAGCCTGTGCTATGTGCCTTATTGCTCCAAAAATCTGAAATGCCAAGCGTTTACAACCAATGCAAAATGAATTACAAAAGCTTTGTTAAATGAAAACCTGTAGAAATTCAATGTTTAAAACTAGATTTTAAACTTGTGATACAGCCTACAAGCTGAGGATAAATCCATGACCCTTGAAACAAAATGATAACAAAAATAAAAAGCAGTGTTGGAAATGAAAAATGGCTTCAGAAATGCAAGAGGCAGTGTTGTCCCTGAAAACCATGTCTTTTTCCCCTGAATATTCAGGTAGTCATCTCACAGATGTACTGCCTGAGAACTGTATCAGATCCAGCCAAAGAGGATGTAATCATAACTATTTTTACATGGCGTGAGTCTCCTCTTTGATATTTTTTAAGAATGCTGATAAAGTACTTCAAAGAGATACATGCAGTCATGCTTATCCTCCCTTCTCAATGCAGTGTGTATTCTGAGAGCTGCAGAAGGACAGAAAATTCAGCGTATTTTTAGCTGTCATTTATATTTCTATCTCTGCATAGGATTAAGGAAGTTTCTCCTTCTTCTGAGAAAAATGAAAGTACCGAAAATAAAACTGCAAAATCAACAACCAACATCTGCTCAACTAATATCACTGAAAGAATCCATTTCCCAGAGGGATTAACAACAACTGCAAAGCATGGATCAATATTGATATAGTCAAATTGTCCAGATGCATGCAGAGAATCATTTGCTGCTCCTGAAAATAAATTTCAGAACTTAATAAACGTAATTCCTCATTACTGAATGAAGATATATGGTATGGATGTACATCCTTCTAGCCCCAGTAAAGAAAGAAACATGAATGCTGCTACTCTATGTAAGCTTTAAAATTTTATTTTCAAAAATATGAATGATTTATCAAATTATTTTGAAACTTACTTTAGTGTTTCCAAATGCATTATCAATCTTCATGGGCTAAGAAACCAAAAATTAGACTTACAAAAATCCAGCAACACAGAAAGCCTGGATTCTCTCAATCCTTTGAGGAGTACATCCAAAACACGTAAATTGAAATGGGTCAATTTCTGTCACAATTAGGCAGACTCAACTAATGTGAAGTCAATGATCCAGAAATCAAGATGCAATTAGGTAGCACTCATGTCAAATGACCTTACTTTAAGGGTTGTCCTACCACGTTCTCACTCCCAAACTATTTAAGTAACATTCTGGAAGTTACAGGCTTTTGACTGCATTTTGTTTACCTAGGCATGGCGATATTTTGAAGTAACAATTTGAAAAGTAAATTAATTATGGAGGAACAAAATCAAGTTGGTACCTAAATTGACTAAATTTTGTTATCTAGATTTTTTTTTGTTCCAATTTAATTATAGCTAAATTGTATCATCACTAAATTAAACGTAGGCCCAATTAGTTCTCCAATTCTTGTTTCCAGAATAAATACTATTTGCCTTACAGGAGCACTAAAGTATAGAAACTGCTTGAAATTATATCTTTTAAAAAGTGTTTGCTACCTACTTATAATTAAACCATCTATCACTGGAATATTATTTGGGTTTTTTTGTTTGTTTGTTTGTTCTGATAAACATTCCAGACAAAGTCTAATGCACTTAAATTTTTACAAGCAAATGCCTTCGTTTCCTGGGATGAACCATGAAGGATTCCTGAAGCAGTAGCATTCATCTACTCACTTTGACACTCAGCAGAGCCCTGCACCCCTCCAGAGCACAAGGTCAAGCAGATGTGCTTTAATTATCCAACACTTGTGTCCATTAGGTCATGCTATTTTTACTATCCGGGTTTACAAGTGGACAAAAAATAACCTATGTTTCCCTAAAATCAGAATAGACTGGCTAAATGATCACCCAACTCCAGAAACCACACCATCAGGCTCCTTGGGTCTCCTCGCAGAGCAAAGCTCAAAGAACAGGAAAATGAGAGGTGGCTGCACAGGGCAAAGCCTCTCTGCACAGACATTCTCTTCTGCTCTCTGGTTCTTTGTCGCTACTGCCTATGCACTACCTAATGAGGACCTACTGAATGATTTTCTGTCATTCCTACCTCCCAAGATCATAAGCATTGCAAGACGAGGTCAGGAGCATACATATGCTCTGTCGTCAGCTGCCCTGCACTTTTCCCAGGCAGATTCATGCACAGATTTTCAGCAATTTTCAGTGCTGTATAGAAATTGCAGTGCCCCAAATCAGAGCCAGCATCTTAGTTTCCAACTGTGGATTGCTCTTCCTAGCACTTGAGGTAGGTTTGTTCTTTAAAAAAAATAATAATAATAAATCAATGTCTTTGAATTTAATATTTAAATTTAGCACTTAGCTAAATGCAAAATTAGCATTTTAACTTTCATGGAAAGTAAGTGGCTAAGTTTTCCAAAATAGAAAACTGATGTTTAATACTGTCTATCTCTATTGAACCACTTGAGCCCTGTGGTGCTTTGTGCAAAACAGCCTACATATACCTAGAATAATATGGATCATCCTCCTTCATCAACAAAACAGAGACATGTAGGAGAAAAACAATGAACTCAGAATAGATATTCTAAGAGGTTTTGAAACAGGAATTGAGGAAAATATCTTTCATTATGAAAGGAATTGAACCTTGATGTGGTTATACCACAGAGCACATTTTTTAAAGAAATGAAGTTTCTGCATCTGGGTCTGATCTGGATATTCCCTTTATGTCAGCAAAAGGTAGAAATATTTCAAAATGTTGCAGAATCAAGCACTCAGAGATGTGTCCCTATTAGCACCCATGCTAACTTTTCATAAAAGTCTCTTTCCATCTAAAACTGTAGAACTTGCTGCCTTAAAAACAATATGTACCTCTGCTAATGGTTGAGTTATGAAAGGGAATTGAAAAGCAGAGAAGTCAAAGAAAGGAAGGTTTCTAAAAATCGTATGAGCTTTCACCTTCCTGAAAGCCTAGAGCTACACAAATTACAGATGAAATTATATTCCGGAAAGGTTTGAAGATGAGAGAAACATTTCTACTCACACTTCTATCACTTAGTTATCTGTAACTGTCTTATATCATTTTTTCAATCAGACCTGCCTGCCTCTTTTTGGGGAATTTGCTCCTGTGAACAGAAGAGCAGAAAGCTGTCTTTTAAGCACAGGAAGCCACAAGGATGTTATCTCAGGTGTATGGATGGTTCAGCAAAGCAGCAACCAGGACACAAGACCAAGAGCAGAAGGGTTTGGCTGCTGGCTCAGCCACAGCCATGTCCCCTCCCCAGTCTATCACAGCTTATAATGACATATGTCTTATACAGAGAGAAGAACTTCCAGTGAGAGAGAACCACCAGGATGGACTTCACAAACTCCACTCCCCTTTACTCCAAAGGGCCAACATCTGCAACATTTCCACAAGGATGTACAGTTGACCAGCAAGAGATATGGCTACAGCTGTGAAGCATCATATCCATGCATACTACCTGTTCGTGTGTTTAAACAACCTTGATGGCCAAAACCAGTGGCTAAAATTCCAGTAAGACAAAGCTTCCACGCACCTTGCAATTTATGCCTTGTGCACGCACTGGGTGAGTACCACTAGCACAGTGTGCTGCCTACAGCGAGAGCTGGCTCCTCCTTTATGGCAGGAAAGCCCTCTGTAGTAACTCCAAATTATAAACAAACAACATGATTTAAGAAATTATGGTCCGTTTTGGAAGCTGCAACCATTAATTACTTTTGTGGTTTTGTGGGTTTAGGTTTTTAAACACAGCGCCAGAGTGCTTAAAGATCTCCCTGATTAAATAATTCAAAATGTTTGCACTATATAACATGTTTGAAGGGGAGAGAAAACTATGCTAAACACTTTGAATTCACAAGCAAGCACCTCATTAACATGCTATGATATCAAATATTTATTACCTTCTCCGGTGTAATGAGCTCATTTAAGACAAGCGTGAGAAAACCCCATCTTATATTAAAGTTGGCAATGTTTTATTTATGTGCACTTTAATATTCACTTTAGGCCACACCAAAATATAAACATGCAATTAATATTTCATTAATGAGAAAGTATGATCTATTTCTCTAGCCAGTGCAGGCTTATTTCATTCGAAAAAGACAAAGGAGAGGTCATGTGCTGTAATGCTGCAGCGCACACAGCTCCAAGAAGGGAGCAATCAATATTCAGTTATTAAAAATCTTCTATTTTTCCTTCCCAGCCTCACCCAGAGAAGTGCAGCCTTGCCATTTCCACACAAGTTGCAATCTGCTCCTTTTTGTGGGAAAGGGAGAGGTCCAGAGGGCCTGGGACTACAGGCAGCCTCAGGACACTGCTTGCTCCGTAGCACAAGAGGATTTGTTGGGATGTGGAGGGAGCTCGGGAGGTGCCAGGTCATCCAGGTCAATGACTCAACCACTGCAAGCAACCTCCACGTGAAATATTGATGGGCTCCTGCCCGTGCTGCAGATGTCAGCTCCTGAAGGCAGATCCACCCCTGGACCTGTGTCAGGCTTTGCAGCGATGCCATGAGAGAGGCTTGGGGTGGCTGAGCCCAGCAGAGCACCGAGCTCTGTGCCACCACCACCGGCTGCCTCACTCCATGGATGGACCCTTGAGAGATGTCAGTCTCTGGTGGGAGGGAGAGGGGATCTGGAGAAGCACAGCAGCAGCAGTTTCAGCTGGACTCAGGCATTATTTTCTCCCCCAGTTAAGGGAAGGAATACTTCAGGTACATCGGAGAGACCACCACCCTCATTCAGGACTCTCTTCCAGACCTAACTTTGGATTCATATTTTTTTCCACGTGGATAGATGTGTGTTTTTGTGGCAGGGACCCCAGCTGCAGTGTTTGACAGGTATTAGACAGTATTTCCTAAGTGGGGCAGTAGATAAGAATTTTCTTTCTGAAAGCAAAATTTAAAAAACGCAAATTAAACAAAATACACTGTAATCATGAGTTTCATCCGATTTGGCCCACTGTACTTAGAGATTAGAAGACTGAGTACACCTTTGCACACAAGGAAGAACACTGCTGTAGCAGCATCAGTGCAGAAAAGATTTAGAATTGCTCATCTTCCTGGCAGGATTTGTAAGACTAGGCAACCTGTAAATCAAAGTCAAAATTCATTGTTTCATTATGTACAGATAAATGGGAATAGAGTAAATCCTCAAGGAGATTTATTTTCAGAGCTGTTGGGTACTAGGTAACATGCTTTATCTTTAACCGTTAGTGCTAAAAGTAAAAGATTTCAAATATTATTATGTGTTGACAAAATTATTGGCTGTTTCTGACAGTGTGAGGCACCTTTGGGTCAGGCTGACTTACAGGCTGGTACAGTATTCTAGAAACAAATGAACAGAAAATTCACACACACACACAAGGAGATTACCCACCCTCTTTGCCCAAAACACATTGGACAGGATTGATAATCTTACCCTATTTTTCTGAATGCAGAGCAGCTAGCATTCAGCAGAAGTACAACTGAAATCCTAATAGAAAAGAAAATACCAGCCAACCTATTTCTGAAGTGGACTGAGTGATGAGTAGGTACATATCCAACAGAAGATTGAACCTGAAATGCATGCCAGCACTTGAAAGGAATCATTTGCTGCCAGACATGGTCATACACATTTGCAAATGCAGCTGGCAATTTGCCCACCTCATTTTGAAAGCCCAGCTCTTGCTATTGCTAAAGGGGGAGGGGGGGGGGAAGCTGTTTAGGTTGAAGTAGCAATGTCCATAGCTCTGAACCAATGAGATTAGAAAATCTAATTCAGGAAAAGTTTAGGACAGACCTACGTACAATGTCTACATACTCTGTGCAATATATACACAGTTCAAGGAAGCCAAAACTTCCCCAAGCAGATGAATGAATACCATCACCTCATGGAGATGAGGAGAAGTATTAGTCATTCTCACTGCACTTTATATTAAAAAGGAAGATGAAAATGCTTTGAATAAATAGTAAGTTTGTAAGGATTTGACATTGCCTAATGAATAATGCATTGGTGCTTAGCTTTGGGAAATCCTGACTCCTAGACCAGGGGATTAAATGCCCAAATCCACAAACAATGAGGTACATGAATAAAAAGCTTTTAGTTTTGACTTGACAGGTGAAAAATTTAGCAGACATCTTCAGATCTTCTTGTTTCCTAAGCAGGCATTTTTTAGCTGCCAAGATTCTGGTGAAGCTTTACAACTTTGGGTGACCAACATTTATGACCTATTGAATGGATGGGTGCATTAAGTTTTGAAATTGCATCATCCTATGCCATCTGATGATTATTTTGTTTAATTCTGTCTTTTTTGCATGCCCAGACAGTCAGGAATGTATCAGAAGCTGGATTTCCCCCTAGCAGCTAGGCATGATAAGAGCATAAGGAGTACTTATTCTGTTACGCTTATTTAACTGGAGAGAGAATTTTTCAGACCAAAGAACTTTCCATTCAGAATGATTAATAATTCTCAGATTTTTTCTCATATCTCTCACAGGAGACATCTGCCTACGTAACTAACACAAAAATGGTGTGAGTTAACCAAGGCCTGATGACCTCTTTTGAGCTATTTAGAGAGGCTACAAGCATACAGTACGTGACCCTACTGCCACTATGTTGAACTTTCTTGAACGTAGGCATGGATGCGTAGGACCACAGTTCCTCATTTTCCTTATTAAGTTGGCCAAGTTCATGAGAATTATGTCTTGACATCATAGGCAAGTCAAACAACTACTCTCTCGAAGATCCAAGAAACATGAATGAACTCATTGCGTCATCCACTTCTATAACAGAATTCCTCTCTCTTGACCCAACCAGAGCACAACTTAGCATACATACCAAAGACCTGCAACAACCCCATTAACATGACAGACAAAGAAAACATCAGAACCCAGGCCATTAGTCATTTGGCTTAGATGCAGGTAAAAAGAGAAGAAAAAAAAAAAGTATGGTAGGTTTTGACAGGATAAAAGCCTCCCGCTTTGGAAATAAATGTGTCTGCTTCACCTTGATGTGTATTTCTGATAAATGTCCCAGCTTTGCCTCAGTATGTATCTGGCAGGAGGACCATTATCCTGTGACAAGGTCCTATTCTTTAGGCATTATCTTAGCAGCGACAATAGGATCAATTTAAAAACACCAAGATGAACAATTTGCCTCAATGAATGTGATGAGCACGCGGGCACACACACACACCAAAGAGACTGGGGTGTACAATGCAAGAATATACAAGTTTTTAAAAAAAATTGAGGGTAATAGGGTAATTAGCCCTTTATGGGGTTATTGCATACAAAGTTCACACAAAATACCAAATTATTTTGACAGTCTTTCTTAGGTTCCTCAAATAAAACTAGTTGGTTTTCATGACTTATATTACCGTAACCTTTTTCAAGCACAAGCATGCATAATCACAGTTTCTACTGGCTGGAAGAACATTTAGAATGAGTCTCTATTGGCTTGCAGGAAGCAGAGGAAATAAACATTTTTAGTGATGCAAATCCCAGCTATAACTAGCCATGCATTTCTACACATGAATCAATAAAACAGAACACATGGTTTGGTGATCAGACATGTCTGGAAGAACATGCCTAGGAATAACTTTTAGAAAGGTCTGAAAAATTCACTGTCTGCAGGGGGATTTGCCTATTGAACAAAATTCCAGAAGGGAGTTGGCAACTCAAAACATTAAGTTCTTAAGGAAGTGCTGGGAAGCAGCCCTTTTGAGAAAGTTGTTACGGTGTTTAATTCCATGCATATTTCCTTTTACTCTTAAGCTCAGCAGTTCTCCCAGATACACCAAAACTGCCCATTTGACCTACAAAAGCAACAACAATAAGGTGGGGGAAAGGGTCAGGTGGAGTCAAAGCATCCCTAAAGTTTTCTAGGTCCCCAGATATAGCCATAGATTTCTCATAGAAACTTAATAAATAGGGAGTAGTACACAGTCTTTAAACTAATTAGGGAGAATCTGCCCCACAGTTCATCTCCAACTCAACACCCATTACGGTACCTCTTTCATCTTCTCTTAATTCTCCTTGCAAGCTTGCAAGGTCTTTCTTCAAAAGCCAAAGAAAATCTTTTCATTTCTTTGAGCTAAATTTTGTCCAAATATGCGTGAACTAAATCAAAAGCTGCCAGGTAATCAGGTTGCATATTGCCATACCTACTGATGCTGCTCAAATAACCTGACTGTATTCCTCAACACAATTTCTCTAGTCTGCATCCAAACTCATTTGAAGTCACTAGAAACATTACCATTAACTGCAACAAGATCTGGGCCCAGCACACCTGTAGATTTCCCATGCCTTTAATTGGGAAGTTTTTCTTCAAAACAGTCTGGCCAGAAACAGTCTTTTCTGGCCAGAGCAAAGAGCCCACCCTTAAGACGGTTGAAGAGTCACAACTCAAGTGTATCAAATGAAGAACACCTACTCACCTGCATCCTCAGCACTGAATGCACCTGTATCAGCCCTTTGCCATAACAGAAATAAATTTATCTTAGGGGTTTTCTCCCACAGAAGTTCAGCTTACAGCTTGGAAAATGAATGGGATGGTTTTGCTTCATCCCTTATCCTGTGGCAGGATATTTATTTTATTCCATTGGTATCTTGAAGAATTAATCAGCAGGGCAGGGGGAACATGCAGTATGTTACAACACTTCTGTCAATACTTGCTTGCTGGTAGTCAGCCTGTTACCTCTTCTGTGACAATGCAATTTTTGAGATTGACGTCAAGGATTGGCTCTCACCGTTGCTCTAAAAGATGGGTGATCTGGGGTTACCATCTAGAAAGACTTTGACTTCAAAACAGATCTTAGGCCTGTATCCAGCCCTCACCTCTTTTATGGCATTCCCAGGAGGTGGGATGATCTCTGATGCTACCACAGATACAGCAGAGGAGAGGCACTGTCCTAGCTCTAAAGGGCCCTGCAAGCACGAGCACATGCTGGAAGACAAACTCCAGGACAAACAACCTACCTCCTTCTCTCTTAGCTCATGGAAGACCTGCGTCTTTCTCACTACTCTTCCCATTTTCTCTGTGTCCCCAAAGGCTGCAGCTATGTGCCAGTGGGCTGCAGCTCCCAGCTACGAAGCACTGCAGGAGCTCCACGTCCTTAAACAACAAGCCAAGTCCATTGCCCTGTTCACAGCCCTGAAACAGAAGTAGCAATCATGTGGATTTATAGACTCAAGTTAGGGATGTTTCATCTGACTCAAGATATTTTCATTTTTCTAGTGGTCTCATTTGTCAAATTGGGATCTAATTCCAAGGCTTAAATCTAGTTCTTTAAAAAAAAATTTTAAGGGATTCTCCCCAGTTCTTAGCTCATTTAGGCAGGCTTAGGAAGCTGGGAAAAATACAGCTGCTGCTCCAAGTTAAAAATTAAGTCACAAAAATTGGCAAAGAAAGCTGCCTATAAACAACTGCTCATTTCAGAATGGCCATCTCTTGGGAAAATCATAGTATTATAACTTAACAGTCCTTCAAAATCTGCATTCCCTCGCTTCTCTCCCACGGAAGCTAAACACAGTTCATAAAAAGAACAAATGAAATCTGGCATAACATTACATTAATTTCAAGTAAAGTAAAGAAGGGTCATTTTATTCCTGTATTGATTTAGACCAGTGTAACTCCATCAACTTAATCCGAGTTATTTTTCCTGTTAATCAAAAATGCTAGTGGAAGCGGAATCAAGCCCTGGGGGGCTCTTAATGAATTATTTTTTTTAAATGAGCTTTGTTAATACGACTCAGTTGGTTGAGTTTGAGTAAGCCACATGGAGAGTCTAGGCAACTTCCAGACAAACTTTTCTTGTATTTCTTACGTGACATTCCCCTGGGGATGGATGAAGCCAAATTGGTAGCTGCAGAGACTGGACATATTCATACTCACAAGGGAAAATTTACAACCACTGTACACTGGTCCTAGTCTTCTCCAGCAATTTTTGCTGTAGGCAGTGCTACAGAGGTGAATACCTCTGAGATTTAGTAGATAGAGGGAAGCAGCTGAGCATTAAACATGGGTCAGAGGAACAGAGAATCAAGGGGTGAAAGAATGATAAAGGGCTATTTTTGTCTTGGAAAAGGTCACTGTGAAAGTTGAATTAAAATGAGTAGCTACAGTACAGAACTGCCCTGGGATACCTCGAGAAAGGGTTCTTCAATGCAGCGCCAAACTATGCTTATACTTGCTGGAAAGCAAGGTCATACCTTGTATGAGACTTCTTTGGGAAAAATGGTTCATTGTTTTAATGTAAATAGTGACAGTAAGAGAGATCTAGAAAAGTGCTTAGAGCTGATAATGCAGCCTTCGGCAGCGCTTCTGAAGTCGACTTCTGTCAAGCAAGAACCCTCCCTCCTCCGCCTAAAAACTCTCATACGAGCCAAACAAGGGCAGGCTCCAAGTCCAAAAAAAAAAAAAAAAAAAAAAAAAAAAAAAGCACTATCTGCACTGGTTTTCCTTAAGGCACATTAATAAGGAGTGATAAATATGACAGCAGAGAGAATTTAGATTGCTAATAGCTCGGGCCCACAAAGCATTTTGCACAGATCACTGCAGACAAGAGACCCAAAGCACGCACAAGGCTCTTGTGTATAAAGCACTGCCAAAGGACACTAGATGCAACTCACACTGAACAGCAAAATACTTGAACCTTTCTCTTATTATCTTAGAAACCTGACTGAGACCTGCATAGCAGCATAGCTCAGTCTTTTAAAAAGGGACCTGAAACTACGGCTCTTATATTGAGCAATATTTACTCACGTAAGACCACAATCCCACTCAAGTTTAATCAGAGTGAGAGCAAATCAAACAACAAGCCAAACAGGGATGCTTGAACAGGGAAGCCCAGCTTCTGGTAGAAACTGCACTTAATGCCCATTTTTGACTGTAGTAAAGAGTTATTTCGAGATAATTTCATTTGCTCTTCTGAGACTACAAACCAGAAACACACTCACAGTTTTCATACTTCCCTGTTCTTCAGAAACAGTAATCCTTTCAATATAAGTGGTTGTTCAGAATAAAGCAGAGATATTTTCTTGTAAATATTTAGATTAAAAAATACATATATAAAATATTTTAGAACAGTTGCTTTCAATGTCAAAACTCTTTCAAAAATTCTACTGAAAAATCATTTGCTCACATACCTTCAATATAATAATTCTGTTTATCCTGCAATTATGTTGCCTCCGAAAACAAACTGCTAATATTGCCAAGCCTTTCATGAGCAGAAGATGGATAACTGTACAGAAAATCTGGAGGAAGGAAGACGCATTGAATGTATAAACACTACTTTTTGTGGTCTTACTAGTATGCTGAGGCTTTCCTCTGTATGAGGACTGGGACTCACCAGGCCAATGCAACATTTTTCATGTTTAGAAAATACAGGATGCAAAATAAATGCAAAATACAGGATGAAAATACAGGAGGCAAATCACCTCAAAGAAACACCCAATCAGCCAAAACAATGCCAACCCACCTCCTAGGCTTCAAGGTATATTTGCCCTGTGATCAGCTGTGGAGGTTAGAGTTTCTATCCTCATGGAGAGCCACATCTATCATCAAGTTGTGGATTTCAGTTTTTCCCAGGGATTTGCCTGGAAACTTCACATGCTGACCAGGACCTCTGCAGGGAGCTGGAGAGCCAGACCTTTCTGTTTGGCCACAAACATGGCACAAGCATATGAGCCTAGGGTGAAGGCAAGCAGATTTCAGATGTAATTCACATGGAAGGATTAATCAAATCACTATGGGCAGTTTTTTTTTGGTTTTGACAAGTGAGCATTTTCCAAAAGAAAAAATCAAAAATTTCCAAACCCAATCCACACCTGACACACTAAAATCTTCAGTCAATTAAGGGTCAAATCAACTAATGGTCTTAAGTCATATTTTATCAAAGTATACAAAATCTAACTTGTTTTCTAACATAAATGGAAGTTTTTTCATATTATATATTTTGGTGCATAATCACAGGATGAGGGTTGAGAAGTTCAATGCCTATTGACAAGAGAGTAAATTTTACCTTTATGTGTGCAGCAACACTATATCAGCCATGATTTAAGTGCAGGCACTTGCCCAGGAAATCAAACTGCCTCGGCCCCAGGGAAGTTGATAAATTGGCATTTCTTCCATTGTCACTTTGCACAGAGCCCCCGAGTTCCTGTTGCTTTTCCCGTCCTTGGGAACAGCTCCAGCATTCCCCTTCGGAGCATGTGGAGAAGTGCACTGCTAATGTGCACGCTGACGAGTCTGTAACCTTTCCTGGAGATGCATCCATTGGAGTAACAGCCTACATCTTCACCGGAAAGAAGGCATTAGCTATAAAATTGTGCTTCAAAAGCACTTAAAACTTCGACCATATGTTTATAACTTCATTTTTGCAAATTCTCTTTAAGGGAAAAAGCACAAAAAAGAGACCCAGAAATTAACAGCTGTTTCAGCTAGAAAGGTATTTCACACATTGAGAACCTGCTTACACAAAGCTATTATTGTGTTTATATAGACAAAAATTTGGTTTCCTAATTAGCACTGGGAGGCATGTAAAGCAGGCTGGATGCTTTCTGGCCAGTATTCTGCAGACTACAAGTTTATACTATTTGTTTGTGTTTTCTTCTCCAAAAGAAATTCTCTTGAAGAAATGAATCCTCCTACATTAAGGGAATTACTGGACACACGGTTCATCAAAATGTATCCACAATAAAATGCTTCTTTTACCGTTCTGCTTAATTAAAATCCAACTATTAAATATATAATTCCACAAAGTTTGCTTTAACTATTAATTAGCTAATGGACAAAATACAAAATACCCAATACAAAGCAAAAAAGAACACTCACTAAATCCAACAAGATTCAGTAGAGTAGGATACACTGAAACTTTTAAGATGTAGCTGTACAACATCCTTTTAAGGCATGGAGTACAGCTACAGCATACTTGTGTTGATGTTCAGTTGCTATTATATTTTTCATTTTTTTAAAAAAAGGCACTTCAATGACAAGTCAAGAGATGAAGGATGTGTTCATAAACTCTGATGAATTGAGTTAAGGGAGCTTATCAACAGTACAGGAATAAAAATTGATGTAGTTCAAGCTATTAAAAAAGATTATAGTGGACACTGCTTAATGCTGACATTGAGCGTGGTGCAGGCTGAGCGAGGATATCACCACAATCTAGATGAATTATTAGCTAAAATGCCCAATGCTGACTGCCATAAACATGTAAGAAGCTGAGACGAATCCTTGCCCAGCTCACTCTGGAACACATTTAAGTTTTGAAATTCATCGTGCGGGCAGCAGAGCCCTAGCAAGCAGACTCTAAAAGCTGAAATACTATGCAAGACACAGGTATACAAACCAATTAATTTCAAATAATATAGTATAATTTGCATATTTTAAGGTTAAGGTTTTATAAAACCAACAGTAAGACATGATCCTTTTGTTCAGGCGAGTTTATCTCCCACTCTTCAGCAGCTCTACACATTTGCTGTCCTTCCTAGGCCATCCCTCTGCACCTGCTCTGTAGATATCTGACCCCCAAGGTCTGCATCCAGGAGCACATCAGGGCACCAGAGTTACTCACTGAAACCAGACCACAAGTACTCAAGAAAATCAGACACACGTGGGGAGAAAAGTGCATCCATCACCACCTTCCATGACCAGAAACAGAATATATCAAAATTTAGGTGGAGGAGACATTTATCAGCTAAGTGTGATAGCGCAAGTGCATGGGCTCTTTGTTTTCAGGTTGAGGAAGTTCAGTAAAATAATGAGGTGCAGTTTTATGCCAAGTATATCAATTGTGAGACTACTGGGTTCTCTAGTGTCACTTTATAACCTAAAATACCTTCAGATTAAGACTTAATACATTGTGCTCACTGGAACAAATGTCCAACATTTGAGATGTTTCTTGCAGGGTTATTAAATGGATTATCATAAAAGACATTACATTGCTAAACTGAATTATAGCATATAAATGAAAAGCTTAGAGAAGAGAAATGGATTAACAAGCTGCTAAAAGCAGCAGCATATGACAAAAAGATAACAACCATAAAATAAAATGATTTTGGAAATTTTATTTAAAAAAAAATATTCTGAGAAAAACTTACAGTGGTCAAAATTATCATTTAGCTCACACCTGTGCTGCATATGGAAGAGAGATGGGAAACAGCAGAAATAAATAAGGCAGCATCCTGCCCTCAGGGAGAACCAGAGCCGTGCTTTCCTCCACACAGGAGGAACGAGCACACACATGTGGCAGGGGTCCTACGGGCAGCACCACTTTGGTCTTTGCTTTTAGAAATTCTGCCTTCTCCAGCAGGGCCTCCTGTGGCAAGCTGAGCTGCATCGCAGCATTGCTGTCGCCGGTGCCATCTCCTTACATTTCATTACATCCAATTTTCCCTCCCGTGCTTCATAACTTGACAGTTTAAATTGCATCAGGCTCAGAGGTGGCGTGTGCCTTGTCAGGCTGCACGCAGTTTGTTTTCCCTCTCCTTACAAGAGACAACACTAATTAAAGTGCAGATTAGATTTTAAATACTGGATTATTGCTTTTCTTCAGGGAACTCGGTGTATCATTATTTTTATTTTCATGTGTGGATTCTGATGAAAAGAGAACGTGGAGATTTAGCTTCTCCTCTTTAACTGATATCAGCTGTCTTAAGACATCTCTGAATCCCATAATCACATAAACGCTGCTGCATGCTGTCACTGCAGGTTACTCGGTCAGCAAGAGGTCTGAGGACAAAACCAGCTCTTGTCCACGGCTCCAGAGGCTTCAGTGAGCAAATGTACAACAGCCACACCGACTGCAGAATGGCAGGCCCAGTGTCAGGTTCTGGGGTTTTATTTCTCAAGAGGAATCACATTCTTCTGTGGGGAATGATGCTGTAATGACAATAAATATAGGGACCGTCTGGGGTGGGAGATACTTTTCCCAAGAGGATTTTTAAACTACTTTGGAACAGCACTTGCTGTTATGGTCTTAGGCTCTGCATTATACTCCTAAATATGAGCATGAGCCACCACGTTTAAAGAATCTTGCTAAAAAGTCTAAGTAATCATCATCAAAACCTGCAAGAACTGTAAGTTCTGTTCCCTTCAAGTTCTTTAAGAAAAAAAAAAAAAAAAAAAAAAAGCTAAAACCAAGCTTTACGAACAAAAGGATTTCAAGCTTCAGGCCAGACGGCCACCAAGGCACGGGCAGGGCTAGAATCACTTGGTGCTTTGGATGCCCATCTCTCCTGGGGGAGCTTCAGGCACGCATGGAGAGGGAGTGCTGGGGACAAGAATAATATTCTTATGCTAAGGAACCAAGGGCGCTAAGACTCACCTAGCTCCCTTTTAATGGGGGCTGAATGCAGCACTTGGAAAGAAGAGGGTGCATGAATATGGAATTGCATGCAAATGCCAGCCACACAGCGGGTGCCTCTTCGGGTGGATTTTTAGCACTTTGAAGCTAAGGAGCCGTAAAATGTTTCCGTGCTCTCTCACCTTACACTCATTTCGCACTTTGGGCTACAAGTAGTCCTATGTCTCTATACCTAAATGCCAAAATATACATGGATTTCTACCCAAAGCCTTTAATCTACTGTAGCTTTTAACATATAAACTATTTTAAAGCTATTTCAACAACAGTTTTTCAGCAAATCATCTACAGCATTACATTTTTAAGATTAATTTTGCAGTCTTTCTGTTAAGATTTTGAGTGAACTATTAATCATAAGGCTAAGAGACTCTTAACCAATTGATGGTTTTATGGTTATAGCTGTTATTAATCAAGTATTGTTTTGCCACACTCTTTATAGCATGCCGTTTTGTATTTTCACAAATACTTCACACCTAGTTTGTCATTTTCTCCATTGTTTTTTGTATTTAAAACAAACAAAAAATAAAAGCAAAATTAATAGCAGTATTTCAAGTACTAGTTCAGGTTTTAAAAGTGAAAGGTGCTTAAAGGTACAAGATGGTGATTGAACAATAAAAAAGCAGAAATTCAAACCAAATCCTAAACACACACACACACAGCCCTTGCTAATAATTCCCAGGGCAGCTCTGTCCTGCAGGGCACTGCAGAACAAACACAGCAGCACCTAGGGATGTGAAGCACATCCAAAGACCTTTTGGGGCTCTGCCCGTCTCAAGGCACAACATCTCACTGAGCAGTGCAACACAGTGCCATGGCCCTGGTGTGTGTTCAACCCCAGAGAAAGAGCAGAGCCCTGAGAAAATAGGCCCCAGGACCAAGGGGCTGATAAAGCAGCACCCTGTCTGGGCTCCAACCTAATGTTCTCAGCTCATAAACCTTCCCCAGGATATTCTTAAAACCACCTTCTGCTTTTCCTCGCTCACAATGTTACTTTTCTATAACCAGCATTGACAGCTCTACATGGTATCAATCTCTTCTCTGATGGCCCCAGTGCATCAAAAACTTTTACAGCTGTTGTGCCAACAGACAAAAACCTAAATGCATGCTGCAGTTGCAGAGGGAGCATCTTTTCTGGGGACGTGAAAAACACCCTTGCATATTAAGCTCTCTGTTGGTGGCTACTAAATTGTAGGGCAGGAAAATAAACTGTGGTTGAAAAATATGCTTTCCCTTCTCCCTGTCCCATCTGCAAAGATCCGCTCCTGCCAAGTCCTGTGTGCTGCACCTCAAGGAGACCACGTTGAGCGTGTCAGAAAGGTGTGGAGCTGCATTTACCATGATCACTGATAAATGAATTAAGAGCCTTATAAAAGTGATGGAAATAGCCTATTTATAGTTGAAAGAATATTTACAAGCCTCAGAGGAAAATTGCAATTACATTTTCGGTTTAAAAAATGTCATCGTCTCCTCTAACCTTTTGTTGCTTTCTCATGCCCTTCAAAGTAAAATGAATTCACGGGAAGCGCCGGATGGAAAACTTTACCTGTTACCTTGTCAGTTTGCAGAACAGAGGCTCTGGCAGCACGAGCTGCCAACAGAGAGGCCATTGCTGCAAACCAAAGGGTGTTGAGCTCCCGATGCAGCGCTGACAGATGTGGTACATACAGCACAGTGCGAGCTGCCAGCCCTGCAAGCCTGAGCTGGCTGCAGGGCAGGGGTTGCAGGGGCTGCTCTGCCCCACGCCTCATCCTGTGTGGTACGTGTGTTTGTCTGCCCTAAAAATCTGTTCCTGCATGGTACGGGCCCCCCTGCAGCAGCGTAGCTGTGCTCATGGCTTTTCCAGCAATGCTAGTGCCAGCACTGAGCTCCTCTAAGTGCCCCTGCAAGTGTGCAGGGTGTGAACAGAGGCTGGCAGGTGGGTAATCAGTCACTGCAGAAGTGCCAGTGCTATGTCCCACACCACCCAAGACAACACAGGGAGGAAAAGCAGAGCAGAGGCACTTACCTGTCACCACATCACCCCCCCAGCCCCCAGGGGGACCTGCTCAGACCAAAGGCTCAAGACCTCATCCCCAGAGTAGGGCTCCTCGCAGGGTCTGGCAGAGCACCTGAGTGCTTGTGGACTGGTGCTGCAGTCCAGTGCTGTCCTCCTGCTTTGTCCCCACACTGGCTTGCTTGTTTTTTTTATCCACAGTGTTTTCTTTAAAACCATAATTCAGGAAGCACAATAGGACACACGCTTCCCCAGCTTGCTGGGAAGCCCCCAAAGCAGCTGTGTGCCTACAAGGTGCAATCAAGCCCAGTCTGCTTATGCTATTTTCAATAAGTCACTAGAGACTTCTTTTAGTATGTTTCTAGATGATTTAGTTTGTTCTTGTTTAATTCAGTTCCTAAAAAACCCTTTAAGTAGTGCACAGTTCAAAATCAGCAGCAGTTGAGAAGCCCCATGGCTGGGAGAGCTTAGGCAGAAATTAGGGACTGCCAATGCAAGCTAACATCTGGCTTAGCCTCTCTGTAACCCAGTCCAGCTCGGCATCGCATCCTGGAACAAGTGCCTGTAGATGAGCTAGACAAGCACTTACACACATTAGCAAACTCAGGTTAACGAGCAATCAACTCGCTTAAATGCAAACAGGGACCAAACTCTCCAGCCCAGATATGCCCAAAGCGGGGCCCTGACCCTCTGCCGTCCTGCCCTGTGCCCTCTCGTTTACACTTGCAAATCATGAGTACAAAATATCATCAAACGAAATAAATGCAAAGCAACACACAAGAGTCCTAAGGGGACAAATTATTCTCTCATTTACGTTAAGGTAGTCCCGGAGTAACTCACTTGACTTCAGCCAAATTGAGCTGTACTTATCCGACAGTAAGCAGGAGCTCACATGACTTTTTATCGTTTCAAGTCAATCCCCCAAGCCCATGGCACTAAAATCACCACCACCTGATCCTTCGCAGGTTGCTGTTAACTGCATGCAGATTCCTTCCACGCAGCATCTTTTAAGGGTTTCCTTCCCAGGAAGCACAACATTAAAAGCCTCAAACCACGCTATCAGCCTGGGGATCACACAGGATCGGCAGCACTGCACAGCTCTGTTGTGTTGGAGTCCATGCTGTGCAGGATCCAGCTGCTCCACAAACACTGCAAACATTCGCTTCCTCCTCCCGGTGCAAACTGCGAGAGTTAGACCATATATGTTTTCCTGCTGTGTTACAAAAAAGTGGCTTAGCTTCCAGATCAGCACTTTTAATATAGCTCAAATTAGTTTAGTTATAGCTCAAAAAAAAAAAAAAAAAAAAAAAAAAAAAAAAAAAAACACTTTGTTGTTTCAGGCTGTTAACCACAATGTCTTATAAAATGAAACATGTTTACTGTCGCTTTGGAAAAGTCATTCTTCCTTTATGAATCTGGCAAGGAAGGATTCAAAAGATACCAGTGTGGGACTGTTATCATGCACAAGCTAGCACTGTCAGGCTTCATTACTTCCAAGGCAAAAATTACAGAACGGTGCTTTAAAGGCTGAGGCAGGAAGGCACAGCGGCAGGGGGATGACACCAGCTGCTGGCACCTTGCACTGCAGCACGGGGGCTGCAGCCCCTGCCTGCAGGACTGATTTATTGCAGCAGCCCCCAGGAACACTGCCCGTGGTACCACCACACACAGCTCCACTCGGGGAGGGCTGGTTCTGCGGAAAAAATAAGGTTTTTGGTCCTTTGAATAAATAAATGCATTATTTTTTAAAAGAAAACATTCTAAAGATGGGAGGGAAAACCCCACTTCCAAAGGATTTATTGGGATGCTGAAGCTAAGAAATTTGTTCATTTTTAGAAACAATACTGGCCAAAACTCATCCTCATTGCAGATTTGTGCCTGTCTTAATTCTAGAGTTTCGTGTGGGGTTTTTCACCCCTCTTCTGAAGACACAAGTTACTGGCCTTTGGCAAGGATAGTTTCAGGAAATCCCCTTTGTGCTGCAGCCCTGACCTCCCTACACAACAAACTAAAATCCAGAGAAATGAACATCCCTGCAAGACCCTCATCATCCCCTGAGTCTCCCAGGTTGCTGTGGCTGGTCGGTGCCCGGTGGTGTCGGTGTCGTTCATGCCACAGCCTGGTGCCGCTGCTCTCCATCCTGCTCCCAGCCTCCCTGTATTTCACCCTCTCCCTCCCCTTTTTCCTCCCAGTAACTCCTCAGGTCTTTGTCCATCAGAAAAGAAAACTGCCTGCAGAGTGTCTCAGCGCTCTCTGAGATAACATCCCTGCTGAGGAGCTAAAGGATGGATTTGGGTCCTGATTTGGGCAGCTGGGTAACAGATACCTGTTCATAGCCTGACTTAGCAGCATGTTTTCCAGTTTCCTCTAAACAGCTTATTTTCCAAAAATAAGCAGCCAGGGTAAAAGTTTACCCGCAGGCAGAACACTCGCATGAGACTCAGTCACTTAAGCTCAACTTAAGCCTTACTTTGATGGTATAACAGGAATTTACATGGTACACACGACTCTCTCAAGTTCCCTACACAGGGATGATTTCACCCTCTTTGCACTTCAAAGTCTCAGCTTTCCCATCCAGCTTTTCAGAGTGTGCATCCCATTGTGCTCTTAACACCTTTCATCCCTTTCAAATCACACCGTGGTATCTCGCAGAGCTATAAAAGCACCAGCCTGTGACCAGCGGGGATCCACCAGCCAACTGGAAGCTCGGGGTAGCTCCAAGCTAACATCAAGCAAACATCCAGCTCGGCTCGCTGCAGCATCGCGTGGGGCCATGCAAACAGCTCCCAGCAGCACGTTTCCACTACAGAGCTGCACCTTCAGAATATTCTTTGTTTTGAAGAAAGAAGGAAAGAAATGAAATAAGAGAAGAAAACTTTTTAAGATTGACTTCTTGCTCTCACTGCTGGCAAAAGAAGTGTTTGCACGTACTGCTCAATTCATGCAAACAAAAGCTTTTACCACATCCTCCGTCTTCCCACATTGAAAGGCAGGATAATTGGAAAAGGCCTTTTGGCACTGGCACCTAGACCAGAAGTGCTATTTCCAGGAGACAGGCTCATAGCTTGCTGTGAGCAGAAGAGTGTGGCCCCCACATAACCCCAAAGAGAAGACCAGGCACCTCCCAAAGAGCAGAAGTACACAGAATACTCAAACAAATGTGTCTGAGCTCCTACAATGAGTGTATTTAAATCTACACCAGACCAACCATCACAGAGTTTGTAATTTCTTTTTCATGTCTCTTAATTAAAATTTGTCAGAAACTTCGGGATGCTTTTCAGCAGTGCCCAGCACTCCCTATCTCCTGTTGTGAGTCATAATGTCCAGCTTCTCAAAAGGGGTTTGAACATTGTGCTTTTTTTTTTTTAAAAAAAAAAAAAAAAAAAAAAAAAGAAAGGTTTAATTTTGAGCATAGACCCATGAAGTACACTCGGATCACCCCAGCAGATTTCACAACACTCATCTTAGACCATGAATGTCATGAGCAAATTTTGGTATTCAGAAAAGCAAACTTACGGAGAAAGGAGCTGTGAAAAGCTTCAGTGGAAAATGCTGCACACAGATCCCATCCCTGCCTAGGAGCAAGGAGTCTTATTTCTGCCCCGAACCCCATGCTTGGGTCATGGGGATGTTTTGAACCTTTCTGATGAAGTTGTCCTATGAATCTCAAATCTTTCTTGGATGAGAATTACCTTTCCAGTTGAGACAGGCTTTTTGTCCCTGCCTCCCAAAGTTTTCATTGTTTTATAATAAGGAAACAGCATTTTAAGATAAGAGCCCAGTGACTCACAGAGTGGGATCTAAATGTTCCCACAGCCACCTGACAAGGTCATTCTCAAAACTTCAGCCTCAGAAAATAATAAAATATTCTTTCAAAGTAGAAATGTTCCTACAGGAGGATATTCCAGCATCCCTCCTTCATGCCTCCAGCATAACCTGATCCTCAAGTAGATTAATTAGGGAAAAGAGCTGAACCCATCTCTCCTGCTTCTGTACATATTAAGACACTGAACTATTTCAGAGGGTTGCATGGACCTCACTGAGGACCTTGCTTCAGGAGCCCATGAGTCGCTCCCTGCATTAACAGGAATTAACTGCAGAAGGAAAAATGGTTCCCATTCACCAATTTGACCCAGTCCTTAGCAGTTTGTTGGAAAGTCTCAGATATGTCAGTTTAGGTTGTCTTTGACGTCTCTGCTGTGCTGACAGCAGAACTGGGCTGAACCAAACTCTTCAAAGTCATTTCAAGCAGCCCACAGCTTTTGGGCACTAATGACCTCAGCTAGCGAGTTCCAATTTCCAACAGAATTGGACTAAAAAAAAATAGCTTCAAAGTAAACTGATAAAATGATGCTTTGTTCTACAGTTTTCAGATGCCATTAGGCACAGTACCATGAACATGGAGGGTGGCTTGATACCAATCTTTGCGTGGCCTCAGGTACTTAAAATTTCCCTTTCCCATTAATACAAAGATTGCACTGCTGAGGGGTCATTGTGCTTAACATTTCTTAATTGAAGGCTTTCTTGCTGTTTGCCATTTTTCAGTGACTGCATCCACTAAATGCAGCTTTGTAATCCCAGCTCATTTAGCAATCCAGCCAGCAGCAGCCTGCTCCTGGTCTTGCCTGTCCCAAAATCTGCTCTGGGCTCAAGCTGGCAGTGTTAATTCAGGGGAAGCAACTTCTGGTTAAGGCACTCAAACCATCAGGCTGTAGAAATAAATAGCTGAAGTTACCCAGGTGCTTTAGGCAGAAACCAGCATAAAGTAGGAAGAATTGGGGAAAGGAAAAGGAATGACTACATGGAAAGAATTGGGCACTACTGGGGACTAAAAAAAAAAAAAAAAAAAAAAAAAAGGAAAGAAAGAGAAAGAAGTAACAAGTAAAAGCAGGTACCATGAACAAAAGAAAGAAAGTAATTATCCAAAACTGTAAAGCATGAACGTCAGGTGTGCCCCCCTGTCTCTGACTTGAGTCAGGCATTCCTGATTCCTGAAAAACAAATCCCCCATTTCTTTCTGAAACAAACTAAACCAACAACAACAGATTTGGATCTTTTTTTTACTGATCTCCCATGAGAAAATCACTGGCTACCTCTTCACAACCATCCCTCTTGGCTTCCAAGACCATGGTCACGGACTATTTCACATCATCCAGCTCTAGCTAGGACAACTGGCTCTAATCATCCACCCCAAACATTAAAGTGCCTACGAACAGCCTTCTGCTGGCCCTTCATACGAAATGCATTTCCTACATTGGACAGAAGGGAAACAGCATTATAGCTGTCTCAGAGTTTTGGCCTGCTCTTTTGCTTGTAATCCTTTATTTTGCACACATGCAAACCAAAGTAGTGGTCAAGCCATAGATATCGATATCTTCCTGGGGTCTTGTACTGTCAGCAAAATAATGAATGGCTTCCCCCTACACCCTGATGTTAGTGACGTACAGGTACTTTGTCCTCGTTAAGCAATATTTTAGTAGCTTTCTCACATGTGCATCCTGCTGATGAAATTTTCAGTCATTAACCTGGATGGCACTACACAGCACTGATATGTTTTTCAATGTAACTTAAAGATTAAGATGCACAAAACATCTTTTCTGGAGCAGAAAGAAGTCACCCACTGTGTTGGAAGCTCTTTTTCAGTATTGCAGACCAAGTGACAGGGTTGGTTTGTTTTTCTCTCCTGCTAGAATGCTTAGAGGCAACCAAAACTAAAAGAAGTAGCTCATGGCATGAATCAAACTTAATTGCTTTCTACATTTTATAGAAGCAAGGAAAAAAAGCCTTGACCCTAACAAAGAAACTGGCAGGAAAATATAATGTCTCCTTAGAGCAATTTGACCTTCAAGCACTCCCTTCCTAGCAACTTTCTCTAATCCCAGACAGATACACTTATCAATCATAGTGGGTGAAAGAAAATGAGTCTGTCAAAACAGTGACATTGCTAAAACTATAGCCAGCAGTGTCATTTGTTAATTTGCCCAGCGTCTCTCATTTTCAGTTTTTGAGGATTTATCAAAAGTATGTTTGATCCAAAAGACAAAGTATTTAACTCTTGCCCGAAAGCCTCTGTTTTTCTAATACGGACTCCTGCTGGAATTTATTCTGGCTCAGGAACCTGGGGCTCCTCTGCGAGAGGCTTGCCAGGGACTCCCCACACATCCTGAGAATTCCAGGGACTTGGAGTTACCTGTCCACGAAAGCAAGGCCAATATGTCATTCTGAGCAGGCTGGGTCTCTTCAGCTATCAGAACAGGAGAAAAACATTAAATAGGCTTAAGTATTTTTATTTTTTAAGTATTGTTTTTAATTGTTCCCCCTTGTCTGTACTATTTAACTCCATTTAAGTAACATTTTTATTGAATTTAAAGCAAGTCAGCAGTGAAAAACAGATTCTGCTACCAACAAAACTCTTCCCTACAGTTGCTTGCTCATAGTGATTTTTTTTCCCCAGTCTGAGCAGCGTACAACTCTAAACCAGTGAGATATCCCAGCAATAGCAGGCAGAAACCTTCTGTTCCAGTCAGGACAACCTCCGCTCCAGTCTGCTTTTAGGTGGGTGCACAGCTTCCACTAGGCAAATTGTGGTGTATTGCACACAGACATCTGAGGCTGCCTTCTGATATTCAGCTGGAATGAAATGTTTCTGTTGATGGTAACTAGAAGCACAATACTTACAGAAATTAGTCTCTAGACTTCCACTCCTTGAAGAGAAATTAATACATTATTCAGAGGGTGAAGCTCAGCCTTGGCTACATCAGTCAGAACCGCAGTGCAAGAGAAACTGGGAGGCAGAAAAAAACATTTAAGGTTTTATTACTCCATTTAGAATGAAAAATGCAAAATGTAAATAAAATATGAATCCACCGGAAAAATAAAAATAAAGAACAACCCCCTCCTGCCACTGGCAGTTTTTGAAACAAATCTTTGAACTGTTCAATTTGTATTCACCTAGATCGGTTAGTTATAAGTGAGGTGCTGATGTCTTCACTCTTAAGGAAGTTATGAAATGTTAGTAGAAAAACAAAAAGCCTCTCTAATATAAGTCTCTCCCCTTTTTCTAAAATGAGGTTGTTTTCATTGCAAAATCCTTCAAGCAAAGAGAGACTTTCTTTTCCAGGTAGCATGGGAATCATTTACTTGCAAGGCAGGGCTAATTCCTGAGAAAAAAAAAAAAAAAAAAAAAAGACTAGAAACTTTCCACACAGAAATGATCATGCTTTAAAAAATAATAGTAATAATAAATATATTTGAATTCATATTTCATATGCCCTGGTTTTAAAATTAAATCCACGCTAATGGGCCGTTACCTGGATATGAACGTATCATGTAAAACAGCCAAAATGCTCCCTGCAACGTGCCAGCATGTTATGCAAGCTCCTGCAAGCTGGGGGCACCCAGCCAGTCCTTTCAGGCAGGTATCTACATCCCCACTCACAAACAAACCTGACAGGCAGGAGGGAGCTGCACAGAGGAGGAGGAGGATGCACAGGGACCATGGGTGAGTCCTGCTGCTGGTACAAGTTGTCGCCAGCACAGGAACTCCACGCTGCTCTCATCTGCTCAGTACCTACTCCACAGGTGTGTGGACATACAAACCCTCCTAGGCTGCCAGTCCAGTATATTTGACAAGCATTGTCAAAAAAATAAAACTCAAAAAATAAAAAAAAAAATAAAATTGGCAGCACTTAGAGCTGTCCAGAAGGAAACCAGTAGGAAAACACTGGTGTTGACAACATGGTTTATTGAGGAGCACTGTGCATTCAGCACACACAGTTAATTCGATACAGCTGGCATGACCCTGCACTCAAGACCACCTTATATTTTTTAAACAAGATGTGCAGCTCACTTTGAAGAAAAGTATGCTTACGCAGCTGGGTAAAGATGGCCATAACTTGTGCTTCATCTTCTGAATTTCATTTCTTTAATAGCACGCTCAGCACAACATTAGCAAAGTGGATCAGGGATCCTTGCTCAGTGTTATGCTGCACATCCAATGGCACTGCAGGCTCTCAGCCTTACATAAGAGCTAAATTTATGGTACATAAAATTAGGAAGTAAAGAAATGGGGTCAGCCACGTCTGATTTGCTTTTAAACAATTGCACTCTGGAGTGATTCAAATCCTCTCAGATTCATGGCATTTGGAATAATTGTATCATCATTTACAACCCCGCTCAGTGGCCACACGAATAGGAGACATTTTAAATCACACTGTGGTGACAGCACTGTTGGAGGGCCTGAGTCACGTGAGTGGCTTCCATCATGGCTTTATGGGACGTCTCGTAGGCGTGGTGGTGTCTGAGCATCCCCGCCTGCCGGGAGGGGGAAGGTTTGGCACCACCATGACACAGGGACGGCAGGTAGGTGGGCATGAGCTTGGCATGGACAGGAGGTATGGGCAGGTAATAGGAGAGAAGCAGCAGCATCGCCTCACCCTTCCTGCAGGTTGCCCTTACAATCAAAAGGTCACACTTATGGATCAAAATCCATTAAATTTGTGTCCACCTTGGCAAACTCAAAGTATGTTTGCTCCCTTTCCAATAGGAAATAGACATCTGTCTTGCTTAATTAATTAAGTCAATAACTAATATCAAGCTCTAAACATCCACCTGACCAGGAAGACAAACACTATAGAGCAGTGAAGACTTTCTGAATCAGAGCAGGAATTTAAGCAAGAGTCTCCCACACCCTGCCTGAGTACTATAACACCAGAGCACTGGGCTCTTCTGGGGTCTATGTCTTCTCTCCTTCCTCCAAGAAAACACATTCTGATTTTGAGAACCATTCCTGACAGAAACTCCTGATACTAAAAAATAGCATGAGTGGAATTGAACCATTCTGACTTTGTACAGAGGTCCTCTCATCACATCCAGAAAGGATTTGTTCACATTATTTACATTTTCAAAATGGTTCAGCTTATTTAAATAAGAGAAAAGTATTTGGATTAAAACAGAGAAATAATCACATAAATTATGCTGCAAGACAGCCAACTAATAAGGGGAAGTTTCACTGTGTTTTCTTAAGGTCCAAAGCAAGAAAAAAAAAAAAAATCCCTTCCCTATGATGTTTCCTGTAGCTAATGCAAGAATATTGCAATCATTAAAAGCTTGTAAAAAGAATATCATGTAATACCCACAAAACTCCAGTAAACTATGCTTCTTTCCCTAAATGCATGTCCAAATCACTGGGTTCAAAACTTTACGAGCCAAACAGCCAACAGTGTTGTGAGCTGCTACCCAAAGTACCTGCAGACATACAAGGTATGGTCACTGGTCTCCTTTCTACTTGACCATATTTTCTTGGATTCACTTACTGTAAATGGTTTTGAGCAGACTCCCTAATGCATTCCAGAAGAGTTTCTTCTTTTACATAAAACATGAAATTGCCAAGCATAGAGGCCTGCACAGTTCACTGCAGCCAGCAGAAGCCATTGATTCTTGCATTTATTTCCTCTATATTTCAAATCTATTCCTCATGGTGCCTGTCACATAGGGTTGACATATGTCACAGGATGCCATTATACACTGTGACAATGCATAGACATCAAATGCCATCTAAAAGAATATTATATTTAAAATACTCCTGCGCACACTGGTTTGTTTTATTTGCTGTGGCCTCATAATTGCCAAAAGTCAACAATCATTGAAACAATTCATCAGAGAATATAAAATTGCTGCTCTATTAAAGATAAGAAAAACTGAGCTAAGTTGAACATAACACGACCGGAATGATAAATCTGCACAGCTTGTTTTACACTTCAGTCTTTTTAATGCATAATTTATTTGTATTTATCTCCATTTATAAAAATGTAATTTTCTGTTGGGAAAGTAGCAGACCTACCTCAATGACAGAGCATGCTTTTGTGTCACATAGTGGCCAGACCATGGGATGGGAGCCAAGATAAGCCCAGTTTTTGCCTTGATGCTGCCATTGCAGGCTGTGCCAGAGCAGGTTTAGCCACCCTATGTCTCTAGGAACCCTATAATAAAATGGCTGAAATGCTACTTACTTGTAGTACTGTTCTACAACCCAGCCCACTCTCATGAGCTCAGATGTCCTCAAGCTGCAAAACTCCTGGCCATGGACCATGCAGGACCACGTACCTGCAGCACTGAGCTCACTGCATATTCCTTTGGGGCTGTGCAGTGACATAAATAAGAGGTGCTGCACCATCAGCAATTGAAATTCTTCACGCAAAATTAGACTCAAGGATGCATGACATGTTACAGAAAGAGAACATGAAGCCTAAGAGAACCAAGAGAGAACAGATACCGACAACAGCAAGCACAGGTACACCAGTACAGCATGGGCTGCAGAGGGAAATTTCTTTCTTCCAGCTCTATCAAGCAACTATAAATGACTCCTGCTCTTTTGTGAAAAGAGAACTGGGGCTTTATGTACATGCAGGAATGATGTGGGATTAAATACAACAAAGTGATTTCCTGTAGTATCCAATACCACTAAGTACTAGCAAAACGTGCCAAATGAAAGCGAAAGGAGAAAAAAGGCCAGCCTCTACTGAGACAAATTGCACAGCATGAAGCCCACAAATTTCAAACATGTCAGGATGTTTTCCAGAAAAATACAAAGAAATTCAATGAGAATTTCTTGCTCAGCAGATCCTGCATCCAGCAATCTTTCACCACGTCCACAGAGACGGTCAGCTCTCATACAGCCTTTTTGGCTTTTGCTCTATGTTTTTGATTTTGCTCTGTATGCTATAAAAATGCATTTGCTTAACTGTTTTTAAGAGTGGTACTAAATATTAACATGTCAACTCAGAAATGTGCCTGTAGAATAACAGTATTGATGCCATTTGAAATAACTGTACTATCATGAATAAAGGTCTCTGAAACATCCTTACACTTCACATTTCATAATACAGTATGGAAGTCCATACTGTAAAATGTCTCTGTAACAACATTTTTAGCAAACAAAACAAATGAAAAGTGCTTAACCTTGGAAGCATCTTCACAGGCTTAGTTAACGTAATCTGACATATATAGAGGTAGAAATACTTCCTAAACCCTTAGTAATAGCAAGTACTACACTCCATCAGCTTCTGTTGTAGGAAGTAAGACTATGACACTTGAGTTACACTGAAACATGCTCCAGGGTAAAGGCTGCCTTCAGGCATCTTTAACTTGCATGACCAGCACTTACACAGCCAGTAAGCCAAACTGACACTGACCTTGACAAGATTATGGGGGCAGTCTTTACATAATCATCAGTAGGTCTTGCTCATCATTGACTTGTGGCTTAGTCATTTGGGGAGAAAGACAGAGCTCTACATGTTTTAACTTTGGCACATGTGCTTTGTGGCAGTGATGTCTGTTCCCAGTGCCATCCAAGTGGCCAGGTGAAGATGGCACACCCAAAAGGACCGTTAATCAAAATTACCCCTTTAAAGGTCATGGGTTGCTTTGTTGCACATGTGGACTGATAGCTCTATAGTACTCAGCTGATGAGCTTGATGAAATTCCTGCTGACCTCACTTGTGTTTCAAAGATAAGAAATGACTGAAAACACATCGTGAAAGCCTTGGTGCTTCCAGCTCTGCTCTTCTGAGCCTAGCACTCTTCGATGTTTTTAAACACTTATCTTAAATGACTGCTGCAGGTTTTGACCAAAGTTTCCCCCTTCCCTTTTCAGGTACAATGAAGATAATACAATGTTTGGTACACAAACTATCTTAAATTCAAACTATTTTTTTCTTGATGGTGTGTTGTGTTACATACCCACAAAACCATTCCCCCCCCCCATGCCAAGGACATAAGACTAGAATTTTGTATGGTACAGGTACTCTGAAATTAGTTGGCTAGTCAGCAGTTTGCAGGTATTTTTCCACAAGTTTCACACACTTTTTATAGTTAATATTTTATTTAAACATCACTTAATAAGACCACAAGTTTTTACCACCAGCTTCCATTAAAGTGTTCCATTAATATCTAAAATGTCACACTAGATTAGTAAATTGTCTTAAATTCCTTAACGTCAATCATAAAGCTACCATATAGCTCGGAGCAATTATATAAGCTGAGCTTAATGAAATATATCTCAAATGTAATGAGGAAAGCTGTTCCATATGTGCATAAACGTATGCTGTTTACAGTGCAAATGCCAGATTAGCAAGTACTCCCACAAGTCACTACCCCCACGCTGGCAGTACCCAAAGAGGATTTCAGTGGGTCGCACCTTTCTGAAATACAGAAATGACTCCAGAGAAATTCTCTTTAGCTGTACATAATCCAAGTCTGTAGAGACATCACTTCACAAAAATTGTAATTGATTTAGCACAAAATAAGGTTAAATTCCTACTGGATTTCTTGATCATATATACCTACAGCAGTGTTCTGTAGCCTCCCTCATTTTCATACAGGGATCTTATAAATCCCACAAGTCTGTAGCATGCTGCTTGTCTTTCTCCCAGAATGATTCAGCCACATCAGCAGCAAGTTCCTAGACTTTTTCTCCTCAAAAAGAAAACTCTGAACTCTTCAGGGCAGAGGCTCCCTGTGACAGGCATCTCCGCTGGATGCAAGATGTTCTCTTGGCTTCCCATGACACTGCTGTGTCTGCTCAAGTAGACTTCTGCCACGAGACCCCAATGGTAAGCACAGCAATTCCTATGGTAAGCACCATGTAATTACTAAAACCCCATTTCCCATGATTCAAGCCAGATATACTCAGCTGGCTGTAATATGCACTTTCTTACTCAGATTTAGAAAATCAGTCTTTCCCCAAGATGCTGATTTATTTGTTTTCTGTGGCATACCAACAATATTTACCCAAATATTTACTATCTCTAGTTCTAAAAAAAGTTCATGGAAATTTAACCATATAATTGTATACAATATTTAGCAGCCTTATGCCTTTGTTACAGTAGTTGTAATGACACTTAGTTTTGGTAAGGATATTCGTAAAACAAGTAGCCCTTTATTATTTTATTACCTCTCAGGTACAAAGCAAGAATGACACAAAAGAGTGAAAGATACATCTCAAAAATATAGTACACTTCCCAGAGACTACCAGCTCCTCTCCTCTCACTGCATGAAGAGTTTCTACTCAACCTTGTCTGGAAAAAAAAAAAAAAAAAAAAGAAAAGAAAAGAAAAACCTACATTGTCATTCTCAAATGCATCAATTCTTTGATTGAATTATTCTAATAGTAGTTACTAGGGTCTCTGTGCTGCCACTCTAAGTCAACAGGAATCCTTTTATGAGATTCAATATACACTAAATGCGGCTTTTGCCCCTAAATGATCTAAGTGATTATTAACCATCAGAATATTATAACTGTCAGAGACAAAGAAGGACTGTAGAAGACACTGTATGAATGAAAGCAACATATTCCTTGTTTTTTGAATCCATTGTCTGCCTCTGAATGTCACGAATCCACATGACGTCCCTGACTCTTGGTCTTTGCATTTGAATAGCTAAAAAAAAAAAAAAAAAAAAGTTGTGTAAACTCATCTGGCTCAGACAGCAGACAGCTCCGTATTGAGTATTCATCAGAGGAAAGTCGTGTGTGCTGTTTATTCCAGCATGTGTTTGGAATATATTGTGCTCCTGATAAACCAGTGACAGGACTACGTGGGTAACAAGTGCAAAGAAGCTGAAACTTCCTTTTCTTTTAGTCAAACAATTTTCCCTTCCTTTGTCTTCAAACACAGATATGCAACCTTGAGAAGGACAGCAATGTCCCAACACAATTACAGTTATCAACAGAGGCCAAGAGTCCTTCTTTAATGTAACACAAATTCAGATCTAAGATTAAACTGAAAAGTAAAAATGCATTACAATAATAATTCCTTTCCTGATGTCCCACTCAAACATTCCTTCTTATGGTCTTTTCTGCATTTCTCTGATACTCCCAGAATAGATTCCAGATGATAAAAATGGAAAACGTCAAAAAAGGTGGAAAAAAAAAAATAAGTTTCATCTTTCAGGGCTGGTTATTGAATATATTATTTTAGAAAGAAGAATCTAAAAAAAGATATTTTTCTTTATTTCATTTTCTATCCTTGCCTCTGAACTCTTGGAGATCATTTGTTCATGTATGAAAACATAAATGAATCCATACGACCCCCTACGTTCATCTGCATAAGTTATTGAGCTGTGAAGAGGGTTCTGTTTTCTGAATCAGGGCATGCCTTGCACTCCAAGGACACGTCTCTGTTTCTCCTCTCACTTTTCACCCTTAGAAACAGGGCAGTGGTTGGTCCAGTAATATGTTGAGACCATTGTCTCTCAAGCTGATTCATCCTCTTTCTTCCTGTTCTCTAACACTTCTCACACACACTGCCTGCTCTTTGGGGCAGAAAACCACTTTTTGTCTTGCTCTTGAGCATAACCAAGCCAAGAGGTTATCTAGTCCACTCCCTGAACTCCAAGGCACTGGAGGAATCTAACTGATTGTAAATAGCACAGTCACATTATAATCTACATTATCAACCTCTTGGAGCAGAAAGTCTTACTGTTTCTCACATATTACCTGGCTCAAGTGCCTTGAGCGATGTCTGCTGGAGTCATCAGGCATCTATGTCACACTAATTTAAAACAACACTACTTGCACTTTGAAAGACGTTAAAAGTTCAAGAATATGAGAAGAGAGAAATTTCTGCTTCATGCTTTACAGGATAAAATATGGGAACCCCTCATTTACTCTACATGAAGCAGGTTTATTGACACAAAAAGTGTTACCACTGGACTCCAGTACGCCGGGATCTGCATCAGAGTTACAGCTGACAGCAACAAGGACAAATATGACCCTTTTGATTTTCTAATCAAATGGAAAGTGATGTTAGCCTGGAATCTTAAACATCCCATATTATCAAGAATCCAGCAATACAATGTAAGTTGAACTCTGCTAAGTGATATTACCAGCTCTCAGCATTTCTTCTCCTTGTAGATGGATGCGTTGTTAACACAGCTTACTGACAGACTTGGCACATGCAGTAAAACTACCTCTACTTTATTGCTTTTCTTCCTTTGTATTTCAGCAGAGACAACAGTGACCTGGCATAATCACCTGGCCACTACTTTTCAGTTTATCTGACAATTAAAATTAGTCTCCTGAAGAGAAGGCATGAAGGAAATACGGGGAAAAAAGGCAATCATAACCAACAAAATTACCAAAACTGCAACTCATTCTGACCCAATATTATCCTCCCGTGTCTATCCAGTAATGATGTTTCACACTCTGCCTATGACTTCAGTTAATGAAGGAACATTTCTCATCTATTCTTCCTTATTAAGAATTACTGCTGTGGTAGGGTTGAGGAGTATTTGCACACAAGGGGCTTGATGTTTACTCACACAACATGACCCAACCAGATTTCTGGGATTGCTTTGTAAGACAATTATGCTTTCAGACAGCTTGCAAATATAACCTCAAAGACAACACAAGGCTAGGACACAAGGAGCAAGCCCACCTTACATCACCTCCAGCAGTAAATCAATCACTGCTCCAGCAGACCTTCAGTTGTTCTCAAGAGGAAGAGGGGTTGCTTGTGACAGTTCTCCTGAGAGAGACAGTAACCCCAAAGATATTATGCTGACTGGGAATCAGCTGATAGGGCTTCCAGCTTATGAGCAGAAAAGGCATTGGTGTGATGGGAAGAGTTTGCTGAGTTTTGGGAAAATGAAGATAAACTGCAGCAGCAGCACAGGAACAGTAGATGAGATGCAGCAGGGCAGAGCAATGCAGGTGGCAGGATGTTTTAAGGAATTAGGACCCAGTCCTCAAAATGCACACACAAATACTTAGTTCCTACCATACAGAAAGGAACTGAAGGACCATTGGGACTGTGATTTTAGCCATAGATCTGAATCAATTAATCAGAGTTTAGGGAGAGAAGAGGGGTGCATGTCATCATTGCTACAAAATAAACACAACAGGGATAGCCCCTGGTATCAGTTGCATTGTGGCAGGCTTCAAGATTTTCAGACTCCTGATGAGCTAGAAAGAAGCTTCAAGTATTTGGAAACATTTTCCCATTCCCGTTTGCTTTCTTCTTCTGTCCCTGTCCACAGACCCTGAGAGCATCACCCACAGTCAGGACTTTGTGAACAACATATCTGTAAGTGGCTTTCACAGTGCTATCTCTGCACATGCTGGCTGCATCCCCAGCTCCAGAGCAAAAACCTGCACCCAGATTCAGAAAGGGTTGTCCGTATCTGCAGGCTATTTAGTACCCATGCTGTGCGATTTCCTTCTTTTGCAATATAATGCTCAACAGAAAGAGGACAAAAAGCAAACAGCAGTAGCTGCCCACAAACTCCAGCCTACCACTGCCTGTTTCCAGAGCTTGCTCTGCTGTTTGCACAAAGCAACATCTTCCTACAAATCACCACTTCTGCTGCCTGAAAAGACCCCAATCTCCCCAAAGACAGAACTGGAGCAGCCCCCACGTACACCTCTGCCTACACACCCAGATGAGGACTCCAGCTTTAACAGGGAAAACACATTTAACTACAAATCATGTCAGTGTCAAACAGACTATAGAAGAAATCACTTAAATGGTTATCAGGGAAGCTCGATGCACTTTTTATCATTCTTATACTCTGCAGAAATGCCAGCCGCTCCAAATGGATTATACACAGCATATGCAACATATACATGGGGGAAGGGAGCATCATAAATTAAAATACATCTTCCACATCAGCACAAAAAGCGAGACTAGTTTTGTATTCGCTACAGACCTTTAAATTGCTGAGCAAGAATGCCATCTACAGGCCGATACGATAACTTTTTCCTTCTAAATACACACCAGGAGTAGGAACACAAAGTGAGTACTCAGCATAGCATATGTTAATATGACTTTCATATGCTAATGGAAAGTTCATTAAAAATAAACAAATACAAAAGTAAAATACTCGGAACTCCTTTCAAACAAAATCAAAGACTACAGACCCTAATACTAAAATACTAAATCTTTCATAGTATAACCTAGAGAGGATCATTATCATTACAGCACTGTGTTCTCCATACATATTTTATGAAGAAACTTTTTGCACATACTTCAGAGGTTACCAGTGCATTACATTTTGTCTGCTGCTTGATTTAACCAAATGCAATGCCCTGAGGCATTTATTAAAATCAGAAAAGAGAAAAATGTTATTACTGTTAGCCTCAGACTGTAACACATACAAGGCTTTCCCAAAAAGGAACTGTCGTGTTTTTCAGTCCTTCTTATGGGGCTTTGATACTGATACCAAAATAGTCAACAGAAATATTCCTAGCCTTTTGCCACTTTCACACAGAACTTCCATACCAATGGCTTTAGACCTGGTAATATGTTAAATCAACTAAGTACCAGCACCATGGGATTTGTGTCTTGAAGAGATCAGCCCTCATGGAAAGCAAACTAAAGACCATCTGCCCTATTTCTCAGTGGGCTACCTTTGGTTGATTTGGTTACCTTGGTTATAGATACATGAGAAAATATCAGGCTATTACGTCCACACCCTGCTGAACACCTTCCACTAGAGCAAATTTAAAGCTAAACTTAAAATTATGCACTCTCTTCCCTGTCAGATCCTGATTTAAAGTCCTGATTTTTCATACAGTTCAGAAGTGCTACAACAACAAGAACAGAAACTGGAGTCCCATCAGCAGACTGAATGAAAGCAGGTAAACCAGCAAATGCCCAGAATTTGCATATTTTAATGGTTCTTGTTATTGTTTTTACTAATTAAATAGAACCACCACAAACAAACTGACTTTTTCCCAATTCTTTACTGATATACAGTTGCTTCACTGACACTCATACAACTGTAAACTCATTCAATTTGTCCAGTAGAGATTATACCAAGTTAAGCTGTCATTTAAAACTGTTTTTCTCCCTCCTCTTCCTGCCCCCGCCTTCTCTCTCTTCCTTTCTCAAATCATTCCAAGCCAAATTGCTTCAAACTCATGTGTTTTTTTTTCCATTTTATTATTCAGCTTGCGCGCCTGTCAAACAAATGAATTCTCTTTGATTTGTTTTGTTTTTTTGAGTGTGTGGGTATATTAATTCTTTGAATTGCATGCGCTTTTGTTTGTTTAATTTTGTAAATAATGTTCTGCGATTACTCAGTGTTGTCATTTTGCAAATAAAACTAAATGGCAAACTTATTATTGGAGAATGATTTACATACTTTTACCCATAGGAACTGGACTTAATTAAAGATGGCAGACATATTTTATTACGGGTGCAAAAGTTCTCCATTACTTTTACAAACACCACACATTTTTGTAAAACATGACCTGATTTATAACACAAACTACACCAAGAGGCACATTCTAGATTGAACCTAGCTATGTAAGACTCAGCAAAAATAACATCAACAAACAGATTCTTCCTTTTCTGATTGTTCTGGAAAGTTTGTCTTCTAAATGAATGTTTAGCACATGCAGTTTAACTGTTTGTCCTTTCACAACTTGACTGTAATCTCTGCATCTACTGATGAGAACTACCATCCAAGGACAAAAGAGAAACCAGATGAACAGCACTATATGGAAAACACAACCGAGTTCTTCTAAAGTGATTAACCAAGCAGCAGATTACAAAGAGACTTCTCAACCCATGTAAAAACTCACAGGTAAACAGGTAGGGCAAAGAGGAGATACCTCTTGACGCCACTCTCAGACACGCCATCAGACAAGAATTCCAACTTCCCTGCCAAATTCCTCTCTCACCTCCAACCCACAGGTCCAGAAACCTGTACTCACTATCCAGATCCAGACTATTTTGTTTCCATGGAACTTAGCCACAAAATAGTTTCTCTAGATAAAGCATTAGTTTGTGCAGCTGTTGACAAGAAGCCAAGGATCTGTGTTGTCTCAGCAACGCACAGGTTGATAAATCCCAGAACTTATTTCAGGAATTTAATGATACAAATTGGGTTGTTGATCATAAGGCAGTTGTGATGTAGGGATATATCACCTGTATCCCTGGTTTTCACATTTTCAAGGCTGAGGTGATGTCAGTGCAGCACATACACCTCAAGATGTTCAATGAGAGTTCAGATGGCAGGCTTTGTCCTGCAAGTGGTTTATTTCCAGTCTTCTCTTCCCTACAACTTATGTTGTGAGTTCGGGAGCTGTTACTATCACGCTTATCTGAAGTCAAGAGAACAGCAGCATTTATCTATGCAAGAAAAAAAAAAAAAAAAAGAACAAGGAACTTGCTGCAGTTGTAGTAGGTATCTCTTAACAGGAGAGTGATGATTAGGAGCTGGTGTGATCCCTTTGCTCCTCACACAAATTCTGCCTCCATGCAGCCACCTCCTGGGCTAATCATCTGTTCAAACTCTCTCACCTATAGCTATGGTAGATATCCATAGTAGAAATGCCCAAGCATTACCCATTTTGCAGGCTTCACAGTGCTCCCTAAGGGTGGCTGAATAATTTGTTTTGAATAATCTGCAAGAATAAATTTACCATTTTTTAATGTATAATTAAGGAAGGAATCATTCTACGCTCTCCTAAACTTATTCTACTGACAAGTTTCTTCCGGGTGGTAAATG
The DNA here is from genome assembly GCF_964211825.1 of Aythya ferina. Lineage (NCBI taxonomy): Eukaryota > Metazoa > Chordata > Aves > Anseriformes > Anatidae > Aythya > Aythya ferina. The sequence continues at coordinate 25,907,535 of NC_140305.1, forward strand.
CAAGTTCTTATAGTTGCCAGCACTGTGCCTACTTAAAAAGTTAATCCATTCCTCTTTGAAGGTTACGAAAATGCTAAGGAAAACAAGATATGAAGGCTTAGGTAAAGTGGGAGGTTCCAAATCACTGGAGCTCTGCATATTACAGAGCCCTGCTACATCTGCAGCAGCAAAACACTGCCTGTGAATTTACATCTGAGGGAGCATCCTGACCTCCATCCACCTTCTCTAATGATCACAGTTCTGTCCTAACTGGGAGATGTTTGCTGTGCTACTGTTTCCCGTTAACTCTTTGTGAAAGCAAATGTTCCATCTGCTCTTACAATAAGATATTGCCACAGCACTTGGATGAGGGGGAAAAGGACAAGGCGACAGTGGGCCAGGAACACTCCTGTGAGTAAAGATGTCGATGCAAAGATGACCAACCTATTTAAAATGACATAAAGCAAAGATCTAAGAGTGCCAGATCCATGACCCTCATATCCTACCTCCATTACCTGCTCTGCAGCCCTTCGCCCTTTCCTTGCTGGCAGTAGGCACGCTCCCCGTGCAGCCCTTGCTGCTTCCCAGCAATGAGCAGCAACACATTGCACCAGCCAGTGCCACGAAGAAAGTCCTCTTCTCAAAAGCTTTGTACTTAAGACAAGCAAGAGCATCGGCATGCATTCATAAGCTCTGCCATCTGATCCAGTTTCCACTAACAGGGAAAAAAAACCATTCTATTTAAATTTTTGAATATAAATATAATTAATCTTCAGCTGTCCCTTTGGTTACTGAAGACTGGTTAGGTAGTTTCCTATGCATTAGGTAATTTATATTTGTCTAGATATTGAATAAATCTGAAGAAAGAAGCTCAAAATCCACTCAGGAACATTAACTCATAACAATTACAGGCTTCAAAAACAGAGGTCATGATGGAAGAGGTGAAATAAAGAGCTACATTTCTGTGGAGTTAAATGAACTCTTACTAGAGTCTCTCTGCTAGAACTCAATTCAATCTATTACCCCTCCTTTTTTGGAAATTTTTTGAAAAGTCTAAAATTTTTCTTGAATAACCCCCAAGTTAGAGCTTAAAATTAGCAAGATGCTCTCAGCTGCAGACTGATGATAACTCTATCATTTATTGCAAAATACACAAATTCTGAGCACATCAAAAAGAACACAGATATGAGGGTATAGTTGTTTCCTTTGGGTACAAATTGTAGAAATCGTAGCTCTACTTCACACTACTAAGTGTCTAATGACACATACTTCTTTACATACAATATTAGTGTCATCAGACAGGAAGGAAAGGGCTGACTATGGCAAAGAAATTCAAGCTCCTAGTTCCCAAAGCAGGTTCTATACCCTGAAAAATGAAAAAAAAAATAATTTCAAGAAAATGAATCAAAATACTCATCATACACGTAAGAACACACAAGGAAATATTTTAGTCTGAATTTCTCCTATGTATATCACCGTATAACCATCTATAGGAGTCATTGCAACAAAATCTGTTGCCCGTGTGCATTTCTAAACTAATAAACAATATGGTTCTTTGGTAGCAGTTAATTGCTAAATTTATTAGACCATAATAAAGCCACATGAAGAAATGACAAAGAGAGCTTTCCTGATGTGACTCCAAATTTATTTTATAACCAATTTTATTTTATTCTTTTCCCCAGAAGTAACCTGCCATACTGTCAGCCAAGAGCTCAGCTTGACAAAGCATTTTTGTATCAACAGCTACTGTGGAAATACAAGGAAAGAAAAACTGCTTCCTAGGGAGCACAGTCCTGCAACTTATTCACCCGCATGGCTGAAATGTATTCAATTTAGAAATTGATTCTCCAGTCTTTTTGCCTCTATTTGTTTAGACATTTAGGCACTAGGTAGACTCACTCCCTGTAAACTATAAGTCTATATGTATATATACTATAAATTAGATATGTATATGGAATACGTTATTTTTCAAAGGCTGAATGAGAATATAATCTACTACAAAAATGGGTACTTCCGTTCAAAGTTGTGATTTATATCAATAAAACTTTGCAATCCAAAAACAGGCCTGAGTGCAAGTTCACCTAGGGTTGTCTGCAGCTGCTGATGGTTATAGCAGCCATCAACTCCACAAAAATGCAGTAATAGTTACTTTCAGATGTAGATTGAAACCTACCAGGGAGATAGAGGCAGATGCAGATCTCCAGGGGCTGAACTGATTTGCCATTCCTGTTAGTTATAATTGAGAGGGACTAGCAGAACTGGGCTAATTGTTGCTCTCCTCCCAGCTATTACCATTTGTTTTACCTGTTATTATGGAGATTTAGGGAAACCTGCTCTCACCTAATAATCAAATTATCTATGCAAAACTACCCTAAATTATTTATTCTCATCTTCCCTTGGAAACTATTAGGAGAGATCATTCTATTATTTGTTTTTATTCATTCTTTCACAAGCTTTAGTATTTTTTATTTACTTATCAATCAAGTTAGTAAAAAAAAATTGTTGTTGCTTCCCATATAATTGTAATACATTGAAGATATGTATGCTAATAATAATTTTATTTCCTTAGTATCAGAATTAAAGGTGACTGAGAATACATAGCCAAATTCCAGTCCCTTTGTAGCCAGCACAGAACTTGAGGACTTATTTCCACTGTCAATAACACCAAGGACTTGGCTGAGTTGAATTATCTTTTCTTATGCAGCTGAGGTGCTTGAATCTGCCAAAGTGCTCTGGGTGCCCAGCTCCCATTCATTTCAGTATACAATGGTTTCCAAATCCCAGTTTGGACTGAACTGCAGGAAGCTCTGAAAATCACTGGTCATGCAAAGACTAGACCATCCTCTTAAATTCTGTTTGAAGAGCCCTCCCTTACGTTCACGAGAAAAAGACAGATGGCAAAGACACAAGTTGATGTGGCCAGCCACCTTGCTTTGACTGAAGCACCCTGCCAGGAGGGAGAGGTGAGGAGACACCCCAAACATGACTTCTCTACCCTTTCTCAATGCTATTTTTTTTTCCCCTACAGAAGAGGAGAAATCATCCCCAGCTTCAAATACAAAGGTAAGTAATGCCCCTTATACAAACTACGAAAGGGCAGGATATCTGGGGAAAAAAGTAACTTCCTCTAAAATGCAAAAAAAAACAAAGTGAAAAGACTGGCCTTGTACTCAGATTAAATGTCCCCTTGAATGTGTGACTATGGGAAAGCTTTTACTTTATTTCAGCATGAGCTGTTCTCCAGGAGCTGTGTATTTCTTCAGTTTTGAACAGGGATTTGCTTTGATAATTTAGGATGGGATGGAACAAAGTAAGCTCTCACCTAGCTACAGCCTTCACCCACCTGTGTGTCTGGAAGTGTTCTTGTATAAAATTAATTGACATAACAATTTACTAGACCTGAGAGTACTTGTTCATGTAGTGGCAATGTATATTTAGTGTCTGCTATTAATGAGTTCTTGGAAAACTTCCCATAAGATTTCTTCGGGCAGGGATACAAGATCCGCTATATCCATAAAACACAATAGCTTGCAGCTGTGTTAGCATGCTTAGAAGCACATTAATGACACTATATTATTAAGCAAGTTCAAAGAAAGAGCAAACCATTGCAAAATCCTTCCTAGGCCCAACAGGATTTTTAGCCCCCTAACAGAAGCTCTTCTATCTACTGACTCAGTGTTGTTCAAGGTCTCCCTGAATCTCCCTATGCAAGATGCCAAAGCAGGCATTGAGTGACATACTGCGCTGGAGGCACAGCACTTTAAAAAGAGGTTTTAAAGGGAAGTCCAGACCCTCAGGCACAGCTGGAAGCTCCCACCAGGTACTGGAGACAGTGGTAGTCAGGGACCTCCAAGGGGTGCAACTTACACTTCACTTTCCCTTCCAAGATGAGCAATTAGGTGTTGCCTAAGAGAATAAAGTTGCCTAAAGTCACTGTTTAAATGCAATTAGTGCCTTTATCATGAAAAAGTTATCCCTAGACTCAATATAATTTCACAATGAACTGTGTTGACTACTCTCATCACAGCTCACCTTAGTGATCTTATTAATATTAAAAGAAAACATCCAGTTCCACAGTACAGACCGACACATACAAAGCTTGAACTGTAGTTCAGAACACAGCAACATTACTTGAGTTTTCCACCAGAAATTCTTTTTTGAGGTAGCCCATCATACAAGCACTGCTACCACTCCAGTTTCACAGCTAAATCCCACAGGATCTGAAATCTCACCCAGTGTAACCTATGCACTTCAGCGCTGCCTGGGGAAAACAAAAAAAAAAAAAAAAGAAAAAAGAAAAACACCACAGATTCGGCCCTGAAAACTGTCATGAAAGGGCTTCTGGAGCTGCTAGGCAGAACAAGAGGTAGCCGAATAGGAGAAGAAAGGCCACCAATAGGCACAGGCTGAACAGGACAGAAGAGCTTGGGGAAAACAGGGGACAACAGGAAGGGAAGTAGAAGGAGAAGAGGGCTTGGTGTGCCCTCTGGGGCACCAATGAAAACAATTTGTGAAAGAAAAAAAAAAAATTTCTCTACAAGAAAGTGAATGGAACTAGTCTAGGTGAGATGTAGAGTGGAATAACCGGCTATCCAGCAGCACCAGAAGTTCTGTAGTACTCCCCATAGAAGCAAGAAGAAGGTTCATGAGTTTCAAACAGGAACATCACACACCAAGAAGTTTCAACTGAAGTGCGCACACCCTTGTTTTCACTGGAATTATCCAAACATGAAAGAGTCACGTCAAGTAATCAAGCAGGCTAATCCCCTGGAAATGACTATCCATAAAACTCTATGTGGGAAGTGGGATGTCCCATCAGCTGCACTAGTGTCCACAGTAAAAAAATCCATTTTGCTTATAGTCAAAAAGAAGAAATTCAATGACAGATGGTCATCCTAAGTGTTATGAGTTGTCTCCATATATAATGAAAAATATATAAACCTTCTGTTGCACAGTGCAGGAGAGAGGTTTGAACACCTGTTCCAAATTATTATGATACTATAAACATTCTTGGAAATTGGAAGGCCCTGTGTTTTAAGAAAGTGAGAAGTGCCATTGCCAGCTAAACTAAATTGAGTAGGCTTGGGTCCAGTAAGCAGTGAAAGAGAATTATGTGTATAGCCGCTGGCATACAGCTGATAAGAAAACTGAGTGGGCATAAAGTTTAAACCTAGCACTGCAGAAATCCTGTCATTTTATGAAGTATATACATAAATTAACCGTGCAAATGATATTTAATGTACTTCCAATGTTTTCTTTTCAGACTTGTCATCTCTGGAATCCCTCCACAGCAAAATGGATCATCTGAAATGTCCAAATTAAAAGAAATATTAGGTAGGTTTGGCTAAAATTAAAAAAAAAAAAAAAGTTTTCGTCCAATATCTAGCAAAGACCAACTGAATTTTAGTTCACTTTAAGGAACAGAAGTTGTTGCCATTTCATTGCTTCTTGCAAACCCATTCCAAAGATGGATCCAAGTTCACCTCAGTATGCAATAAAGTTGTCAATATCTTTTGCTGATTCCTTCCAGAAAACATCTGCCTCCTTGAAGCTCTTATAAGGAAATGCTGACAAATTACTGAGGGGCAGCATATCCCATGATTAACCCAAAAGGGATACACCACTTGCAACAGGCTGTGACAAGATGTTTTCCCAATGCCTCTATGCGCAGCAGGTCAGGCACCGGGAAACACATGTTTTAGTTCCATCACATAGGTACACATCTGTTATTCAATGTGAATTGCTGTTTCTACATCATGAAGTGATAAGTATGCCAGTACTTATTGAACAAATTAAAAGGGAGAATCTTTTCACCCTGCAGTTTCATAAGTTGAACAGATACAAAGAGCTCCTCTGAAGCACCATGCAGTTGATGCAGCCTTTTACCATCCACAACTACACCGACAGCACCATTAGATATTAAAGAAACATAAGGAAGGCTTTATTAAGCAAATGTATTAAATTGATTAAAATTTATGATTAATGTTCCCAATGTTTTAGGCAGGCATCAGTATGCCACCTTTCAACCTGGGGAACAGCTTACACGAGCTGTATTTAGATTGTAACCATGTCTCCTTTAAACAGCTTTTGCATGCTTTCTGGTAGCATTGCTTGCTTGTATAATGTATACTATTAAAGTTTGTGTCATAACAAACTCAAACAGTGAAATCAAGAAAATTCTATTGCAGTACCTCTTACTTTTCAGTTATAGTTTAATCCAGGAATAGCAGCAGAAGTAAAAGCAAACAGAGCAGAAAAGTATGGTTATACATTTTCCCCACACAAAGGATTTGGGGTGTAACTCCCAATCTACAGAGAGGAGAGGTCCTCGAGCACTGAGATCAACATAGCTCCATCAACTTTGTTACACTTCAACTGCAGTTAAAGGAAATAGCAGCCAGTTAATCATAAACATTGTGCAGTATTTGCTTGGGTGAAAGACAGTATTTGAAGTAGCCCAAGTGCCATACTGGCTGCTTCATTTTATTATTCTACTTCAACTAAAAGTAAAAGACTTCCTTATAATTGGCTTACTTTCTTTTGGCTGAACAGAATTCAACAAGTCTATTCAAAATACAAGCAGACAGGCTGCGTGCTTTTCAGATTTGCCTTTCAAAGCCAGACACTGGGATTACAAAACTGACACCCACCTCTTTCCTGTTTAAGATTATGTGTGGGGTTTATATATATAAAAGTTTAATACTCAAATAACAATAATAAGCCAATATATGTGTACTTTTCAGCAGTACAGAATTTTTAATCAGTTTATAACTATTTAAACATATCTAATCTGTTCTGGGCATAGAAGTTATTTTGTAGGGTATTCCTCTCTATTCTTCCCAGAATGTTGACAAAAAATCTAGAGTATTTTTATGAATTAAGTTTACTTTTTATGCTTTACTTTACATGCTATGATGCCCAGTCAACTTTTTAGCTTGCCACACTCCTGAATATGACTGTTGACTGTACCTATGCTGATCCTGAAGAACCGAACCTATGACAACGAGAAAACCAGGCACCAGTAGGTCAAACTTGCCTGGTATGTATCGTCTGTAAAGTCACTCACAAAAAAATAAACACACTTGGTAGGGTATTTCCAAAGCCAAAAGCAGTACAAGCAGTACTTAAGACATACTCTTTTTGTGGTGAGACTCCATAACTTTATCTGCTAGCCCTTAAACCAAAGGCGGTAAAAGACCAGTCCATTTACTAAAATGGAACATAGCCCAAAAAAATCTAGAAGATTGTGTCTACCCTGCACATGCAGTTGCAGAAACATGCAGCACTCAGTCTGCTTCAAACCCAAATTTTTGTTTCCTGAAATAGGCATTGTGGGCAGGGCAGCACTAGTTCGAGTTGAAATCACATTTTCAAACTGCCAGCTTTCAACTTCATTTCCTCTACACAGATTATTACTGCTTTCTATAAAAATAAAAGCCTGAAGGATAAAATTTGGCATTACTTAACATATTGATTAGAACTATAGATCATAATCAAACAACAGTATATGGCATGGCATTGCATTGTCAATCCTTGCTCTAATGCTCCCAATAAAATGCTGAAGTACAACCAGCATCTAGCTTCACACAACACTTTCAACACACCGGTAATTGATTCATATTGGTCTATAGAATTAGGTTTTATCTATGTGAGTATATCTCACAGTGTACAAAAACAGAAATCATCCTTACATTATCAGTTTAGCAGTTAAAAACAAATAGAAACAAAAAAAAAAATGCAAACTAAATTTACTGGGTAGAAAAGAATGCCTTTCAAGGTGTATATTATTTTCCAATACTTAACGGGTCTAAAGGTTGCATAAAATTCAAGTAAGACCCCTGACACAAACTGTACTCAAACACTGTAGGACATCGTCACAATTTAAGACACTATTACAAAAATCTGTTATAAGCCTATGAGATAAAATAGAACCTCGTTTGATATGAGGTACTAGCATAATCTGCAAAAGCAGAGGCAGTTCTGGGGCTTGCTGGGATGTCCAGAAAATCTCTGTAGGCCAGCAGGCCCCAGAACAAGCACCATGTGCCATCTGCAGCACGTGCTGGTGAGGTCACACATCACAACCACCCTGCACCCAGTCAGCCTTTGGATGGTGTTCCAGGTGTACATCTTCAAGAGTGGTAGGAAGAGAGACCTCTGAAAGCACACTGGGACTTCTCCCCACCATCTTCAATGGCACCAGGATCAGGACTACGGAGAATTTTACATATTGAAGAAACTACACACATTAAGTACACAGATTCCTTCGCTGCTTTTGAGACAGTATGCAGACAGTCACCACCCAAAGCAGCGGGTCTAATTTGGGCAGTTTTGATGACCAACTTTCAGCTTTCACCAGCCCAAGGCCACCAGTGTAAGCAGGATAAAAACCATCTCCTACAGCACAAAGTGCAACTTTTTGGATGAATTTGCCAGCCTACTTTTCTACTCACTTAAACATTCCTGAGTTTCTACTTTACTTACTTATTTTAAAAAAATTAATCTGAAAGACCTACTTTTACAGCAGTAACATCAATATTTTATATTCTCCCTTTTGCTGTAAAGATACCAGGCTGATTTATATGTTGTTTTAAAAAAAAAAAAAAGTACTGAACCCATCATATTATGTAATATAAAATACCACCTTTGTCTCCAAGGGAACATCACATTTTAATCCAAAGCTACAGAAATAGTCTGAGAATTAAACCTCCAACAAAACTCAGTGGACAAAGTGTTAAGATAAAGGAAACTCTCACATTCCTTAAAAATGAGCTTGGTTTGCCACACAGCAATCCCAGAAGGACTTTAGAAAATTATTATTTTATTTCTCTGACATAATTGGCACATCAGAGTGACAATGCACGTTCAGTAGCGTCCTAAATTGTCATAAATGATCTATTTTAAGTGGCTGAATAAAAAGCCATTAAAAACGTGGCTGCACAGCAATACTGATCATCAGCAACTCTCAGCCCAGCAATCCATCTCTGCCAGCAGGAATTTTTATTCTACCTTCTTTTCGTTCCTTTATTATCCATTTGTAGACTGACCCACTTATTGGCAATAATGTCGGGATTCTTTTTTTATTACTACTACTACTTTCTATTTTAGGAAGCAAAGCCTAATAACATTGTCAAAGTGTGCACTTAAAATATTCCTTTACATATGAAAATATTTGTAGAGTAGATGATTTCATGATGAAGAAATGACACACAACCAGTTAGACAAAAGCCACTTGGCCATGTACTGACAAATCTCTAGCGTACAGGATTCATGCACTTAAGGAAGCTGTGAAAATGTATACTTAATCACAGAGAGATGACTGCTACTATGGGTTTTTCTCAGGAATCCTCTGCTAACATCACTGGAAAGTTCTGAGCACTGGTTTAAGCTTTTTGCTGTGAGATGATACGTATCTCACTTCTATCCCCAAGACAATTTTGCAATGGTGCAAGAGTAATAGGCTTAAACAGAAGCAGAGAAGATTTAACCAGGGTACTGTGATTTTTTTCTACTACTGAAGAGCGCTAATCAGTGAAATGTTATTTAGGGACCTCCATCAGGACAAGTTTTTAAGAAGAGGTTAGACAAGCATCTGCCAGGCAGGCAAAGAGGCTAGAAAATCTCTCAGTTGTAGGAAAGAGGGCAGAAGGGGACCTTCCTAGGGGCAAAAGTTCACTAGACTTTCCCTGTGCTTAATTCAGTAACTTGCTCGCTGTCAGTATTTTAGCTAAAAGTTAGAGAGGCCAAGTGACCTTCCCTGTGGGAGAGAACAAAGCCAGTGCAAGAAACAGGATTATAAACACAAATCTGGAACTCATGCACACCCCTTCACAGCTCTCCCATTACATATCTGTCATCTCCATGTACACACGCACATAACCGTATATTTGCACAGACACAAATATTCAGTTATATGACCTGAAGGCAGGAGGCACTCTGAAGGGCATATCAATGCCTCGTGCTCTCCCTGGAGCAGGGCAGGGATGCTTCCATGCAAATCCCCTTCGGCAGCATAAAGCAGCTTCCACTTAATTCTTTGGGAACAGCGGAGTTTCCCTCCTGGCCTTGCCAGTGCTCTATCCTTCATCCACCAGAGAATGCTACATGGTATTTTATGTGTTACATTTTTATGCACACTTTATCTCTCCTCCTTTTCAAGTTTTATTTAATAGCAAACAGCTTGTCTTCTTAACAGTAAAGAGCAAAGTGACAGAAAACAAATTAGTTTCTAAATTTAACACTGTGTTACGTTGCCAAGGCAACTGAAGATCTACAATTACACAAAGCAAATAATACCCACTTGTAGGAGCAGAACCAAAACTAATTCTAGAAAAGATTTGGTCTTGGAATATAATTACACTCAAATAACAAACTAATAATTTTAAAACTACATTAGCTCATCAGGGTTGTATCTGGTTGCATTCAGGAAAGTCAAATACTCCCAGGTTATACTCGGGAAATGGCTTCCTGAGAGACAAGCAATGAAATCTGTACTTGCCAAGTAACAAGAGGTTTATATGTACTCCCTACAGCAGTCAAAAATCATTTTTGAATGCAAATCAATCGTGTCTCAGTACCCAAAATTTTACAAGAGAATTGTTCAGCTACCAAAGATGTATGGGAATAAAGCAATGGTGAATACCAAGTGAACTTCTTAAGGTCCTGGTGGCAGTGTGATCTCCAAAGGGGCACAGAAGGCAGGAGAAAGATTTTTTGTTTCAAAAATATCCCATTTGTCCCCAGGTACAAAGGCAGCCACAGAAAAAGCAGCAAGAGAAAAAAAAGAAATAACAGCACTAACACTGAATGTCAGCGAGCTGAGTGCCCACTGAAGGGTGCTGTGCAGCACCTGTGAACAGAACTGGGAGCTTATCACTTTTCTGAGCCTGCAGCTCCACACCCACAGGAGCCCACATGGGGCTGCCTTTATATATAAACAGTTCTGAAGTGTGGGAAATGAAAAAGGATATCTGTAACCAGATGCCAAGTTCAGAGGTAACAGGCACTTCTGATTGGCCTTCTGGAAAGGATACCTTAGTGAAGAAGGCATTCAAAAACCCCATGTTCTAAAAAACAATTATCAGATTTAAAGTAGGACCTGAAAAATGTATTACATACAGGTTATTTTTGCATGTTCCTAACTCGCCTGGGCATCTTACTGTCAAGTGAGTAGAGGGAAGCCCTTGTCTCCAGATGTGTCCAAAAATGTTTATTATTTCTTTGTAATATGTCATAATCCTGCAGCGTGACTGACTAGCCTGATGATGTTTTTGAAAACCATCTGCCAGTTGTCTTTTTTGTCTTTTTTTTTTTTTGAGGTATAACCACAAGATAAATAGTATTCCTCACTAAAATAGACATTGCACTCAAGATGAACCTTACCTCTTCCAACTCCCCCTTCTGTGTGCCCTCTTGTATAAAAAAGCTTACAAAAAATCATCTGCTGAAAAGAAGTTATGCAAAATATATCTGCACTGCGGATGTCAACCAAGCACGCAGCATCCCTTCAAAATTCAGACCCTCCAAGGACTGTTCTAAGTGAACTCACTTGGGCTCTGCGAGAGGCAGGCGTGGATCTGAATACCTAAATGACAGGCTTAAAAATGTAACCATGCCCCTCTGTAATTTGGTGTTAAGACCTCTACGGATACCCACAAGCTAGTGAAATGCTGCAATGATTGTCTAGACAGGCCTGTAAATTACCTGTGAGGGGTACATAAAACACTGCTGGGTACCAGGAAGCTCTGAGCTTTAAATGCTATGAGACCGGGGAGCTGGAAGGGCTCCTGGGCCTCTCCCTGCTAACAGTCCAAAACTTTACTGCACGTCAGCACTGCCCTTACAAACCTGGCTAGGTTTCTTGCCCAGTATTCCCATTCCTCCTGCAGTTAGATGCCTTTCATTAATTTTCAGCCTAAATTTATTCAAAAATAGTTTTTAAATCACTTGTCCAACTGACAAAAGTGTCCTCTGGAGTTTACCCCCTCCTTTCCCTTACACCCAGATGTATTCATACACAGCAATCATTTCCCTTCTCAGTCTCCATTTTGTTGAGCTAAATGAGCAGAGCTGCTTCGGCCTCCTTTGGGACTGGCTCTTCTGTCCCCCAGGGAGACCAGCAGCCTTTCAGGGCATCTGCTCTGGCCCAATTTTTGCTTTCCCCAGGCACTGGTAGGCACAGCCCCAGACATATTTTCAGCTGAGGACCCGACAGCACCTTTCACAACATACTGCATTGTATTAACAGGTCAGGAGCATCAACTAAATGCCCCAAAGGTCTCTCTCTTCCTGCTGTTGCTGAATGATATTCATGTTGTTAGTCCTCAGGACACGACCCTGAACTTGCACTACTCAATTTCATCGTAATTCTATTATTCTCATCTTCAACACCATCCAACTCTGCCTAATTAATCCAATTTTTCTCAGCATTGACACCATCTTCTGGTTTTATGTCATCAGAAAATTTCATTAGCACATTTTTTACTTTAGTGCCAAAGTCATCAGCCAAAAAATAACATTTCTCTTAAACCAGACTTTCAAGGAACTCCACTGATAGTTATCCCCTTGCCCAATACTCTTTCAACACAACCTATTGTTCTCACCTCTTTGGTTCATTTCTTAGGCTCTTTACAGTTTTCCTATTAAATCTAATTATCTCCTGTTTAACTACTAATTGGCTTCCTGGAAACTCTGCTCTGTGATTTAGTCTTTGGAGACTAAAATAAATTTGCCTGTTTATGTGGGCAGGAACAGCGTGCTGCCCAGATTTGTGGGACTGGCCACAGTCAATGTGCCATCAGAAGGCACAGAGGGCAGCAGTCAAAGCTGCCCCGATGCCTTTTGTTTGTGCAAGGACCACAGGCTGGGCCCAGCATCCTGCTTTACACCATCTGGATGGCTAAACTGGCCATGGGGCTACCTACATACCTGAATTTCCCAGCTGGCTTAGCACCATGAATGGTCTATCATCTCCCTACTCTTTGATAAAGAAACACTCCTTAAATGGTAATTAAAAAACTTCTTATACCTAACACTAATTTTAACACTAAGTTTGCACTATTAAAATATGAGCATGAGACACTTTTTAGGAGACTCCCCTGGGCAAAATAGGTATTCCTATAAAAAATTTTTCAAATTGTTCCTTTTTCAGAAATGGCACTGATTTCAGCAAGGTTACACCATGGATTAATGTGACCCACTCTCTTTGATGCACTCAAAGCAAATCAATCTGTCATGGGTCTCAAGCTGTGAATACCTGCTCAAATAATTAAAACACTCAGCAGGGAACTTATTCAAAAGGTCAACTTTTAACAAAGATGAATTCAATTATATCTCATACCCATAAAATTTGAGACAAATTAACAGAAAGCAATGGATTACCCAATGCATCTCATACCAGCATTAAAAAAGCTACTTATTTACACAAGTAGTTGGAAAGAAATGGCACATGCACCTCAAACTCATTTATCATGTAAAATTAATGCAAGATATTGCACTGCTGGTCCCCCAATGGACAGTAAATAAAAGCATTTTACTTTTAGATTACTGAATCTTTATGAATAAAAGCTGTTTTTATGTTGCAACATGCTTAAGTTAAGTATCCCTAGGTGCAGATAGAGGATTATATGGTACTAATATATGTCTTTCTTTTGCAAAGCTTTTGTGGAGGCATCTAATTTTCAAATCAAAGAAAGACCTTTTTCATGCAGCCAATGTGTACATGGTGCAACACAAAGTGCCCCTCTCTTTGTACTGTAAGTGTTTCCTGGGCGAGCAAAGGATGAGATAGATGATATCTAATAGACTAATTCAAGAACAGGAAAAGTTTTCAGTGAATACAGCTGAAACAAGAGTAAGCTCTGAACCCAAATGGGGCTGAACTCACCACCCCACGATGGTGTTCTATGGGCACTCAAAAGCAATCCAAGGAAATAGAGCTCAGTTTGCTAGTCATATTTATGATCTGTGTCACAATCACTAATTGACATTCTTCAGAACCGAGACACCTAAAAATTACCTAGCTTGATGAAATAAACTGATTTATCTGAATTAATGTAATTTATCATTATATTCTTCATTTCTTCAGATAATAAGCATGAAACTGGGAGTTGAAAATATCAATATCTAAAAAGTAACAAGTGCATATTTCTGAAAGTGAATTACTTTCAAGACTTCTTTATTTGACTGGCCAGCAGAGCAGTAGCTTACATGCAACAGCAAGGTGAAATTTAAAATACCACATTAATTTTTGTTAAACAAAATTGAAGGAAGACATGAGAAGAAATTTAAGAGAGAGTCTTCATTTCACACTAATTCCCTGAAAATAAGCAACATCCCAACTTATTTCAGCAATTTTTTTTATTCTGAGCAATGCCCTACTCTAATGGAAAAGATCTTTGCACTGATGGCACTTAAAGGCAAACTGGTGGGGATCTCCAATAGATTTTAAGCACCTCCACATTAGAAAGTGAGAGGCTGAGACTTAGGGTTAGTATTTACCTTTACATTTAAGAAATCTTACCTCTTACTAGGAAGGAATAGTTGGAGTAGTCTGGGTTTTCTGCTTGGACTGTTTCCCCTCTAGGAAATAAATATTCCTCGGTGGTGTTCACCTATAAAAGAAGGAAAACTGCTGTCAGATAGCTAATCTTTACTACCCCAGACATCCACCTTTTGCAATAACAGGGCATGAGCTCTTCCTGTGGAATCCGTAAAAGTGACTTATTGCATCTAATGGGAAGAAAGAACTCAAAGACTACAGGTCTTTAAAGAACCTATCAGTAAGGTAATATTAACAAAACAAAAAAAAAAGCAATTAATCAGAATAATTCACAAGACCATTGCAGGGATAACAAAGAACTGACACTGAAGTTCAGTACTGACTGTTTTGGCTAACAAAACTTCAACACAGTTACTCTTCAGGGGGATCTTGGGACCCAACATACAAACGGTAAAGCTTCATTCTCTGTAAAACAAACAAAACTGCACATTTTCTACACCAAATTATTTTCAGCTTTTTCCTTTAAAAAAAAAAAAATTCCAAAACAAAATGCCTTTTCCCCCTAAAATTTACTAATTCTCGTGGATAAACTTCATGGGTTCCACCCCACTTCTCTGAAGATATTCAGTACTAAGATAACACATTTGATGCATATAACAAGTTATTGTCTTCAACTGTGCCCTCATAATTACAAAAAAAAATCTTCATCCTTAACAGGAGAAAAGATATATGATGGGAGAAATGCTGCTAGGTCAAGATTAATGAGCAGAGAGAGAGAAAGAGAGAGTGCTGTCTGAGGTGCTTGCAAAAACTGAATGTTCCCTTCACAGAGTGTATTTCATTGCCAGAGATCCAAACCTCTTCTCACTTGACCTTTAACAAATTTCTGAAACTCACAGGGTCACAGCTTTTGCTAATCATCTACCAATCTTGCCATGCTTACTGCTAGAACAGGAATCTACTACTTGTAAGATGGATGATGGAGCAGAAAAACCATCAGTTCATCTGAGAAGGGTAAATTTTTCCTCCTTTGATGATGGATGAGAGCTATTTCTTTTTTCTTCCTCTTCATTTCTCTCTATTGCCATGCAAGAACTTCAGGTAGGAAACTAGCTTTGGTGCTTCCCAGAACCCTCCTCCCACAGCACCCACATTTGCAGGCTCTGCTGCTTGCTTTGACATGCTTTCAGAGAAACTCCAGTCCCACTGAAGATTTCTGGTCACTGAGATAGTTTCAAGACTATTCTGTACTGATCCTCAGCTCAAAGGAGAAACTAAACGAGATGGAAGAGGAATTAGTAAACTCAGGCAGGCTGAATCAACATTAATATAGTTGAACCATCAACACCAGAAGATGTTTTGTGTTGCTCCATAACCCTGTTTGACTCATAAGAACAGATGTGAGCATTCATTAGTGAAATTAAGGGCAGTATATTATTTCTTGAAAATGAATATCATTGAAGCTAAACTGAAAACTGCATGGAGGACTACGGAAAAAAATAAACTCCCTTCTTCACGGCCTCTTGACTTCTAAGATTCCTCATCAGAACACCAAAATATATTCTTCAATATATAACTTCAAGATTTATGGAGGCATACAGTGAATATAATGTGAAATATGTCTTGTGATGTTTGTGGACTGCATATTTGTAAAGAATTCAGAAGATAACAGAGTAGACTAACACAGGAACATACATATTATCAAACAGGAATTATCTTATTGTTCTGTGATTTTTAGTAATTTTAGATTTACTTTGCATGATATGAAAGCCAAGTTCACTGTTGAAGACAACACTTCAAGGCAAATAAGACATGCAATGAAAATTATCACTGGTCTATAAAACAACTATTGACGGGAGGCTAGAGGCTAATTAAAAAGAGAAAAGCAGAAAATACTGGGAAATGTGTGAAAACCATCAGCAGAGTTTAGATGCGCATCTATGTGGGATAACATAGGTAGATCAGGAGATGCAAAGGGTTCTCTAGTCTGGGATCCTACAGCTCTGTCCCACTCTGCAGCCCACCGAGTCACAAGACACAGAATTGTTTGTTCCATGTTGGAAGAAATGAAAGAGGTGCCATAGGAGACACAGATATGCAAAGTTTATCTGAAGGACTTTTTGTTTGTAGGGTGATATTTTTTTTTTCCAGAATATTCTTTTCTGTAGAAACTGTTGACATCATTTAATTTTATACTCTCAACGTGAATGGAACCTCAGCCCTGAGCAAAACTGGATTTGTACAAAAAAGTACAAAAGTACATATTCTGTTTTCATTCAGATTACATTATATAGAGTATCTTAAAAAGGGTAAAAAGAAAAAAATGTCTTTTAAGCAGGTGAATTGAAGTTTACGGACAGGATGTAATAACTGCATTTTTGTATAATTAAATACATATTATTCTGTGGTCAGCTTTTAGGTAACAACTCTACTTGAACACTTCAGCTGTAATATTCTTGCTATTTGGGGATATACGATCAATCCTTCCACTCAAGGAAAGGTATCTAATGTTTTTTCTTAAATTATATGTTTATTTTCTTTGCTTGCTGGCATTCTGAGCACTTGAACTTAACATAATTAGGAAGTTACCCCAAAAACATAAACAAAGCCCATTTGTTTTTTAACTAATTCAATATGTTTGGCACACATTCATTTGAAAAAAAAAAAACATACTCTCCTTTGCAGCAGCTTAGAAGCCTAATTATAGGCAGAATGCTCATCAAAAACAATACCTTCCCTGTAGTCCCAGGAACAAACACTCTTGGAAGCAAGCTATTTCAGGAGATGTAATTTTCTGTGACTGCCATCCTTTCTCACTCCTCCCCTGCACCTCTGAATGTGCTGAGCAGGTTGTCCACATCCACCTTCTCACCCTGAATCCACATTTCAGTCTTCCACCCAAAGTCTGGAATTACCTCTCCCAGACTTAATCCTGAAGTTTATTTTTCCTCTTTCTCTAGAATCTCCCCATTGATATCAGGCATTTACACTTGCCTGAGCAGGCTGCTCTGCTAGCTAGTCTCCCCATCCCCTCCCTGGTTACAGCAGTCCCTCCTCACTGCCATCAGCCTTGCCTGGTTTTAGCCTCAACATGATCCATCTACACTCAGAATCTAGCCAGCACAATTAACATTGTACACCTAGGCAGACAACCTGGTTCCCAAAATAATATTCCACCTTCTGTTGTACAGTATCATTGACCACATCATCTACCTGAGAGCTCACCTCTTGCCAGATCAGTTTTTCAGGAAAGAACTGTCTCTTTCTATACTCTAGATTGTTCATAAAACACCTCAGGAGACACTATAATATAAATACACTAGAAATAAACCCCTTTACAGAAAGGATTCAGAAAGAAGGCTATGTTGCTGCTCTGTATCTGATAGCTTCAGTAGGCTGCACTATTAGGTGAAGTCCGTTCACCTTCAATCTGATGTTTATAGTCTAGGAGTGATGTTGCTGAAAAAAGTCAGGAGAAATTTCAGACTATTTATAAGGAATGAATTTTCAAGAGGTGCTGAAAGCACAGACAAAAGAAAAGTCCTCATCCAAAAATGCTCCATCCACAGTGACCAAACACATCTGTACCTGCAAGGTTTTACAGATCACACTCATGGGTATTTTTCCTCTGGTTTTAGTATCAAATGTTTTTGAAGAATCAGCGTGCAAACAATGGTTGATATGAAACATGGAAAAAAAAGGAACAAAACAGAAGCATTTACACAGAATATTCAGTTGAGCCACATGCCTTACCACACCCATTGGCTGTGGCGAAGCAGCAACTATGTTCTTCCAGTTCAGTGGGATGCAGATTATGTAGATAACCTCATATGAAGTGTGCCTTAGAACTTCACTAAGCCAAGAGATAAGCAGAGACTTAACTGGATCCCAGGAGGATTGAACACTTCCCGAATGTTGACTGATCACAGAGCACATCCACAATGCCAAAACCTGATGTTCCTCAATCAACCCAGACTGGACTAAGTAAATCTTCTGTAGTTTCTGTGGAAGCCATTGAGAAAACATCTGTGCTAGAACCAGCATGGTAAATCAAACAAAGTATGGAAAGTTGGGAGGGAAATTGTAAGAATGAATTTTCCCAATAGTGTCTATTGTCTTCCAACTTACAGCTAGATGCTCATAGAATTATAAAAACCTATTTATAAAAGTGGATTTATAAATCCACTGGAGTCCAATGGAATTATAATAATTGATTATATTATGCATTATGAATATGTAAAGGATAAAGACTTAAAACACATGGGCAAAATAGCCATATGTCCTCAACTAAAGCAGGATTATCATTTGGATCAAATTGTTGCTTCATTTATTTTGAAGCATTATATACAATTTAAAATCCCTTAGATAGTAGTGCAGAGATTGTCACCACGTTCCTCTCAGGGCAGCAAATAAATGAATTATGGGGAGGATCAACACAGGCACATACCCCGAGCAGGGATGCTGCATATACCTGACTGCAAGAGGCAAGTTTCTCAGATCTCACAAAACTGAGATGAACTTTTTCTGGCATTTCTGTTACAGAAGGATGAATACAAGGCAACACTGTGCTACATAAGGTAACTTCTTTGCAGTTACCCCCGACTGTCCCCCTGGGATCAGCTGTCCCAATCTATCTCAGACTACAAGTACAGTCAAATTAAGCTCTTATTGTCAGTTCCCCCTTAGACATTCAGATAACACGAGAATAAACCACCCGAAAGCAGATTTCTCTTGGTCCTATTGGCATAAATCATTCCCAGATAAGCTACTTGCCCTTTTAGCATCCCTCTGGGGAGGATACCACCTTCTTCCTTCCCTTTCCCTCTAAAATGGAGCAGGGAAGTAAGATTAGTGACCCCTCTTTTGGTATCAAATGAGGGTAAGAACATTGTCCTTTTCATTTATATTTCATATTCTCCTCCTCTTTTCTATAAAAGAATCCATGCTCATTTTTGTTTTCTTTAAGTCTTTTCCTTGTAGGCTGACCATCTGCTGCTAGCACATAGATCAGAGATCTTGGTGAAGCTACACTGGTGCTTGCACTTTTGTCAGGTTTAGGCTACATCCTAGGCAAATCAGAATAAAACACTTAGAACTGTTAATTCATTTTCCCCCAGCAACACCCAAGAGCAAAGCACCTTAAATACTTTGCTCTCTTTGTTGCTGTACTGACAATCAGAATTAGCAATAAAAAGTAAATACTTCTCCCCCCACTCCCCACAGGTCTTCATTCTACAAGATCCTTTTGGGAATTCCTTGTTAACTGAACCTGCAAGTTCTATCCATTGCCACCCAAATGAGCCAAGTTCAGAGGTCTGAAATATCCAAGTTATTTTCATGATTTTCTTCTAGGGTACAATTTTTTTTGCAGCCTGGACATCCAGAAGGACATGCATCTTCACTGATCCAAAGAGGTGATAAATTCAGTATCCTTCATCTGACCAAAGACATTCATTTAACTAGGCATCTAACACCAAGCCATCAAAAACTGTAGAAAACCTATTGCCAAGTATTTATTATCCTAATCACAGAAATAAGCAACATAAGTAATATCAGTATGGTTTATTTGATGAGAGCTTTGATTTTATAGCAGTCATTTTCATTGAAAGTTATACACGAATTGTGCAGCAGTACCATAATATGTTCAGATAATGAGACTGCAAGTCATGCAGTGACAGTAAAGTCCCTTTAACCTTTGTTTACAATATGTGAAAGGCTTTTTTTTTTTTTTAAATGAATTACAGTACATGGAAAAATTGCTATGAAATCTCAGGAAGTACTGGTGCCACAAGTTATGCAAATTAACTATAAAATACTAGAGAAGTCAACGTTATGTCACCATCTTGATGGATAGAAATATGTTTAGGGCTGACAGGCAATCTGGAAATTACCATTACGTCTCATTTCCTCTTCTGAGAGTTTTTGTTCTTACCGAATGAGGAAGATCTTGACTATCCTGATCAAACAGCAGAAATTGGCTGCCATCTTCTGACACTTCACTGATAATGTACTGTAATTTTGCTGAAGTAATTGTCCTGATTCTGTTGTAGAAAAGCCCTTTTTAACTTTCACAGGAGAATGAAATGTTAGTCAGGACATCGGATATGATTGGTAATGTCCTTAAGAAAATTACAGCACAAAATCCTTCAGTACCCACAAAATTACCTAAAGTTTTCAAAATGAAGAGACCCGCTGAAAACAAAGCATGACATGCAAGAAAAACCATGACATTGAAATCTCAGAAGTATAAAGAAAATGGATTCATTTTGTGGCACTTGGTGTTTATATTACAATTTTACACTGAAAGAAATAAGATGTTAGAGTTTCTCATATCCAATACAGTGTACAGATACACTGTACTATCTTATTTCAACTCCTCTTATATAAAAGTTTTGAAAATAATTCAAATGCTCTGGTCATGTTTTTGCCCACATACATATAAGGTTAAAGGAGCCTTACCATCTTAACATTCACATCCTTTTTCACATCCCGAGAAAGATGTGCACTGCAACAGCCTGCCGACACAATACCCCTTGGCTTCACATAGCAAAAGAGGAAAATAGCTATAAAACCAGGATAAGCTTAAGTCTGGATTTTTGCTTTGCTTAATTCCACACTAGGGAAAATTAATAAGCACAGGTACTAACAGATTAAGTAATAGCGTCCCTTAGGAAAGGATGAAAGCAAAAGAGTCATTTAAATATTAAGTAGATATAGGACTATATTATATAGTGCAAGAACTAATCCTGCCATTCTAGACAACAGGCAGCTTAGAGTGACATTTTCTTCCATCATTGACCTCTGCAAACAAGGAGGAACCTGACAACTGGCATAGCTGCAGATATCTTGTTTATGGGGGTGTCCAGATACACACACAAGAATATTACTTTGTCCATCACAAAAGAGCACAAACAGTGGGGTGAGCTGCAGAAGAATTGTTATACATTTGCTGGATATTAGGTCAGGACTGCATCTGTGGTTTTGTCCCATTGAACTGCATCTTATTTTAAAAAAAAATAATATATATATGTAAGATTATTGCAATCAAAAGGAGTGTAATTACAATCTTCTATAATCACATATGCCATGCATATGTTAAAAAGCCAGGTTTTTCATTTAAAATGCAGCTTCAACCATAATCCAGGTAACACCATTCTGTACCATCGCAGCTTTCATTCACCATATTAGCTCAGCTGCAGGAGTATCTATTGTTAAATCCCTTGGATCTTTTTATATATCATCCCTATCCCTGCTGACTACAATAGAGCAAACTGTTTTCACTCAGTCTTCTCCTTTGCTCATCCACACAATCTGCTGCACATGGACTGAGAAACAAGCTATCCCAAATATGACAGCAAGACAAACAGAACTGTATTTTGGGGAAAAAAAAAAGTTAAATACATTTTTATGGCATTAGAGAAGTAATCTTTTGTTGCTGCAGAGAGAATTGTTTTTCTTCCCCTCCTCCCAAAAGAGGGAAAAAAAAAACTAGGAAATACTAATCTTTAAATTAAGCAGAGATGAAGTCAATTCAAAAAATTCATGTTGAATTTTTGTGAATTCTACTAAAATTTCATACCAAACCTCTCCAGTAATCACTGTGCTAAAAATACTGCTGAATTACAGCATTATGGCATGCCTCTTGCCATGTCCAATACTCAAAGAAATTCAAAGAACTTTTACAAATCAAGTGCTAGCAAAGCCATCTCTTCTGAATGAGTTTTAGAGTTTTTTGACTTGGGTCACAGCACAATACAAGTCTATTTTCTCCATGGTATACAAACATCAATATTCTGTTTATGCTGTTAGCAGTCATGTAAATCTTACTAGATGGGAGCAACGAGCATCAATGCTTCAGCCTACAAGTACCACTTCTAATATCAGTCCTGCTTGGGCTCCTGGAAACCTCTTCATCATTCCCTCTCTCCCTCTATGAAGCTCCTCCCCAGTATATAGTTCATGAGAAACTCACAGAAGCAAGATCCCCTCACCTGGGGTTTAAAACAGTAAAGGCAAGGATTTCAGAAACACGTTGAAGGAAGGAAGTGCCACATGGAAGAGTTCTTTACTTTTTATCTTGATGAAAAAGAAAACAGGCAGGGAGAATGAGAATTTCTATACATGAGTCACACTCAACCCAGTGAGGGATAAGCAGTTCTGTACACACCCATGATAAACATCCAACAGCAAAAAAAAAAAAAAAAAAAAAAAAACTGATTTTAAGGAAAAATAGAAAAATTGAAAGAAAAGATATTGGAGAAAAATAAGGACCATGTAATATAATTTCATAAATGCATATATGTACACATATTTAGCCATTTCATATTTCAGAAAGAGAAGGCTGCTGCATATCAGCCATCACTCATTATACTTTGTAAATATTGACTTTGACTCCACAGTTATTTCTTTAGAGTTCTAGGAAAACTCAAGGCAAGCATTTCACCCAGCTCCTGTAGTCAAGCAACCAAGACAGTCACTAACCTACTGAGCATACCCAAAATCAGCCTCCAAGCAAATATTCTCCCCCCAAAAAGTGCATCCCCTAGTGCCAAATCTGTTGTTTTACAGACAGCTCAAATCAGCATACAAAGCGGTTGATGACTTCAAGCTTAGTAGCATGAGCTATTTGGAAAGCATTTCCCTAAATGGGACAAGTTTTCATGCAGTGAAGGGGAAGCAGAAGGAAATGCCCTTTGTTAAAGGTAGGGTCCAGCTCAACAACTGCTTTCTGACTGAACTCATGCGTATTCTTACAGAGGAAAAGCACAAATTACCTTGTTTACCAGATTGTTCCAGTTTTGCAAACTCCGCTGTCTTGCTTCCTGATTTTATAGCTCAGGTCTTGAAATGATGGCATGATAACATGCCCTGTAAATTCTACTGAGTGACTTAAAGCAACAACAGTTCTGTAACGTGAAACTGTTTCTTTTGGCATGGCAGAAGTTTTTGGTCATAAATAGGTAGAAGTTAGCTTTGACCACTGGCTTAGGATCAAGTGACTGCATTGCAGCATTATTTTATTATTTTTTTTTAAACAAATAACTTTTTCTTCACCTTTAGCAACATCAAGTCTCTGCATAAAAACTTGCAATATTATTATGCAACTCTATTGTCCCTTGTGAAGCATATATTTTAAAATACGTCTTAAATACAACTTGCACTGACACAAAGTAAAAATATCCAACATACTTTAAATAAATTTAAACCCCCCAGGAGACCCTAAATAAATTTAAACCCCTGTCTTAGGGGATATTATTAACTCATGTCAGGAGATCAACACACACACACCAGACAGACACCTCTATAGGATATTAAGGGATATTAACCAGCTCCATGGAAGTGTGAAATGAAGAGGCTTATGGGATACAAAATGAAGGTTTGCGTGATTAACTCATATGGAGGAGGTGAACTAGAGACAAACAACCCATAAAAGTCAAAATGTAGAGACAGAATGAAATATTTTGAGGGAATTTACCCACACTGACAAAGTCAGAGAGGAGAAGGATATATAAGATGTTAACTCGCATCAAAGAGTCACAAAACCTTTTTAAAATGTTTCAGAGCATTTTGAAGCTGTTACTATATTCTACAAAAAGCCCTGCTGTTTACAAGAAAATTAACTGGCCCTGCAAAATTGGCTGGGTATAAAGCACATGATTACTATCCGAGTTTAAGTAAAAGTTAACTGCAATATTTTTTTTTTTTTCCACTTCAAGAATTTGTCTGCAAGAGAAAGCAGCACGGGAAAACCTGGATGTGAAGGTTCCTAGCAGCACTTAGTGGAAGAGGATGGAGGATTTCCCTGCTCTGCCCTGGGGCAGCCGGAACATTGGTCCAGCTCCAGCAGCATTAGCCGAGGGTACACGGAGCAGGCTACGAGGCCAGGCGTGTAATAAGCAGGGCTTGCCAGAAGTGTAATCTTCAGTAACTGAAATATAAGGAAATTCATGCAAGCAGAAAATGTAGCATTGGTCTGCTTTTTAAAACAGTTGGGTGTTTTGGAGAAAAAACTCACGGATAGCAAAGACCTTGGAAGAAAGACTTTCAAGTTTTGCTTCTTGCCAATACTTTAATGTATTTTGTTCCAACAATTTATCATCTTAAAACATACTTTTTAAACAAGCAGATGTGTTCCCAGCTATTCCATATTCAGTTGTGTTTCTGTATCAGTTAATTACGTAGTTAATCTAAATCCGTCTAAGTGTTACTATGCAAATAGTTGTTGAGATAATAAGATCACTTGTATACTTTGAGTACACTCTATTTGCAGCCTTTGTTGCTAGCACAGAATATGTTATAGTTCTGTTTCTCACATTTATTTCCATGGGTCTTCTAGACATCTGTCTGGCTGGTTTCAAGCCTACTTAATCCTACCAGAAAGCTAAGAGATTTTGAATAAGGAAGTGTTCTTTAATAGCTCTGTACAACACATCCTTAAAGTTTCTGAAGTGCTAATTCATAAAGACAGACATACATACCAGGAAAATCTTTTGCTATTTTTCAAGTTCTTTCCCAATGAAATTAAATACATTTAAATATACTGATAGACACCATTCACAAGAGATGCTATTAGAGCTGTACCATCCATGCTTCTGCAGATGTAGTTGTGTTAACTCCACATGCCAGAACTTCTAATGTGAGAAATTTTTCATAAGTTTAAAAGTTGATTATAGACATCTCAGCCGTAACTTGACAAATTTTCCATCAACCAGTTGAATCAAACTGTCTCAAATAGCAAGGCGATGATAGCATGCACAGAAAGCTACACAGCTCGTAGAGATGCTTTACATTAGTCACTGTGAGGGGCTTACAAACTATAGTTTGGGATGATCAACACTCACAAGAAAAAGCAAGCACTACTGAAAGTCAAGGCAAGATAGACAGCAAAGCAGTAGAAGAGGGAAAGTTGTTTCAGAAGGACTGGAAACCACATATTCAAATAGTCACCTCCAATTACCTGTAAAAACATGAAAGATTTTCCATAATGTTATTGCACACTGCAAAATTTAGGAGTCATTCTCAGCACATAAACAGCCTGATGTTTAACTCAGAGAATGCCAGAACAAGTATCTCCTAACCCTTCATGGATAATCACTTTAAACAAAAACAATGAAAATATTAAAACCTAGCTACGATTTTTTTTTTTTTTAATGCACCAGAAATTTAATATTGCAAAATGCTCTGGAATGTATTACTAGCAAGTATTGATTTTTCCCTCTCAGGGTTTATTTTTTAGTACAAAGAGTCGACACTTTTAGAACTGTTTCAGTTCTCAAGGACAAATGCCTGCTGTGGCCACCACCAGGCCTGCCATCGCTTAGGAGCTCCCTGAGCAGAAGCAGGGCAAAAGGCAAAGCAGAGATCTGCAGCACCACAACAAAATGTTTTCTATTTTGCCACAGTGGAAAACAGAATTAAGAAAACTAGGAGAAATTGACTGATTTTGGCATGCTTTGTGGGGATACATATTCCCTGTGCTTTCAATATAAGTGGGTTCACAACCAGAAACTTAGGCCAAAGTTGACAAAAATAGTTAGAAAGGAGGCTTATATAAGATGGTCATCACAAGCCAAGAACTGCCTTCTGAGTGCAGTAAAAGATTATTAGATTAAAAGATTACCATTTCCAGATTCAGCTAGATGCCTCTGTGAAACAGGGATAAGGTACCTACACTGCTGGCTGGGCCCTCTTTGCTTTGAGCACTAACAGCTCACCAAGACCATCCTGACTTCTAACATGGTTTCATTCACCTGGTCTACTCAATACAAATATTACTTTGAGCTGATCACTGAACTCTCCCCTACACCCCCCACTTTGAGCACGCTATATGTGAAATTCACAAAAGGAAATCT
Organism: Aythya ferina; assembly: GCF_964211825.1. Lineage (NCBI taxonomy): Eukaryota > Metazoa > Chordata > Aves > Anseriformes > Anatidae > Aythya > Aythya ferina. The sequence continues at coordinate 25,933,866 of NC_140305.1, forward strand.
GTGTGTTTATCCCTACAATCAGCATCCAGATGCTAAGGAGGCACTGAATGAACAGGATGCTCCTTTGTGACTGGCTTGCAGCAGTCTGCAAAGCTCTCCTGTAATCCTCTCATAATTTATACTAAAAATGTAATGCTTGGCTTCTGAATCAAGGCCAACATGGATTCAGTTCACTACATGGCAAAGCAGGCATCAACCAGTACTGGAAGTCCAATGGACACAAGCCTGCTTCTTCCTCATATGATCAGTGCTATGCAGCCAAAGCACTGACAAGATATAATCAGAGATTTGAGCCCACTTTCCCAAAAGACTGCTTTCTCCAGAAGGTCAGAAAGTCAGAAAGATGCAGATACCTGCATCTGTGACAACATACTTGCATCAGAGGGCCGGTTGTGTTTTGGTTTGGTTTTATTATTTAAGAAAAAATATTCATACACTTAAGCAAGCAGTGACAGGCTCCTCGGGAGAGGATCTGCACCTGCCTCCTGTGCCACAACACACTCTTCTCGCCCAAGATAGCAGTGGAGGGAGCCTTTGAAGACACAGTGAGGCTGCGGGGTTTGACATTGCTGAGGAGGTACAAAACCAGGGTGAGGTTTCTCGTTCCCCTCACACCTACACAGTCCTGGCAACACAAATCTGAATCTGCGATCTAATATTACTACCACCTCCCAGAGGTATCACTTACTGCCTTGCTGTTTCATTATTTAAGTGCTTATTATTCTGCTGTACAGCTTTACTTGCACAAAAATTATCACTATAAAGGAGCTGCTTTCAGACTCCACGTATGCATTAATTTTTGAAGGCTTTATATGAGTAGCTTCAGTGCAGAACCCCACTCATGCTGCTCACCCAAGTAGTCCCAAAGGTTTCCTAACACAAGTCAGATGAGTGGGTGAGGAAGCGTCTGCTGTTTTGTTATTTTCTGAGAACACAAAATTTAGACTGATTTGGCAGGGCTCAGCTTCAAGCTCAGAGAAACCTGAAGACCAGGCTGGGAGTCTTGCTATTTCTGCTCCAAAGCTTTCCCAGCTGAGCAGACAGCATTCAGAGACAGACACATTGATTTAGAATTCACAGGAATTTAATTTTCAGGAGAAAGATGACTTTTGTCCCCATTTTTTTTCCCTCCAAATCAGCTTACTTTGAAGGCCAATGCAAATATCCTAAATGTATGCTCATGTATCTGCCCTACTTCTGCAACCTATTTTAAGCATTAAGCAATTCTAAACAGTCTGATTCATCTCAGGTTATTAAGGAGAGAGATGGAAAAAAAGAAAAGAAGAATGGTCCCTAACATCTGATTTGATTTTGATAACTTCAATTCTTTGTTTTAGATATGTAATAACAAAATAGTTATTATGATTCTGTGACAATCAGAAAGACTCATTCAATTTTTAGTATTTATCTGGATTTATGCAAATTCACATAACTTAAAAGGTAATATGATTAAGACAGGATTTTCAATTTAATTCTCCGAGTATGTGCATGTCCTTTCTTCTTATGCAAATTATGGGGACTAGTCAGTATTTTTCTCCTCTTAGATCACTTTTCCTAAAAATAAAACACTTCAAGTGTGTACAGTGACATTCAACTTATACCTGCAGCTCCGCACCAGCCTAAATAAGCATCTGGCTTTAGCTGTAGTCTAAGCACCAATATTTCCCAACACCACATTTTTCATGTAAATGAAGATGAAGAAAATAGAAACGAGAGCATCCATGAAACCATCGTGGTCAATTTGTCAAGACAGATAAACATAGTGCCTGCATCTGAACTAAGTACCTCCCTGCTTTGTGCCCTTGCATCAATTAACATTTAATTTGACTTTTTACAACCTCACTTATCACCAGTTTTCATTCCTTTGAAGCCAGAAAATGTTAGCTTTTCAAGTCTGTTGGTTTATGATTACTTACAACCAATGCAATTTCCGTTGAACATAAGACAAGATTAACATACCACAAGTGTGATGCTCCTGCAGTATTTGTGAAAAGAAATTTGAAAGCATAAAAAAAAAAAGGAAAAAGACTACATAATCCTGCTGGCAGCTTTCTAACAAATATATTTGATGACAAACTAAACCAAAAGCAGCTGCAGAAACAAATTGTGTCTTTATCAGTTTAAACATTATCTGGGCCTTTGAGGGAAAAGGCACTGTCTCACTCTCCTGTTTACACTGCATCAGATCAAAGTAGCAACTAATCGAACTGCAAAACAATTTTAAGGAATTGCAATAGATATTTACACTGCCCACAAGTTCATAATGATTCTGTAAAAATTTTGACACCATGTCTACAGAAATAAAGCAGTAACTCTACATGTTTTTGTTGTTTGCTTGTTTTAAATCAGGATTCGAGAGCAGTTTAGGTGAAGGCTTATAAAACTGAGCAGATGCAGCCCCTCTCCTGTCAGGGTGCAACCTCACCTCTGTGTGACTGTGGCACAAGGGAGGTGTGAGCACAGATGGTGTTGGAGACCTGTCCACCTTGATGTTTCTCCTCTCCTTCAGGTTTCTCAAAGTGCTGCTCTCAGTAGGTTCACCTGAGACACCTCACGGGGCTGACATGCACAGAGCAGACCAGAGCCTGCAGCATCTCAGTAGACATCAGCTGCTTTATTCCAACTGAGCAGTTAAATAACCAAAGCCATCCCCTATTCTTACTGCTGCGAACAAGAGTTTTCAGCTCAGCAGAGCCCGTGTGGCACAGCTGTACATCTCACATACTCAAAGCTTGAACACCAGCTATAAATAGAGCCCCTGCCTTCTCAGCTCAGTACCTTGAAGCACCCGCTCTTGCAAGAAATTAAAGTTCTTCATAAGGGACTGCATGCACACACACATTTACATCCACAGCTCCAGTCTTCAGAACAAAGCACTGGTGGCTAAAATGCAACTCAGGAGCTAAACCTGGCTCGGGAAGCTCCAGGCCATTGCGTTTTTCTCCTACCTGAATTCTGTACTGCAGCCAGGGGAAGGGACTGGGGTAGGACCCCTACAACAAGGGAAGTAAAAGCACACATGGCACAAGCCACGGGAAGCAGGCACAACTCACAGGTCACAGCCCAGGATGGGTAATTGCTAGGCAGATACCCAAAACATGCCTGTACCCTTAGCCTTGCAGCCTTCTGCCCAGGCAGGACACAGGGACAGGAGAGTCTGGAGATGAGTTGGAGGGGCAGAGCACAATAAGGAAAAAAAATATCCACATCCATGCAGATAAGTTCTAGAGTCTTTCCTTACATAGGAAAAAATGTCTTTCATGGAGAACTGATGCTTTTTCAAAAGCAGCAGCTTATTAAAAGGGATGAACATCCTTATAAATTCTTTTTGATTCCTCTGATGCTACAGGAAGGACCATCTGCATCCATCTCCCTTTCAACTTCTGATGTCTCAGCAGCCTCCACTTCCCGAAGAAGCACACCACCGTGGAGAAAGCTGTGAAAGATTTCACCTCCACCCTCTTCCTAGGGATTTACTTGATAAGATGCATCAATTAATAGAGAGAACATACAAAACTTTAGTTAGCTGTTTGGATGCAGTAAAGTGAACTCAGCTGAGCAGCTTCTTTTGAAGTAAGACTAGTTTTTTGCTCCTGCTGCAGAGGGGAGCACCAGCATTCCCCCCAGGGAGCTCGCAGCAGGTTGGCTGCCAGCAGCACAGACAACTCGAACATGCAAGCAATGCCTTTGGAGGTGGCTGGGTCCCATGGGACCTATGAGACTGGAGAGCAGTGGTCCCAGAGAGCTCGCTGCCAATTAAAGATTCATTTCATCATCCAAAAGAATAAAATAAACAAACAAGACCTCACTAAACTCTTCCCTTTCTTCAGGGCACTTTGCTCTTCCCTTGCTGTCTGGATTCATCCCTTAAGATTTCCATAAAAATTGAGTGTGACAAAAAGAATTTCAGCACATTAACAAGTGGGAATTCAGCAAGATACCCAGAGGTATCCAAATGAAGTTACCATGGTACGAGAGCAGTCTTGAATCATCTTTTCTTTCCAGCTGCAGTCTACATTAATTGAAATACCTGTTTTAAAGACAGTGACAGGAAGGTAGAAGAGAGCACTTTGATCTATAAAAAACATTGAAAGGAACATGCTATAGTGTCAGAAAGAAGAAAGAAAGAGGAAGGAGACCTATGAAAACTAAGGATAAAGCAAGCATAATATAGCATTAAAGAAGAATTGTCAGAGAAAATTGTTGAAGGGAAGCCTCAAGAATAACTTCCTGCAACTCCTTTTAATCTCTGAAAATTTCAACATCTACATGATGAAATGCAAAGCATCAAAACACCAGGAGAAAAATAAACTCTTGTGCTTAAAAAAAGTGAGGGGATGGTTGTGCCATGTACAGCTTATCATCAACAGGAAAATTCTGTAAGAAGGGTGTTTTCAGCAACTAAATTACTCTAAACTTGGCCAACTTCAGCCAGAGCATTCAGCTGCTACTTTTAAAAAGCTCACAAAATGCAACACCATCTGTGTTCACTGCAAGTACAGATATTTGTCAAGTTAAAAGCCAATAGCAATGCGTATGACCTTCTGGACAAGAAATATTTCCATGAGCAGAATTTTCTTCCCATTATTTACAATTGTTTCTTCTCAATGCAATCGCATCAGCCCTGTTTTATAGGGATGTTTTCTGCAAGCAGAATTAGGTCCTATTCATCCATGAAAACATCAGTGTTTTGATGAAAACAGATTCATCTAGGCACACATTAATACAAATCACTTTTGAAACGTCCAGCATGATGTAAAGCTAAGAAGCTACTAGTCTTTTAATCATCAAAAGCCAGGAAAATAATATTGCAGCAAGAGCCATAGGTCTATGAAAACAGTAAATTCAGGGACAGATTTCTGGCAGAAGAATGTAACAAACCATTCTAAGAGGATTCTCTTATTTTTCAGAAATGAAATATAACTGCCAGCTTGGCTAAATTAAAGTCTGTTCAGAACTCTAACCAAAAATCTGCAAAGTCCATACAAAGCTACTCAAGGACAGAAGATTCAATCCTTTGTGTCTGACGACCCGAATCCCACACAAAGCTGGTACGGCTGCCTTTCTGGCAAGGGACAGCACAAAGAAAAACACTCGCTGGGATATAAAAGAGTTCTATAAACCAGGAATGAACATGTCAGTGTTTTTCTCTTCATCTACCTTTGTACTGATTTCCTGATGTTGCTTGAACTTAGCCCAAGCACGAAGGCAGCCTCCATCTGTTCTCATGAGCAAGGAACAAGATGAAGATTGCTAAGTGACCCCGAGAGCTCCTACAGATCCTGGGCTGGCTTCAGAGAAGCACAGAAATCCTCCAAAATGCCTGAATGCAGATACAAGGCTCGTCACTAGACTGTCAGACACCAAAAAACACTATGGTTTTATTTTATATATATATATATACACACACATATATATAAACACTGGATAGAATCCCTTGTGTTTCCACTTTTTTTTCTGGGGGGGGAGGGAGGGAAGAACAAGTTTGTGTGTGGAACAAATATGCCAGCAAAGTATCACAGCTAGATAGAAGCTCAGACAAGAAAACTGACTAGTATACAAAGAGCTAAATTAACTAGAAGTCACTGAAAACTTTCTTACCTTCCTCTCTACAAAGAAAAAAAATCTTTCCATCTGCCTCATCACCACGTAAGATTACAGCACACCCTCACCTCAGCTGTCCCTGAGCTAGGGACAGGGACTCACATCAGCCCTGATTTCAAAGCAGATGTCAAAGAGGGGAATGTTTGTCCCAGTGGGGTAAGCAACAAGAGTGGGACATGTGGAGCAGCTGGGAAACCTGGGGCTGGGGCAAGTGAGGACAGATCAACCCCAGGCAAGATCTTGGCTGCAGAAAAATGCATTTGTCTTTGGCTTATGGTTTAGTTGCAGCAGTTCCTGTAAAAGCACCCACCTAACTTTGTTCAAGGATGGGGCTGTTTTGCCTCACAAAACTATACTGGTTAGAAAAAGCAGCTATTACTTCAAAAAAATCAGGAAAATGTATAAACTTTCAAGTAAAATTATTTAATACATTCTATGCCTCGATTCATTAAAAATTACCCCCCACATTTCCCAAACTGTAACTTATTTCTCTGAGATGCTATGCTGTTAAAATTACTCAGCCATCCATCAGCTTCAGACCATAGATGAATTCCCCCGCCCAGCAGATGTTACTAGCTCAGAGCACTCAGAAGTACGACGCTCTTCAGTGTAGCTATTCCCATTATTAAAAGTCTCCTTAAGGAAATAAAAGGCCAAACAAAAGGCATCGCTGAAGATGCCCAGAAGTTGGTGCATATGCTTTCGGAGCTATCAAAAGGTGCATTAACCAACTTCCAGCAGGAAGGCACCCATCTGTTTTATGCTGCTGGCAGGCAGTTTGGCTAATTAAGCCTCCCAGGCAGGGTACAGGTCCCCAGTGGGATCTCAACCCCGCGTAAATTTAGAATAATCTCCAAATCTTTGAGCCTTTGATTGATGTCCCAGTTACTTCGCAACCATTCATGGGATTCCTCTGCTTGCCTTTACTTTAGACAGGTGACTGATTTCTGCATAGTCAGTACTAATTAACACGCCGATGGCAGCAGTTAGGACTGTCAACGCTAGTTCTGGAATGCAAAAGCACTTCAGGCTCGATCACAAAGTAAACTGTTACATATCCCCTAATGGAAAACAATTCCAAGTTTCTACATGCAAATCCAAATAAGAAAAGCACTCAATCATACGCAGATTGTTGCACGAGTTCCCAGCCAACACAAGCTCTGCCACCAGGGCTTGTTGCAACCTGGACCACTAGGTGACTGTGGCATGGGGAATGCCATGGGACTAAGTATGTAAAGATCAGCAGGAGTCCGTTCAAGGGTTAGCAACTCAAATTCAGGAAAAATGTTTCCTTTACAAAGCTCTTAAGCAAAGACTGAAGACTTCTGTTGCAAACATCCTGAACAGCCATGAATTATGTCCTATTCTCCTGAAACAAATCATCCTCCAAAATATATTATACACTATTTAATATACTCAATTAACGACCATCCTCCCAAAATACATATCCTCCACATTTCTTAGATTAGGTCCAGATTTACCTCTGAAGCAGGAGCATCATGCTCAACTCACCAGAAGCCAAATCACCACTGGTATAAACCCCCAAAGTCTGCAGAGTTGTACAAGCTTTAGCCAAACAATGAATTTGTCTCAACACCTACAAGGAGTTCACAAGTTTGACAAGGTCCACCCTACACTGTGTGACATTTCTGATGCCTTTAAGCTCTATTGGACGTGTTTAAATATGATACATATTTAATGAAAACAACCCTACATGAAAAAAAAAAGAAAATTAACAGGATAACAAAGATTTTTCTTCCTGGCTCTGTGTTAGAGCAGAGGATTAGCATACTAGTTCAGAGGTAGCAAAAGGAAAAAAAGATGTGGATTTCTCCCTAAATACTGGCAAAAAAAGTTTCCAGCACCACCCTCGTCCCACAGAAGTTTCCTGGTAGCCCTGCTCTGGCTTAGGAGGCTCAGAACTGATGTTCCCTTCCAGCAGGCATGGGGCAGGGTAAGCACTGCATTTGTAAATATCCTGCACAGGTATAACCTTGGCAACATATAAGGTGAATCACAGGCTGGTGTCCTGGTTTTAATTAAGCCAATCTACCACAGGAATTCACTTTTTTTTTTTTTTTTTAAACAACTATTCCACATCAGACAAGTTCCTTCAGTAGGATCCATCTGCAGAGAAACTGTTGAGATTTAAAGAAGGTTTTTTTTTATATCTAAAATAAAATGAACGAATTTCAGCCTCAGAGCTTCACAGAGTTAAAACTTTCCACACCAATATTAAAAGATAAATCCAATATTCTTCCCTGTAAAGATTTTGAAATTACTGTGTTTAAATGTCAGACAGCACAACAGTATTTTCCATAGACTAATCTAGCACCAAATATCAGCTCTTCCTCAATAAAACATGTGCTTCCTGCAACTGCAGAAATATTCTCAATAGGCCAGAAAAGTTTTCTGCTGATCAGAATGCATTTTCATTCTTGTCTGTCCATCAAAAAAAGATTTAGAGAATACACTTTGCTTTGTTCTACTGGGGGGTAAAAAACACCAAATAGTGTTTTTTTTTTTTTTTTTTTTACAAAAAAGCCCCCAAATAGGGCTGGGCTCCAGCATGACTCATCCACCATACACTACCATGGTGCCAGGCACACCAGGCAACCCCTAAACCCTTAATAAAGACATGTCTTAAAAGCAGCATTTGTTTTAGAGTTCAGCAATTTTTCTTGCATATGATCCATTATCTGTCCTACAAGCCTTTCTGCCTCACACACAGAACGAAGCATTAGGAAATTTAGTTAAAATTAAAGTCATGCCACTGAACTCAGAGGGCCACTAAAAGCAATCGACCTACAGAAGAAAAATCTCTCTTTAGCAAATTCCCATCTCAGAAGAAAGTGGCAGCTAAAGCCACAATCCACAGGAAAAAAAAAAAAAAATCCATTTCATGAGACTAAATCATGTTATGGGAAAAAATATATACATATTCCATTATAAGTTGCCACATAAATAAGGAACACAATTATTTCTCGCAGCTCTCTGCATTTTCAGAAATATTATACTAGTCAGAATTATAATTGAAGTGACTCTCCCTGACGCTTGGGCTTCATTACGTGTGAATTCATAGCTTCTGCTAAAGAGTATCTGAAGATATCAGACACTTTGCATGCTACCATTAGGTATCCAGGAACACGTTGTTATTACAGACGAGGAGAGCAGTGAGCTGGAGACATGAACAACGAACAAATGTCATCCTACCCAGCCAGGTAGCTATGGATAACAAGATTATTTTTCAATAGTTGAGCTAAATTAGAGATAAAGGATTAAAAAGCCATCACTCTGGATATTGGTATCCTCTAATTCTCCCCTTTCCCTCCCCTTAAAACTGTTTTGAAATATTGACTTTGTAAGGACAACATCATCACTTTCTCAAGCTGAGCCGATTGGATCTGAGCCCATATAAATAAAGCAACAGACAATAGTCTCACAGACATCCCCAAGCAAATATCAATTATTTCTTTGAAAGGACCGCAGTTATTATAGTTGCTCCGAGGCAGGCACCTAAGCCACAGCATTTCGCACATTATAAAACAAGACAGAAGATGAATATGCATTGCTACCAAGTGTTATGCCATTTTTGTGGGACTTCTAATGTCAGCAGCAGAACAACTTTACATACCGTGAAGCCCAGACACATAAGCATGTACTGCCCTGGAGCAGAGGATGAGCAGAGCCTACCCTGGCTGCAGGACTTCTTGGATGTCAACGTTATCATCTTCTTTAACCTCATACTTATGAAGGGACCAGTAGAAGCTCTTGGACAGAAAGGTGATAAAGAATAGGAGGGGAAAATTGAGCTGTCCTTCTTTCAGACAGAGCCTTGCTCGACAAAGAGATGGGATCTGCCACAGCAAAGCAGCTTCTCCAGCCTGGCCTCTGCACCAGGAGGGAAACTGAGGAACACACCAAAAGATTAGGCTTCCTGGGGATCATCTCTGGCAGGTGATCAAGTCAGATGGGGATTCTCTATCCAGGAACAACACAGCGATTGGGGACCAAACAGTCCAAAGAACCCAGCAGGCCCTGAGCTCCCCAGGCCTGTGGCATCTCAGCCATAAAGCTGAGCATCCACAAGGCAGGAGCCACTAGATACCCAGCAAAGAGGGACTTCAGCAGAACAGAAATAAACCATCACTAGCCAAAAGCTGACAGCTTTGGATTAGGCCTCTAGTGGAGGAGCTAAACAATTAAACAAAAAACAACTTGCTGCTATCTGTATTCACTTGCATGATCTGTAATAGATAACCCAAACCCCAGTGACACAGGAGATCTGGCAGAGATCAGCAGTTTGAACATCACAGATCTGGTCCATCATCATGCTCCACATCCATCAGCACATCCCCAGCAGACACAAAATACAGTAATTTTCATTCCCTGGTTAGTTGTAGGCCAGTTCAACAGAAGCAGCTCCGTTCCCTAACCTGCTAATTAGCTAAGGGATCAAATGGCCATTGAGCACCTTCTTAACTGTAGCAGAGCAATTCTTTGAAACAAGCTGGATTTAATTTCAGCAGAAGGATTTTTTGTTCATAAAGGAAAATCAGCAGCTCCCCATCACCAGAGCTCAATCAGACAAGTGGCCAAGGAAAGTGGCCAAGAAGCAAATAGCAGCAAAGCTCAGATTAATTCATCTTTGAATAAGAGATAACAATGACGTTTCACTATCAAATGTCAAGAAGAAGGTACAGTCATGGCAAAAGAGCACCAAAATACTGATCAGAATTAATGCTTTCTTTAACATTTCAATGAAAAAGATTTACCCCTTTACAATAGCAAAAAGCAGAAACAAGTTTGCGGAAAGCCAGAATCCAAACTACATTCTGGATTTTAAATACTCTATGAAATTTGAGTCAGTTGGTGCAAAAATTGGTTCAGATAGCCTGTTACACCCTTTAGATGGAGCATCCTTTGAATGTCCTCACCAGCTCCATGATAGAAGTTAACGACTCTTCTCCCAAGGTCTTCTCAGACCTGCCTAAGAACTTTTAAAGCAATATAGGAATACCCTCCTCTGTCCCAGAAATGCACTTACTAGTCTACATCACAAAAAAGTTAGGAATGAAGAGTAATAACTACAAGATCACACAGATGCAAGATTTTAATTATTTAAGCTTAAAAAATTTGTACTGGCTGAAGTTTTCAAGGGAGTTTAAAGGAAACTGGCTTCAAAGTTGCTTTAAAATTCAGGATCTTTTGAAAGTCTCACCCATCATTAATATCAGTAACTCCTGCCAGCCAGAAATAGTCTGGAAATAAATATGCAGCGTGTCAAGAAGAACCAAAGAGAAATAATCAGATAAGTACCTGTTTCCAACACTATTCTTCCAGCCTCCTACTCAAGAAGGAGCTCAGCTTCAGGGTTAATTACTAGTCAGAAGATAAGAGCATCTTCCCTGCCCTGCTTTATGCGCAGCACACGTACCGTCCTTGGCAGCCGTGAGCAGAGAGTGTAAGGCAGCACGAAAGCAGGCGCAGGCTGTGTACTGCATTGTGCCTCTGCTTTCACAGCTCCTTTGGAACGTTATTTGGTTCAAGACCTCCGCTTTTTGTTCCCCACTTATGGGAATGCACTTAAGCGAATCCTTTGGGGGTACAAAAAAAAAAGTTGTTTGTTTGATAAACAACAGCCACCCCAAAAATAGCAATCCCTAACAGGCAGTAGAGGGAAGAGAGCTTCCCCAGCCAGAGGAATTGGCTGGATTTACCCAATTGCAATAATTGTTGGTTTTTGTTTTGTTTTGTTTTTTTTGTTTTGTTTTGTTTTTTTACTATTTACTTGTTTTTACTTTTCAAGTGAGGGATATCCTCTAAGGGTTTTCTGTGGTCTCTGCCATGGAAAGCTTAAAAAGCCAGTACCTTAATGCTGCTGGAGGCAGCCCACCACAGGACCTGTCAGCTTTACTAGACCAGCTACAGGGGGCACAGCTGACAACTCCCCATGTCTGCATGACAATATATTTAACAAAAATGCAATGCTTTGCCTCTCACTCATGAGCAGTTTCTTCTGAGCTGATGCTGACTTCAGCAGGAGGAGGTGAAGAAAGGTGACCCAGCCCGGTTCAGATGTGAGGCCACAAGTGGACACATCCTTACAGGTCACCACCTGGCTTCCACCAGCAGCTCCTGCTCAGCCACTAAATAAAGCCACCCCTGGAAAACATCCGCATTAGGAGGCTTAATAATCCAGCCATGTTGTCTTGACCATGAATAAATTAGAACTTCAGCATAAATTAAAACACGCAGTAACTGTTGAATACAAGACGTCTGCAAACTATTAAGCTCCGGTGAAAATAGGACACAATATTGCACAACAGAAGGGCACCTCAAATCCCTTGGCAACATCTCCTGATCCCGTCCTTGAACTAAATCAGCAGTCTGAGTAGTTGCACGACATTATGCATGTCCATATAAACAGATATCCTCCACCAAAACAAAAGGGAAGCAGACCTTTACAGAAAGCAAACAAATTATTTCTGCTGCTGTAAAAAGTTCAGGGTCAAGACACCTCCGCTCGTACGTGGGCAGTGACCTGGCAATTCAAAGGCTGGTATTCGCTGTCTTTCTGCAAGAAGTCCCATGAAACATCTCCTGTAACATCCCCTGTATGAAACAAAAAGCATCAAACAAGCAGAGATTCAGGGCCATGTTTTATACCAACACGAACTCCAAATCTTTCTTTGGAAAAAAATAGCGTAACTACTGCATCAGAAAATAGAGCACAAAGACCATAATTGAGGGAGAAAAGCTACTTTCAACACAAAAAAAAAATGTAAGTAGTATTTATTTTCAAGTGACAGGAGACAAAAATAGTTATTTTCTGCAAATGACAAGATTTACCAATACCTGCCTGTTTGGCTGAACATGCGCTCCTGCCCCATCATGCTGGGCTGGGGAAGCCCAGGTGCCCTACAATATGCAGGCTCAACCTGCTTGTGTGGTACCAGCTCACATCAGGGATGGCTCTCAGCTCCATCACAGCACCCATGGTGGTACCTTAAGGGGAACAAAACTTCACCCAGGTTGGTATGTCTCATCCTTCATGGTCAGACCACCCCATTCCCATGCTCAGACTGAGCCTGGGGGACAGAAGCAGGCTGTACATACAGCTGATAGCCTTCTGTGGCATTTATCCTGCACTTGCTGCTGGGAGGCAGATTAAATTTTCTGCATGTGCAAGGGGGTGACTGAGAGCTTAATTCCTGAGTTCTCACATCCTCAGCATACCTATCCCAACTCTGCCTAGATGTAACAGCTCACGGTCTGTTAAAAATGACAGGAGTCATTTTTATAAACTTTAGATATATTTTTCTCAGAGGAAGCACTGATATTCAGATTTCATAAGATTTAAAAAGTTTAATAAACTTTCTTTTACATGTTCAACTCAACTGCTTCAAGCCTCACAAAAAAAAAAAAAAAAAAAAAGCCCCAAATGCCCCCATGCTCCAAACCCAGCTGTGTTAGGGCACATACCTCTCTCTTCCTTTGTGCAGAGCCTCATTAAAGCCACTATTTCAAAACAAAATGTTCTCCTAGCATCTTACTAAAGCCAAAAATAATCTTATTCACAGATGTTTACAGAAATCCATACAGCATATGTATAATATTATGAAATTTGGAACCAAATATCTGGGATGCCTAAGGAGATGTCTCTAGAAACTAAGCTAGAGAGGTCAGAGAAACAATTTTGGAAACCAGCTAATGCAAGAATCAGCTCTGCTATCAGTGGTTTAGGCTCCCTTGCTGAAATAACTCCTGTTCCCTGGCATCTTCTAAAGGACAGAGAGCAGGCAATGAGCTTTAACATGGATGGAAGCTGGTCCCCAGTGCTACCTCTGAAACACTGGAACCAGCACTGATCTACCTCAAAGTTTTCCCAAGCAAGAGCTCCAGTTTGTTTTCCAGTGAACTGCTAGAGACTTCAAACACCCTGCAGTCTAGCTACTGTACTTCAGATGTCATATTCACTATTGCACCCTCTGTTTCAGTTTTGCCATCATTTTCCAGTAAAAATAAAGGAAAGAAATAGTATCCTGCTCAGAACAGGTAGAACTGCAGTGTTCTGGCTCCCCAGGGTCACCAAAGGGCTTTTGAATCCTCTAGATAACTTCTTTTTCATTCAATTAGTACTCAGCAACAAGGAAAGTATGCCAATTTGTTTTAAGGGGTTAAGGATGGAGTCTGTGGTTGAAAATCCAATTTGCATCCTTTCTAGTCGCAGCTCAAAGGTTTCATACCCCGTGTTATTTGTTTCGGTGACAGAACAGGTACAGACACAAACTGCAGTGTGCTAAAAAGGGCACAGGGAACAGACTTAGCACCGTGGGTTTTCTGATTTCCACCAGAGTTTTATTTCAGTGATTCATTAGTATCCATGCCTTGTGCCTGTGTGCATGAAGTGTGTTTATGAGAATGAGATGAGTTTCCATCTGGGATGTCTCTAGTCTTGATTTGATTTAGGAGAGCAGATTTAATAGGCAGTTATCAAACACTTCCTTGATTCTGCTTTTAATGTAACATGGACAGAGATTTAAGACTTCAGTTGACAAACTAGACATGAGACAGAATTGGGTTTCTTTTTCAAACAACTTTTCAAATATCTTGTAAATATTGATAGACAAAATGAGAAGAATTTATGAAAACATAAAATAAATCCACCCTTCCTATAAAACTTGATTAGAACCATTGATTAGGTAATAAAAGCCTACAGTTCGCCTTTCATAAGCTACAAATGATGTGTCCAAAGATAGGAGCATACTCTTTAAAGTTGCTGGAGAAGATGCAACATCCTTCAAGTCTTTGTAACCCTGTTCAAACCAACAGGATTGAGTAAAATCAAAATCAGACCTTTAACATACTCTGTTTTTCTAGTGATTAATGGCATTGGAAGAACTCAACAGCTACTGCTGGCTTTAGGTCATGCCCCAGGCAGAGCCCAAGGATAAATCTATACCAGTGATTAAAGAAAAAGGCATTATATGGATTTCAAATACTTGCAACAAATTGTCCATAAGAAATCCACTGGCTAGAAAGTATTTGCAGAATGTATTAAAAGCTAACACTGACTTACAAGTGAACTCAAAAAGTTTTACTGTGTTCTCAGACAATTTGGAGAGAGAATGTTATAACTTCCTCACAATCATTATACATTCACCTCAAGGGTCATTTTAGATACAGATACACGCAGGCTATAGGATAAAGCAGGCGAGCTGACACCGAGTAAATCTGCATGATCTCGGCAGTAAAAATTCCACTATGGATCAGCCTGGAGTTCACCAACAAATCCAACACACCATTTCCTTAGTAACACAGTTTAATGATGGACTTGGCAGTCCTAGGTTAAAGGCTAGACTAGATGATCTTAGAAGTCTCTTCTAAATTCATAGAACAGAATAGCAGAACATATTCTGGCTTTAGTTTAAGTTTACAAACAACTGAGTTTACCTTGGACTTGTCAAGCTGGTCTGATCAATCAGTCTATTGCCTAACAGCAAAGCCCTTCGGGAGCCACTACTCCACTCCCATTTGGTTGCTGGTACATTACCTGCTAAAAGCAGACCTACTGCTCTTGCCTGCTTTGTCATGCATTGCATGATTTGGGGAAATTTATTTAAACTGACTTTGTTTATCCTTATATATAAGATAATTTAAGATACGCAAGATTTAAGTATCACTTTTAAGTACTTTGCAATAGTGATATAGAGACTACAGCACACTTCAATCATGTTAAGCTGCAAGAATATCCTTCTGAGCCATGGACAGGAAAAAGGAGAGCTCATCATTAGAGCATGGGTACAATTTAACAGAGCTCAGTAAAGGCTGATGTACAAAGGGACACAGGAACATGATACACTGTGAGAACTGACTGAATGGGTTATTTAACCACTTTACTTTTTAATCACTTTTTTGAAAGGGATAAGCAAAAAAAAAAAACATTTGCAAATGGCTCTAGCTGGATTTCTGGTGGTCCTACTCAGAAGCATAAGGAAGACTTTAACGGCAGAGAGAATCAATCATTGCTGCATCTGAACACTGACATTACACTGAATGGAAGAACTGACAAAATGCAAATCTTTTCTTCTTCAGAAATGTCATCCTTTGCATTTTGTCTCCCTTCAGACTTCCCTGGTATTAAAAAGCTGACTCTGCTTGCGAGGAAGCAAACGGCATGAAGACACCTCCATTCAGGGGAGCTTGAAGGGCTGTCAGGGGTAAGAAGCAAAGTAATCAGCAAGAGCAGGAAAACCAGCACACGGCGAGCTCCCACTGCAAAGCATTAAAAAGCCCCTGTAATAGGAGACAAACCTCAGAAAGTGTCAAGTTGAGAAATGCTTTGACAAAGATAATGCACAAATAAAAAGGTAGAATATTTGGGGAGAGTCAGCAGTGGAAAAGAAAACAATTTATACATAAACTCCAGTAAATGCTCAAAGCATGAAGTGGGCCAGACAAAGTTTCAAGAGAGCTGCTGGATTATAAGCACACAACATAGCAAAAGTCAGCAGAAGAGGAGTCAGCCTGCTCCTTTCTGTGCCACCCCAAAGCAGGTCGCAATGCCTGTGTCACAGTGAGCCCACCCAGGCCCAGAAGCACTTCTCAAAAAGCAATTTAAGGTTTGATCCCATACCCTGGATAGCTTCAGGTGGAACTACCCATTAATATCTCTCACTTTGATTCTTCTGGGGTCACCTGTGTTCATGTTGGCCACATGCACCAGGAGCACCGAGCACCCACCAGCACAGGGGTTAGCACTGCAGAGCCACTCACATTGTCAAAGTGTCCTCAGAGCTTGGCACAGACCAGAATTACCAACCTTACTGAGCTCACTGATATATTGCAGTTAGCAGCCCACCACCAGCCCCATCCAGGAAGCCAGCGTGTCGAAACAAAACATTTTTGCATAGCGCACGCAGCAAATCACTCGCGAGGCTCCCTGCGGACCAGCCATATGCTGCTCAGCGCTCCATCCAGCATCACACGTCACCAACTCTTCCCCTGCACAAGCCAGTAACAGCAGCCTGCATCACGGGGGAAAATCACCCCACAGAGAGCCTACGGGGCCAGCTCAGGGTCCCACCGGGTCCTGTGGCACAGCAACAGCCCAGAGCCACTCGCAGAGAGGGAGATTTACTGGGGAGGCCTCGCAAAGTGAGCCAGCACCAAGCCCTCTGGAGAAGTCCTCCTCAAAGGGCAGGTGTGCCACACAGAGATAAATGTTATCCTTCTGCCTCCAAAGTTCATTCTTGTTGATAGTAAGGACTCCCTCGGGCTTCAGTCCTCGTAACAGGCTACGCACGTGGAGAGGATCCAGCGAACGATTTGAGCTACACCTGAGTGATACGGCTCAATTTGGCTCTAAATAGCTCCTTGTTATCCAGGGCGTGGAATTACAGATTTCTGTTCATCGCATGTTTTACCACACACTCCCCAGAAGTTCAGGAGCTGCTCTACAGCTTTCTGGTGGAAAGAAAAATGGTTTTATTTACTTTGATTAATAAAGTCTTTGCTCAGATAATGGCATTTCTAGCATTTGCAAATTCAAAAACACTGTAAATCCCTAAAGCTTCCCTGCTCTAAGTCTTTTAAATCTTAGGCAGATTTGAAGTCACTTTAAATCTCATGGAAAGCAATTCACCATAAATCCCCGCGCAGCCAGGACGCCTTAGAGACATTTGGGCTGATAAGAGCACCGAGCCAGGGTGCAGCCCATCCCATCCCAGTCACATCCTCCTCAGAGGAGGGACAGGAAATTGCCAGGTGCTCCTGAAGCATTACAGGAAAACCCCATCATTTGCCAGAAGTATAATTTCTGCCCCACTAAACCTTGGTGTTTTCACCAGGGCTGACTTACTAGTGTCACTTAGTGACACAGCACTCAGAAGCAACTTTTGCAATAATACCTCAATGAATGGTAATAACTTTTACATATTTCAAGCTGCCCACTATGAGAGATTTTTTCATTAGGGTGAAGTTGTTTAGCGATTTTCAGTCACCCTCTCATTTTGCCCAAATGAAGTCCTAGACCCATCATGCAGCATTGGGATTATGGTAGAACAGCATGGGGCTCATTTAGCAGGTTACTCTGCATATTCATCTGATGTAGGAGCACCTACATCTCTTACAGCAACTTGAGAAAAATATCACATTTAGCTTTTCTACAAAACCAAGACACTTTATCCAGTAAAAACAGGTCTGTATCATACAATATTGCTAAAAACATGCATGAACAAAGTGCTGAAATATAAGTGACAGTAGAAAATATTTTCCACCTCCATCAAAGCAAAGCTAGTGGCATTAAGCAACTCCTCCAATTTCAGCTCTGTGAAATGAAGCCTCTGGGAGCCTGTCTGCAGGGCAGTGCACATCTGGAGTGCTGCAGGTCAGCAGCTGGCACAGGCACCGAGGGCTGGGGATTCCCCATGTCAGGCTGCACACCTCTCCCAAAAGCCAAAAATCCAGGTGCTGCTTTCTACACTGAGTTTGGACCATTTCTGTTATCCACGGGTTCGCTTCAGATGCTGGAACCGTTGAGATTCCTGTAGTTTGAGCTCAAAATAAAACAAAGATAAGGCTATGCTAACTAGATACCTTGTTTGACCGATATGACAGTTTGTTACCAAAAACTGTTTTCATTGTAAGGTTTGTTTTTCACTGAAGTGCTTTATTTTTGTTTTAAATTATGTTTTCTACGCCTTAGATCTTTCTAGTTTTACTTCTTGATTACTCTTTTTGGCTGCCAGGAAATGCTGTAACTCTAATTGTGTTGCAGATGAACTTGGTCTCCACAGGGAAAAGCAGCTCATACGTGTTTGTTTATTTTAAAGTTTTAAGGAAGGTTTTATGAGCCTGTGAAAGAATATATTTAGATGCGTTTTTTAAAGTTATTTTCCTTAAAGTGACTGAGTCAACTACAAATAACAATTATTTCCACTCAATTGGAGTTAAACACAGATAACAGTGAATAACAAATGGATGGTTTTACTTTGAAATAGCAAGAGAGACCGTGGCATGGTTGTTTGTAACTGTGATTACTGCTTTAATAGCTCTGGGTACTTTTTCATTATTATTGTTTATGTTATAAATGTTGAAACTCCATTTCTCTTTATACAGCCTAATTCAGGAGCAAGAGCCAGGATTTGGGCTGTAGTCAACCCCTTGCATAGCTGGATCCAGAACAGTTTCTGCTGCTTTTAAATGGCACAGGAGCCAGTCTGGTGGTACAGGCCTTGGAATTAATAGCTCAGCATAGCCCTTTCTCCCAGAGGGAAGAGTGGGCAAGGCAGGCTGCAAGAGCTGGGTTCAAAAAATACACACTGAAGCTAATGGCACAGAGAGCAGAGTGCCTCCTAGCAGAGAGCATGAGGACTGGGATGGAATAATAATAAATTTCTGTTCTTCTTTACATTGTCTCCAGTGCAAAAAGACAGGCTACAGTTTTCACGTTGGTGCCAGGGTCACACACCCTACAGGACTGTAAAACTTCCTGGGAAGCTGTTGGCCAGGTACCTTGGATCACAGCAGCAGTAGCACAGGCTGGGATGTGCCCGTATCAGCACTGCAGGCTGGGATGTGCCTGCTCAGAGGTGCACGCAGCAGAACAGGGCACTCCTTTCCTCTCCCATCCACAAAGCTCTTTGTCCTCCTGCCAAGGAGCAGTTACCCTTAATTCCCATGTAAGCATCAAAAATGGAACAAATACAACCTGGGGAGAACACTGCACTCACAGACAAAGATCAGTACACCCAGTATTATCAAGATTCACAGCAGACTTCCCCAGTTACACAATGAAAAAGTCTGTCTAAGCTGTAGTTTCTGGAAGAGTGCTTTTAAATAAATTCTTCATAAAACCAGAACTGCAGATCTATCAAGCATTTTCGCCTCCAATCTCTTTATCCTCAGTATTTTCATCACCCAAATTCCTCTCATCTGGATTCACCAGTGGGTAACCCTCACAGCAGAGCCGTATTCAGCGCTGAATATTCAATGCACCAAAGATGGCAAATACTATTCTATCTTCATGAGACCGTGATATTCCAACCCTCTGCTTTCAAGTGGTATTTGTTGTGCCTTGGTATCTTTATACAATAACAGAGCAAAGCTACAGCCAATAGAGCCTGTGACTACTACTTGCACAGAGTAAATCCACATGAATAAATCTTATTAAGCTTAAAGGCAAGCAGTTACTGCACCTGTTTGATAGATTTATTATCCCCAAAACCTAGCGCACTGATGTGAAGTGCAGGTATGAATTGAGTAGTTATGCTGTACAAACAGCCAGCTATTAGTTATATTATGGAAACAACAAGAATGTTGATAAGATGCTGCATTGGGATATTTAACAAGTGTCAAAGCCTAAATTGAAAGAGGCAGTTGTCTATGAAAGTCAATGAAGATATTCCTCCCCATATCACGGTTAAATTTCTCTCAAATAGCATACAGGAAAGCATGGGAAAAAAAGTTCATTTCCCCCCATCATCTTAATTAACTTCTTTCAGGTGCTACCACAGGAGCCAGATGAAGCTGCTATGGCTTTGAAGCTGACCCTGCCTCAGCTGGGTGGAGGGCTGAAGACCTCCAGGGGCATCTTCCCACCTAAAACACTCAACAGCCCCCAGACAAGCTGTGCACCCACTCCAACAGCAATCAGCAGCACATCCTTGTCAAAGCATCTGATAGAAGGATGCAGGGGGACACGCCAGACCCTCTGCCCACCCCTCACCTGCACAGAGGTCTGGCTCAAAAGCACAGAGGCGAGCTGCTGATCATGGTCAAGTCTGTTTTTAAGAAGTTGAGTGGCACACGCTGCCTCTCCCCCCTAAAATTGTTTGACATTTGAAAGCCAGTGATTAAATACTGTAAAAACAACCACCTCAGGGATGAAGAAAGCTCAGCTACCTTGTCGAGGTGGTCTCTCAGTAAAGGTCAAGCTGCGTTATGCTACACATACTTTAACGCCTTCTTCAGTGTAACTGATCCTCACATCTGGCTTCAGCCTATTCACCATGATTTAATTTATTTCCTTGCTGATGTTAATAACACTTTTGTCTCTTCTATGCCCATACTATTTATTTATTCTCTCACAATGAGACATTTTGCTGGTGTTAGTCATTTGGGTGTCCTGATGAGACAGAAGTTGTTCTTTCATACATAGAAACTGTGTAAAAATCAGTTTTAAACCATTTGACTTTAAAGGCTACTTCCATTAAGCTATGCTGAATAAAAAACAATATGTTCATCTCTTCTTATTCCCATCTGCTCCAGCACATTTCAGAGAACATTACTGTAAGAGATATTTCTAGTGAAAAATAATTATTGCTATTCTAAAGTAGCTTAGACTGGTGTGAGTGTTGCTGACAGCATTTAAGAAATCCTCACATTATAGCCTAATGAGAAAAGAAGTCTGTAGTGTAAGAGGTGTTTTAGACAG
The DNA here is from genome assembly GCF_964211825.1 of Aythya ferina. Lineage (NCBI taxonomy): Eukaryota > Metazoa > Chordata > Aves > Anseriformes > Anatidae > Aythya > Aythya ferina. The sequence goes on from NC_140305.1 coordinate 25,954,909, forward strand.
AAGTATCACTTATGCTTGCTCGAAGCTGAGCAACACGGCAGAAGCTAACAGCCCAGACCCTACAGGAGGGAACCGACCTCCTCTCACCTCCCCATCACAGTCCCTCCCTGCTCCCCAGCCCAGCTCCCACGTCACTCAGCTACTATATTAATTAATATTACTTTTGTCTAAGAAATAAAAGCCCGGTTTCAAGCCCAGCCCTGGGGTTTGGGAAGCAGCCTCTGGTGTGGCTTCAAACTTCAGCGTCTGAAGTTTCTTCTTGAAGAATGTAAAGCACAATAATTTCATAGAGCACCTTTCCAGGAGGGGAAAAAAAAAAAAAAAAAAAAACAACCTGCATTACAAACAAAAGCATTTATTATTTTACTTGTAGTGTCTCCTGCTGCCACCAGATGGGCCAAGACTGCCATTCAGGTATCATTTTCCATCTCTTTTATTCGGTAACTTCTGCTAATGCCTTTGGACCTCTGGACCAGGTAGATTGCTCAGGAGAAATTTCTGGCCCCGGTTTGTGGCCACCATACTCGCATGCCCTCAGCACCCATTTCTTCAGCTGGGTGGAAGAGCCCTAAAACTTACGCAGCCTCCACAGGGAGCTGCACATGGACCCAAGCTTTACCTTTTGTGCTGTTTCTGGAGCATAAATTCAAGCCAACCTTCACCACAGCCTGGTGCAGGCAGAGGGTCCTACCTGGCCTCCATCCCTACAGCCCCAGCCAACTCCCCACGGCCCCAACGTGAGGAAGGAAGGTCCTACACGGCATCTGTCGTCTTGATTTCTCAGGGCATTCAGTAGGCCAGACGAGGATTTCCTCGATGTGCTGGTCCTTTTGTGGCACCACATTGCCATCTGCTGTCCCTCCCCTTCCCTGGCAGCCTCGGCAATAGCCAGGTGAAATACAGCAGCACAGCTAGCTCAGTCCAAACAAAGCTGTTCAAAATGCAAATAGGGCCATGATCCATCGCTTATTTAAATGGATTTTAACATTTCAATTAACTATTTAAGAAATACAAGGCATGAACCTGCAAGGATGCAGTCAGATGAAGTGCTACAAACAAGAGGCTGTGTACAACAGCAATGCAACTATTAAATCTCAGTACTTCAGGGTGATGGTATGCATGGGTGTATCACTTGAATAGCTGCTTATAGCTCAGAAATTCCATCATCCAGAAACAAATTATGCTTTTTCTGTCGGTAACACATGTTCAGATAATTAAAAAATTTAACTGGTTCCTAAAGCAAACCAACAAACAACTCGCAGCAGATGTAATCTCCTGCTTAAGCCCCACACACAGCAGACAAGCACACCTCAGCTACCTTGTTTTGCAGGCAATGATCCTGGCTTGCCCTTGGTCCTGCTGCTTTTGTTTCCTATACAACCCCTGGGAAAGGCTTTGTAAAGTACAGGCTTAAGCAGCAGCTTTGGGACAAAGTTGCCCAGAACCAGGGATAGAACCTGGGTCTTCACCACAGTGGGAAATCAGAAAAACCTTCTTCGGAAGGTCATCCAGGCACAAATACTGAGAAAATAAGCCCAGCAAAGGGGACTGCCTCCTTGAGAGCTGGTATCCAGCCCAGGGCACTCTGTTGGACATGGCTACCCATTGGAGATGAGCACAGTTACCCTATTTGCCTAACGGTAACAGGTTTGTCTACAGGTACAAGCTGTACTGTATCTTTTCTTTTGTCCTCACTGCTTTATAAAACATCTGAGAAAACACAACAAGTTCAATGCATTTTCCTTAATCTCATGTGTCACAATCCCTGTCACAGGAGCTGGGCAAGAAAGACAGGAGAAGCAAGGGCCTCCTGGAGGCCACTCACCCTCCGGACACCAGCTCACCTTGGATCTTCCTTCACAAAGAGACTCCTGAAGGCAGGAGCTCTTCTTGGCCCTGTTTTGCAGGTAGGGAAGAAAGCAGCTTCCAGAAATGAACCTCACCTGAATGAAAACCACCTTCAGCATGGCCCAGCCATCACTAGAACATGGGAAGCACCCCTCTTCACAAGTGGTTGTGTGTGTGTGTAATTTCACCATGTCTTGACTTCCTTTGTCTGAGGGATGGAAAACAAAGCCCGTTATTAGTGATGGGATAGGTCAATCACTCAGTACTCGAAAAAAGAAAACCTAATGAGTAGCTGGGAAGTGGCATTAACCATCCCTGCAGCCTGACCAGACAGAGCTGTATGCACAGGGGAACAAGCATCACCCATTAACTGCCACAGAACCAGGGGACCAGCTTACAGAGGCAGAAACCAATAGAGAAAAAAATAAAAATCAAACACCAACAGAAACATGGAAAGAACAAAACACAAGGCTGTTTGTTACTAAATCTGTCTATCCTAACTTGCATGCTTACTATATATACATTGATCCTTTTTGCAGCTCACTGCAAGCTCAGGAGGAAGCAAACAGATGGACAATGACTTATCATTGGAGAGATTTGGATCAGCAACTTAGAAATTCAGATCTGTACAGGAGAAGCAAGTTAGTCATCCAAACAAATAGATATACCCTGGGGAGAAGAAAAATCTGGATAGCAAGAGAACTCAGGGAGGAAAAAAAAAAAAAAAAAAAAAGAAAGAGCATGGGCATGCAGAATACAAACAGCTATAAACTGAGTATGAAGAACGACAAAACAAAGCAGTTATGTGCAAGTGACTAGTAAACATTTGTTTCTTGCGTGGCTGCATTTTTAACAAAATGAAGGTGACAGTTTAAGATCTTAAGCACTGAACATTAGTCATTGTAGCACAGAGGTCCCTATATTTGTTTCCTGGCTTTTTGTGCTGCAGAAGAGAGGCCATCACACCCCATGTGCCCCCAGCCCCTTCCCCTGGGCTGTTCATGATGCTCCCTGGGCTCAACAACCACCCTGCATGGTGTGTGCTCACCAGGGTCAGCCAAAAAACAACCTGGTAGGACTTGTGCCCAGAAGGTGAGTTACCCTACCTCGTGCATCAGCAGCTTGATGGGGTGAGATATTCAGGATACATTAACGCCTAGAGTTTAAATATTTAAATTAGTAGGGCGTTAAAGTCACAGAGCACGATCCCTTACACAATTAATAGCTTTCCTGGAGTCATTTCTCTTTGAAACATTTCAGATCAAGCAACCTTGCCAAGGCAGAGGATGGTCTAGAGGATTTCATCATCTCTCATGTCAGTGCTGTGTCATTACCTTCAGTTCACATTACAGATTATATGTAACACACGGTGTCTAGAAATAGCATATGCACTGCAGGTCCTCCTCCCAGACCCTGTTGCTTTGCACCTGTCCAGAAACTGTTTGCCAGATCCACAGATGCAAATTCCAGTAAGTCAGAGGCTACCGTCTTGTTCAGACAGAGGACACCAAGATAAAAAACTGAGATATCGTTGACATTTGCCCTTCGCAGAAGGGAAGGAAGAAAGGAAGGGCTGCATGAGCATTAAGTATTCTCTCCAGGAGCCCGTCAGACACCTGGATTACACTTGGCAGTGAAAGACAGTTACACCAGTCCCTGCTCTGTTTCCATCTACTTGGTAAATTGACAGGGTTGAGCTACTTGCTAGCCTGGCAGCTATTTCCCACCCATCGGGGCACCGATAGCATCAGAACCGCAAACAGGATTTACCTGGGAAATAAAGCCAAGGAAAGGCCCAAACCAAAATCCACATTGGCATAGCTTGAATAGACAAAGCTTTTCTCTTCGGGTACCTCCAGATGGAAGTTGTGATGATTGCTAAAACCAATTTATTATTTTGGTAAGTGTCATCAACATTCAGTGTCTCAAAGAAAACATTGGTCAGAAAGCATACATTTTTTAAATACAGCCCACATCCCATTTTGACCAGAAAACTAACCTTTCTCTATTAAGAGGAACTCTTGAAATTTTCTCTTAAATCATATACAGTTGGCTGCCTAAGGACTTTGGGAGCTTGAACACTGGAAATCAGAGTAAGAGAGGCAGGCTGTACAGACAAGGAAACCCAAGCTTTTGTCCTGAGCAAAGGCAGAAATATTCCAACCTTTCAGCCTGCCTGCTCTAGTATTTTGTTCCCTCCTGCTGCCACGGAGCTGTGCTGAGTGGGTGGCACAGGTATCAGGAAGTGACCCACGAACAAGAGTATCAAAGCATTATAAATACTTGGACTGAAAATAATTTCAGTCCAAGCATGATACCAGACATTGTTTGGTCTAAGAAAATGCATCATTCTAGTTACTTAAACTTGAAATCTAGTTCTTCATAAATGTGAATATTTGAGTGTTCATCGCCAGGACTCTCCAAAGCACCACTCATTTTATATGGCGAGGGGCTCCAGCATCCTTTTGCCAACATCAGTCAAGGAACAGAGCTGAATGAAAGGAGCAGAACAGTCTAAAGGTGCAGTTTGCTTATGATCAGAGGCATTCCCATCCGCCTTTCGGTTATATTTAGCACACTGCAGAGATGGAAACCTCCACTTACATCTGTGTCAGCCCTGGCCAAGCTGTTGGCGAGTTCATAGTTGCTCGCTCTTTCCCTCAAGTCATCATCGCAGGCAGAAGTTAAGTAACACATGCATCAACTCCCTTCTCCCCATTTATTATCCAGGAGAAGCAGAACTAATTAAATATCAGCCTCAAACAGCCAATTCTTTCAGCATGAGGGGGATTGTGAAAAATTCTCCCATTAGCTTCCCATGCAGCACCAGAAGAGCTAAGTTAGAAACCCACCAGCCTGAAGACATTTTCTCCTGCAATTTGCATTTTAATGGGAGAGCAGAGGACTTATTGCTAAGTGCCAGGAGCCGACAGAGCTGTGCACATTCAGAGGGTCTAGCTAATAAATGCACTGACCCATATTTTTCCACATTTTATGGGACAGTGGGGAAAACTGCTGAAAGAGCTCATTTGCAGCCATGTTAATTACACTTTCTGTGGGAAAGCAGAGGAACATGCCACAAAGAGCTACCTGCAGCTGCATTTGTGGGGCAGTTTAATCTACTGTGTAGAGCAGGTAATGGCATGCTGGAAGGACCCTAAGTCCTCTGACAGATGGACCATGGGCCGTGGTGGTCGTGGTCAGGCCCTGATGCTCCCAGGCCATTCAGCCTACTTGCAAAGCCATAAAAGCAGCAGAGCTTTACTTGAAGGGTGAAAATGCTGCATCTATACCAAGCTTTCTTGTGTAATTAGGGCCTCCCAAGTACCCATTACAAACTACAGAAGAGTTCATAAAAGTTCTCATCTGTGGCGTTCACTTCCTCTGATCTGGCTCCGGCCGTGGCTCCCAGGCAGGTGTTTGTGCTCCTCTTGTCACAGTGGGGAAACGGGCAGAGCCCAAGGGAGCCCCCGCTGCCCTCCTGCTCACCAGCTATCAAAAGCAGGGCAGCTCTGCAATTTAAGAGGCATCAGCTTTCATTACATACATCACAGCCCCTCGATCCATCTCCTGAAGCAGAGGAGCGAGGCAGATGACGTTGATACATACAAAAAAGGCAGGAAAGCGAGCTACAGAGCTGACAGCAGAACTGCTTAAATTAAAGGGGACAAGACAGCTGATGGAGGATGAGGTTTGTCCTCTCATCTGTCAGAGCTCTCCTAGCCCTGCAGAAACCTTCCAGAGCTCCTGGCACAAACCCACAGGAGGAGCCCTGGGCACAGGCTGCCTGGTCTCAGGCTGCCACAGCTGCACATATCCAGGTTTTGCTTTCCCCCCTTGGCCTTCCCAGTTCCCACTCTGAGAAGACATCAAAATGCTTTGCTGGTTATTGCTCAACCTCTTCCCTAAAACATCAGCGCCTCCCAGATGGTTCTAGAGATAACACCACAGCTATCCTCTGAGGCAGGGAAATGTTGCTCCGTTTTATGGATGAATAAAATCCTTGCTGAGCTCTCACAAGAAGCTGAGCCCATCTCCTCAACCCCCCTACTTAATGCCTCCAACATCAATGGAGGAATAGAAAAGAGTAAACGGCCTCCCCTTTGATCTACAAGCATCCTACAAGGCTATCTTCTTCAGTTTACCCACTGGAAATGGAAGGTTCAGAAAAAAAAACAGTTTATGCCCAAGTCAGGATTGCATATGCCCTGCCAATGAGAGCCGCCAGCATAGCACAGGCACCTGCCCCTTCAATCCCATGGGAGCAGAAAGCACACGCTCTCCAATCTTTAGGGCAAGGCAGTAACCAGGAAGGGAGGTTTTTAAGTTGTCCCCATTTCAGCAGGCAGTCACCCTAAGCAACTGCGTATTCTAAATACTGAATGCATTGCACAGGAAGCAGATCAAATTCCAGTTATTTTTTGTGGACTTGGTAGGAAAACAGAAAACCATCACACACACCTGGGCTATTGCGGCTGACCACCATACCTGATCCCAGAGCAAAGCCCCTCAAACCATCCCTGCCAGGCATATTTCAGGAGTGCCATCAGGAGCTGCAATCCACATGCCACAGAGGTACTGAAAGCTCTGAGAGGATTTGTCAGGTTTAACAGCATTTTTTAATTGGGTTTTGATACCATGAACTTAAATACTTGAAATTGTAAGATTTGTTGTGAATGGGAAGAAACAGAAACATCTCTTTTGCTCTCAACCTTACCTCTGACGATTGAGTTTCTTCACTTGCTACAGAGAAAAACATTCTGGAACAAGCTGCAAACTTTTTTCCTCCAGCAATGGCATTCTCTAGGGCCACAGCTGTTCTGAATGTAAATCCTTACAGTTTGTGTTTATGAAGTTATTCTCTGTAACCCCAATCTTAAACCTCTAAAGCCAATTTACTGTTCTGTATTATGCAGCTGAATACCAACAGAAAAAGGGCAAGAGTCAAAATGGAAAAACAACAATTTAGCTTGTGAAAGTGATTGTTTTATTCTAACATTTTATTGACTCTTTAAAATGGAACAAACGCCAAGACCGTGAGGATCATAAGCAGATATCTTTATTGACTAGGTTGGTACCCTTTCAATACCAAACCAATGAATAATTATGGCAGACAATTGCATTAAGCTGGCCACATATCTGCAAAGACCCTCTAGCTTAATAAATTGTTATGGGGCAATGAAAGTTTACGTAGCTGACTAGAAATGTCAGAATAGCATTACACGGGCACCATAAAATAGAGTATCGCTCATTTGAATCACAATCCAACTAAAATCAGCCCCTAAGCTTGCTTTTATGACCTTGCCCTCACAGCAAACTCCAGTTTTCCAGCCCTTTCTCTCCACTTGGTGACTCAGCACGGCTCCTTCTCTGAGCAGCAATAAACTCTACAGAAGTAGCTTTGACTTACCAATAACTTCTTTTTTTCCACCCATTGGAGAGCAGTAGGCTTAAGGTATAGAAAGAAAATAAAGGCGAGCAAGATGCAACTATAGGGAAGGTTTAGAAATAAAGCAAGGATGGATATTTCCTCTACCAGGCATGCACCAGCAGTTTCCCCACTGCCTCATAGCTCCTCCTATGAGAGGAGCAATTAAATCCTTGCTAAAGGAGACATTTACATTGATCTCTTACCAGATCAGTGTAAGAGAAAGAAACGCAGAGCTGTCTGTGGTCACCTCCTCTCCCAGAGGTCTGCCTGGCTCCCTGCAAGAAGCAGAGCTGGGCTAGAGCAGTCCACGTGCACCAACCCTTTTGCAAAAAGTTCTTGTTTCAGACGATTCATCTCCCATCAAACACCTAAAGAGAAAGCCTGCAGCAGGAACAGGAGCCTTCCACATTTATATAGGGCTTGGCACGGCAGGATCTTGGAGGGGCTGCCAAAAAGTTAAACATATCTGTTCCAAACAGCATCCACCAGAAACATGGAAGGGAAACTGAAAATAAGTTTTCAGACTGCATCCTACCCCTTCTGTGCCTGGCTGCTATGCTGCAATCTGGAGTAAGGAGAAACTTTAGGAAAAACACTCTGATTTTCATCCAAGTCAACCCAGTTTTTCAGCATCACTAGTGGAGAGGAAGGAAAAGTTGGTTCTCCTAGCAGAAGCAATTAAGGACTTGCTGGGTGGCTCACACACACAGCATGTATAGAAACCCCATTCCAGACTACACAGAGCAATATTTTTTTTCCCCTTCTGGAACTGCCTTGACATGTAAAATATTTCACTAAAATAACTCTTTGAAAAGTGATCCATTACCATAACATGCCACTGTTGGGTAAGAGCCTTCTCGGGAAAAAAAAAAAAAAATACCTGGAAAGCAAGAAAGCAAGGAGAGGTAGAGAAATAGAATTACAACAGTTTACTGAAATATTTTGGTTAAAAGCGTAACACTGAATTAGATGCACATAAGTGTTACATATGCAGTTCAGGCTGGGGAGGACATGGAAAGCAGCCAAGGACCTGCTAGGAGCCAAGAGCAAACACATTTTGCAGTCCCTGCTATAAAAAAAAAAAAAAAAAAAAAAAAAAAAAAGAAAAAGAAAAGCAGAAACATGACAGCTACCCAAAAACTATTCTGTAAACTCTTCAAACAACACCACACTCTTTGCAGTAAATAATCCCAAGACAATTTCGTTCCTGTATATTATTTCTAAAAACACCAAGCACATTAGCCCAACCAAGTCACACCTGGTCCCTATCCCCCAGAGACATGATGGGGATTTGAAATTCAGCTCCAAATTTTCCTTTACCAAGACAAAACCAGGAGTCCTACTTATTGCTGGACCCCTCTTTGATTTCTTTCCCCTAAAAAAACTTCCCCACTTTACTTCGGTAGGACATGACCACAATCTAAAGGTGTACAAAGCCCAGCTGAGTCAGGCATGCTCCCTTAAACACAACACACCATGGCTTGTAATGGAGCTCATCGTTGCTGGTTCATTAATTTCAAACAAGATATTTGTTTCATGAAGACATCTCAAAGACTTTAATTCTAAGATTACTTATTCCTTTTTATTATTATTATTATTATTTTAATTCAACTCAAAGTCTAAAGAGCCTCAAGCAGGTTGTTCTGGGGGTTGTGAAACAAAGCTTGAACTGAGAAGAACCAGCCAGAATAAATCCAGTTCACTTTCTACCATCCTCAACTTTATCTTATGGAAATAAGAAGTTTGAGGTTTTACCGCCAAATTTTATGAACTACAAAAAAAAAAAAAAAAAAAAAAAAGCATGAAAGGTCTGACTGCAGCAAGCAGAGTTTTACCCAGATATCTTCTTTATTAAGACAGAAAGTCTCCACTCAAAAAGGATTGACTTAAAGAAGATAAGAACAATTCAAAAAAGTCATTAAAATGGACATAGTGATCCGAGTTTACCCTTAAAATTGACTTTGCAACATTTAATACATGCACCTAAGTCCAGGCACCTCTACGGAAGACCACAGCTCTTGTTAAACCAAACCCTGTAACACCACGCAAGAGTAAACACATTCCGTCCTGAAATTAAATCATTGCATCGCACCATTCTGAAACAATCTCACATAATACTTCTGAAACCCTAGTCTCAGAGGTACAGCTTTGCAGATAGGGCACATAAAACTGTGATAGAGCTCTTACTGTGAATAAATAATGGTGGCTATATCTAGAAAACAATATCAGCCTACACACAGCTTGATAGATATCCTCTATTAAGAAGCTCCAGCGTTTTACAAGCATGCTAGATAACTGGCAGTGATCACACTATAATCCATTTTAATTCACATTGAAAGGCATATTTTCTCCTTCCAAAAGGGATTCTTTCCACAACCAAGCAGATACCAGCAAAGTTACATGTCTCCAAAGAAAAGGTGAGATATATTTCAACTAAAATACCTGAAGCGGGATTATTATATTGTATTTCCAAACCTATTATGAATTCCTGTCTTGAAGTCACTAAAACTCATCTATTTTTACCCAAACCAGCCAGTAAGAACAAGCACTTACTTACCTAGCTGCTGCCAAGGACTTAGCACATCAATCTCATGGGGAAGACCCAACCAAGTGCTTTCCTTTTTTGGGTGCTTTCTGCCACCCAAAAACACCATCCCAAAGCCTTCCACCCGGGCCACATTATCCCTTTTATCAACCAGCACAGCAACCCTAAGGCTCTGCAGGTGGCCCTCACTCTGGGGCAAGCCCAGCTCAACAGGTGAACAAAGTAAGAGGCTTGAAAGCAAGCCCAGCTGCTCGCAAGCACTGGCACCTGGAAATCCAAAAACCATGAGCAAGAGATACCAGGAGAGCCAAGCTACTCCCTGTAGGACAGTGCCTCCAGCATTCCTCTGGGCAAAATCCGCAGCCCTGCCAACACAATTACAGAAATTGAGTTAATATTATGGCATTTGTGTAACCTCAGAGATGGGGATGGAAAGGCAAGAAAAGATCTAGAGGGGAGGTGGGCATCGACCCACGTTTGTACTGAGGGTGCAGCTGATTGTAGCATAACCTGCACCAGGCAAGGGCAAGTTCAGCTCTGACCTGACACCACGCCGAACATTTCATGGGCCTGGGGATGAAACTGATGGCATAAAGCAAAGCTGCACCAGATAGGGTCTTTATCAAAGTATCAGCAGTGATTTTCCTTCCCATCAGCACACGCTGCTCTTGGAGGTTAAGAAGAATTTTGCAGCAAGTCACGACCGCTCAGAGCACCTCCCATCCTCCATCTGCTATCCCTCACCCCTCCCAGGCTTTATATGGAGGCCTTGCTTGTCTAACATGGGGCTCCGGGACATTTTTGCTATTGAGGTACCCAAGTTCCTCTGTAGATTTAGCCCTCAAGATCCTCATTAAAGAAGCAGCTGCTTTTTATGTCCTTATGTCAGTTTGGAATAATTTTTCTTAGTTATTGAAAACAGCTGCTCTTTGATTAGCACAATGAGCATTTATTTTCTCTTATACCAGTGTCAGACTGCTTCATTGCAACACAGACAGGAGACACTTAGTTTCACAAAATAAATCTATACTAAGTAGAAGCACAAGTGAAACGGAACAAATATTTTGGCATTTGTAGCCACGGCATGCAATGAGACAAAGTACCTCCTCAATCAATTCACTCACTGTTGTTCTGACATGGCGTGAAAAATGAGGAAAGCCATATGAAAATGAGGGAATTTTTAATTCTCCAAAACTTTCCCCCGGAACAGTTTGCTTCAGTTAAGAGCTGTTGGAGCAGAACGCTTCACCAGAGCACCCCACAGCAGGGAGACTGCAAATACCATGGTTAAAAAAATATATATATATATATGGAGAGAGAGAGAGAAAAAAAAAATATGGAGAGAGAGAACTAAAGGCTTGAGTTAAGTTTTGCAGCCAGATTTGCTCAGGGACACTACCTGAGCAAGTGGAGGTGCCAGGATGCTGCAGCATCTGGTCCCACAGGCAGCTCCATGCCCGTTCTACAGCCCCAAGTCCTTTCAGCAGGTTTCACGTAACTTTTAGAAGACAGAAAAAAAAAAGCCCCAGGCTTCTCTGCTTGTAAAAGTAGGAGATTTGTGCATGTGTTTGCATTGAAATTTTTGACTAATTTGGGGCAATTCATGAGCCCAGCTGTGGACTGATCTGATTAGCAGTACCAGGACTAACAAACAACGTGTGGTTTTGCCAAGGCTCTGAAGTAGAAAGGATAACAGTGTAGAGAAACAATATTTTCCGGGCATTACTGTTAATTCTACTTAATATTTGATGAAGATAACTCCCTCTCTACAAAGATCTATATTTATCTAAACTACTGTTCACTGTGCTTTACACAGGCTCAACTTCACAAGATACTTGTTTAATGTGTCTTAATTAAATCCGAAAAGAAACTATTTCAAAATAAACACAGAATGGATGTGAGCACGCTTTAAATTCAAAGTACTACTGGCAAAGCTATAGACCCTAAGACACTTATACATATGAAGGAGCTGTGTGATATTTCAGTAGCTTGTCCTGCATGCTTCTCTGCCTTCCCAGTCAGGGTTTCAAGCAGAAATACCTTCCACTGGTATTAAGTTAATGACAAATACATATGTAGCATAGAAGCCAGCTCAGAGTGCCATTATGGCTCTCCCATATCCATTATGGGAGCTCAGAAGTGACTGGGGTTGTGATGAGAGCATCCCATATCCTTCCTTAAGGTCTGTGAGGACAGACCTTTGTGTAGCCTGAATTGTCTCCGGCTGTTCCTATTAACCTGCTCTCAGGGCACCTCCACAGGATTTAAGCATCCCAGAGCCCCCTAATCTGGCTGGGTATATTTTGTGCAGGGATGTCTGTAAGGAAGCAGGAGCTCTTCCAGCTTGTGTGGTGCTGCCAGCTCTTCTTTTCCCCTGACAGCCAAGCAATTAATTTATGGAGAGGATTAGATCTGAGCAGGTTCTTGTGAGACCCCACATTTTTGCATTGCTTTCTCAGGAGCATTTGTAGAGGTTATTTATATAGAAAGTGTAAGAAACTTCAGCAGGAGAGGAGAAAATTGCTAGTCAGATGTCCGTATACCACCATCTGTTACAGGGACTGTAGGAGAAGCAGCATGAAGGCACAACAAAAGAATTAAGGGTGTTGTGACAGCAGGAATCTGAAATTATTATTATAACTTGTTGTTTTTCCTCAATATTCAACAGCTGCCAGGGAATTCATAAACTGAAATCTGCATCTTTTATATACTTGGTACTCTGAATTTGAATCACATAGGAGCTAACTCAGATTAAGCACCGAATTAAGTATCAACTCTTTGACAAAGCTGGTTCATCTCATATTTGAATTGCTGATGTTGAAGTGGGGCTGAGAAGCTGATGAGTTGAAGCACCCTTTGCATTTACCAAATAGATAGGATCAACCTTTTAAAATTGCTTTGTTTTTATCTTAAAATTTAACAGCGGTTCTCCCGTGTTAATTTTCTCAGCATATATAAAAAGTCTCAGGAACACTCGACCTTGGTGCTGTGGAAAAAGAAGAAATGAGGGACACGATTTATGATGGTATTCAAATAGCATATGGCAAGCATGGTGGTAATTTAAGCAAGGAAGGTGGGAGCAAGGGAAATAGTAGCCCTATTTCCATGCCCATGTTGGGGTCAGACCCAGCATTCATCACATCACTGGGAAAACGTCCCAGGCTTGTGACTGCCTGAGAAGAGGAGCAAATCCCAATGCTACTGAATGCTAATTATGGGATCTCAGCTTTATTTTTTTTTTATGAAAAAAAAAAAAAAAATCATGACCAGTCTAAAGTACTACATAATTCTGATTCAATGACAAAATACTTGTATATTTTTTCACATGATTTGAAGACACCTACTCCTCATGCTCATGTTGGATTAAGCTCTATGAATCAAACTCTACAACCTTTGTCAAAACTGTGACCTTCCAATGGTTACCAGTACTGATGGCCAGAGGAGTTTTGACCATGCAAGGATTGCCACAGCTGGCTTGATTAAAATTTCAGTTGGATAAGGAGCTTCATCACATAATTTGATGATGCTGGTTACAAATCTGAAGCCCATGATGTGAAGCCCCCTCAGGTTCCCCTTCCCCATGCTGGTCCTGCAGGCCTTTGGGCAGTGGATTCTCTTAGTTATCAGCACCTGCATGAAGGACGTGCCGCTTCTTGGGGCTGCTAGTTAAAAGAAATCACTCTTTCACAAACATTTTGTAAAAAAATCACAGAACCTAGAAACTAAACCAATACACTGCAGAGTCGCTGAACTGATACTCGTTTCTCCTCTGGAGGGAGGGGGGAAAGGCGCGATCCTCAGCAACAGCTTTGCCCTCTAAACCTACAGCAGGATCTCAAGAACATCTGGGTACAGGAGGAACCCCGTGAAGACGCTGTCGTCCTCGGCGCTGACGTAGACCCCGTTCCAGTCCCGTGCAACCTCCAGCCATACTTGGTCGCCCGCACTCAGCTTCAGGACGGTCAGGAAGGAGGCCTGGTCGATCTCCTGCCCGTAGAGCGTCTCACGGGCCTTGGCCACCTTCCTGCTGCGGGCCACCAGGCTGACACGGGCCGGGCGGCCCCTCACCGTCAGGTGGTAGGCGAAGACGTACGCCCCGGGCACGCTGCAGTTGAATTTCCCGGTGGAAGGGTTGTAATCTTCCTGGTCATTGTACAGGATCTTATCAAACCGGATGGGGACGTTGGGCGGAGGGAAGGGTTTGGACAAGCCGGCGCTGAAGGCTGATCTCAGGAGCTTTGCGGCGTCCCCTCGAGCCCCCTTTGCCCCGCGGGAGCCTTTCCTGCCTGGCGCCCCGCGGCCCCCCTTGCTGCCAGCCACCCCCTTGGGCCCCGAGGGTCCCGTCACGCCTGCGGGTCCCAGGTCCCCTTTGTCACCCTTACTTCCCTGCTCACCCTTTTCTCCCTGCTTTCCCTCCGCTCCCTGAATGCCCTCAGCCCCCATCTCTCCTTTGCTGCCTTTTTCTCCCTTCATCCCTCCTTCCCCTCTTTCCCCCTTTTGGCCTCTCCCCCCCGGTTCCCCACAATACCCCTTGTCCCCCGTGTCCCCCTTCTCCCCTTTGTCCCCCTGTTCTCCATCCACCCCCGGGTCCCCGGCATCCCCCCTGTCTCCCTTGTCTCCTTTGGTGCCGTTCTCACAGGTGTCCCCCTTGGAGCCCTTTTGTCCCTTCAGGCCGGGGAAGCCGTAGCCGCCCTTATTGCCTTTCACTCCAGCTTCACCTAGGACAGAGCAGGGGCAGAGAAAAGGTTACAGCCATTAGTGTAGGATAGGATATCCATCACCAGCAGCAAAGGGACAGGCCAATGCACCATTCATGGCTTTCCTGGCCCGTGTTACATACCTTGCAGCCCAGGCTTGCCTGGATAACCAGGGTTTCCACTTATTCCTCGCTCACCTTGTTCCCCTTTGCCTCCTAGGACATTGCACCGTTAATATGCCATTTGTGACACTGTCTGCAGCGCAGAAATCATTACACAGAAAGTGACTGGTACCATTTTGCATGGGTCCCTGAGCACAAGGAGCAATGTTTGTTTTCCAGAACAGACCTCACAACCCCCAGCTGCATCGCCCAGCACCAAGCACCACCGTGCAGACAATTCCGTATCGTCCTCATGTCGGATTTCTGCCCCAAAATGAGGGAAAAACTCCTCAAAAACAAGGAGTTTTGAGTGGGATCTTTAGGAGCAGCCATAAAGATGGCTTTATGGCTTTCCTGTACCACCTGCACATACCTCACCACCACCCAAGTTATTGTCCCTCTGTTCATGCCATGCTAAATCTCGCAAGGTGTCAATCCATATCAGCATAATCTGCTTCCTTTGCAAAAATATTTTTTCCTACAATTTTGTGGTATCTGCTGAGGACAACAACACTTGTTTTCCAAAGGAGCAGTTCGACTGCTTTACCTCTTTCTCCTTTAAAGCCTTTGGGACCTTGAGGTCCCGGGATTCCCGGAACACCTTGCACACCAGCATCTCCCTTCTCCCCCTTAGGACCTGTAATGTAATCACATCAACAAAGTTATCTTAGTAACTCAGAGGTTTAACTTTACAGATAAAATGTGTGATAACAGCTAAGCAACACGCCATCAGGGGATGCATCAAGGGCAACCCTGTTTCCATCACCCTGGTAAGAGCTGGCTATTTTATTTGCTGTCATATAGATGATGCAAACCAAATGTGAGACAGACAGGTTTGGCCTGACCCTGCCCTCTGTGCATTGCAGCTGAAACCCTTGAGGGGCACAAAGGAGAGACAACAACACAGCACAGCTTCCACTGGCATTGGCGAGGATGCCCTGATCTGGCACGCAGCTCCCCAGCCCTTGTCTTTTGCTGCTGCAATCCCCAAATTGTACAGCTTTCCTTTTTGCTCTTGGCTACAGTTAAAGATTTTTTAAAACCAACTTTCAGCTGCCTCAAAGCTGCAGGGGCTCAGGCATTCATAAAACATCAGAAGTAATCTGTCTTTAATATTTGAGCACATCCAAGCAGCTCCCATAGCTTAGTAATTGCCCCTCTCCTTAAAAAGAATTAAATCTGCAAATATAGAAGAGGAACCTGGCAGGTGGCTCCATGCTGCACAAGGAAAGGCGAGCAAGCCAGCTTTCTTTTCAGCTTTCTTTTAGTTTACTTTTTCATCCACATAGGATCACAAAGCTGCTGGTGCCTGTCTGAGGGCAGGCTCGGTCAGCTGGAGCCATCCCAGCACAACGCATCTGACATGAGAGCTTCTCCATCAGCCCTATGAGCGCAAACCCCTTCCACAGCCCATATAACTTCTATTAGCTGTGGAAGCCAACGGAAGTGCAAATCGCTCGAGTACATTGTATTAAAAAAATATTATTTCACCATTTTTGCCAGCCTTCCCCAGCTGAGCAGTTCCTAGCTCCGGTATCAGTGCTATCAAAGCGAGCATTTGCAGACTAGCGCACTGCTCGTTATAACTATTAGATTTTGGCACTACAGAGATCACACAACGTGCTGAGATGCCTGGTGTGAGCCAACCGATCCATCGTGGTCTGCACCTGGAGGCCCCTGCTCCCCCGGTGGCCCCCGAGGCCCGCTGGTGGGGGGACAGCAGTCGCAGCAGTTGAAGAAGAAGTCGGCCGTGTCCAGGGTGTCGTTCTCGAAGGGGAAGAGCGTGGTGGCCGCCCGCACCGCAGGGCTCATGGAGGGCAGCTGGGCTCTGCCCGGGGCTCCCACAAGGGGGGCAAGGGAAGGGTCGGCAGCACCCGGTGGAGGGGATGGCTTCGGCTTGGTGAATTTCAGCGCCGGGGTGACCTTCGCTGCCGCCTGCGTGGCTGCCACCAGCAGCATCACGGCCACAGGGAAGGCCACCGGAGAGCTCCACATGCTGGCAGCTGTAGGAGAAGGGGAAGGCCATAATGAAGTGCATGCAACAACCTCTGTACCCACTTATCCCCATAGAGCCCGTGTGTTCTGCACTCACCCTCTTCATTCCTGCACTCTTCCCTGCATCCCTTTCATTATACTTGCAATTTTTTTAATCCAGATCATCACCTGGTCTCCTTTTAGCATGAGAACCATCGGCCATGTGCATCACAGCTGACCTACACACAAGCCATATGACCTGTGGCAGTGCTGGGCCCATCTGCCTGGCAGGTGGCCTTACACAGCGTCTCTTTTTATGGGGAAAGTAAAGCAAAAACTGGGAAAATCCCCTGCCTGCCCACCCCTGCTGACTGGCACCCTACAGAGCACTTGCCATCTGGCTGCCTGTTAGCTCCGGGAAGTGCTCCCAGGAGCATCAGGGGACCCTTGAGAGCGGCACGATCGCTGCCACCATGATGTCTCTTCCATTCATATGAGTAGGAAAAATTCAGTAATGATTTCAGAGCCAAACAAAACCACACAATATAAAAAAACGTATGCTATAAAAGAATAAATGAAACAAACGTTAAAAAAAAAAAAAAAAAAGTATTCAAAAATTTCAAAGTAATTTTTTTTCTTTGCTACTGACTGTGTTCCCAGACTTGCACGTTCTTTTAGTGCAAATTCTCAGGTCCATTCTTTTAGTTTTTAAAGAGGTGGTTTGGCTGAACCAGAAAGAAAAGAGCAAAGTAAGAACTGCCTGTTTTTTCCTATAGGACAGATGACACCTCTCAGATGACTTGTCATATAAAGCATCTTTGTTTCTTTCTTAATCCCGTGTGTCGGCCCGTAAATACAAACAGAACAGACTCCCTTTCTTGCTGAACCTGTAACCTAACCTTCCTATAGCAGCGGAGGTGCTTCATTACATGAGAAAGCCACCGGGAGAAACGCTGACTGTTCTTGCCATCCAGAGGGCAAAAGGACGGGCCCACCCAGAGCTGGGTGTCTGGGGGCTAGACTGAAACCTTGCCATGTTCAGGAATTCAGTTTTAGAGGAACAGCTCATGATGTTCTTACATAAAAAGGCAATTCCCCTACAAGACTAAATAATTTAACAGCAAACATTATCCACAAAAATTGCCCAGTGACCACAGTTGCCCACTGCTGCCATCTGTCCCATTCTTCACCCCACCGGCTCCAGGAAGGTAAGTTATCACATGTAATCATTGCATCCCTTCTCACTATGCAAGGTGGATTAGGACGGGACATCAGGCACTATTTTTTGTCACAACCTCGCATTTGATCCCAATCAGCCCCTGCCAGCCTCACCATGAAGCTTCCAGGTGCGGGAGGGCAGAGCTCAGCGCAGGCAGAGAGCAGCCAAACCCCACCGCCAGTACAGAACCACCGCCACGGACTGGGAGGGTCAGCCAGCTGCTGGGGAGAGACAAAAGCAAACCACTTCTGCAACGGGTCTGAAAACAACTACTTTCCTGTTGCATAGCCATGTGGATGGATTGCCATCAAGTACAGGAAAAATATAACTAACAAAAAAATATACCTTACCAGTCTGTTTAGAAAATAAATTGCTCAGAGCAAGGAATCATTAGACAGGTTTTAATTACAATGGGCAAGCCTGTTCCTAAACTAATTATTCTTACATATAGAAATACGTTTTAATAAAACTGGTATTTAGGGTGTTTTCATTGTATCAGCTCACCACCAGTGATTCTGAAGCCATTCATCTGAATCCCCCCACTAGGAAAGATTATTATTCACAGTGGACACAAAATATGAAGAATTAAACTTTTAAAACACTAGCTTTAAAAAAACAGTTTCTCATGCAGCTATGGCAATAACTTTCCTGGAGACAAATTATATTGCCCCTGTGTCTTAAAGTCTACGAGTTCGTTGCAAATATCCCGACTGAACACCAAATGAACCATGTGCATTGTCCCCTACCTTGTAATCGGTCCCACTCCCAGGATGACCTGCCCTCAATGGCACTTTGAAAGACACAACCTTTTTTTTTGGAGAAAATCTGTTTTATTTGAGTAAGTGCTGCTGCTGTGGCCAATGAGAGCACGCATGGTGTGGGGAGAGGGGGCGGTTGGCGATGTCCCCTGAAAGGACCAGGGTAACATTGATACCCAAGGAAATTCAAGCGCTTTCCCCAGCCTGGGACGCTGCTCTTCACATGGGACTTCTTTGGTTCTTTAGCCAAAAAATGTTTTTTGGAAAATTAGGAACTCTGCTCATGCCACAACATTGTGTGGCCCCATCAGCACTCAATCCCCAGCTCTTCTACAGGTACTCAAAAATGGGAGGGTTACTGTAATGTTGTTCCAGAACAACAAGAACAAGATTTGATCAACCCTCTGGATTTAGTTGATTTTCCTTGTCTCTCCCCCTGCAGTCACAGCACCCACCTCCTTCCCCAGGGACACCAACATGGGCCATCATTTATTCTGAGATTTCCCAGCCCGGTGCAGTGCGGTGTGAGATGTGGGAATGCGAGGCTGCCTTTCCTCACCCTGTCTTGGTGAAACGCGAGCAAGAAACCGTCTCGTTCAATCAGTCTGAATTTACTACATACCAGCACACTCGGAGCTCAGCTGCCAGACAAGAAAGGCTGCTTGTTTCGGGCAGGCTGGAGAAAACAATCAATTCTCTTTAATGTAAGCTGAGGGAATTGTGAGCCTCCATGATTTATTTGGAATCGCAAAGCTACCTTTTCCTGCACAATCGTCTACAGCTTTCAGCAATAAAAAGTTGATTAAGGAAAGTCTATTACTAAGCATACCGGGCTGGTTCGATTCACCAGCTTTTCAGGCTGTTCCAAAGAAGCCGGTCAGGAGCTTTGCAGAGCTGCTCTGCACAGGGCAGGCGCTCATCCCAGCCCCTGCAACAGGACCTGCACCAGCACTCCCTGCTGCCCATCGGTGCTGCTGAAAACTGAGCACAGCTCTGGAATTCAAGCAGGCCTTAAAAAGAATAATAACCATTAAATAATAACCATTTTCAATTCCATAATTGGATTAAATGTTTTAAACTGAAGTTAAGAACACCTGTGTTTTCAGCAGCTGAACTGCTGACAAGACTGGACACGTGCATATAAATTGCAGATAAAAGACAGAAACACTTGTGGGTTAGACCTAAATCAGGGACGACACAACATCTCAGTCACACGGTGTAAATCTAAAGCATCTCTATGCAGTTGTTACAGAAGTGGTTGGTTTGCACCAGTACGGCTGAGGAGGAAGGAAGCAGCTGGCGACCTCCTAAATCACAGCCCCACCAGTGGCACCCTGCAGCCATCAGAAATACAATCACGAGCATCTTACACTGCGAGAACTGGTCATTCCCCATAAGAGCTTCTATTCAGACAGGGGGAGACACCAACAGCAGTGGAATTAAAGTCTTGGGCTAATTCTTATTAAGAAGCCAAACTGGATGGTGTCTACATAAATACCCCTTCCCTACCAAATGGGAGATTGGGGTCTCCAGGAAAAGTCAGTCCCAGCAGCCTGGCAAGGAGACGTGTGAAAAGGAGAGGTCTTCCAGGAGGGGAGAGGCTGCCTGGCCCACTGGGATGTATGATGTATGCCAGCCTGCCCTGATGACTTTGTTATTTATTCTGTGTGGAGGAATCCATAAAAATGCTAAAGCTAGTAAAAGAAGGCTGTTTTGCTGTACTTTTGCAACAGTGAAATTATTGAATTAAGGAGTACAAATACTTGAACTAATACATTCTCATTCTGCAATGGTAAGACGAATGAAACACTGGATTTCTTTAACTGGAAGTTGTTACCAAAATGGTAATTTGCATTCTCAATTTGAGCTGAAGTTGCATGCACTCATTTAATCATCTGCATTGTAATGACAGTGTGTACTTGAATCACAGGGTTTAATTATTTTTTTGAGTGTTACCAGTTACCTTTCACTTTAAAAAGCTTAGGAAAAGATTGCATTTACTTGTTACTGTCTTTCTTGAACAATATAAGAAGTTAAGAAGGACAAAAGTTATAATCATTTCCAGCATTTTATAACTAATTTTGCTGTGTGTTTTCCAGTAACACAGGAAAAATTCCAAGTGGCTTCCAGGCTGCTCTTGGGGATGAACGTAAGCATTGTATATATATATATATATATATTATATATGTATATATGTAAAATCTTAGTGGCCACACTGTTAACTTTTATTTAATATTTTCCTGCAGTTTAACTCTCACAGTGAATTATTATAGGAATTTACTGAAAATTTATTCACCCAAAGCTATTAACCACTGAATCACTTGCACAAATATCCATTGCAGGATCAGGCCTTACCATAACCTGAGCTACTTACCTAAAAAAACAGTCAAATCACTTGTAACTATATCCTGTCATTAGCAACAGAAGTTACTCAATGGGGTAAAATTAACCATTTTTAATCAAGACTGCTGCATTTTCCAATGTTGCTTCCATATTCACCAGAGTTACTCTTTCATGGACTTCGATTTAATGCAATATTTGCAGCACACTAAAGCTTAAGCAAGAAATACAGCTTTAATCCTGGGTTGGTGTATTTTCTTGAATAGCTTGAACAGCAGCAGGCTGGAATAGTATTATTAGGTTATGTGACAACTGCTGGTTTTTAAATTATACAGTGCTTATTGAGTTACTGAAGCAGTTTGGGAAACTCATAGGCTGAGAGTGTAAATTAAGATTTAACACTAGATTAATCACTTTGTTTATTCGGGGGATCTAGAGTCCACACTTCACCAATATAAATGATGCATGCAGTCTGTTAACATTCCTTCAAAGTACATTTCAAGCACATTCCTAGCTTTGCATATTTGCAGATAGCTGGTTTGGAGTGAGATTTGCAAAGCTGACAAGTGACAAAAGGCTGTGCCGGCGCTGCTGATTGCTACCGGCACGACACCAGCGGCGGGTAGGGAGAGCTGTGCTCCTCTGATAACTGCTGGGCCACCAGGAGCCCCCCCGGGGGCCTGCCAAAAGCAATCTCAGGGAAGGCAGCGAAGCTCCCTGGAGGAGGCCTGAAAGCAGCTCCCCACACAAGCAGCTCCCCGCCAGCAGCCCATTTCTGCATTTGTTGCTCCCAAACTAGCCGTGACTTGGACAAACGTCTGCTGAAATCAGCAGAAAACCTGCACCTGCAGCCATACAGCCTGCTCATGGCCACGGCACCATGGCCCCAGAGGCCCTCAGCTCCCTGAGGCCCCTCCTAGGCCCTGGGTGCTGGGTGCCACAGCATGAGGAGACACACCAAATTGTACCAATCCTGTCTGTACTGAATTAATCAAGAATTTTTAAAATGAGATTGTCAAAGGAGAGTCAAAAAACACCTCCCAGTAGGCCTCACTGCCGTTTGTTTGCAAATGGAAGTAGAAAATGTAGGCCTGCAGACACAAGGGGACTGATAAACTAAGGTAACACTTTTGGAAATACAGTACCAGGGGAAACAGTGAAAAACTGAGGAGCACAGAAAATGAGCCAGGTTTGTAGTAATAAGTGATTTTAAATCTTTGTGCTTAGGTATCAAGAAGGCAAACTGGAAAAGAGAACATGCACACAGAATGGGAAGTGGGTAAAAATGGAACTGAATTGTATTGGAGCTGGGTAAAAAATGTCAAAAGGGAATTCTGCATAAAAAACAATTAACATTTCTCACATTTCCTGCAACAATTTCATACATCTCTTAGAAGAGGCCCTCCTTCCTCTCCCCCGCCTCCCTTTAATTTTATTTTCTGTAAAACAGGGCTGTGTTCTGCTCTCTATTCATTTTCACAAAGCAGTGGAGCTAAACAGAAACCAGACTGAAATGGATTTTTCCTGCTAGGTTGTTAATTAGTGGAGGGAGTATTTCTACATGACACAGTGTAGTAGATAATTTAATCAAGTCAAGGCACAGCTTTCGTTCTCCTCTCACGCCCTCTGTGTGTCGTAGCACCCTAACACCCTACACGCAGCCTCCAGACTGAGCCCTGAATGCAGGTTTGTAGGGTTTGACCTCAAATTTACCTCAAATTTACTCAAATATTTACCCAATGCTTGACCTCAAAATGATAATACTGCTACAGGGATTTTCGTTGGCTACAAGGGGATAAAATAATCTCCCCCTAAAAGTCTAATTGCATTTAGTGTTACTGAGATTCAGTTGTCAAGGGGAAAGTAACATGGGCAAACAAAAAAACTATCAGTCTATGACAAGGTAACCCACAAGCCCTACACCATGTGTTGCTTTAAATTTCCTGCACCCTCTGGCTGGCAGTGCGATCACACCTAAATAGAGATTTATGGCACTTTAAAGCATAATGACTAGAAAGACCCAAAAGCGGCCATTTCACATAAATAAGCATTTAGGGAGTTATTTAAGAACTGTAAGAACTTTATGATAGCTATTACGTCCTATTAAGTCAATCACTCAGGAGTCCCTAAATGCAGATTAAAGCCATCGGCAGTGTGTGCTTATTTAGGTGGGAGCTGGGAAGTGGAGCCCAGAGCTGTCGCAGATCCTGAGGCCCCTTTAGGGTGCCACCCGCCCCACAAAGGGACACGGCAAGCCACCAAGCAGGGGCAGAGCATGGCCCCACTGCGATCCCTTTGTCACCACCTTCTGCCTAAGAAACACATCCATTGTGCTCGTTTGGGAACTGGAGATGGCCAGAGGTAAAAAAGTGATAAAGTTACCTGGCTCCCTGCTCCCCCCGGACTCCCTTTGTGCTTCGGGGTGGGGGTGTCACAGAAACCCTGCTCCTCCGGTGTACTGCTGCTCTCCTTCAGTGTGCCTCAGGAGAAAGAGACAAAACCATCCTCAATAGCCGGGCCTTTGCTAACAGCGAGTAGTGGGATTGCTTCCCTGCCTTTCTCCAGTGCCATCTTCAGGGAAGATGATGTTTGCTGGTGGGGGGGAAAGTGCCAGAATGGCTGGAGGACAAAATAAACCCAAAGGAAGTGCGTCCTGCATTCAGCATGCTGCAAACTAGCAGGGTTATTTACCCAAATACATAACTGATCGTGTTTAAACAGACACCCGACTGATTGGAAATATTTAATTCTCTCGGGCTAAACATTTGCCAGTGAATAGCCTGATAAAAATCACATTGACTTCTATAAACAGTCATGACCCGTAATTTACTTTTTAAAACTGCTCACACTGTGGACTATAAAATTGGATTTTGGATAATATCACGGCAAGGAGAGGAACTGTCAGAGCAGTTTTATATGAAGGG
This sequence comes from Aythya ferina, assembly GCF_964211825.1. Taxonomy (NCBI): domain Eukaryota; kingdom Metazoa; phylum Chordata; class Aves; order Anseriformes; family Anatidae; genus Aythya; species Aythya ferina. Next base: position 25,978,806 of record NC_140305.1, read on the forward strand.
ACAACATTAATTGCACTTTCTGAGCACTGAGAGGCGAGGGCCCTGCCAGCTCCTGAGGGTGCCATCCCCTGCTCCGAGCCGCTACCACTGGGACACGGCTTTGGGAGCAAGAAGTTTGGGATGGTGGAGAGGAAACAGAGCTGGAGGCAGGGTAGGGATGAAGGTGTGCCATCACCACCCTGCCTGCAACACAGCATGGCCCAGGTGCCCACATGGCCAGGCTGGGGCCTGGCTCCCAGCTGCAAGGTGTTGGCAGCAGCTGGTGGTGACTGAGGCTTTGCCCCAGCAGAGCTGTGCTGCAAATGGAGCATCCCCGGGGAAAAACAGCCCTCTCCTCATGCAGGAGGGCAGGGGAGACCCAGCAGAAGGCCTGCAGCAGTGGGGGGCCTCCCGGTGCCTTCAGCAGCATCCCTTGGCACCGCCGGTTTCATGGTGCAGACACAGGCTGTTCCACTAGAGAGCAACATCAGCCTGTCTTTTCCCTGCGTGGCCAAAAGAAATCTCTCTCCAAGACGGGAAAAGGGCTCGCCTCCACCTTCTGCTTTGCCAGCAGGCCTTGTGTGCCCCCACAGCACCCCACTCACCTCACGTTTGCCCCGTCAAGAAACACCAGCAAAAAAACTCTCTAGCAAAGAGCACCTTGTGTCGCTTCATGTTAAGGCAATGTGTTTTAATCGGGCCCATTAAAACAGGAATACAGCCAGAAAACTGCTCACAGCAGTTGAGCCTGGACCAGGTGCACTTCTCAGACAGAAAGTTCCCCTAAGTTTGCACTGACAAATAAATCCGACTTGGCTGGCTGCTAAGCTTTAAGACAACTTTTCCCAATTACAACAGGCAACATTTACCAGAGGTGGACGCAGGGATCACCAGCACAGGGGCTGCCTATTAATCAGCAGAGGGCAGGTGGTGTTTTTTAAGAGAGTTTATGCCTGCCCTGTTGAGAAAGCCCAATATTTTCATTTTTAATCTAATTATTTCACCAATCACAGAAGGTCTCTGTATCTCCATCCACCTCCATGTTCCCTTATGAAAGGCAGAATTTAATTAAAAACAGGGGTTTATGCCTATGCACCTTTTTCTTTTTTAAAGGGAGATGTGGTATCAAGAAGCAGGGCAGGTACCACTACTGCTGACCCACACAGCTCTGCTGTAAGACTTATGATATTTAGTATTCTTAAAGCCTAATCCCTTAAAACCCTGTGATTGCAGAAAATTGCAGATTTCATTTTAAAAAGTCAGCTCTGAGCCTTGTGCTAAAAAGACTCCGGCTCGAGGAAGGAAATAACAATAATCCCAAATGCAATTGCATTTAACCTTTTCCAGTCTCATCATTCGAGAGGAAATGAGTCCTGGCTTGGGATATTTCAGGGATATCACATGGAAAGCACAGCCAGTGGCACATGAAGAAGCAACAAGCCGTGTTTCTGATTCCTGAGGTGGATGGCTCTGTGAAACAAGTCAGCCTGAAACTTGCCAGGTGAATAACCCCGACGGGGCGATGTGCCTGCAGATCTCCGCAGCAGCCAGCTCCGTCCCACAGAGCTCCCGTGGCACAACACCGATGGGCTGTGGTGTTGCAACGCCCCCTGGAAATAAAGAATTGGAAACCCTTACTTTGCTTTAGCCCAGATGCTTTGTCCTGGCAAGCTTCTGTTTTGTAACAAAGTGAGGTTGCACCACTTGGAGTGGCGGTGTTTTAGAAGAGGCGCGTGCTGCGAGCTTGTAATCCTGCGAGCAGGTGGGAACAAAGCTGCCTGCCCTGTGTGGAGGCCTCAGAACTTGCTGGGAGTTTGGGGTATTTACAGTATTAAAGAGTCACAGGGGAGGGAGAGCATTGTTTCTTCTGATAGACAAGCTAGATGTGAGGGACTCTGGATGAAAATTAAATTCAGAGGAAAGATTCCCACTGGTTTCTTTGGAGCAGGCTCCTTGTGCCCATGCAGGGTGAAAATTAACCATCCTAAAAACACAACTCTGCATTTAACAGGCGAGAGGTGGCAGGAGGACAGCGTCATGGGCTCAGGCCCATCTCACACCTCAGTGTGCTCTGAGAGGCAGTGAGGTGCACTGCACGTGGTGTCTGCATCCCAAAACCACGAGCATGCCCGTGCTGCCAGAGGACTTCCTTAAGAGAGAGCACCCTGTGCCCAGCAGGGTTATCTCCTACCCACTGAACCACCTTTTCCCATGCATATTTTTCCTAATTTCCCCTGGGGGTGCCCCAAGAGGAGCCCCTGCCTGCAGCTCTCCCCTCCTTCCCTGCACCTCTCCCAGCAGCAGCAGAGGCAGCAAAAGAATCTCCGACAGGATAATGAAGGTGAATGCCCAGTAGTACTAAATTAATATTATAAATAAATTATTAAATATATTGTATTTATTAGATCTTTTAATGGCGTAGGAGCAGAGGGATTTCCTTTCCACCTCTCCTAGCAGCCTTTAAAAAGAGCATGTTTCTCTGGGCAGAGCTGAAAGACAAAGTGGGGTTTGCGGGAGGGGGGAGGAAAACACCAGAGGTTTCAGAAATTTCCCGTGGAAAACTGGTATCAGAATAAGCAGGATTACTCACAAGGCTGGTTATACCCGTACAGCATTGTGAAAGCACGAGGAGATGAAGCAGATAGAGGAGGGAATTGCGTGTGTGTACACGGCGGTGAAAGCCTTCTCCAGCCACTGGCTGTGACCCAGAGGAGCCACACCACTGCCTGGAGCCACCAGCCAGCAGGTGAGGGCTTCCAACCCCACCAAACACCGCCCTGTGCTCTCAAGGGAAGCATTCAGTCCCCCATAAAGAAGTTTTCCTCCAAAGCCCCGAGGACACCGTGCCAGGAGCAGGTGCCATCAGCTGCTGCCCGCCCGCTGCCCCAACTTCTGGTGCCCTCAGCCATGAGGTCCCAGCTTGGGGCAGCTTTAGGGTCTGATATTTAAGGTCCCTTAAGGTATTTTTAATCCTCAGAGACAAATATTCACACCTGATATCTGAGGGAGGGTTGGGTATGGTCGTGTTCAGACCTTCTGTAGGTCATTTATGAGATTCAGATTGTGACGGGAGATCACGCACTCGCTTATACAGACTATTAGACCGGCTGTAGCAATTTAATATTTTCAGAAGGACTCATTGGGAGCACGGAGTGATGAGACAAGGTGAATCACACAGGAGTATAGATCCCGCCCAGCCCTGGTACTCAAGTTGATTAATTGTTCATCCTCTAATTACGCGTGGCACCAGATCTCCCATGCCACCCAGCCCCTCTGCGCTGGCCCGGGTACAGGCAGCATCACCCAGCTGGAGTCTGCCCACGGCACCCATTAGTGTTGGTATTTATGGTGACAAGTGATAGGATGCTACTGTTTGCAGTGCAACCTCATTTCGGATTTACTGTGCAGATGCTGGGGCCTGGCCTGGGTGCCACAGGGTGCTGGGGTCTCCCTGGGGACCTCCAGGAGCCACCAGGAGCTGCCCCTGGGCCCTGCTCTGGGGCAGAGGGACCTAGAGGTGCCTCCAGCCGCAGCCCCACTGTGGTGCTGTGGTTCTGTGCACTTCCAGCACGCAGAGGACCCTGCAGGTATTTTGCTCCTGCACTTCTGGTAAATTGTACCTATTCAGACGAGTAAGGGGAATCTCTGGGCCTGCCCCGTGTCGGCACAAGTTCCCGTCTGCAGAGGGCAGAGCCTGTCGTGGAGTTAATAAAAGCATCACCATGGTACTTCGGTATGACTCGGTAAATATTTGCCATTCAAAGTTTGCAAATACCAAACGTTCTCGTAGATTATGACAGGAACGCAGACAGCTAACCAGTGCAGATCTTTATTTTTAGAACCTCCGCGTTTCCGTGCTCTCAAAGGGTTGCCTTAATCCCTAGCGAGCAGCCTCACAGCCTGGTGCTTTACCTTCCGGGACGGATGAAGCTTGGTATATATGAGTGAAATAAGTGGCAGAAAGCAATGGGTCCGGGCACTGCATAAATCTCTGCTTCCTCTGGCAGGAGCCAAACTGCAGGAGCTGGCAGAAGGAAACGGGATCAACGCACACCTGGACACCAAAGCCTGCCGTGGTGTGCAACGCAGCCGTGGAGCCAAAAAGCTACTTTGCCCAGTGACATTTCCCAGCAGGGTGTGACAGAGCCTCCAGACTCATGGAATATTCAAAGAGTGCAGTTTTGACTTTATAACTGTTGAGCCAGCCTTCATGGCAGGTACGCTGCGTTATTCCTGTCTCAAGGGGGTAATCTGCATGTGTCCTGCAGCAGAGAAGGCCAACGCTCGGATCCCCAGCAATAATTAACACAAATCCCCAGTGGTGAAACAAGGAAGGGAGCAGATCTTGCAGAGCACCAAACCCCAGCTAGACAAGGAAATAAACTGACTTTTTTTTATATACTTCATAAAAATAATGACTTTGCTATGACTCTGGCCACACCAAGAGCATGACTCTTTCGGGGTTCAAACAGGTTTGGAGCAAGGGATGGCAACCCCAAGGAAGGTGACGGCTAGATCTAGGTTACCCATATCACTTATCTTTTATGTTCTAGGTCTGTTTTTAAGGCATTGGGAGCTTTGGGGGATTTGAGCCCAGGGACAAGGGGCAGCCCAGCTTGGTACAGGCTTCTCCTGGCTCAGTGAATGGGGGAGACCAACAGGAGCAGGCAGCTCAAGGAAAAAGAGCAGGTGGAGGGAACAAACCTTCCATTTCCCAGCACCAGTGTGTGACAAATCAAACCGCAGCCTCAGTTTTGACAACCAAGAGTGCTTTTGCAAGTATTTTTAAGGAATCAGTGTGAGGGATACACACCTGCTACTACATCCCTGGCAAAAATCTCATATCGAGCCCCATCCGACCAGCATCCAGGGAGCTAGAGAGGGGTACGACTACTTGGTAGTTTAAAACAAAGCCTCTGTGTAAGTATTTTTAGGATCAAAGACTAAGCCAGCATCAGTTCTGCAGACAACGTCCATAAAAATAGCAGCAGAAGGAAGAAGGTTCTTAGGGTACGAGCTGGGAACGAAAGCACCAAGCACCACATCCTGATTGCCCCTTTGCTGCTGGTGCTACTTTGTTTGTGTAAGCGCCTTTAAAGACATCAAACAAGGAAAGAGCATTTTTAAAGCATCATTAAAATGTGCTCCTATACAAAAGCAGCTTCAGCAGCTGTCGTTACCTCTGGCCTTTGAAACAGTCTGAGCTCCTTTATGGCCTTCAGCAGACACCACAGTGGCAGTGGTGGGGTGACAGGAGCCAGCCACACCTCGGGGCACGACCAACAGGCCATGGCCAAACCCTCGGGGTGCTGCTGGGGCAGCTGCATCCCTGCACTGCCCCCAGGCAGTTGTGCTCACCTTGTGCTGCAGCCACTGGCAAAAGAAACTTCTTTTTTGGCAGATGGGATATGGGGGATGTGGGATGTGGGGCAGGGAGGTGGGTGGCTCAGTGCTGGGGCTGAGGATGCACCCATGGGTGCCCACGCTCCTTCGGGCTGGGTGCAGCACCCAGAGGTGATGGTGCCTCCGGTGGCACTGGGGTGATTTCAGCCCACCTCCAGCTGTGGGAGCTGCCTGCTCATGGACAGGGATCAGGACCTGCTCAGGGCAAAGATCCAGCACCACAGACAGCCCTGGCCCCACTGGTGCTCAGGGGGTGTTCTCAGCACCCTCTGGTCAAATCAAGTGAAGGATTTTTGCCTTGGAAGGCAGAACAACGCGCACCGCAGCGGGGGGTACACCAGGAGCCACCCAGAAGTGCCACATCTCTGCAGGAAACCCCAAAACCCTAAATGACAGAATCAGCCCGGCCAGAGGAGCGCTGCCATCGCTCTGCTCAGCGAGAGAGGCTGCACCTGCATCCTGCTGCGGGGAAGCAGGCAGCGTGAGCACGCCGGGAAGCTCATGGAGCTCTTCGGCAGCGAGCAGCCCGCTGCAGCACTCTTGGTACCGAGCAGGGAACAAGCACAGAAAACCCAAGCTGCACAGAAAACCCAAGCTGCTTGTCGAGAGGCTCTGCGCAGCACAGGGCTCTGCTTTGCCCACCCGCACCTCTCTTCCTGTGCTGCCAACACCTCCCCTGATCCTCCGCCACCAGTCCCCTCCTTGCGGCGGGCTCCCCGCAGCGCGGCTCCCCCCCCAGCCGCAGTGCGAGCTGCGCTCCCGCCTGGCTGCACCGCATCCCACAGCACCCCACATCACCCCACATCACCCCACAGCACCCCACAGCACCCCACAGCATCCCACAGCACCCCACAGCATCCCGTACCGCTGCATCCCACCGCACCGCATCCCCCTGCATCCCATCCCACCCCATCCCACTGCACCGCACCGCATCCCTCTGCATCCCCCCGCATCCCCCGGCCCCGCACGGCCCCGCACGGCCCCGCACAGCCCCGCAGCAGCTCGCCGGGCCCGCGGGTGGCCGCAGGGGGGCTCCCTCGGGGTTCGCCAGCCGATGCCACCCGGAGCCGGGCCGCCGGGGGGGGCGCGTTGACCCGCGGCCCCCGCCCCGGCTCCGGGCCCGGCGGGGCGGGGCGGTGCGGAGAGGTGCGGAGCGGGGCGGAGAGGTGCGGAGCGGAGCGGTGCGGAGCGGGGCGGCCGGGATTTAAGAGCGGAGGGCGCCGGGGAGCGGAGCGGAGAGGAGCGGAGGTGAGGGCGGCGCGGTGCGCACGGGGTCCCCGGGCTCTGGGGAGAAGAGGAAGGGGAATGAAAAAGGGAAAAGGAAGGAGAAGGGGAAGGGGAAGGGGAAAAGGGAAGGGGAAGGGACCCCCCCGGAAGGCTGGAGGTGTCCCCGCACCGGGAGCGGTGACCTTGGCGGAGCGGAGCGCGCAGGATGAGCGCCGGGATGCGCGCAGGGCAGCGGGCAGCTGAAGGGCGGCTGCCGGCCCCCGGACTTGTTGCAGGGAGCGATTTTGCAGCTGCTGCTGCTGCAGCCAGCTTGGGGAAAACGAGTCAGGGGGTCCCAGAGGAGGAGGTTGGAGGGGTCTGGAGGTGGAGGTGCTGCCGAGCTGCGGTGCAGCGCTCGTTGCGCGCCGCTTTCCACCCCGTGGCTCTCCAGGAGCTGCTGCGCGCTGCCGGCCCCCCGGTGGGATGCAGCGGTGCCAGAGGGCAGGAGGGTGCCAGGCGTTAAGAGCCCCTGCTTTGCTTCATCAGCACGGCCGGCACTCTGTGGGCTGTGTATTTACAGGTGCTTGAGGGATTTGGGTGTTTCGTTCTTTGGCGCTTGGGTATTGTGAGCGTGGCCGTGCTACGAGAGAGGCTCTGCGAGTCCCTGGAGTGAGTCCTGCACAGAGCTCAGGTGCTGCTTGGTGGGCAGCAACAGGGTGAAAGGGTGCCTGCAGAATACGTGCGTGGTCACCCAGTGCCAGGAGCGTGGCCAGGACACACGACCACACACAACCCGGTGAACGGCACCCCGAGACGTGGGTGCTGTAGCCATGCTGTAGGAAAAGCCATCCATGGCCCCGTGGTGCATTCTGCCAGGCCCGCTTGTACCGAGCTTTCCCACGTGTGTGGGTAGCAGTTGTGCTCCCTGAGCCCCGCCACGCTCCAGGCGTGGAGCTGAGTGCGGGAGCGTTCCCCAAACAGGCACCCAGCAGGAGAAGCCCCGCTCGCTTCTCCGCTCAGGCGTGGGTACCCGGCACGTGCCTTCGAGTCAGATCTCAAGGAGACCTCCTCCTCTCTGCTCACCTGGGCCATCTGGTTAAATGTGATTCAACCCAGCTTTTGGGGACAGTCAGCACAGTGGCGTGTTGCAACGTTGAAAAGCCTTGTTGTGCCCTGCTGCCTGACCGAGCAGGAGCACTGCTTGTCCCCTCCACTCCAAAAATCCGCGGTGGTCTTGCTGTGTCCCACATTTAAGGGCTTTTCTGCTGTATCAGTAGTTAGCTGCCTTCAAACCCGTCTCCTCCTTGGGATGAAGTGGCCTGCCAAGGGAGTTGTTCCTTATCAGATCTGTGGGATTAAATAGGTTTCTGAAAAATGCAGATCTCCCTTTTCATTTCATATCTGTCTCAGTGTCTCACTTCGTTTTTCTTTTCACCTTCCAGGCTGATAACCAGCGTGGTGCAACACTGCTTCCTTTCCCTCCTTAGTGCTCAAGGGATATGCGCTTGCACAAGAGTTCGGTGCCTGTTTTCCCCTAGTCCCTGCCATGAGCATGACAGTGTTCACCTGCTCGTATTACCTATAGCACAAGAGCAGCTATTATTTCCAGCTGCTTCTGGAATGACTCAGAGAACCAAAGAAGTCCAAATAAAATAAGAAATGTAAATGAAAGTAAAAGTTTGCAGAATCCAAAGCATCTTGGCTGTTCTGCGAAGCACGTAATGCGTGTTCACTGCCTTCTGAGCTCCCAAGCCTTGTAAGCTCCCTTGAACGATCTCTAGCCAATGGCCCAGATGTTAAAAATCTTGTGGGAGCTTAGGTCTGCGCTCTAGAGCAAGGCCAAAACCCCTATAAGATACTTCATACAAAAGATAGTTCTTTAGAGCTCTACATTTTGAAGTATTTGCAATTTAGACCTGGTGCTGGCCTCTTGTCACAGATTTTGGGGGCTAGTTGGGAATCAGCTCTGTTCAAAACCTGTTAATAAACTGTGTTAATGTGAATAAACTTACACAGAAAACTCAGGGAGGAGTTGTGCCAAGGTTTCAGCTTGCCGATGTGTTTCCCTCCCAGCAGTGCCCATCGCCAGAGACCAGCTTGGCTCCGAGGTGCGGGTCCTGGCACCGCGGGAGGACGAGAGCCTGGAGCATGCTCAGCCCAGAGAAAGCTGGAAAGGAAGGGGCTTGTAAATCGTAAGTACGAGCTAGCTGTGCAAGAGGGCGTCTGCAGGAGCTTCAGAAGGGGAAAGAACAGAAAATTGAGTCTTTGAGAACTTAACCTGGCCTGGAGGTTTTGGCATTGTATTGGCAGGTATTGGCAGGAGCCAGGATGGAGCTGTCCCGAGTCTGCTTTTGTCGCAGAGAGGGGCTGCATCTTCCTCCTCCCTGCCCGACTGCAGAGATCGGCCTGCAAAGCTGCATTTTGGAAATTCCCTAGGTGTACTGCCACCGGGTACAGAGAGATGCTGGTGGGAATCCACAGCTTCCAGCTGCAGGTGTGTCTGTGCACCGGTAGGCACGGCCACGGCTGGGTGCCAAGTGGCTACTGCTTCGCTGCCTTGTTGGAAGCTGCCAAAGGTAAAACGAAGCCTTCTCTGCCAAGGGATGGATGGTGGGTTCCTAGGTCTTGTGCACGTTGCAGGTGCTGAAGCAGAAATGGGGCTGAAAGCGCCATTGCCACTGTTTCCACTCCCGCAGTATTTTCCCATTCCTGGAAGATGATTTTTTTCCAAGAAAGGCCCGAGGTGCCGTTGGAGCACGTCCACCAGCATGCACACAGCTGAGTCACGGGCAGCAGGAAAACGTTGCCCGGCCTCGGCTTCATTCATTCTGCCTGAGTGGTGGCCAGAAAGGGACCTGCGTGGGGTCTGCCAGCGCCGCTCCTGCAGCACAGCAGCCGGCAGCAGCGCGTGGCCAAGCGTGCGCCGAGGTGCTGATGCAGGAGGACGAGTGCTGAGGAAGAGATCCCAGAAATAGCCTCAAAGCTGCTGTGTTTTCTCTCCAGAACTTGAGGAGCGGAGGGTATTGATTAAGGTCTACACGTAAAGGTGCTGTTAATGGTGCATAACTGTGCATAACGGGAGCCGTGCAGGGGTTAGTGCTGTTCCTTTCACTGACATTCTCCACCTGGCATTACCTCCCTGGGAAAAACAAGCTTTAGGGTGCGTTTAAACACCCACGTGTAAGTACTCCAGGGTTCGGCTTGCCCACAGGGAGCAGGCAGCTTTCCAGGCCAGGCTGCATACAGGGAACCAGAGCAGCACAGATGCAATAGGGACGCACAGACGAGACGGTGTCCCCAGGCAATGCTGGCATTTGGCTTTTCCACGCACTTTTAACTGCTGCCTCATCTAAATTTCCTCCCGACTTCTTCCTGATTACTGGTCCACTGGACCCGTGTTTCATTCATTATGCACTGCGTGGTGCTCGCCGGATAAAACGCATCAAAGCAGATGCACGTCAGACTGGGACTGCGCATCCCTTTCTCCTTCTACTTGCCTTTTCAGGAATGTCAGCCCACATAAAATCAATGGGGTCATCCCAGAGCCATGTCAGCATGAGGGGGGCCTTGGAAAAGCCAGGATGGACTGTCTGAGTAACAGCAGGGCAAGAAAGAACTGCCACAGTGGGCTTACAGATGGCAGCAGTTACAGACAAATAATTTGCAGGCTGGATATTGATTTCAGTTTCCATGGGGCATGGCTACCCGTACTTCTAGTAGCAGAAATTAGACAACGTACCTAATTATTGCAGTTTGCCTTGTCGGATTTGCCACCTGAAGCGTGCGTGCTGTGGGTGTCCTGCACCCGAGGCCAAATACAAGCCTCGGGGCCCGTGGCAGGATTTTTCTGAAGCTTCATCACAGATGCAGTCCCTCAGGAGCCTGCAAAACTGACCACGTCTTGCTCCTGTGCTGTCACAGCAATTATTTAGCGTAAATCAATGTTCAGCCAGCTAAATATTTGCAATATTTGGGATTGATTTTTTTGTTTGGTCGGTTTTCCTTCCTACTTAGTTCATAACACTTGGCTGTGTTTCACAGTGATGGTGGGGCTACCCACAGCTCCAGCCTTTGTTTTCCCCCACTCCAAAGCTGTCTGGAGCAGACTATATGTTGGAAACCCTTTTTCTCTGTGTGTGTAGCCAGCCAGACTCTCCCGGTGAGGGTGAAGGCGTTTGTCAAGCATTCTTTGGAAACCAGTCTGTCCCAGTTCCCCCGCAAGAATGTTTGTTTCCTTCCACAGGAATTTCCCAGTGTGTGCACCTGGGCAGGTGCCCTTCGGCCACCAGCTGGGGACTGGTGTGAGCGGAGGGCCCAAAACGTTGTCACCCAGAGCAGAAAAGCTACAGCAAAATCCTTATTGCTGGCATCTTTAGGTCATACCCCCAAACACCACCTGTAGTACTGTGAACTACAGCTGGAGTTGTTTTTTTTTTTCCTTTTATTTTTTTCTTTGTTGAGATTAGGCATGCTTCTAAAGGAAACCTGGAATTTTTTGGGGGGTGATGATTTATCTTTCCGAGCACTCTAATCAGAGACATGTGTCAACAAGCAAGAAAATCAGGTTGCCGCTTAAGCCAATAAAAGCTGCTTTACAGGTTTCTCTTCTTGCTTTTTTCCTTGGAGGTGAAATTGCTGAAAATAACTGGATTCTTGCTCAATGGCTCAGGAGCCGAATTCTATTCATTTCATCCAGAGCTGGCTGTAACAGCCCTGTGCCCTCTAAACAGGAAGGCATTTCCACAGCACAACTGGATGCTTAAATTCAAATTTGTAGACAAATGATTGCTAATTTGGAGTTGCCTAACAGGGAGTTATCTCCTCCCGTTACGGCGTAGAGCAAACTGAGAGACAAGCAGCACAGCACCCCGGCCGCTTGGAACTCCAGCTGACTGCAGCGTTGATGTGAGAAAATCCAGTAACGCTTAAAAAATGTAAGCAGAAGCCCTCTTAATGAAGAATTTTTAGCCTCAGAAGTTTGCCTAGCCACTCCTGGTGAGCCGGGAGGTGCGGCCCCGAGCTGATGCGGAGGGAATAGGGTCAGGAAAGGCAGCTGTAACACAGGGTTTCTGTATCTCATTGCCTAAGCAGCTGCTTAAGGAGGGCTTTTTTTTCCTTCCCATCTACGTTTTCTTTTGATAAATAATGCATGGAGAACTGCATTGTCCCGAGACACCCCTGGTGCTTGCTGCTGCGGGGTGCTGGAAGAGCCCGACCTCGGGCTGGGTGTTGTCGCTGGGGTTCGGTGACAGAGCCGGGCTGAAACGCTGTCCCTGGGCTGGAAAACCCATAAAGATGCCCCCAGAATAACTCAGGAAGCCTGCTCCTTATTTACTTCGTCCCTCTTCACGTATCCCTCCAAAAGGGCAGCGTCTAGCAAGCGACAGCACCACACCTGCAGCCCGGTGGGCTGCTCTGGGGTTGGTGCGATCAGCCCGGGGACTTTTTGTTGTTATCCTGGGCTTTCCCTTCTGCCGGTGAAGGCAGAAAGCTGCTCGAGCCCCTCTTCTCTGCCCCCAAACCCCCTGTAGCCCCCCGCTAACCTGGCAGGGCGAAGCGGGCACGGCAGGCGCTCCTGCCCCGCAGCTCCTCCTTGGCCAGGCTCCCCAGCTATTTACCCAAGCAAGGAATGAGTTTGAGCAGCACGGGTATGACCCCAGCGCAAACACCGCGATCCTAGATAGCACAAGAGGGCTCTTATCGGTCTGCTCCCGGTTCTATAGGCAAGGGCTTAACCTCTTCATTGAAAAACGCTGCTCTTTTCGCAGGCGGTATAAATAGAGACACTTTTGGCTCCCGGTGAGTCACAGTTTGCCAGCTGTGTCATTTTTATTACAGGCTTTGCAATATTTACAAGGCTTTAAGGCCTCTCCCGAGTTCTGCCTTAAAACCATTTATCTGCAGGGAATCGTCTTCCATTCAGGCCAGGCCAGAAGCCCGTGGCAGACCTTTCTCCCCAGCCTGCGCCCTCGCAGCTGAGGCTTTTCACAGCACAGATATTTGTGGGAGTTAAAAAGGAAGGGCCGTGCCCTCCTGAAGGATTGCGGGATCACAGTCGGGGAGATGTAGTCTGGGAGAAAAGGGGAAGAAGGAAGGGAAAGGAAGGAAAGGGACTGCTTTGGGAGAAAGAGGGGATAAAGATGGGTTAGGGCTGGAGGACACCAAAGAAGAGGGGCAGGTGGAAAGTAAAGGCTGGACAGGGCAAGTGAAGAAACTTCTCTGCATGGAAATCTGCTAAGGCAAACCAGCCTCCCCCCTCTCCGTGCACAGCGTTTGCTGCGTTCCTGCACTTGTTGCCAGCAGAGAGGTCGTGCTCGTGGGGGTGTCGAGAGCTGAGGAGCAAGCGGGGAGCAGATGGAGGAGGGCTGGATAGGAAGCCAAGGGGGGAGAGAAACGCCGGGAGAGGAGCCAGCGGATGGGGGAAGGAGGCAGCCAAGGCAGGAAGCTCCCCAGTCGGCACCGTTGGGAAGGCAAGTGGGGAGCCAGAGCAAGCCGAAAGGCTGCCAGCTCAGGTGAGCCTGTGCTTGCTGCCCTCCCAGAGAAAGGGGGCAAAAATAATCTGTCGTACAGCCTCTCTGCGAGGCGAGCTGAGCGCCAGGACGAAGCTGAGCCGTCAAGGTGCTGCACGCAGCAGTGCATCTGCTGGGGCAGGTGGTGCCCAGAGGTGACCAGAGGGAAGCTGCTGCAAAACAAACATGGTTTGGGGGTTTTTGTAATTTGTCTTCCCTTTGGTAAATACCCACATAGTGCCTTACTGCGGAGAGAATACACCAGACAGCCCCTACCAGCAGCAAATGGCTGAACACCATAATTTATTTGGCCTCTACCAGTGGTCCATCATTACTGCAATCACAGGCAGCAAATTTCCCAGTGTTAGCTTAGTATTTATGGCCCTGAGGGACAGAAACCTCCCATTGCCTCAAGCTCTCTAAGAGTGGAAGGCAAAACCCATTTCCTAGTTAATACTTGCTCAGCCGTTCTCCTTTGTGTGTGGAGATGGGAACAATGAAAGCATAAAGCTGTTACCTGAGAGGAAATTCCTTCCTAGATGTGTAAATTCCACTAAACACTCTTCTAATCTGTAATGTATCTTACTGCCTTGGAAAGAGCTGAAAAAACTTCTTATGCTCTTTGAGATTACTTTTTCCCCTCCTTCCTAGCTTGTCTTCATCCGCAACAACTGCAGAGCACTACCAAATGGTTATCAGAAGTAAGCAGATTTTACAGGGCTGCCCTTTTCATTTCATCCTTCGTCCGGAGCGTGAGAGTGCCATCCACAGGGATGCAAGCTGGCCCAAAGCCTTCCCTTTTTAAATGCATATTACCCTGACTTCCACGTGAACCCTGCGCCTTTACAAGCTAATGGGGTTTTAATTCTTACGCAGAATGAATAGCCAAACATACTCCTAAGTGGAATGCCAGAAGCCAGAGCCCAACTGATACAACTTTAATAACTGCAGGCAGCAGTTCCAGAGCTAAAGGTTGGTTGCCTCCAGAGCAGTAGAAGCTGTCGGTGGTACCGATGCCTTGTTTCCTTTCAAACTTTATTTTATGTAACAATTACACATGGAATTGGACTTGAAATATGGCCACACCACCAGTTTTTATTTCCAGGTCCTTCTTTCCACTGCGGGTGCAATCTAGACTTCTCTGTCGTTACAGGTCATCTTCTCAGGGCCACTGGAAGCTGAAGATGGATATTAAGCACGTGAAGGACTATATCTACTGGCTGTACTACCAGTACCTGCTGATCACCTGCAGCTACGTGCTGGAGCCCTGGGAGCAGTCCATGTTCCACACCATCACCGTGACTGTTTTCGCTATGGTGGTGTACACTGCCTACGTCTTCGTCCCCATCCACGTCCGCCTGGCTTTTGAGTTCTTCTCCCAGATATTCGGAGGCCAGCCCGACAGCACGGTGAACATCGTGAACTGAACTTGTCTGAGTAGTGATTAGCAGCATGTGAAATGCGATGGCTTCTATGATTTTGTGTATTTATTCTGAAGAAGTTTTGCAGTTGTGAAAATCCTACTCAATCTTACACAATATGGCTTGCTTAATTACCATAGCTGACAACCAGAATAATGCACTGACTGCTGGCTGCACGGTCCCAGCTGAATTAAACACAGGCCTGCTTTTATTGTGTGATACTGGAACACGTCATCTGGAATGCAACACTTACCTAGTATTAAACCAGCTCACTCTAAGCAAAATATTCATGTACGATGAGGAGTCCCCTGCTTTCAAGACCATCTTCTAGTCTCTAACATCTCCAGGACTTTCTCTGTTGTAACAGAAGGCAGGCAGGCAGGACTGCATGTTTTTCACCTGTATGGCTTTATACACCTCCAGCACCCTAACTGACTCGTGCTGGCATCCAGGGAGCAGCAAAGGCTGCTTGTGATGGCTGTGAGGAAGAGCATTGTGCTGCTTTTACAGAAAGAAGTTCTGCCAACAGAGTGCTGGGGCAAAATAAGTTGTGCTGAGAGGATGTAAGATGAGTAAAACAGAGCGTGATCTGAGTGCTAATATCTGGGTTTTGACTTCTGTTTTTTAATGGGTGGGAGAGGAAATTAGAAGAGAGTAACTTGAATCCAACTTTTTGTGTGCAGGTTGCTGCATCTGTTTAGATGGTCTAAGATAGTAAAAAGAAAAACAGGTTATAGGTAATCTTGCAGTTTACTGAAAAGGACAGAAAGAAACGGAATTGTGTCTGTGTCACTGCACTCCTGCCACCTTCGAGAAAATCCGAGACATCTTTTCTTTCTGCTCCCATTCACTAAGGCAAGCAAAGTGCATGCTGCACCAGGGGAAGATGATCCAGTAAATAGAGTGGAAGTAACATTTTAACAACTGCAGGGAAGTCTGAGTGCTTAAAGACATCCCCTTTATAAAGAAGAAATGAGATGTATTTTAATTGCCTGTGGGAAGTTTCTCAAACAATGGAAGGTTTGTTGCTTTTTCACTCTACATCCAAATCAAATACCAATGCCAAATCACATGAATTACACAGTGCATGTATCTAACAGCTGATGCTGCTGTTATTAAAATGAGAGGTGTAAAATGTAAATAGCTTTCAAATGATGTTTGCACACTTACAGGATTAAAATATATATATATTTTTCAAGCTGCAGTGCTTAAAAGAACGATGCCTTCCTACATTTGTTTGGAAACGAAGACATGTTTTGAAGGTTGAACAGATCTGAACATGTGTATGCAGTTTTTCCGAAAACAATAAAATTTTATTCTTTGGAAACAATACTTCAGTGCATGACTTTTATCTCTTGTTTTCTCTTTACTCGTAGGCACCGTGATGCAAATCCAGGTTGGTATTATAGCAAACAGATCATTTTGTTGCAGGTGTTTTGGGGTGAGGTTTCAGAGCTCCTTAAATATATCTGTGTGTGGACTGCAATGGTCACCCTCATTAGTGCTCCAGCCTGAGGCGAAGAAGTTGCTGAGTACCTCAGCCTTCTCCGTGTCTGTTGTTACCAGTTCCCCCTTCTTATCCATCAGAGGGGGTACAGTCTCCTTGGCCTTTCTTTTCTGAGCGATGTACGTCTAGAATTCCTTCTTCTTGTGTTTTGTATCCCTTGCCAAGCTCAGTTCCAGGGGATCTCATCCCCCAGGTCTTTAAATAGCTGGAAGTTCGCTCTTCAGAAGTTCAAGGTCCTGACTGTGCTCTTCGCCAGGCCCATATTCCTCGAGATCACAAATTCATCCTGGGCGTGGTAACTGCAGCCCAGACGGCCTCCACTGCCTCCTTCTTCTTTTTTTCTCATTTCCCAGAAAGGCTGTTTGTTCCCAACGGCATCAAACCCAACTGGCCTGCTTTCAGCAGTACAAGGAAAAACACTTTCTTATAGGTATGCAAAGGTTGGGTCTCATATCTTAAGGAGCACACACCCCGATGTAATGTTGCAGTTTAAACACTTAAAGCAAACAGAACAAGCAAACAGGTAAGAAGGGGGAATTTCCACTGACCTCTCATGGTGGGAGTCCTGTAAAGCACTTCTCTTCCTTATTATTCCTGTTATCTGTGTTTAGCTTTGCAGGAGGTACTGGGAAGAAAGAGGAAAGCAGCAGCTGCTTCTCTTTGGGATGACTTAACTGAAAACACTTCTTTTGTGTGTGTTTTTCAGCTTGTTTACTAGATTTCAAAGGAGTTTTTGGGCAGGAGGTAGTCAAGGATGTAGAGAGATGGCTGAAAATAACCTCTCCTTGCTGAAAAGCCTGTTGAGATTTTTCCAACCCTTTTCACTCCTTTCTACTAGAAAAAAAAAAAAAATATATATATATATATATATATATATATACACCTACTTATTATCCGAAATTAGTGGGTTCCAGAAGGAGATTCCCAAAGCATTTTTGGCCACAGCAGAGCACAGAACCATTTTTTCCCCAATTGAAAGAGAGAAGAAGGCAGGACACTGCTGTCCACAGCTTGAGACCACACCACACCTTAGGAAATGCTGCTCCAGTTTTGAAATCGTTTTCCCCACAGGTGAAGCCGTTCATACATGATGAAGAGTGTTTTTCATCAGATTGCATCTGAGCATTAGCATGGAAGCACCTCTTGCTGTAAGAGCAAGAAGCCATGGCAGGAGGGTGCACATTTCAGAGCTCTGCCAGTAACACCAGCACACAGCTCGGTACGTGTGGCACACAGGCAACTACTGTGCTGTGAAGAGTGACGGGCTCCATAGAAAACACCTTGGCAGGACACTCATTTCTCCTGCTTCATTATTTCTCCACACTAATTGTAGTTAATTGCTCCATTATTACCTTATGCTAGCTGTAGTTCAGGCTGATCACAGCAGCTAGAAGTTTTTACACAAAAAAAAGGCAATACGTTGAGAGCAGACAGAACCAACAGCAATAAATGAAACAAAAGCAGAAAGGAAAATGAACCCATTCCAGCTGCACTCACCCTGAAAGTACAAATGCATCATTAAATTAAGCACCAAGAAATTTTTGAGCTCAGCTGGCCAGCACCATACCTCCCTTGTTTAAAATTCATTTTCTTAAATTCGTTTAATCAAAGCTAGCATTTATCCTGCTGTAAAAGTTTCCCGGCCAATTTCATGGCTCACCTCCTAAATCCATTGCAGAGGGTGACTACACGTGCACGTGTCCAGACAACGAACCCCAAGAAGCAGCTTCCTGAAGCCATTCCAGGCAGCCTTTGCTATTAAGACTAGTAAGGAAAGCTTCCCTGGACCTCTTGCTTAGCTGTGGCCTTACACAAGACACATAGGGATCAGCATCATTACCACTGCATATCTTGCTGGGTTTTCTTCTACATTATTTTGTTGTGTATCTTCTATCATGTGAATTAAAATGCAGGGCCTGAAATAGGTTAGCAGCAGATTCTGGCTCAGAAGGTGGTCATGGGATGTAGATGTCATTGATAACCAGCTGCCAGCAAACTCAGCTAACATGAGCAGCAGCAATACGTAGCATTAATGTATATTAAGTGTGATATTCCCAGTTCTTTTCACACCCCTAGAGAGTCTTCAGTGGTTCCTGTCTCATTAATAACCTAACAAATGAAAGAAAAATCCCTGAACTCAGTGGTGAATGCAATGTTCCCATCCTTCCTCTTGATTTTTCTACAGAAGATGCAAAATAGCCCAAAGGAGCAGGTGAGGAAGTGCTTACTGTCCTACACATCCTCAGGGCATCTGGGCTCAGAGCAGTCACCTGTGGAGACAGATCACCATCATCATATAGGAAATCTGATTTTATCTACATGGAATTCCCTGAAAAACGAGACCCCATGTTTCTGAAGTTTTGAAATTCTAAGGATATTCAAGTAAAATTTTTTCCCTGAAGTTTTATCATGCAAAACTGTCACAAAAAAGGTAAATCATCTAATCACACAGTGCCTGCTGAGGAGGACCCTGAACACGACATTTTGTGTTTGTCTCCCTTCACTTCTTACCAAGGCAATGCCCCACTTCTAGAGTTTAATTTCCCTACCTACTTGGAAGCTAGGAAAAGAAATATTTAAGCCATTGTGAAAGTGGCTCTCTAAGCACAAGAAGAGCAGCCAGGTGTGCTGGCAGGCAATAGAGCCATAAGAACCAAATTACACTCACACAGCATCAGGATGCGGTTGCCAAAATGTGGCCAAATCTCACCGCTGGATTACTACTCCCCAGGGCAGAGATGTGGACAAGTGGCAGCATGCCAGGCTGACCATTTGGAAATTGAAGCAGAAAAGGCTAATTTTCAAATTAAACACTACTGACCTTGTGAGGACTTTGTCACGTTCACACAAAAGGATCAATACCCAATGCTGTACTGAAAGCAGTGCTGCCCCTCGCGTGTCAGCTCCTACCTGAGCTATCTTCATTATTTACTCCTAAAATACCAAACCCACACTATATCAGCAAGCCACCGTTCTTATCCTACCACAAACTGCTTTCTGCATGGAATCTACTTCCCTCTGTTTGGCAACCCCAGATATCTTCCTAGCCAAGATAAGGTAATTTATTAATCTGGGCTCTCTGTGTGCATCTAGGTATTGACAGCAGCAGAATTCAGTGATAAAATGTGACAAGCAGAGCCACTCCTCTCCTTTCTAGAGTACAGGCCACCCATAGTGCCAAGGCCACCCACAGGGACAAGAGCATGTGGCAGCAGGACTGCAGGACACAGCACACCCGGTGCCCATGGCCCTGCTGGCAGCATGGTCAGTGCCTCATAGAGACCGTATCAGCCTTTCCCTCTGACCAAAGCCTGATCAGAAAGTGAAAAACTGGCGATTCAGTAGGAAAGCCAGACTTCTTTTGAAGTACGCCACCTCAGCTGCTCCACCCACACAGAGCCTCACGCAGCGAGCAGCCTGCCTCAGGCCTGTGGCAGCTGAGGAATTGGGAGTCAAAGTTACCGACCTGTTAGGTCGATATCTCAGGAGGCTAAAATTCAGTGTAATGGCAGTGTTTGCCAGCTGACAAGGAACGTGGGACACCTGCAGGGTCCCCAAAGGCAGGAAGGGCTGGGTGTGAGCACATGGCAGAGGTACAGGCCTCATCCCATGGCTCCAGCCAGCAGCAAGAACCAAAACAAAGCAGCCTCCTCTTCACTCCTGTTCCCAACACACACTGAGGAAATCTTGGCCTGGGCTAAATGAAGATAGCTCAGTTCAAGGCATGACCAATTTTGTTATTTATTCCTCAGAGAAAGCAATACTTTGCCACTGAATTCGTAGAGCCCGGGTTATGAAAATACCTCTTGGCAATTTTATGGGAACTCCCTGGCTCTCAGGCTGTGATTCACAGGCAGAGGTAAGAATTAACTCCGAGACTCCTGTCATCGTTGGTGTCTGCTCCACCCTTATTTCAGAAGCTGCTGGCAGTAGTTGCTACGTCACTGGAGTTTATAGCTGATAAACTGTGCTGAGTCTGGTGTTCCACCAGAGAGCCCAAAGTGAAGCAGTCCTGGAGCCTGGGATAATAAAGGCCACCTTAGATTGGACAAAGAAGTTCTGAGCTAGAAATAGGCTGTAGAAATAACTTCATGCGGCCTAATATAAGCTCTACTTCCTCAGCTACCAAGAGCCATTTGTCTTGGTTTAAAAGTGAAATGAAAAGGATGCATGTGTACCCTTTGCATCAGAAGCATGTCCAGCCTGCTGCTGATAAACAGGCAGGCAGGAGAGAAAAACTAAGCAGCAGGACTGAAAGGAGAGCAGAAATATCTATGAGATAGAAACAGGGTAAATCTGGAAAATCTGTAAGAAAAATCAGTCTGCTTTTTTACAAGGACTGAGCAAGGAGGGAGGAGGGGAGGAAAGGATGTCAAACAGTGGCAGTGTCAGGAATAGACATTGTCAGCCAGGGTGATGGTTCAGTTATTTTTTCAGACAGCTCCTATCTTTGCTTCATAATCAGGGAGTAGATCAGATATAGCTCATTATTTCAAGGTCATATTCAAGGATGAGTTACATGCCATGAATCTTGATGAGGTTTAGATGTTAAAGGGAAAAAAATGAACAGGAAGATAAATTGCCAGTAAAATGTACATCAAGGAGTATTTGACACAAAACAACTGAGGCCAAGCTCAGAATAAAGCCTCCTAACACTGAAGAGGGCTGTAATGGGATTGCAGCAATGTAATTAAAGGACAGGGTGACAAGGCACAGCACATGGCCTCACCCATCTTCTGGCTGGCAGAGGAAAGAGCTTGTATCAGTTCTTTGCATTCCCCACAGCCACGAATTGCACAACAGAAGCCTGCTAGCCCATATACATTAATTATCTGCCACCTGCGCAACAATTGACTGATTTATGAAGTAACAGCTGGAAAAATGATGGTGCAAAGCAAGGAAACACATCCAACTCCATGGATCCTGGTGGCTTGCCAGAGGCAGTACATATCACGTAGATATCATGTACAGGGCATATATTTCACTGCAGGTAGATAATACTCAGATCCCGACAAAACCTCTCCAAATCACACATGAATACTTCTTGCTTCCCTTTCCTGTATCTCTTCTCATATAACAAAAATCACAACATGATGAAATCAAGCATAATTAGTTCACTATCATGGTGAGCGTGCCTACAGTCAGCACTCTGGTCAGCTGCAGTGTTGTGGCGCACGTACTGTGAGGACACATCGAGAAACACCAAGTCCTCCTTGCATTAAAACGTTCACACCTGGATAGATGTGGCTAATTCACACTCCATTAGTTCAGGTATCTTAGTATCCAAAAGCTTAACATATTTTGGTGGCACCAAAATACTTCAGAGTTCAGTTCTACATCAGCTTTCTATCCGGAATTATTGTACCTTCTAAAAGCCACTCAATTCAAACATCAATACAAGAAAACAGGACTCGAGCACTGCCGTAAGCATCTTTTTGCAACAATTATTTGACCTGTTTTTCCCAAGAAATCTTCAATAACAAAACCAGCATCATTGAGGTTTTCTTTTATATAAATGCATGCACTCTTAAATAAATCATGAGCTGCAAGCATTCATAGCAGCCATGGAAGTTTCCACGCACAAAGAGCAGTCTACAGTCTGTGCCTTTACATCAAAAGTCTATCATACGTATGATAAGCTCCAGTTTTGCAATTTTATAGCAGAGCAATACCTGTACAGACATCTTTTAATAGGGATGTGTCAGATCTCCCTGTCATGCTTGTGCCAGCGTGATGGGAGCGGTGGGAAGAAAAATTCAACCCACTGAAATTGCAACACCTCTTCCTGAGAATCTGTCTTGATGAATAATTATAAAATGCATATATTATCAGAGAGGACTGGCACAAGCAAAAAGAAAAAAAAAATTAAATTAAAAAAATAAATAAATGGCTAAGTGCCATTGCATTTGCCAAACCTGCTGCTTCAGTAATGTCCTAGGTTACCACTGGTGTGAGACCTATTGGTAAAATACTTAAGTGGTCTGGCAGAGCCCTGGGAGGCCAGAGCATTCCTGCCATCCTCCTTCCATCTCTTCCATTCCTGAATTTCCTTCTTTCTATGAACTATTAATCTTTGTCTCCTCCATCCACTTTGAAATACCTAACGTGCCTCCAATGCACTCCTGCTCTCTGCTTCCAGCCACAAAAGCAGTGATGGAGGGAGGGGGAGCAGTGCACATCCCAACTGAAGGACAAGGAATTCAAGTTTGCTTCTGGAGCAAGGTCACTGAACTGTTTCTGGCTTTTTCTCTGATTGGTTTTGTTTCCAGCCAGCTAGAGTGAGGAAAGCCTAGGAAATGTCAACACCAATTTTTATGTACAGCTTTTTAACAGACTCGGTGTGCAAACCATTTGTACCTGCATATTGCTATCCTCATATTCTCTCAGAGGAGAACTCAAAGTGCTAATATGTGAAAACATAAATTCTACAATGTATTTATTTTGCTGATGCCAGTGCCCAGAGTTTACACCGCCGTGGCTCCTCTGCTGGCAGCACCTTTCACCGTGTCTCCTTTAGCCAACTAATGGAACCAGAGGTTTTTTAATGAGATGGGACAAATTACAAAACTAAGGGAAAGCAAACAGCTACTGTACAATAACCTCTAAGATTCCTATCATGACCTGACAAACAAATATTTACCTTTATAAAACAATTATTTCTGAGTCTGAACTTCAGTGCATCCTGGTACAGGTAACAAACATACCAGAAGTAAATTAAGGCTTCCTGGTTCCTGGCCATGCTTTGGCTTCAAGGGAAATCTTGGGCATGGCTGTTCCCCAGCCCTCGTAAACAAGGCTGAACTGAGCAGCATGACCAGACATGATCTTTTACACACACACGCAAAAATAAAGAAATAAAAATAAAAGGAAATTTGAAAATCTGTAGTACAAGAGACTGATAAGTTGGATGGACCTGTAGGACTTGGCTGTTCTTCCTGCACAGGCTCTCAGGGATAGACAAGAAGGTGCCGGTACCCCACTGGTACCCCATGAAGACAGCACCCCTCTTTAAAAGAGGTGCAGAAAAGCCAAGCATCACAGAGCAACGGAGAATTAATCAGCAAAGAGGGTTTCTCTGACAGTACAGCACATTCATAAGACGGTGTAGAGGCTGAGCTACTGAGGTTGTCCTGATGATAAGGAAAAAGCTTTGGTTTCTGTGGTTATCAAGCAACAATAACCTGTGATGTTTGATAAACATGAAACGGGAGCCGGGAGCTGTTAACGAACAGAAGTTAGCATGAGGAGCACATTCCCTCATAATACCCAGAAGAGGATCCTACTTCATGAATCAAGGATGTCTCCTCGTTCAGCCTGATTCAAGTGGCATCATGATTTGGGTTATTTTGTATATCAAAGGCTACTGGAAAATAGCATCTGGTGCTAACCCCCTAACAGGGGTAGCAGCGACTCATAAAAGGCCCAGGAATTTAGAGAGAATTGGGTCCCTTTCACCATGAAATTGCCATAGGCATCCACTGGGCCTCTGGCTGCAGCAGCAGGACAGGGTTTGCAGAAAACCAAGACCTTTGGAGCATCTCCACACCGAGGAACAGCTCCACACAACTTCGACATAGAGCAAGACTGAGAATTATCCCCCTCTGCTGACAAACAGCAGCAATGACCCATTTTTGTGCTGCTCTCTTAAACATTATTCAAGTAAACCCTGCGATTCTGAACGGCACCAGACCAAATATGTGCTATATGACGGATTTATGCAACATATTACCTGATTAGAGGAAACTAAACCACAGATACCTGTGCTGCAATAAAGCTCGATGATGTAATGCACAGGTTTTATCTACGGATCAGCTAAAGCTGGAGTGTCACAATATGCAGATTTCTGTCGAAAGCTATTTTAAAGAAGTTTCTTCTCGGATCTCTTTGTTCTTGCCTCTGAAGTTCAGCAGTAATAATGTTTGTGGCTCATACTATAAATTGGATTGCTAATTGGATTCCTTACAAGGAACTGAAGAAATAGGCAAAAACTGGGAAATAATTGGAGCACTATCCCTGTAAATTTAGTGCAGATTATCTCACAGGAAGCAGTGCCTGGAAGTGTCATGTCCCAGAGGCATTAGGTGATGTTATTCCTCCCGTTCGCAGCGCTCCTTGAGGCCACGGAAGCTGAGCTGAAGCAGCAGTACCTCTTCCCAAGCACAGCTCCGTATTGCTGCATTGCTGAAATTATCAGTGTGCAACTTCACAGCTGCAACCAGTAAAAGGCAACGAGAGCCCTCCTCTCCTGAAGGAACAGGCTGTAACTGGGGGGGTGAATGAGTCCCAGACTGCAAATGCAGAAATGGTGCTGTACAGGAGAAACTGCCTGCAAAAATAAATAATAATAATAATAAAACAAAATGAAAAAGCAGCAGAGAGGAGCAGCAATCCATGGAGGGGATGTGAGGATGTCCCTCCTGGGGCCCGCGACCCAGCAGCCGCAGCAGCACCTGCAGAGGCAGACAGGAGCTACTGCTGCATTTTGGGCCAGGGGAATACTAAATGTGGAAGCTGAGTTATCGCCCGGCACACAGGCAAGGTGCAAACTGTTCCTGTAGAAGAAGACCTCCTACAGCTTCAAGCACTGCAGGCACAGCCAGCTGCTGCCTCTGCCTTGAACCTTTAAGCAGCTCACTTGAGCACAGCCCCACCTTGATTTCCTCACTCTGAGTACTGAGTATGCTTTGTTATGTTCCTCTGAATGGAAACTATTTCATTCTTCCAAATTATTACTTGATGCAATAGTAAGATGAGTGAAATTGCTAGGAACATATGCTTGTTTAGGACCTTGATAGTGAAAAATGCAGAGTAATTATAACCATGGTCCTAATAAAAACTAAATTGGACACTGGTAGGGACCACAGAGGTCTGTAATTCCCATTGCCCAATGCTCCCCATGTACCCAGCTTAAGGTTTTTAATATACTTCTAGAGTTACATCATGGAATTTTTATTAATTTGTCTCTTGGCAGTGCCAAATGTCCTAGGAGCTGTACATGTTGCTCTGTATCCCAAATTCACTTCACAGTAAATATTCAGACAAAACCTCATGCGTAAACTACTGTGTTCTCTTTTGTTTTTAGATCCTCTGGAGCTTTACATGTATGTTAACGCGGCTAATGAAGAGAGCAGGCCAGAGCAGGAAAACACCTCTGGGACAGATTCCTCCCTGTAGGCAGGTCGGAGCAGCTCCCGCTGGGCAAGGAGTCCAAGAGCTTCTCAGGAAGCTTCATGGGCTCCTTTCCTGGATCCAGTTTATGTGAGGGAATAGTGACCTCAGGTGGTCTGTTAAATTAACCACAAGGATATCTTCCCCATGAATTTCCATTCTCTGCTCCTTCTATTTATTGAAGCGTCTATGAAAATTAAGCCGCTGTGAGCCAGCTGTTGTGGCTGGCACATCTCCACCAGCACTGTTCTGGCTTTAGGCTTTTGGCACTTGAGCTTTCGAGCAAACTATGCACAGCTATTTACTCAAGGACCCAGTCATCTGCCTATAAGAATGAGAGCAAACCTTTATTAAAAGTGCTTTTGAATGCTGTGCTTGCTTTCCCTACATATTGCACTGATCCTTTCTAATGCCATGACTTTGGTATTGCTTGGTAGCTCAGAGACTGAGCAGTACTTTTAAAGATCAGATACAAAATCTATTGCAAATCATAGGATAAACTCATCTTGAGTTGCATATGAGTTCAGTATCATTCATACATGTATAATTCAGCTGCCAATGTGCACACTGGTTAAATATTTGGATAGCCTAATGATTAGCAATGAAGCACAATACAGCATGAGATGAAGTAGTGTGCTTGTGGTAATATATAGCTCCTAAAGAGTATGACAGTAACAGCAGAAAACTAGTATATGGCATATTTAGTACTCATTGAAGAAAAGAAAAAGGATAAGAATTTCATTGTGTTCTTTCTGAGCCATGATGAAAACATCATTTTTCAAGACATATTAGTGACTAAATGATATCCCCCAAAAGGTCCCTCCACCTAACAGGAGCATGCAGTGGTGCCTTCCCCGTTTGACCAGGTGGAGCTCCACACAGACACAGATGTGAAGGATCAGCGGGTTCACACTGTGCTACACTGAATATTCATTTCCAAGTCACTCACATGCTAGCCTCTAAATCCATATTGGGAAAAAGGTGACAAAACATTGTAAATCACTCTACCTCATCCCCAAACACTGCAAACTAGAAGTGCACAATAAAAACTTACGCACACCACTTGCCATGCTTCAGGCCTTAGGGAATCCTAAGGAGTAATTAACAACTCCATGCCACCAGTCATACATTGAAATGCCACGTCAGGTTTGGACAGCAGCAGTCACGGAAGGAGGAACATTTCTCACCCTTACCACTCTCAATCATTACTACTGGAGTAGCTGGTAGTGGAGACCTGACAGCTTTATCACCCAAGCTGCCAGAATTTACAAAGCCTTCTTTAAATTCACGGCAGGGCCTGTACAGAGTCTTATAACTCCTGCAGCTCCTGGGTGAAAAGGGAAATTAAATGGAGCTGTGAAAACTGAAATGTCCTGATGAGTTACCATCTTGCACTTCAGACAACAGCTCCAGAGACATTCGCAGGGAAAGAAAAAGCCACTCCAAGCCTCGGCCCGCATTAGAAATATAATTCTTGTGGTGTTTTTTCTTTTTCTTTTTCTTTTTTCTTTCCCTAGGAAGATAAGCAGTTACTTCCAGTTTCTTAGTTCTGGCTTATATATGTCATTAAGCAGCGCATGGCTATGTTTCACTGAGAAAGAACGAGAAAGAAGCCAAGAGCACACACGCTGCAGCACATCCAGGTCACAGCTGAACACCCCTGAGTGCAATTGTTCTGTTTCCCTGCTAGAGTTTTATGAACTGCTGCAAGCGTGACTGCCCAACACATGTACAGAACAGTGAAGTATCGGACCTGTACTCGTGCAGTGTGTTCTCCCAACCCAGAATCTTCGATTTTGTCCTACACACAGTCCCATTACAGGAGGTATGGCAGCGAGGAGACGGGTGCCTGGTTTTAAAGCAGATTTCCTGCCCTGTTCCTTAGAGTCCAGATTTCAGTAAGACAGTAACCAACATACAATGATAAGAATATACTGCAGTCTTCCTAACCATAGCAAATTAATTTAAATGACTGATCTTGACTGAAAAACCAACCACTATCACCAAGCTGGTGTGGCTTGACAAGGCTGAAAAAACAAATACACATCCATTATTTTTGCCACAGACATTACCACAGATGGCTGGTGATCACATGCTCAGAAACTGATGACCTCTGCTGGTCATCAGCACACGAGACTACAGAATTAACACTCACACCTACGCAAATCTGCCCTTCTTTTGAAGGATTTGAACTACAAAGGATTTTCCTGAGATGTCAGACCTCCAGCTATTGGCAGCCTACATAGACCCATTCCTAAAAATGCACTGATTTAAATGAAACATCATTCAACTCCCCAGCTACAGTAATGCTGGCATTTCTTTGAATACTGAATCCTCATTACAAAGAGATGGTGAAATCTTTCAGTCTACATTGCATTGCCGCTGATTTAGGCAGCTTTCTGCTCATATAATAAGATCTAAGCCCCAGCCCTACATAGTCAAAATTCTCAGGGAATTTTAAAGTCTTCTTTTTATCTTGTTTATTGCATATAAAGATGTAAAATCTTTCAGAAGACTACAACAACACTTTGACAGTTTAAAACATATGAATTTTACTTGAATGTGTGGTAGCCATAGAGCAGCATGAGATTACAGAGGCAATACCTTAGTGACTACAAAGAACACAGTTCTGATTTCAACTGACAGTAGGTGGTGGCTGTGCATTAGGCTTAGGCAGAGTTTAATATATCAGGGCTGAAATAAAGTGGAGAAAACCACAGCTGAAAATAAATCTGCAATGAAAATAGTTGGAGCATTGTTTGGATCAAATTCTCCTCCTGGTGACTTCACAGAAGATGCAGTTCCCATAAAGGACAGGCTTTGTCCTACCCCTCTTGCAACATGAGACTCGCCAAGTGAAAGCCTGTAATTTACTACAGATGTGTTATTTCATAAATCAAAGAAATCACAGATCAAGAGATCCATCAGGGGTTGAAAGGAAAAACTATACAACACCTCCTGTACAGCAGGGGTTCTGAAGGGCATAGAAATAAAACTTCAATTCAGTGAAACACTTTTTTTTTTTTTTTTATATATATATATAAACTGGTTTGTAGTAAGTCTCCAGAGAGGCCTGCAAAGAAACTTAGCTTCAGAAAAGCAAAAGTAACAGTCTGTAGAACACAACAAGCCCATCAAAGGAAAATGTGCCAAAGTAGGGAAAAAAAAAAAAAAAAGTCAGATAGCTTGACAGCCTGTGATTTTTAGTCCCCAAAGCAACTTTAAAACAACCAAAGCAACTCTTCCTTTCCATGAGGATATTGCTGTATTAAATAGACTTCACACAATGTGTTCATGCAATTCTGCTCTACTTTTCTCCATTGTGAGTGAAAATATACAGAAAATAAATGCCAACCTGCAAACATGCATTAACATCTTGATAATTCAGTAAGGAACTCCTATCCAACAGGAATAGTTGTTTATTGCAAACCATGAATGGAATCTAACCCAAACAGTCTGTACAAACTGCTTTGATCATGTATTTCAGGGAGTTTGATTTGCTTTCCAAAATCTAACTGGTAGCATCCAGAAGTTTTTTACTTTGAATTTTGAAGAGTAAAATAGAAATATCAGAATGTCTAGCATTTACAACAACAGTTGCCAGTGTTGAAGGCAGAAAAGATACAGAAAAAGGAAGCTTAAATGTATGCCAAAGGCAAGCTGGTGTACTACTACCCAAAAATAAAGGCAAAATGAAGAGTTGCTGCACAATATATTTCAGATTTATTTATTTATTAACTTTTTCCTTTAGAAATGATTAAAATGTACCACTGACACAAAACAGCAAAAGACAAAAAGTAGGAAACGAAATGTTGATTCAATAGTTTAGCCAGGAGAAACCACAATGTTATTTTTGTGCCACTCCTGAAGGTGGAATTTTCCGTTCTGACTAGACAAAAACAATTTGTCTGCTCGAAAAAAAAATCACTTAATTAAACTGTTATTTGCAAGTGGCATACATATGCCAGCAAGTATAAAATGCATTTATCTGAGAAACAGAGAGTAGCAGCTCTCTATTTTCATCTTTCTGAGCTGAGTGAAGTAGAAAGGCCTCCAGAGAGCTCCCCTGCATCCCACACGAGGGAGCAATGGAGACGTGTGTGGAAATCTCCATCAGGGAAGGCTCCTCACTCTCAGCTAATGTCTTTCCAATGAAGCCGTGCCAATATATCTCCCTTCTCTGTATTCCAACATTTACTGTTTTGATAACTCAAGTTGGTGGTGGTGTGGGTTTTTTTCAGAACAAAACCTATAGCAGCATTTTATGTGGCTGCACTAGTCCTAAACCGAGATATGGGATGCTTGAAGGAACCCCAGGCCCATGAAGGGGCTTCGGTGCCCTCTGCCCAGGGTCCCCTCTGACCCTGGCAGTGACTGCTGCTGCCCTTGCTCACACCTCACCCAATTTCCAAACTTGAGCCAAGAAAAAAAAAACAATAATCAATGGGAAACGCCAAAATCTTTAATTTTCTTGGACCATAAAATATAGTGTAAACAGCGTAAATGCAATCTTCTTCTTAAGCTTCCCTTTCAAAAACACAGCACTGGCTATTTCTCTGACTTCTTTCTTTCTTTATTTATTTACAAAGCACAACGCGTTAGGGGCCGGACCGTGCCCCAGGCCCGGTGCCCCGACTTCTATGAGGGGAGCAGCCCGGGGCAGGAGGGCGCTGCCGCCATCTTGTGGTAGGGTCCACGGGGCAGGGGGGCGCTGCCGCCATCTTGTGGTGGGGGCTCCGGGGCGGGCAGGAGGACGCTGCCGCCATCTCGTGGTGGCGGCCCCGCCGGCCGCCCTCTCGCCGCTCTCCTCCCCTTCCTCCATCGCCCGGAAGCCGTCCCCGCCTCCTCCGCTCCGAACCGGCTCCGGGCCGCGTGTGCTGGGCGCTGAGGCGGCGCCATGGAGTACATGGTGGGGCCGGCGGCCCACAGCCAGGGCAACATGTAAGCGGGGGACGGGAGGGGCATGGGCGGGCTCCTGGAACAACGTTTTTATTTGAGGGGAAAACAAAAAAAATACCTGCGCGTACCTTCGGTGTGCGTTGGGGTTCAGTGTGTGACTGACTTTTTTCCTTCTCATGTCGAAGCCTGTGCTGCCATTGCGGTGTGCCCATCCCGCCCAACCCGGCCAACATGTGCGTGGGCTGCCTGCGAGCACGCGTGGACATCACCGAGGGCATCCCCAAGCAGCTCACCCTCAGCTTCTGCAAGCAGTGCGAAAGGTGGGCACCTGCACCCCGACTTCCAAAGGCGGCACCCCCGGGGACCTGCCTCAGGGGCAAAGCAAACCAGCAGGGGAGCAGTGGTCTCTCTGCTCGGGGGGCTGTCACCCTCTGTGGTGTGTTTTCATCAAGTCTGGTACAGGTTGGAGGGGATCTGCTGGTTGCTTGCACCGGTTTGGAGATGGTAGTGCAGCTGCAGGGTTAGCTTTCTTTTCTAGGATGGTTAAATCGTCTTCATGGAAGTCTTTAATATGTGATTTAAGAGTAATCATATGAGCTTATGGGCTCTAAAAGCAAAAAGTATACAAATTAATAATGATGGCAGTAAAAGTTTGCATACTTTTAGAATGCATAAATCTTACTCTTTCGTGGAGGCAAAAGCTGTTGCATAGCTGATATTGCAATTGAAAGTTTGATAGCATCTTTTGAGTGATTTAATTGTTTGAAGTCACATTATATATTGTAGTATGCTTTTTTTTATTATAGATATCTTCAGCCTCCAGGAACTTGGATTCAGTGTGCCTTAGAATCAAGAGAGCTTCTTGCCCTGTGTCTTAAAAAAATCAAAGCTTCACTTAACAAGGTGGGCAGCCAACTGTGTGAGTATTTCACAGCATGTCTATTAGCACTACGTGAAGTGAAGTCTAGCTGACTCATACAAGTGTCAATTCTCCCAGAGCAGTCATTAGTATTTGTGTAGAGTTTATTAACTGCTTTATAGTGAGCACAAGTAACGATGATCTGATCTCAGAACTCGGTACTGGAATTCTGGAATGTAAGGACAGGCTGTAAGAAAGAACTTCGAAGCAAACTGAGGAGGCTACTGCAGTACAGTTCTGTGGCCTAACAGCATGCAGTGACCTGCACTGTTGCTGTCATATAGATGAGAGATGAGCGTTAACTGAATTAAACATAATTAACTGAAAGAAACTAATGTATTTTAGTGTACCTTAATTTTACATTATTAATTATTTATTTAGCATTATTAATTGGGTTTGGTATGCCAGCGTATGCTTTTTATAATAAGGTTATTCATTTTCTCAGTTAACTAAGGAACAACAAATTATACCATAAGCCTGTGTATTTTGGTAGCTAGAGCTGCTTGTTTTTAACACTGAGTCCTTGTTCATTCCCACTGGCAGGTCCGGCTGATTGATGCAGGCTTTATTTGGACTGAACCACATTCTAAGAGACTGAAGCTGAAAGTGACTGTTCAGAAAGAGGTAACAAAAGTAGAGCAATCTGCATGTAGCTTTTTTAAAGCTTGAATGGCAAACAGTATAGTTTTTATTGTTGGTACTGCTTTTTAGTTTATCTGTTCGCTGGTAAAATCTAACGTGTTTAATGCCTTCTGTTGAAAAAATGTTGACTTTGTTATGCCTAAAATTTGTCATTAAAGTGCTGTTCATCACAATTTGAAGAAGATATCTGCTGTCCCTGTAAAGTTGAGAAAACATTGCTGACATTTCTTACATAAGTATAGCTGTTGGTCATGCAGTTCTAGTATAATATGAAAGTTGCTTCAGAACGTTGTGGTAAACTAGTACTCTAGTCTCTTGACAGGACCGGCGAGAAAATCTACACTTTTGTTTTGCAGGTGATAAATGGAGCGGTTCTTCAACAAGTATTTGTGGTGGAATATACGGTTCAGCCCCAAATGTGTGAAGACTGTCATCGAATTGAAGCTAAGGATTTCTGGAAAGCTGTAGTTCAAGTGAGGCAAAAGGTAGGGGCAAACTAATTTTCATTTGTTGATGGCAAAACAGTAACGTGGAGAAATCTTTGGATGATTTTTTCAGGAAAAGATGTGCTTACACTTGCCCACTGCCACAGTAACAGATTTAGTGATTGATGTTTTTTTTCCCTACTGGTCTTAGTTTAAAAAAGCCTTTTCTGTTTTCTAGTATTATTAGCATATTCGTTTTTATGTGATGGCTTGCAGGCAGATCCTATGTGAATTTTTAAATATCCTTCTGTATTTTAAGGCAGTGTTAGAAACAATGGGACAGATTGTTTATAAATATTTAAATCTTTAAAGAAAATGTTATCTTTAGCAATCAGTTATACAAAAATAAGAAACAGAAGCTTTAAAGAATTTGTTATAAACAGAGCACATCTCTGAAGTCATTTTGATTATTTAGGGTAGCCTTTGGACTCTTCCTTTTCTTTTCACATAAATGTTTATTCTCCAGAGATATTGCATTTGCACTAGGTGGTTCTTAAACAACTTTGATAGATTTATCTTGTCCTGGTTTTAGACTCTGCACAAAAAGACTTTCTTCTATTTGGAGCAGCTGATTTTAAAACACAAGCTTCATCAAAATACACTTCGCATCAAAGAAATCCATGGTAAGTGGGGTGGCTCGTTAATCTTCAGGGTAAATGTAATACGTGAAGTAGGTGTGCTCATCAAGGTTTTCTTTTCCTTTTAGATGGCCTGGATTTTTATTATTCTTCAAAGCAACAGGCCCAGAAGATGGTAGACTTCCTTCAGTGTACAGTTCCATCTAGGTACATCACTTACATTTATTGCATTGAGTACCCAGAAGCTTCTGAGAAATGTCTTTTTCCTTTATTTTGAAAGAATCATGGAAGTGTAATGAAGCTGTATTCTGGCTGAAATAGACAAAACCCTTTCTACAGAAGTCCTGTGTCTTCCATTTAGCCATTGTGAAGCTAACCTTTGTGCATCTTTCCACTGTCTTAGTGTATTGGTTGTTGATAGCATATGCTTTTGTTGCTGTACGTTGTAGTGATTATTTTATGTCTCAAGTAATGTCGTTCTTGCCGCATGAAAGCTCTGTTTTTGTGTTTTGTAGATCTAAGTCATCCCAGCGTTTGACCTCACATGATGTTCATAGTAATGTCTACAATTACAAAAGCACTTTCTCTGTGGAAATTGTTCCGATATGCAAGGTAGCTTCTTTCTGCTTCATCTCCAGAGGGTATTGTATGAAGTGGGTAGAGTTTGGTTTTGCTAAGGGAGGCAAGATTTATTGTGTGTGTAGGGGAACGGGGAGGGTGTACCCATACCAAGCATCAAGTGCAGGTAGCAGGTACCATGAAGTTGTTGGGGGATGTTGGGTGGAGAATTGAAAACCTCAAGTTTAAAAATCTCTGTTTTGGATTTCTCCAAAGACTTGCTTAAAAATTAAGGAAATGTGAGTGTAAACTATTTTCTGTTTGTGTGCAGGACAATGTTGTATGTCTGTCACCAAAACTGGCGCAGAGTCTCGGTAACATGAGCCAGATCTGCGTGTGCATTAGAGTAACGAGTACTGTCCACCTCATTGATCCGAGCACTCTGCAGAGTAAGTTCTCTTTTTTTTCTGTGCTATGCAGCGTGTGATTTTTTTCTGTTGTTGGCACAATCTATTTTTGGTTTCATGAAATCTTGTATTTTTACACCTTCGTGTTGTAAATGCATCTGTGCACTCACAGAATTGGAAATTTAACAGCAAACTGACACATAGCTCTTCCCTAAACTTCATTTCCCAAGTATTCTAGGCAAAATGTGGAGGGTCAGTACTAGGTTCATGGCTCTAGTGCCCCTCTAAGCACTTAGATTTGTGAGAGGTGTGCTTCTAAAATTAGAAGACCTCTTTTTTTTCTTTTTTCCCCCCACTGTAATTTCAGTTCTAGCTGTCTGGGTGCCACAGAAGCAGATGCTTTGATTAGATTTTGCTGCCCAGCTAGTTATACAGACTGCATTGTGTGCATGTGTATTTGGATGCTTTATATAGTAGGGGTGCATGAGTCTGTGTATACACTCTATAGTAGTGTGTGCATGTATCCTATATAAAGAAAAATACCTCTAATAAGGCTACGTCCCTTACTAGAGAAATTATTTTTGTGAATAAAAATCATCTGTGTTTCAGGCAGGTGATACGTGATTTGGCTGTCACAGATCATCAACTGCTCTCATAGTGAGAGTTTGCAATCTGTGTCTTGTCCCAAATAGCTTGTTACCATTTAAAAAAAAAATAAAAACTTGAACAGAATGCATTGCAGTTGCCTACATTTTGGTGAATGCTTTCTTTTAATTTCTCCGATGCGAGCTCTCTCTCCCTTGTGATTGCCATTCTGTTTTTTGGTTTGTTTTCCAGTTGCTGAAATTGATGGAAATACCTACTGGCGCTACCCTTTCAATAGCTTGTTCCACCCAAAACAGCTGGAGGAATTTATTGTTATGGATATCAATAGAGTTCAAGAAAGGAAGAAAGGTGCAGGTGCAGGGGCAAGATCAAACAAAGTAAGAGTTCATTCCTCTGTGTTTAATTTTATGTGTTAGGCCTTCCTCTCCTCTCCATCCCCTCCTTCACTGAACATCAGTTTTGCATCATTCTATGTTAAAAAGCCAGATGTATGTCCTTCTGTCTTGCCACTTGCAAAAGCTCCTCTCAGGCAGTTGTGGACAGTGTTTTGTTTTGGAAATTGTGATGAGTTGGATGTTCCTTGAGTCCCACTTTTAGAATTTTGTATCAAACAGTTTAAACTCTACATTCTGTTATCATCATTGAAAGTATTGTCAGCTTTTCAGCTCTTCAATTACTGATTTCTTTGGTTGTTGAAGTGTAGAAGCATTGCTTTTTAATCAGAATCAATGGACTGGTGCCAAATGTTTGGTTTTTTGTTTTTTTTTTTTTCCTCAGGCAAAAGCTATATGTAATAGAAAGTTAGGAAGTGTGTTTTTAAAAAAAAAAGAAATAATTGAGTTCCCGCAAAAAGTGATTGCCATGCCCATTTCCTTAGCTTTGTAAAGATGAGAAATTAAGAGTAGGGAGCAATTTGTTGGACGCCTGTTGTAGAAGTACAAGCTTAATTACAATTGTAATTTAAACCAGCAATGTAGCAGTACAAATATTTCAACAGTACCGAAAGCTAAGCTGCATTTATTACAAGAGATTATTTTTCATTCCTCAAGCACACGCTGGCTGAAGCCTGGGTACAGAAAACCTCGGAGTTGGATACAGATCATCAGTATTTCTGCTCTACTCACTTGGGACACATTCTAAATCCTGGAGACCTTGTCTTGGGGTCTGTTCTGTTTCTTGGTTTTATTTGAATGAGCTGTGCCATAGGAGTTAGCATTTGAGCCTTGCAGTAGGAATTCTGATGATGAATTTACATAGGAAGTATGAAAGGCTTTAAAGACTTCTGTCTGCTGTTGTGGAAGGGAAGTTTTGAATCTCTCAAGAGCAAACACAGGAAAAAATACTGGCAGCTGATGACCTAACTCTTATTT
This sequence comes from Aythya ferina, assembly GCF_964211825.1. NCBI lineage: Eukaryota > Metazoa > Chordata > Aves > Anseriformes > Anatidae > Aythya > Aythya ferina. The sequence continues at coordinate 26,014,463 of NC_140305.1, forward strand.
GGTTGCTAGGAAGCAGGAATGGTTGTTTCGGTTCATACTGCTGGCCTGGATTCTTGCTTATATATTATCAAGAAAGTTGTTGGTTTTCTAGGTGAAATCAGCAAAAGGGGTAGAATCTTTCGTTGTGGCCATGAAGAGATGATTCTAATACAATAAAACTTTTCTAGTAGAAATAACGCCAGGAAAAGCAGTGTTAGTAGTATGAGAGCTAAAGCGTTGACTTCTAAAGTGCAGATAAGAACTGTTCAGACACAGATGAGAGGGATATTCAAAATGCTGGGCAAGGCCCAAGGAAGGGAAGGCGTATGGCCTTTTTGCTTGATAGTGAGTATTGTGTACAGCAGTGACAAATGTGAGATGTTTGTAAGATTAGGCCTGGACAGGGATGCTTAAACACGACTGAAGCCAGCAGAAGCTCAGGGATATTGTTACGCTGGTTCAGGAGGCTGCTGAGTGCAATGTGCTACTGAATTGGGGAACAGCAGCTTGTAAGAGTTACTCAGTTTCATCAGCTGCATATTGATGTGGATTTTTTCCTTGCTCTCTAATTTGGCAACATTTATCTTTCTTCGGAGCTGTAACTTGTGTAACTTAGGCGCTATGCTCTTTAACACAAGCATTAAATTAGCTCTTTAACACAAGCATATAATACCTTGAGAACAATCTTGTACATTCACATTAAAGGATGAACTAACTACCTGTTCTAATTTTAGATTCGACTTGGCCAACTGTAACTTGAATGATGAGTTTGTGAATAAGATGAACCCACACAGTATTCCCGACGTGGTAAGAACATCTTCTTTCTCTGTATAAAGTTCTCTGCGTTACTTAGGGGTATTAAGGCACATATAATAGTTTTATAATGAACACACACGTTCCCTGGTGTTGAAGGAAGGAGATGTTAACATTGAAATTAGTATAAAGTTTGATTTTGAGTACATGCTTTTTTAAGTGGTGTTTAAATAATGTAGTTTAACTTACCTTACTTGTTGCTGTTCAAATTACCGTGCACTGTGTGGTGAAAACTGTATTATATCTCCAATCTGTGCCTCTTCGGACACAAAGGTTTCCAAATACTTTGGATTGAATTGAAAAATACTATACAAATTCTATACAAAGTTTTAGAGTGTCAGACTGGCCATTGCGGGGTGTTCAGGGCAAAAGTACAGATCTCTTATGCTGCCTTGTGTTTGTTGGTAAGAACGAGTCTAACATTCATTCAGCTGATTTTATGGTTGCTCAAATGTAGACTCGGGTGGTGTTTTGGTTTGTTAAAGTGTGCCATCAGTTCTGTTTAAGGTGCACGTGTGTAAATATTTGTTGCTTTTCTCTGTAGGTATTAATAAAGAAGAGCTATGACCGCGCCAAACGCCAGCATCGCAGAAACTGGAAACTGAAAGAGCTGGAAAGGGACAAAGAAGGCATGGATACGGATGATGAAAGGTTTGTTGTCTGCCATGAAGCTTTTCAGTCCTTTCCACCTAGGATACTGTGCCAAGTCTAGAAGTAACAGTTACCACTTTCTGCTGAAGATAACCCCCTGCAATGTAATGCTGTACTGACTGCTAGGGGGGCACAAGCAAATGCTGCTGGTTCTAGGTGAGCACGATGATGGCTCACAGCACAGGTTGATCTCAGTGTTCTTTGAGGAGTATCTCTGCATTTTTCCCCTTTTCCTAGAGCAGGAAGTGCTTCAAGCATATGTACCTTATGCTTTTAAAGTGTTCTGTTGTGATTTCTATGTTTTCAGGGAAGATGGATACTGAGGCCAGTGGTAGGGGGCAAGGCACAAACTAAATCCTGAATCTTAAAGATAACCCTGCAAGTCTTTCAGGTTTACTGTTGCAAAATATTAAAAAACTATGTTATTTCAAGAAAAACCATGAGACAAACGATTAGAAGCATTGTGTCTGCTTTATGAAGCACTGTGAAGCATTATGGCTGCTGTCTGTTTGGCTATGAAAACATCTTTGTGGCTGGTTTTTCATAGCTGAAAGAGCAAAAGGAGTTATTAAATAATGTCCAACCGAGTAGAAAAAATGAGGTAATTAGGTGCTGATAAGAGTTAAAAATTTGGAGAAAAAGCAGAAATAATGAGTTGGAAATGTTGGAATGCAATCAGAAGGCATGTCTAAAGAACTGCAGGCTGCAGTCATTCCTTGAGGCTTTGTTTCTTTGATTGTTTTATAAACTTGTGTAAACGCAAAGGAAAAGTTTAGTAAATATATGAAGCATCTTTTACAGACAATACCAAGACTTCCTTGAAGATCTTGAAGAAGATGAAACCATAAGGAAAAATGTCAACATTTACAGAAGTAAGGCTTTTTTAACTGTTTAATTGCATGTAACTTCATCATTACCATTTGAGTGAAGATATTTTTGTTGTAGTTTTGCCTTTGGATCTTTGAACTGCTCATTCTTAGAGAAATGCAGTAATGTGGTGATAGCGTGTGGTATTTCCCATGCACTGTGTGATGCATACAGTCATATGGAGGTAAAAGCCTGTTTTCTTCCACACCCAAAACCTGTGCAGGATGAAAGATTTGATAAATAACTTGGCATCTTCCAAGAAGGCAAGCATTATTAGCCTTTGGAGTTCCTGGGTTTTAGGAGGGAGTTGTTTGTTTGTTTGTTTGTTTTTACTTCTTTGGGGTTGTTTAGTTTCTTTTGGTTTGTTTGTATTTTTTTGTTGTTGGTGGTGTTTTTTATTGCTTAGCTGTTCTTGTGTTGTTGTCTTTTTAATTGCTCTTGTAGATGCAGACATTCCAGTGGAGAGCGACACGGATGACGATGGTGCTCCACGGATCAGCCTGGCTGAAATGCTGGAGGATCTCCACATCTCCCAGGATGCCACTGGTGGGGAGGGAGCGAATATGATGACAGAATAAGACCGATGCATTAATCAATGCAATTAATACTCCCTTGGAGAGGAGAAAGTACCCCGTACATAAGCAAACATTATGAACTGTGATCACGTGGGTGTGAAAAGTATCGTGATCTTTATCAGCGTACCCCTAAATCATGTTGCTGAACAAACACTTTATATATAAATTCTCTTGAGGATCAGCAATTGCAGTTAAGTTCCTGCGCAAGCATTGCAGCATCAGCTCCACAAGTTCTTTGCACCTCTTGAGCACTTTCTCCTGCAGCTTCTGCAGGATAAAGACCAGTTGACTAACTGCAGGTTTATCCACTGGAAATAGCCCTTGTCTTAAGTGGAAGACACTTATCAAGGAAGAATATCCAGAGGGAGAGATTTTATTCTAGTTTGCTAGACTTTTATCCTTTATAAATTGCTTCCTTTTCTTCACCTGAAAAGGATTTTGTCATGTCTTAATCTCTTTGGCACAATGGGTTGAAGCCTTTTATGACGATGCTAGATTATTCCATGTAATATTTGGGGAAAGTTCAAGAATGTGTCTTTGGATCCTTTGATAAGAAGGCTCCAAATACACACGTTGTGTACACAAAACAGTTCTTTTAAATTGTTTGAAGATGCAGCCCAGAATCAGAAAAAAATGTGTCTTCTGTTAAATGGTAATGAATATTTTATTGTACTGTATTCCATGCCTGTATCGGTGGATTAAAAGCAGTTTTTAATTAGTAACACACATTAACAACTATTAAAAGATTATACGGACTTTTTTGTTCTATCATTATTTATATCACTGTTAAGTTTATCTCTACTGTAAACCCAAAGAGAGCACAAGCAGGATACTAGGACCTTACATGCCGATTGTTCTGGTTTTAGTTTACTGCAGGAGCAGTGTGCCAGAGAAGGCAAAGGTATTTTTGGTTGTAAAAGGCGGAGGTATGTTTAGTCATCAGTTCTTCATGCTTTTTTTTGATTATGTTTCACAATCTTGTAATCATCCATTTGTAAAGGGGGAAAATGGAAATTTGGAAGGACAGTTTTGATGTAGGCATTGTTAGCAGCTCAGGCATTCCTTAGAATTGCCGTCTTTTACTGTGTGTTTGTGTAACTAAGCTCTCCTGCTTTCTCTCCCAGGAACTGTCTTTTTGTTTTGTTTTGTTTTCTACTACGTAGAAAAGCAATTGAGAAAAATCCATTCAGTTGCTGAAAAGCAAAGGTACAGTTTATCTCATGACAGTAATTTAGTTCAGTATAAGGAAAGGCATGACATGTTTGTTTTTTTTTTTTTCTTTAAAAATGAGAATGCAGCTGCATAGCTAACCTGAATTATCACTACAATAACAATGTTTTATTATACAGATGGTGCTTGTAGCTACACCTGCCAGCAGCGTTGCTGGGGAAATGTAGATAATCGCAATTCCAGTGACCCCTGGGCCAAAAACGTGGAAATGGAAGAACTTCAATTTGCAGCTTGTAGTCAGTGTGTTCGGTGTCTGGATGAGGAGGTTGTGATTTTTCTGACAGATAAAAACGATCAATCCTTTCACATGCTGTGGTAGGAAGCTTCCTGTTCTTGGCAGATGGAGAGGGAGTTGTAATAAAAGTTTGTTTTAAACTGCACTGTTTTGATCAACCCTTCTCCTTCCTCTCTAGTGTTTTCCTTCATAGTAGCCCTCAGTAATTTCAGATGTAATGCTGTCTCGTCTGTCAGCCTGTTTGTTACTGGAGATGCCCCTTTTCTTTTTACCCCCATGATCTGTTACCAATCTCGGCTTTCAGGCATCTTTCAGCAAGAGACTTGTATGGTAAGATGCCGTACTGGGGATGCAAAACAAACAAGTCATAAATCTCAGTCTATTGCTTGGCTTTTGTGCGTTTGTTTGCTAGCTAGTGACGCGTAGTAACAGCTCCCAGTGAGCGGGTAAGCTGTGTGTGTACTTGAAACCCAAGTTAATTCTAATTTTAGGTTCTCAAGTTTACAGCGTCCCTTTAACATTTCAACAGTTGGGAGCCAGAAGAGGCTTGGGTGGTGCACCAGCAAATGAAACGTGTGCCAAGATCTTCTCAGTGACACCGGATAAGTAATTTGACAAAAGGTACTTAACAGCAGCCTTTTCTCTGTTGTGAAGTTACCATGCATCTCCTAAAAATCCCTACCTCTGGATTAAGCCAGGGTTTAAAGGGAAAGCACCTTGTTTAATACAGTACAGATTTATGCATAGCAATGCAGGTATAAAAGGGTTGCTTAGAGCTGAAATAATTATATGGTGGTGAAGTCTGAAGTACGCTTGTCACACTTCAAAACACTTGCTACTTGTGGTAAGCTAGTAGTAATCCGAAGAGCAAGTACTTTCTAAAGTTGTATTTAAAAAAAGAAAAAAAAAGCCTAGCCAGCTGAATAGGTTCTGTTTCAGCACAGAAGAGTTTTGTCCTTCAAAACAGCGAATGTGTTGTTTCAGAATTAATTATTTCTCAGTGAGAAACCAAATAAGGCTCCATACAGGCCCTTAGCCCTAACTTCCCCTGCTTAGAAATGGTGGGAAGGAATAGTTCCTTACGCTAAGGGAGTTTCATGTTTCCTCCCCCTGCTGAATTAACGATGGGAGGGAGGGAGACAGGGAAAACGAAAAACTACACCTAAACCTGGGGGTTTTAGAGCTGAACCTTAATTTTGTTTAACAGTAAATTACTTTGGGGGGGTTCAGTTCCCTTAGTGAACATGTTTCTGTGAGATCTGATGTATTAACTACAATTCTAGATCATTTAAATGAAATGTCAAGTTCTACCAAAAAACAAATCCATTGTCATGAGAGCTGTTGCTCAGAATTTTGTAATGAGGAGCTACCAGAGGCAGTTGTTCCAGGCATGCAGATCCTACCAACACGCGTGCAATAATAGTGCACCTGCTTAAAGGGCGGAATGAAAGCTGTCTCTATTTCTGGCTTTAAGGTGAAATTTACCTTTTTCCAGGAGGTCTGGCACTAATCCAGCCCTGAGAGAGCTGAAGCGCTGCACGGACAGTCTACAGAAAAGCTGAGGTATCTCACAAGTTACTGAGCTCACGCCTGTCAGCGCGTCACAGAAGGTTCACACATTTCTGTAGAAGTTGTAGAAAAGCTGTGATGTTCTTGTGATTAATGTGACAGTCCACCTGATGTCACTGTTCCTTCACGTTAATGGCCTGAAGGGCAGTAGTTTCAGCTGCTGGAAGGAAAAGGTGGCTATAAAGTCAGGAAAACTGGGTTCCGTTCTTGTCAATGCTGATGTAGTTTCTGTTAGGTTGTTTTAAATGCAAATGTTGTACCTTCAGGGAAAATAAGACAAGGCTTTGGTCTTGATGTTAAGGACTTGCTGCTGGTAACCTCTCCTGCTGGCAGATTCCCCTCCCTGCACTTCACCACGGCCGCTGACTTGAGCTGCGTGCTGCCAGAACAGCTCTCAACATGGGTGAGGTTCGTGTAGCTTTCAGAGCTCTTCTGGCAGTGTTTGCTGTAGCTCATTCCAAAGCATAATTATGTAGCAAAGAATATTATTACTTTCAGAATTTACCTGTTTTTAAGTTTTCTGTTTTTCACCTTCATCATAAGCTTAGGATGGGAACCTGGTTAAAGCAGGAAGAAGAGATGAGGTTTAAAACTTGTCAGGATCTCAGTTCCATGGTGAAAAACACAGCTTAATCAAGAAAGGTGTCTGCATAATTTGAATATTCAGCTTTATAAGATGAAACAATTACGTGTGACAACTTCTTATGTTGACTAAGATGCTTTAGCTGTGCTAGGGATTGGAAGGACTTGAAAGACCGAAAATAACCAGTGTTTAGTGACAAATTTTATAAGAGAAGGAAACTAGTTAAGCTGTAAATTATTTGGCAGGTTGTTTGTATACCGCTTAGCATGATGTGCCTTCATGTTACATAGGCTGTAATGATGGTGGTTAACACCTTCATTATTAATGTTAATTCATACCTTTTTATTGGGTGGATCTGAGATACAAAGGGCTGCAACTTTTAACCCGTACGTCTCCTGAAAATAAGTTGTGCTCATGTAAGGCAGCTTGTCATATTTAAGCCAGCATGAATGCAGCAGAAGAGAAGGCCCTCAAAGACATTGTTTGAAGCACTAGGTTTGTTTTAGATTTTTTTTTCTTAAAATATGAATATCGTATTCAAAACGATCCAGAATTAGGTCCTTTAGGAGTCTTGAATCCACCAAGGAGCAGAGATGTTCAAACAATTTGGTTTAGACAGCACTAGACACAGGAATGGAGGCAGAGCCCTGGCCTCCTTGGAGACGCAATATCAGGACAACTTTCCCAATTTCAAGTTGTGTGTCACTTAGGGAAATACCTGGAAAAGTCTCTGTGTAGATACTTGTATATCGGAGACCTCATCCAGGACGACTACTACGAGGCTGTTGCACAAAGTACTTTGAGCTGAGCAGAAAAATTAGGCAGAAGGCTTCAGCCAGGCAGGACTGACTGATTTCAGGTCGGCTTTGGAAAAGGAAGCAGGTTGTCTGTAAACCCAATGTTGTTCTAAACACACGTGCAAGATGGAATATGTTCTGCGGGATGCAGAGGCCAGGAAGCGCTGACAAGTTCATCTTGGAAACAGGATTTTCAAGTCAGATAGCAGGCAGCGAAGATAACTCAAATTGCAGCCAGATGTGAGTAGCAGCATAGACAAAATGTGGATGTCAGAGTAGCAAAACCAATAAAAGTTAACAAGGGTCCCCAACTTATCTCAGGCCTCAAAAATTGTTAGAAGCAATCGGTAGCAGAGGAGATAATGTTCTGTGCAAAACAAAATCATTATCTTCATTGCCTGTAGGAATTTTAAACTATTTGCGTCTATAAAATAGGGATTACAGCTTTATGAGATGAGTTGTAAAAGTCCTACAGTAATAAACCTCCATAATGAGGAAGCTGCGCATCTACTATAACATCCTAGTTGTAACGATCAAACAGTTCACAGTGAACAGCCTGAGCTGTTTTACTTTAGCAGTTATTTATTATTTCGTTCTTTAGCTTCAACTCTTGCTGAACCAGTGTTGTTAAGTTGTATGATTTAAATGTAAGAGTCCTTTTAAAAAGTTGGTTAAGCACTGACGTGAACAGTGCTTCATGTCGTGCCCATGTTTCTTTCTAGGTCTGAACTATTCACAAAGATGGGAATGGAAAGGACATCAGAATTGGGTAAATGAACTTAAATTAATGCTGCTTGTTTGTTTTAAGCTCACATTTGCGAATACAGAAATTAATTCCTTTTTTTGTCGGAAAGTCACTCAGCAAGTACACATAGCACATACGAGTGCACGCTGTGGTTAGCAGCCCTGGGAGAAAGCAACGAGCGCCTCTCACTCTTGCATCTGCTGCTTAATAAAAACCTGCAAGCAGCATCTGCAAACATCCCAATCTTCTCCCGTGTGCACACACCCAACAGCTCAACCCCCAGTGACACTGGGAAAAAGGCGTGTGAAATGAGTGCCTCTCTCTCGCGTGGCACGCAGTGACGTGAAGGATTGGATATTTTCTCGTTAAGCACGCAACTGCTGTGACATTGATGTGTAGGAGATTAACCAGCCAGCCCCGCGTCTCAACAACAACCTCCCACTCATGCAGCTTGTGCGTGTGCACAGCCAGGATAAATGATGTATGGGGTGCTGTGGCTGTTCTAACACACCCAAAGATGCCAGTGCCTGGTCTGGATCAAATCTGCACAGCCAGCTGAGCGTGCCTGGCTTTGGCACTAGCAGATGTGGAGCCATGGCCTTACGCTGTCAGTGCGGCACCTCGGGCTGCTGCTCAGAGCAGGGCTCCTAGGGGCAGCGTGCCCCAGCAGGTTGGCGTTTGTGTTCGTGCTGTTTTGAAACAGATTGCAAAGCATAGTTTGAAAATAATATTTAAATCCTATCCTGTAGTTAGGAGCCATAGTGACATGCCAGGAAAAGATCCGAGTGAGTGAAATTATTGAGTATTCTTCTCTTTGTTTCCTTTTCTGGTTTTGGGGGCCTTCTGCCCTCTCCAGCTCACACATCCGAGCCCTCGGGGTTGTTGCTGTCACTGGATGGAGCAAACAGCTGAGCTGGCTCTGCTGTCACTCGCAGCCAGCCAGGAGCCAGCCCCGAGGTAGGGTTGCAGCCTGCAACCAGGGCAGCTCCGCAGCCCGTCCTGTGCCAGCTGTTGCAAAAGAGGCAGCGGGAGGTTCGGCAGCCACAGCAAACAGCCAGTGGGTTTGCGCTGGGAGGACAGGGAAAGGGCGGCAATAAACAAAACTCACAAACACGCCCAGCACAACTCCTGGCTCTTCAGCCTGATGCCAGGTTCCTTCATGTCAACAAATACTTCGGCTGTGTGTGTAGTCGTGCTGTAATTTAGGCATTTACATGCTTACATTAGGGGCTGACCGTTTTGAAACCAAAGGGTCGTCTTGACAAATGGTTTGATAATTGATGCGACTGAAACACTGCGTTCCCTTCTGTTCCTGAACTTCACTAAAGGCACTACACGTCCTGTGCATGAGAGCTCTTAGGAGAAAATGCAAGAAATCTATCACTTTAGCCATTCTATTACTTTAATAAAACTTAAAATGGGATTATCAGCAGGAAGCGTTAAATAGGCTTGTTGTTTAAACAAACGTAGCTGGGATTGCCTACGTCCTGTCAAAAGTGTTGTAAGTTTAAACTCCTTTGCTTTCACAAATAAGCTGTTTTCATATCCTCCCTCATTTTCCCCTAATTATAAATTGGGAAAGTAACTGTACCTGGTGTTGAAATGACAAGTAATGTGATGAGTGTTTTAGTTTGTTTTGTCACAGTCTGTGACCAAATCTCGGTTCCTGAGTAATTTGATTGCCACTTCCTGGGAGCATCCTGCTCTCCTGAAGGAGAGGATATTCGAGGAGCAGCGCTAAGCTCAGAAGTTGGAGGGGAACTCACTTCAGTGCGGGTGGGAGCAGAGCTGGATTTTTGTCACCCTGTGTGTGCTCTGCCTGTTCTGTGGGGCTGATGCAGAGCACTGATCTGGTTCCCGATTTCATTGTGGTGGTGCCCCACCCCAACCAGCTCCTATGTCCCCCCTAACAAGCTGGCAGCACAGGCACATCGTGCTTCAAAGACGAAGGCATGGACTTGAAAGGGGCCGACTGTAGGATGCCCGGTATTTTACTTACAAAACCTGAACTCTCAGGAGCTCGTGTTCCAGGCACTATTCAACATGAAGAGTGTAAAACATCCCCACCGCAACTGACCGTGTAGTTTAGTATTTCGCATATGAACCGCGTGCTTTACCAGACTTCTAAAAGTAAAACAATCTTTTTAAGTCCAAGAAGATCAAAATTTTATTTTAAATTTGTATGGAATTAACCCCCTTCATTTTCAATAAACCAGCTGTGTTGTTTACATAATGGTAACGAACCAGTCAAATAATTCACCGCTAAATAATTGAGGCAAACGGAATAAATACTAAGATCATCACATGTATATATACGTACCAAGACTAGTTACATGGAAGCAGCTTATGGTTGTAAAATGTCATACAGAATCTTTCATGTATACATCTTTCCTATCAGGAAAGCTGTGGTGGACCAGACCAAATACATGTCGTGTGATTTCTGAAGGTGAAAACTCCATATCCAAGCAGCTCTCCCTGGAATAACAATATATGCAGCACAGCTGTTTCTGTACCAAACCCAGCTCCATAACTGCAGACAGTCTTTAAAACTGAAAGCTCTTTAAAAAGCAGTCAGTCAAATCATAAAATCAAGGACTGGTTGAAACAGTTTTGACAAAATAATTTGTTGTCACAGAGTCCCAGAACACAGAAGAAAACTAAGAAATACTGCGGAGTAAAACAGTGTTTGCACATGCCCTGAACCTGTCTTTCTAAACAGAAACAGAGTGTTAAAAAAAAAAAACACTTCTTGGATCCAGAAGCCAGCGTCAGGTTGGCAGTGTTACTTCACGATAGAAACAGCGTTCTCGTGTTGGTTTCCAAGCAAGTGCAAGAAGAATTGGAAAGCCGTGCTAACGTGGACGGGGATAAAGAGGTAAGCAGTGTACGAGATCATCACCAGCATGGTGATGTTAAAAGTGTAGAAGAGCAGCTTTTCCCAGGGCTCCATGAGGTAGCTGCAGGTGATAAGCTCGAACTGGCAGTACAGCCAGTACAGATAGTACTTCATGCTCTTAAAATCCATCTTCGCCTTTGCGCAGCTGCTGGAAGGCTTCTCTATGGCAATAAAGGAGAGTTAGTAGAATAGAAACCTTTAAAACAGGAAAAAAAAGCCTTTGTATATATCATAATATTTATATATGAATAAAATATATCACAAAAATATGTGTGTATATAATATATATGTATAGTATATATCAATATATCATTAAAATGAAGAAGAAAAAAGTCTGTCCTATAGGCTGCACCTCCATCCTATTCAGTTTGTTCAGACTGACCAGGTTTGGTAAATGATAATTTAAAACCCAAGAGAGCTGAAATCCCAAGACCACAAAGCACCTTAAAGCACAAAAGATGACACCAGATAGAGACAGTCTGCAGTGAGCCATTCTTTTACCCTGTCCCATAAAAAGCTCCCTTTGCACTTCTTTTGCCCTTTCTGCCTTCACTTCTAAGTCCCATGCAGACCACTGCACAATGGGAGCTGCACCAAGGAGACTCCGCAGACGGCTTCCCAGAAACTGGTTACCCAATAATTGCTACGGGTTCGTTCTCCAAACCAAGCTACTTTCATAACTTTGCCTTGAGCTGGATTATTTCAGACTCTGTTGAAGCAGCTTAATTCACAAAGCGCTCATCCCTTTCTCGTCAGCGGTCATGGATTCTGAGGGGGAGCTTGGTAGAGGTCTGGTTTCTGCCACTGCAGCTGGAATTTTAGGTCTAACTCTGCGGCTGTCACCAGAGGACAAACTGGAAGCGAGCAGAGTGCTGCACCTACAGGACTACAGCACCAAGCTGGGCACGGACCGTGCGGCTCCTGCTGCAGCAGAGGCTGGTACAAGAATAAGAACATAGACGTTTATTGTAAAGCTTTGTGTTCAGACTGATGCTAATCGTTATTCAGTGATACATCCAGTAGCTATGAGAGGAATACAGACCTGGGGAAGTGAAAGGAAATCGGGACTAGGTCGGTTACTGGTGCTTCACCTCACTCAATAAGAGGAGACAAAACAAAAGCTGCAATTCCCCACTTTTTAATTGGGAAGTTAGAACTTCTGGTGGTGTCATGAGTGCGGAAAAAATCTCATCCCACAGAAATTAGATCAAATTTCATAGATCCAGATAGAGATTTTATCCCAACATAAGCCACTTCTAAAGTTTTTAGAGAAGCTTTGCCTTTTTTTTTTCCATTTTACTCCCATAGTCTCTACATTTCTTCCCCACAGGTGAGATAAACTAGGTAACGCTTCAGTAGTTAAGAATTATTATTAACTACTTTTAGTAATATCCTTACTCTGTCAGCCACACTTCTGCGCATTACAGGCAGTTTTTGCTCCACCAAATTACACTTAAGCCTCTTACCAAAGAAACGCATCACCAACCTACCTTAAGGAAAGGCTTTTCTTACAAAAAAAGGGCGCAGATTCTGCAAAATTAGGACTTACCCCTTCACCTCTCCCTGCTGCCAAAACGTTTGGATGCGAGCTGCTTCCCGACGCTCCTGCCTCCTGCAGCTGAGCGGCTGCCCCACACATGGAGCAGCAGAGACAATTACCTTTGATCCTCAATTACAGAGTGTGGCCTCCACACCCCGCCCCTCTCCACTCTTGCTGAAATCTCCTCTGGCCAAAGCTCTGCCTTATGCAACAAGGACACCCATCGCCTGGCTCGGCACCACGCTCCAGGCAGCGTTCGTCTGACAATTTGGACGGAGTCAACGCTGAAGATCTGCGGGGAGGTAGGAACACGCCAGGCTGGAAGACACTTTTTAGGAGAATCAGCCCAAAATGTTCACAATTAGTGTTTTCCCTCGTTACGAATCTCAAAAACTCCACCTCTGCTCCTTGTGGGACCTCCCGAGGCAGCTGCCCCGGTTCCTACAAGGTGCAATTTGATGTCTGTGCAGAGCTGTGGTGTCAGAGTCATGGAGCCACAAAAATGCAGCTCAATTACCATGTCACAGGAAAGCCTCGGGTGAAGCCACCACCTCCTGCAGCCTCGGCTTGAAACCCCTTTCCGAGAGCCCCCAGCCCTCGCCGTGTCGGTGTCCCTCCTCCAGGCCTGCTCCGGGAGCAGCAGGGTGGCAGAAGACGGGGCCGAGATTTGGGTGAGGAAAGGCGCTAAGTTTGCCTTAAAAACGCTGCAGAATTAAACCAAGCCGTGAGTGCTCGAAGCATTTTAATGATCTAATTTGACAAGTAAATTAGGTAGAGATCTGCATAATACATTATGTTCCAAACTATCTGCCTGCAGTCAAATCATCTCCAAATATGAATCAGCTTCACTGGGGAAGAATATGCCACAAGCAAGGTTCGGGCATCCTTGCCGCACCTTCTTTCTTCCCTTAGCAAACAGCCTGGGCTGATCTGTTAGGAAATGCCGACCTACTCCCACAGCCTTTTTATTTCCATGCTTTCCAACAAAATCAGGCTTTTTTATTCAAAACCTGCCCGGTTCGCACAGAAGTTTCAGCAGTGGTAAACCAGTGCCTCCGGCAGCGGTTCCGATGCCCCATCCCGGCAGCTATTTTCCCCCCAGACCTCCTCAGCTGGGTGTTGCAGCGGAGCACTGGGGGTGGGAGGAGGCATTTTTAGGGTTTTCCCAAACACAACCCTGGAGCAGCGCCGGCTGGCTCCCCGCAGCGCCCGCATTTTGGCAGGCCAGCGTCCTGCTCCATTTCGCTCACCCTCCGAAACAACGCAGCGAGCGGAGCCCTGGCTGGCTTTGCTTTGCCTCTCACAGCTCCACGACCATCAAAGTTTTCTCCCGAAGCCAGAAGCCGTGGAAGGGGTCGGTGGCGGTGCAGGAGCAGAGGCCTGCTCACAGCAATGAAATGTTCGGCTCAGCAGAATCCAGCCGTGACGTGATGCTGGAAGCACGGCGGTGCAGAGCCCCAGGCGCGCTCTCCTCCGTGCTTTCTGCGCAGCCACTCCTGCTGCTTCTCCCAGCTTCTACCCCGGGGGGGAACAGGAACTGGTGAATACCTTCCACGGCTCATAATCACGCGTATGGCTTCATTCAAAGTACAAAATGTGCCTGGAATGCCTACCTTTTGTGCCAGCATTAGCCTACACGCTTAAAGATCCTTTTATCTCACAGAGAATAACTAGAAATCGCCTTCAAGACTAAAAACAAACAAACAAAAACCCACGCTGTACTTGGTGATACACGGATGGGTGACTGGAGATGCAAGGATAAAGCCTTTTTATTGCAGAGTGGGTTTGCTGCAGCCCCGAGGAGCAGCGGAGACCTCCCCAAGGAGCCCCCTGCCCGGAGGGGCTGACCCCATCCCCTCTTGAACCTTTCCGGAGCCGTGCAGAGCCTTGGCTGCAGCTCTCCAACACAGATGCGGATCTGGAGTCAACTTATCTGTGCTCCAGGAAACCTGCCCCTGACTCACAGCGTTGCATCAACGCAAATTTGCATTAATCTGGCAAAGGGGAACGTGAGGAGGGCAGGGTAATGTCATGAGAGCTTTATTGCAAATTCCTGAGAGCCATCAACAGCCACCCTTCCTCCTCCTTAACTAGCAGTGTCCAGCTCTGGGGTTATTTCATTAACAAACCGGTCGCTGCCGCTGCTGGTGGCACAGAAACTGGGGACGGGAATGCACACAGCAGGCTGCTGGGCTCGGCCTCCCTGAGCCCCACACCTCCGTCCCGCGGCGTCCTGCTGAGCTGTCCCCTTCTCAGGCCCTCTTCTCCCTCCGACGGCGCGAGCACCTGCAAGGCAAGGATTTAGGGACGTAAGCCTCTGCAGCCACCAGAAACGATGGATTCTGGTGGTTTTCAGGCTTTTTAATGCTGTTGCCCAGGTTTGCACCGAGGCAGGCAGGTAATTAAAGACCAAAACGCCTTTTTACTGCTGCTCGCTCCTGTTTGCAGGCAAACAAAGTTGAACCCAGCCACATAAAAGGTCGTGCAGGGACACATCGCTCATTCTTTTTAGCATGGGAAACATGAATTAAAAGATCAGACCAGAAACATTCAAAAGAAATCACCAGCCCCCTCTTTTTCAGCTCAGTGAGGCTCCCCGTACAATAAAGCAGATACTTTGGTTTATGCAGCATTTAGCAGATTAGCTCCATAAGCAGAAATTTGTTTTGTTTCCCATTATTTTGTGCCTTACAATGGGATTCTCTGAGGTCTAAGGAGGAGTAAACCCACACTGAGTGAAAAAACTTGTAGAAAACCAAGCTGAAAATGCTTGCCGTGGCTCTGCCTCACACCTGAAGGCTGCAGGAAATGATTTATCTGCCCATTTAAAACTAAGACAGTGGAAAATAATTGAAGCAGAAACTTAAGGCGATCAGGGCAGTTTTCTCTCTGATCTGCCCCGTGTCTGTCCCACACAAAGCAGGACCCAGACAAGCTGGGTTCGTCATTAAAGCACCCTTGAGTTCCTTTGATCCCTTTTGGCCCCAGCACCATTTGGAAGGCCAGCTCTGGGCTCGTTCCTGGTGTCGCTCCTATCACAGGCTCCAGAAACAAGGCTCCCTCGGTTTGAGCTCTTGCAGCTGCAGCTCTGAGTCCCTAGCACGGGTCTGTTCCACACCAACCTCCTCCTGCCCTCTCCCTTGAAATTGGGAACGTGGCCAGGCCTGGAAGGACACAACCGTGCTCTTCTCACCCAGCCGCAGGTGCTGGAGGAAGGAGGGGATGGAAACACCCCCCAGGGGGCAGGAGATGCTGGGAGGCTGGGCAGGCCAAGGCAGCCAAGGCTAAGATGAGCTTCACCGGCTGTGGAGTCACACCACCGGATAATTTGCTCGCAAACGGTGGCGCCAACCTCCTCCCATGAACATCTGCAGCTTCTGATGCTTATCCTGCGTCCTCAGGACACCTGAGCACCGGCTTCAGAGCACGAAGAAAGCCAGGGATAAGGAGGGGCTCCTACAGTGCGATGTCAGCCTGAGCTGCCAACCACATCACGCTGCAGCAGAGAGCCAGAAGAACCCACGCCGCTGTTCTTGGAAAGGAGCAAAAATGCCCTGTCGTGAAGAACAAGCCAGTTCTTCGAAAGGCTCTGCTCTGCATGATGTAAAATATCTGGCATGTGGATCCACACACCCGGGCACGCAGGTTTAGCTGCCGTGGTATCGCCCCTGGAATCAGGCTGTCAGACACCCACAGCAGCACAAGATGAGGACGGGGACTTGATGGGGACTGTATCTTGATGGGGATTGTATCTTGACGAGGGCTGTATCTTGATAAGGAATGTGCCTTGGCTCCAGCTCATAGGCCATTTGTAATGCAAATAACGTGTTTTCATTATTACATTGTTGTCTGCCTGAATCATCCAATTTCCCAGCATGGTGCTTCACACCTGGTTAGACCAGTTCCAGAACTGTTTTAAGTCTGCATCAAGACATATGTTTAAGTTAGTGAAACCATGGACACTAATGATCTCCAAAAGCATAAGGAATATGCATAGCAGGCCCAGAAGGATCAGGGACACACTATTTTGGTATGATGTAAGATGAGTGTTTGTGGGCTTCAGCCCACCAGTGTCCCACCAGTATATCAATCACTCTCCTGTAGGGCAGTCTGCTCAGCTGAGCATGGTGCATTTAGGGATAGAAAAGCTAAGGAAGCCTCCGTGATCCTGGATCGAGCAGCTAAGCTCTGTGCTTTCTCTCTTGATGCTTCTCTGGGCAATGTTCACCAGTCGCAGATCCTTTCTCTGGCGTTGCTGATGCTGTGGTGTCACTCAACACGTAACTGATGTTGTTTCAGGTGCAAAGCAATGATAACAGAAATGGAAAAACTGCCTAAAAAGAGTTTAAAGTGTTGAACTGTACAAATACAAAGCCACAGCTGGGTTGCAGAGCTGAGTGCACAACATGGGGCTGAATGGGGAGCTCTCCTATGACCAATATTTTCCTGTTCTGTAATTCCTAGAATCATTTTTAATTTAATTTAAAATTAAATTTTAAATTAAATTAAATTAAATTTTAATGTAGAGTTTTAATTTAAAATAGGGCTGATACAACACTAGCTCTCTTGCAGACCTTGAGCACAGTATGTATGAAAACAGACTGAAGTACTAAGGAGAGCTCTCACTGTTCCCGCTGAGGAGAAGAAATTTCATTCAGCTTTTAATAGAAAAATAGGTGTGCATACAGCAAACAAGATGCACAATAACAGTCATATTTGTGAGAAATACTGTGCCCTATGAAATTTAGGCACAGTGGCACAGGATGGGAATCAGAGGCTTTGCATTAGTACTGGTCAGGGACATCGTATCGTCCTGCGCTGCCTTCTCTTCTTGTTGCTTCTCCCCTCCTCATTCACATCTGCAGTGTGTGCACCTGTGGTGAACAGTCTGAGCACACATTTCAGCGATACGCTTCAGCGAAACTCCACCTTTAATTAAGAACTCTGAAGCTGACTCAGGTGTCCTCCTGCAGCAAACCTGAGCCTGGAGAAATGACAGGAAGGTAACGCAAACTTCAGCTGTGCTGCTGGCAAATACAATTGTCTGCCACATGTGTGTGGAGCAGAGCGCTGCTATACATAGGCTCCGGGTGGCAACAGCTGCGGTCCCCGTGTGCTCCGTTAGCATTTTCATCACATTTCCAGGAAGGCGCTCAGCTGCCTCCTTCTGTCTGAGGCAGCGAGGGAAGCCCAAAGCCTTCGTGACCTAGCCCAGAAGCAAAACAAAACAAAACAGTGGGCAAGGATTAATTTTAAATCATCATAGCACGTAAAATTCGTCATAGATCCCCCATCTAATGCTGGAACCACAGGAGCTTGGAGTATGCAAAAGAACATCGGTTTGGGAGCACTGAAAGGACTCCGGGTGCTGTTTGTGTGGCGCTCGCGCCCAGGAGCACCAACATCCCTGCAGCAAGAACCAGCTGGCCATCAGCAGGCCTAAGGACTGTGTTTTTGGGAGGAAAGACAAGTGACTCAAGATCTGTTTTTTTAAGAGAATATGCAGGATGGAAGGATGAGCTCGGTGGCGATGTCTTGCTGTCACTAAGATGTGCCTTAAAATCCCCAAACCCATGTCCCTTCACAGGGAAGAATAACGATTCTCATTCATGCCTCAGTTGGGACATATAAAGCCTGCCTGAAGGTTTTACCACGTTAAAGGAAGATTTCAGGGCCGAGCTGGGTGTTTCAGCCCAGCCCAGCACCACAACCAGCCTCAGTTGGACTCGGTCTCGCTCTGAGGAGCGGGCACAGTGTCCCTGTGAGGCGGGAGCCCTCGGTCCTCTCCTCACAAGGGGACGGTGAGTCATAAATCAAACTCAAGGGGGAAAATAACCACATAAAAACCTCGTTCAGGTCTCAGCTCTCTGCTACAAAGCAGGGAGAGGAGCCGACGTGAAAAAAATCTCAACACGCCCCGCTCTCCACAGCCAAACCCCACAGCCCTGCCGGCCCCCGGCCGCCTCAAAAGCCCCGCTGCGGCAGCTGCCTACAACTCCCAGCAGCCCCCTCGCCAGAGAGCCGCTCGTGGAGTGGGCGGTGCACCGCAAGGGCTGCTGGGAGTTGTAGTTCCGGGAAAAGGGCGGGAGAACGGTCTCCCACAGCAAGGCGCAGCGCGGGCTGCGGGCACACCGTGAGAGGAAAAATCCAGCGTGGGCATAGCGGGAGGGAAAAAATTGTGTCAGCGTCGGTGACAGAGTAGGAACAATCGCACAGAGCACAGAAATTCCTTGTTGTAGGGTTTTTACTGTTGTCACTGCATCCCCTCACCTCACAATCCCTCCAGCCCACAGCCAGCAGCCAGGTTCCATGTGAGTTTCAAGTGAATTTCACTTCTGCTTTTTTTAAGATTAAATTTTCCTCCAACTCAGGCAGCAACACTTTCCAAAGAGTGTGGTTTACTTACATGAGCCTGTGTTTTTCACCTCAGGTGGAGTGACAAACCCAGAAGGCCAGCTGCTGCCGTCACGCGGAGCCCTGCAGGTAGACCGTGCCCATAGCTTTGGTACGTTGCTTTGCACCATAGCCGTGTACTTGCTGAATAGAATCCAAATTAGCTATAAGAAGAGGAAATCCCAGGTAAAATCTAATCAGGCATATGTTTTTTACAACTATGAGATAGTTTATTTAGAGTTTTATGAGGAACAAAATCACTCCTGCCTTCCCTAAGTGATCCATTGGAAAGGCAAATGTGCAGTCAGTGTGGCATGGAGGTCTCTGGAGGAGTTCAGCACCACAAACTATTACACACTTTTCTGTAATTGCTTTAAAAAGTCATATTCAAATGTGTTAGCAAACACATTTGCTCTTTTTTTTTTTTTCTTTCTGTCTAGACACAGGGATTTTCACTGGAAGAAAATTTGTTGGTGTCTTTTTTTTTTTTTTTTTTTTCTGCATTTTTTCCTTTAATTTTGAAGGAGATTGTTGCCATTCTAGCATGGATCCATCCTTGCCTCTTCCAACACTGGGTGTAGGTTCTCCTCGGTGTGCAGAGCTATGCCCAGCTGAATGGTCCCTCCAGAGGAACCGGGCATACGACCACAACTGTGGACATGAATAATTTGTCAGGTTGAGGAACCTAAATAAGATTTACAAAGATATTTAATGCGTTACTCACATTTGTCTTTAAGAGGTTTTAGTTTTAAATAGCTTTGAGCTATAAATATTCGAGTAGAAATGGCATGTTCACTTGGTTAGTTATTCTCTTTCAGTGAAATCCTGAATGGATTGAATCCTATGTGGAATAAATAATGTAAAAAGTGAAAATAGTGCAAAGGGAATGCACTAGGAAACAGTATAATTAATGTAAATCATGCATATTCTTTCAAGTAGGACATATCGGTCAGCGTATATGAGCTTTATCTAAAGCCTATTTCAAGTTTTAACCTTCACCAATGTCATCAAATTAAAAGTATTTGTAATTTGTACGCACTAAATTTTCTTTTCCCCTATACTATAAAAATTATTTTTTAATCTATGCTGCTATATGAGGAGAAAGGATAATCTATGTACTGCCGAAAGGAAAAATGTTGTATAAATGACATATAACAATAGACAGATTGCTATAAGTTTATCTTCTGCTAAGAGACTATACCAGGCTGCTGCCTCTTGGGTGCCTTTTATAGGACAGAAGATAGGTCTCAGTGAAATTTAATCTGCAATAGGAGGAGCAGAGAAGACAATTGAAGACTAAGGAAATCAATTGTTTTGTGAATTGCTGACTCCTAGGAACTAGAGAATTGAACATCCTAACACTAGTATGAAAGTGGGAACAGGGATAATGAAATTAAGAGCCTAGTAAATACACTGCAGTCAAGGAAAGGCTGGAAGAAAACACCAAACCCCACAACTTCAGTATCCGGGAATGTTGGCTACTTGGCAAAAAGAAAAGTGTATCAGCAATGCTACCCAAATAAAGAACAGGGATTTGTATCTTTCCAGGCTGAAACAATTAGTCACTGCTTCCTACAGAACCCAGAAGGCAATAACCAGGCCATTTCAGCCCAGCAGATCCCACCTCTTCCAGCTGGCAGACCCACTCCCACCGGCAGGTCTGAGCTCAGCTCGCAGAGAGGATTGTGCCCGTGCTTTGATCAGCATCTCTGCGCTCCCAAACAGCTTCCAGCTGCAAAGCAAAGCAAAGGGGCAGCAGGAGGGAAAATGCCAGCACGCTGGGGCCGGCTGTGCACCACAGAGGCAGCTAAGTCACCTCACGCTGCCGTCGAGCCCAGCGCTGGGGGCTGAGATGTGTGTTTGGCAATTGCCTCATCACGGTCAGCAGTGCCTGTCACCGCTTCCAAAGCACGGTGCTTCAGGAGTCAGTGTCACCTTTTCCTCTTGCAACACTAATTAATTAGACTCCACACTCTGTAACAGGCACAAAGGATGTTTGTGAATCTTATCATTGCCCTGTAGCCATAAAAAAATGCATCTCAGGACAGGCAGATTGAGCAGAAATGTTAGAATTAATTAGCTAAATTAGCAGATAAAGCAGTTTCTGAATTAGGACATTCATACTAGCTCCTTAACACTATCTATGTGCCCCAAGAAGATACGCTTCTCTTTTGCCAAGAATTTTTTCTCAAACATCTTCCTGTGGCACATAAAGCGGAAAAGGCTTGTTTTCAGGTCTAATGAACAAATTTTGGCATTAAAGGATAACGTCCAATATGGAAGACACTTGTAAGTTTGAGTGTGTCAGACAGTTGAATCTGCAACAGAATGCTTCAGTTTATGTTCAGAATTAATTTACCAAGCCAGAGGACTAAAAATTTATTATTTTAAAAGATCTATGAACAATATTTAAATTGTCTGCAAAGTTGCTACATATACAAAGTGTTGCCTCTATGTTCGTTTGTTTCTCTGACTTCATTTACTTTTCATCCAGTCTTTCTACATAAGATGCTTTATAAAACACCAGGACTAAAATACACAAAATTGCATCCTCATATTTCGCTTAACAATGCTGCAGTTCACTGTTCTCCAGGATCCATGGATTTGAAACTCTCATACAGCTTTTTTATGTTAGCTCCATCTATGCTTTGCAGTAGCACCTAACAGAGAAGTGGATCCATCTCGTATTTTATTCCTATAAGGTCCAGATAATGAAGTTGATTAATGATGAATGAGAATTTGAGCCTTTTTTTTTTCTTAATCTTTATGACTTTTCTATCAGAAAACAAGTCCTGCATTTCTGCACTGTCAAGATAATCAGTGATGCTGCCTCTTTATTCATATTTTTTTGACAGAGGTTCAGGCATTTTCCCGTATCTGAATTCTCTTTATTTAGATATTTTTATGTGTCCCAGTTTCTCTAGGACTATGGCATAAGAAACAGGGATGTATTTTCAACGTAATTCCCAAATCACCCCGACAAAAAATTTGAAGGATTATTAGAACTGTTCTAGAAAACTGCAGGAAAAATAAAAGGAATATAAACATACCCACAGCTTGTCATTTACAGCAATATCAAAACAATCTGACTTCCTACTATTACGCACTGGGTTCGTACGTATGCACGTGTGGCAGAACAGTGTATATTATTCTAGTGTACAATAACACCATGTTATTTTGTCAGCTTTAACAGTATTCCTGTAAAACACTCTTTTTTTGTGTGTGAAATTTCTTGGGTTTTATTGTTGCCTTCTGAAAACGGACCAGCCAGGGTAGCTTTATTTTCAGTGTAATTAAGCACCACCAGTGGGATACTGTCTTTTATACACATACCTAAAAGGTGGCTTCACAAGCAATGGCATACTGGCGTCATTGAACACGACAGCAAATGGCCTCGCTTCCATGGGAAGAGAAATAAATAAGTGAGAGCAATGAACACGAAGTAGAACCAGTTAAATGCCCTCTGGAACATTTTCATTCAGCTCTGGTTCTCTGTAATTTAATCCTCCTTTCAGTTACGTTCAGCAACTTTTCACCTCGGAGTGATCTGCCAAAGCACTGGGTCTTTGAGCCAGGTGGTCTCATTTTGAACATTTCTCTCTGTGTTTCTCTTTGTATCCTTCTCTTATTAATAGCCATTTGTCAATGTAGAATTTTCAGAATTTTAGTATAGATGTAAAAATATCTTCTTTTATATGTATCCGTCTTTATGATTAATAACAAAAATGTAGTGACAGGCCTAAAAAGACTGATTCCATTCAAAATCATAAAAGGATTTCATCCCGCCTTCTGATCTGGTGTTAAATGAGGACATTTTCCATTCTGAAAGAATGAGGCATTGCTACTCCACATAAACGAAAATCTGAGCTCACAGTCTAATTTAATCCAAAAAGGGAAGAACGGCTCCTGCTTGAAAATTGCAGACATGATCATCAAATGACAGATAAGGTCAGTGGGAAGTCGTATCTTAGAAGGAAACTAAACCAAAGGATTTACAGATGCAAGGTGGTATTTACTATTAACTTTTACAGTGTAAGTAAACAGAAACGTTTCTCAGCAGGAATTAGTACTCGGAGAGTAGCTTTTGGATCTTCATGGATTTATGAACCATGTTCAATTATGTTTTTAATTCTTCCCTCATACACAGCACTTTATCACCCTCCCACCTATCAAAGCACCATAAAAATAGGACTCTGCCACTCCAGAGAGACTTTTTGTTTCCAGACTTCACAGACTAACTATTAAAGCCCATTTCATGTTTCATAAATTTTTATATCAAACGTTCATCCCTGGCTTGCTTTCCTATCTGGATGACATACTGGATCCTATTCTGAAGATAAATTAAATCCTTTCAGCCATATTTCCCTCATTCCAGATGTAGCCCTAGAGAATCTCTGTAAAATATCGTTTGACAGGGAGAGAAAACAAAGCCCATTTTGAAAACAAAGGGCAAAATTATCCAGTTTGTCTTACTGTTAGTTATTGGAATCCTCTTCAGTGTTGCTAATATCAGTGTAGTAGCTGTTGCTCTCCTGCCTCTACAGACGCAGAGGTCAGGCAGTAGGAAGGCTTCTAGTAAGGGACGTTTGTTGATACACCCTTAGCTTGCAATGGCTGGAGAAAGGGAGAGCTCTGGGCACAAAGCAGTCATCTTAACTGTAATCCTGTCACTGATTCTAATAGCAGAGCGATGTATCAGGCAGAGATTCAGATGTGGTTAAATGATACCAGCGTGTCTCTGTGAGTCATTCAGAAATTTGCATCTCATGGAAGGGATTGTGTTCGGCTTCTGGTTGTCAGATATGTCCATATGTGACATTTCAGCCAAGTACACGTAATGCAGGACTACCTGGTGTTCTTTCACATGATTCGTTTTTAAAGGATGGCCAGGGAAGCAGTTTTCCACAAAACAGTGTTAGAATTTTCAAATGCTTTGATTTAAAAATATATATATTGCATGAAAACTATAAAACAAATGTCAGGGATTCCTTGAACGGATATTTATAGCAACTGCGATACGTAAAATATCCTTTTAAATATTTCTGAACAGCCAGTACAAAGAAGACTCTCAGGCCGTTTTTAAAACTAGATCCTCAGGCTGTTGGGAAACAGAGCGGTGTTAAGGAACTGTGTGGGCACGGTGAGAAAGCAGAGGATTTCAGCATGACAGGGGCAGCCTCCTGAACTGCTTTTGACACTGACGAAAAGTACAACGTAGCTATGCCTTTGCCCACTGTTCTTTCTACAGCCTTTCATACGTGTACAGAGTTACATGGAAAAAAATCCAGCTTAACAGCACAACAGCGCAATTATGCTGTATTTGCTTTTAAATGCACAGCTATTCACATTGTTAAATACTGAAGAAAATCACCGTGAAACTAAGTTCTGTAAGAAGAACTTGTATTTAGCAACAATACAGGAGGTATGGAAAGAATTATAAACCTTTCCTCAAGTCTTTCACTAGTTTATCAATTAAATGCAGCACATTGTGCTTATTCTCCCTCTGTGGTTTTGACATTTTCTTATTTATTTATTGAGGTACAATGACAGAAAACCAGGAGGTCCCCAGCTTTGAAACAAATACCACAAACAGCTACAGGTATATCATTACCCTCAGAGCTAGTCCCATGGATTTCAGTAGTATGCATGTTCCTGAGATAAATGCAGGACAGCCATATATAGCAAAGCACACACCGAAGGTCAGCGAGACTATTTATGTGCTTAACTGCCTTTCCAGTGCAAGGGCACAGTTAAAAAAAACTTTAATTTTAGATTCTTCAGCAGAACTCAGCTATTTGGAGAAACAGATTTCAAGACAAGACTTAATTAAACGTCTCTTGGTATTAGAGAGGCATAAAGAATAAGTGAGCTTAATAAACTTCAGGAATTAATGGAGCAGGTTTAGAAAATGGCATCTGCGGTTTCAGATACATATTACTTCACTCCAGCATAGCTTAGCCAAAGTTTAAAGCATATATGTCCATTGAAAATGAGACTTTTTCTCCTCTGCAGAGAGGTTCTGACTGACGTGCTGTCTTGTTCTGTCATTCCTGTCTTGATATTTGCCAGCATGAGGCATCTCAAGCCCTTGAGAACCCATTTGATTGGGCTTATAGGTTTTTATTACCTACAATTGAGTCTGCCCCAAAAGTACTTTAATTTCTTACATCTTCTCAACTCCTGAATTAAAACTTACCTAAGAGAACTGTGTGCTGTCTCAAAATGTATTTTCCACAAGTCAACATTTACTGCCCCTGCTTCAGCTCCTTATCTGGAATTTGCCAGACTTCTCCTTACGTCTCAGCAGTGCTGATTTTCTTGAGAGTGCTTGTTACTCGTAGTTTCAGGTAGAAAACATATGAAGATTTAAAAAATAATAATCTCAAAGACTTACAAGTAATATGTTTCATGTCTTAATCATTGGAGGAAAGAAGTGTGAGAGTGTTCAGTATTTTTCACTGTGGTTCTGCGGTTTCATGCGTGCTGATTGAACCAGCCCTTGAGAAAGGAAACTCTTTAAAGGGCATCAGGCTCAGAGGCACAGGGAGAGTGAGGGCTTCCATCTTTTACTCAGGACAGGTTGTAAATACAGATTGCTTCACTTCCAAAGAGCATTGTGATTCAAGACTCCTGTGAATTTTCAGATCTAGAGAGGCCAGATAAAGGAAGGCAATATAAGGAGATAAATGTGCACACAGCCCACAGATTCTGCACATTATGCTATATTTTGTGTTTCTATCCTCAGATACATCAATTCAGGAATTAATTCCTGCTTGGGAACATAACTAGCAGAACTCAGATTTTGGCTGGTAGCCCAGTTCCTCTCATATAAGTGCATCAGCCGTCTCCAGTTCCATTTCCAAAACCATAGCACCACGTATTTGTTACACAGAAAGCGCTGCTAATGTTTAGCCAAGCTCTGAAATTATTTCTCAAATACTTGACTTTTTCCATTACGGCAAGGAGCAGAAAGGAGAAGCAGTTTTATCTGCACAGCTATCTGGTTTTCGTTCTAAAGTGGAGGATTAATTCTAACACGGAGATGTTTCTGCTCAGTTGATCCGCTTATCCCGAGGTACATTGCTAATGCTTAAAAGTTCAACGAGAAATGTTACGAGCCCGCAGACAAAGGGCTGCCTTTCCTTTGTGGTGTCGGAGCTGAGTGTGGTCTGTGCCCTTCTTCTGCAGCAGGTCAAGACAAAACGCAGTAGCCCTGCCCCTCTCACGCCACCCCAGCACCACTCCAGGACATCGGAAGCACCTTCCCTTTACTTTGTGGCTCTCCTTCGTAACTCCCATGAGCAACAACAAGCAAGATTCCTAAACATCCACTGTGCCTCTGTCAGGCATCGCAGAGTGAGCAGTCTAATTGGTGTTGCAAGAAGAAGTGGCAGGGCACACTGACTCCTGAAGCACCGTGCTTTGCAAGCGGTGACAGGCACTGCTGACTGTGATGAGGCAATTGCCAAACACACATCTCAGCCCCCAGCGCTGGGCTCGACGGCAGCGTGAGGTGACTTAGCTGCCTCTGTGGTGCACAGCCGGCCCCAGCGTGCTGGCATTTTCCCTCCTGCTGCCCCTTTGCTTTGCTTTGCAGCTGGAAGCTGTTTGGGAGCGCAGAGATGCTGATCAAAGCACGGGCACGATCCTCTCTGCGAGCTGAGCTCAGACCTGCCGGTGGGAGTGGGTCTGCCAGCTGGAAGAGGTGGGATCTGCTGGGCTGAAATGGCCTGGTTATTGCCTTCTGGGTTCTGTAGGAAGCAGTGACTAATTGTTTCAGCCTGGAAAGACACAAATCCCTGTTCTTTATTTGGGTAGCATTACTCATGGATAAGGCACTGCACAGGCAACTGAGAGACAGAGCCCCTGAATAAGGAGCTGACAGTACCAGCAACTGATCAGATTACCAGCTAAGTGTCTCCAACTCCCACATTAAATAAAGTTGTGCTTATTTTCTTTGCATGCACAAGATTTGCTGGTCATCCTGGATAACACTAGCAACAGCAACCAGTAATTACAATGAGGTTAAGAAAAGCAGGAGATACAGAACTTTATAATGGGTTCATGGTTTAACAATGGATTCCGCTGTGTTTTGTTGTTGTTGTTGTTTTGTTTTTAAAATTCTGGTTAAAAATTATTTCAGTTCCTTGGCAGAGCAGGTTTCCTGACTGTCAACTTAAAAGTAAAGGTCAGCAGAGAACAATGTTTTTGGAGATGTCATTAACTATAAATAAAGCAGTTCGTAACATCTGATAAACGGCCTCCTGCGAAGGGATGCATGAAAATACATTCCAGTCCTTCTGCGTGCTCCCTCATCCTTTGTTTGCTTCTTTCTCCTCGACTGAAGGCAGCTGCCAGTCACTGCATGCTCTCTAAACAGACACTGTGATTGTGGCAAATTTTGTGAGCTGTGAGCATGCTGAAACCACGGAGCCTGCATTTAGTGCTGCCTTGCTACCACCAGCGTTTCCCATACGCACGTGCAGCAATGAGTCCTCGATGGCTGGAAGCAGCAGTAGGGAAGCCCGCAGCTGTCTGAAACTCATTTTCCCATCTGGTGTCAGCTTCACAGTCTGGTGCCTCAGGAGACTTAGGATTGATGTGGGAATTAGCAGGGGAAAAAAAAAAAAAAGTAGCTATAAAAGAAAATTAAAACAAAATCATAAAATTCTCTTCTAGGCAAATGATTTTCCCCATTAAATTACGGCTCCTATGCGGCAAATCTGCATCAGGGTGAAGCAGATGGTGCCGTGGTGTGTGTATTTCACAAACTGGGAAAGAGGAGAGACAGTTCTGACAGCTGAAGGTACCAAGCCGTGCAGCTATTCTAGCACAAGCCGTGCAGCTCGGAGCTTACCAGACATATTGCCCAGGAGAAGATGGAGAACAAACAGAAAGAAATGGTTTTCACTGCAGACACACACACGGAATAGATGACACGTAAAACATCCTGGAGTAGGAGTTGTGTTTAGGATTATTGCTTTTCTGCCTGCACCCAGCTCTTCTGAGCCCAAACTTTCCTGTAGGATTCAGTGGAGCGTGGAGATCTAAACACCTCGGAGTGTCTTAGCACTAGCACCTGACAGGATTTTAAAGTCTTCTTTGTGAGTATCACTCACAATTAATTTCATTGTTTTTGTTGTTGGTTTTGGTGGTGGTGTTTTCCCCTATCACTTCTGTATTTCTTGAGCTTTTGGATCTCTCTTGGAGGAGGATTTTGGCTGTGTCCCATGGATGTCAGCAAGGCTCCTTCAGTTTGCTGTGGTGGCTCGTTAGAGGACGTCTGAGTCTCTTCCTTCCCCTTCCACTTCCAGAATCCACGTCCCATTTGAGCCCCAGAGGTACGAGTGCTTCAGCTGGATGTACCGAACCCACCTCAAGCAAATTCCAAGCACTGGGCACAGATCTAAAAAAAATGTAATTTTAAAAATCATGAAAGTCTTACACTCTCTGTACCCCAATTAAAAATCAGCTGAGTCCACAGTTAATTTTCACTTCAGAATAGACACGAAAGACACCTGTAACCTCAGTTCCCTCTCATCTCAGTACGGGGACCAGCCTAGCTTGGCTGACCCAGGGATCTGCTCCAGGCTGCAGCCCACAATGTTCTGCATACAAATGTATCCGGAAGAAGTGAAAATGCAAACCTGGAATTAAAATGTATAAATCAGATTTGTAGTCTCTTGCTTAATGCAAATTAAATGGCCTACAACATAAGACAAGAAACAGCTGCTAAACTGAGTAAAAATTAATGAAGAAGAAAATTAAGATTCCTTTGTTATTGATTTTTATCAATTTGCGTTCAAATCTCAGAAAGATTTCACAAGAAGGCTGCCAGTTCATCGCTAATTCAAAGTGATTCTAAATTGCTCAGTTGCTATTTTTATTTTGCTTGCATACCTTGGAGTTCTTCATGAAAGTGGTACGTTCGTGAGGCATTAATCTACCGGCAAATACTTTACAAACATTTCCAGATGTATCCTCACCGAGCAGCGATGCAAAGTTACGCTGCTATTTAAATGAAGGCACACTTCAGATAGCAGCTTTGGCAGTCGGGATCATCTTCAGCTTTATCTGCTGGGCTTTTCTGGCGATGTTTCAGTCATGCTCCAATTCTCAGTGAATTAATCTCTGGAAACTGACAGGGAAAAAATGTGGTTTGAATAATTATGATACAGAGGAGCTAAGCAGGGAAACCTCGGAGTAAATCAAGGAGAATTTCCAAGAGCATGGCACGTCCCTGGGAGCTGGACTCAGCATCAAAATTCTGGGGCTGTGCTCCCACCAAGGTCCAAGGCAAACACTCGCTGACTTCAGTGGGAACAGTTTCATCTTTTGGTCCGCATTTCACTGCTGCCATCAGTATTACAGCTTCTTTGTGGGTACCTTTTCCATACCTGGATCATCCGGTGTCTGGGAAATTACCGAAACCAGATTTCAGTATCAGTTAAACTCGGGGCTTTCAGTTCCCAGGTTCTCTCTGCATACATCCAACCTTCCCGACACCCCTGAGATGGGCTCCAGCTGCACAGCAATGCTCTGCTTCACGGCTGTGCCTCGGTGCGCTCCCTTCCAGCCCAGCCTTAACGCTTAACTAAAAGATGTTGCTAAAACACGAGGCCGTTTTCCAGGAACCTCCCCACATCCTGTGGCCCCCATTCTCACCGACACGACGTGGCCGGGAAATAAACACAGAGCAGGAAGATGTGTGCGGGAAGATGGGCGGTAGTGGGGAGAGGGAATGAGAGTCATGGAAAATAGAAGAGAACAACTTATGTGGAAAATTGCTATTTTCACTCCGCATCTGCAAATGTTCCTCTTCAAGGGAGACGCGAGATGAGCAACGTTTCTATAATAGGATTTCTCCTGGGTTTACCAGAGGGAAGGGAGAATTTACCTGCAATGCTTGGCATTTGCTGCAACATCAAGCTCTGGAACAATATTGTAAAGTGTTGTTTATAGCAACTAAAAGAAGGGATAAAAAACTTCTCCCGACAAACTGGATC